>NW_026294424.1:36784053-38056553 GCF_007827085.1 Peromyscus californicus insignis
TAAAAGTCTCTAAAGTCAAACCCTCTGAATGGAATTTGTTTTTCCACCAAATTGTTGGGTACTGTATCTTTTTATCTTTGGAAGTCTTGCCTAACTCCAAGCCACGACCTAGAATACTCATTCTACCATTTTGACTAAAATTTACTGGCCTTCCTGAGTTCATTTTTCCAAAATCATTTTTCAGTATAATATCTTGCCTCTCACACTTCATGACTTAGGAGCAGAACATTACAGCAGTCAGGCTACTCTCTATCCCAAGAATATACCTAAGGCAAAGGAACTCCTGCTGCTTAAAAAGGGGATGCCATCATGCTTTATCTTCAGCTTTGATGGTTGTTTGCTATTCACCTGCTGACCTCCACATCCTGTTTCCCCATCCATTAGTCTTTAGCTGGTAATTCAAACTTCGTTTATAGTTTGGTCTTCTCAATTATGGTGACATCTTCATTAATCTATTTATCCAGCAAATGTTTCCTGAGTTATTTGTTAACAAAAGCATCTACTAGTTACTAGGGATCTAATACAGAACATGAAAATTTCAAAGTCAAATGCTTGTAGTCTTAACTACTGCGTATATAAGTGAGAAATCTCTGTGAGTAAATCATTCAAAGCCCAACCAAGATCATAACTGATAATATAAACAGCTCCCCTAAAATATAAAATTCATTGCCATCATAATCCGTCTATTACTTGCTTTCCTTGACTACAGTAGTCTACTACTACTTTCAGTAGACTTCACATATTCGCTCTGTAGGTCATGCACATGCCATCATCAGGATTCACACTGCCTTTAAAATCTCTTGTTTTTATACAATTCTTCAACTTGTTTTCCATTATTGAACTCACCTGTTTTGGCAATGTTCCCGTTACTTATACACCCTCACTGTGCCCTTATCTCATATTTTTACCACCATGTCCATCTTTTGGAGAGATGGGAGAAATGAATATAAAGCTAGAGGTGGTCCCAATCTTTTTACGTTGATAATTTCCCTTCTACCTTGTGCCTCAGCTAGATCCTAGGAGCCAGTGCCCCAGCTTGCTAGCTTCTCAGCAACTCCAGCTCAGTTTTTAATAACCCATTGCACCATCAACTTTGCCTTGCAGTAACCTCTCTCCATCTTAATTGTTACAGCTGTTTCTGTAGTCTTTGTTCGAGTTTGATGAAAACACAAATGCCTGGTAAGATTAAAAAAGTGTTCAACTTCAATAACGTCAAAGAGAAGGATAATTATAAGCAACTACCAACCAAATTGACAAAAACAACATTATTTAATGTGGCTGTAAAATGCAAAGAGCTCTTAAACACTCCTATTTAAAGTATAAATTGAAAACACAAGTTGGAGGTGAAAAGCAACTTAGTTTGTTTTACAGTAGCTGACATGAGCATATCCAGAACATCTGAGACTTCTTAATCAGAGAAGTTCTTGACATTGAGTACCAAAGGCTTGTATGAGAACAGACAAGGTTTTTTAAAAGTTAACGATTCCAGGCTGGAGAGATGGCTCAGTGGGTAAAGTATGTGCCACCCAAGTCTGGTCCCCTGACTTACGTTAAAGCCAGCCTCAGAGTGGCATATGTCTGCAATCTGAGTGCTCCTTTAAGGAGATGGGAAGCAGAAGCAGGGGAAATCCCTAGAAACTCTCAGGCCAGCTATCCTGGTATACACAGGAGAATGAACAGAAGATAGACCTTGTCTCAAATAAGATGGAAGGTGGAGACCAATGCCTGAGACTGTCCTCTGACCTCCACATTGCCATCATGACACATGTATGCATGCCTGAGTTCAGCTGAGCACATACTCACACATGTGAACACATACAGACAAACATCATGCACACAAAATTTTTTAAATTAACAATTCCAATAAAATATATGAAAGATAATACATTATGATGTAGTCAATTTTCCTTACCCATAAAATTGATACTCCCATATCCTCAGTGGTCATCAGAAATTGGTAATAGTACCAAAACTCTATGTACACACTATGCTTTCCAGTAGAATGTTTATATATACACATGTATACATATAAAGACACAAATTTAAAATTCCCAAGTATAAAAACATGGTTCCTTATTTTAGGGCTACCAGTTCTACAGTACCATAGATAGCACTGCATTCTATAAAACCTAAGTACTTTGAAGATGAAGAATGCTGTCCATAAGAGGCCAGAATCTGTCTGTTCATCTCATATATTTCTAGCCTCATAACACTGGGTACAACAGACTGTTATCTTTTTCTTGGTGGCTACTTTACTGTTCAACCAGCTGGGATATCAAAGCTGCATGGTTAATGTGGGAGCAACGAGGATAAAATCAAGTCGTTTAAGAGTTCCTTAAGCAATGCCTAACGAAGGTAAAGAAAGACTCAGGGCTGCTGAAATGGCTTGGTGGGTAGTGGTGTCTAAGCGCAGTTCTGACAACTTGAAATTGACATGTATAGCTCACAGGAGGAAACTGACTCTGAAGAGATGCCTCTGACCTCCACAAATGCACCACGGCAGATGAGTGCCTACAAACACACACACACACACACACACACACACACACACACACACACACACACACACACCACAAAACCACCACTACCACCACCACCATCTAAATAGATAGATCAAACTTTAAGAACCGTTTAAGCCACAGCAACTCTTGTATTATAAATATAAATACAAATGTTTTTACCCTACAATTAACCTTGAGAAAACAGGGAGCGGCTGTCTTATGCAGGGTGGGTGTGACGATTTTTTTTCTGAGAAAGCCTCACTATTTGAGAAGGGGCAGCTACTCACATGATTGTGAACATGACAACATCTCAAGGAAACCACCCATAAGGCATGAGCAGAATTTCATATTGCTCATTCAAAATCTTGGCCAAAAACCTGCCCCAAATGTAAGCAAAGTGCCCAGAAGGAAATAAGCTTGTGGTCAGAATTAAAGTTTAAAGAGAAATAAATTATATGTCATTAATGAACATGAAAGTCACTGAATTTCCACCTCTCCATCCCACAGCAAGTAGGATGTGTCTCTCAGCTCATCTAGCTCTCTATTCCCTAATCTTTTCACAAGTTTAAGAGATTAGATACTAATCAAATTGCTCCACATAACATATTGAATCCATGGGCAACAATAATATGGTTTGACTTAGCAAAGAACTCTCTTTCTTGTTGTCTTCTCTGTGATGTAATGATGGCAAGACATAGAGCACAGGGGAAGTTCCTGGAAGATGGTGTGTATACAGTGTTGAGCCTAGCAGCAAGTACTGAAAACCTTTTTTTTTTTTAGTTTTTAGTTTTTTGAGACAGGGTTTCTTCATGTAGTTTTGGTGCCTGTCCTGGATCTCTCTATATAGACCAAGCTAGCCTCAGACTCACAGAGATTTGCCTGGCTCTGCCTCCCTAGTGCTGGGATGAAAGGCATGCACCACTGCCGCCCAGCTGAAAAAGTCTTAGGGTTGTTCTGCTCTAGCTATCATTAATTACTCTCAACCTCTATCACTTGCAGGTATCTGAAGCCCAGAACCGCCTCTCCTGTCTCCAACTCTAGATCCCAAAAGATCCCACACAGATATGCAATATAGTCAGTGGGATTTTTTTTAACTTACAAAGATCACAGAGAACTCAACTAAATCTTCAGTTTTGTAGGAAACCCACTTGAAAAATGCTTTCTAGCTAATTTACACTATGCTTTCATTTAAGCACAGCTTCCATGGTAGCAAGAGGAGGAAAGTCTGTATTTTAACAGGTTTCATAGCCTGCCAAGAACTGTTATAAAACAATATTTTGATGAGTTATACAGTAAATGAATCAGAAACATATGAGCTTAATTTCCCTAAGAATACATGTGGGTTTAAAAATGAAAGGAAAGGAATGTTGGCACAATTTGCTATGCCAAACCTAAAATGTTAGAAAAATATTTTAAGACATTAGGATGCACACATCCTAAACACAGCTCAATTTGCCCATCTTTCAGTGGCCTGATGCCACTGTACCTCTTGAGTCTGGTCTTCCATAACTAGAATAAAGAAAACTTAAAAATTAAAAATTAAAAAAAAAAAAACATGGCACAGGTCAAAAGGCCAGATGTTCCAAGTCTTAGGCCTGGCACTGGCACTGGTTAGTACGGAGATTTCCAAATCAGTCACTTAGCCTTCCTGGGCCACAGCTCAGGATAATAGTTCCCTACCAGCAACCTCACAGGATTACTAAGAGTGCTGTTAGAATGGGAATTCAGGAAGCAGTGACTAGCCTTGGATGGTAAGGACCAGAACCGAAAGATAAGATGCTGCCTTCAGAGTAGGGTGGGCATTCAGATGAACTCAGAACGGTGTGTCGGTTAGCAGCAGGCATACACGAGAGCAACCTGTGCAAAGAAATGAACTCTCCAGTGAAAGTCATTCAGGATGTCTGCTGTGAATTGTAGAACAAGTCTCACTCAGCAGTACCCATGTCCCTTTGTGCCATCACTTTCTTGTACACGATCCATAGCCTTCTCTACGGCCAAGTGCAGACGCTCTTTAAGGAGGTCATTTAAGATTCAATAAAGACAGCAGTTACATCATCACCTGGCGCCAGGTGCCTTTCCACCGTCAGCTACGCGATATATGCACCCCTTAAAAGTGCCTGCCAGAGCACAGCTCGCTCTCTTGACCTCTCCTTTCCCCTCTTGTCTCTCGTGCGTCTTACTCCTCTTTCTGGCCTCCTCTTCTCTCTCTGCCTCTTCTCTCCCCTCTTGCCTCTCTTCTTCCCCTTGTCTCGATATCTGCCTGCCTGCCTCTCCCATGTCCCCACTCCAACACGGCCTTTCACGCTTTCCCTCTCCCCACTCCCCCAATAAACCTCTTGCACTAACTCTGTTGAAGGTGGAATGTTTGCTTAGTGGCATACCTTGGCAGGGCCCACCGAAAGGGATCCACTTTGCCTTTCTTTTTTATCATTGTAGACATAAGTATGAGACTTTAATCTAATATGATTGATGTTCTTGTAAGAGAAGGAGGAGTCTACAGGGATGCCTGCCCTAACAAATGAACTGAGCAAGTGACCAGAGAAAGATGGCACACACCTGAGGTAGAGGTCACTACCCTTTATAAACTAAGTTCTAATGGCCACAGAGATCAACACAAGCCTAATTTGGATGAGAACAACAGTAGGGAATAAATACCAAAGTGGGGAAATCTTAGGGGCCATCTTGGGGTTAATTTGCATATAGTTTACTTGTTCTTCTACATGAGTCCCCTAGCATATCATTCAAATGTCAGGAGACTTGATTGCAGGGTGGACCAGATAATGTGGACACTCTGTCTCATTTCTTCATATCTTCCATATTAGATGTGCAAACATGAAACCTAGACTAGCTGAAAATATTATTACCAGAGCCAAATAATATGGAGTTAAAATTCCTGATTCCTTCCATTTCAATACTTAAAAATGTTCTTAAAAATTCTGTTACAGAGTTACAGCTTTATCATGATTATTTGCATCATAGTCAAGATAAATTAGAACAAACTGTCTATATTTCTATCTCTAGACTTAGGATAACTCTTTTCAACCCTGCTTTTTGCAAAAAGCCCCCTGAAGTCCAGCAAATATCAAATGCTCTCTACTAACTCACATCACCCACAATGATTTTTATCTCTTTCTTAACTTGCAGTGATATGCCAGTGAGGTCTGTGCTAGGTGGCAGGTAAGTGGTATTTGGTTTTGTTTTGTTTCAGATGACATAAAATACAGTGACTTACCAAAATAGAAGTTACACTTTTTCACACAACCTGAGAAGATTAACCATCCTGTGGTCGATTGGCTGACCCAATGACTCTACTGTTTCTTTGAAGACACAGGATCCATTTGCTTTTATTCTTACCTATTTTGTAAGTATGGTTTTTTTTTTTTACACTTATCATACCAAAGTGTAAAAGGGTTGAAAATGGCATCAGTCTCCCAAACAAAATAAGAAGACATAAAAGGCAAGTCATGTTCCATACGATGAACCTCTTGAGAAAAACTCACTTGGTATTTCACACTACAGTTCCCAGTTATATTTTGTTGACCAGATAGCTGCTATTTCCACCATTGGCTACTGTTGAACATCCCTGCTCTGAAGAAAAAGCTATGCCACAAGTGTCCACCTCAAAGAATCCAAAATATGGCAAATTCTTGATGTCAGCCAAGCTAAGTCAGTACTAGGCTTCAGAATCTTCTTGAACGGGCTGCTTTTAGTGACCTATGAGAAACTTTTGAAGTAGATGAGTAGGTAAAAGTGAAGCAGAAGCCATACCCTTTTGTACATGAATATTTGGTGTGGAGTATCCAATACCCTTGGAACCCTTGTGTAGTATCCTTGACCTGCTTGGCATGGCTCCCTCATTACGCAGAAACTGTACCTACAGCTCTTCCTCCATAACTCTCTCCTTTGCACACCTCAGTCCCATCCACAAACATAGAAGCAATATAAAACCACCTCTAGTGTTTAACCTTTCACATCTGGTATAAGGTTAAATTCCCATAATAAAGACTGTGTTCTCTATCATTCTTAATAGTTCTGTTTCCTGGAGAAACACTGTTTAAGTAAAAAAAATGCCCTCCATCTTACAGATAAAGATACTATGACTAATGACTTCCTGATGTTGATGCAGATAGAAAATTTCCGTCTAAAGGAAGAAAACTGTCTTTTGATGGCTAGTTGAGACAGAGAACAGCAAAGAGCAGGCATCCTGTTGTGGGCTACTGCTTTATCTCCCAAACCCACATGCTCGTGGGAGTTCGACCTTAGTCTCCTGACAGAAGGAGCTATACCTCAAGAAAATAACATGAATTTGTTATATGACAAAATCAAGAAGTTATAAATTGATAAGGCAGGGGATGTTTTCTCCTTGTCTTCTAATATGAATGGTGGTTACTAGGAAAGGTGAGATATGAAATTATTAATTTTTTAATGGATTGTTGTGAAATGCCGTGTGTTGATTTTTTTTTAACTCATGTTGGTAACCATAAGCCTCCTTTGAGCTCTCAAGTTCTATGCCCAGTGGAAGGGCTCCCAATGCCAGACCCAAGCTATGAGTGCACATTCTGGGATCCCAACACATAGTGATAAGTCAGAAGCACCTGTATCTGAGGTCACATTTTCAGTGAGATGCCACAGTAGGAAGTGGATGCTGTTCTATTTAGTGCCAGACTTAGTTGTGCTCCCACCCAACATTGTTCTGCAAACAGAGCAATGGTAATTGTCTGTTATCATTCAAATCTTGACTATGCCTCTTCTTAGCAGCTTAAGTAAACTCACAGACCTTTAGGCCACCATCTGGAAAATGAGGTAACAACACACATTTTATAAAATTGATTGAGGAAAAGGCAACACTGACAGATGACGAAGGTCATAACCCAGAATAGGTGCTTAGTAAGTACTTCTTGACTAGATAGATGAATGAATTTGGGTGGGGGAGAGTGGAAGTTAAATAAGCATGATAAGCAGTTTGGTCAACACACTAGTGAAATAAAAGCGCATAAAACATCTTCTGCAAGGGATTATCCATTGTAAGATATAAGGCTGTGTGCCTTGACTCACGGCTAAGTGGTCCTTTATCTTCTGTCTGATCTCCCTAAAAAATGTTCACTTTTTCTCATTTAACTATTTTCAAAGTCGTAACTTTTTCTGGGCAAAAATTAATATATATTTCCACCATTGCCAAATTAATAAACATATTATATAGGTAGTTTAAACTAAATATTTTTGGAGAATATAATTACAACATTTCTCCCTTCCCTTTCTTCTCTCCTAACATTTCCACATGTTCCCTTCTTGCTATCTTTCAAATTTATAGCCTCTTTTTTCAATAACTGTTGTTGCATGCATATATGTATCTATAGATACATATATATTACTAAATAAAGCCTGTTCTATATAATGTTACTTGTATATGTTTTCAGGACTGACCATTTTTGGTATTAGATAACCAATAAAAACTATTAACAGCAAGAATATTTTGTCACTAACAGCTTGTCAAAATTATATCTAGAAAGAAATAGCTACATAAAGCTAATAAAATATATAGAAAAATTGAACCTTAATGCCTCTGCTCAGATTATTAAAATTAGTACACATCATGAAAGTGCCTAAAATTTAGGTTCATTTTTTCATTTTGTTAATTTTTGTCAATAATAAACATAATACAAATAAGCATAAAATAATCCATCTTTATCAACCTAAAAATTATGATGAGATATAATTTTAATTTAATAGGTCCAGAAGCTTTATCTACTTAATGCAAATATAATCTGATTTTTAGAAGGAATTTAAAGCTGTGACATGAGAAAACAAATTAAAATCCTTCACCTTTCATTCTTCTAAGTGAAAAATGTCCACATCCTGAGGGTGAGGGATGAACTGGGGTCTGAGTGGAAACCAGCACTGGGAGTTATCTGTGAGGACCATGCTTAAAATCCAGGACCTTTTTGACCTGTTCAGTGGTAGGTTTACATTGAAACTGTTATAAATTATTACAGAGGTGAAGCCAAGCCAAACAGTCCAACATAAATATATCTGCAGACACACTGGCTACTATATATTCTAAACACTGTCGGTAAATGAATAAACAGAGTTTTCTAAATCATTTGAAAAAATATAGTTATTTGTACAATCAATATTTTTTTTTATTTTTCAGCTTCAGATCCAATAAGAGAGAAGAGGGAGGAGAGAGAGAGAGAGAGAGAGAGAGAGAGAGAGAGAGAGAGAGAGAGATTTTATATCCAGCTTTTGTGAAATCTGTAAATCTGTAAATCTCTTACACTCCTAACTTGGTTCCTTTCCTGTGATGATGACCAGAACTTCAGAGTCTCTAAGTGATGTGTGAAGACTCCTTGTGGATATTCAACTAATTTCTACCTGTTGAAATGCCCCACTGTGTTATACAAGTCCAACAGACTGACTACATCTGTGTACAGGGACAAAAAAGCATAATATAACAGTGTGATTCCCCTAGGCTTACTGGGAAAGCACCAAGACTTCTGGCTTGTCCTTCTGGGTGAGTCTCAGCCAACCTGAGCAGACCAAATCCTGTGGTCTGCTTTTATTTGCCTAGCCATATAATTCAGGGATTTAAGTCTGCACATTGTTGACCAAAACATTAATTGTGGCAAAATAGTTTGTGTCTGTAGCAAAAGAGCAATACCAGAGTAACCCACATATAGTGACCATGAATTAGTTAAAGAGAGGGCAGAAGCATGGGGCCGTGTTTTGTTGCCAGGGAAAGCTCCTAACCTCTGAAGATGGAGTCATTGGGAGGTCTGGTATTGAGGACGGCTTCAATGGCAGGTGAGGTTATTCACAGGATTTGGGGGTGGGGTGGGTGGGTACAAGTTTAAGCAGCAGTGATTGGAAGTCAAAGTATTAAACATTTCTGGTTAATATTTCTCACCTCCATGTGCTCCATTATTAATCAATGAAGCTGTCTTTCTCTGTCATCTGAGTTTCCTTATCTTTTAAACACAGCCAAGTCATGATAATCTGCAGCCCACTTTTCCTAAGAGTGATTTACTTTCGATTTTCCCCTCCAGTCATAGGGAGTGCATGAGATTTTGATACAACCAATGAATGTTTTACACAGAGGACAAAAACAGACCTAAAAATGTCAAAATGGATGTCACAAAACATAGATGGTTTCCAAAGGGGGCATGAAAGGAGATTCCCCAAGAACAGCACAGGGTGATGTGCTCTGTGTATTGGTACACGATTTTTTTCTCTCTGACTTAAAAATGGCCCAGAATATCCCTCTTGAAGCTTATCTGGAGACAAAAGATGCTGCCATCTCAAAGCCGTTATTCCATACTGCCCAAGGCAGGCATTGGGATACTTGTGTACTGATTTCTGATGCTCTGAGACAGAAAGGACTCTTTCTTCTCTCAAACAGCCCAGAATCTATAAGGGTGAAACCACATACTGGGGCCATCATCAGCACAAGATCTTGTTGTGGACAGCTCTAAGGACAGCTGCTGAGCTAGGAATCAGGGAACTAGACTTGCAGATCCTTAATGTCTCTCTCACCTATGTCTCTTCAGGACAACACATGCATTAGTTAGCCAGAGCTATTGTGACAGAACACCATAAACTGTGACAAAGAACAACAGATGTTTATGCTCACTTAGTTCTGGGGGATGGGGCAGAATCCATCCAAAATCCATTGTAGCCAGGTTATTTGGCTCCTAGAGAAGGTCCTGAGAAAGAATTCGTTCCATACTGTACTCTACCCTCTCACAATGTTTGGGGATCATTGTTCTTCTTGCCTAACAGAGAAAAACACCTCATCTCTGATTTGCTTTCACATGCCCCACTTTTCCTGTGTGTCTCTCTTCACCTACAGACACCACACATATCAATATAGATCAATCCTAATCTATGACAGATTTTCTTAACTCACTACCTCTGCAGTGATCTTCTCCTAAATAAAGTCATATTCTTAGGTAATGGGGGCTAGGATTGCAACGTATCATGTGGAGATAAAAATCGAGCTCCTACCACTAATAGTTTCACATCACAATTCTTCCAGACTATGAAGATTCTCCAACTTAGCATACTAGACACACTTTCAAATATCATTTCTCAGTGTGTACACCCATGATTGTCAGAAAATGTATGAGTTAATTATTTTAATGCTAAAGATTATTTTAATTATTTTAGCTTTTCATGACTATATGGTGATTATTAATGAGGGCAATACTCTCATGTTAATGGAAAGGTACATTTATTCATTTCATTTGCAAGAATTTCTGATTGCCATAGTGTTAGAAAATAAATCTGTACATTTTTCAGATATTAAATTAATTCTTAGCATTTTCACTCTGCTCTTTTAGTTAGTTTGGATTATGTCTATGGTAAGTCCATGAAATACCATAATTGTTAATAAACTATTCATTTGAAATTCCAAACTGTGGCCAGCTGGAGGCACACATGCTTGTAGACTTCAAGTTCTGGGCCAACCTGATCTACAGAGTGAACTCTGGGCCAGTCAGGGATACACAGTGAGTTACACTCTCAAAAATAAAAATGAAACCATTCCTGAAGCTACCTACCTATAAACAAAGTGAGAAATAAGAACAGGGCACAGGACCTATTCTTATATGTAGGATAGACTGTTGTCTTGAAACGGGCAATTAAAAGCTTTGCCATCTGCATCCACAGCTACATCACACATCTCTAGATACTCTGAATGACATGTAAAGTGAAATTTCGGATAATTATCTGGCCAGAGCAACAGAAGCAGCTATGTCAAAGGAAGCAGAGAACATTTCAATGAGGAGTCATCTGTGAAAGCACAATAAACGGAAGATAAGATTGATATTGAAATGTTTTGGTTTACTCTGTGTTAGCATAGCAGTTTCTAAATAGCGCCAAGGAGCCAGAGAAGGTCAGCTACATTTGCATAAAAGACATTCAAAGTTCGAGATAGGATTTTTTGGGGAGAATCAGGGCAAACTATGTATCTGAGGCTGGCCTAGAACTTGTTATGTAGCCCAGGCTGACCTGAAACTCTAGATCCTCCTGCCTTGGCTTCCTGAGTACCTAGCGCTAGGATTATACGTGAGTGTCACCAGGCTTGGCTGAAAATGGAATGTTTTAAATGAAGGAACAGTGAGTTCTTTGACTTATTAGTTTTCAAGTTAAGAACCATAAAACCATCTTATTAGAGAAACTCCATATTGCATTGGCTAATGGAGAGGACTCCAGAGCCAAGAGCTGCACGCAGCCTTGCAGAACTGACCCCGGGCAGCCTGTAGAGTGAAACATCAGGGGGAATGACACACTGTCACTTCTCCATGAATCTCAACTGGCCACATCAGAGATGTAACTGCACGTATGTCAAAATGGCAGACTTGAATTTCAGGCATTTTTAACATTATGATTTGTAAAACTTTTTTTTCATTTTTAAATGCTTTTATTGCTAGGTAGGTTGCAATTTATCAAAACAAATATACTTTTAAGTTATTGAAATTAAAATATAGTTACAGAGTTTTTCCCTTCTCTTTTCTCCTGGAAACCTTTCCTGTGAACTCCCTCTGGCTCTCTCTCAAATTCATGGCCTCTATTTCTTTAATTGTTGATTTGTTGCTACACACACACACACACACACACACACACACACACACACGTGTGTGTATGCATATATATATGTATTTCTAAATATATAAATACAATATACTCAGTCCATATAATGTTACTTCTATGTATATAATTTCAGACTGTTCTCTTGGTATCAGATAACCAATTAGGGGATTCCTCTCTTTTCCTGCTCTCACTATTCCTTAGTTTCCTATTTTAAAACTCATTCTTAAATAGGTTAACAAACTCTGAATTATCACACCATAGGCACACGTACACACATATGTATATTATATGCATATGTGTGTGTATGTATATATATATATATATATATATGTGCATATATTCATGTCTCTTTGGGTCCTCAATAGTTCTTTAGACCGGAAGCAATCTTCAGGTCAGAATTTGATACTGACATGGGTAACCTTTGATTCTTCTTACTTACCTCTTCCCCTCTTCTTCGAATCCAGCTGCTTGTTTCAATCAAACTTTGAGTTTCATATTCTTTCTTTCAGAGTCATATCTCTAAGTTCTCATTAGACCATCAAATATTTGACGGGATCACTCTCTCACCATCTTGAATTCTTGATTAGAAGACGAGAGACAAAGGTGGGGAAGAATGAGCTTCCTGTCATTCCTGCTCTAATCGTCCTCTGCTGTCCAGATACTAAAGGGTTAATGCCTGGAGATGGAGGGAGCTCTCAGGATCCAGACCCCCCCTCCCACACAAAACAAACATCTGTTGTCACCCATTGATGCTGTGCTTGCTTTGCTTGTTGTTGTAGTTAATACCCTGGCACACAACATTGTGAGAAACGTCAATAACATTTTATTATGATGATCAAGTTATTCAACATCTGTGGAGCACCAACACAACCCCCCCCCCCCCCCCCCCCCCCCCCCGTACATAAATCCGCTCAGGCATCATTAGGTATTTTCTGCCATTCTGATTTCCTTCCCATGGTCCTTGACCAGCCTTTTGTGCCCTCAGAATCTGCTGCCCTGTCCTTTCACAAAGCTGTGTCACAGATTCCGCCATGTGAACTGAAAACAACCGCAGTGTGTTCCAGAGCAGTGTTTTGCTTTGGGATGTAGCCCAACACCTTTCACAAGAGCCCAAATCAAGAGTTCAGCCTATAGGCATGTCTTCTAAGCACTGGCTTTTGTTGCTAGTTGCCAGCTGCAAAAGGAGAAAGAACAAACTTGCAAAACTACCCCCAGGGGACCTCTTGGTATTTGAGCCTGGCCCAAGGCAGAGCATATGAAAAGCCTGTGTGAAAACCTGTTTTTGGTAAGAGACTTCTGGACAGCAAAGACTGCTGGAATACTCTTCATAAAGCCAAGAAGCTTCTAGAAGGCTGGCCACACACTCCTGATGTAACTCAAGACCAGCAAAACTAGGAATCTGATTTATTAGTAACACAGTTTCCCTTGTAAGCAAATGTTGGATGCAGAGAACATCCCAAGAAGGGCAGTTCAGACCCCAGTCCTTCCTATTTTACTTAAGATGTAGGTGTATTTACACAAAGGTTTGGGCACATTAAACCACAGCCAGTCTGAAAGGTCCTGGAAGCTGAGAAGTAATCCCTCTTGCTCCACTTGAAAGAAACCTTTGGGGCCAACCATCAGCCAAGGGAGTTTCCGGTTCATTTGGAATCTGGGTCTTCAACACAGTGTGGCTTTTTTCTTTTTCTCCTCCCTCCCTCTTCTACCTGTTCAACCCAGAAACGAGTTTCCCCATTAAGTATTTTTCCACATTTCTCCACAAATGCAAAAGGCTGATTCTGCTGGCATATAAAGGAGGCCTTGCAGGAAGCCTTGCAGCTCAAAAAGCTCTCTTACCTGTTTGCCTATTCCATCTTCGCTAGGGCCTTGGATGTGAGCTAGGGAGAGGGAGGTGTCAGTTGTCACAGTTGTCTTAACAGGTATTGTGGTTGTCAGTGGTTTCAGTTGTTAAAAGCAACCGGACTGGACTCAAAAGAATCGAGAAGGAGTCCACGGGCTGTGTAGTCTTATGCTGATTAAGAGTTAGGTTAATTTAGAGAGGAGGAATATGCTTTTGAACAGAGGCTCAGAGAAGAGAGAGGTCTATTAATCCCTGATCCTACAGAGTCCAGGAGCCAGCACACTGTGGCTGGAAAGGTGACTGCTTGGTAACAAAGGAATAGGACTTTTTAATGTTATTGTTCCCAACATGTAGCATCTATTTCCTGCTTTTCAGTGGCTGCCTAGATTTCAACCATTCTATACACATCACCGCCATCAGCAAAGATGTAAGGAACAAATGTGAAGAGCATCTGGCCTCTCCCCATGGATAGTAGCATCCACCTTTCTTAAAGTCCCTTCAATAGAACTTGGTCATGAGTCACAGCTAACTTCAAGGACACTGAGTCTTGTATTAGATCATGTGACCAGCTAGAGATTTTAAGTCTGTAAGTACATAACAAAGAAAACATCAAACAGATTCTTTTATAACTTTATATAACCTTATATAAATGAGGTAATAAAATGGCAGGTTTGGAACAATACTTGGTGTGCACCAAGTATTTATTATGTATCAGCTGCTGTATATAACTTTTATAACTTTTATAAGTTGGAGCAAGATAGAAGACCTTCAGAAGACAATTTCTTGTTCTGTGAGATATGTACACCCTGACTTCCCAAACTGGTCTTTGACCAAGCCAGAAACTTGTCTGAGTGACTACTCAGCATGGATGATGCCTGGATGTGTGTGAGCTTCATAACACTAAGTAGACATTCAATCAGAGCCCCGGTAGGAGTGTGGATGTCTGAATGCTAAAAAGAACTACCAAAGATAGAGATAAAAGCTTATACTCTAGACAGGAAAAAAAAAGTCAAAAATATTGATGGGAGACATTGGAAAGGAGAAAAAAGATGAACCTCTATGACTTTCTGGAGCTTATACACACTTCATAGTTGATTTCTAGAGGTACATTATGGAAGAATCTATCAATTTTAAAGTCCAGGATGAGTGTAGACAGCGGTAAGCACTACCTCAAAATATTTGCAAAAAATGCCCCTTGACCTGTATATCACTGCTAAAATATCATGCTCATGCATGAATAATAAAATAATAATGTAAAGTAGTGTAAGGTTGTGAGTTGGAGGGGAAAATGACTGAGAGCTTTGCTCTGCCATCTGCTGAATGTGGGGTATTGGCAAAGTCCCTTATCCTATTTGTGCTATCTGACTGCCATGCAAAATAAATGAGGTAACAAAATGGCAGGTTTGGAACAATACTTGGTGTGTACCAAGTATTTATTATGTATCAGCTGCTGCTATTATAAAGGGTATTGTTATCGTCACAAGAAAGACAATTACCCAGTGCACTTACATACAGTTTTTATTCTACCCTTTGAGGGATGCTATTTTGGAGCAGCTAATACATGCTGTATTAGCTTCAATTCTCATTACTGTGGAAAAATACATGATGAAAAAAATTAAAGAAAGAAGGGCTTGAGAGGACCAAGCAGACGCCATAACAGGCTGCTCAGTCTTCTCTCCGAGATCAGGTCTCAATTTCAGTTTCCAGGACTGAATAAGCAGTTTCTAAAAAAGCCACAAACAAAGGCCAATTAATCACTCATGCCCCTGACAATAGGGACACGGGAAATAGGATGCACCAAGACTGAGCTGCTGAGCCAACCTCCACAGTCAGTACGTGTGAGGCCAGCCAGCTTCCATGGCAGCCCAAGTACAAAACATGGGACTTGTCCAGGCCTGCCTAAAAATAGAAAACTGTAGCCCTGATCAGCCCTGACTGGCCCTGGACAATTAAAACGTACTAATGTGATTGCCATTTGCTTAATCCAATCATTGCTAAAGTGACCTAACTGCCTTAGGACCCCTGCCCCCTCTTAGCTGTGCTTCAGAGGAACCCACACACCCTTCTTGGGGTCTTTGCCATCTTGCCTTTATGTGGGATAGCAGACCCCAGTGCTGTGGGATGTCTTTCTGTATGCTGTGAATATGTGTTGCTCTGATTGGTTGATAAACAATGCTGCATTAGCCTATGGCAGAGCAGAACCAAGCAGGAAAATCCAGGAGAGATAGTAAAAGGAGAAAGGAGAATGAGGGAAGATGTGAGCCAGCTGCCCAAGAAACAAGATGTGAGCAGACTGGTAAAGCCACAGCCACGTGGCAGAACATAGATGAATACAAATAAGTTAATTTAAGATGAAAGAACTAGCTAGCAAGAACCCTGCCATAAGCCATACAGTTGGTAATTAATATAAACCTCTGAATGATTATTTTATAAGCAGCTGCAGGACCTGAGGGCCAAGCAGGACACAGGAAAACTTCCAGCTACATCCCAGAACAGCACATTGGAAACTTCCTTGAGATAATAAACACTCTTGTTGATTGCAGACATGGATTGTGATCTTTTGTGGAACTTCTCCAGGACTGTAACAGGGTTTACATTTACTCACAGTTTGAAAGAACAGCCCATCATGGCAAGGAAAGCATGGTGGCAGAACCTGAGGCAGCTGGTCATACTGCATCTGCAGTCACAGAACAGAAAGAGATGAACACTGGTGCACAACTGGTTTTCTCTTTTCTTATTCTTTCTGGAATAGTGTCACAGGATAGTGTCACCTGCATCTAGATCAGGTCTACCCACCTTAATTAACCTTATCTAGAAAACCCATCTCAGACATGCCCAGAAATTCATCTCTCTAGTGAGTCTAGAGCCTATCAATTTAACAATATTAACCATTATACCTCCCGATAAAAAGCCAAGGATGTGGGTGTCACTGTTAATTTTTTTATAACCCGCAATTGCAAGTTACTGCTGCTGCTGGAAAAGACCGGGGATTCATCCTGTTGACAACGTAAGAAATATATGAATCAGTTTTATCTAATACTGGGTTCTTTTCATAAAATTACTTTTTTATTGTTAATGTGTGTGTGTGCAAATACGCACATACACGCACCCACATAGAGCATGGCATTCGTGAGGGGGTCCGAGGACAACTCTCAGGAGCTGGTTCTCTCCTTCCACCATGAGTCCCAGGGATTAGGCTCTAGTCATCAAGCCTGAGAGAGTAAGCACCTTTACCTGCTGAGCCATCTCACCTTCCCCATTTCTCTGTTCTTTCAACCTGATATTTTAGTGCTTATTTGTTTATTTTGCCCCTCTGGTTGGAAGAAGAATACAGTGCATGGTAACTTTGTTACATCAGATGTTACTCACATGATACAGCCTTGGCCATTTAGCACAGCACTCAGAACCGCCATTGCGTGGAATTTGACTTTTTCTCCTCCTTTCCTCCACTCCCTCCTCTCTTATGAAAACACTCCTCTTCTCCCGCTGAAGTCTTCACTGCTTTTGGAATGGGGTCTTCCTCTCTACAGAACTGCATTTCTCTGACCTCTTCATCTATTCTAACTCTGATAACCCCATTTCTTCTGCTCATACCTCATTACAATGCACACCAGATTGCAAAAGTGTATGTTATCAGGAGGAGGGAAGCACAGTAAACTAATAAGTTAGTTGCAGCTCATGCCACATGTGTATTAGAGAATGAAATGAAGATGCTTCAGAATGGAATTTGCATTTCCTCTTTTTCTTGCAAGTGCAAGCTCCCCAGATTTCCAACTGAACTCTCAACCTTCAAACATGTATTGGTTCTGTGCTTAACTTACACAAAAAGAAGAGAATGTCTAAAGTAGCAGTTCATACCAACTACATTCTTAATATTGGCAGTATCTCCTAATCCTAAATATCCATCAAACTAATTTTCATTTGGAACCAGAGTGATTTGAAGGCATTCTAAGCAACTGTCACCAAACGCCTCCTCTACATCCTAGCTCCTCATATGATCTCAGTCTGTTCCAATTGTTCTTGAAAGCATGAGTTCAGCTACAGGGAGTTTCTTGGGACTGAGCCACATACATGTGCACATAACTGTTAGTCCTAGTTTGTAAGACGTTTACTACAAACGAGCACATGTGCCTGTCCTTATGCACACTTCGGGAAAACAGAAAGGTCAGACTCAGTGTATTCACATCACCTGTCCCAGACATGAAGTATATGAATGCAGGCAGTTTCCTTAGTCCTTTAGTCTAAGTAAAACTCTGAACTATTGAGGAACAATTTACAAGGTCTCACAGTATCTTACAGAGCTATGAAAAGGCTCATAAAAATGTGCTTGCATTTTAGTTCAAAGAATGTTTGTGCCAGGTAGACCTAGCAATGAGTTCTGAGTAAAATGTGAACTTCATTGTACAGAAAGAACAGAGATGGAGTTAAACAGGAAGATAAACTCCAGACCTGCAACTTGTTAGGAAGTTTTGGATAAGACCCTTCAACTCCACTAAATGTAATTTTATGAACTACATAATAGAAACAATATCAATATCCAACATCTGGAAGAGTCACCATCATTGAAAGATATTATCTATGTTAGTTGTCTTGGAGTCCAGGACCTTACCAGATGACTGAAGATATAAAGAATTATGACAAAGGAAGGGAGCCAGACTGTGACTAAAAGACAATATCTAAGGCCTAGTAAGACTTTATCTCGTGGATATGGACCCCTAAACTGGAAGCCCATGGTTCTAGGCTATGAGATTCCCAGAGCTAATCATTTTTTGAAAACTAACTAAAATATACAGAATACAAAATACACACAACAGAATGTCATTGTAACTCTTGGAAGGGAGACTTGCCTAAAAATGTCTTCATTGATGGTGTCTTCAAATGTTTAGTTAATAGTGAGGAAATTCTAGGAGAAAGCTTGCAACCCTAAATAAAATGTGTGTGTGTGTGTGTGTGTGTGTGTGTGTGTGTGTGTGTGTGTGTGTGTGTGTTAAGAAGCAATTATCTCTGTGAGTTCGAGGCCAGCCTGGTCTACAGAGCGAGATCCAGGAAAGGCGCAAAGCTACACAGAGAAACCCTGTCTTGAAAAAAAAAACAAAAAAAAGTAATTATAAAAAAGGAGTAAAAACTGAGAGACATGGTAGCAGAGTGTGTGTGTGTGTGTGTGTGTGTGTGTGTGTGTGTGTGTGTGTGTGTGTGTGTTAGTGTGTTAAAGAGGTAGTTGTAAGAAAGGAGTAGAACCTGAGAGACACGGTAGCAGAAAGAAGCAGTCAGGATAGTATAAAAACACAGAATTGCTGTGGTTGTGGCCCAGAGGAAGACTCAGTTGATTAAGAGCTAACATGAGCACCTGAGTTTGATTCCCAGAACACACATAAAAGAACAGCATTAAAGAATATGCTTGTGGGCAGGGGGTAGGGGGCAGAATATGCTTATAGTCTCAATTCTGGGGAGGTAGAGATAGATGGATTCCTGAGGCTTGCTGGCCAGCCAGCCTAGAACTATCAATGGGCCTTAGGTTCTAGGGAGAAGTGGATGACTCCTGAGTAATGACATGTAAGGTTGACCTCAGTCCTCCATGTACACATACACATACCTTAGCATGTAAACACACACATATGCACACACTAATGTATGTGCACAGACAAGCACAAATAATATCTAATGTTCAAGATCAGTTACTTTCACTGACCTAATGTAGTATTATTTTAAGGCTTCAGAGAAAGGGTGCATGCCAAGTCTCCCTTGTAAACAGTGGCTATGGAAAGAGGTTGGTTATTTAGGTCAACGGCAGAAACAGAGGAATAGCCAAAAGATTTACAAGATGAAAAGATGATAAATAGAAGCTACAGGTGACCTTAAAAATGGAAGGCTGACCCCTTTGCCACCAGATGGAGAAAACAAAAAAATATTAGGAAGAACAATGTCTTTTTGAGCAAGACATGCAAACAGAGGCTGAGTTAATACTTTCCAGATCATAAGTGGTAGAAACAGGAGTAACACTTTAATGAGGAAAACTGTGTCCTAGAAATAAAACTAGTGAAATCGATAGGAGGAATGGAAGCATTCTGCCATCATATTCCTTAGAATGCCAATTCTTTTAGTTTTACCTTGCTGTTGGTTGGTTTGTTTGTTTGTTCGTTTGTTTTGTACCCCAAGCAGGTCTCCAATTGCACTGTAGCTAAGAGTGATCCTGAACTCCAAATCTGCCTGCATCCGTCTTCGAAACATTGGGATATAAAGTGCCTCACTCAAAAGTTGCATATTGAAGGGCTGGCCACTTATACAAGCAGCATTCACTGGTATAGATTTGGAGAGCTGACTGATGATCATGAAAGCTCTGATTATAAATAGATTAACTGACTGATGACTGCTCATTTGATAACATCATCAGCAGGGATGGAAATAGAGCAGGTAGGCCTAGTGGGGATAAGTAGGTTACTGGAAATGTGCTTCTGAAGGATGTGTCTTATCTTTTTTCCCTTCCTCTAGCTCTACCTCTTTCAGTTCCCCAGCTGCCACAAGGTAAGAAATGTCATTCCTCCTTAGCCTATCACCAGGAGACTCTGCCTCACCTTAGGGAGCCCAGAACCAAGGGGCCAACCCACCATGAACAGAAACCACCCGGAACCTTGTGAGTCACAGTACCCTGTCCTCCAGGCAGTGCTGCCGTACTGCCCATGTCATCATTAATATTTTCTTGGCTGCAGTGGTCTGGCTCACCTCAGCTGGCATGATTCCTTTCTCTTCATGATTATTAATTCCATTGTCTGTGACTCAGTCTTATAATATAGGTGTGGCTTATTATATCCAGCGCTGACCCAGATTTAAGTAATCTCCTGAGACAGTTCCACTCTGTTAGTTTGAACTATTCCTTTTAGGGCTGTCTAATTTCCTCCACCACGTGCTGACTTTGTAGTCTAACCTTCAGAGAGTAATCTTGTTTTTCTTGTTCTGGAGTCCTTTGAAGACATCTTGAGTTAGCCTTGAGTGTGGAAAACTAGTGTAACAAACTTGGCACTTAGTTGAGTTCAATAAATGCTAATCCCCTGTGTTCCCTTGGGGGATAAAAGACTATTTCAATCTATTTCTGAACAAGTATTTAATAAGTGCTGGCTGAGAGTTGTGAGTTCATAACAGAGGCTGCCGTGTGAAATGTATTGGCAATTTGAGTGAAGAGTTCATGTGCTTTCCTGTGCAGTGTTAATGATGTGGACTATGACTTAGTTTCAGTGGTATTGTTGACATGGGTAAGGAGGATGTTGACCACAGCTGCACACACCTGAACAGAAGTTTTAATGCCAAAGCAGTCTGGCATTTAATATGAGTTAGTATGAGCCCACGAAAATAAAGAATTGTTAAACCTACTCATGACACTAATATATTTCTATCATACATTTTTCTTTACATATATGCCGGCCTTAGTAAGTTGTAAAATTCTGTATGAAAAGAACTATGCCAAATCATTCCTTTACCTGTAGTGTCTAGGAATGCCTGGGAATTAGTAGTATTATATAGGTATTTATCAGATCTACATTGACTATACCACCCCATTCAGAATTACCTTGCTGGTAAAATAATTGCATCTCTCATCAAATAGTCAGCTCATTTGCTGCACTGGTCTCCAGAGGGACAACATGTTCTTCTTTAAACTTGAAACTTCTCTAAAAGATGGAGGAAGTAAAGGCTAGAGATTGGTCTAGGTAGATGGTCTTTATTATTTGGGTTATTCAGTTCATTAGATCTTGAGAGAATATGAGCTAATGATCAAAACTGCCCCTTCATGGCTGAACTATAAAGAACATTGGGTTAAGAGACTTGAAACACTGTGTATGTTCATGCTGCCTCAACTCCATGA
The DNA here is from genome assembly GCF_007827085.1 of Peromyscus californicus insignis. NCBI lineage: Eukaryota > Metazoa > Chordata > Mammalia > Rodentia > Cricetidae > Peromyscus > Peromyscus californicus. The sequence goes on from NW_026294424.1 coordinate 36,805,838, forward strand.
CCACTAAAGATAAAGAGCATAGTGATACCAGGAGCAGAAACAGCCTGGAAGAAACATCGGAAGGAGATGCCTGGGTGAAGAGGAGTGGGATGGATGCAAGTGTATATGTCTGCTTTGTACTAGGCCTTTTATTGTGGTGGCTGATGATTTGGGTCCACCCAATAAGACAAGATCATTATGATCCCAATAAGAGAGTGGTAATGTACTTGCAGTCACACAACCAATTAGCTGCTTCCTGGAGGATGGGGGATTCTGGTTCAAAAAGAAAATCTTCATTCCTACTAAACAATTTTCCTGTATTTATGATTTTTAAATACACCAAGACACCTAAACAAAACAAAACAAGAAACATGTCTTCAGACTTTTGTCATCAACTCTTCACCAAATATGTGTGTGGTGGAGTTAAGCTCATAAAATTTCAATAACCACACAAAATGGATTCAAACCGCACAAGTGAGGTTTGATTCTCCTGGGCTCCACTTCTGCCCAATGCAGATAATGGCCTGTAATGGCTGAGTCCCCATTGTGCTCTGTCTCATCTCCCTCACCCTCTATTCTTTCACTTCCATGTCACTTTGTAAAGAATAAAAACATATTCTAGGCATACCACCTGAGCCTCAAGCACCCAGTTCCACACAGTAAACAATTTTATTATATATATATATATATATATATATATATATATATATATATATATACATATATTTATCATGAAGAACTGTATGTAGCATGCACATGTGTGGAGGTTGGAGGACAACTTGTATGAGCTGGTCCTTTCCTTCTACCATGTGGGTCCCAGGGAGCAAACTCAGGACTTAAGCCTTGGCAACAAGTGCCTCCACTGGCTGAGCTATCTCATAATTCTCCTTTTCAGCAATTTTAAAGGATCAAGACTCTCCATTACAAAACTGTGAATTCCATTTTGGAGAGAACTTTATCTTGACTAACTTTATTCTAGAAAATCTAGGCAAAAGATTTCTAGTCAAACTTACCTAAAAATTCTCCTCTAATTCACCCATCCCTGCCACCTTTTTGTCTCAGTTTATCTCTCAGCACCTCTGCTTCTCTGGAACTTACAGAAACAAAGTCTGAACCCCAGAGCCTGTGCATCTCCTCAGTAAATTTTGAAGCATCCGTGAGTTCTCACCACAGGGATATACTGGAAACATTACTTTGAAGAAGCCAGGCTCTACCTCCTACTTCATCACTTCTGGTTCTGGGGATTAGACCCAGGGCCTTGAACATGCTAGACAAATGCTTTACCAATAAGCTACCTCTTTAGCCCTAGAAGTCAACCCTAAAGCCAATGTTTATAAAGCCTTTTTCTTGAGGTTCCCTTCCTGGCAGAGAAAAGTCATTTGTGTCCCTTGAGATATGTGAAAAAAAATCTATAGCATCTTACAGAAGGCACAAAATCTATACTTTTCTTTTGTCTTAAAATTTTATGTGGACTTGTACTTCTAACTTGAAATACATACCTGCCTTAAAGTAGAAACATTTAGTTTTAGTAGACCATAGATGCTATGTAAAGAGAAAGGAAAAAGCAAGGGGAAACTTTAACTGGGGAGGTAAAAGCAAGAACACAAATGGAGAGGGAGGAAGAGATAAATAACACTAAGATTATTTGCAAAAGCCGTAAGGAAATGTATTATTTTATAAGCTTACTCAAATTTGTATGTGTATGTGTGGGTTTTAATAAAGTTATGATACACAGCAGGATAATAACCCCTACAAGAATCATAGACTATCTAACAAAATCTCCAGTGTCAGATGTGGGAAACCTCCCCTTGAATTGTTGGTTAAGGAGGTCCAAGAGGCCTCTAAAACAATATAGGCTATTGCTATTCCCCTTGATTGATTCCCAGGTTTTGAAAGGAAGCCCCTATTGCTGAAGATGCTGCATATATTGTACATAGGACTTAGAGCAATCAAACAGGAACTAACCTGGAAGTTCCCCCCGAAGACTACTAGCTCTCATAGTATTAGAAGATGCTACACAAGCTTCCAAGGAATAAAAGCAGTCAATTCTACCCAGATTTTCAAACTAAAAACCACAACAACAATAAGCCAAGCTGCAGTGTTCCAGTCACAGTCTGGGTTCAGGTCCTGAGATGGGGAAGGGACATCGGCACAAGGAAATGAAAAATCCCACCACCAGATGAGTTTCACACAAGTGGCCTGCCCTGAATAACTCCAGTCATCTTTATTTATACATCAAAAACAAGCATGCTTTACATACTAACAAGCAAGTTTTTCTCATTCTCCAAACTTTAACCTCCAGCAAAAGCAAATATGTCAAATATGTTTTTTTTTCCAACTTCTACCTCAAAACATCTTTAAACCAAAAACAACACTTATCATTTTGTTAACCTTACCAAATATCGAGCCAGGTACATCCTGTCTTTACAAAACAAAAGGTGATAAACATAGGCACACATTTTCAAGAACACTATAATGCAAAACATATTTTCAGAAATAGGGGTGATCTATCTGTGATCCTGTCAGTCCTGAATTAGAACAGCTCCGGGGACAGAAGTGACATCTGGCATCCCCAGACAAGAAACCTAAGAAGCATAAGCTCCAAAGGAATTTTAGGGGAAAATATTTGAGAAAAAGTGGGGTTTCCAAGAATGATCACATCTGTCCCATGCATGATTGACAAAATGAGACTAATACCACGAGAGAATGAATCATCAATATTACGAGAGAAAACAGAGTGTGCAGGCCACGCAGTCTCTGTAGTATTCTATGCTGTCCCAAAGTACACTGGTCCTTGCCAAGTGAGACTATCCCTGTGGGCTTTTTCCTTATCTGGAGACTCATTGCACAAGCATTTTTATACTGGTCTGAAACTGGCTGTATGGTTCCCAACACCAAACAAGATATTCTCAAGGGTACAATAGTGGCACTTTTGTGTTGGGGGTAAACAACAGCCATCTAATTGGACTTAGGGCCTAGTCAATAGGAGAAAATTCCTGCCTAGTACTTTAAATATACCCAACTCTGCATGGTTGCTGAGGCCATGGACCCAAGAGGAGATCCTACTACTGCCATTTTCTTAAGCCAATATAATAACTAACTGTATTTTAAAATTTTTATCTTTATATCCATGGGTAAGTATACCTTTCAAACCTCATCAAGGAAGCTTCTTTTTTGTAGCTAATAAAGACTGTTACAGGTCACAACTGGGCAAAACATAGAGAATAAGTAAACATGGGCTACTCAACCTCAATTGATATGTCTACAATGCAACCCCTACTCATAAGAGAGGGAGACAGAAAGATTTTAAGAGTATATCTGTGTATACTCTTGTTTTGTGTGTGTGTGTGTGTGTGTGTGTGTGTGTGTGTGTGTGTGTGTGTGTGTGTGTGTGTATGGAAGCTACACCCATAAAATCTCAAAACTATGGTTGCCTAAATGAGACCTGAACAATGGCATTAGTCAACATGAAAGTTTAGATGGAGAAAATTTTACAAGACTCCACCCTTAGAGCTATAGGTAATCTATGGCTACTGAAGGGAAGAGAACCAGCTTTCTCCAAGGACTAGTCTTGATAGGTTATCCAATCCCAAGTGGTCAGCCATGTACATATAGGCAGCATTAAATGAACTCAGTAGGTTGTGTGTGTGTGCATACATAAAAATAACAATTAAAGCGTAATTTATGAATTTGAAAGGAACTTGGGGAACATGGAATGAGTTTAGAAAGGGGAAAGAGAGGATGCAAATGGTTCAAATATAGTACTCATATAAGAAAGTCCCCCCAAAACAAAAAAAAAAAAAAAAGAAAAGAGACCACGAGGATTGGAGGCAGTGAATGACTACAGGAAAATAGTGTCTTCCAGATATATCGGGCAGCTGCACGTCTGAACTCACAACAGTTGCATCAAGACTTGTGCAAGCTCAAGCCAACCAAAAATTATAGCCCAGAGGGGAAATGAGCGTGAACAGTCTCACCCCTAACTGAGGCACAGTTGGCAATTGGCAACTGCTGGCAGAGGGAGAGTCTGTTTTGTCTTAGAGTGTAGCCCCTGGTAAGTCAATCCTACTCCAGTGCACAGCTACACATTCAAGGTATAGAAGCAGCACAAGTTGGAGTTGATGGGTATTTAAATAAATAAAGGACACAAAGTTAGGTGGAAAGGGAAGGTGATGGATCCAGAGTTGGGGAAGGAGTGGATATGACCAAAATATAGTGTACAGAATCCTCAAAGAACTAATGAAAATGATTTTTAAAACAGACAATGTGACCCAAGAAGGGAATTTCTTAACACCTAAGCAAGAAAACCCTAATTACTAACTTTGCTTTCCATGGTCCCTGATGGTGTCAGATGAATGAGATCTATTAACCAGTTAAGTGAAGTAGGCATCTCAGTTCAATCAGATCATCTCATATCTCTCAACAAATCAGTAGTTAAGCCTCAGTTAATTTCCACATTACTTACTGCTTTCTCTCACACTCTCAGTTTTGACATTCAGTTACCTTTGGAAGACTATCAGTGCAGAAAGGGGAAAAAAATCCTCCATTTAATAGAAGAAAGGTGTAACAGCAAAACATACAAGTCATCTCAGTGTCTTTCTATTCCCCCATGTTTTTCAGGCCAGCAATAGATTTGCTTAGTTACAGAAGTTGTATTCAATGAAGGAGGACTCCTGAATATGTAAGGTTAAAAAAAGAGAGAGAAAAATGGTAGGATAAGAAAGGGAAAGAGAGGCAATGAATATAAGCAAAATGTATAGAAATTCCATAATGAAATTCATTACTTTGTACAATTAATACATACTAATTAATACAATTTTTAAAACTCAAGAAATTGAATCTAGTAACTTTAGATCAACTGAATTTATTTGCAACTTAATGTTGAAAGATAGATGTTATACCTATAGCACAGTTATCCACCTTTTTGAATTTGGTACTATGACAAATACTCAGATTTGATTGCAAAGGAAAGGCTATTAATGATAATTTAACTAATAATATTTATGAACTTCCTCCATACACTAGGTTTGATATGTAACTGCGCACTGATCAATGAAAATGAATCTTGGGGTATCCCTAATGCAATTAAGACTCTTTGTTAAGTTCCAAAGAGCTAAACTGAATGCAATATTGTAGATATTAATTGCTTCATTTTTTTCACAGTCATCTAATATGATAACAAAAATTTCAACTTGATTTGAATCTGTGTTGAACAAAATTCTTCATTTACATGAAAAAGATCTTTTAGTCATAGGTGGGTGTGGAAAGAATAAGAGTGTAATTCAGACCAGAGTGGCCTTGACTCTTTATCTCCCATCAGGTAAGGCAAAAAGCCTTCCTTAAAACCCAGTGAGATTGAATTTAACATAAACTTCCTGAAGTCCAACTTCAAAAGTCCCCATAGTCTATCACAGTCTCAACACCATTTCAAAGTCCAACATCTCTGGTATTCATGGCATTCTCTTAACTGTAAATCCCTGTAAAACCAAAAAGCAGATCACATACTTCCAATATTCAATGGCACAGAATATATGTTACCATTACAAAGGGAAGGAAAAGGGTAAAATGAAAAAAATACTGGACCAAAGAAAGAACAAAACCTAGCAGGGCAAACTCCAAATTCTATATCTCCATGTCTGATATCACAGCATTCTCCATATTTTCAACTCCTTTCAGCTTTGTTAATGAAACATACTTCTCTCTCTTGGGCTGGTTCCATACCTGGTATGTGTAGAAACTGAAAGCATGACTGCTCCATGGTATGGTTAAAGGAAAGGCTTTTATTGCAGATATGAAAGAGAGGGCAGTCAGAGGTGTGTAGAAGAGTCCAGAGCAAAGAGAAAAAGCAGTAGGCTGAACATGACCAGCAGACTGGTCCTGGTCATCAAAGAAGCAGAAGAACAGAGATGGTGTGTGGGGAATACTGAGCAGGACAGCATGGGAGAGCAGAGAGAGGGAGAGGAGGAAGACAGAGAGAGAAAGGAAGAGAAGGAGACTGAGTGAAGAAGACAAAAAGAATGCAGGAAAAAGAACAAAGCATAGTCAAAATAGGGATATGAAAAGAATGAGTAGCTGAGGGGAGGAAAGTCCACAAGCTGAAGAAGTTTATGGTAGAGGAGGATGTGAGAAAAGCTTGGATTCTAGTATGGATTATGAAATGTATAACAGGAAGCCTGAGGGCTAGTGTGTGCTTTGATATGCAATTAGGCACCACAAATAGTCATTTGTCCCTTCTACCAAGGATAAGGGAATTGGCTCCTTTTGGTACAGGAGAATCAGAATTGGCTTTGCAAGTTCTTGAGGAATGCTGTCTACTGCCTAACTGCCAGAATTTGGGGAAATTGAGTTTTCTCTGAACCCTACAATCTGCAGTTCTCCTTAGCAGGCATCCCATGACTCTGGCATCTCCAACATCTAGTATAATCCAGGCTTTATATAAATAATATATATATATATATATATATATATATATATATATATATATTCATTCATATATACCTTCACAGCTTCATTTAATGGCCTTTCTAGGCCTCCATGAAGGGATACCCCAGCCATACACCTGGCTTTAAAGGCTTTATTTAACCACAAAGGGGGGTTCCACAACCTCTATTTTTTGGATCCTTGATTCTAAAATCAAAACCCTGTGGCCAAAGCTGAAAAGTTCTGCTTCTTGCTGGGGCCGGAATTTGCCCCTTCAATTACCTTTTCAAAAAATAGCTTTCTGTTGTTGGTGGTTTCCTTTACTGTTTCAGCTTTTCTTTAATTCCTTTTCACAAGTTGGAAGCTTATCAGGTGGGATCTTGTAGTGAGGTCACGATTCCCTTTATCCCATTTAGCATCAGGCTTTAAAAAAGAAAACTTTTTATCTCCTTGACCACTGGACTTGACTCTATTACACTTCCTGGTGTTCCTTTTCTCCTGAAACTCTGCGTTGTGTATCTCTCTTTGCCTACTTGCTCATTTTCATTTTAGATCTGTATAGAAGTGATTACCAATAACCACAGGACATAGTCAATGCTGTCTTGAAATCTCCTCTGCCAATGTCATTAACCCAAAGTTCTTCTATTTAGTCTCAGGCAGAATTTTAGGACAAGGGCAAAACCCAGCCATGTTCTTTGACAAAATATCACAAGAATGGCCTCTAGAGAACTTACTAATATTCTTCTCCTCTGAAACTTCTGGAACTGGGCCATTATAATTTACCTTGCTCTCAGGACCACTGTCTTCCATTCTCCTACTAGTGTGGCCCATTAAATTCAACTGTTTTCTTAATCCAAAGTCCACATTCCACCAACAAGCAGCATGGTCAGGCCTGTCACATCAATACCCCAATCTCTGGCACCAAAATCTGTCTTAGTTATTGTTCTATTGTTGTGGATAAAAATCATAACCAATGCAACTCTCATAACAGGAAGCATTTAATTGAGGGTTTGCTTATGTTTTCAGAGGCTTAGTCCATTCCCACCATGGCAGGAAACAAAGAGGCACACATGGTACCGGAGCAATAGCTAAGGACTACAGCCTGATCTGAAAGCAGCAGGCCAAGAGAGACTGGGCCTGGCATAGGCTTTGAAACCTCAAAGCTCAACCCCAGTGACACAATTCCACTATCAAGGCCATACCTCCTAATCCTTCTAATCTTCTCAAAGAGTTCTACTCCCTGGTTACTAAGCACTCAATTATATGAACCTATGGGGGACAAACTTATTTAAACCACCACACCAGAGAATCTGCAATATATCAGACAAACCAAATAAAACAAGAAGTTGGGGCCATGATAGCAACTATAATAGAAACAGTTAACCAAATGACTATACTTCCTGGCATACTCAAGTAAAGGCTCTCTGAGTTTTCATTCAATTCTAGAAGTTTGTGGGCAACTATATCATTGATCTGAGTGTTTCTTTCAATCTACATATTAGTTCATGATAAATAGACTTGAAGCACCTATTATGATTACATATAGAAATTGTCAAAGAGTGTATTTAATTAAAAAATAAAACCTTTTATGAGCATCCTAAGGGAGGCAGGAAGAGCAAGATAAAGAAACTAGTTCTTTTAAGAACCTAGTGTTAGAAGTTATTATATATTTGATATATTTGAGTGTTTTGTATTCAGTATCTAATCTCACCAAAATGTATTACACTGAGCTATTATTACAATATACATATTATACTGAGGAAGTTAACAAATGGAGTGGATTATACCACATCTCCAAAACTGTATCCTAAGAGCATGAGTAAAGATTTTCTTCTCTTAAATAAACTACTGTTGCAAGACTCCAGCCAATCCATTGTGGTCTTGAAAATTTTATTTCTGCTCTTTTATCTCATACCATTGAGAGGAAGACTATCAGTCTCCTTGAACCAATTCAACCCAACAAAACCCTCAAACCCCCCTCCCAAAGATAACTCTGTTAAATTTGGAAGCTACAGACAGGAATTGGAAAAATTCCTTCTTTTAGGAGAGTTTAAACCTGGGATTGGAGAGATGGATTAAGAGCACATAATGCTTTTAGAGAAGACCTCAGTTTGGTTGCCAGCACCCATTTCAAGCAGATCAAACTACCTGTAACTACAGATCCAGGGAATATGATGCCCTCTTCTGGATTCTGAAGGCACATGCATTCACTTGCAACATATCCAAATAATTAAAATAAAAATAAAATATTATAGGAAGAGAGTTTAAATCTAGTGAAAAGGACAAATGTACAAATAGAAACAGAAATATTCAAAATATTGTCATCAACATTAAATGAGCTCACACTGGTCCCTCCCTGATTGGACCACTCCTCTTCTCCCATGATCCTCTCTTCTATAACATCCATTCTTACTAGTATGAATTTTTCTTGAGCCTTTTCACAGTCAGTTTTTGTCAACTTGACACAAACATAGAGTCACCAGGGTGAGAGAACCTCAACTGATGAACTGCCTTGATCAGATTTACCTGTGAGCATGTCTCTGAGGTATTGTCTTAATTTCTAATGGATTTAAGAGGCCATAGATCATAGATTGTACTATCCCTGGGCAGGTAGAACTGAGAAGAGCAGGCCCTGCACCTAAACAGAGCATCACAATGGAGCCAATCCTGTTAGTGAAGGTGTGGGTCAGCCAGCCCAGATGTGAGCATGGGAGAGCAGCCCTTATTTCTCATCTGCCTTATGGCTGCATGGACTTGGGGGGTCCCCCATCAATATCTGAGGCAGGTGAGAGAGCCAGCCCTGTGGCAATAACTGTGAGAGAGCCATCCCTGACCCCCAACACCACCAGCTGCAACACTCAGGAGAGCAGGCCCTGCACCTCTCCAGGGCAGCACAATTGAGTCAACACTGTTAGTGCAGCTATGGGAAAGCAAGCACCTAATCTGTGACCATGGGACAGCTGTCGCTGCTACCTATCTGTCTTGTGGCAATAGGGGCAGGGGAGAAGAGCCCTCCTTCCCAACCCCTGCCCATCAATGCCAGAGCCAGGTGGGAGAGATGGCCCTGCAGTGAGAGAGCCATTCCTGTCCCCCCACCAGTTGCACCTTGCCAGGGCAGCACAATTGAGCCAACACTATTAGTGCAGCTGTGGGTGAGCCAGCCCTGAAATTGTAAGCATGAGACAGCTGTCCTCATTTCCCATCTGACAGACCAACCCTACAGCTGCCCAGGCACAGACCCAGGGTTATGACTGGGCCTGCCCCAACATCTGCCCCATCTGTGATCTGCTGGGGCACGTGAAGGGGACCTGACCTGCAGATCCAAAGCTGCAGAATCTCCATAACACAGAGCACAAGTAGGATGTCCAGGAAGAGTCCTAGTGGGGGCCCAGCATCGAACATGTAGTGGAGACCAGGAGCCTCGAACCAGACCAATGACTCTTTGCAACGAACACTTGCAAGTAGAGATGTCTGGACAAAGGGGTACACAGCACTGCGGCTTCCATGATATTTTTAATTCCTTTTTAAAAATTTTCCTCATTTTATTTTCTTCATTTCTTCTCTTGAATTTTGTTTTATTTGGAGGGTGTTTGTGCAGGGATGGAGAGCAGATTCAAAGGGACTGAAAATGAATGGGATCAAGATACATGATGTGAAAAACACATAGAATAAATGAATAAATTATTTTTTAAAAAAGAAAATTAAATGAGCAAGACAATAAGCAGATTTTCTCTATGGTCTCTATGTCAACTCTGGACTCCAGCTTACTGCCTAAAATTCCTAACTTGCACTCCCTCAACAATATGCTATGAACTATAAAATGAAATATGTCTTTACTCCCCCAGGTTGCTTTTGGTCAGTGTTTTATCACAGCAATAGAGAAGCCAATTAGAACAGTCCTTGAACCTGCCACATGGCTATACTGCCAGACGCTCACATAGCTCCATTCCTCTACCCTCCCATTCTTCCTCCTCCTATCAGCACCTGGCACACCCTTGTAACTTCCCCCTAATTCAGGACAAACCCTACCCTCTTATGTCTGCAGCTTACAATAAGCATCCCTACTTACTGTTTTAACCACATTACCCTCACCTTCAATAATGTATGATTAAAGTGGTACACAGATCAAGAGAAATAAACCAGGGAAAGGTTTGCAACTGTAATGCTCACAGGTCCCAGAAGAAAATTGTAGCATGTGCTGAGATCAACACTTGGAAGCATTGAGTTAATCCAAAGACAGACAAACAGGGGAGTACTGTGAACAGTATCCTTACTGTGGCTCCATGAGAAGGAATTGATGACACAAAGGAAGTTGCCTTAGGATTTGCTGCTTCCAATACATGTCAAAGATACTGGCATTGTCTGTAATAGTCTTCCTTCTGAAGCTGAGGTGACTTGGGAGTAGGATTGTGTAAGGGAAAGGGTTTTTGGAATTAAGCTTAATCAGCTGCTGAAGAAAACTGACCACTTTTATCTAAGCCACAAAACTAGATGAACACAGCATGCTCTAAGTATATCACACTTTTGTCATCTGATAACACTCTAAACAATATCCATCATAGAAGGCATGTTGTATTGTAATTGTTTGGGCCTCCATTTTTTTTCTATTTGATCAAACAAGCCCTATAAGGTCAGGGACATATTTAGTATGCATAATATATGAGCGATTTGATGAAAGACTGAATAGCAAGAAAATAGCCTGTATGTTTTGAAGGATATATTGGAAGGCCCCTCAGGGCAGGGCATTTAGGTGGGAAATCTAAACAAAAGGAAGGTACACTAAAGCTTAGAGATGTTTCAGAAAGTGTTCATGAGCAATTAATGCTTTTAGAAGTTCTAATTTCACAGTTAAGGGTAAAAGGCAATATGAAACAAAACTAAAAAAATGAGTGGAGGTCAAACGAAAGAATAATTGCTATGTTAGGCTAAGAAATTTGAAACTTATCCTGTATATAGTGGTAAAGTATCAGACTCTATTGGAAGAAGATAGACAGACCAATAAATGCATAGGTTGATTCTAAGTGTAGAAAATAATAGAAATTATGAAGTTTTTTCTATAATGAAAAATGACTAGTGTTGACTAGTCTCTCTCTCTCTCTCTCTCTCTCTCTCTCTCTCTCTCTCTCTCTCTCTCACTCTCTCTCAGCACAGCTTTTATCTTTAGAGATTCTTCAGACAGCCTCCATGCTTGGTTCATGGCAGAACACATAAAGGAGATGGGCTGATGTGTATTGATGATTTCCCAAACATTGTGCTACAAAAAAATACCTCAACTTGTATCACCAATAGACTCTGTCCTGTTTGACACTTTTTCCCAGTATAGCATGAATAGATGGAAAAGAAGCAGGCAACATAGACTTTAACAGCCCAGGAATAAATGATGCACATTTTTCAAGTAATGTGTGAAACCAAAAATTTAATTGCTAAAGGTATAAATTATTCAATCTCCAAGCAAGGTATATTTACCTAGTGACTAGCCAAGTATCTTTTAAGTTACTGTTTAATAGCTACTCTCCTCTCTTATTAAGGAAAATCCATACATGGTATGATATTGTACTGTGGTTTATTATTTTTCCTTAGACACAGACATGACACCATAACATTAAGAAGTCATGTCTTTAGCCATATTCAAATAAATAAAATACACTAAAAGCCACAATCTGTGAAAGACTGCAGGGTTTCCACACAAACATGAAAATGTAGATGTAGACATATGATTTGCTCCATTCTTTCACAAGCCCTTTGCAGCCTGCTCTATGTGGGAAACAAAGAGCTTTTGTGATACACATGCTGAGCATCACAAATGCAGAAACCAGCCAAAGAAAATATACAGATACCAGTAGAATAAACCTGGGATGAAAAGCACAGGGGTACCATCGATACATGTCTAATTCGCCATTGGTCCCATCTGGTAAGAATCACATCATCAAAATGAGAGCTGGAATAGACCTTCTAGGTCATCCCATCCATCCTCTCACAAATACAACAATCATCTTTTTGAGGACCAAGTCCAGTCATATGTCTCAAGAGACAATAATTCCACAGATTCTGTGGGCAAGATATTTACCATATTTAAAAAGGCAAATGCAGTCATAGGAAAAATTTCAATCAGTGAAAAATGGGTTCAGTCTTTTAAAACCCCTAGAGATGGGCTTTTGCAAGTTGGAATTCTCTCAGTATAAAATGAACTTGAGGCACTAGAAGAAACACTACTGATGTGCAAAAAATAGCCATCCATGAGCAATAGAAAAAGCAGCCTCAGACCTATGTCAACTTCTAGAACATCCCAGGAAAATTCAGTATCAGTGTTTAAACATTTCTGTCCTACAGAAGACACTTGTTTGTTATAAGTTGGTTCTTTCTAGAGGAACAAAACTAACAGGATGGAGGAGGGAGGAGGGAGAAAATGGGGAGAGGGAAGAGAAAGAGAGATCTAGAGAAAAATAAACTTCTTTTTGTCATGCTCATTTTATTTGAGCTGCTACCAGAAGGTGATGCTCGCTATCTGGGGTGGGTCTTCCCACATTAATTACAGCAACCATGACTATTCCTGAGCTGCAGATTCCAGCTCAGGTGATTCTAATTTGTAGCAAATTGTCACTAAAACCTAACATCACAGCATAGGACTGGGGCTGAAAAAACTGAGCTAAAAATCAACCTGCAGAGACTCACCAGCAAAAATTGTTTACATCTCCTTTGAGAGATGATAAGAGATAGGAAGGTGGTTGTCTGTTGAGAAGTCCTATGCAGAGAAGCAAGGAGCAAAATCCAAATGTAGGTCACAGTTTCCTGGGCCTGAACAAAAGATCAGTCATTCTGTGGAGTCAGTGTTTGGGGATAGAAAAATATGATCTATTCTAAACAAGTTTCTTTCAGAAGAAAAGAGAGACTCCAAATGATTGTCACAAAGACTCAGTTTTTGTTGTTCCAAATACAAATTGAGTTCAAGAGTGATTGCCCCTAAAACTCTTTCATTACAAATAAGAGCTCTGTGGAAATCTAATTACGTATGTAAGAGATTAAGCAGAGCTATTCTGAATAAAACATGACACTGGAGTGGAGAAGAGAATGTAGGTTCCCTCCTGCCAACATCTATCTATTCCTCTTGGATTCCTTGATATGTTTCTAGAGAACCCCATGGAGTTGATTTCAGACACCAATTCACAACTGGCAAGTGTCAAGTGGGAGTGAACTCTTCTCATCGACGACTTCAGCTTATTTTATTTATAGCAATGTCTTATCATCCCCATGTGACAGAGTTCTCTTAAATCCCATAATCCTATCTGTCTCAGTATGCAGTACTCTGTCTGAATATTTTCTGTGGCCTGTGTTCCTGCAGACTGGGCCAGACCAGCCTAAAGAGTTCAACACAGGAAGTATAGCTAGGAGAAAGAATGCTGGATCAAGTGGAAAAGAGAAATGAGAGAACTATAAAACAAGGCCAGATTAAGTGTCAAGACCGGGGAGGATGAAATTGGGTATTGATGGTGTGGCCAACAGTGCTGTTTTGCTAAACGAAATGCACACACCATCCCTCTTTCTAGCCAATGGAAATAGGATTTTGTTTGGACAGTGCACATACCTCCACCCAGGCTTGCTTTACCCAGGCCAGTTATAGGAATTCATTTCCTTACCAACATTAAGAATAGACATAGGATGGCATTGTCACCAGAGGGATGGCCTAAAACAGGGCTTCTGTGAAGAGTGTTCCTAATCCTACAATAGCACAATGACTATAAGACACCCCCTTTTACCTTCTGAGTAGTGTGGGTGTGTGCGCACAGAGAGAGAGAGAGGAAGTGTTGTTCTAGCTTACCAAAGAACTTCATTCAAGGAATTAAGGAGTTTCTTAGAAAATTCTAAATGTGGCTCTGCAAGAGTCATCTTGACAACCTAGGAGAACACCCTGCAAGATGTCTATATAGACATTTTCACGGTAGAATCATTAAACTAATCAACCCAGAAACTGTTCTGTTAAATTTAGAAGCTACAGACAGGAATTGGAAAGATTCCTTCTTTTAGGAGAGTTTAAACCTGGGATTGGAGAGATGGATTAAGAGCACATAATGCTTTTAGAGAAGACCTCAGTTTGGTTGCCAGCACCCATTTCAAGCAGATCAAACTACCTGTAACTACAGATCCAGGGAATATGATGCCCTCTTCTGGATTCTGAAGGCACATGCATTCACTTGCAACATATCCAAATAATTAAAATAAAAATAAAATATTATAGGAAGAGAGTTTAAATCTAGTGAAAAGGACAAATGTGCAAATAGAAACAGAAATATTCAAAATATTGTCATCAACATTAAATGAGCTCGCACTGTTCTGTTTTGAGAAGAAATATTAGTTCTTTATTCCACTTAAGTTTTTTTGAAATGGGGATTTCTGGTACTGTTAAACTACAGTTGGCCCTCTGTATCTGAGAGCTCTTAATTTATGGAGATTAAAAGGAAAACTGAATCTATATTTAAAATGCACAGACCCTTAGTTATTGTTATTATTCCCTAATAGTACAGTAAACACTATCTACATATTATTTACATTTTACTAGGTATTTGGGGCAATGTACAGATGATTTAGAATAGATGGGAATATATGCATAGGGTAGATACAAACACTATACTGTTTAAGGAATTTGATCATCTTCAGATTTTGTAATTTCAGTGAGTTCTTGACAGTCCCATGTGTATTCTGCAAAATTACTGTATCCAAATTGATACTGGAGGATAAAAAACAATTTTTACAACTCAGTTCACAAATTGTTATTCCCTAGTCACTTATTTATACTTGGTTTTATACCTGTTGCCAAACATTTTTTTCTTAGAATACAATATGAAGAACAGTCAATAAATGTGACAGAAGAAAAATATGAGCTTGTTTTATCAGATGAAGTCACAGTTTCTTCCCAAATTGAAGGCAACCATTAAAATATTTACACATTGTACAATAGCATACCAAGTTGAAGAGAGAAATAATTTTCCCTTGGGAAAAACCAAGGAAAATGAAAATAATACCTATGTATATATACCATTTTTGTCTCTTGATTCATGCCCCAAATGTAACAACATGACTGAATAATGCTGGGTGCCTTGTAGGCACATAATTAGTTAATTAAAGAAAACCAATGACTTTGAAATTTATATTTATTTTCAGTTTTATGAAGACATTTCCTGGTTGTATACAGCATATTTAAGTGTAAGGCAGGCCGGGCTGGTAGCAAGAGCTAACCTCAAACACCAGTGTGGATACAAAATAACTGTAAATTTGTGGTACACATGAGAATTTGGAGGCAGTGATGGGTAATGTTGAAGAAAATTAAGACCACATTCAGCTTTCCAAAGGCTCAGTATGAATCTCAGTGCAGGAATTCACAACCAGCATGGAAGGGTGTCACCCCTCACTATGGTTTGATGCATCCTTCTATCATCCTCCCAAGGATGCTGAGTACACACTATGCTACAATGACAAATTCCCAAGCATGCTTTGATAAAATGACTAAGTTCTAGAAGATCATTCCTGATAATAGCTTTTAAGAAGCAACTGTGTCATTTCTGTGTTCTCTTGCATGGTCTTGTCAACCTGATAAGGTTGACAGTAAAATACAGGGAGTGCTGGAGCAACCAGACAGAAGGTCCTGGTGTCTATGAGCTACTGTGA
The DNA here is from genome assembly GCF_007827085.1 of Peromyscus californicus insignis. Lineage (NCBI taxonomy): Eukaryota > Metazoa > Chordata > Mammalia > Rodentia > Cricetidae > Peromyscus > Peromyscus californicus. Next base: position 36,821,897 of record NW_026294424.1, read on the forward strand.
TCAGCATCAAGACCAATGAGAGATATGTGCTATTGGAGGAAATGCTCTCTCCTCTCTCTCTCTTTCTCTCTCTCTCTCTCTCTCTCTCTCTCTCTCTCTCTCTCTCTCTCTCTCTCTCTCGGGGGTGGCCATCTTTGGCCATCTTTGAAGTGCTGTGCCCTTGTTTCCATAACACAACATACATACAGCTATTCTGTGTATGAGAACAATACCAGACTGGTCAGCATCTCAGATGACAGGAAAAATTTTGTTAAGAAGAAAACCAAAATGAAAACGAATACCCTTTATAATTCATAACACTTTGAATTACTTCAGCGTGCACGAAGCTCCCAAGATGATCATCCTCACTTCAGAGGTGAGTGAGCAAACTCTCTGAGTTTAATTAGTGTTCAACCTTAGAGCTGAGTCACACATTTTCTGATTCCAAACCATTAGTTTTTCTGATTGTGGTATGCTGCATGTCAGCCTTTGTCTAGAATGTTATCTCAGTTGATGAGTTTATTGTAGAAATTCAATTACTCAATAGATTAGGGAACTTCTGAGAAGAATCAAATCACTCAGGTGACACGCAGACTCAACAAGGAAGGATCTGTAAATCAGATTATTTTTCAGTGTCAGTCAGTGTCTTGGCCTTGCATGGCTCTTGCAAAGGCAATGAGCTCATTCTCCTCTCCCAAGTCTGAGCTTCTCCAGCATACCAGTGGAAACTGGTCTATCCACTGCTATTTGAGCAACTCTAGTGATAGAGTTTATGACATCAGAAGCTTCTCAGACTGTTGCTAAAGGAACCATTTGGCACTGGAATCCCCAGAATTTCTTCAGTCCTAAAACTAAAGTTAGTCCTTTGCTCTAGTAAGTCCTGAGGAAACTGGGGTCATTTATCTCCCTACCACTGAGCAGAAATTGTTGAGCCCTCTTAGCCGAAATGAATTAAGCCTTGTCACTTCCAGTAACCTGATTTTCTCTTTAGTGTTGATTACTCAACTATCATTTTGTTTGTTTGTTTGTTTGTTTTTGTTTGTTTTGATGGACTCTCAACTATCTTTGTTCTTCTCTATATCTGAATTTTGGCTTACCTCCTGTGAAGTAAAGGTCAATCTGAATTGGGAATTGTGGGGCTCCGATATACCTGGACATGATAGAACATTAGCAGACATCTAGATCACCCAGATGAATTTTCTCCCAGTAAGGCCACAACATAAACATTGTGAGATTGTTTTCCTAGTTCTCCAGGCTCTGTTTTAGGATTCTAATTAATGACATTAAAACAAATACACTCACTATAATCTAGTGTATATAATGATATAGTTATTTATAGTAATTGGTTTAATGTGTTATTCTTTCTGTACATCAAGAAAATGAAAATCATGCCTGTAAGTCTTCACCACTGAACTTTACATTCCTCTGGGATATTGAAATCCTTAGTTCACTTTCTTTCCCATTCTGTTTTTAATAGGCTACACTGTTCACCTCTTGGGAAAGAAACAGTTTCTGCATTATTGGTTACAAAGGGACCAACAAACCCAGGAAATACATGTTTTATAAAGTTTATTCCCAAATCAAAGTAATAGGGGTATTGGTCAACATCATCCTTTTACTCCCACTGGGTATTTCCAGAAAGTTGTTTCTAGGGCTAACAGCTGTTTGCAGTATCAGACATGTGCACTTGAGTGTCTAGTTTCCTGATGAAAATCCAGACTGGGATCCTAAGTGTTCATAACACTTCTGAACCAAGCCACACAGGCCTCTTTATTTTGCTGTGGTTTTCTGGCCACTCGTGTTACATTGTCGGATGTTTTAGAACAGTTTATCAAACAGAGGCATGAATTGTTTTGTATAACCAATAAAGAAAAAGAACAACAAAAAAAAAACCTAACTATCAAGATGAATGTAAGAATACTGAAAAGGAAATTATTTAGGTAAAGATGATTTAGATTGACGTTGTCTTGACAAAGGTTAATGATAGCATTACATAAATGGAGCAAGATTTCAGAGTCAAAACTTTGAAATAGTAGAATTTTAGAACTAAGACGGTACTTTAGATATCATTTCATTGTGTCATCTCATGTCTTCTTCAATTGTCAGTTGTTGTTGTTGTTTCTTAGATAATATCTCTTGTTACATAGCTCATGACAGGCTTGAACTTATGATGTAGCTCAAGTTGACTTCACACTTGTAATCTCCCTGCCTCATCCTTCCACATACTGAGATTACAGGCATGAACAACCACATCTAGATCAGAATCACCTCATTTCACTACCAGGAAACTGAAGGCCATAAAACACACTTCATCATACAAATGGCTTATGGCTGAGTTCTAAAGGAAGCCAGCCTGATCCTTCATTGTAACGCAGGTAAAAATAGTACTTTACATTTACATGGGGTGAGAAATGCCTTTACACTCAGGGTTCATGTTATGGAACCTGTATATAATCCCATGAACACAGAATTTCTCTAGAAAGTAACGAAAGTCACTGTCTGCCCTTCCTTTTAAGGGATGACTAGCCAAAGCAAAGATTCCATCATGTCACAAGTATGTTCTGTATTCATGGTTAAATCAGACTAGAATTTCATGTTTGAAGTGCAATAATTTTAAATTAATAACTTCGTTGTTCCTTTCCAAGCATATGAAGGTTTAAACAACCTTTGTAGGAACAAGTTGTTTGGTTACTAGGATTAAAACTTTGAAATTGATCCAATGGACAAAGAGTTTATGAGGGATGTGACTCATACTGACACCCCTAGATACAACTATTTTTTGAAAGTGTTAGAGACTCAAGCATCATACACAAATATAGAGAAAATGATAGCCTATTTAGTTAAGTTGTATAAAAGCCTGGTTTCTGCTGTCCAGGCTGTGTGTTTTTAATAAGTAAATGATAGGTGTGTAATATTGTAACTAACGTATTTTCTGGTCTTGATTGATGCTGAGTACAGCACTGGACTTAGAGCTATAGCTCTTGCTGATAGTGTAATATGGGTTCTACTACACACGCTCTACAACTAAACAAATCAAATCCCTAAAACATTTCCCAAGACTATTCTTTAGTAAGGCATTTGCCTAAACACTATCTTCCTCTGCCCTCTTACTCCAACTCTCAAGCCAGGAGATGTTTAGCAATATCTATGGGCATCTGTTGAGCATCCTATAGTGTGCAGGACCAACCCTTTCCCTACTACAAGGATTTTACAGACAAATTGTCAAAAATTTCAAGGCAGAGAAATTTCAAGAAATCAATGGTACAGTAAAGATCTAATCTTCCAAAATACAATCCCAATGTAAATAATCAATACTTAATTTCAAAATGCATATTGAATGTCATATTTTTTGCTAAAATGCTAATAGAAACATATCATTGATAATTTTGTTTGGCTCACTTCACAGTTTATAACCCTTAGTCTATAGGACCTAAATGTCAGACAATAATTTTGCATTGATTAGGACAAAATTGTTTCCATATAAAAGGATGGCATCTACCTCAGAGAATCTCAGGGACCAGGTCCATCCCAATAGTACATCAGTAGCTAAATAGGAATATTGAAGATCTTACTCAGACCACATTTTATTGAGGGAAATTCTTTCAAAAGATTGATGTAACAATAGTCTAGATAAACATATGTGCTTGATACTAATTATTCTAAACGGTATGATGGAATAGGTGTAGCTTGATACACTATAATTCCTGGTCTATAACCAGAATAAAATGGCCCAGGCTCCATGGGATTCAGCCAAATATCTTTGCTCCATGTTGTATCCAGAGCAAAGAGTAAGCTACTGCTACCCTCTGTGGTCCATTTCACTCATAGGTACCAGGCATGCATTGAGACCAGGAGAATGATTGATGACTTATACAGTTGGAGTGCCTACAGGACAAGGAAGAATTTGTGATAACAACTTTTAGACTAGACTGACTACAAATCCAGATTTCTATATCCCTAGCAGAAAATGCAGTCTTACAGATCTTGAAAAGTGCCATACTTAGGCAGATGTAGATGGCTTGTCCTAGCTAGGTTTTCAAGAAGCCAATAGAAGCTTTAATGAAAGTCATCAATGAGGTATACACACACATACACACACACACACACATTTGTGCCAATTTTATTTAAATTAATTTCTCCCAATTTTATGGGCACATGATGTTAATTGTACAATTTTATAGTGAATTCACACATTAGCAAAAACAAGAAATATAAAATATAATACTTATGTGCTTGGGAGTTTCACTTCAATCAGTGAAACAATTAATTAAATGCTTAAAAATAAATGACACACTTGATAAGCATTTATCAGGTACAAAGAGCTATGCCGGATATAAATTGGAAACATAACAGAGCACACAAGTCCCATCTTCAAAATTTTTCACAGTGGGAGAAGATGTATGCACATTACTTCCCTTTGTATTCCTGTAACCAAATATGTGACACAAATGGCTTAAAGAAAACATATCTAGTTTCAGATAGTTTAATCAATCATAGCAAGGAGGGTATGGTGGAACAGAACAGTTCATAAAAACAGAAAGAAGTGAAGGTACCAAGGTACCTGACCCCAAGGGTCTGCCTACCTCCACTCACCTGCTTATTCCAGCTTGGTTCCACTTCCTGAAGTTTCTAGAACCTCCAATAATAATACCCCTACATTATGACTTCATTGAAGAATGAACCTGTTCATTTGGTGAGAGAGCAGATGCTCTAATTGTCTCTGGAGACATCCTCACACCCAGAAGTATGCTTCACTAATCTCCTAGGTGATTCTCAGTCTGGTTGAGTTGACAATCAAGCATCCCAGTGTGTTAAGAAGTGGAAGAGGAAAAAAGATGCAAAGGGGAGGGGAAGAGAATCACACGTAGGGGCTCTGGCTGTTTACTGTTGGATTATCTAAGGGGATATAGAAACCTAAGACTCAGCTTCCTTATCCATGAAATAGACACAGTAATATCCACTTTTGGGGCAGAAATGTTTTTTTAAGTGTTAAGAGGTAACTGTTGCTGGGCAGTGGCAGTACATTCCTTTAATCCCAGTACTTGGGAGCAGAGGCAGGCTGATCTCTGAGTTTGAGACCAGCCTGGTCTACAGTTTCAGGACAGCAAGGGTGATGAGATACAGAGGAATCCCATCTGAAAAACACACACACACACAGAAGAGAGAGAGAGAGAGAGAGAGAGAGAGAGAGAGAGAGAGAGAGAGAGAGAGAGAGAAACTGTTGAAGTTTGTTTGCACTGAAGTCTGCAAAGGCCCATAAGGAATGTGTCTAATTCCTATGCCAACCCAAAGGACTAGGAAAGACATCCGCTTGTTCACTCCCCATTCAGTACTCTGAGGGACAGGTAAATTTGCAGGTCATTGTCCCTCTGTGACCTATAGTGGTCTTGGTGTCAAACTTCTAAAATTAGCCTTGGGTTGATAAAAGATTGTTGATGAGTGCTTGCCCCCACTCTCTCTTATCATTTCTTCTTCATCTAATTCTCTCTCTTATCATACTTATTGTTAGAATTTATCAATAAATGCAGATGCCAAGGTCCCACCACTGACCACTGAAAAATTCTCTAATGGTAGAGTAGAGGAAGTTGTGCATTGAAGAAACATTTGAAGTTATTCTCAAGCACACCCTGCTATAAAAATCATTGCAGTGGAACCTCCAGTACTCAGGAAAAAAAGGTCTTCTAACACTTGGATTAAGATAGGTTTCCTCAATATACAAAAGTGACTTTATGTTGCTTTGACCGCATACATGAAAAGGCACATTGTTACATGTCTTGTTCTGATGACCTACCTATATAACAGAACAAACATCCCTTCCAGCAGGGCATCCCATCTCTAGAAATGACATTGTCTTTTCTTCTTCTGTAACTTTCACATCCATTCATATTCCAAACACTGTCAACCCAAGTTTCATACTGTTTCTTCATCCTTTTTTTACCATCTCCTTCTCCATTTATGCTGTGTTGGTCCAGCCCTTCATAATGTGTGATGTTTTCATAATGGAAGGCTATTTTATGTGTTTGAATTTAAAATGGTTGAATATTAAGGTAAGAAAAAGATGAGACCTTTCATGTAAAGCAACTACTATGTGTGTACCTTGGTCTCTGATCGTCACACATTACAGGATGTTGTCTTACAACAACTTTCAGTTCAGTTGTTGTCCCCAAGCACCTATAATGTAGAAGGTGAAGAGGTACATCCATGACTGTTCCTGATGACACACTGCCAATAAATGACAGTTGTGGTACTTAAACACAACGCCCTCTCCACAATCAAAAGTATTCTGATAATTGCACCATGACTGCTTGTTCATTCCCTAATGGGTTGTCTGCATTCCAAGAACTTTAAAATAAATCTCTTCTCATTGTTTTCTTTGTATGAATGGACACAGAGATCAACTGTTCTCTGTCACTCATCTATCACACATTCTTACACTTGAAGCCTGAGAACCTCTTCGAATTTTCTAACTAACCAGTCACCCTTTCGTGTTGACTTCAGTCTCCCTTGATGGAGCAGCCACAGATGGCTGGCACCATTCTAGGCACTAGAGGAATTGGCTAGGAAGGAGATGACAAGTTCGCAGCCATTGTGACACTTGAGTCCAATAGAACATGACAGATGACAGCCAGGCAAATCAGTTAAGTGCACTCTCTGGAGTTGAGTCTTGAAATAAATAGGAAATTTGTGTGCAAAATCAGGCAGTGATCCAACAGCTCTCTTACTCAGCTGGGCAACTTCCTTAGAGAAATAAACAGCATCCTTTTAACCATCCAGACAGGCTCACAGTTGAGGCGATTTATCTCTATCATCTACAAACAATATTTAACTTAATCTAAGGCAGAACAGGAGCACAAACATGGAGGTCTGGGTTTATAACCTCTCCTCCAGCATCGAAATGTTTATGAGAATGTTCAAGGTCAAGAGAGAACATGGGAGTCCTCAGCACAGAGTTGATCTTGCTGGATGCCAGGCTCTCACTTACTCATACAACCACGTGTTTCAGAGGGACTACAAGAAACAGCCATCCTTCTTCAGTGATGTCAAGTCTGAAGTTTATGGCTCTGAGCCCCTCTGTGCTTCTCCTGGTTTGTGTGCTGTTAGGAAAGGGAATTACATTTGCTTAATTTCATTTGCATCAAAAATCCAAAAGGGAGTTAAGTTCTATTTCTCTCGAGGGCTTTTCTAGCTTAACCGAGGGAAATCCACATGAATAAAGATTTTTAAAAGAGAAGATAGGATCAGTGTTTCCCTCCCACCTGGAGAGATGCACAGTTCTGTCTATGCATAAAGATCACCTCTCTCTTCTTCAGTCTTTCCGTCACCCAAGGCTGTGATGGCTGGAGACCATCAGCAGCACCTAGAAGAGCATTAGTGAAGAGTGTTCCTCATGGTCTTACATGTATGACATGCCTCTCACTAACCTACCTTTTAAGAAAGTCTCTTGGCAAACTTTGTGTGGCACACTAACTTTCCCTGGCATTATACCATGTATGAAGGAGAGGTCCTATACTTTGATTCCATGGAATCTATTTTGAGATGCCAAGGAGAAATTTCAAGATGAAATCAAAACAAACAAAAGAAATGACTTTGATAACTTGCCCCAATAGTTTGGGGCCCTTCTAAGCATCAGAGCATCTGCTGGTTTTACCTTACACAATCTGTACCTGCATTCTCCAAAAAAGGCTACCCAGGTTTTCCTTCATGGACCACTTCTCCCCTTACCTCAGTACACATAGGTTTAGTAAAAATGTAGGAGCCTCAGATAATCACATGATTTGTATAAACTGACAACTCAGGAACAGAGGTATGACCCACTAGAGGCTGGCCAGCATTAGATAAGGGTGAGATAGATTTCTCCTAGGACTGCCTCACAGCAAAGATGATGTAGGCTTGAAACTACTGTGAACTTTCATACACGTCATAGATCCAAATCAGTACAAAGAAAGTGAGCTCAGGGATGAGAATGAATTTGATTGACATGGCTTTGATTCAGCATGGTCAAAACTCCTTTTCCATTAACACATACAAGTGAAGTCCATTGTCCTTTAAAGCCAGCTTCTACTGGATTTAGATAACTCAAAAATTGAAAGACTCATAACTCAAACATTGAATGTAAGTACCAGGCCTTGTAATTTTTATGAACACAATTTTAGCAGGTAGTCCTAGATGTTAAGGTCTCCAAGACAGATTCCAGTTATCATTCTCACTTTTTAAATTAATCTGCCTGTGAAAAGGTACATCTTACAAAATTAAGCAACTATGAAATAAAGCTGAGCTAGATTTGAATCTCAACATACCCAATGCTTCATTCCCCACTCAAATTACTCTTCATCTGAGAGCTCAAATTCCATCTTCCATACCCCCTGAAAAAAATCTTCCATTATTATTATAGTTAAAAGATAGAGAGCAAAAGATCAGTATTGTGACTTTAAGCAAGTAAAAGCTTTGCAAAGCTTCTGGGTATGCATTACAGGGCCTAAATGTCTTCCTCTTCTGTTGTGAAGAGAGAGAATTAAATGAGAAAATGCAGTTAGAAAATTTCTTTGGGAATGACATAGATTATGAAATTACCAGATGCTTACTATCATGAACTCAAGATTTTGAACTACAAGTGTGTTCTGCCCTCTTGGCTACCTTCCCATATTACAAACTTTACACACATACACACACACACACACACACACACACACACACACACACACACACGCACACGCACACGCACACGCACACGCACACGCACACGCACACGCACACGCACACGCACACGCACACACCACTGAGGCCAATGACCTCATCTTTGTTGTCTTTATAATACCTGCTGAAGGGACATTAGTCCACTCGAACATGGCTCTGGCAGGCCTTGCCCTTCTCTCCCATTCCCTCTGCCTTGCTAAAAACCGTTAGCTAACATTCCTAAAGTTAGCTACCAAGGTCACTCCCTTTATTTGTCCTCTTCCTACTCCTGAGGCTAACTACCAAAGTTTAGCAATCAAAAGCTCGCTTTGGTTCACCTAATTAACATGTCCAATTAAAATTAAACACCTTGTTCTAGCATGTGGTTTCTCCTTTTACCTCCATTTGCCCTTGTGCCATGTCTGTCTCCTCTCTATCTCCTCCAGGGAAAATACCCCTGACCGCTTTCCCTTGTCCCCTTTCTCTTCTCCCTCAGCTCCTATCTCCTTTACCATCACATCCTAGCCCATTCTAACACGGACCTCCCCTTCTTCTCTTCTTAAAAATTACACCTGCAAGATCATTTGCTGCTATTTTTCTAGTCAGAAAGAAGCCACTTTTAAACTTTTCTTCCCTGCTTAATAAAGGATCTCTCTGTGAAAACAGATGTTTGGGTGTGGTTTGTGCCTAATCCAGGTCCAGGAGGGAGACCCCCTGTACAGGGATCTCCTTCATCCCAAATTTATTTTTCCCATATGTATAAGTTAATAAATGATTGCAATGCTAACACAGTAATTCAAAGTACAATCCAAAGGGGGTAATTACCTTAAGTTCGTAGGTGGGTTGTCCTCTTCCCTACAAGAAGAGTATCCCTCAGCTGTGCTAGCGAAGAGAGCCTATTCTTAACCATCAAGAGAGCCTGGGTCACTCATTCCCACTTAAGGGCTGACCTTTTTTTAAATGTCTTTTGAGATTATAACGTATTTATGTCATCCCACCTTTCCTTTCTTCCCTCTGACTCCTCTCATGTGTCCCCTTGTGCTCGCTCTCGCTCTCCTCTCTCTCTCTCTCTCTCTCTCTCTCTCTCTCTCTCTCTCTCTCTCTCTCTCTCTCTCAATTCATGACTTCTTTTTCTTTATTTCTTTTTAATGGAAGAGACTATCAACTTGAGTAGGGGACACATGGAAGGGGTTCCAGGGAAGATAGCTGGCAGGGACTGGAGAAAAGAAAATGGTGTAAGTCTGAGATTTCTTTTTTATCTCTGTCCTTATCCCTTATTCCCTCTCACACCTACTTTACATACAACCAAAGATTACAGTTAGCCATCCTAGGTGTGGGCTGTGCTAAGGAGGACTTGGGCTTTATTCTTTGCTTGTGTTCATTACTTGTGATTAGTGCTGAGTTCACTTAGGGAAATATGCTACAAGGCACTCTGAAGAGGCCGTTTTGATTGGACAGTGAGAGGAGTATTAGAAATGTGAAATCATAATTTCTGGAGGTTGGGGGACTTTTAAAATGTAGACAGCTGCTGGCTAAAGAACTGAGGAATGTTTAAGTCAGGAAAATATCCTAGGTAATGGAGCCAGAGAGCCTAAATCAGTGGTAAATAGTGCTAAGCCATCATTACACACCAAATAGTTATTAGTCATCTCTGTTTTTAACGGAAAGCTTACAGACCTGAAGTCCAAAGCTCAGACTCCAATCTCTCTAACAAATCAAAAATCCCTGTTCCCTCCAGTATCAGAAATGTGCCAAGAGAACATCAAAGGTCAAGCAAAAGCCACAAAAGCAAAGAAAGATGGATTTCAAAGACTCTGGGTGGAAAAATACAATTAAAAGCCACCAGCTCATTTGGAAGAGAAGAAAGGCTTGAGAACTTGATTTAAGGCCACAAGCCCCGGGGACAATAGCAAAGGGAAGCAAGGGCCCTCAGCCAAGCCTTAAGCACAGTGGCCTGGAAACCCTCACACTTGGCCTGAACCTGTCCCTTCTGGCCCCTTCTTGGGTGAGTGGGTCACAGTGGGGTTGCAATACAAAGTTGTTCCCTCAGGGCCTGTGCTGGGGTTGACTTTGACAATCTGGCCTCCCCACAGCCACAGTCCATCTCTCATTCAACTTCACAATGCCTTCCCGCAGGATCCAGAACAGGTTATCCCCCTGCCCTGTCCTAGTTTTGCCTAACTCCGAAACAATTTCTTCTCATGAGGTCAAGAATGTCCATTATCTTGCATTTTATGGTTTGAAAGTTGCCAGGAAGGCACCACTAAAACTTTAGGCTACAACATTAACATTTCCCCATTGCACTTTTTTCCATCCAAGCCTGAAATATCAGAGACTCATCAACATATTAATCTGCAATTAATTTTAAGTGTCTACTTATGTCTGGCACTGAACTAGGAATGGGATACACAGAGTTGTGTAAAAGACAGATCCTATGCTTAGTCTTTCTGGAAGAAATAGATTAAATTAAACTACTTAAGTGTAGACATATGTATGTACTTATACACATTCAAATCAGGAGCCCACTGTAAAGTTAGAGAGCAAAGCACCTTGGGAGAGAGTACCAACCCGGTAAGGTCAAAGTCGTTTGTAAAACCACTGAGATGGTTTTTAAGGTGAGACCTGAAATGGATGTGAAGATTCCGTTAGATGATATGCTATGTGAGAACTGATGTGCTAGCTTCTAATCTGGAAGGAGGCTTGGTTAGTTCCATACATAGAAAGTAAAGGAGCTTGATGTGGGTGGAACGGAATAAGTGAGACAGAAAATAGCTGAGGTGAGGAGAAACTAAAGTGAGAGAAGGCCTCACAGGGGAATGGGAGGCCATAGAAAGGAGTGTGGAAGTCGCTATATCTACATTGCCAAGTCACTGAAGACTGCAGGTAGAAATGGCCCATCTCTCTCACTATTTGTCACTCTCGCTTCAGTGAGATGGATGGAATGGTGAAGCTAGAACAAGACATAAGAAGACCAAAATGTTCTCCTCCTTTTGACAGTTGAGACCTGCTGGGGGAAGGAGAGTCATTTTTCTTTAGGGGGCAGGGCCCTTCGTGATTTTCCATGTTCCTGAAGATGGCCCTATACCTATGCACATATGGGCGCCAATAGCTGGACTCAGTGAGTTGTTTTAAATAAATAAACAGGATATCAAGTTGGTGGGAACACTGTGGGGAAGCGACCCTAGATAAGTTAGAAGTGAGTGACTGAGCATAGATATGATCCAAATACATTATGCATTTGTATGACAGTCTCAAGAAATAAACCAACATTTTTGAAATTCTGCTCCTTCTCTTGATTGTAAGGTCCCTGAGAGAAAGAGTAATCTGTCTGAGTCGCAAGTGTTCCTCTGCTTCTTCAAAGGCTCATACCATGAAAGGGGTGAGCTCTGATGGAGAATGAAGGCAGCCATACTTATGACGCAAAAGAAAACTCTCACGAAGAGCATTTATGAGAAGTTTAACCAGTACGTGTTAATGAATGAAAGTCACCAACTTTTAGAAAAGAATATTCCTACAGTTTGGTTACAGTGATAAACGTAGAATGGGAAGCAGCTAGATTTGAGACGTGTGAGAGGCAGAAATGGAGAAGCTACAAATGCAGCTAATATAAGTGTGAAGGGAGGGACAAGCGAGGACCAGTGCCCTTGTTTTCAACCATTAGTGGAAGTGACATTTCCTAATGTGAAACGAGTGGTCTGGAGCCTAAAGGGAATGAGGCCAGCTAATCGAGGCCTGTGTGCATGGAATAAATGTGTTTTGCAACTAAGTTTGGGAGCAGATTGTCGTTGGCCACTTACTGTGGCCACAGCTGACTGAGCCAAGAATCATAAGAGTCAAGTGAAAGCTGTGGGTTAAGCTTGGAAAAGTCAAACGTAAGAACGCTGCATAGGGGACATCAAATAAGAAAATGGATATAAATTACATAAACGAGTACATGAGCTCTCAGCTCAGACAAGCCATTTGGAGTCACCACCAGAAAGGTCTGAGTTAAAGCCAAAATCACAGTGCATTCATATAGGAAGAACTCATAAAGAAGAGGGATGAAGGGGTACTGGCTATCTGCACTGTAGAATCCATCTGCATTTAGTTGTCATGAAAAATAGTTCAAGAAGACATCCGAGACTGATTAGTTGAACAACACAAATCAGACTCTGTGTGCGAGTGTGTGTGTGTGTGTGTGTGTGTGTGTGTGTGTGTGTGTGTGTATTAATATGTGAATATGCTTGTATGTGAGTGCATTGTGTGTGGTGTGTGGGTGTGCATGTGTGTATGCCTGTGTTGGCATAAGTATGTGAGGTGTATATGTGAGAGGTATGTTATGGTTTGTGTACGTGGTATGTGTGTGTGTGTGCTGTGTGTGCATGCCACACTCCTAGCTGAGAAGCTAATGGCATTGATGTTTGCTGGTAGAGGGAAGGTCAATTTTCTTTGAGGTTTGGTCCCTGGTAGATTGATCACACTCTATCCATGTGCATTTGTGTAGCACTGATTTAAGACTGTGTGGAATATTTCATACCTATAAACTGTATTTTTATCTTATCTATCCTCTGCTCCCCACTTCCACTCCTCCCAGATTCCCTCCCTCTGTTCCTCTCCCAAATTCATGCTTTTTCACAATATTCTCACAGAAAAGGTTTTGGTATCCTTACTTTACACACTGTTGAATTGAGGCTCAGATAGGCCAGCAGATTTTCTCCAAACTATGACTAATGGCTGCATCCTAATGCAGCACCCTTCCCACTGCCTATGGATAACAGAAGACAAGCAGTGGTATATCCTAGGCAGACGGTTCAGCACAGCTAAACCCATCACTGAGTTGATAACTGGTCTGCATTCCCTTGGCAAATGTCCTTGACCCATGAAGTATGCCAGGGATATAGTGAACAGAAGACAAACTGAAGCTTCTGATGCCCTAGAGAGAAACACTGCACAACCTACTAATGATGAGACCAGAGGGAAGGAGAGATTGGGAGCCATGAAAGAGGCCTTGATCTTGCCAGGCTGACCAGGCCATGCTCACTAGGAGTGTGAAAGGAGATAGACAAAAAAGCACAAAGGGAGGAAAGACTTCTGGAACAGAAGTTTCTGTTTCAGTTCCTGTGTCCAGATTCCTGCCTTGAGTTCCCAACCTGACTTCCCTCAGTGATGGACTGTGATCTGAAAACTCTAAGCTGAAATAAACCCTTTTGTCCCCAGCTTGCTTTTGGTCATGGTGTTTATCATAGCAATAAAACCCCTAACTACAACAAGTCCAGAGAAGTGGACGAAACAGAGCGAGTGGCAGAGCATCAGAGATGGACTGAGCAATTGAGCCAGATATTGCAGGTTCTCTGACTTTAAAAACCCAAACATCTGAACACAGTGGCCCAGCCAGTGGGGCCTCTAGGCCATTGGGGGTCCCTTTGCAGGGGGGAACTCATTAAGCACTTTAATCTCTCCCACAGATCATTTCCTCCAACTATGAATGAATCATACAGTTTCCTTCTCCCCATCCACATGGCCTGGGTACCAAGGCTTGGAGCAAAGGCCTGTTTTCCAGGTGCGGTCTCACCAGTGCCATATAAAAGAGGGATTATTCCTTCCTGCAGCTTGACTCTTTGCCTGTATAGGCTGGCCCCAGCTGGGTCAGCTTTCCTCATGGCCAGATCTCATTACAGGTTAATATCTAATTTGCAAGTTCTATATCACACCTCTGTTTCTCAGTATAGTGGCTTCCAGAGGATCACTCACGTCTTCCTCCTGAAAATTGCTTCTGTAGTCTATTGTGAGACAGAGAGAATGGAAAGTTCAATTGACTCAATAAAATTTAGACAGAATGGTTATCTAACCACATTATAGCATGTCATGCTGTAGTTGACAATGTGTAAAATGGGGCCTTCATTTTGTCCATCAGTTCAGAACTACATATAGTCCAAGAGATAATGGAATGGAATTTGGTTTCTAAGTCTTTCTACTGTCATTCACTCTGCCATTAATTTTCCCCACAACATAAACAGATAGAAATAGTTAGTCTCTGAGGATTTTGAAGTGCAATACTCTTTCCTTTGTTCTGCAACTGGTGGCTGCAGCATTATATTCTGAATTGTTAAACCCTAAGAATTACCACCAAAGTTCTTACATTGCTGTACTTTCCAGCATTAAAATTATTAACATTTTTTTTTTTTGGAAATGAGGTCAGAGACTATGTAGCAGTGAACAATCTTTTAGTAGAATTGCATAATAGTTCTCTCCATTTCCATATTCACACTGTCCATACCTTTTCTAGAATGTCTCAACCTCACTCTGGCCTTGATGTAGGACAGTGTGATGAGCGTGAGCATGATACAAGCAGAGATTCAAAGAGTTCTTCTGTATGGCTGGTATTGGTTCTCTTGTTCTTTCATATTGTCATGAAAGAGACACTTCTAATATAATCTACTAGCCTCAGAAAAAGATGAGACATGTAAAATAAAGCCAACTTACAGATACATGAGTAACGCCAACTAATTACAGACATATGATTGAACCCAGCCAGCACTATCAGGCTCAGCCTAGATGGTATGATCCCTACTGACAAGATAGACATAAACATTTACCATTGTATGTCACTCGTTTGGGGGTGGGTGGTTGGTTACACAGCATTATTTCAGCAGCTACTACATACATGTCTTCTCTAAGTACTTCATGATTTCATCAATCCACATAGAAGAATCAATATCCAACTTGTCTCTATTCCTCACAGTTCTGTATTTTCATTTGCCTTCTGTCTTCTCTGTCTTAGATAAAATTTTTCCCTTCCAACCTCTTCTCTGATACCAATCACTGTATCATCTTTTCCCTAAGAATGGTCAATGGACCTTGCTGTCTTCAAGAATAGAAAGTTAGACATAAGGGAAGACACCACTGTCTCAAAAGGATAGCTATAAATCAGCCTCATGCTGGTTTGTAATGTAAAAACAAACAGAAACGCCCAGATCCTAGTACTACTTTAAAGGAGACAAATAAACTTCCTAGAGCTAATCAGATCTGCATAAATTCAACTGAAGTTTGCTCAAACCCCAAGAAATGGATAACAAGAAAATGAGTACACATAGTTCCATCTTGTTGGAGCAGATGGGACTTAGGGGAGGGGAGTAAACCTGGAGCCTTCTGGGATAGCAGGAAAGAATATGAATGGAAGTCAGATTTCTCCCTTCATAACACATGAAGAACAGGTATAAGCCCATCAGTCTAAGCTTTCATGGAAGAAAAATGCTCAAGGATGACAGTGGTGTATTCTAGATACCCAAGGCTCCTGAGCATGTGATCAGCAAAAACTCAGTTCCATAGCAGAAATTCACCTTGTTTGGTAGCTGCTTTGTGATAGTGACCATTAGTCAGAAACAGTTAAAACAATGAAATTACATGCTACTTACTTGTATTTTTTATTGAAATTCATTATATTTGTCAGAAATTTCTTCAAAAAATTTAAATGACTGTTAACTAAAATTCTTTATGTTACAAGTTCAAGACTAGAGACCAAATGTTCAGTGTTCTTCTCTCCTTGTATATGAAAAGAATTGTAATTAAAAGTGATGGTTTGTGTGGAAGACATGAATATCCTACAGAAGATGATCATAATATAAACATTGGGTATTCATAACATATAAAGATACTAGATATGTTTTTTTATAATTTAATTTAATTTTACATATCAGCCACGGATTCCTTTGTCCTCCCCCCTCCCACCCCCCTGACTTCCCCTCAGCCCACCCCCCGTTCCCATCTCCTCCAGGGCAAAGACTCCCCTGAGGATTGAGTTCAACCTGGTAGATTCAGCTCAGGCAGGTCCAGTCCCCTCCTCCCAGGCTGAGCTAAGTGTCCCTGCATAAGCCCCAGGTTCCAAACAGCCAGCTCATGCACTGAGGACCGGTCCTAGTCCCACTGCCTGTATGCCTCCCAAACAGATCAAGCTAATCAACTGTCTCACTTATCCATTAACAACACATGTTCAATAGATGTTTATTCAAATATACATGTATTCCAATGATAGTATTTAATAACTTTTACAATAGCATATCACAAATTTCTTCACACTGAGATATCCTACCACCTTCATCATTTGTAATTTCATATTACATAATAATTTCATAATTTGCATATGCTCAGCACTTCCCAGGGTACCTTGAACTATTTGTGGCATATAGAAACAAATCTCTGGGTGATGAATGAATAAAGCAAATAACATATTGAATATCTGCTATACGCCAGCTATTTTCCTAAGAGGTATAAACATACACAAAAACAAAATTAAAATCCTTACCCTTCATAGGCCAATAGTCAGAAAATCCCTCAGAAGGAGCTGAGTGGGGCAACATGAGATTTTAAAAAAGAGTTAAAATGATGGATAAAGTTCTCAGAGGAGATGAAGAACAGAACTCTAGGCTCAGCAGCTGAAGTTATCACTTCTGAGAAGGGGACAACCAGAAGGCAAGAGCTGAGGCTGTCCAAAGCAAAACCATCCATGAGGTGTTTGACAAGGAGGCTGCAAACCTTGCCACATCTTCTAGGTCATTTCTAGCACTTCAGACGCTGTTCTAGATTGCATTCTGCTGTTGTGATGAATCACTGACACAAACAGGAACTTAAAAAGGAAAGGATTGGGCAAGTGTTTCAGTAACACAGATGGTCTCTTCTTGGCCATGACATGGAGTTTTCCAGGGTCATCTGCATCATGAAAACTCCTCCATTCTGTTCTAGAGAATGGAAAAGGTGTTTGTTAAGTAACTGTTATAAGCTAAGCTTAACCCACAGCTTTCCACAATTAGGAGATAGCTACATGGTGCATATGTCACTTCCTTCTTTTCTGGACACAGAATATATAATTTCTACTATTTCCTCCAATTTTTTGATAAATGCCTGTACTCTAAATATCTTGCTGACCAATGTATATGTTTGGAGTACTGAGCATAGAACTAAATTATCTAATAAGTATTCTTCAAACGTTTGAAAGGAGACATGAAATAGTTAATTCAAGATATCATAATTTTCAATACAACATATGAAAAGCCATAGGAGATTTCATCTCATTAAGGTTGCTAGGTAGGGCTGACTAGATGGCTCAGGCAGTAAAGACACCTAACGTTAAGCCTGATGACCTAAGCTCTATCCCTGGAACCCACATGATAGAAAGAGAAAGCTGACTCCTCCGAGCTATCCTCTGACCTCCACATGTGCCCTGTGGCACATGAATACCCATGAGCATACATATGTATGTGCAAAATAAATAAAAATACAATTTAAAGGATTGTAACATACAAAGAACAGCACATGAAATTAAATATATGTAAATGCAATAAACACAAGATGGGCAATAAAAAGCTTGCAAGGTGAGTTGGAGTTGAAGAATTAGAGGGGGAGTATTTGTGTTGCTTGAGAATCTGGGTAGCTGCACCAATGATGTTGGGGGAAACTGATTGGTCATTTCACCTGAGAATTACTATTTTTTGTGATGTCTATACTTAAGACACTCTTCTACTTTCTTTTTAAATGTTGGACATAACCAACTAACACTGTCAGACTTTTCAATGTAAGGTCTAGTTCACCTGTTTTTGTTGTTGTTGTTTGTTTTTGTTTTTGTTTTGCTGAGTTATCCTGGCAAATTACCAATGCTTTCCGTATGTTAGTCTCTTCATCTGCCCAATGACAAGCATAAGAACATTATGTGGTCATCTAAGTAAGAATTAGAAAAAAAAACATGCATTATGCTTAAAACACTATTTGGAATACAGCCAATGCTGGTTTTCAGTTTGCAAATTTATCAAGGAAAAAATGTAACAGCTTAATTGCATATGAAGCATGGAAGATGTGTTTCTCCAGGACAGCTTAAGAGATTTACTGAGGAACTCTGCAGCTTGCTTTCTTACAGAGACCTTTCAAAGTCAACCAATTGCCAAGACTCTGAATCAAGCATGCTGCCCTAACCTGAAATGTCTGGGTACTGTCAGCTATCCTAACCCTGTACAGAGGGTAGAACTAAGAATTTCATTATTTTAACATGGCACTATGGGAGCTCTATCAATGGAGGACAGTTCTTGAACACCCACTATTTACCAAACCCACTTCTAAGCATTTAGAATCAATCAACACCTTCACCTCTCACCTCAACCCTATGAAGTAAGTAGTATAGAGTCTCCAATTTACATAAGAGGAAACTGAAGCCCAGAGAAGTAAAGCATGCTTCTCAATAATGCACAGAATGGTCTAAGAGTTACCTCCAGATCCCAGACATATTGATCTTGCATGAGGAAGGCTATGTACACAGTGTGGGGACAATGTATGGAGATGGTATTTCTGGGTTCAGAGTCATGGTCTGTGACACATGCAACCTGGTGACTTCAGCCAAACCATTTTGTTTTAGTTCTCTTTGCCTCATCTGTAGACTGGTGCTCAAGAACATAAAAGCTAAATCATGTCTACCTCATGGGATTATTCTAGAGAATATTAAGATACCCCTACACAAGAGTTTAACCCTCTCCTCCACTTCTATGGAATGCCCAAGAAAAGATTCACAAGTAAGATTGATTTATTCCTGAGTAAGTTCTGCTTTTCAAATACTTTTAAGAGTAGCAAAAAGCTAACTCTAGAAATCATGTGCTATTGCAGTCAGTGATAGCTTAGTCCACAAGAGTCTTTCCATTCTGTTCCTTATTCATCCACTCATTAGTTTATTATCTTCATTTTCAGCAACCTGGGTTAGCCTCTAGAATTAGATGAATCCTCTATGGCAGGCCCTCATATTCGACTGTCATAGAATTCCCCATAGACATGGTATCATGATCTCCAACTTTCCAAAAGAAAAAAGGCTTGGGAATATTGTTTGTCAACAATAGTAAATATAGTTCCAGGATATAAAAACAAAAGTTTCATGGCAAATGGACATTTGGGTTGTTGGTTGGTTGGTTGGTCTGGTTTTTGCTGTTGATTGTGGGATGATATTTGAAATTGACACCTTTGATGGTATATTCCATGTAATTATCATATAAGGTTTATTTATCTGCAAAATATCTACCTGCTAGGGTAGTAGTACAAACCACTCTACTATTTAGATGAGTTTAGTGTTTAGATGTCCATTAAGTGTTCGTTGCAGTGGCTTTCGTTTGTATCTATTAATTTCTTTTTACCTCTTAATCTTTTCTTTTAATGAGACACTAATATATCTTTTGTAGAGAATGTGTTAGGAAAAACTTTTCATATAGTTTTTTCATTGTTGTTATTTCTGCTTTAATCTAATAGAAATGATGAAATTGTAACCTGGAGTAGTTACACATCTGTTACACAACCCTTGGGAGTTGTCTGTAAGAAAACACTTTGATTTAATTCAGGAGGCTGGTGAGGACAAATTAGTGTCTTCCAATGGATGGATTTCTCTCAAAAGTACACACTAAGTGAAGAATCCAAAATAATGGTGGAAAAAGAGTAAGTAAGTAATGGGTGGATAAAAATCTTAGTTTTGATTCTCATGATACAGTTTCTATAAAGAGCCATTAAGAGGTCAAGTTCATATTTCAATTTCTCCACCTAACTCCAGACTTACAATGATGTGTGTGGCCTTTCTGGCACAGAACACCAGCAAGGAACCAAATGTGCTAGTCATTTCACATGTATCTCATACTATCTCTGCAAGTAATGTCTATGAGTTGAATGACTTCCCTTAAATGTCATATCCTGAAATCCAATACCTCAGAATGTGACCTTATCTGGATATGAGGCCCTCAGTTTATGATGAGGCTGTTAGAATGGGCTCTGATCCAATATAACTTGTAAAGCCCTTTGAAAAACAGAAATCTGGACACTGACACTGATATACACACAGAATTCACACTGTGTTGCATTGAAGGTGGTGCTTCAGGTCATGCTTGTGTGAACCAAGGAATTCCAAAGAATGCCAACATTACCAGTCTATGAGAGAAGAGTAATCACGCTGATTCACACTTCTCAAAGCAAAGCCACTTCTCAGCTCCTTGGTCATGGACTTCTAGTTCACATATCTTCAAGACAATAAATTTCTCTTCCTTAAGCCAACTAGGCTATGATACTTGCTTATTAAAGCTCTAAAGGACTCACATAGCAATCCACAGAGTGGAGTATTAGTTTTTATACTTTTGGAAAATCAGTACTTAGTGAGTTTGATTTTCTTGCCTAGAATATAACCACTGGGTATTGATCAGGTTGGCAGGGGAAACTTTACTCAAAGTTCAAGCTACTGGCTTATGTGGGACTTATTTTCACCTTCTTTCTAGTATTTTTAAAGAGGAAGTGTGCAACTCTTGAAATACTACACTGGATAGCTAAACTGCTTCAGAAATCACATCTAGTTTACAGGAGTTATTTATCTACAAAAAGACTACTAAAGACACTATTGGCCTGATCTAATGAGAAATATCAAATTTTAATAATTATAATGGATATTTAAACATTACATCAGAGCATTTATTGATGTTAGTTTAGGTTTTTGCATGAATTCCCATGAAAATAATTCAGCGTCTTGGAGAAGGAACACCTGAGAAAGGGATGTGGAACTCGTCAGAGTGCGGCAATGAGTCTGTGGACAAGCCAGGACTAGAGCCAAGGTTTTGTGGTCCATCTACTTTCCTACCATGGTTTTCCTGCCTTGTCTGTGCCTGCCATGCCTACCTCTTACCTGAAATCAACAAGCATTAGACAGTGATTGTGCCTTACTTCACAAAGAACTTTTGCAATTGGACAAATATGCATGTCAGCAATGAAGTCCCACAGATCTTCAGCCTCTTTGAATGTCAAGTGAACTCTTGTGATGGCTGAGATAAATTATCACATGTCACCCACAGAAAATGATCTGTATTGCTCTACTAAAAAGAAGACTTGACTCAATACGACCAGCTCTGCCATTCTAGGGCTGCCATTTTGGGTTCCCTAGACACATCTCTACTGGTTAGTCACCTCATACACACCAAGAGTATTGTGCTATAATCACACTTTTGACATTTGCACTTCCATGCAAGTGCAAGAAACTAATTACAGAGAATCTGAGGAGAGCACCAAAGGCATCAAATCACAATTGTCTTAGCAAGTAAAAACTACTATTTATACTCCCCCAAGATTCAAAAGAACTTATTGTGGTATGCATAGAAAAAATAAATTTTATTTAGACAATGTCTATAAAGTACAAGGGGGAATCCAGAGAGTGTATTTACTCCAGAAAAGTATAAAACATAACGACTTCTTAGCTAGTGAGTATGTCATGCCTATGTCTTAATGTTAACTAAAATCCAAAAATTCTCATTGCATGAAACCTTCTTTGAAATTTCTTATTCATTAACCATGATCTTAATTTTAAATACCCCCATCCTCTAGAGCAAAATTAAAAGGTTCTTTAACCCATGTTCTTATAAAAGATCTTCTGGAAACTCATCTATGAATTTGTTTCAGAAGAATTATGACAAACATGGAAATCCTCATCTAATCTGAATTTGGTATCTGAAAACTGAAGATGCTTGGAGGCTATCTCAGAATTCTCCTCTGGAACTACCCCAACTAATCATTCAGTGTTCAAAGTCAATACCTATTAATGTTCTTACATATGGTATTAATTCTACATTAATTCTGTCAAAAGTGATATCATAGTTAGAAGTTCCAAATGATGACATCACTAAAACAACTTGGTTTTCATGAGCATGGGACCAACCTGTGCCAAAATCCAGTTCAATCTATTCATCCGTCTATTCTAACAAGTTCTGTTTAATTAGTTCATGGCCTCATAATGAACAAGAGACTGGCTCTCTGTCCCATTGCCAGGGCCATTTCTATTCTCTTCAACTTAAGGGCCAAATGCTCACACTGCTTTGCCCAATTTATACCTTTTTCTGTAATTACTGGTCCCCAAGGTGTGATTGTCCTTTTTCATAAGAGTTTGTGCAGCTGCCAACATGAAGTTGTAAATAAATTGTAATACCGTTGCTATGAGGTGTAAAAATCCCACAGCTCATATCCAGAGCCTTGTATAATAAACTCAAGTAAACATTCCATTTCCTGCAAGTGATTGTGGTCTGTGACTAGATTTAGAAAACAGGGCAGTAAGTCATCTTTCTTTAATGAGTTGTTGAAAACAAAGCTGTATCCCACGAAACCAAAGCTGGTCCTTGACAAAAACAAATAGATTATTTGTCAAAGACCCTCCGAAGGGGGATATAATTTTTTGAGCTTGTGATCTGAAACCCATTTTTGTAGTCACATGAAGCTTAAATACTCTCCTAGTAGTACCTACCACCAAGGAAGTAGAAGAAATTAGTTTTCTAATGAGGGAAGCAATGCACTACTGGAGAGAAGACAAGAATGAGAAATGTAGGGGTATTTACAATTATTCGCAACATTTGTGCTTCCTTCTACTTTAACTTAGGAACAATGTTGTCTAACATATAGGACTGAGGCAATCACTAAATCAGATAATTAATGTAAAGCATCTATCAGCTGTCCTGATTAACAGTGAGCAATACACTAAACGGTAATTTCTTCTTCCATTTTCTTAGTAATAGACAGAAGACTTGCAATCTGGTTTCCCCAGGACCAAATCTGAGCCTACACAATGGACTGGGCTATAGGCAAAGGGTTAGCTTTCATTGTTCTATACATTCTGAAAGTGCTATTTCTTTAAACGTCCTCCTATGTAAAAGCTGATTGAAACTGCAAGAATGATACTTTTGGCCTGGAGCAGGATACCTACAATACCTCCCTCCCCACCCAAGGTCCAGAGGGTCTGAAGAGATTGTAAGAGATGGAAGATGGGAAGAGTGTTGTGAAATGTTGTCTTTGACTGTGACATGGATGTTGTGATCATGAACACACCACAGATGTGGATACATTCACAAGACCTGCACAAGCATGCGTGCGTACACATGTGCTCTTGTGTGCATGTGCATGCACAAGTGCATGTGTACACACACACACACACACACACACACACACACATACACACATTTTTCAAAGTAAGAGGGGGACAGTTTGGAAGTAAGAAAGTGGTAAGCAGGAGTACACATGGGACAAGAGAGGGTAAGAGGGGGATGTACATGATTACAACACATTTTATACATGTATGAAACTGATAAAAATTCTCTAATATTTTTTAAATAATGGCACCTTTAACAACATAATTCAATGCTCTCCTAAATTCATCAGTCTTACTGGAATTTTTTCATCATTTCTTTTTATGAAAAGGGTTCGTTGATTTATTTTCTTGTTCAATTATAATAGAATTTCTTTTGAAAACTGAAAGCTTATCAGATTTCTATCTTCTGGTACTTATAGAGACAATGGCTTCCACTTTTACTTGAAACAGACTTCATTTACTTGAAACAGACTTCATATTTGAA
Source organism: Peromyscus californicus insignis (assembly GCF_007827085.1). Taxonomy (NCBI): domain Eukaryota; kingdom Metazoa; phylum Chordata; class Mammalia; order Rodentia; family Cricetidae; genus Peromyscus; species Peromyscus californicus. Next base: position 36,845,914 of record NW_026294424.1, read on the forward strand.
TCAACTAGTTCAAGAAGCAATTGCTTGTTAGTATAACTAGATCCTCAACAGTAGCCCATGTCTGACAATGAAAGATAAGTTAATAAGGTTTACAGTTCACGCTCTTATGTGACAAAGACCACGGATCTGCCAAACATACATAGTTTATCTCCCAGCCTTCTCCAGCTAGTTTGAGAACATTTGAGGATCTCTGATGGGCCATAATTGAAAGTTATATGTAGTCACTATTTCAGATACAGGAAATTGAGAGTCTGTGTGGCTCATTTGCCTCTATTTTTCAGCTATAGAGAGCCAGAAAGAATGTTTCATATGGCATTAGTACAAGATGGAGTAGAACTGGTTAGCCTTCATAAAAAGATGAGCCAGTTACTAATTAAATTCCTTAATAATAATGTGAATAGTCAAGATGCTGGTATCGTTTGTTAGGACATTTCATATTAACTTGGCCTTTTTATGAGACTACAGTTTGGAGTTCATTTTTATTTGTGTTCTAAAGAGATTATCTAGAGTATCCTAAAATTGCTAATGCCTGGTGTAATTGGGACTATATTAAATGTCCTTAGAAAGATCCTTCTCAGTTCTTCAAGCTGTACTTGGGCTTTTTTAATTTTATAATTAATTTAATTTTATATATCACCCATGGATTCCCCTGTCCTCCCTCCTCCCACCTCCCAGCCTTCCCCCGCAACCCACCCCCCACCTCATCCAAAGCCAGGTCTTTTCTGGGGATTATGCTCAGCCTTGTAGATTCAGTCGAGGCAGTACCAGTCCCCTCCTCCCTATACCAAGGCTGAGCAAAATGTCTCAGCATAGGCCCTAGGTTCCAAAAAACCAGTTCATGCACTAAGGACAGGTCCCGGTCCCACTGCCTGGGGGCCTCCTAAATAGTTCAAGCTAATCAACTGCCTCACTTATCCAGAGGGCCTGATCCAGTTCCATGGGGGCTCCTCAGCTATTGGTTCATAGTTTATGTGTTTCCACTAGTTTGGCTATTTGTCCCTGTGCTTTTTCCAATCATGGTGTCAATATTTCTTGCTCATATAATCCCTCCTCTCTCTCGCTGATTGGACTCCTGGAGCTCCACCTGGGGCTTGGCCATGGATCTCTGCATCTGCTTCCATCAGTCACTGGATGAGAGTTCTATCGTGACAGTTAGGGTGTTTGGCCATCCGATCACCAGAGCAGGTCAGCTCGGGCTTTCTCTCGACCATTGTACTTGGACTTTCAAGAGTATTTCCCAAATACGGTTTCTATGGGAACTCCATCACAACTCTGAGTAGCTGCCATACTTATCATTGCTAGGCCCTACCTTGTCTGCTACCTTGTCTGTGTTCTTACAACATTCTGGGTGTCATAAAACAATCAGAACTTATTCTCACGGTTTAGGAGTGAGAAATCCAAAGTCAAGGTGTTTTCAGGCTTCCTTTGGGGGGAGGGGTTTTAAAGGGGAATCCTGGCCTCTTTGTCTATGCAGACTGCCATGTTCACATGCATCCTTGTATGGCATCTCTGCCTTCTGAGCATATTGTTTGCCTTCTGTGTGCCTTTTATAAGGACACATCACTATAATTAAGGCTAAGGCAGATTACCCAGGATAAGTTCTTCATCTGAAGTATCTTGACTTAGTTACCTCTACTGAAATCTTTTTTTTTTTTTCAAAAAAAGGGTAACATCCACTGGTTCTAGAAATTCAGTTTGCACATGTCTTTTTGGAGACCAGTTTTAGGATTACCACAATGCCTTCTATGCTAATTTGAGTTCTGCCTCCATTTATGCTGCTCTCTGAGGTATTAAACTAATTTGCCTCACTCCTGAATGCTTCATAGGCTCAGTTACAGAAGGACTAGAATGTTCCTTTTGTTTATTAATAATAGCTTCCATTTCCCAAACTGCTCATAAGAAGTCCATTGGCCCTGATTGTCATAACTGTTCTCACACCTTAAATTTCTGCAGAAAGACATCCTATTACCATGAAGGCGCCTCTGTCACTTATTCAGAAATGCTTTTGACCATTCCATCTCAAAGTTCAGAAACCCTTAATCAGGACTTTAGCTTTGAAGAATACTCATAAAGAGTCACTCTTGTATCTCAACTATGACTAGTTTATTTCCCATCTCTCAGCCTCATGAGATTTTGAAGTTGAACTCTGAGGAGAGTTCTACACATCTCCTTTCTCATTTCAGTGTAGGCATTCTTCTAACTTTAACAAAAATGCACAGAACTGAGAAACTAATGATGTAACACTGCAAAACACCTATTGAATCTTGATCAATACACTTATCTTGGATAATCTATTCATAAATTACCATAATTCAGTATGAATCAGAAGAAGCAAGGACCTTGGATCATATAATTAAGCTCCTCAATTTTTAAGTGGGAAAACTGTAATTCCAAAGTTAATAACTGACTCATTCAATTCACACAGCCTTTTGATTTTTGAGACATAGCCACGGGTCATGGTTTGAACTATCTAGAAACCAGGATTCATGTGGGAAAAAAAACTTGACTTTAAACATCTGATCACAAATTTCCAGAACTGCTGAGGAAATCGTCTCTTTGAGCCTTGGTTCCTCACTCTGAAACAGAGGTAGATACCACTCAGTGACATAGCACAGGTTAATATATCTTGCAAAATGCCTCCAAACAGAATGAGTTCCCCGGGCTTTGATAGCATGCTGTATCCCTGGTCAAACTTACTCAGTGACTAACAGGTGACGTGCTCAGAAAAAATTGAGACAATATTCAAGATACTCAATTCTCAGTTAAGTACTGAATACTGAAGGGAACTAGTGGAGTCCTGAGTGAATACGTATTATTTGAAGTGAGCTAGCCACATCAAGGATGAAGTAAGCAGACCCATGGGAAATGAAATTAGCAAAGCCTTTCCCCTGGGTCACGTATGGAAAGTCAAAGCCTTCCTCTGTCCAAGTACAAGTGTATAAAAACAATTGGCCACTGTGCACAAAAACTAGCAACTGCAGCTTCCTCCTTCCAGATGTTTAGAGTCTAAGCTTGTTCTACAGATACCTCCTACCTAGACCAACTACCCCTTCCTGTGTGCTGCACATAATAAACATGATGAGGTTCTGGGTTGTTAAAGTAGTCAGTGTCACTCCACCAGGGTGTACATGGCCCACCTGACCCCAGTTTTCCTGTATGTCTGTCTGTGCCTCTGTTTTTGCTCCATTTTCTCCCTAGCCCTAATCAGGATCCAGGACCAAGACATCTGGAATGCAGTAAAAGATGAAATATTATTACCTGAAATAACATGAGATGGCATAGAAACAAAAATTAAGGTCAAGAACTTTAGAATCTCATCCCTTGGTTTCAGCTCTAACCAGACGTATGTGTATGTGTGTGTGTGTGTGTACACATAGAATAAATCATTTAATCTCTCAGTGCTGTTTTTCTTCTCTACAAAAGGAAGAGTATAGGAATTCACCATATGGACTAAGGTGAGACCCAAGTGGCATCTGGCCTAGCATAGAGTTACTAAAAGTAAGTATGTTCATTATAACTTCAACATTATAACTGTTCCTGGAACATACTCTATTCTAGCTTCCTTAGTTTGTGCTTTTAATCCAATTTTGGCACTCTGCCATGATCCTGAGTTTCCATGTGTTTTGTCTCATTCTGAATTATTAACAGAGGAAAGATCATAGAAATCATTGTATTAATTCATGAATGCTCAAGTTAACAAAAGGCACATGGATAGCCAAGGATAATACATCAAGATTACATCACATTGCATCAAAGGAGTCCTCTGATAGCCTAGAAAAGCACAGCTTTGCAAAAAGATGCCAAGATACAAGGACATCACAAGTAAGAGTTTCCTAACCAGCCCAGAAGTGGAACAAATTAACCTGTGTTTGTCACTTGGCTTCCTAGTGTGCAGCTAGGAACGCCATTGTCTACTTATTCTGCCCTGAAGGAAAGTTAAACTATCATTTTATTTGCAACAAATGACTAGATATTTATAACTCACAGCAATCATCATGACTAAATAGGTTTCTGCCTCACTCTTACTTGCTCTTATTTTCAAGTATGTTCTGCACCCACTAACCTTCAAATCTCAGTATATGTCTCCAACCAAACCAAAGAACTGTCTCCTAGCCACTTCTCCCCACTCTCCTTTAAAATATCCCAACAGCAAAGACTTGAGTCTACAGTAATATTTCCCTATTTTTCATCTGCTGTGGGAACTGAGAAATGTCTTATTGAACAAAACAAAGATTATTAAAATTTTATTTAATCTTTATTATAATTTTCTTAAAAGCATAATTTTCAAGTTCTCTTAAATGTATGTGTATGTATGTATGTATTAAAAGCTTGAAATTTAGAAGACAAGATTATTTTGGGAACATAACAGAGAAAGAGATGCCAGCCATTGTCCTACCCATAAAAAATAGGCCAATTAGATATTTATAATGAAAATAGATCTGTGAGAGCTCAGAAGCACAGCAAAGAAGCTGTAGCAGAGTCTGGGGAAATGGCTAAGTATAAAAAGTGTTCAGTATGAAAAAATGAAGAAAAAAAAAAACCTGAGTTAGGATCCTAGGTACCTATGTCCAAGTCAAGTATGGCAGAACACACCCATTACCCCAGCACTGGCAGATGTGGAGAAAAGAATAGAGAATGATGGATCTTCAGGGCTCACTGGCTGAAATGGTAGGTTCTAGGATCAGTGAAGTCATGTTTCAAAAACCCAGGTGGAAAACAATAGAGGAAACTGCCTGGAATTGACATCTGGCATCATGAACACACAAGCAAGAATATGCATACACACACACACACACAGTGAGGTGGAGGGAAGGAGAAGGAGGGAAGAAGAAGGAGGGAGAGAGAAGCTACAGCAACACAATTGGGCAGCCCACTCCGCAAGGATAACCACATAAAAATACATAGAAAGAAGAGTTTCATTTTCTCTGCTCCATCCTATTCTCCGAGCTATCACTGGAGTGACAGATAACTCCCCAGCCTGTGAGTTTCTCTGATAGAAAGGGGAGCAAATGCACAGCCAGCTTCCTTAGTCCTTGCAGCATGCTCAAAGTCACCATTTTAGTTTCTCCATGTGCTGAACAGTAAAAATGTGTTCACATTATGCTGAGACGCTTGGAGTCTTCAGGAGTGAAAAGGAAAGAAGTGATTATATCCAGAACAAGGTAAGGAAACCATGGTCCCTTGTGACCTGTCCTATGAAGACTCCTGCAGGCTTTTCTGCAAAGGAATTCACCAGCTCTCAAACCACCATGGAGCTCCCCACGTAGATTTTATTACTGAAAATCCAGTGTTTGCAGTATCACGCCAATGCCCTGATCTGCAGAGAACCTGAGCCACCTTTACCACTAAAAAATCCAGCAACAAGCACAGGGCAAAAAGAAATAAGAGAGAAATTGCCACAATAAGGAAGGAGGAGATTAGGACTCCTGAAAATTGTCCACTGTCCTCCATCTGCATGCCATGTGTGCACCCACACTTACACATAATAAACAAACAATCAAATAAATAGAAATATCTCAAAAAAGCAAATTAATTTTACACCTTGAGGAATCAGAAAACAACATCAAAATAACTTCAGAGTTCATAGGAAAAAGGGAACTAGCAAGCATCAGCATAGAAATAAAAGAAATAGGCTAGGAAGCAATAGAAAAAAAATTTATGAAAATGAGTTGTGCTCATAAAAATAGACAAAACTGACAGTTATTTGGTTATTTCAACTAAGAAAAGAAAAGAGAGAAGACACAGGCCAGTCTGATGGAAGAAATCTCCCAACTAAGAGTCCTTTCCTCTTTCCATGTCACGTTGGAAAAACATAACCAGTGAAAAGCTGAAGAAGAAGGAGAGTTAGATACTCTCTGGACTTCCTGGTGGGTAATGTATTGACAGGACCAGCCAGAGCAAGTCTACAAGGGAAGAATAAATGTCATGCCAATCAGAGGGCTGATATCAAAATTCTGGGTTTTTTTGTGATGTAATCTATATATAGGAAATCCTGAAGGCTACACTGAAAAAAACCTGTGAATAAATTCAGTACAATTACATGATTCAAAATCAGCATAAAAGTTTGTGTTTCTATAGATGGACAACAAACTACCCCCCAAAAAAAATAAATGTAAAACACAGTCTGGTTAGCAGCAACATCACAAAGAATAAAATGCTCAGGAATAAATTTAATCAATGATTTGAAATATCTGTACATAGAAAATTACAGAAATATTAATGACAGAAACTGAAGATGATACAAATAAAATGAAGGATTCCTATGTTCATTGACTGGAAGAACTCAAAGTTATTTCAATGCCCATCTACAGATTCAGTGCAATCTTTACCAAAATTCCGGTGGTATTTTTCAAAGAAATAGAAAAAATAATTCTAAAGTTTACGGAAACAACAACTACCCCAAACTGTAAAGTGCTCTGAAGTAAGAGAAGTAAATCTGGCTTCGTCACACTTCCTGATATTAAATTATGTAATAAACTTACAGAAATGACAACAATATGATCTTGGCATAAATTCAGATGCCTAGACCAGTGGAACCAAAAAGGACCCCCAAAAGAAACAAGGTATACATGCAGATTAAGTTTTGACAAAGGCAGTGAAGGTATAACATGAGGGAAAAGAATCTATTTTTCCAAAAGTTCAACAACCACAAACAAACTATCAAATTGTACCTTATCTTCCCACATACATAAAAATGAACTCACTGGATTAAAATCTTAAACATGGATCCCAAAACAATAAAGCTCCTTGAAACATACACCTGAAACACGGGCATAAATGGCATATGTAAGCGACGTTGCATCTAGCTAAAAAGCTTTATACGACAAAGAAAATGACAAAATGAAAAGGCGAGCTACAGAGTAAGAGAAAATATATATAGGTCATATACTCGAAAAGAAGCTAATGCCCAAAACACTTAAGAAACTCTTACAATTCAACAACAACCAAAAAAATAATAAAATAACATGTTTCACAAATTGGCAAAGAACCCTTAATAGGCATGTTTTCCAAGAAGATGTATGATGGACTAGGGCGTGAATCACAAGTGCTCAACACTACCAGTCATCAGGGAAATAAAGTCAAACCACAGAGAGGTAGATGGGGTAGATAGCACCCACAAGACAAGAGAAAATGAGTGTCAGTGAAGATACCACAGGAATTCTTGCACATTTGTGGTGAAAGTGAAAACTGGTACAGTCATTACTGAAACCCGTAGAGCACACCCCTAAAAATAAGAGGAAAAGGACCATATAACCCAGTAATCCTGCTTCTGAATATCTATCAAAAAACAAAATCAGTGTGTCAGAGATAGCTGGACTCCCCGATACACCGCAGCATTATTTACAATGTCTACTGCCAGATAAATAGTTAACAAAAAATGTCATTTAAATTCGCAGATACACAGGTAATGGGATATTATTCAGATTTAAAAAAAAAACATTACTTTGAGAACACTAATGAAATGAATCTGACTCCGTATACCAAATACTGTACGACCACATTTACATGGGAATCTAAGAACTCAAGATTTAATTTATAGCAAGAGAGAGTAGAATGGTGACTACCAGGGCTTGGGACTCAGACATAAGGGGAGGTATCACCTCAGGGACATAATTTCATTTGTAGGATCAATAAGTTCTGGATCTAGTATACAGCACAATTATAGTTGGTAATACTTACACACCTGAAGTCTTCTAAGAAGCATCACCTGTTTTTACCACCAGACGATAACTATATAGAATAATGATGATGGGGGAAATATCAGTATTATTTGACATTTTCAGCTTAGCCAGTAAAATGTTAATATTCTGTAGTAACGTAAACTAAAAACAATTGACTGAAATGACCCAAAATTTACAATGCAGGTGAAAGGGTGATGTGCAAAAAAATAAACTTTTGTAAAATAAAATTTTGATTAACCGAATATGTTCTCATCACTAGACATTGACCCCAATATGTACTGACACCAAGACACAGGAAGAAAGTAGCAATAAACACTATATGATGGGCTTTTCTGGTGCTCGATGACTGTAAATCCATTCTTTCTAACCATTGCGAAGTCTGGCCATTTGTATTAGTCATGGTTTTCTAAGGAAACAGAGCTGATAGAATATATGTGCATATATGGGATTCATGATACTTTCTTACAGGATATGGTCCAGGTAGTCCAACAATGGATGTCTCATACTGCAAAGTCCAAGAAATCTATAGCCGTTCTGTCCACAAGCCTGGATGTCTCACAGTCCCAATTTGGCCATGAAGGCCTGGAGGATTCCTGGACAGTTGCTGGTCTAGTCAGTGTTGGAATCCAGAAGAAATTGGTTCCCATACTGGTGAAGAAATGCCTCAGCAATATGATAGATGAACTTGCCAGTGAGCATGAGGGCAAGCAAGAAAAAGCAGTTTCCTTCTGCCATTTCTTTTTATCTGAGAGGTACCACCCATATTTAAGGTGGATTTTCCACTCTCAAATAATCTGACCAAGGAAATCCCTCTCTGAAATGCCCATTGTTTTTATTTTAGTTGATTCCAGATGAAGTCAACTTGACAACCAAGAATAGCTACCATATCATTTATAGTTTCATTCTCATATCTGAAAATAAAATACAATGTTCATTAAATAATAAATGACTATCCCAGATACCTAGTCAGTGATCAGAGAAGCTGTCGTTGAAATCATATGCAGAGAAATCAAAAGTCATATGCTTTCTCCGCTTCAGGTCACAATATGTAGAACAGAATACTAAAACCAACTCTGAAATTGTCAACTAGTTGTGCATATCTGTGACAACATGTAAATTTTAAATATTCATAAAAACATATTTTAGTAGAACAAATAGAATTTTAGAATTGCAATAAGTAGATAACAAGAAATTAAGCAGTTGTTAAACTGAGGTACAAGAAAACTGAAGAACTAGCTTGTCAAAATACTTTTATTTTATTTTTATTTTATCATTTTTGTTATTATTATTAATAATGTGTGTGCAAGAATGTTCACAAATACATGTGGCAATCAGAAGACAACTTTGGGAAGTCAGTTATTTTTTCCACCTATATCTAGTTGATCTGCCATGGTGTGTACACCAGGTCTCTGGCCATGAGCATTAAGAATTGTATAGTTTTTAAGACCATCACATATAATATATAATACCAGATAATCTAATAGCAACAGCCAAACACTCCTTGTATATTCTGCAAGGCTGCGTTTGTAGCTTCTTGACCCTTGTTCTCTCTCATTCTCCACATCTTAGAGATACTAGGAACATAATAATTTCACGTATTTATTTATCATGACATATGATAATGTAATGTTATAACATCTACTTTCCTCCTTCCCCTTCCTCTGATAAAAAAGGTACAAATGGATGGATGGATAGATGGATGGATGAATGGATGGATGAATAGATACAAATTATATTAGAAGGCATTGCCTTGTTTCCTGGGGGAAAGCTGCTAAGAAAGCATGGGGATGAAGAAGGCTTAGAGTGGTGAGAAAGGACAGTACTGAAAGTCCAGAGAGAATTTCACACTACTTTCAGCTTTGCTACTAACTTGATGTGAGCTATCAAGGAAAGCAACCATCTTTTCTAAGCCCCAAGCTTTCAAAATCAGAAAGCTGGGTCTAGATCTCTAAAAATCTAGCAGTTCTTATCTCCCAGGACCCCCAGGTTACATTTTGATTATTTGAGTATCACATTCACAGTATGTATCCACATTCACAGATCAATTAGTGATGGTGAGATATTAATTATGAAATTTCATAATTAATATCTCACCATCACTAATTGATCTGTGATGTGTATTCATAATTTTTAAATTTGAGATTATATTAGAGGTTACTCAAAAGTAGATTTGAAGTAATTTACTAACCAATTTATGTAGAAAACAAACAGAATTATATTCTAGCCAGGAAATATTTCTAGACTTTTCTGCAACATAGCAAATTAACATGACTGGCAACAGATGCCAGAGATTCAGGAATTCCCTAAGCATCCTTTCAATATCACAGCTTGGCAGTTGGCAAAGGGCCTGGCTAATCCGCCCCAAAGGCAGTGCCTCCAGCTGATAGTTGTGAACAGGTTATTTCCAGTTGGTTTTCAAGCATTTCCTTTACTAAATAGCTCCAAACCAAGCATGGCACACAGTTGGTAGATTTGGGGGCAGTTCTAAGAGAACATTGGCTTGGTTCTTTACAATATGCAGTGAAATGGTCCAGTTTCCTTCCCATCAGAAAAGGGCACAGCTAATGCTGTTTGGAATGTCCTTGTGTTTGGGGAAGTGGCTCTGTCACTCAGGATGAAGGACGAGGTTGCGTGACTAATTATGTTTTCTTTTGCAAAACTACTTCACCATCCATTATGCAGAAGCTTTAATGAGCTATTTCTCAAGAGGGTATGCCACATACAATCTTCTCTGTGAAAATATTCAATGAATGGACCCTGATCAAGGATGTCAGGTCCAGTACCACCATCTCCAACAACCTAGAGTTAATCTCCCTCTTTGTGTTACTGGAACTGATTTAATTTACATGTAGGTAAAATAATAGCTGAGGACAGGTTAGTTGGATGTTGAAAATATCTATTCTTTGTATTAAGAGGAAGAAATGGCAATATTATATTACTGCATGTAGAACAGACTCAGAAATATTGGCTGCCATTTGTAAAGCGTGCAATGCTATCAGTTATGAAAAGTAAGAGTATTCTGTAACTTCAGACACCACAATACTGGCAGGTTGTGCGGGGATGTTGCATGAGGTGGGTGTGCTGCAGATCACCATCACTGTTGCTTCTTCAGATTCACCTTCATGCTTCCCTGTTGTGGGATATTTGTATGCTGTGTGAAGATGTATTGCTGTGATTGATATAATAAAAATCTGAGCAGCCAATAGCTAGGCAGGAGTTGTAGGTGGGACTTCCTGGCAGAGTGAGAACTCTAGGAAGAAGAAAGGCAGAGTTTTCAGGCAGACATGGAGAGGCCAAACTTTCATAATTAATAAGAAGTCTCCCTGTCGTTAATTGTGAGCTGGCGACTGACAAAAAAAGCTTGCTACATTTTCCTCTCCTCAATATACTTGGATATTGTTTTTCTTCTTTCAAAAAGCTATCACAGTTTATAATTCATAAAACCCATTCCCTTTGTGTGCATCTTAATGCTTTTGCGTTAGTTTACCAGATGGTATAGCCACCACCACAAATCAATTTTAGAACATTTTCATCCTCAGTAACATCCTTCAAGCTCATTTGCTGTGATCTTCAACCCTATCCTTAGCCCCAGACAATGACTAATCTGCTTTATTACTCTACCTCTACAATATGTTTTTTTATGGACATCTCACGTACACTTAGTCATATAATACATGGTCTCTTTGGCCTGACTTCTTTCATTTAACATAATATTTTTGAGGCTCATCTGAGATGTAGCATTTATTAGTAATTCAATACTTTTTGTTCTATTGCACAGATACCACCCCCCCCCCCCCGTTTTATCTCTCTGTTCACTAGCTGATTTTAGTTGTTCTTAGCTTTACTAAATTTCTTTAGCTGAAATTTAGTTGTTCTTAGTTTAGGGGCAAATAGGAATGAAGTTGCTATAAACTTTTGCATGGGACTTCGTAGATAGACGCTTTTCTATTTATTTTGGGTAGCTGCCTGGGAGTTAAACTGTTGATCTTTTTAATTCCATAATTAGTCCTTCCCTGAAGGTTAATCCATTAGCTAAATAAAAGCCATTTCTTGTGGAAAGATGATGACTGAGAACTTCATTATCTTGTAGGATAATTAAGAAATTCCCATAGGGCTGGGTAGTAGTGACACATGCCTTTAATCCCAGCACTTGGGAGGCCCAGGCAAGCAGATCTCAGTGAAGTTCAAGGCCAACCTGGTCTACAAAGCAAGTTCCAGGACAGTCAGCACTGTTACACAGAGAAATTCTGTCTTGAAAAGACAAGAGAGAGAGAGAGAGAGAGAGAGAGAGAGAGAGAGAGAGAGAGAGAGAGAGAGAGAGAGAGAGGCCCATGGGGGAGGAGTGACTACAAAAGAGGTAGAATTTGGAGGAGTAGAGCATACATATGCACGTATGTCTACGAAGGCCAGAAAAGAGCAGGCAAATGAATGAGAAACCCAACCTGTTGAACATTCATAATGTTTGATTGACACACATTTTTGTAGGACAAGTTTCATGGTCCTCAATATGCAGAACATTTTCATGTCCAGTCAGATTAGTCAGCTGACTTGGGTTCAGAGTGAAGAATAAACAATTCTAAATACTCTTAAAAGTGTGTGTGTGTGTGTGTGTGTGTGTGTGTGTGTGTGTGTGTGTGTGTGCAGGAGCAAGTGTGCCACAGTGCACATGTGTTAGTCAGAGGACATCTTTTCAGGAGTCAGTTATATCCTTCCACCTTGGGTTGGATTTTTATTTTTAATTAAGCTCATTTTTGAGAATTTCATACGTGTGTGCAATCTATTCTGATGACTCTCCCCTTTCACCCTCTTTAATTTCTCTTCTACTCCTATCAACTCCTCCTCCCTAAAAGTCCCTTTCTCAGATTCATGTCTTTTGTATTTATTTGTGACCAAATGTGTTTTACCAGGGCTGTCTGTGTGACTCTTGACAGAACTATTCATTAGAGTCTGATGGACTCACTTGTGAGTAGACAACTGAAGGCAACAACTCTATTTATAGCCAGTAGTTCATTCCTGAGGAGTAGAGTCTTCTTTCTGAGGCAAGGTTTCTCATGTTTCTGACACTGTGCTGCCGTTGTAAGTTTCCTGCTGATTCTCCTTATGAAGAGACGGAGGTAGAAACCAGAGAATTGGCTTATTCTCTGGTTTCTACTTCCATCTTTCTGTAAGAGTACTGAAGTTACAGATGCAAACCACTGACTATATCCAACTTTCTAACACAGATTTCAAGGATTGGCCTCAGATACTTAGGTTTATACCACAAACACTTTCTATATGCTAAGAATTTTCACTGGTACAATGTTAAAGTCTAATATAAGTTACAGCTTATGGACCAAGTGAAACAAGAGCATTTAAAGTTAAAAGAAGTGGCCAAAATAAATTAAGACACTCAGCAAAGTGTCCAGAGCAGTATAGGTTTTGCCTGTGAAATATTATATGGGGAGTTTTTTTTAAGAAAAAGGCACACATATTTTGTTGCATGCAAGATTCTCTTGGGTTCCATTGTAAGATATGCTATGGAATCTGGACACCAAATGAGTTCTGCGTGGCTTTCTGGGTGTGTTGCATTTTAAGGATGTGCAAGGAATGATGGCTAGTAAGGAAGGTGATCATGAAGGACAAGGGGAAGTATGAAGCCAGAAAGAGAAATCATGGTGTTTGTAATACCGAACTCTCAAGTAAAAATGCTAAACTAGGTTTTAGATTTGAGTTCTTTGGGTCTACAAAGATATGGAAAATACATTTTAAAAAAACTTATGGAAAATGTAGAGGCATTTTTCAGAAAATTATGATCTTAGTTTAAGAAAGATGAAAGTTTTGTCAGAGACGCTTGCCAATGCACCTCATCGAGGACACATGGAACAAGAGCAAAGCAGCCTGTCAAGCACCTCTGCCAGGAAATGCGCTTTTCAAAAAATATGTTCATCGTCTATCTTGGTAATTACAATTCAAGACTGCAGGACATTGTAAATGTTAGAAACATGAAATGCGGAGGAACAGAAAACATGGGAATAGGTTTCTTGACCTTTTCTAAGTTATGGAACTTAAGAATCGTGATGCCTGGTGTCTAACCTGTCAAGTCACCAAGGGGGTCAGCATGTGAGACAGGTAACCCACCCCAGCTTGGCCTAGGCTGAGGATCACCTTCTACTGAGCCTTCTTTGTCTTCCTTGCTTGGTTAGTTCTCTAGAGTGTTTCAGGCAAGAGATATTCAGACAAGAGATGGACAGTAGACATCTTTGTTGTAGGAGAGAGTTGTATTGAAAGTAATCAGACACAGTCAATAAGCCACTCAGCTTTCTAAGTTGAGCCCTGATTAGACACTCAACCGTTGGGGGAAAAAAATCACAATTACTAACATATAGGTTGTTAGATTCAATAAAGTTTAGAGGTTTATTTCTAGGTAACCTCGAGCAAATGTGCATACCACCATCTGTGATCCTGGAGTTTGGAACTAGACACAGGAAATCATAAGTCACAGAGTTCTTGGTGCATCAGCTCTGGATCTTTGGCTACCATCACCTCAAAACGTCTGTCCCCTCTCTGTTTTTTGAACCTTACATCCCTAACCTCACTGGACATGGGACACATCCAGACATCCCTACTTTAATTCAGAATCTCCCCACGGCGTTTTTAGAACCTTGTTTGTGCCTGAAATCTAGTTACATATTGGTGTACATGAAGTTGATAAAGATAATATCTTCAAATATAAAAAATTTAGCTGGATCCAGGAATTGGGACCTGCAATCCATTACTCTGCTAATAACCCATTCCATCAAAGATGAACATACACAGCCTGTCACCTATAAGACAGTGGTTAGCACTGACAATATGAAAGATGCAGAGACTGCCCTTTTGTGAAACTATCCTATTGGTCGGCATAGGCTCCAAACTGAAAGCTGAAGCAGGAGAAACCTACAGCCTTTGGTTAACATCTATATGAGGATAAGTAAAGTGTTGTGAAAGAGGAAGGATTTAAGCCAAAGATGAAAGACCTCAGGCCAAAGGTCAGGGGACTCAGATACAAATTTCTCCTTGTGCCTTAATTTCTACATCAGTGAAATTTGACTACAGGCTAAACCTAATGGTGAAGTCACCATGAGGATTTAATTTAAAACATACATAAAGAACCACTCTCAGGTTCCTGCCATGTTAACCAGGACTGTGGTATTCACAAAATCGAATGAGATTTGAGTTTATAATAGTGCAATGGATTCCATCGTTAGTAGAAGCTAACCTTCAAATATTTAATTTGGATCTTTTCCTCAATTAGTAATATACAGTGCAATGCTCTCAGTCATGGCTCCCAGTGGCTATAGGACCACAGGGGAAATAGCACATGCTTCACAGTACATTGTGTTGCTAAATGATGATGCTCCAAACTTTGTGTACTAAACCTATTTCTAGTTTAGAATAGTTTCAGTTTACAATAGGCATGTTTAGCATGACCTCACCATAGTTCAAGAAATGAAGACAAAGACACTTCCTATTCATCTCTGAAATTATACTCAGCCATGAAGGTCCTTCTTCGTGACTCTCATAATACCCCATGTCTGGTTCAGTAGGTAAAACACCAGTTACACATCATATGACCCTGAGTTCAATCCCCAACACTTACATGGACATGGTAACATACCTCTGTAACTCCATTTCTTGGGTATAAAGATGAGCACATCCCTGGAGCTCATAGGACAGCCAATCTACCGACACTGGTGAGCTTTAGATTCAGCAAGAGACCCCGTCTCAAAACTAATGTAGACACAATAAAGAATGGTAGAGAAATACCTGACACTAACCTCGTCTCCAAACACATGTGTACACATGAGTACATTCATGTATAACACATCACAAGATAAAAACCAAACTCTCCACATCTACCATGTATCAGCACTTTGAGTTGAAATTACATAGTTTTGTTATAGTGAAGAAAAGAAATGAAACTAATAGTTCTAATATTTATTGGCAATTCTCTTAACAAAAAGAGATTATATATAACTTAAGAAAAATTATAGAAAATATAGGGAGTAGTTTATGAAAGGAAAAAGAAACTTAGTAAAAAAAAACTAAACTTTATAAACAGCAAAGGCTAAGACACTTTCAGGGAATTGTAAGTATTGAAAGACAATGACGGGTAGGAAGGAGTTCAAAGTCCTCCATCTTGGTGGCTTTCCATTAAGACTCAGGTTCCAGGGAGAGAATCCCTGATTGGCCACACCTTAGATGCACAGCCAACCCTTAATTGGGGAAACAGGTCACTTTGAGCATGAGTCTCACTTTGGGAATCTCTAACATACAATTAAAGAGCTGGTACCTGAAGAAAGGAGAGTGGATATTGGGTGTAGTCACAGCAGAAACAACTGTTACATGTGGTCTCATCACAACCACAGTCTGAAGGGCTGTGATTTTGCACTTATTGGAAGGGAAGGGTGAAGCTAGTAAGTTTAAGAAACAAGTTCAAGGAGTTAGGAAGGAGAACTCGCTGAGTTTGGAGCCCAAGATCATCACTATTACACTTTTTCCCCTGGCAGCAGAGTGTAGGCTCTTTCCACCTCAAAGCGTTGGAGCTGGGCTTTAAAAGGTAGGTGGGATTCCAAATGGCAGAGACATGAAGGAGAAGAAAGTGGGAAATGATCAAGCCTTGTGCTCTGCCATGCATTTGCTGTTAATATTTGCAGTATTCCCGTCAACTACAGAGCCAGCATCCTTTGCAATACTAAAGCAAGAAAGTTAAAAAAAAACAAGAAAGAAAAGAAAAGCATGCTTGGTGTTCCCTCTGAGACTCACAAACATTCTGCTAAAGGGAAACTATCCAAGGCTACATTTGTTTAAATTAAAAATAACAATAAAAAGAAAAACTTGACATCTATTCCTGGCTGAGAGGTTGAACACTCAATAACATTTAAATTTGGCTTTGATTTAAAAAAATGTATGTCGTTTTGGATAGATATATTTAACCAAATTTTGCAAGCCTTAGAGGGAGCTAAACATGCCATAATCACTTCCTCATTTTTATATACTCCATTCTATGAAACCCAGAAGTCTCTGTCACCAAATTACCTACATTACAAAAACACTGTATTTTACACATAAAAGAACCCCAAATACCTGAAAATACCTGCAAGAATTTGAGGGGCCAACTGAGCATTCTTTAAAATGTGTTTAATTTCTAGTAACACTTGAGCATCTGGAACACACCCTAAGCAGGTCATTGGTTTTGTTTTTTGTTTTCATCCAAAATACGCAGTTTTTCAGTGAAACTCTTCTTAATTGACTGATGAGTTTTGAACACTGTGGAGCATCTCCTAGGGAGCAAGGATAGTTTGTTTCCTTGACCTTATATTAGGGATTAAAAAGGCACAAGTACAGGGAACTGAAGCTGGCATCTTAGGGGAATCACACCATGCTCCAAGCACTGGCCTTTTCCATTCCCACATCTCTGTGATCCAAATGTCAACACTTGGAAAAGCAGGTAGAGTGTTCATTTATTCCAGCAGGATGGTCCTTCAGAGGCCAGCAGCTGAGGAGCAACTCACTGGCTGGAGGGAGAGAGTGAAGGTGGGGACCTAGCCACAGGTACACCTACACAAATGGATATGAAGAACATGTTTCAAATGGTCCAGAATATCCAAATGGGGAGATGGACAGAAAGAGCAGGGTGTGGAAGGGAAAGAATGACAGAGGGAAAGATGCAGTGTGAGGAGATTTTGTGACAACACCTTCTTAAGCAATGGCAGTGCTCCAAGCTATCCGGGGTGACAACTGTTCAACTCTTTGATCATACTAAGAACTATTAAGTGTCATTTCAAGGGGATGAATTCCATCATGTCTGAGTTATAGCTCAATAAGGGGGGATTTCAAAAGTAAAATGTAAAACCCTACAATATAATAACATATCAGTGAGAGAATTCTATTGGTTTTAACCCCTACACAGTAAAATACTTGCTCAAGTTGTCTCAAAATAGAATTTGCTGGTTCAGAAGAACTATCATCCTCCACTCCCCCTTGCTGTCTTCATTCCAAATAATCAATGAAATTAAACCAGAATATGGATCCCAGCTTTCTCTACATCATTTTGTGAAGAAGCTGACTTTTTATCATTTTTTTTTACTTGTTTGTCAAAGATTAGGTTGTGACTGTGTGCGACTGTTTCTGGGCCCTATATTCTATGTATCTGCTTTGGGATGGCACTCCTTTCGTTTCTTTGTGGGTTTTGTTTGGTTTTGTTTTGTTTGTCTTTTGTTGGTTGGTTGACTGGTTTTGTTGTTGTTGTTGTTATTGTTGGTTAGTTGGTTGGTTTTTTGTTTGTTTGTTTGTCCTATCTTTTGACACAGGATTTCTCTATGTTGCTCTGTTTTCCTGAAACTCCCTCTGTAGACCAGACTGAGCTGTTACTCACAGACATCAACCTATCTACCTCTGCCTGGGATTAAAGGCATGCACCACCATGTCCTGCTCACACTGCTTTTCTTAACTGGTCTGTAGTATAGTTTAAAATTGGGTATCATGATGTCTCCAGGATTGCTTCTGCTGGTTGGTCCACTGTACTTCCATATGAATTTTAAAATTTTTTCTAGTTTCATGAAAAATATCATTGGGATTTTGACATGTGAATCTGTAGATCACTTTCAGTAACAGTCATTTTCACAACATCATTTCTACCAATCATGAGCATGAGAGGTCTTTCCATTGTCTGATGTCTTCTTTGTTGTTTTTAAGCTTTCATTGTTGAGATCTTTCATCTCCATATTTAGTATTTTTCCTGGTTTTATTTTTATCTGATGTAAGTAAGATTTTCCCCCAGCTTCCTTCCCAACAAGTTTGTTATTAGCAGATAGCAAAGTTAGATATTGTAACCTGCTACTTGACTGAGAAACTATACAGGTTTAAGAATTTGATGTACCTTTTAAGGTTTTAAAACTATAGAAACCATATAATTTGCAACTATGGATAATTCTACTTCTTGCTTTTTATTGTAGCCCTCTAATTCTTTCTCTTGTTGAATAAGCTAAGATTTTGGAGCACTATATTGAGTAAACATGGAAAGTGTGAATAGTTTTATTTCAATTCTGATTTTAAAGGAAATTTTCCTTCAGTTTTCTCTCATTTAGTATAATGTTGACTATAGATGTGTTTATATGTGTGTGCATGTATATGTGTGTATATGATAGATAGGTAGATAGATAGATAGATAGATAGATAGATAGATAGATAGATAGATAGACAGGTAGGTAGACAGACAGACAGACAGACAGACAGACAGATAGATAGATAGATAGATAGATATTCTTTATTGTGTTGATATAAGCTGCTTCCAATCCCAGTTTACTCAGAACTAATGAAGGAATTTTGAACTTTGTAGCTAGAGTTTTCCTGCCTGGCCCACAGTCAGGACAAATCTCTCTCACCTGCCAGTCCCACAGCCACTCAGACCCAACCAAGTAAACACAGAGACTTATATTGGTTACAAACTGTATGGCTGTGGCAGGCTTCTTGCTAACTTTTCTTACAGCTTAAATTAATCCATTTCCATTAATCTATACCTTGCCACGTGGCTCGTGACTTACCAGCATCTTCACATGCTGTTTCTCATCATGGCGGCTGGCAGTGTCTCTCTCTCAGCCTTCCACTTCCCAGTTTTTTCTCCTCCTTGTCCCGCCTATACTTCCTGCCTGGCCACTGGCCAATCAGTGATTTATTTATTGACCAATCAGCAACACACTTGACATACAGACCATCCCACAGCAGAACTTCGTCAAAGGTCTTTTCTGCTTCTATTGAGATGAATATGCAATTTCTATCTTTAAGTCTATTGATTCATATGTGCTGAACTAGTCTTGCATCCTTAGAATGAAAGCAACTAAGTCATAAGGTATGATCTTCCTATGTTTTTGGATACAGTTAGAAAAGTATTTTATTGAAGATTTTTACATCTATGCTAACCAGGGAAATTTTTCTATAATTTTCTTTTGTTGTTTTTACTTAGCTAGTTTTGGTATCGATATAGTTCTGGCTTCACAGAATGTGTCTGTATAAGAATGAAAGCATTATCATTACTTTGACCAATTATGAGTCTGCATTTATCATCACCTACTTGCAAAAGAATTCTTTTCAGATCCACATTGAGATCAGTAGTAGTCCAAGGATATAAACAGAAATATTGAGAAAGCAATTTAACTACATGTCCATTTAGTAAAACATCAGTAGTACATATCCTTCTAGAATCCATGACCTCCTAAGTCACAGGCTTTTGATCACTACTAGGCCTGTACTTCCTCCTATGGAATAGGTCTTAATTTCAATTAGAAAATGGTCAGTTACCCCCAAAAAACTGCCTCACCATATCGCATCAGTGCATACATGTTGCCTAGCAGATTGGTATTATAGCACACAGGTTCCATAGCTGGGTAAGACTATTGATGACTTACCTTTTCTAGCAAGGTATAGCTCCTTCTAACACTATAAATGAAAACTAACAGGGAGGAAGCTTCCATCTTAGTTCTAGCCCTATTTCCCTGTGTCTTACATCTAATGTGTATATCTTCAGCAATAGGGTCTAACTATCTAGTTCTAGTTGGAAACTAAAAGAAGCAATGTCTTAGCTTGTGTTTATTGTCATGAAGAGACACCATGACCACAACAACCCTTATAAAGGAAAACATTTAATTGGGTCTGGTTTACAGTTTCAAAGGTTTAGTCCATTATCATCATAGTTTGAATAGCAGACAAAGTACTGGAGAAGGAGTTGAGAGTTCTACAGCTTGATTCACAGGAAGTAGAAGGAGACTGTGAGGCACACTGGGTGCAGCTTGAGCATATGAGACCTCAAAACCCACCTCCACAATGACACACTTCCTCCAAAAAGGCCAAACCTTCTAATAGTACTACTCTCTACCTCTCCACAGACCAAGAATTTGAACACATGAGTCTATGGTGGCCATACGTATTCAAACCACCCCAAGTAGAATAACAAGAATGTATTCTGGGGCCCTTGAGGTGCTTCCTAGCCATAAACTCATAGAGAGGTGTGGTGAGTTGAGTAACAATGGCCCTCATAGGCTCATAGATTTGAATGTTTGGTCACCAGGAAGTGGCACTATTTGAAAATATTAGGAAGTATGGCCTTTTTGGAGGAACTGTGTCACTTGAAGTTGGCTTTGAGGTTTTCAAAAACCCAAGGCAGGCCCAGTTGCTCTCTCTTCCTATTGTCTATAGATCCAGATGATAACTGAGATAACTTTCAGCTGCTTCTCCAGCACCATGTCTATCTGCTTCCCACCATGCTTCCCACCATGGTGATGATGGACTAAACTTCTGAGACTGTGAGCAAACCCTAATAAAATGCTTTCTTTTGTAAGAGTTACCATGGTCATGGTGTCTCATCATAGCAATAGAACATGTACTAAGACACTGGTATCCCACACCTGCACTGGGATTTTTGCTTAAGAACCTAAGACTCTGGGAGTAGCATTATCTACCTATTCAGAGTACCTCCATTTAGACTTAGTGTGATGTTGTTAACATTATTGTTGTTATTACATGTTCAGCCCCACCCCAAGGTACCCCAAGGAACATTGCAGAAAAGGAGGCAAAAAGAAAGTAAGAGTCAGAGGATAAAGGGGAATGTTTTAAAATGCTCTTTTCTAAATATGATATGGTGGTTGCAATCAAGAACACACAGAATCTATGACTAGATACACATGAACTGCACATACAAAAGAAGACATGAAAGTAGGGGGAAGCTAGATGGGAAGAAGAGGATTAGTGGGGATGAGAGGGTGAAAAGAGAGGGCAATGGATGCTGGCTATGGATCACAATACATTGTACACATGTATAAACTGCCAAAATAATACATCAATAATTTTTAAAAGAATAAAACTAGATCTGTATCCCTCATCACTCAAATTCAATTCAAAATGTATCAAACACATTAATATAATTCCTGACACTCTGAAACTGCTGGAGGAAAAGGGGCAAAGCCCTTCAAGATACAGACACATGAAGGACTTTTTGAAAATGATACTGAAAGTTCAAGAAATGATTGTAGTAAATGGTAATGGGACTGCATGAAATTAAAAACCTTCCGCATAGTAAAGGGAATTAGCAGATAAAGGGGCCATCTACAAAATGAATAAAAAACTATGCTATGTGTATATCTAGCAGAGGATTAATGTCTAGAATCTGGAGAAGACTTCAAAACCAAATACCATAAATA
Organism: Peromyscus californicus insignis; assembly: GCF_007827085.1. Lineage (NCBI taxonomy): Eukaryota > Metazoa > Chordata > Mammalia > Rodentia > Cricetidae > Peromyscus > Peromyscus californicus. Next base: position 36,867,809 of record NW_026294424.1, read on the forward strand.
AATAAATAAATAAATAAATAAATAAATAAATAAATAAATATCCCTACTGATGAATGGGCTAATGAATTGGTTCTCAAAGAAAAATATGAAAAATATTTGAAAAAGTGCTCAGCAATTTTAGCCATCAAGGAAACATGAAGTACAACCTCTTTGAAACACCCATAGTCATTAACAATAAAAAAAATCAAGTGACAACAAATTCTGGCAAAGACTTGGAGAAAAATAACTCTTCATCATTGTTGGTGGGAATGTCAACAGGTGCAACCACTGTGGGAATCAGTATAGTGATTCCTTAAACTAAAAACAGAACTTCTATAATATGATCCAGCTGTACCACTCCTGGATATATAACTGACAGGCTGTGTCAGTATACCATAAAAATTCCAGAATAGTCATGCACTGTTTATAATACTTAGATATAGCCAACCTAGATGACCATCGACTGATAAATAGAGAAAGAAAATGCAGTACATACACTCAAAGGAATTTTATTCCACTATAAAAAAATGAATAAAATTACATACACAGGAAAATGGATAGAACTGGAGAAGTTTACACAAAATAAGTTAGATTCATGAAGACATATTTCACATTTTCTCTCATATGCAGAATCTGGATTAAATATGTATAGAAACACATACATATATACAATATAATATATAAGATGCATACATATATACAGTATAATATATGTACAGACATGCATGTGTGTTTGTATGTGCGATATGAAAGTAGAAACGGGATTATGGAAATGAAAAGGAGTCTATAGGGAGGTAGAAGGTAGAACAGTATAGGATAGTTGAATATACTTGCCATGAAAGCAGATAGGGGAACTATTTGTAGGGAGAAAGGGGATTCACAAAAGGAGAAGAGGATGAATGTGGGTGGGCCAATGGGGTGAATGAGAATGAGAGTAAAGTGCAATGAAAATATTAGTTAAACCCATTTCTATATGCTAACAAAGGATTGGTTTGGAAAAGTGAAAAAACATTAAACAGCAAAAGTGAACGATGGCCACTTGGCTTATTTTGGTCCTGAGATATTTGCAGGTTGAACCTATGAACTTGTACATGCTAAGTAAGCATCCCCCCTCCACACTATCTTTCTCGTACTCAGCTCCTTGGTTGGAATTCTGACCTTGCCTCAGCTAATGTACCTCTGTCCAAGTGTTACCTCACAACAGTCGTTTTCATGGCATGTGGCAAGCCTAAAACATCACATTAGTTCTAACTCCCACACCAATAACTACCTACATGTCCCCCAATGACATGCCAATATCTCTCAGATTTTTCCAGGCCACTCAACAGGCAACCCTTTCTCCTGTGTGCGTGTCTGCGGCAACAGAATGACTCTGCCTTTCTTCCCCTTCATTCTGACATTCTCACTCTGCTTTGAGCCCTAAGGTGGTAGTAGCTGAGCATTCTTTGCTTTGGGTGCCCCACTCCTAGCAAGAACTCAGGAAATGGTGGCTAAACAAAGAATAAAGTAATGACCATTGTCTTAATCAGTATTGTGTTGCTGTGAGGAGACACCATGACCACAGCAAGTCTTCTGAAGGAAAACATTTAATTGAAATTGGCTTACGGTTTCAGAGGTTTAGTCAGTTATCTCCATGGCAGCATGCAGGCAGACATGGTGTCGGAGCAGCAGAAGCAACTCTGGGGACACTGGCCAGAGCTTGAGCATGGGAGACCTCAAAGCCCACCCCTACAGTTACATACACACTTCCCTTAACAAACCCATACCCACTCCAACAAAGCCACATCTCCCAACAGTGCTACTACCTTTGGGGGCCATTTTCTTTCAAACCACCACAAGCATGTTATAGATGACAGTGGCAAGAGCCTCTAAAAGCAGTAACAGAACAATATAGTCAACACAGCAGGACCTCAACACGGCAGAACCGGCCCTGGCCTTCAATAGCTATTTGTAACTGAGCTTTCTCCTCCATCTGTCCCTTTACTCTAAGCATATACATTGTCTGTTTTCCCTGGATCTCACCTTTTCCTGATTCCCTGATATTTGGGCATTCCCATCATACCTTGAGTACATTCATGTGCTAGATGCATCCAACCCCCATTTCTCCCAGAGAGCAAATCAATCCAGTGACTCAACAGTAAGGTAACAGCAGAAAGCATTTACTACTCAATTTTACACATTGTGTCCTTTCTATGTGTGACCAATGCCCACCGGCCCTCACAGAATAGGTCACAGCCACATTCATTGTCAAGAAATGTCTTATATGACTTGTGTGTCTTTAACCTGGTCTCATTTCTTAAGAGAGAGTCCAGATGGCCTGTAAGCCTAGAAAAACCATTAAGGAAAATAGAAGCCATGTGAGAGGAAAAAAAAAGCTATATGTGTGAATTACTATAAAGATCTATCTGAAATCCCACTGTGAGGGTCCAAAGAGCACGTAGGAAATGGTAAAGCCAAGCAGAAGTCAGAAGCAGCAGGAAGCCAACTTCCTTGCTAGGGAATAGCAGGTCAAGGGGAGAAGTCAGAGCTCTAGAGTTCAAGACTCACAATCTAAGTGACTCACTCCAAGGTGAGTCACTCTCTAGCCTGGACTGAAGCAACAAGGAACTGTGGATGTGGCCAGAGATGTATCATGAAAATGTAGCCATTGCTAGCCCAATGATGTCAGCCTTTACCATGGCACTTGCAGCCTGACTTGGGATCTGATAATCTTTTACCAGAAGAGCCCAAAATCATTACATGGATTTCTGCCTGTTCTCTTTTGTTCCTCTTACTTTGCCGTAGTTAAAGCTAGTCATGCTGCTTAGATAGCACTCTGCTACCCCCTCCCAGGTCCCAGGCCAAAATACAAGTTCTGTATTCAGTGAATTCAAATAAGACCCAGAGCATAGTTTAGAAGATAGATTTGATTAGAGTAAACAGAGGAGAGGAGAGTACCTAAGGGCACAAGAGATGAGGCCAAAGGGCCACAACAACCAGAGAGACCACCGTGTCTACTTACATGCTTACACAAGCTACATATTGTCGATGCAAAAATGGGGCTCTCATCCCTAAGGGAACAAGAGCTCGTTTATGCTAGGGCCTCCATGTAAGTGTTATCATCTTTGACTGGCATCTCCTGTGCCTGCACTGCTGTCTTTTATCTTTGTGGCTGGCTGCTGTACACCTAAAGCTGGTGGACAGCTATCATTGTGTCCCAAAGTTCTCAGGTGGTTGCAACCCCACATGCTCCCAGCCACAGTGGGGCAAGGGTCTGAGTGTATTTCCAAACCACTGGTAAACTGTGATAAGGGAAGTAATTGTGAGACTCAGTGCTGCTGTGACACTCTCATCACACCTTGTGGTGACATTTTATTTGTGTGTTAATAAACAAAGCTTGCCTGGAGATGGGGGGGGGGGACGAAGCCAGCCATTTCAAGTAAATGAAGAAGTCAGGCAGCATGTGCCCTTAATCCCTTAGCAGGTGGGATCTCTATGTGTTCAAGGCCACACTAGGGAACAGAGCCAAGTGTGGTGACGCATGCCTTTAATCCCAGTACCAACCATAGAGACCTGGAGGTCTGTACAGACAGACAGACAGTAACAGAACTATGTAGGAAAAGGAAGCGAGGTAGCTGGGCTAAGAACCAATGAGAGAGCAGAAAAGCAAGGCATCTAAGCCTGGGTAGACAGGAAGTTGCTCTCCTTGGAAGCTGCAGAGTTGGTGAGGTGAGGTTAGCTGGTGGCTTTCCATATTTCCCTGATCTCTCTGAGGTTTTAACCCAAATTTCTGGCTCCGTATTTTTTATTTAATAAGACCAATTAGAAATTCATCTACAACACCTCCTCACACCTCCTACAGACATTTGCCAACCATTTTCATGCATCCTAAGAAAAGGAGGATGGGAGAGAAGGCAGAAAATGTGGGCCCCTGAGATGGAGCCAATGGTAAAGGAAGAAAGAAAAAGAAAGCATTTTGGTCTCTTTTGAGTTTAGAGTAGCTTCTCTTAGGCACCCTCAGAGCTAGAGGCAAGTTTTTAAGAAAGCATAAATCTTACCTCTTGCTTGTTTTGCTGACCATTATAGACAAATAAATATTAGGGATTAGCAGGCACCTGCCAGAATTACCAAGGTTTTGTGTCCCAGGAAAAAAAAAATAACAAGGGCAAGTGAATAGTGGTGGAAACAGAGACCACTTACTAAGTAAAACAGGTACCTCTGAGAGTGAAGGTGGACCCGACCTTGGAGAAAAGGTTGGAAGCTCAGCGGTACTGTGGCCAGCAATTGGAGACCTTTAGAGGTCATTTGTGTATCTGTCTTTTTCTGAGAATGCTATTACGTGTTGACCTCGATGGGGAGGGTTTTCCAGTCTGGTTTCTTTTATGCACTAATTTTCTTCCCACTCTTCTGCTACAGTGTTCCAATATGATAACAGGTTCATAAAGTTTTTATATTTATAAAAGAAAAAAATCATAAATCAAGGCATTTTCAAATACATTAATGGAAACATCAGGTAGGCAAATTATAGCAAAGCCAGGAAATCTCTGCTATAAGGCTTCAGGTGCTATCTGATGGCATTCCAAAAGAATCTAACTAACAGTCATGAGAATGTTAAGTCAAACACAAAGATGGGCAATGACTGGCCATTAAGGGGGTTGAAGATATCATAAGATAGTTTGGCTCTGCAGCTGCAACATTCCAAGTCCCCATAATCATGGAAGTTCTAACCAGTAAACTAACCTTATGGAATCTGTATCAAGGTGTGGCTTTTTCCTGGGGACCCCAGTTTATAATTCTATTTCATAAAGTTTCTGAGACACACAGCTTTCCTGGAGATCATTTCCCTGTTTAGATTAACTCTATAGGAAAAGAGAAATAATCTACCTTTGTTATTTACCAAAAAGGGCTTACATCCTCCCATTAGATAATTAAAAAAAAAAGTTGGGAATCAATTTGGCCAGGTCCTTTCATTTTAGAAAATTTTTTATTTACCTAAACATTAAAATACAGTGAGCTCTATGTTGCTAGGATCCTCGTATCCCTGGTTATAGGCACTTTCCAGCATCTGGTTCTGTACCAAGTAAGGAAGCCACACTCAATAGGTGTTCACTGAACCAATGAGTGACAGTGACAGGGTGAGACTGAACTCCACTCTGCACTGGGTTACACATCCTGGTGCTGGCCTCCCGGATTACAACGATGGAAAAGATACAGTTCCAAACATGCAGGGGGAAGAGACAGACTTAAAACAGCCTCCACTAGAACATGGTGAGTGCAGCATGGGCTGAGGCCTGGGGAAATGAGGAGCTACAAAGAGCCACCTGAGCCAGCCTGGTGTCAGAGGGGGCTTTTCATTTCTAAGAATGTTTGTACATCCATAAGAAGTGTTTTTTTGAGTCCTGTTCAAGAAGTAGCTATTTAGGGATTACAAAATACTGGTCAGGTGACATGTGTCCCCTTAAGCACCATAGAATAACGGTTCAAGAAACTTAAGAGAAGCAGGAGGACAATAAAACCCAGGCTTCCATAAATTAGAAATAATGGGAAAACCAGAACTCTTCAAACCTCTGCTCCGGAGACATCCCAAGGGGTAGACATTTAAAACAAAAAAAGATTTTTTTTTCTAGCCTGGGTATGAGGCTTGATGATTATATACTAGATACGGAGTTAATATCATTTTTATAAGCTATGTGTGGAGCTCTCTTAAAGGGGGCCATGGATGCTCCATTTCAACCACAATCATTCCTTTAATTTAGGAATACAGAATAGCTGAGATGAACACCAATTACTCAACAGTCTACAGTAGCATTATTTGACCATTTTTCTATTTAGAATCCATTCAAGCTTATGTAGCATATTACTTTTAATTAATTGAGTGTTTATGCGCTAAGGAGTTACTTGCTTGTGACTATAGTGAAATTTCCAGGATTTATGGCAGGAACATTTTAGAACAGCAACACATGTTTCCCTCTGATTTGTATAGCTTCATTCATTATGATTTTTCCTGATGTTTTGCCTACCATATTATTAACTTCCCCAAAGCAATGAAATACCAGCTTGTCTTCTCACAGCAGAGAAATGAGAGGGATAATTATGAACGTGGAAATCCCAGTGAAAACATGCTTCTTCTTCTACTGAAAGAGGCTAGTGGTCCAAGACGGAGTTCCCTGGATTTATGGAGACCATTAAAAACACACAAACACACACACACGAAAACAGATACATTTTTTATCCAGCATCTTAGATACCCCATATTCAGGGAAAATGAATTACATAAAAACATGTATTTATATCATTATATATTTTAATGTCACCCTGGGAAGGAATTTATATTTTACTATATGCTATAGAGACCAAATAAATCATCAAGGTTGCAAGTGCGTGCCATGCATAAATATTTAATCACTGCAAAGTGTGCTTTTCAAAATATAAGAGTTTGTAAGCACAGTGTTTGATTTGTAACTGACTCCTGGGCCAAGACCAGGGTGTGTTCTTCACTGCTCTCTGCTACTGAGAACCTTAGCGTCTTGGAAGGGAGGACAGTACAGGGCACACGTCCCTGCCTGTCAATGAAAGATGTGGTGTGATCTGGGAAATCCATTGTAACCAGGGCTGTAGATCAGCAGTCCTTTACAGAGAGCTGGGGGCTGACAGGACCACCAGAGTCATGTGTATTTATTGTTCAACCAGGTGTTTAGGAACCATCCAGGCTCAACCCAAACCATGTGGAGACACCAGCAGAGGGAGATGTGGGAAGGAAGGTAGGAAGAAGAAAGTGAAGAACCTGGCTGGGTGTAACCATTGGCTGGAGCAGACACCCACCCTCCCCTGACTGAGAACTGTTTGTATTATGACATCCTGCAGTCTGCATTGTTGTCTCTCACAACATCATGGCTGGGGTGGCACTCCGACCATCCGGGTGGCCTCTCATAAAAGGGTAAAAAGGAATCCCTTGATTTACATGCCTCCTTCAGAACCGCTCCTGCCTCTTGGCTTCTCGTTGCCGTGTTTCCTTTGCCTACCCTGATGTTTCTCTTTCGTTTACACAACCTCTCCACTGGCCACAGGTTCCAAACTTGTGTTCACTAAGAGGAAAGTTAGATTGGAAAATAATTCCAAGTCTTGATTCTTCCTCCCAAATCTGACTCAAAGCTACTCCCCAATGTGAGGCTATTTCTAGCTCTGGAAATGCAGAAAGATGGGAGGAGCGAAGGAAAGCCAGGGTATGTTGCTTAGGCAGGGAGGTAGTATAGTGACAAGTCTATTTTCTTAATAACTGACTTACCTTAAAGAGAAAAGTTTCATTCAGTGGGGGGAAGATCCCTAACCATCTACTTAGGACACAGAATTTGCGCAGCAAGTGCAAGGCGGGGGCGGTCTTTGGAATACAGAGAAAAAGCTCAGTTCATAGTGTGGACAGAAAAAAAGAAAAAGAAAGAAAAAGCTTAGGAAAAAGAAATGTTGCATAAAACACCAACCATATCATTTTCTCAGAGTCTGTTAGTCACCCCCTTTCCTCTTTTCTTGGGCAGAGACCCAAAATATTAGTTGCGCCTTCACTTCTAAGACTCTTACAGCATTTCTCACTGGAGCCATGGGATCTGATCCACAACCAAAAGTCCAGCCCACACAATGCAGATGAGAATGGAGGACTCATTTTGCTTGGGAGAGGCATGAGGCTTGAGAGAGACTGACAACTCAGCCCTCAGTCAGAGGCCTTTGAGAGAGTCAGGCAGAACAGTGGGGTGGGGGAAAGGCATCCACCCACTCAGAGACAGTGCATAGTTCTTTATGGCCCATTAAGATAGAAAGAAGGGACCCAGAGGTGTTTGCCCAAGGGAATGGGTTAAAGGACAGCTGACCTCACCAAGTTAGACTTGGCGATATTGTGTTTGTGTGTATTTCTGGCTGAAGTGGATATTTAAAAGTTCCACAAACATTCTTGAGTAAGGGATGTCTGGAAGCACAACAACTATCATGATAGATAACACAAGATAAGACAGTTCCATCTCAGCCTTTCTCTGTCTGGGATTTGTTCACTGGAAATGCTGGGTCCCTGGGAGAATGGAGGTGGAATGGGTAGTGGAGGGACACAGCTCTTGTGAATGCTGTGAAAAGAAATAGACAACCAGAATGTAGCTAGGTCTGTGAGACTCTTCACAGCAGCTAGAGGTTCTATGATCTAACAGGATTCCCTCTTCACATGAACTGATGGTCAGCAAGAAACTTTAGTTTAGGACATAGAAATATATTACAGAATAAGTAAACCATGGGGATCTTGCTGGCCTTGGATTATCATTTGTATATTCCACAAAGAATTTGCAAAACCCTAGGAGAGGCCTTCATTAGCTTAAACACTCCTTCCCCATGTGACTACTATATCCATATCTTATAAAGAATCTAGCAGCTTAAGTCCTTTTGTTCAACATGCTAGAGCTATATGTAAAACTGGTCCCTGAACCTAGCATCATCATTTTCGTACCACTGTTTGTTGTTCTTGCAAGTGATTTCAGTTACTTGAATATAAGGATATTTTATAGATAATAGGAAATTATTGTGTCAGTGTTCCAGGTTTCCAAAGCCAATACTGGGACCTGGGACCCGCAATTTCCAGAATAACACTTTCCTTCTTCAAGCCCTTCCTTTATGGGTAGCTTGTCTGGAATGTAGCAGCCACATACCACATACCTATATTTTGATCAACAACAGACCACATAGAGGTCTAGGATCTCACAAAAGTGTAATGGAACTGGGAATTTTTATTACATGCTAAGATAGGACCTATGCTAACATTTTAACATAACCCATTATCACACAATGCTGTTAGCCCACTGTGATATTCATCCCATAATCAGAGAGTGTACATAGTTAAATGAAGCACATGATACTTGATGGAGACAAAGTCTTATTGCTGGCTTTTATATGAACAGTGCTAACTACTTTTCATTAATGTAGTCTATACTCTTGCTTAATTTTTTAAAGTTAACTGCTGGGCCAGCAGGATGTCTCAATGTGTGAAGACGCTTGTTGTGCAAGCCTAGTGACCTGAGTTCAATTCCAGGAACCCACATAAAGGTGAACGGTGAGAATTGACTCCAGAAAGTTATTCTATGACCTCCACAAACATGCTATAGCACACATGCCCTCACATCATGAACATTCACACACACACACACACACACACACACACACACACACACACACACACAATTTTTAAGTTAACTGTAAAAGAGCACCAGGCAGTTTCCTGAGGACTACCCAGAGATAGAAGTGTCGTGGAAGATGATGGCTCCATGCCTGCTGTGACCCTGAATAATCCCCAGTGGAATAAGACAGTGTTGCCAATGATTGTGTAGCTTAGGTTCATATGCAATTTTCTGTCTTAGGTTTTCACACAAATAAAGTAAGAGGAAAAACAATGTACAGAATAGAGATGGAAAGGAAATGGTACTGTCTGCCTGTACAGTTTGTTTGCATATTAAACTGTTATTCCAAGAGAGTTACTTTTTAATTAAAAGTTTGCATATTAACAACTAACTTATTGTTAATTTATAATTTAAAAAATATGAAGTTAATGTCACCTAAGTGTTGAGTGCTTTGTAGGCACACAGCAATGCACAGTGATGTCCCGAGTTACCCTTTCAATCATCAGGTACTTACTGACTCACCCAGCTTCTTATCCTGAAAGCTCAATTCATGCTACCTTCCTGTAATGAGTCTTTCTCTATCTCAGCAGCCAGCTCCCAAATAATGACACAAAGACTTATTTTTAGTTATGGAAGTTGGCCTTAGCTTAGGCTTTCCCCCAACTAGTTCTTACAACTTAATCTGCTTCTATTAATCTATGTTCTACCGCGTGACTATTTTACCTCTTCTCCATTTCTGTAGTCCGACTTGTTTGACATCTCCGTAGCCTAATCCACACACCTAGATTCCTCCTTCTCTTCCTCTCTCTCCCTGGAAATCCTGCCTAGCTATTGACCATTCAGCTCTTTATTAAGCCAGTCACAGTGACACATTTTCACACAGCATAAACAAATATTCTGCAACAGCTCCCTATGCAGGTGTATTATTTTTTAACTTTTCTATCATAATTTCACTGTACCTTTTCTAGGACTAGGTAAGTTTAGATACATAAACATCTATGTCATGAAGTAACTGGCTATGATTCAGTGAACCAAATTACTGCATAATCCTGTGGCCTAAAGTCACAGGCTGGGCCACACAGCCCACATATGTGTGAGCTGCACATTTGAGCATATATGATTCTTTTTCCATACTTCTTAGCACTATGCTAGAATCATATATGCTGCTCTCTTGTTTTTAACTAATTTTCATCCCCTTTCCTCAATTGTGAACTGTATAACTATGTATGTTGCATACTTTTTGCCTCGCAAACTATTGTAGATACTAGCGACATCAGTGCTGTCTCTAGAGTCCATCTCTATGAGAATGAAAGCTGGAGTTTCTCATACACAGCCTGCATATCCACATTTCCCTATGCTATGTGTGACAAAGTATACAGTGCTCAGGTACACAGTACACATTGAGGGAGTGTTTTTTATAATAACTGCTTTACATGATACAAGTGATTTCCTACCTGTTAGTTCACTCATTCTTCACAGAATACACAGTCATGCTGTTTAGTGGTGACTACCCCATTTTTAGAAACAAAGATTTACCAATGCAATGGCTTTTCCCTGGCATCCACTTACTAAACAGGCACTGAGAGACACCTCAGAACTAAAGCCTATTTTCATCCAATTTGTTCTTCCCAACCAATACTAGTCACTAAACAAGCTAGGGTATATATGAAGATCAAGCTCAGTATACAATCTTTTAACAAGGCTACTGCAAAGGGATTTAGCCAAAGAGAAGTCATAAGAGATATAGTAATTGAATACATAAAGATTACCTAAAGATAATCAATAAGACCTTGATCTGTAGCTAGAGTTTTCCTGCCTGGCCCACAGTCAGGACAAATCTCTATCACCTGCCAGTCCCACAGTCACTCAGACCCAACCAAGTAAACACAGAGACTTATATTGGTTACAAACTGTATGGCCGTGGCAGGCTTCTTGCTAACTTTTCTTACAGCTTAAATTAATCCATTTCTATAAATCTATACCTTGCCACGTGGCTCGTGGCTTACCGGCATCTTCACATGCTGTTTGTCATCATGATGGCTGTCAGTGTCTCTCTCAGTCTTCCACTTCCCAGCTTTATTCTCCTCCTTGTCCCACCTATACTTCCTGCCCAGCCACTGGCCAATCAGTGTTTTATTTATTGACCAATCAGAGCAACACATTTGCCATACAGAACATCCCACATCATTGATCCAATACAGCTTCACATAAAATCAATTAAAAAACAATGATGATGTTTGGTTTTAATTGAGTCAGATCTAAAGTGTGTATTTGTTTAGTTATTGGTATATATTAATATTATGAAGTGGCAGGGTTTGTAACATTTTTGTTCAAGTAGTCAGACTTATTTTTATACCATATTCACCCTTCTATACACCCCTTTTTTCCCACTTCCCAAATGCTGCTGTCATATTTTCAGATATTATTGCTTCTACTCACACACACACATATGTATAAAATATACCCAGTATATATATATATATATATATATATATATATATATATATATGTTTGTATGTATATGTAAATATATGTATATGTGTATATATATTTTATATATATAAGATATATATACATATATAATCTAGGATCCATGTTTGAGGAAAAACATGTGATCTCTGTCTATTCAAGAATGGATTATTTTGCTTAATATGATGACCTCCAGTCCATCCTGAAACAAGTTAACATGAATGAATACTACTTTACCCTATACTTCCTAATTTACTATATTTTGTCCAAGACTGAGAGTGGAAGCAAAAATGGGGAGTTCAGTGCTAGGGATGCCAGTGACCATAACTTCTTGGCTGTAAAACATTTAATTGGGTCAAGCAACCTGTGAACTGGTCGGAGCTCCAGAGGCCAGCTTTGTAAATTCATCACCTGTCTGCACCTGTTATTCTCTAGACTGTGTCTATTTGCCAAAACTCTTCACCACGACTCCTCCCACCACAGCAAGGTGCTATTTCTCTTATGATCTAACAACTAGGTATCGTGGAGGGAAGCATGAAGATAGACTCATGTGTGTTAATCTGGGAAGGACTGACTAATAGCAGCCCAGTAGCAGGTACTGTCCATGACCCATCTCTGTCCTCTACTTAGGACGTGCTGTGGAGACAGACCATGGCCACGGTGACATTGTCTGAGAGCTTAGCCCAAGCACAACAGATGGAAACCATAGGGATAATAGCCCCCAGGGTTAGCTCTCAGCCAATGGCAGTTAACAGTTGGAAGATACAGAGCCTAGCTGCTTGTCTGATGGGAAACATTTGACATTTCCTCCCAGGGTCCACCAAAGTGATTGAGCTCTGGTGTTCGGGGCAGTTAACTGTACAGGCTTTCCTGGTTTCTAGACCACCCCATGTCGTCTCCATTCCTATACTAATCTCTCCATGTCACCTCTAAAATAAATGACATGACTTCAAATCCTTTTTCCAGGGTCCCTTTATAGGACCTAGTCTATTAAATAGCATTTGCATATTTAAAGCAGATAATCAGACCAACAACTCAAGAGATGAATCAGAAATGAGAGATATGCATGTGTAATATATTCATGTAGAGGAGAGAAATCTCAACAAAAAGCTTTTTGTTACTTTTTTTTGAGGAATGAGTCTATTTGACAGGAAGGTTGACCAGAGACTGCTCAGGACCATGTGCTGGAAGCCTAGATTCTAAATCTGGCATCCCCATCAATGCACTGTGTAACACTTTCATTTTTCTTTGTTGGAAGTGTAACAGTATTGTATTATTTAATTTTGACACAATCCCGGTGAACCCATGCAAGGGAGCATAGTACATGGAGTCCCTTTAAAGGTGTGTTCCACAAGCAATTAATATAAACCAGCAACTTTTACATAGCACTGGCCCTGTGAAGAAGGACTGTTTAATTAGGCACATGACTTGTTCCAATCTGTCTAGACAGGGTTCTGTTTTTCCCTGGGATGCCTTTAGCCACACTTTCTCTGCAGACAGCAATTTTGTTGGGCAGTTCTGAGGCTGTAGAGTCAGCCATGGAACTTTCTTTAGTTTTAGTGCTATTTGTCTTTCCAAACAGAACCAAGATTTACCGAAGAAATAGCTAGAGAGGCGGTTGGTAAAATGATCACCAAAAGTTGTTCCTTGGGTAGCCTTCATTGACTGGATGTTCCCCATTATTAGTGGGGATTCTAGTTGATGCTTCTTTTTCCCTCCCCTTGCCTTGAAAAAAAGGGACTCCACATTTAAAACACACTGAAGTCATTTAATTGAACATTCCAGCCTCCAAACCTATCCCTGGAACTCTGTCCCAGAGCAGATAAAGCTATTCCTTTATACCAGAGTCCTTGATTAGACTTCAGTCTAGTGGCAACTTTGACAAGATAGTCAAATCCTTCCCTAGCCTAGCGTAATGGGATCAGGGAATCTGCAAACTAGAAGAAATCACAATGAGCAAGTAGAGAGCATTTTCTGACTACAGATAATTAAATTATCACAATGCACAGGAAATGATGTAAAGAGCTGGATTGTCTTTTGTGTCCTTTTTCAAAATGATTCAGCAAGGAAAAAAATATCAGGAAACGTAACTTTACATTTTGCTTTACCATCAGACAGCCACAAAGAAAGTTTCATTCAGTTACTAACAATACCTGGCTAACAATGGTTGCACACCAGGTCAATCCTCCAGCAAGGTTAGGTTTATCCTCCCACTCCCAACATCCACTTCAGAGCAGGAGGGCAGCTGCCCTTGGAGATGTGTTTGGATTCTCTATGTCAGTTTCATCCCCTTCTCACCCAGTAGTTGTTATGCATCCCCTAATGCCAAAGAGAGAAGGCTCCCAAAGAGAAGAAACGGCAATGAGGTGATTCCACTTGGGTTGGTGGCTTCATGCTCTCTGTGCCTGGACCAATTACAGTCATTCTTTCGTGTGGGTACTAGAAAGTTTCTTTGGAAGCTTCCTTTGGAGGCCCTGCAACTCTGGCTCTTCTGAAAGGCAATCTTCCCCATCCTAAATTCCATAAGAGTGACTTCCACATGGATTGTGTCATTCGAGTACAGTGGACGTTCAGGAAATACTCCAAGACAAGACTTGGAATGGTTGGAGGCTGACCATGTCACCATTTGACCTATGAAAGTCCCTGTGCTCCTTTCTCTCTTGGTCACTTCCCACACACACTGTACTTAATTACTTTTGACTTGTCGTGAGTTGCCATGGCTTTTCTAAGATAAGAGTCTGTCTTACTTTTTGGTATCTATCTACAAGGAGTATAGTTGAGCCTTGTGGATGGTCTTGTGATAAATTTGGCAAGCATGTTTTAAATTATTAAAAAGATGTGATGCTGCAAACCTTCACTCCTGACAAGGGAAAGATTATGGTTGAAATGTGGGAAAACTCTTTCCAAAGGAGAATGTTCGTAACTGTTTCCTAGTGTTTAAAAAGCATATCACAAAGAAACATCCAGAACCACATAGCATCACTAGTTTATTCTGCCAAATAAGAAATGGAGTCATCTCTCTTTATCAACAAGAGACCTATTCCAAGTTCCTCAGTGGATGTCTGAAACCACACACTGTACCAAACTCTACATATATCAGGGTTGTTTCCTACATGCACATTCCAATAACAAAGTTTAATTTCTAAGTTTAACAGTAAGAAATTGACAACAGTAACAATAAAATATAACAATTATATGATAATTCTATAGTAAAAGGCATATTGGTGGATTTGGGAGACAGCTCAGTTGGTAGTGTTTGCCATGTAAGCATGAGACTTGAGTGTGGATTCCCAGCATTCACAAAAATAGTTAAGTGTGCCAGCGTGCTCCTAAAATCTGAGCACTGGTGAAGCTGAAACAGGAGGAACCCTGGGCTTTGCTGGAAGGCTGGTCTTGCCAAATCAGTGAGCTCCAAGTTCAGTGAATGGCTTTATCTCAAAAACTATATATATATATATAAGAGGACAGTGATTGAAGAAGATCCAGACACTGAACTCCAGCCTCTACTTGAACACACATGCACACAAACATATACACACACATTCCACACATACAGAAACAGTTATATGATTGTGCTCTCCTCCTCCCTCCTCTCTCTCTCTCTCTCTCTCTCTCTCTCTCTCTCTCTCTCTCTCTCTCTCTCCCCCTCTCTCTCGCTCTCCCTGCACTTTCACTCCTTCTCTTAAGGGAAGAGCTTTCCATTCCCCTTTCACATATCCCACTTGCCAGAATCATTCTTCTTCTTCTTTGGAACCATTATTGAGTAAAGTAGGGGTTATGTGAACACAATTGATCTGCTAAACAAGTGGCTACTAATGACTAGGCAGCTATAACATGGTATATTATGTAAAGGGATGATTTGAGCCCTGGGTGGGATGGAGTAGGGTAGTGTGATGTCTTCTTACACTACTTACAAAAGCTGATGAAGTTCTTATTTCTTAAACTTCTATTTAAATTTTTGGGGATATGGTGAGCATGGATATTTAAAAACGTAAGAAATCTGTAGGTAAAAAAGATGTTCTCATTTCAATCTTGAGCAATTATTTTTTGGGCCCACTACAATGAAGACCCCAAGCCATTCACAGATAACACAGAAAAAAATATCTAATATTGTACCTAGATTAATTAGTTTTAAAATATTAGCAAATAAAATCTAGCTCTATAATAAAAATATAATGAACTGTGACTGACACAAGTCGATTCAAACAATGTATGGTTGGTCTCACATTCAGAAACCCAGTGGGAAGCTTTTTGTCTGAGAATGAGAACAGGGAAAATAATATTCACCCCACCCTTTTAATGTGAAATAATTTTGATGAAATATTTGAAATAATTCAGTAGGAAAAAATGTTTAATAAACTGTGCTAAAATAACAGAATATTCATAAAGGGCCAAATATCTAAACCCTCATGCTCCATGTAAAACTGTTTCCCATAATTGCATACAGAAGGTAAAAGACAAACTATGATGCACAAGAGTACATCTTCATGACATCAACACAGCAAAAGCTATCTGAAGATATCAGTGATAAAAATCAAATGCACTCGTGTGTGTGTGTGTGTGTGTGTGTGTGTGTGTGTGTGTGTGTGTGTGTGCAAATTAGGCTTCCCTAAAGTTTATATCAAAAGATATAATTTAAAATGACAAGTTGAGGGCTGGCGAGATATCTATGTCATTAAAAGCACACATTGCTTTTAAAGAGGACCCATGTCCCATTCCCAGTCTCCACACCAGGCAGCTCACAGCCACTTGGAACTTCAGTTCTAGAGGATCAGATGCTCTCTTCTAGTCCCCTGAGTGCATATGCACATAACACAGAAAGACATACAATAAAAATAAATTTTTAACAAGAAAGAATACTTACAAAAATAAAAATGAAAAGTCAAACTGTGAAATGGTAGAAAGCTATTTTCAGTGGAAGTACCACAGAAGGGTATTAAAAATACAAAATTAACAGCTATGATTCAAAGGCAAAAGTAAAAACTAAATAATGCATGTAGAAATGGTTGAGAGAAGAAAAGGAGCAGAACTCATGGACCTCTCAAAAAGGAAGATCTGTGAGTGGTCAACAGGCATACAGCAGTGTTCTCTTGCTCGATGCGTATGGAGAAGACAGAGCTGAGCCTAGGAAGGTTTTATTTCTCCTTTCTATTTCTCAAGTCCCAGTAATCTCTTCCCGATTCCATTTTTCTGTAATGGACGGTGAGACTTCTTCTGAACCTTTTGCACTTGAACCTCAAGCCTCCTCATACAGCACATCCAATGTCTTCTGCCGAAAAGAAGGTAGCTCCATTTGAAGGTGATTTCTTTAAAGACAATGTCGTATTCAAAGTCATTTCTTTCAAAATTTTCTTATCCAATTAACTAGAACATTCCTCCAGGAATCAACTCAGCCAAAATTGCCATTGCTGTGCCTGTCCTGGCCAACATACACACTTAATTTCAGAGAGAGGAAACTGTCCAAGACTCCGTGAACTTAAAGGAGCTGGTACCAAGATGAGTCAGGCAGTGAGATTTACAACAGACTCAACCTCAGAGGGCCTTTCCTGAGCTCATGCCATTCAGCACTGAGTGAGGTCGCTTCTCATTAGTGTTGCCAGCAGAGAGGCTCACACAAAGTTATTACACTCTGTTCATCCCACCCTGAGAATATATCCAGTTCTTGAACTTAAAATGGACTCCAGCTCCCTGGGTTAAACTGCTGGTGTTTGATGTATTCTCCAATCACATTCTTCTAGCTCTGCCAGACTGAGTAAAATATTTCCACTGCTGTCCCTGAGGCCATTATAGTCAATTAGGTGGTCAGGGTGACATATGCGCATATAACTCTTTGTAATGTGGTTGAATTTGGAGATGAGAGAGCACCACAAATGCAATGAAATTAAAACTGTTCATAGAAATGTTATGACAGGGAAAGGGGTTTTATCTCCATTCATCATAGTCCCTGAACCCAACTTCATTCACTTACTCATTCATCCAATATGTATTTCCTACTATCACTCTGTGCACAACACTTTATTTAGTGAAAGGAAGATAATGTCCTTTCTCCAAATAGCACAGAGGTGTTGAAAAACAAGTAAATCGGTGGACATATAATGATAGATAATCAATAATAGCATGTACTACACTGAACCTGTAAGATCTAATGGTTAGAAGGAGCTCACTGTGTTTGAGAATGCAAAGTGCTGCTGGTTCAGATCTCCGAGTAAAAAGGAAATGGCTTGAAAATGAAATATCCTTTGACTTGACCGACTGTCCTCTAGAACTGCTTCAAGGTTGGCCAGTCAGATGAGGAAGGGGGTTTTCATACCAGGGAAGAACATGTGTGCACAGAGGCTTGGATTCATAAGACAGTAAACTGAATTTGAGGAACCGGGAGAAAGTATCAGGCTCAGGCAGAATTGAAAATAGCAAACCCTCTGCCAGAGTTGACAGTTACTATGAGAAATGCTTCAGAAAGAAAGCCGTGTGGAAGGACTCAGAAGAAAGCATCTGGTGTCCTAAACATACTGACACAGAGTTGAGACATGACTATGTGCAAAACAGTAACACTCCTTCCCAGGAATCCCCAGAAAGGGAGAGCACACAGTACTACTTTTAACCAGTACCCAATTCCCACAGTACTTTCTGAGAGGGAGGGCATTTTATTGGCTAAGATTTTTCTAATGACAAAAATACACCACAAATCAATATGCTTGAAAATCTTTCTTTAAAAATGATGCAGCATTCTAATTTAAATACGCAAAGAGCTTAAAAACAGTAAAATTAGGTAGAAATAAGCATTGTATAGCAGTAAAGGGGATAAAGGAAGAATAGAGAGGAGGAATCGTGGGTGGTGGTGATGGCAGAATCAGAATCAGTTGAGCGGTTAACAGTAGTGACAGCTATAGTAACATCATCATTTGTAATAAGCTTAAGATACCAAGCAGAACATAATTTTGATTTGTTAACTCTGGATGGTACAGTGCCAGGGCCTTTAGTTGAAAGTAGCCATTCTTGCTCACAGTCATGTAACTGAATGCTGTGGGGTGGGTGGGTGTGTTGGAGGGGAGGGCAACCAAATCAGAGATTCCAGAGGTAAAGAAACATTGACACTCAGGTTTTGATGTTTAGCTTTTGAAATATCTCTATCAGCCAAGGCCTCAGCTTCCAAATCCTCCCCACTTCAGGGTATCCACCGTGCCCCTGCCAAGCCCACAAAGCATTTTGCAATTCTGTATTATGTATGCTCATAGAGACTTATGTTTTCTCTGACTGTTGCATCTTTAAGACTTTGATTCATGTCTGACCTGTGAGGACATCTCCAGCACTTAACAGACTGCTTAAATCACAGTGAAAATTCAGTTCCCAACTGCTGTGGAGTCTTCCTAAACTGTCTATCCCTCTATAGAATTAAAATAAAGATAAACTCTGGTACTGTGTACCTTCAAATAAGCTGGCTCTGGTCAATAACTTTTTATTATCTTAGAGGAATAATGAAAGGATGAACATCTAAAATAAATGTGGAAAGCATTGTGCCATAGTGTTTAATCACAAAGATCTTGTTACATGGATTCATGGAAAAGCATGACATGGTTTGGAAATTCTCCCAGTGTTTTGAAAAATGCACAAGAAATTATTTTGAAAAGAGGACTCACTCAACTTAAGTAAGGAAGACCCTAAAGATGTTTGAGGGCTTTCAGCCCTTTGTATGTACTCATCAAAAGATTCCTAGAGTAGTAATAAGGACTTCAGAGGCCAAATTTTTGCCAACAGGTATGGCAAACGAGGTAATTCCAATAGAAAGAATGGTACTGAGTAATCTCAGGGCCAGCAGGGGATGTTGTCAATCTTGCAGCCCACTCGATTTATAAATAAGGCAGTAGGCATTCAGAAGCTGTAATGTGGGGTCGGGGAGATTTGTGCATCCATCCAAGCAATGAGATGACCACTCTTACATCATAGGTGGGCAGGCAGGACATGGAAGAGTCAGCTCCCCGAGAGGCAAGAAATGGGAGACACCTGCAAGTGGCAAAGAGATCACTGAGAGGAGAACAGCCATTGCCAGCTTCATGAACTGCTGTAGTAGAGACACAGAAACACATAAATGCAGGACAGGTGTTAACTCAAGGCGCGGAGATACATCAAATAAATAAATGTCTGCTCACACTTTGACATGACAAATTCACTGGTGAAAGCAAACAACTCAAACGTGCTGAGTATTTGCTACAAGCCAATAACTATCTAAATAGCTGTGTGTATGAATCTGTTGTAGATTATAAAACTATCAATGAGCAAAAGAGAACACATTCTAGATAGTTCGATAGAAAGAAATTAACACACAAAGCAAGTTACAATGCTAATTAGAAAACTGAATAACCAGAAAGAGAATATTAAGGCCACCCAAAGTCCACCAGACACAACACCACCAAAGAGAGGTATTTTGGTGAAGACATAAGATCCAGCTGGTGTAATCAGAGCCAAGAGACAATACAACCAGCAGAACTGGATACCCAGAGAGATGGCACAGCAGAAGCAAGGATGGTGGGAAAATGGTTGAAATTATTTAAGTTTTCCTGTCTCAAAGCTTTGAGTCTGCACGCAGCATCACACATACACAAAGCATATAATATAGGAACTGTGATCACTAGAGTTTAATAAAAGAAACTGAGTCCCCTATAATTAGAGCACTTTCCCAGAGACAGTCTATATTCAGCAAAAAGAGTATTCAAACAAGATTGTCTAATACAGGTGGATTTTTCTTCCTACCACTGTTCTTAATTGACAAAGAACTGAGCTAGACAAACACTGCAGAAGGTAAACCAGAGCAATGCTAGAGAAGCCATTTATAGTGAGCTAGAGAAGTAAGAGGAAAGGGAACAGTTGTATGGTGGCAGACATGGAATGATTTTAAAACATGAAGTTACTGAGATGCCAACAAAAATCCTTTTCAAATTCTCCCTTTGCAATAGCCATTCCACTTGTACTTTGATCTTTGACCTGGACCCACACAATTAATTCCACATCATATTGCTGCATACTGCTCTCCAAGGAGAATCAAGTTTACACTTCCTCCCAATCCAAATCATAACAGTACTTAATTAGGTGATAATTTATGTAGTACTTAGCATGAACTTTTGGCACATGCTGGAGAAGGCTGTACAAGTGTTCATGTGTTATCACCTGACTACATCAAGAAACAGGGCCTGGGCATTGGCTAGGTGTCTTGGGCTTTACAAGGTTTCAAATGACTTTTATAACCCTGTAGTACCTGGCTTTCTAGTAGGCAAGACTGTCTCCAGTGTGTATTAATATGCTGAATATTATGCCCATATGCACTTAAAACATTGATTCTGGGTATTCCAAACAACAAGGAGCCTGGAAAATCAGAGAAACAGATGTTGGATGAATCAAAGGCCTTTTTAGGATCCATCACTCGACTTTGGGGAGATGGGGAACAAGGAAAGGGAGAATTCAAACTTACTTGGTGGGAAATAAACAGAGTGTGGACAAGGACTTGGAACCACCACCACACTCTAGCCTCATGGATAATAACCCAGGAAACGGTTCTTTTCCAGGTGCTGCATGAGATCTGAAAAGGTCGTGGTTCATATCTTCAAAGTGCCAGGTATGGTCATTTAAATAACACGCAAAGTCAAGGATAGGGAACCCTACAGTGTAACGCCTGGACTGCAAGGGGGTGGCATTTGAGAGCTCCAGTCCTGGAGATAGGACTGTGAGTGCTGTCTTGTACTGTTTCCATGCTAGCATTCTTAATCAATAGAGTGAAAGAACATAGAACAAGAGCCTTTCCCTTTCTAAGCATCACTGATCCATTCCAGGTTCACAGCGCAAAACTGACAAAACAAAGTGGCTCCTGTCTTGGAACCTAGAGTGGAAGGAAAACCACAACAGTGATCCCTACTGTGTCTGTCTGCTCACCCACAATGCAGCCAACTCTTCCCAGCGAGTATAGCGCCCTCAGTCTGTTCACCTTCTGAATGAGGTTCCCCTGGGCATCACCCTTGGACTGATCTAGCTGGGATCTGTTCTGCCCTTGTGGTTTGGGCACTTGATTGGTTTCTGAGGTTCTGACACCATGCAGGTCCTCAAGAACTGCAGCTTGAGGGCTGTCCCTGGCTCTCTCCATTCATGGCAGTGTAGGTAATGTTACCACACCTTCTAAAAGTGGCTGCCCTGCTCCCCAGATGCTAGCTGAGGCAGAGCCTCCAGAGATAGATGAACAAAATATTGTGTGACTGTATACCTGAGGAGATGTGAACATAGGCCTATTCACCCCACATAGAGGACTGATGACTGTAAAGTAAAGATAGTACCAAGATCCAGGGCATACCAATGAGTTGTACTGAGTGAGGGGTTTCTTACAGAAGCAGAAATGACTCAAAGACTACTGTATCACCAAATCCCACCATAGCATGATTGACAACTCACCAAAGCTGGAAACCTGGAGCACGCTGCACAACCTCTAGGCATCTCAACAGGTTGGGGCATGTACTTTCCTGGCAGCTGGGTTTGTCTGAGCTTCTTTAAGGCAGGCTAATTTGTCTGAGAGTCTTCTACATAAAACTCCAGAGAACATGACAGAAAAATTCCCTTGGTTCTGAAAAAGAAATATTCAGGCCCGACTCATACCCCTTTGTATGAGGTATCTGAGTAGCACTAAGGCCAATGCAAAGCTTAGCCATTCTGCCTGGCTTCACCTTTGCTTCCTCCACAGCAGAAACTCAACACTGTTGCCAGAAAGATGATGCTAAACCCAAGTTAGATTATCCACACCTCCTATAAGGAGTCACTAATCACCTTCCATCATAGACAAAAAGCTGAAGTCCTTTAAGTGGATGAACTGCACTGTTCAGTCCCTCTCCCACCTCATCCCTGACATCTAGTATTCCTATCTTCCAACACTCTATTCCGCCAAACTATATGTCTTGCTTTTCTTCACACATGTTAAGCAAGCTCTGGCCTTGGACTTTTCGCATGTGTCCTTTTGTCTGGTTCTCCCACCACATATCCCATGACTCACTCCCATAACAGGTCAAGACACTCTGTGACACTTGCTGACCATGAGCCCTCTCCATCAGCCATGTAAAGCCCTATCCTCTTGCCGTGTCCACTTTGCCTTGCTTTACTATTCATTTCTCTCCTGTTAGATCAGTTTCGCATGCCGATGATGGTTCTTCAATGCCTTGCCTAGAATGTAGAGTGTTGAGCTGAGTTCTTCAGTGCCTCTCCCATGCCCATGCACCTAACCTATATGTACATTTAATGCCTGTTTATTGGATGAATGAAGGGGCTTCTAGTAAGACTTAGAGGTAAATCTATATTAGTCGGCTTTGTTTTTCATTTATCAAGAAAAGGAAGATTCTACAACTGTATTCTAACCAAAATTGAGAATTAAATGAGGGTTTTATTAAAATTTGAGGCATGGTATATCTTCTATACAAATTTCCTCCTTACTTTTATTTTTCTTGTATTTCTTTTCCTTTTTTAGTAAAATGATCAGTGTTACTGCATAACAAACAAGCAGAACTCTGACTTGAATATATTCCATCATTTATGTGCCTGAATTTATTTTCCCTGCCCTGATAGGACAGATAAGAGGGACCCAGGTTGTCCTAAGGGTGTATGGCTGGCAGATAAGCATTGTTAAGTTACTGATAGTGAATGCTGATGTCAATGATAGATCTTTGTTGTAAGTAGTATTTGATGTATTTTCTCCCTTTAAATAAATTAAACTGTCAAGAGCAGGCTAGTCAGCCCCTTTAATGGCAGCTAACAGACCCTTCTCTTATGTTAGGCTACCATGAGTAAGCAGCTGTGAGCCAAGAAGCCTTTTCTTTGGCAATGAGCGGGACTGCCCTCTGGCTCTTTTTAATACTTTATGATCACTATGAGGAAACTCCACTCAAGCTCCAAAGACCAGTGTAACTGTGGCAGCCACTGAAGTCAGAATTTGTGTTTCAGGCAAACTTGCTCCAGTCACATACCCTACAGGCAACTGGCACGAACTTTGGAAGACTCTACTCCAGGCAATCCCAGCAAGCCCAGGTGAACTCTGTATGTCCCTACTCACCCTTAAATTAGACTCTCAGGCAAGAAGGGGGTGCATTTTCCCAGACCTACAGTAAAAAGCCTGTGATTGATGTAATCTAGGTTTGTGATTGGCTCAGAATTGAGGCTAGTAAGTGGCACATATCACTAGTAAAACTGGAAGCTGTGTGCATGCAAGGCTGTGACTGGTAGAATTATAAACAGACCACGCGTTCCCATACCTCTAGAAGCTACAAAAGAAGGCTGTTTCACAGACATATTGGCTTGGCCTCGGAAGCTGTGCCCTCTTTTCTCCTCCCATGTTATAACATTAAACTCAATAAAGACTCCTCCTGAATGGTCTTTTGCCTATTTGTGGTCTTTATCATGGGCAAAGTAGGTTGGGCTAGCTGCAGAAGAACAGACAAAACCCAGGTGCTGGAAGTGGCTATAGCACTAAGAAGGTGACCAAGAGTCCCAGAGAGCCACAGATAACTAAGTGCTCTAATAGAGTTCTGAGTAACACTAGCAGGCAACTATATAATACCAGAGAATGACTAACAGGAGAATCTATAAAAAGTTCAGACAGAGAGCTGATAGCATAAAAGATGTTGGAGAAGTTAGTACCACAGAGGCAAGAGGCCATAAGAGCTAAAGGTGCACGTTGAGTCTGTGAAGACTTCAAGCCCTGATCACCGGAAGAGTTCCAGAGAGCAGCCAAAGGTTAAAGGGCTGAGGTTCAAAAGTTGTGACTTAACTGACAACCATTGGGTCTGTGTCTGACATGCTGGTCATTGCTGTGACAAAATTCTAAACAAATGCAACTTAAAGAGTAAGATCTATTTTGGGTCACAGGTTGAAGTCAGTCGTGGTGAGGAGCATGAGGAAGCTGGTCACATTATGTTTTCATTCAGGAGTCAGAGGAGATGAATGCTGGTACTCAGCTCGGTTTCATTTTTATTCAGCCGAGCACCCCAGCTTCTAAGATGTTGCCACCCACATTCATAGTGGGTCTCCCCTCCCCAGGGAAACCTCTTTGGTAAGATCCTCACAGACAAAACCAGAGGTTTGTCTCTCAGGTGGTTCTCAAGGCATCAAGTTGAGAATGAAGATAACTCATCACATTCCAAGGCCAGTGTTGTGAGCAATGAAGCACCCAGAGCACCAAGCCTAAGAGCCACAAGCTGCAAGGTTGCAAAGCCAGATTGTAGGCCCCAGGGACTCACTTTTTATCAATGCTAAGAGTCACTTTCTCCAAAATCTCTGTTCTTACATAGCAAAGGAACCCTTGCCTGGCCTTGTTTGACACCGATGTTTCTGATAATGCAATTTTCTCTCCTCAAAAAGGATAGCAGTCTCTCTCTCTCTCTCTCTCTCTCTCTCTCTCTCTCTCTCTCTCTCTCTCTCTCTCTCTCTCTCTCTCATTCTTACTTTCACTCTCATCCTCCCTCCCATCCTCATACACACACCTCACACATCTCACACACACCAGACAGTATGAATGTTATCCTTCTACTAACTCTTTCATGTACCTGCACTCTGATTTGGCCATGTGTGTCTATCTCTGATGAGAGGACATCAGGAAGGAGCCACAGATGATGCTTAGCTTTAGAACACCCATCAGACCCCCTCAAAATGGTGCAGTGATCCCATCCAACAAGGAGGTGATGCTGTCATGATGGAATTTATTCTGTAAAAGTGGTCCTTTGGTAGAGAAATAAACCTATGTGGGTTTCTAGCCTACCTTACTGTAACTTGCTGCTTTTGTAAAGACAGAACAGGACCCTTCGTCTAAGATCCAGGTTTCCTAATCTACAAGAGGAAATTGATATTGATTATTACAAGCCTCTGTGATCCATGCTCCTGATAAATAAGGAATTTTCTCCGTGTACTTACCCAGTCAGGAACAGAAGAGGTGGGTATAATACAGAGTGAGCATAGTCCTGACTGAGGGATTTAGAGGAATATGGGGACAAAGGAGACAGGGAACTCCTTGACCATGTTGAGACAAGCGACTGAGACACTAATGGGGTAACTTATACAGAGCTCTTTGTAGCTTGAGTTTTCCTGCTTGGTCCACAGTCAGGACAAATCTCTCTCACCTGCCAGTCCCACAGCCGCTCAGACCCGACCAAGTAAACACAGAGACTTATATTGCTTACAAACTGTATGGCCGTGGCAGGCTTCTTGCTAACTGTTCTTACAGCTTAAATTAATCCATTTCCATTAATCTATACCTTGCCACATGGCTCGTGGCTTACCAGCATCTTCACATGCTGTTTGTCATTGTGGCAGCTGGCAGTGTCTCTCTGACTCAGCCTTCCACTTCCCAGCTTTATTCTCCTCCTTGTCCCGCCTATACTTCCTGCCTAGCCAATGGCCAATCAGTGTTTTATTTATTGACCAATCAGAGCAACACATTTGCCATACAGAACATTCCACAGCAGCTCTTTCTCACTGCAAAATGAAACTAGGGAAAAGAGGAGAAAGGAAATGAAGAAAATGACAGAAGGAAGGGGAAGCAACATGAAGGAAGGAAAGGGAGAGGGGAGAATGTCAAAGCATCTGCTCAGAGTCCAAGTAGATTGCTTTTGGTAACCCATGCAAATAGCTCTCCCTTCATTAGCTCGCTCATCTTGGCATTAAAGACCACCTTCAACTTCTGCCTTAACCCATGAAAACTTCAGACACAGGTACCCATCATGACCTATCACATTCCCTCAAATGCCACCCACACACTTAGCACCTCACCTTTGCTCAGTAGCCTCATTAACCAAGCAGCACCTTGGAGAAGGCTAAGAAGAGGCCCCAGGCTTTGTCCTAGGCTTTCACTGAAATTTCATTTGTATACCAATTAAGCCATAGACCTATAACTTCAAAAGGTACAATGGTGACTTATTTTCTATTCTTTCTAAATTATTGTCAATGTAGGTTGTCAAGTTTTCTACCCAAAAGATATCAAGAAACTAAAGATGCCCCCATAAGAGCTAGCAACTGATTTGAGATGAGTTATAAGCAAGGGACCTATAATTACGCATTCAGAATTTAAGTGCCAGATCTATTACTCTCTAACTAGATGATACAGTCATGTGACTCAGCCTCCCTGGGACCAGATGTCACCAAATGAATAATACCTGTTAAGTGCCTGAAATGGTGTAGCCTTGCATCATGCCTGGGATTCATCCATTTTGTATATGTATGTGTATGTGGTATGAATGTGCATACACATCTTGTTCACATGTATGGGTACACATGCATGTATGAGTGCCTGAATACAGAGGTCATAGTTGACGTTATTTTCCTTAATCATTTACTTACTGAGACAGGGTCTCTCACTTGAACCCAGAGCTCACCAACTTGTCTAGTCTAGCTAGTAAGCTTGTCAGAAGGGATCCCTGTCTCCCCTTTCTCTTCCCCCTAAACACTGAAGTTACGGACACAAGTGGGCCATCATGTTGGCCCTGCTTTTAAAGGGTATCTTTATGGCTTTTCATAAATCATCTCACCTTCACAATAGAAATAATAACAGGTAGGTGTCTCTTCCAATAATTCTCAGAAGTTGTGGTGGTTCAAATGAGAATGTCTCCCATAGGTTTGATCTGAATGCTTGATCACCAGGGAGTGGCACTATTTGAAAGGATTAGGGGGTGTGGCCTTGGTGGAGGAAGTGTGTCACTGAAGGTGGCCTTTGAGGTTTCAAAAGTTCATGTCAAGCCCAGAGTCTCTCTCTTCCTGCTGTCCACAGAACTGGAAATAGAACTTTCATCTACTTCTCTCTTCCTCTGCTTTCAGATCCAAATGTGAAATTCTCAGCTACCATTTCAGCCTGCATGCCACCATGTTCCCTGCCATGAAGATAATGGACCAAACCTCTGAAACTGTACACCAGCCCTAAATAAATGCTTTCTATTAAAAGAGTGGATGTGGTTGTGGTGTCTCTTCACAGCAATAGAACACTAAGACAGAAGTGAAAGTTGAGACTCATGAGACCTAGTGGCCTCTTCAAGTGTTCACTGCTTGGTGTCTTGACTCAGTGTTGTGGTAGAAAACAGTCACTGAATGCTTATCATTCTCCTTGTATTTCCCACCTTTTGTAAAGGTGGAAACAGCCACAAGGTTAAGTGTGATCAGTAAAGTGTGAGTTTAAGTTATGTGGGACACTTCTGGGTTAAAACCATGAGTCCTGAAACTCTTTTATTCCTCTGGGATATGACTGAGGAGATTATGGATTCCAGATTGTTCTGCCAAGACATGGAGGACATCCTTCTGCCTTGATTCCTAGGTGACTCTGGGAAAAGCACCTTCCATTACCACTAAGGCTGTATTAGCAAAGGCAAGAGATAACCAGCTATAATATGTCACAGAAATTTGAGGATGTTTGTTACCCAGAATACTTTGGTGTCTCCTGACAAATATACATCTGCTAACTTTATGCCAGACTCTTTGTGGGTGCAAGAAGACAGTGGTAAATAATGGTCCCATTGGTGTTGGAGTTTCTGTCAATGATACATTAATAAAAAAAAACTACATGCAACAATGGGTAAACCCTATGAAATTATTATGTTGGCAGAGGTGAGAGTAATCATTGAAAAGATGTTTGATTTGTATTGAAGGATAGGCAGAATATAATCAGCAGGCAAAGGCAGACATATATTTTTCTGGTGGAGAAACTATATACATACACAAACATGCATATATATATATAATATATATATATTATATATATAAATCTATATTATATATATATATATAGAGAGAGAGAGGGGGGGGGAGAGAGAGAGAACATAGCTGCAGGTATAAGGAGACAAATGATCTCATACTGAACAGACTCAAAAATCATCCCAAGTGCTTCTGTTCTTGAGTCTAAATTACCAAAAGACAGTCCAGGTAGGGAATGGTTAAAGTGGAAGAAGTTTCCACAAGGTTGAATCAATGTTAACTGTAAGGGAAGACCCAGGACCCATGTATTACCTAAAGCACAGCAAGGGATCAAAGTGAATTTGGATATGTGGAGTTATACTGCACATAGACCTTAAAGAGTGAGAAAAGATGGGACAAGTAAGAAGGTCTGCATGAGATCCACAGTCACGTACCAGGCCAAGCTCCAGGAGTCCAATTGAAGAGATGGAAGAGGGATTATATGAGCAAAGGGCGGTCAAGATCATGATGGGGAAATCAATAAAGACAACTGAAACAAGCTCAAAGGAACTTACGAACTTTAGATCGACAGGTACGGAACCTGCATGGGACCAGACTAGACCCTCTGCATATGGGAGACAGTTGTGTAGCTGGGTCTATTTGAAGGGTCCCTGGCAGTATGATCAGGATCTATCCCTAGTACAGAGCTGGCTTTCTGGATCCCATTACCTATGGTCGGACACCTTGCTCACCCTTGATGTAGCAGGGAGGGGCTTGGTCCTGCCTCATCTTAATGTACCAGGCTTAGTTGTCCTCCCATGGGAGAACTTACCCCGTTGGAGGAGGGGAAGAGGGGTGCGGGGGAGTGGGAGGAGAGGGAGGAGAGATGAGAGGGGGATCTGTGGTTGGTTATGTAAAATGAATAAAAAAAATTAAAGAAAAAAAAAGAAGGCCTGCATGAGGGAAGGAAATCCACAAAGAGAACAAGCTCACAGCTGAGACAAAGCCCAGGTTATATTCTGCTCGTGATTAACCTAACCAGTATTTAACCTGAGAAGAGGGTTTGCTCTATAAATGCAAGTTAGCATTATTGAATTGCTCCATTACCACCAGGGCTGTTTTCATTTTTACACATGTGTGTGGTCGCCTGCACATTGAGGGACCATTCACAGCCAGGGAAACACCCCAAGATCATTTCCCAGGGCAACTGTGCCCTGTGGGGCTACCATGGTGATTTAATTGAGTTGGAGTGTTTCAATGGAAGGGGTAGATGTAGTATATTTTCAAGAACTAATAATTCTATAGTTTAGTACAAGGAGAGTAGCTTTTTGGCATAAGTGGTCTGAAGGCATCTCTGCAGCAGGCAGTCTCATTTGGAATAAGACCAGGACTACCAAATGTGCATGCCATTTCTTTTCTTTTTTTTCCATTCAATATTTTATATTTTCTTTTTTAATTAATTTTTTTCATATTTTGATCATGTTTTCTCCTTCATCTAACTCTTCCCAGATCTTCCTAACCTCTCTACCAACCAACTTCATTATCTCTCCCCCTCTCCCTCTCCCTCTCCCTCTCCCTCTTTCTCTCTCCCTTCTTCCTGATTCCTTTAGAGGACCCTAGATGAAGTGTGCCTACAGAGGATCAACCCTGGTATGAGGGGCAGCAGAGGTTGCTATGGTTCTAAATGTCTGTCCCCTCTTCGAGTCATGTGGAAACCCCCTTGTCTTTCTAGCAGTATTAAGAGATCAGACTTTGAGGCCATGGTTAGACTGAGGGAATTGCTGTATGAGCTCCTCAGAGAAGGACAAGCAAGGCCCAGTCCTCTTGGCCCTCCTTCATTTCCAGATACAAAGTCCAAGTAATCCTGTGCTTTCTTTCACTTTACTTCCTTCAGTCATTTGCTAACTTTGAGATGTCAAGCACATTCCCTGTTCATCTAAAAGCTCCGCGATTCTGCATTTTTCAGTTCCTAAAGCAAGTCATGAGTATCTGAAGATCTGGAATCCTGGGCCAGAAAAAGCTTGGTGTCCCCTATGCGGGTACTGTAGTGCTGGGGAGGCAGTCAGTGAATACTCATTGATCCCTCTTTCTCTATTGTAAAAAAATGAGTCAGAAGAAAAGCAGCCATTGTACTAAATTATTTGGAGCAGACATTTGTATTCAAGAAATCAGTGAGCCTCTATTGCTCTAGGCTAACAGCCAGGATTTTAAAATAGTTTTGCTATACTAATATTTTTATAACCATATTTGCTATAATAAGACTTGACCTTAATTTGTTCTTTTACCACAATTCAAATCAACAAGCTCTAGGA
Organism: Peromyscus californicus insignis; assembly: GCF_007827085.1. Classification (NCBI taxonomy): domain Eukaryota; kingdom Metazoa; phylum Chordata; class Mammalia; order Rodentia; family Cricetidae; genus Peromyscus; species Peromyscus californicus. The sequence continues at coordinate 36,898,362 of NW_026294424.1, forward strand.
ATAGAAATGACCAATGAAAAAGAACTAGAGAACTAGAGAAAACCTATTGCAGAAGAATGTTTATAGGTCAAGTTGATGAATGCTACATATACACACTGAGTTACGGATATGGAAAATCTAATATACAGATGTTCTGTTTGTTCACCTTTATGATTCACCATGGATGCTAATATATGAAAGACCTTGAATAATTCCAGAAGAGACCTTAATCACTCAGCAATTCCACACCTGAGTATGTACCCAAAAGACCTTAAAAATATATATCTACACAAAATTTAGAAAATAAGTATTCACAACAGTGTTACTCACAACAGCCAAAAACTTGGAGACAATCCAACTCCACAGCAACTGAAAAATGAGTGAAGAAAACCCGGTGCATCCATGGTAACAGCAAAGACCGAGTTACTGACACACAGTGCAACATGGATGGGATTTGGAGACATTGTGCTGAGACCATGGAACTTGATGCAAAAGACCATGTACAGTCTGAGTTTGTCCTGTGGTGATATTGTGTTTGTGCCTAAATGTGGTGATATTTTATTTGTACATTAATAAATAAAGTTTGCCTGGAGATCAGAGGACATAGCCAGCCATAAACAAAAGTCAGGCAGTGGTAGCACACGCCCTTAATCCAATCACATGGAAAGCAGAGTCTCTCTTTTTTTTTCTTCATTTTTCTTTATTAAGAAATTTTCTACTCACTCCACATACCACCCACAGATCCCCCTCCCTCCTCCCTCCTCCCTCCTCCCACCCCCCAGCCTTCTCTCCCAAACCACCCGGCATCCCCATATCCCCCAAATCAAAGTCTTCCATGGGGAGTCAGCAGAGCCCAGCACACTGAGCCTAGGCAGGTCCAAGTCCCTTCCCACTGCACCAAGGCTGTGTAAGCCATCACACCATAGGCACCGGATTCCCAGAAGCCTGCCCATGCACCAGGGACAGATCCTGATCCCCGTGCCTGGGTGCCCCCCAAACAGTTCAAGCCAATCAACCATCCAGTCCCATGGGGGCTCCACAGCCACCAGTCCACAGTTCATGGGTTTCCACTAGTGTGGCCAGTCATCTGCAAGCAGAGTCTCTGTGTGGTCAAGGACACATAGGGAACAGCCAAGCATGGTGACACACGCCTTTAATCCCAGTACCAACCGTAGAGACCTGGAGGTCTGTACAGACAGGCAGTAACAAGGAAGTGAGGTAGCTGGGCTAAGAGCCAATGAGAAGGCAGAACAGCAAGGCAATAAAGGCACAGATTAGACAGGAAGAAGCTCTCTCTTGGGAAGCTAAGGCTGCGTGGTGAGCTAAGGCTAGCTGGTGGCTCTCTGATCTCTACGGCTTTCACCCGTGTATCTGGCTCTGTGTTTCTTATTTAATAAGACTATTTAGAAATTTGTCTACACTGTCCATATGGGATTCCCAGAATCCATAGAAATAAATCCATAAGCAAACACCTAGAAGTGGAAAATAGATCAGTGCTTGCCAGAGCTTTGCGAATTGGTCAGGGGCCGTGGGTGAGGGGTAACTGCTTAGAGGTACTGTTTTTTTTTTGGGGGGGGGGGGAACACATTTGGAAATTAGATAGTAATGATGGTTGAATAACTATGAATATACTGAAAACCACCAAACTGTGTACATTAACAAGGAAAATTTTAGGGTATGTGGTTATATCTAAAAAAAGCCATTATTTTTTAAACTCTCTAGTTAGTATATGTACAGTGCTCCACAAAACCCATCATTCTCTTATAAGTCTTGTCAACTTGACATCAAAGAAAATGCTCAATTTCTATTTGTCTTAAAAACAGAGCATTTAAATTAATCATTAGTGTGTTTCACCACTGGAAATCACATGTTTAGGGCAAAGTGATAAAGATGTAGAAAGTGTACTTAAAGTTAAATAATAGCACAAGATTTTTGAGAAAACAAAGAAGCCAATTTTAACCTGGGCCAATTTGTCAAGAAGGAGGATAATCCTTGAGACTTTTACAAAAGTAGCCATTGACCTATTAGTGATGTGGAGATAAAGCATTGGAGATTAGCATTAAAGAACTTATGTACAAAAATGCTGTAGACTTCAAATTAATTCCACCGTGTTAATTTCCAAGTACCCTGAACCACACTGGCTCTAGGAAGCAGACTCGTTGGCAGCTGAGCCATCTGGACTCAATTATTGGTTTCATTTTTTTTTCAAGCCACCAATGTTTTCTTTTAACGTGGGGATAGGTTTTGTAATTTGTTGTCTCGAGACACATTTAATTCACCCAAGAAATGGATGTTCTGTGCTTGGTGGTGTCTGCTTTTAGGTGCAATGGGGTTCCATTCTCTCATTCTGGCAGTATTTGTCCCTACATGGAAAGAGGCAGAAAAAAAGTGAACCATAAGCCGGGCGGTGGTGGCGCACGCCTTTAATCCCAGCACTCGGGAGGCAGAGCCAGGCGAATCTCTGTGAGTTCGAGGCCAGCCTGGGCTACCAAGTGAGTTCCAGGAGAGGCGCAAAGCTACACAGAGAAACCCTGTCTCGGAAAAAAGAAAAAAAAAAAAGTGAACCATAGTCCAATGAGCTCTACCAATCAGAACAATGAGGGGAATTCTGGGGAATTATGATGGAGCAAATTCACAAGGTCCCTCTCTTCCAGGCTTACTGACAACCTAAAGATGGAAAATTAGAATGAAAACACACAAACACAAAAGAAAAAATGGAATGACTCCACTTTGCTAAGCAATAGGGACAACACTAAAGTAATGTGTTTAGGAAATCATGTGATGCTTATTGTGTATGCAATTATAGTAATTATTATAATAAGATGAAGCAATATAGTAACAGAGATTGACATTTGCTAACAGTATTCTATGCAGTGGGCCCTGTTCCAAGATCTTTCAAATACTCGCTCATTTAGCCTGCAAAGCAGGTATTTCCCCCCAAGTATTCAGATAAGGAAATCAAGATCTAGTTATGCAAATGGCCAAGGTCATGGAATTAGGAAGCATTTTCCTAACATTTGCAGCAGTTGCCAAACCTCATTTCCTTAGGCCTTGCTTGAGTTATTAGTTAATGGCAATGAATTTGAGGGGGAGGTCCAAACAAACAGTAAACAATTTACACTTCAGAAGTGTCTCTAGTTAGTGCCATTTAATCCGAAATCTCTGCGATCCTAGGAACTGTCAAAAGCTAAAAAGAATATCATCGGATCAATGAGACAGATATTTATTAGGTGGCCTGGTGGAGGCTGCACACCTATCATCCCTTCTCACATTTATTCATTATCAAGATTCATGATGGACAGCAAATACCATCACTTACATCACAAAGGAATGGGAGACAGAACACATACTTTCTACCAGATGATAACCCCCGAACAGTATTAAAAAGTAAATTTTCTCAAAAAAATAATTGAATTAAATTTTATCTTACATATGTTATGTATGAAAAGAATTTTAATTAAAATACATTTAACTGAGGCAGAAAACCCAAGTATGCCTTCAATATTTGCCTAATATATCTAAAATCCATTGAAATGTTTTAGAGTAAAGAAGAGATGTCAAGTGTTTAGGTAGCAGATTGCTGGGACTTGATCTAAGCATATTCATTATACATTTTTTTTTTTTTGGTTTTTCGAGACAGGGTTTCTCTGTGTAGCTTTGCACCTTTCCTGGGACTCACTTGGTAGCCCAGGCTGGCCTCGAACTCACAGAGATCCACCTGGCTCTGCCTCCCGAGTGCTGGGATTAAAGGCGTGCGCCACCACCGCCCGGCTATACATTATTTTTAATTAAATTTGTTCCTTGACAAGCTTATGTATGATTACTCTTACCCTTCCCATCTCTTATCTCCCTCCCACCTCAGTCAATACCTGCTCCTCCCTACATGGACCTTTCCCACCTTCACATCTTTTTTTTGCTTTGTGACACACTATACTTACCCAGGGTTATCTGCATGACCATGAGGGTGGAACTATCCCACTGAAGCTTGGTGAGGTCACCATGGTAACTGAAAACAATGACTCCTTATCCCCAATATTCATATAGAGCCAGTAACTTACTTGGAAGGTAGGACCCAACAAGTTCCTCTATCATTCATAACTAACTGTTGACATACCTAGTTTTGTCCAGGTCCAGTATAGGCAGCATCAGTTGCTGCAAGTTCAAGGTTACAAAGGCATGTCATGCCCAAAAGACAGCATTTCACATCTCACCCAAATCATACATTCTCTCGCTTATCCCCAGCAATGATTTTTCCCTGAGCCCTAGAAGGGTGATATAAATGTCCTGTTGAAAGCTAAACACTCAGCCTTAACTTATTCTCAGCATTTTGGGTAGCTGTGAGTCTCTGCATTCACTGCCACTCACTGTAAAGAAACATCCCTGATCAAGGCTAACAATAACATTTGTCTGCATATGATTATAAACATGTATATTTGTAAAGTAATTTGATGCCATGTCAATTTAGTAAAACAAATGTTTAGTATCAAAAAAAATAGTACCATGTTCCTCCATAGGGCCTATGACTATGGCTTCACTAACCTTGGGGTTTTGATCAGGTCTACAGCACCAAACACAAATTCTCTCCCATGGAGTGGGACTTAGATCCAATAAAGAAGTGGACGGTTGCCCTTGGAATATCCATACCACTATTTCACCCATCATAATGACTTGGATAGCAACTAGGCATTGTATCACACAAGGTCCAAAGTTAGGTTAGTTTGTTGATGACTTTTCTCTCCCAATAGCCTGTGTAGTACTTTTGGCCATGAAGTCCTAGTCATTAGGGGGAAGTTTCCAAATTACTTTCTTCTGGATTTTTCTCTGTCCCTGATGCAAAGAGTTGTTATATTCATCATTGGGGTCTTATCTGCCTCTGATGGGCAGCCAAGAGCATTAGCAATAGCCTATATTGTTTTGAGAGCCTCTGGTCCCTGGTCAACAATGCATAGAGTTATCCCACACCTGGCACTAGAACTCTGGTTTAAAATCCTATGATTTCTGAAAGCAGAATTATCACTATACAGGCAGCTTCATTCAAATTGTTCATTTTTATATATAAATTTATGTTGGTTAGTGTGTAAGTAGTCTGTTCCTATGTGATTTCATAGTCTATAGTTTTGATTGACCCTTGCTCCCCAAACATCTCACATCTCCCTTCATTATAACACACTTCCTTCTCACAACAGCCCAATGAACTTGGTTCTTTCATCTTGAACATTTTATAGAAGAATGTAATGTTCAGAGACATAAGTAACATGTCCAAGGTCACACAGCCGATAACAGTACAGTTGACACTTTTTTGTTTAATGGTGTATAATGAAGTTTATTGATACATGATTTGTCTCTTCACACACAATGAGAAGAGGGACACTACCAAACTTGTCTTAAAGTGGTCAGGAATGGCTTTAAAAAGGAGCTGAGGTTTTGAGAGGAAATCAGTATTTCAGACACCCTTAAACAGGCAACTGTGAGTAGGGAGATGAGTCAAGGAATTAGTAATATTACGGAATTCACAAGTTCTGAGTTTAGAGCCGAAAGGGTGTCTTTCCTTACTTCACCCTTAATTAGAGATACATTTAGGGGGCACTGTGATCTGTCAACTCCTATGGCATTTTTATCAACCGCTTCACATTTCAAATGAAACATTTTATTACATTTGTTGTTAGTCAAACACTTAACATATATGCTCCAGGCTTACAATTCACAACGTGTTCTAACTATATTAAGTAAATATTTAAGAAACATTTGGGCTGTTTTTCCATTTTTAAGTATTTAATCTGTAATAAACATATAGATGTTAAAAATACATTTCATGTATAGTATGTGTTAAGTGTTCAGAATATATTTTTGAATTGCCTTATTTGAGCTTGTCAGATTTTCCATTACAACCCCCTAATTTAAGGGGTTTTAAACCAGCCATAAAAATCTCTTCATGTTGATATTTCAAGTAAAATATCTCTCCTTCTAGAAGTCTATTTTTTTAAGTTGGTGGTGGTTTGTATTTTAGTATTAATGCATTTAAAGAAAATGAACTCTTGGAAGCAAGGCATGAAACAAACATTTTTCTCACAAAATTTGTGTTTTCTCTATGCTGTCTTGATAATTCATGTTTTAAAGGCGTATCATTAAAAACCATACACCTTACACCACAGTTTAAGAGGGGGAAAAAAATGAAGCAAGTCTGGACATTTCCAGATGGTGTTGCAGGATTGCAATGAGGTTAGTTTAGCATATTATAGCAAAGTTCACAGATTTCACATCTTTGTCTTAGTTTAGGATGTTGGAAGTTCAGAAGGCTTTCACCATTGTTAAACCCTATCTTACAAAGAGACATACATTTTACTTTGGAGCTAGAATGTTCCTCAAAGGCAGATGTTTGTAAAGCCTAACTTCTAGCCCAGAGAGCCAGTGAGAGGTAGTGGAGTCTTTAGTAGATATGACCCAGTGGGAGGAAGTTAGGTCATTGGAGGTGTACACTTACAGGAGACAGTGAAACCCTAGCACCTTCCTGTCTCCTTTACTGCTTCCTAACCACAGTATTGTGAGCATCTTGCTCAACTACACACATCCAATCATAATGTACTTTCTACAAGCTCAAAGGGCCAAATGACAATGGGTTGAAGCCAAGATCCAAAGTAAACCTTTCCTCCGATAAGTTGTTTACATCAGATATTTTGTCACAGAGATGGTAAGCTGATGAAAAGGAAGAACAAAGTTTGGGGACAGGGCAAGTCATCTAAATCCACTATGGCACACTTTCATTATATACTGAAGAATCTTTTCAAACCACATCTACAAGTGATCTTAAAAATATGTACCCATCTGACCTGCTCAGATTATATGTTATTTAGAAGCAAGGGCACATCTTGTCTTTGTACCCTCCTCTCTCCTTTTCCTACCTGTCCAGTAACTTGGCATAATGAATAGTATCTTATAAAGAGGTTCGTTAAATATCTGCCATCGATGAGAATGTCAATCAAAAGAGCTTCACAAAGAGAAGTGGTTTTGTTTCTGTTGTTTGTTTTGTTTTGTTTTTTAACTGTATTAGAGGCACGATTTGCCTCAGTTGTCTATGCAGACATTAGCAGGGAAACTTCCTTATACTACCACACTACTACATCAAACATGAGAATAGTCCCACGAACATGTTTAGGAAGTGCCATTGTAGTTTGGGTGTGAATCTTCCCCATGTATTGAAGAAGGGTTGCACTACTGAGAGGAGTTGGGATGTTTAGGAGGTAGAGCCTAGCAGGAGCAAGGAGATCACTGAAGGCTTGCACTTTATGGGGAAATGGGACAGTGACCACGTCTTTCATTGTCTTTGCTTCTAGTCAACATGAAGTGAGCTGAATTGCTGTACCCAGTCCTCCTTCCTGTCATACACTATTTCCCCTCAGAACCACCACAGCCAGGGGAACTTGGAACTGAGACTTCTAAGTCCAGGAGCCAGATGAATCTCCCCTCCGTTCAGCTGTCCTCCTTGGCTGCTTTGTCAGAGCGATCGAGAACTGACAGGCGCAGTTCCCATCCTAGCAAAGAAATGTCTCTTGGGCAGCTTCCTGGCCTGCCCTACTTTCTCTCTGTAGACAGCCAAAGGCTCTGCTGTTGTTGGGGATTCCCAGTCTCCTGGCTAAGTCAAAAGTAGCTCTTTCCACTGCCACAGTCAGCATGGGGCATCAGCCTCATCCTGGGCACAGGCTCCTCTGGCTTTCACACTAAACTACCTCCCCAATGTCTAGCAGTAATTAAAGTGACATTTTGGTCCACATTATATCATGGCCCTTATTTTTTATTGCTCCAACTCTCAGAACCCAATTGGGCATGAGAGGTGCTATTTATTTTTGGTATCCATCCCCCTAAACTTTAACAGAGAAAAAAACCTAAAGGCTTTACAGGCGGTTGCTTTTCTTTCAAGCTCATCTTCCTCCCAAGTATACCAAAAATACCCTCGGGCCTTCTGAGTAATTATATTTATGATCATTCATTTTTTCATTAGTCTAGAGCAAATACTGTGGGAACTTGAGAAAGATGATGATCCAAAGTCAACTTCGAGTTTGGAGTTGCAAGAAAGAACCACAGATTAAAATGGAACTGGAATCAACTGGACCCTGGGAACTCTTGCTAATGAGAGCTCTTCCGCACAAGAACCACATATTATGGTGTCTTAATACAAACCTTCAAAAGTTAGGTGGGTGAGATCTAAAATAATACCTAGAAGACTTAGCCACAAAGTCAGGGGAAACGTTAGGACTCAAGGTAGAGAAACCAAAATTCAACAGCCCCATTGACAACCACATGGAATATTTGAATGTCAATTTCTAATTCACATAATGACACATAATGTCAAATAGTGAAAATATACTGACTTCATTTATTGATTCAACAAATATTTATTGAGTTTCTGTTATATTCCAAGTACTTTCTGAAGACATTATGGGTGTCAGTGTGAGCTAAAGGCAAAGTTTCTATTCTCATGATGCTACCAGTCTATTAACATGGCAGAGGAATTCAAGTAAGTAAATCACACTAAATGTTAGAAAATTTATATGTGATGGGAAAAATAAAGCTACTGGGGAGTAGAGATTATAAGGGACTATATAGTGAGGAGTTCAGTGATAATGACTAGATATAGAAGGCCTAATCGAATGTGACATCTGACTACATGCTCAAAGAAAATGGGGGTAAGCAAATTGGAACTATTTTCACTAAAGGAGAAATTACATGTGTCATGGCAAACATATATTTGAAAACTGATGAATAGAAGAGAGGTGTCTTATCCAGCTTGGGGTGTCCATAACAAAAATGTCACATTCCAGGACTAGAGAGATGGCTCAACAGTAAACAGCACTTGTTGCTCTTCCAAAGAACCCAGCTTTGGTTCCCAGCACATACATAGTGACTCACAGTCATCTGTACCTTCAGTTCTAGAAGATCCAACCTCTTCTAACCTCTGCAGGCACCAGGCACACATATGATGCATAGACACACATGTAAGCAAAGCACCCACACATGTAGAAGTAAAATATCAATAAAAAAATTAATGTCATACCCAAGTGGCTAAAACAACATTAATTTTCTAAACAACTTTGGAGAATGGGAAGTCCAAATTTAAGGCAATGACATTCAGTTTTTAATAAGAGTTGACCTCCTGGCTTATGGAATAAGCCTGGCTCTTCCTTATGGAATACAGTCTTCCAGACATGCCCTGGTCATTGCTATCTTGAAATCTGAGAAGCCATGATTATCCACAGGTTTTCACAAAATTGAACTTACTAATGCTCCCTCATGGAGATAAGGAGGGTCTCTATAGAACATAAGGCAGCTTACAACCAGCTCATGAGATATTGAACAAAAGCTCACAAAAGTAGCTCATGAGATGACACAGAGGAAGGCTGACAAGCCAGTGTGTAATGAACCCCCTCAGGGTATAGCCACCCACAAATTACCTGTACTGTTGTAGGTAATCCATGGACCTGTAAGTAATCTCAGTTGAAATCAATGGCTCATAAAGCTAAAAGTAGATGAAACCATTCCTTTGGTCTTTCATTGGTCCCCGATTCTAGGTGAACAGATTTTTTTCATGTCTTCTCAGAAAAGCTAATGCATCACTATGTTTGTGCATGGTATTTTCTCAATGTAGAGGAGCAAATGTCTCTGGCATTGTTCCTTGGGCAGGAGCTGGATTCCTTCTTGAGGGTCTTACCTCCATAACCTCATTTAATTTTAATTACCTTTTAGTGCCTACCACCAAATATCATTACAAGAGGGATTTCTTCCTCGTGTGAATTGGGGAAGATAGACAATTTAGTTCATGACAAGGAACTACAACAGTCAGAACTGGAGAGACTAATCAAGCACCTCCCTCCGCAAGGTCAGTCTGAAGAACCTCTCACCATCTTTATGAATTTTCTTCATTTCTGGCCAAACCAGGTTACATACAGCTCACTTCTTTCTCTGGACAAAGGAATTCAGAGAATCATGTTCACCTAACTCACTTCCACTTAGCACCTGACAATTACACTACACTATCTCATTATCCCTTTCATATCCTCTAAGACAAATGTTTCATACGCTCTCTTACTCAAACCCCAACATCTTCTCTTTCTTTCTTCTCTGGATTTCTGATTCATTGAGAAAACAAAATCAGTAAAAAGAAGACTTGTAGAAATTCTCCCTGCCATTCCACTCACATCTACCCAGTGTCAGTATTTGTTGGTGAGATGATCTGTCTATATGATTCTCTAAAACCAGCCTCATCTCCTTAACCTATTATGTGGTCAGCTTTCTGTCTAGCCTGTGCAAGGACATCATCTTAGCAAATTTCTCTTCTTGCCCATGTTAGCGTGTGTCTTTGTGTGTGTGTGTGTGTGTGTGTGTGTGTGTGTGTGTGTGTGTGTGTGCACATGCATGCACACCACAAATTGCTATATTTTAAAAGTATGAAATACAATACAACAATTGAAATTATATGTCAAACTTTAGATGAAAATTTCTTAGAAAACATAATTTATAAAACCCAAAGGATAGAAAATCCTATGTTTACAATTTAACTATTGAAGACAGTGACTTGAAAATTTTAGGGAATTATAAATCATGTGGACTGTCAGTCACTAAAAGCATCACTTACTCATTTATCTAGTTTTTATGGGGCAGAAAGGTGATATGCAGGCTTCTGGGGAGAAAAAAAATCTTCATTGGTCTCAGCCAGTGCTGGCCCCTGAGTGCTACAATACTACCCTGTCAGAGAAGTTGTGTTCACTGGTGCAATCATGGTACAATGGCTATGGGAGTAACCAACCATTTTCTAATTGGATTTTAGGTTTGTGCCACAGGAGATATTTCATGCATGATACTGTAAACCTGGTCACAAGCGTGTGGCTAGAGAGAACTTGGGTTCTAGATAGGAGAGAACTTACTGTTGTTATCTCACTAAATGATCATGTTGCTAAGCTCCCTTCTAAATATTTATGTTTATATCCATAGATTTGTCCTTCTCTGAACCTTGGTCAAAGAACCTTTTTTTTGCAGTAGAAATGGTTAATACAGAGAATCATAACTTTTCCAAGTGCTGAGAATATATGACTATGAATATTTATCAATAATAGACATCAGTATCACCCTCACCTTATCAAAGGAACAGGGAACATCACAGAATAGGTGAAAAAAGAATATGTGAAAAGAAAGATGACTGTATGGTAGAATTGAAGGATTAAGCAGGGATGTGGAGGCAGGGGTGGGAAAGACAGGGGGATAGTGAGTGACTTATCCAAAACTAAGGATTTATAAAAAGCTTTACTAAATTCCACAAGTTAGCAAACTGATTTCAAAATACAACTTAAAAAAAGAGTCTGAGTAGTTATCCTATATGGGTATACACTGTTGCTACAGAAGATAAGCTATATTATTAAGTGAACATCACCGTACAGGGCATGTAATGCCTCCTTAACTATTATTGGTTGGTCAAGATGGCCCAAGATGTCTCCAAAACAACACAGTCTATTGCCATTTCCATTGGCTACCCATGATAATTGCATAGTAAGACTATTGCTGAAGACACCACAAACTTTGGCTGTGGGACCTAAAGAAAATCCATCTCAAACCCACCAGGGAACCTCCCGACAGCTGACTAGCTTTCACAATACTGGAAGGTGCTATGCAGGCAGCTGGGAAAGAAAAGACATCAATGATCTTACCCAGATCTGGACCCTGCATTCTGCAATACCAAATTTCCAGAGAAGATGTGCCTCCTGGTACAATTGTGGCACAGTTGTTATGGTATAAATAACTGCTTTACAATTGTACTTGAACCCTGATCCACAAGGGAGAATTTCATGTCGTGCTGTAATCCTGGTCAAAAGCCCATTGCTAAGAAGGGTATAACCTGTTATTGTTATTTTCCTAAATGGTCATTTCATCAAATTGTCCTCTAAACATTTATGTTTATACTCATAGACATGGGCTGTGCTCAACCTTGGTTAAAGAAGCTTATTTTTTCAGGGCATAGCAGATCCAAGGAGAGACGCATAATCCATCAAAGGGCTAAGAATAAGAGTCTGAGTGATCATGGGACATGTATATTAGCCCCACATACACACACACCACCACCACCACTAAAGCTTATGGGACATCATGAAAGAAGAACTGGAAAGAATATAGAGCGGGGGATGGAAAAAATGTTATAAAATGCTGTCTTTCGGACATGATGTGTTTATTACAATTATGAACTCCCAGCAATAGCACAAAACCTATACAAGATAAAGCCAGTTAAAATTCCAGCATGGATGGATCCCAGTGCTCTACCCCTAGAAGAGGAACTATTGGTACTTAATAGGTTCTAAGAGAGGAATAATCACTTTCTTTGGAAATGTGGCTACTGATAGGTTGTCCATGCCTCAGTGGTGATCCCACACCCATTGTCATATGAGAAGCATTTATTGCACTTAGGGGGTTAGCAATGACAGTAATAATAATAATAATAATAATAATAGAGGACACTAAGTTAGGATGGAGACAGGCTGGACGAAGGGGAGTTGAAAGGAGTTAGTAGGGTGGAAATAATCAAAATATATGTATGCAATTTTCAAATAATATTTTTACTTCCTTTTGAAGTTTTGACACATTTCTCTGCTAATCTTTAAATCTAAACCTTCTAAAAAGAAGTATTGGTTCTCTCAGTACCTCTTTCCATAACAACATACAGCAAAATCTATTGGTGAAATTATTAAGGCCACTCTACGTAGTTAAAAGGGAGGTTTATTTTGTGGGGTAACTTACAAGTGAATGGATAGTTTACAGAGTCTGGGAAAGGCATGGCGCAATCCGGTGGTGTTCTCTGGAAAACTCTGCTCAGTCTACCTCCAGCGTCCAGGGTCCAGGAACTAAGAGAGCCCGAGCATCTGGAACCTGGGTCTTCACTGTCCTCTCTCAGCCCCGCCTTGTAGGCGTGACCTTTACCGAAGCCTCATTGGGGGTTGGAGCTTCCAGGTCAAAGCTGGAATGGCTACCCACTACAAAAATCATCTTATGTTATTCTTTTCAGAGAACATTGACATAGGCCATAATCATAAACATTATCACAATTGAGATACAGAACAGCTATAATCACAGTCTCCATCCTGCTTTGCCATCATCTACTCTCAGCTCAGGCAATGAAAACTAGTGATGAAGACTACTCATCTTCCCTATAATGTCTTACAGATAGACTCATGCTTTTGAGTCTATTGCCTATGTCTCCACTTCAATTTTTATTTCTACTCTTTACTAAATACACTTTTGTTGTTTTTAAGTTACCTGAAAAATGGTATTTTGTTATAACAACAAAAAATAAGTCAGGCGATAGTGGCACATATCTTTAATCCCAGCACTTGGGAGGCAGAAGCAGGTGGATCTCTGTTGAGTTTGAGGCCAGCCTGGTCTACAAAGCTAGTTCCAGGACAGGCTCCAAAGCTACACAGAGAAATCCTGTCTCAAAAAAAAAAAAAATGAAGTTCTCCTGATTGTTAGATTTGAGTCTCAATCCTCATCTTATTTGACCCATAACCAGCAGTGAACATGCCCATCTTCTGGAGCCACCCTCCGTCTGTTTTCTAGAACACTGAGCACACTTAGTCTCCTGCTTCCCACAAATGGCTGCTCTTTATCTCCTTTGGTAGCTCCTTCTTGGCTTCCAAGTTTCTTCTTTTTGAAGGGCACCAATGTTCATTTACTCTTCTCCAATTACATCCAGACTCATAGCTGTGATCTATATCTGACAACACTAAAACTTATATTTCTTATGTAAACTACTTCTCTGAAATCTAGACTGTCATACAACAGTCTACTCAGTTGCTTCTTTGTTCTTGTTTCTCTTACTTTGACATTTCATTGATGACCCTATCTATCTTCCTTTTACAATCTTCTTCATTTAACTTAATGTCAACCTTATAACATTCATTTTCTTTTTTAGTAATATTTTTCTTTATTTTTTTATTCATTTTACATACCAACCACAGATTCCCCCCTTCTCATCTCTCCTTCCACTCCCCGCCACCTACCCCCTCCCCTCATCCCCTCCTCCAACATGGTAAGTTCTCTCATCAGGGGAGAGCTAAGTCTGGTACATTCAATTGAGGCAGGACCAAGCCCCTCCCTGCTTTATCAGGGGTGAGCAAGGTGTCCGACCATAGGTAATGAGATCCAGAAAGCTAGCTCATGCACCAGGGAGAGATCCTGGTCACACTGCCAGGTCAACCCCTGGGTTTACTCTGGACACACATGCTTCATATACTGTCATCAATTCTGCAAGTTCTGCTCTTATATTTTTAAATGACCACAATTTGTACTTGAAACTTATAAGGTATCGATGTGAATGTCACTGTAAAATTATTGTTGATGGTAGAAAGTGGGCCTTCCAGGGATTATTAGAGCATGGTTGTGGGGACCTTATGATTAGGATTGGTGTCCACAGAAAAAGATCCAAGACACCATCATAGTTGGTTCCACCACATGAGAAAACAGTGGGAGAGTGCCATTTGTGAACTACAAAGTGAGTCTTAAGAAGACACATAACTATTAGTGACCTAATCTTGGACTTCTCCACCTCTAGTACCATCAGAAATAAATTACTCTTGCTTATTACCACTCAGTCTATTGTATTTTGCTCTATCAGCCTGAGTAGACTAAGTGTGATGGTTAGTTTTAATTGTCAGCTTCTATAACCTACCAAAGAAGAGAGTCTCAATACCTAGATAAGGTTGGCCTGTGGCCATGTCTATTGTTCAGATAAGGTTGACATGTAGGATTGTCTTGATTCTGTTAATTGATGTGGGAAAGAGACAGCCTAAAAGTGGCCAATAGTATTCCCTGGGTTGAGACCCTCAATTGCCCGAGAGTAAATAAAATGAGCTTAGTACCTCAATGCACACATTCATTCACTAGATGTGACTGAAAGCATCAACTTCTACTGCACTCCTTGACCTCCTTGATATGATGGACTGTAACCTAGAATTGTGAGCTAAAACAAGCCCTAAGTTGCTTTTGTTGGGATATTTTACCATGGCAACAAAAACAAAGCTGTAACACAGAGCTATAAATCCTTCAACAGTTGTTTTCTGA
Source organism: Peromyscus californicus insignis (assembly GCF_007827085.1). Lineage (NCBI taxonomy): Eukaryota > Metazoa > Chordata > Mammalia > Rodentia > Cricetidae > Peromyscus > Peromyscus californicus. The sequence goes on from NW_026294424.1 coordinate 36,913,434, forward strand.
AAAGCCAGGGTTTTTTTTCCTTCAAATTTTTATGAGTTCTTTGGGAGTTTAAGCTTTCTATAACTCGTTTTGGTCCTCCTAACTCTTCCTAGATCCATCCCACTTGCCTGTCATTCAATGTTCTTTCTTTTTTCCTCCCTTCTTTCTTTCTTTCTTTCTTCCTAAACCTTAAAGATGTGTGTTCTTACGCTGGGGAATGTTCAGCTTACCAGAGGCTACATTTTTAGAGAATACAGACCCTTCTTTCCTAGAAGCTAACAATTACCAATCACTCCGCAGCTAGGGGTAGAACTTTATGCCTAACTCCTCTGTCCACGCTGGTATTTGGTCTGGTTTGGGCTTACACAGGTTTTGTGCATGCTGTCACAACCACTGTGAGTTTATATTTTCAGATGCCCTACTATGTTCAGATGTTTCCTTGTAGTCATCCACCTTCTCTGGCTCTTATACTCCTTCTCACTCTTCCACGATGATCCCTGAGCCTTGGGAGGCAGTGTATAATACATAAATTCACTTTAGGGCTGATCATTCTGCAGCCTTTTATTGTCTGCATCTTAGTGAATTGAGAGTCTCTGTGCTAATCATCATATACTATAAATAGAGGCTTCTCAGTCAAGTGGATAAAGGATGTACTGATCTATGGATATAATGAAAAGTCATTAGCAGTCAGTTTAATCCTATGTATATTTAGTGACATAATAAAGGTAGGTTCTTCCCTAGAGCCTATGACCATCTAGCCATAGGTTCTTGGCTCAACAATGGTGCTAGTTTGGGCCTCATCTTAAATCCAACCAGAAAGTTGTTGGCTACAGACATAATATTTGTTCCACTGTTTCATCAGTGGGCATGTCAGTCATTGCTGCAGAGTTCGTAGCTGGTTATGACTGATGATTTTTTTTTTCTCCAGTGGCTGGTACAGCACGCCCAGCACTATGAAAGCTAGCCAGTAAGGAGAAGTGTCCAGGTCCATAGCCAGCTTGATTTCATCATGTTCTATTACTCAAGTATGTGGTGTCTCCAGAAATAGGGCCTTACCATCAGGTTCTAGAGGGTAACCAAGAGCAGTGGCAATAACCTGTAATGTCTGGGGATCTATAGAACCTCATTGTCCAACAGCTCCAAAAATGTAACCTTCTTCTGGAACTGGGATTCTTATTTGTTGACCTCTGGTGTCTGTGTAGTAGGGGCATTGTTTTTAATGAGGAGGTTATGGCACTTTCTATCTCAACTCAAGATACTCAAACAATGTTTACAGATTTAAAAAGATGTCTCAACAGAAAAGGTTTGTATAAACTTATTAAATGCTTATGTAAGTGACAAGATTACTTGGAGTAAATAATTATAGCTGTAGATGAAGTGAGAAATGAGTACAAATGAGGAGAATTCTTGTCTTGAAAGAGTTGGAGGTGTGCCAGTCTTTACACAGTTCTATTTTTAGACATGATTTTCTTCATAAATTTTTGAGCCTTCAGGTAATCTTGTCTCAGACTGCTCTTGAAAATGAATGTACAGAACATAGGAACATCTTCAGTGGCAAGTAAAGATTAAGTCTGCACACTTGTCAATAGAGTATGAATACAGCAGACTGAGGGTTCTAGAAGATTCAAACGTCTGTCCTAGTCACAAAGTATTTTACTCCCTCTGAACAGAACATGCAATTTTAATTTTTCCAAATGATGTTCTCTAACTAGAGGCTGCTGGATCAAGTCAATTGAGAAGTGTATCTTTGCCAAGAAAGAAAATATGATATTTCATCACATCACAGTCTAGACATGCAGACAATGAATATCTATAATCAAACCCCTTCTTGTTGCCTTCAACTATGACACCATTATCTGTCACCTGAAAGGTTTCAATGGCCTCTAAATCCACCTGCACAGTCTCTTCTCAACTCCAAATTTACAAAAAGCCCCTTCTGCTCAGAAGCCTGTAGGAACTCCATCTCTCACACATACCAAAGTCCCAACAGTGAGCTACAGGGGCCTCAGCATCTTGCCTGAGTTGCTTCTGTTACATTTTCTAACTCTGCCTTAATTCATGCCTCCTAGCAACACTTGTCTTCTAGCATCCCCAGATCACTAGCTAAACTCCCACTTTGGGCCATTTGTACCTGCTGCTCATTCTTATTCATGCACAGGTGAGCACATGACTTGTTATTCACTCATCTTCTTCCAGTCTAAATTAAAATAGTAAATCCTTATGCATTGCTGATCTTCGCCATGAAAATTTATAGCAATCACCACCCCTTGGATTCTGTCTCTCTTCTCTGCTTCACTTTCTTCATCATGTTTCTCATTTTCTAACACTAATTAGCCCCTTTGCCTTATTGTCCTCATCTTCTAATACTTTTGTAAGCTACTTAAAACTCTTATCTGCCTCATGCCTTTCTATTGATTCTGTGTCAAACAGAGACCTTCCGTGCCAGTACCCACACCTACAGCTTAGTGTGCTAGTGAGATGACCATTGCCTGGATCTTCTTTTTTTTTCAGAGTCTTCAAGGCTGATCTTGAACTCACAACCCTCTTGCCCTAGCCTCCCCAGTGCTGTGGATTACAAGCATGTTCATCTATACCCAGTTTTCTCTGAGACTTTGACACTAAACTCTAGAGAAACCTGTGTTTCCCTCCAAGTGTGAGAGTATATGTGCATTAGCACAATGCCTTCCTTATCCAATTCACATTTCCTAGGGCTTAGTATATATTAGTCATTCCACTTTAGATTTTATTATTTCTGTTTCCCTTTCTCTTGTGGTTTCCTGTGGTTCTCTAAGTAGAGACAGAAATGTTCTTTTATCTACTACATTTAACAGGCAGCCATCCCTCAATTTAGAAATATGCATAGGAATTTTATTTGTGAGTCTTGGAAAGAAGAAATAAATGAGTTTCTGGATACACTAATGATTGTCATGATAACACAGTGGATTTTCAAATTCCGCTGTGTTGTATCAGATGTTCCTGAAGGGCCAGTTAAAACACATTTCTGGGAATCACCCCAGAGTTTCTAATTCAGTAGTTCTGGCTTAGGTTCCAAGAATTTTAATCCCTCACACATTCCCAGGTGATGCTGGTCTAAGGACCACACTTTGAGTGCCACTGAAATAATCAACTGTTTTTCATTTTGAAAGCATCTAGAATTCTCTACAGATTAAAAACTGGGTTAAAAAGAAAACCTCTGTAATTCATTGCTCAAATTTATAAAATTCTGTGAGAATGATGTCGGGTATAGTATAACTAAAGCGAACATTTCAGATACAGCTAATGTCGTGGGGAGATGCCTATTCCAACCCATTCCTTGGGTTATCAGTTTAGTTTCAACTTTCAAGTGAACCAGCTGTAAGGCCCAGAGCAAGGGACATTTGCAGCTCTGATGTCTGCTGAATTATATTATAACATTCAACATATAAATCTGTGTTTTTCTTTGTGTGTGTGTGTGTGTGTGTGTGTGCGTGTGCGTGTGTGTGTGTGTGTGTGTGCAATGTATGTGCATGTGCAGATTCATTTGTATGTGTGAATGCAGTCTTCATGTAGAGGTCAGAAGACAACCCCACATATCAGTCCTTCCCTTCTGCTCTGTTTGAGACAAGATCTCTGTAGTTTTTCTGTGGAGTAGCTGGCCCACCAGCTTCTCAAGTTTCACCCGTTTCCACCTCCTGTCTTCCTATAGAAACACTGGGATTCTAGATGCTTATATGTCATTTACGGGTTCTGGACATGTAAACTCAGGGCCATCTCTTGATTCCTTCATGTACATTTTAAGACTCCTATCTCTTTCATAAAATACAAGGTATTTATAACTACGTATGTGCTATAAAGGATAACCAACTAATAAACATGCAGTGCACATCACACAACTTAACCTGGGCTGTTAAATTGAATGATCAGTTTATTTTTAGTAAATTTTGTTCTTTCACAATTTTATAAATGTGCATTGTGTATTCTAGTCTCTCCTATTCCTCCCCTGCAATTCCTCCTCCCCCTGCTATAAATCTTTTATCCTTATTAACTAGTTTCGGTTTTATTTAGTTTCTCACAGAGTTTCATCACCACTAATTCTGTGCTCCTGAGTTTGGGACTAATCATCAGAGTCTGGTTGACTCACCAGAGGGTACCAAACTGAAAACACTTTCTAGAATTCCCAAAGGAAATTGAAGCAAGCTGTTTCTTTCCTTCAGCTTCTCCATGGCATGACCAGCATATTAATCACCATGAATAAGGATGCAATGAATTTAACACTTCATGTAGTTTTGAAAGCTCAAGATAACATCTTCCTACTCACGAGCTCCCTCCTCGTATCTTTCCGTCCTGTTTGGAATGAATTTCAATATCCCCTCTACACTACATCTAAGAGCAAGCATAGTTCAGATACTTAGCCTCATTTTTTTTTTTTTTTTTACATAAAGGGTGGTTTGGGGAATTTAAAGTAAAGAAAACAAATCTTTGTCCATGAAAAGTAGGCTGTCAAGACTGTTATCTCCACATGTACTTAAAATAAAAATCTAGTGTGAAACTCAAAGTTGAGCAGTGAATTCTTTGTTCTAGTTAGTAGCCACAATCTCCCACAGCAATGAATGGCATTGATTCATTGAGCAGGCTGAACTGCTATGCAACATGTTTCATGGGAAAGGAAAAATACCTTGTTCTAATATTTTTTGAAAATATTATCCATCCTGCAAACAGGAAAGCATATCTGAGGGAGTACATTAAAATCCCAGAAGGGCAGCAGCAGAGTGTTGACTATTGGCTAACAGCAGTAAGGAGGCCATAGAACATAAAGAAAATATAAAATGGGGAAGGCATCCATGAAGAACAGTCTCTCTCTCTCTCTCTCTCTCTCTCTCTCTATATATATATATATATATATATATATATATATATATATATATATATATATATATATGCAGTAGGAAAGTGGAAATGGGAGGCATCTCACCATGACAATAACTAGTCCGTACATTTAAAGTTAATTCTACATTGCCTTGTGTGATATTTAAGCTTTTAACATGTGTTTCCCAGTGTTTTAGGAGCATAGCAAGCCTTCTTTAAGAGACCCCCAGAGGTAATACGACTAATGGGATGGCACATTATACATTTGAATTAAAAAATTCTTCTGATCCATCGTACCTATGTTGCTACTTGTCAAACAGCAAATCCTACACAAATATTTAATGAAGAAACTGCATCACTTCAAACTGTTCAAGGAACAGACCTCCACATGCTAAAGGAATAAACTGGTAGAACTGAAGATCTTGAAGAAATTTAAAGATTCACTGGAAAAAATCCAGCTGCTTCTATTTAGAGACCAGAAAACTAACACACAGGAAAAGTAGGAGACTTTGCCAAAAGTCTCCCAAGAAGTTAGGGACAGAATTGAGACTATAACCCATGTTGATCCTTGTTCTTATTTTCATGATTTTCCCCTTTGCTATCTTAAAATGTTGGCTTTATTATTATTCAGAGATGACAAGGCCAATAGATAAGGAAATGCCTGCCACTGGAAAGGGTTTGCTATGCTTATACTTCCCAAGAGGAAGGGGCACCCTGTGACATGAGGGGCCACGTAGGAAAATAGAAGGTCAGGCTATTGCAAAGGGGGAGTGGTAGAAACATCAGCAAAAGAATATCCTGTGATTTCTGTAGGAAAAAACTAATGAGAGTTCTCTAAGCGAGCTTAGGGGTAGCTCATTTGAATGATCTCAGTGTGATCTAGGACAAGCAGGATTCTCCTTGTTGTCTGGTATCTGGCCCCAGTGTGATTGAGACAAGTGGACAGTGACCTAGAGAGAGAACCCAGGTGGGCACTAGACACGTGGTTTTGCACAAGAACATGAGGTCTTGGCCAAATGCACTACACCTAGACATCGGCCAGGCTTCCAAGGTCAAAGCATCAAAATGTGAAAGGTGAAAGAAATTCTCTGTGTGTTCACCACACTGAACTTTTAAATCTTCTCTGTGTTGAAATGTTAGTCTGCATCCTGTCGGTTTATCTGTCATCCCTTCAGTACTGTACAATCAAGTCATCAGAAAAGGAAGCCTCCATCTGAAGCTCTTCGACATTCTAGGTCTTCAGAGCCATGAAAAATGCCTTTTGGATCATAATCTAGACAATCTTTCTGATTATTTATCTAAAACTAAACCAGGAAATGACTCATTTGATTTCTGCCAATCCTGGAGTGTTGCCACTCTGGGCTCGGGAAGAACTGGCTTCCTTTGGCAGGCCTCGCTTGCAGGATGATGAATGAAGGTCTATGTTTGGTGCTAGCTAAAATTTTATAGGGTCTAAAAAAGCAATTTATACATGCTTCAGGGGATGGTTGTATTTTTTTTCTTTTTAGATAGCTCTTAGTCACAGCAGGGTACTCAATACATATACATACATATACATATACATATGTGTATATCACATTGAAACTTTGTTCTGTGTATCATATACATTTTTCATGGCTTCTGGGAGCCTGAAAATAGATATAGGCTGAATTAGTACCACTTACTCTCAAACCTCAAGAGCTAGTGACCCTTAATGGGATACTATGAGAAAGAAATAACCTAACAAAACACTTTCTTGGTTCCAAGAGTCAGTGTTGACATTCCAAAACAGACAGAGGAGGCCAGTCCTCATCTTCCATAAACCTCATGCATGGGTTGGATGGCCTTGCAGTTAGCCAGCTGACTAAGTTTTTAAGGGTAAAAGCTAATTCAAAGAACAGTGGCCATGGGCCACACCAACCACTTAGTGGAAGTGATGAGCTCTCTAAACGCTCGCAACCCACCAAGCCACATCCATATTCCATTTATACTAAGAGTTTTCATTTTTTTTCTCTTTGAAATATCTGAGCTGTAGTCTGTCATTTTGTAGCAAACTCTGAAATAATGTCTAGATTATCTTCCCATTTTTCTATCATGATAGATATTTTCTTATTCTTCTTCCCTATGCTAGTGTAAGATGCACACTGTTACAAAGGATTAGAACAGAAGACAGGAGGTAAAGGGTTAAGGACCAGCTCTGCCATGCATCTGCTGAGGGGCCTCAGGCATGTTCCTGAAACTCTATGTAATGGAAACATGACATCTACCTACCATTTAGAGAGATTATATAATAATATGGAGAAAGCCTAGTAACAATTTTAATTTAAAAATTATGAACTAAAGCATAGAATTATTTCAATTTGCAGAATATGTGTTAAAAGTTCACAAACTTGTATCTTCTTGACTCTTGATCATGATATTGTGCTGCTTCTTGGTGTTAGCTATGAGCATAGTTTTAACATAGGGCTCATCATACTAACTCTGAACCAAGGTAATACAGTATAGAAAAGGCATCATGGCCACCTCCAAGTCTACCTATAAAATATCCATCTGAAGAGCCTCCAGTCAACAACCTAGGAATTATGGGCTAAAAACAGCAGAATTACAAGATGATAGGAACCTGGGTCTCTAAGTCACTGTCTAGAGACAGGAGCCCTCCAGTCAGAAACTTTACATGAGGGCAAATTAATCATGTCAAGATGCTGACTTGGGGCTCCTCTAGTGCAGTACTCGGCAACATGGTGACTAATAACGTTTTAAATACACACATCTAAACACAGAAGAAGATGTTAGAGTATTTGGGTGGTGAGACTACACACACAGTTGTAAATTCTTAACTTTCTTTTCATTGGGAATTGTTCAAGCCTGTGACAAATACATGTTGATTTTATAATTTCAAAACTTATTTAAGGCAGAAAAAAAAGAAATATCAGGATGCCATAAGGATAAAGGAAAATAGCCTTCCTAGTGTGCCATTGTCTGAACAGGTATAATTTCATTTCACATTCAAGTTACTTTCCGTTGCTGTGATAAACTTCATGAACAAAAGCAACTTATGAAGGGAAGAGTTTATTTGACTGATGTTTCGGGGGGGGTGTTAAGTAACGGTGAGGAAGACATGGCAGCACACATCAAGATTAGGAAGCTGGTTGATCCTGTTTCATCACACAGTAAGGAGAGAGAGAACTGAAAGTGGGGTGAAGTTGCAAATTCTCACTTCATCTGCTAGAGAATGCCTTTCCCCTGGAGTATCTTAGATCACTGATCCACAGAAAACCTGAGCAGGGATTGCTTCACCACATAAGCATACCTAATTCAGCAACTCAAGTGAGCAAGCAACGGCCTGGTAGCTGAGATGGCTTCCTATGGCATATTTAATGTCGGAGATGGGTACTTTTTCTCAGACCCAAGTGATACTGGAACTAGTCTACCATCGGCAGGTGCACAAGGGGTGGGAGGCATGTGAATAAGAATGTAAGCAAAGGGCTCTGGGTACCAGTGACCTATCTCCCAAGAGCCTAGAGCCAGCCACAGTGAAGCAGGGCTGCTTGCTAGCCAGGTCAGGAAAGTAACATGTATGTGGACTCCTAAGCAGCTACCCCAAGGCTCCTCCAATTCAGCTTCCAGCACCTGACTCTCCCAAGAACCATAATCATGGCAGACTTGATTTGTGCTCCCCCGCCCCAGTAAGACTAGGGGGTGAGTGGGGCCAGAAACCCAGTCAGTGCTGCATTTTATCTCATGGTCCTTAATGTAAGTTCTGACCCCGCTGTTGGCTTCCTCTGCCATCCCTACAACTTGCTATCCATCAGTCAGGACTCACTCCATTTCACAGCATAGTAGTACCTGCTGGCTGGGAAAATGTTAAGAAGCATGGGGCTGCCAAGACAACCTGCAAGAAACAAAGACCTAGAGGGTGTGAGGGCCCAGAATCAATTTCCTGCTGAGAAAGAAGCAGCACACTGACCCTAAGAAAGCACAACCTAGCAAACATTAGGTGAAAGGGGGCCTCTTACTCATAGTCATAGAAACCTCCATATTGGCAAAGTCTTCCTGATGCCTCTCACATCCAGACTAAGTTTCATCTTTAATTCAAGTGCTGTTCTATTCATTACATAAGTGAGTAAGCCAAAGCTGGATAAATTAAATGGCATGCATTTGATCAAAACAGCTTCATTTTTATAATGTGTTGCTACTTGAACTATGTGCCTCCAAAACAATATATTGACATCCTAATCCCCAGTAACTATCCTCAAAATGTCCTTTTATTTGAAAATAAATGAGTACAGATGTAAGTAGTTAAAATGAAATAGGTCTGACTGGAACATTCTATATGACTTGTCTCTTTACAAAATGACGGCCACATGAAGAGAACGATGCTCACGAAGAAGACAGAGGTTGCAGAGAAGCCAGAATGCCTGGGACCCTCAGAAGACAAATGAGGCAAACACCTCATGCCAAGGGAACATGACCCTGCCTGGTCTTCATTCAGACTCTGCCTCCAGACCTGGGAAAGAATTAATGTGTTATTTTAATCCTCCAGTTTGTGGTATTTTGCCACAACAGCCACAGGAACTAAATGCATGATATGAGTTTTATTGTTTGTATACTTTATAAACTTTGAAATATGGAAGAATTTTTATGTGCTTATTTTCTGGACTGGAAAATAATAACTAACCTTAGAGACATGGCATTACTTACTAGGAAAGTGGCTGCCCTTGTGTTTAGACTGCTATAATGGTGTAATTTAACTGAGTGACTCACAAGTAGTCGCTATGTGCTGTTCATAGGTAGACTGTGAAGTTCAAGGTAATGCAGATCTGATGCCTGGTAGAAGGTATGCTCTTCATGGACAGAGTCTTCCTGTTGTGTCCTCAATGGGCCAAAGAGGTAAACAAGCTTCCTTGGTTGGGCTTCTTTGCAATGATGAGGGCTCCACCCTTATGACCTAATCATTTCCTAAAAGCCCCACCCCTTAATATTATTATACTTGGTGTTAGGTTTTGATAAATAATTGAGAATAGAAGGCATTGAAGCAATAACAGTGTCTTAGCAAAGACCCAAAGGTGGGTTTACAGGTAAAATTTAAAAGGGGTAAAATTTTAATATAACACACATAAGTCATATTTTATTTAGAATTATCACCCATATGTAACTATCCCTTAATATAGACAAGGGATTGGTTTCAGGACCCCCAAGGATATCAAAATCTACATAGTCTTATATGTAAAATGATATACCTTTTGTATATACCCTATGTATGCCCTTTAATACACTTGAAATTATCCCTAGGTTAATTATAACATATAGTATGAGCTAAAGTCTATGTAAATGGTTGCTTGGCTATATTGTCTAAGGAGAATAATTTTGTACTTAAAAAAATAAGTTTGTTTCACATTTGTTCAGTGCAGATACAATTTCTTTTTCAAGTGTGTTCCACCCACTGTTAATTGAATTGACAGAAGAGAAGCCCATGGATATGCAAATATGAAAAGGGAAGCTTTACAATTACAATTTATCTGGCTCATGCATATTTGAGTGAGTATATATACATATATGCATGTACGAGAGATAGATAGATACATAGATACATAGATAGATACATAGATGTCTCGAGGGGGAGAGAGAGAGACAGAGAGACAGAGAGACAGAGAGGCAGATAGATAGCAGGCATGGTTTTTATGTCCCCTGCTTTTAAATGGTCTTATCTCCTCCATGCATCTTTTGTCCCACCTAAGATCATACCAGGATGGCATTTATGTCACAGTAAAACAAGGATAGTTGGTGGCAAATATGCTCACCCAGCCCTGTCTAGGCACAGGAAGAATCACTGGCTCCCCCATAAGAAAGTTCCCGACGACTTGGAACAGAGCTGGGTGAGGGGCTGAAACAGTGCCATCTTTCTTTTCTACCCTGTCCATAAAGTCCACAGGACAATGGGACACACCACATTAGGGACAAACAAGCAGTCAGACTCCCTCTTTAGATTCCCTGGGACAGTTTCTAAGTCTCCTTTTGATTCCCTCTCAGTTTCTGCTTAGGTCTGCCTGTGCCTTTCACTCTCTGCTCTAAGTAGGAACCTAGTGGTGCTGGTAGAGGAAAGGCCTGTGCGCCATCACCCCCTTGTATCTTGGGCTCTGGAGTGGTAGTGATTAAATGCTTGGTGCCTGGTCCACAGCGTGTTGAGGCAGGTCACAGCAAGTGTCCACTAACCAGGTAGGAAGCACCAGGGTTGGCTCTTGGCCAATGTAGTGGAAGTCTCCCATTCATCCTGGGCCCTGAGACTGAACTCATTCTACAGTGTTAGCAGTCCTTTGGAGAGCAGTTGTGCATTGTAGACTGAGGCAGTTGCCATGTGAGGGGACACTGACTTTTCAACCTAACATTTTTCTTTTGTCTGGGGCCTTGCCAAGTGAGTCACTAGTTCTAAGTAGAAGAATTAGGCTCAGGCAAGAGAAGGACATCTTACTGCCATCTAAGAATAACGCAAGAGTTAATGGATAGGTGTCCCCACAATGAGAAATGCCCACTACCAGCCACTTTCTTACCTCTGGAGCACAAAACCAGGACAAAAGCTAATGCAGAAGAGTTAAGGTAAGCAGGGTCTCATATCTGAACAAACAAATGAAAATTCTGCTTTAGGGGAAGGGAAAAGCTAAGATGCCATTTTACCACACTGTGTATGAGTAGATTTTCATTCCCTCTCACATCCCCAACCCTGCCAGTTTTTAAAGAAGCCAATTACTCCCTCACTCTGAATATTGGCTAGGCCATTTCAATGTAATGAATCACAGCATATGCAGGTTTCTGCTCACTTGTGTATCACGTGTTCAATAAACTCCCAGGTGATGCTGTTGACAGATTGACAGATTCTGGATTTCCATGAGCAGTGATCCTTCTCATCCGTCATACTCTGTGCTGCACCATAGCCCCAGAAGGCACAGCTTGGGAATGGTCCCCGCTGCCCTGAACATGGAGATGAATGCTCCCCCAGTTCTTCAATAGACCTTCTTCAGTCAAAGCCGCCAGAGCCCCTGGCCCTGCTTTGCTAACCAGCTCTTCTATGAGGTCACCAAGATGCCTTCTGTCTTCACTCTTTGAATTATTATTCCCTCTGCAGCCATTTGCAGGAGTGGAGGACATTCGTGGTCACAAGGGGATTCTCACTTCAAATAAAGCATGTCTTCTTGCAATTAGGAATGGAAAGGAAAAGAAGGGAAGTGTACATGTGTAGGAGTCTGACAGCCCAGGCTGGAGTCTCAAAGGGACACTAGCTCAGGGGATGAGTCATGCTTGCTGAGCTCAAGAGCTGAACAGAGTCCAGCTCTTCACAGTGGGAAGCCCCTTCATCTTCATTAGTCTTTGACTCCAGTGTAGTGAGTGGCTGCTCAGGAGGGCCCACCGGAGTGGGTGTGTGCTGGGCAAATGCAATCTAATTGCACAGATCCCAGTGTTTGAAATGTGATCTGAGGCTGCACCTCCCAACTTGGCACCTCTTTGGGTGCCCCTCCTTGAACCTCCCCGTTCAGACTGAGCCAACGAATTAAGCCTTTCCTAATGTGGACTTGGACATATGGAAGCTCTGACATGAGGTTATGTTTTACTGCTTCCCAATGGCATCAGTGGTGTTGAGCATCACCTCCTAAGGGGCTCTTTGATGGTAAGCTAATTCCACAGACAAATGGCTAGGAGAGTGGTCAGGCCTACAATGGTCCTTTTACTATTATTCTATTCTATTCTATTCTATTCTATTCTATTCTATTCTATTCTATTCTATTCTATTCATTCATTCATTCATTTTGTATGTGTGTCTGTGCCTGCATGGCATGACACACATGTGGAGGGGGGAGGATGACTTGATAGAGATGGTTCTCTCATTCTACTACATGTATCCCAGAGCTCCAAGGCAGGTCATCAGTGTTGGCAGGCAGGCCCCTTTGGACACTGAGTCATCTCACTGGCCCAAGTTTTAGTTTTCCTCTACTGGAGGCAGTGGCTGCATATCCTCATAAATCAGCATCCTTGGATGGCAAGTAAGTCCAGGAATAAGTGCTTTATTTTAGTTTAAAAATTAAAACAGAGAAGTTTCATGAGCTGCCAAAGTCACACAGCTAGGAACTATGAAAACGTAGCTTCAAATTCTAACAGCAGGGTATTTCCAGTGGGCTAGAGTCCCAGAATCTTTCCTCCTTAAAGATGCTTCTAGAAACAATAGTTTTACACTAAAAAGTTTAATAGTTTATAAAAATTTGGCTGCAAATAGTTCATCTCTTCCATGTATTTTTGTGTACATATGTGTGTATGTTTGCATGTGCATCCATGTGTGAAGGGTATACACTTGACAAGGCACACATGTGGAGGCCATGGGACAAACTCAAGGGTCAGTCCTCACCTTCTCTCTAGTTTGAGACAGTCACTTCTTGGTTTGTCCCTGGTGTGTGATGTATATATAAGCTCACAGGCTTCCAGAAAAGCTGCCTCCACTTCCTGTCCTTCCTTCGACACACAGGGATTACAGACTCACTACCTCATTCAACTTTGACATGGCTTCTGAGCTTTCAGCTCAGAAGCTTCTGGCTTGTGTAGCAAGTGCTTTATTGAGCCATCTCTCTGGTCTTCTTTCATGTTTGTTTGGTTGGTTGGTTAAATTTTTTCTTTTCTTTTGACAGTGCTCATAATTCACCTCAGGGCGGCACACATGCTAGACAAGCACTCGACCACTGAACTGGATTCCTGGTTTGAAGCTGCTACATAAGCAATCAGGGAGAAAATTAATCAACAGGCTTACTTAGCTGTAAACCCTGCAAGTTAAACTAACAGTTGGCCAGGAAAGATAGGCCTAGTGATGCAATAATGTTATGAAAGTTACAGGAGGAATAACCAACCGCTTCCTCACTAGAGTTAAAGCCTGTTTCACAAATGTAACTCATGCCTGGTACTACTAACTGGGGGAAAAAAAAAGACCAGCTATCTTTACCATGGACCCCATGGGAGAACTGAATGCTATTATTCTCCTAAACGGACATACTAATAAACAACCCCCTAAATTTTTATTTGTGTGTATGTCTCTCAACCCTCACCAGAGAGCTGCTTTTTGCAGTAGATGATGATTAATACAGAGACTAACAATGCTCAGTGTGTGTAGAATAAGAGGTTGTGCTGTGCTCTTCTCTAAATGAGACATCTATGTTATATCTCCTCCCTCAAGGATCAGGGAACATCTAGGAAGACAAAGCAAAAAGAATGTAAGAGACCGAGGCGGTAAGTGACTATAGGGGAGCAGCATTAGCTTGACACATTACGGTGCACATACGAACTCACAGAAGCTCTGATTGCATGCATGAGACCAGTTGGAGATCAGGACAGGCAGCCAAAATATCAGCCTGGAAACAATGGAGGGGCTCATGAAGCCCACTCCTAGAAGAGAAGCTGTTGGCAACTGACACTGCCAGAGGAGGGAGAGTAAATTTTCTTCATGGACGCAGCCCCTAAGAGGCTATCCAGGGGCCTGTAGGTAGCCTTACACCCATGCATAAAGAAGCAGCACCAAATGGAGTCAGTGGCTTTAACACGAGGTTGGGGGGGAGGGGAAGGAGGGGAGGGTATGGGGATGGGTTTGATCAAAACACATTTTACACTTGTATGAAACTCTCAAACAATAAAATAATTCAAAAAATGAGCAGGCCTTTTAGTCTTACATAGAATTACTTAGAATTTTCCAACAGTCCAGCAGCATACAAAACAGCATGGCTATTTAAGACATATGAACGGGGAATGCTTCCTCACTGGGGAAACCATGTGACAGGAAGATGCTACCACTCAGGTGGAGGACGGTGGCTCAAAGGCTCACAGTCATTGATGGACAAAGTCCGTTGGCCATGATCCTGTCCATCCTAGGGTATCATCTCATCCCACCTCTGCATATGCCAGGAAATGACTACATTCTCAAGGCACTATGGGGCCTCCCTAGTTTCAGAGCACCTGTGGGTTGAGCTGAGGCTGTCCATGAAACTACATCCCAGACCAGCCTCTCCTCAATCTTTCCTTCCACTCATCTTTACACTCCTAGTGACCACATACAAGCCATAGGGATACACAGTATATTTCCTGGAGAACCAGACCAAAGTCAAGTAGAACTGTAGGAACTGTTGCTACTTTTCCCAAATGGAATTTTTTTTTAAAAAAAAAAAAAAAAAAAAAAAAAAGGAAGAAGAAGAAGAAGAATAGGTTTGGGAGTATAGCTCCCTTGTATAGCATGGTCGGGGCTTTAGGTTAATTCCTCAGCAAGGAGGGAGGAAGAAAAGAAAGAAGGGAAAAGGAAAGGTATACAATGTAAAATGGTTTGTATTATTAAAAATTGTAGTCAAGTGATTATTTAATATGTGTCTCTACCGACATATTTTCATTAAATTGAAGTTTTATTTTTAAATATATCACCTGATATATCCTTCGAGTATTGTGCAAATTGTGGTCTACTTCTTTATCTGTTCATGTTTAATAGAAACCAGTATTAGAAAATGAACTACATCTTGGTAAGATCAGTAGCCATTTTTGAGAAAAATTGCTTTTGGTGCTGTGCTTTCCATATGACTTTACACAATATTTACAGTTGCTGAACAACCTATATAGGACTGGGAGTTAAATGGATTCGATTTCCACGTTGTGGGCCACAGTCCCATAAAGCTCCAGCACTTAGAAGGAGGAGGAGCTGCGTTGCAATGAACTTCTGCAAGGAAAGCTAAGTAGACGAAAGGGTACACTGGGTGACACACCACAGCTCCCAATGCCATTAAGACTAGTGAAGAGGCGAAGAGGTGCTGTAGAGGCGGGAAAGACAGAGGAGCACAGTGGGGTTTTTGTTTGTTCCTTTTGTTTTGTTTTTAATTAATTTTTTAAATTTTCTTTTGAGGAGACACTGTGGGGGTGAGGGACTGGGAAATGAGTGGGATTGGGTTACATGATGTGAAATTCCCCAAGAATTGTGATGTTTGTTTGTTTGTTTGTTTGTTTGTTTGTTTTAAGAGCTGTTGGTGTTGTCTTAGACAATAAGAAATCTATACATTGGACCATGAGGAGGCAGTTTAGAAGGTCCTAGCAACTCATAACTTTGGCATCATGACTCCTTAGATGAGACTATCTGATCAACCTTTTAAAAAAATATTTGTTTGTTTATTTGAAATTCTGCCCTAGTATAAATCAATATAATCACTATGTTTAGGAAATGTGAGCTACCCATCATGTGGAGAGGAGTCTAGTTATAATGCCAATAGGCACAAAAAATATTCCATCTCTTCCAGAATGGGCCACCCTCCTTCTGAAAGATCACAGTTTTAGTTTAAAGATGTCCGCAGAGGAAGCAGTCATCATCACACTGAGTTCTCAGTCATCACATGGCTCCTCTCCCCCACACCGGCGCATGGGTCAGAATCTGCAGTTTCTTTACAGGTACCTGTGGAAGGACCTGTCTGCTTCTGCATATGTGGGCACAGTAATGTAGAAACTAGTGCAACTACTTGCAGTATCCTGTTAAATTACTTCTTTTCGCCCTACAGACCAACTTTTCACACTAGACCATGAAACGCTGGAGAATGTGGCTAGATCCCAAGGTTCTATATACTGTGAATGCTTAGGGCAGATTTTTGAGTTGTGAAGGTCTTGATTATACTGTTGAGTTTGTTGTTGTATCAAAAAAAATACTAAGACTTTTTAAAACTGTCTACATTAAATGACAGAGTCAGCCAACATGCACTGGGAACAAAAGAAAGAGTGACCGAGTGTTTGCATGAAATGACACTTTCTCATCCTCACATCCTTAGCCAGAGAGTAGAGAAAGAAACAAGTTTTGGTTTTGAAGTGAGAACAGCAGGCAAAACACGCACTTAGCATCCTATCATCTGAAAATCTGACCAACAAACCAATAAGTTGATGCTTTAAGCTATGAAATATTGTGGACAAAGAACTTCAGAAAAGACAAGGCAGGTATAGGGTTTGGGGCACTAGTAAGCAAATCAACATGCAAACTCAACCTAGAAGATACCAGAGATCTGGGAGCCACCCATCCCATCCCATGCTACCTGCATGAGGTTGAGGAATTATCATCGACAGAGCCCTAGGAGATGTGCATAACCGTGAAGATGAAATGGATGAGGAACTTCAAATAGTGGTGGCATCTCTACATCCTAACTACCTCTCCAGTACCAGTACCAAATGCAGGTTTATTCTCCAGGATAGAAGTTAAAAACAGAGACTGTGTGAATCAGAAGTCAGCACACAAAAGTTGGGTCTGGGGTGCTGAAGAAAAGGAATCAAAAAATAAATTTCTGAATATTCTTGACTTCTTGGAGGTCCCTTGAAGCCAAGTGTTTATTCTCCAGGCAGGCAATTAAAACTACACCCTTATCTCTTAACCCTCTACAAAACATAACTTCAAGTGGATCAAAAACCCAACATAAAACCTGAAATTCTGAACTGCTACGAGTGAAGGTAGAGAGTCGGCCACAACACAGACACAAATAAAGATGTGTACATAGAACATTGGTGGTTCAGAAAATAAGTCCAAAACTTGATGAATGACACTTCATAAAACCAAAAATCTTCTGTAAAACAAAAGAAATAGTCAACTGAATAAAAAGAATGGAAGAAAATCTTCACCAGCTGTACATCAGACAAGGGATTAATATATATACATAACTCAGAAAACAAACAATTGAATAAAAAAACGAGGCTGCAGATCTAAACAGGGAATTCTCATAAGACCAATTGTGAATAACTAATAACTTTTAAAATGTTCAAGATCCTTGCCATCAGAGAAATGATACTTGAAACCACTTTGACAGTCCATCTCATCCCAGTCAGATTGGCTATCATTAAGAAGGCAAATGCCAGCAAATGTTGGCAGGGATGTAGGGAAAGAGAAACACTTATTTATTTTTGGTGGAACCAAAAATTAGTGCAACCACTCTGAAAATTAGCAGAATAACCAAGCTATCCCTCTCCTGGGCATGTAACCAAAGGACTCTACTCTGCTACAGAAATATTTACTCGTCCATGCTCATTGATGTTCTACTCACAATAGCTGGAAAATATAATCATCCAAATGTCCATCCATCATCTGATGAGTGGATAATGAAACTGTATTCATTCCAGTTTCATTATTCTAGGACTAGAGATATGGCTCAGCAGTTAAAAGCACTGGTGGCTCTGCCATAGGACCCACGTTCTAGTTTGCTGTACAATAAGATGACTCCCCGCCCTCTGTAACTCCAATCCCAGGGAACCCAACACCCTCTTCTGGCCTCTTCAGGTACTTCATTTGTGTGGTGAACAGACATACATGCCTCCAAACATATAAACCAGAAGATCTTTTTCTAAACTTAAGGAAAAGAAAATGTGGTACCTATATACACTGGAATTTTTCTTTAGCTATAAAGAAAAACAAAATTCGTAAGCAAATAGAATGGCAGAAAAATTGTACTGATGTAAGCCAAGCCTCGGTTTTAAACAGACACCACATGTTGTCTCTCATGTGTGGATCTGGGCTTCAACTCTCTAATTTTGTGTATTCAACATGGAGTCCCTGTAAAAGTCAAGAAATGAGAAAGAGACTGTTTGGAGTGGACTGCCTCAAGGGATGGATGGGAGTAGCGCAACCTGGGTAATATGATGATAGAGACAGCGAATACTAGAAGTAGAAAAGTTTAGTCCATTATGATGGCAGGGAGCATGGGCAGCACACAAGCAGACATCATGCTGGAGAAGTATTATTCTACAGGTAGCAGGAAAAGAGAAACCCCAAAATGCCCACCAACAGTGAAACTTCTTCCAACAAGGTCATACCTATGCCATCAACGCCACACCTCCTAATCCCTCTCAAGTAGTGCCACTCCCTGATGACCAAGCATTCAAATATATGAACCTATGGAGGCATTCTTATTGAAACCACCACAGAGAACATCCTTTCCAGATTACTCAGTTTCTCCTGAGCCTCTTCCATGAAGCATGGCTGCTCTTAGAGTATCTCTCAGCAATCCTTATAGCTTATAAAAGCTTGGGGAGGAAGGGCCTTGATTAATCCGGTCAGTTTCAGGGACTTCCTGAAGCTATTTTGAGTTAAAACACACATATTTACATTACAGTTCATAATAGTAGCAAAATCACAGTGATGAAATAGCAGTGAAAATAATTTTATGGTTGAGGTCACCACAACCTGAGGAACTGTATAAAGGGTCGCAGCATCAGGAAGGCTGAGAACCACTGCTCTAGATGGATTCAGGAGGGAGAGAGAGTCATTGTCTTCGGTTGTATACCCACTGGTGATTCCATGCATTTCAATGGCAGTTCCAATCTAGTGCTCACACAGACATTCCTTGTTAAATTAAATGTGTGGCAAAATAAAACCAGAAGTCCAAACCCTGAGAACAGGACTCATAACGATAAAGGGACATGGGGACAGGAGGAAGGTTGGAGAGAGTGAGTGGGGGAGCAATACATCATACACACATATGAAATTGTCAAAAAACAAAATTAATTTTAAAAAAGTCTTGCCATGAAATGACATATGTTTATGATTATAAATAGAAGTTTCACCAGGAAGTATAAATAGCTTCTAATAATTGAGAAAGTAGTTAATAATTTAGTCAAAATGAATACCTGACATGGCTCAAGCAATAATGAAGAATAATAAAGGATTGACGAAACATACCTCATTACCTTTAAAAAGTGCATTGTCCTTTTTATTTATTAACATATTTGTAGGACATCTGGCTGTGAATACTTAGTATCATACAAATACATTGGTGTCAGTGCTACAGTACCAGTGCTTGTCTCCTTTAAACAGGTTTCAGTTCATATGTAAAATTCACAAACAGGTAGGGAAACAGGGCTTATTTAGTTCCCTCCTCACCATAATTCTGAGTCCATATTACAGAACAGTTGCTGAGGCTCATCTGATTAAAAGAGGGTGGGGGGAGGTGTTACTCCCATTATATGCAAAGTATCTAACTAAAAAGAAGCGTCCTTTGAGAACAGGATTATCAAATAAAACATATAAAGAAATTTAAACTACTAACAACAACATAAAAGTGGCTTAGTAGATACAGCAAAATGGTTAACTGGTTTAGAGGAAATATTTTCATTAGGAAACAATTTCCATCTACTTGAGAGTAATTTAGGGGGACCAGAAGGGACTGAACGCAGGCTGCAGAAGGCTAAAGGCTACAAGGGAGATGAGGAGTTGTATGCAGCATATGTAGATAACTCTTTGAAACATGTGACTCAACCAGGACAAGCAAAATGAGGTCGTAGAAGAAAAGTATGAGTCAAAACAGATTTTTACCTAATTTTTCCAGAGGAATGGTCTCTATTGTGCGTTTAAAAGTGAATAAAACTCTGCAAGAAGAAAGAGTCTGTGGGGGTCTCTGTGACCAACATTGCTAGCAGGGTAATGATCCGTGGGAGGAAAAAAGGGAGCTTGGTTCAGCACAACTAAGTTGCTGGTGTTGATTCAAGGAGTCTGACCCTGAGTAGTTTATTTTAGACAGTTTTGGTTTGGTTTGGTTTCTTGTTTTTTGAGACAGGATTTCTCATTGTAACAGTCTTGGCTGTCCTAGAACTCACTCTGTAGACCAGGCTGACCTCGAACTTAAAGAGATCCACCTGCTTCTGCTTCCCAAGTACTGGGATTAAAGGCTTGTGCCACCACTGCCTGCCTATCTTAGTCATATTTCAGGCATATTTAAGTATGGCAAAATTTGTTAAAAATTTTTTCTGGCGATAAACTCAATCTCATGTACAATAAAGCACAAAGTAACCTAGATAAAGATTGGGTGTGACTACATTGAAATTCTTTGTAAAGTATACATGACACCTTCCATAAAGATGGGTTCTGTATATTGACTGAGAAAAACAAGATTACAATAAGGATCTGGGGGAGGACCCTGTGTGGTCTCTGGTCAGGCAGATAAAACAAAGATCACCAGGCTATTAGCCACATCCTACCCCGGCCTTCTGGGTGCACAGCTGGTTATGAATCCCTTCCTTTAAAGGACAACCCCATGTGGTTAGCATCCCAGGTTCCCTAGTGCTTGTCTGTGAGCACAAGGACCCCTGTGCCTCCTACAAGAGTCTACATTGGTTGAAAAGGAGAAAAGAAGCTGCCCTTCCTAGGACACCAGCATGAATGAGGAGGCTAAAGAGGAAAGTAGAGGCACAAACAAGATTCAAACTTCTGTCCAGGTCTCAAGAAGACCATGATCACCAGTCCCAGCCTTTGCACCTCACTTACCCAGGGACTGAAGAAAACAGAAAATATTCATATACTTGTCACTTATCTAACCAAAACACTTTCACGAAGGGACATTTGGATGAGAACCCATGGATGTGAGGACTCAGGTGCATTCAAGAGTTGGAAAGCACAGCAAGTGTGTAGAAAAAAATGTTCTCTCCCCTCAAGCATCCTGCATCTTCGGTGAGATGGCGCACAATTACTGATTACTTAACACAATGCAGCCCCTCGGTATTTGGTACCTTCCTACTACAGAGGGGAAGTGAGCACAGACAAAAACTATTAACACATCCGGCAGACTCATTTACTTCTGCGTCTCTGAACTGTTTCCCAGCCCCCGCTGAAGGTGCCCTTGAGACATCTCAACCAACACAATGAAAGGTGAAACTACACACGACAGATTTGTTAAACCTGGCTTGCACATTCAGAAGGAAATATCACTCCCCAATAGCACTGCCATTAGCAAACAATATAATATTTATTAAGCACTCGACTGCCTGGAGTACCCTCCTGTAACCAGTAAAGATTAGAAGGTAAAGGCCATAGGAAACATGAATTTTCCTTTTGCAAATGCAGACAGGGAGCTCTTTGTAGTTTCACATAGGCTGATGTAATGCTTACTCTCAGAGAGGGATCGTTTTCCTTGTCACCTCAACACCGTGTCATTTAAGCCCACAAAGCCCTTGAGAGGTGCCATTCAGGATCTCCTTTCCTGCTTGTCTTCCTCTTCTCTGTACATATCTTCCTTTCAGGAAATGCAAACAATCTGGTGTAATACTGAGGTTCTTCAAGGATGTATATGCATTAAGCATCCAGTACCTATTGAAAGAGTACCTGGTCCTGCCTGGCACTAGGAGGTGTCTAATGCTTGAAGTTAAGAAAGAATGGAGGATTTCTGTGGGCCTCTCTAGCACTTTGCTTCTTCCTATTCTCATGTGGTCTTCATTTACCATGGTCTCCTATTCCTTGTTCTCCCTCTCTGTTCTTGATCCAGCTGGGATCTCCCGCTCCCCCAAGCTCTCTTTCCCTCGCCCCTCGCCCTTCATTACCCCCACTGATGTCCAGGCTGTTCATGTAGATCTCTTCCATTTCTCCGTCATTGGGTGATCCCCGTGTCTTTCTTGGGGTCCTGTTTTCCAGGTAGCCTCCCTGGTGATGTGAGTAGCAGTCCAGTCATCCTTGTTCCACATCTAGTATCCTCCTATGAGTGAGTATATACCATGTTTGTCTTTCTGAGTCTGGGTTACCTCACTCAGGATGATTTTTTCTAGATCCTTCCATTTGCCTGCAAACCTCATGATGTCATTGTTTTTCTCTGCTGAGTAGTATTCCATTGTGTATATGTACCATATTTTGTTTATCCATTCTTCAGTTGAAGGGCATCTAGGTTGTTTCCATGTTCTGGCTATTCTGCTGGCAATGGTCGAGAGACAGCCCGAACTGACCTACTCTGGTGATGGGATGGCCAAACACCCTAATTGTCGTGCTAGAAACCCCATCCAACTACTGAGGGATCTGGATGCAGAGATCCATGGCTGGGCCCCGGGTGGAGCTCTGGGAGTCCAATTAGTGAGAAAGAGGAGGGTTTATGTGAGCGAGAATTGTTGAGACCAAGGTTGGATAAAGCACAGGGACAAATAGCCAGACGAATGGAAATACATGAACTGTGAACCAATGGCTGAGGGGTCCCCAACTGGATCAGGCCCTCTGAATGGGTGGGACAGTTGATTGGCTTGATCTGTTTGGGAGTCATCCAGGCAGTGGGACCGGGTCCTGTGCTCATTCCATGAGTTGGCTGTTTGAGGCCTGGGGCCTATGCAGGGATGCTTGGCTCGGCCTGGGAGGAGGGGACTGGACCTGCCTGGACTGAGTCTACCAGGTTGATCTCAGTCCTCCTCGGGGGAGGCTTTGCCCTAGAGGAGGTGGGAGTGGGGGGTGGGCTGGGAGGAGGGTAAGGGGGTGGGAGGGGAGAGAACAGGGGAATTCGTGGCTGATATGTGGAACTGAACTGTATTGCAAAAAAAAAAAAAAAAAAAAAAAAAAGAATAAATTAATTGCAACTCAAAAAAAAATAAAAAGGGTGATCTTAAGTTTAAAAAAAGAAAGAAAGAATGGAGGAACAAATGGAATGATATGTACCATTGTGATGGCAAATGAGACAAAATCAAGGGAAAGACAACAAAATTAGAAATTAGAAGACTGACTTCTAGACAAGCCAACTTAGCATAATCAAATTCTCTTTCCTGGTTAATACCTAACTATAAAGGCAGACCAGAAGTCTGCAACACGCTATACTTCCTGGAAGTATTCAATAACTAATAACGGTTGGTATAAAATTGACTCAGTTCCCTCACACAACAAGCATGATGAATGTGGTGTCTTGCTTGCATGCTTTTAGTCTTTTACCAGCAAATTCTCTCCTGAACCTCATATTCATGTATCTACCCTCTCTGGGTGCCTTTACCAGTATGTCTCCAAAATTTACCTCTATCACTACACTCCATCCTTCCTGTCTTATTTTTTTTTGTTGTTTTTTATTAGTTTTTTAGAGCTTTATATGTATTCTTGTCATACTCAACCCACTCTCTCAACTCTTCCCAGATCAATCCCCTCTTCCTTACTCACCCAACGTTGTGTCCTTTGGCAATTTAATCCTTCAAGATCAGTTTGGATTGCCTAAATACTCTTGGATCTGTGGTCTTTCGCTGGAGAGTAGTCCACTTACCAGAGGCTACCCTTAGAGTAAACTGACTCTCCTCCCAGCAGCTCAATTCCAATCTTCAAATGCAATGTTCACTCATAGATTGAAGCCAGAAAACAAGGGTTCATTTTTGACCTTCCCCTTTCTCACACCTCTGTGCTCACCTGCTCCATTCTCGATTGCTCCTGGCTTCTCCCCGCAAGCTTTCTCTGCATTCGTCATCCTTGCCCAGCCAGCACTTACGGCAATTGGCATTCGGTCATCTCAGCTGCATGACTGCAGCACAATCTCAGGGTTGATTTTTGTTTTGTTTTCCTGCTCCCACGGTTGCTCATACCTATCACCCTCTAAGTAATGCTTTGTCCTGTATTTCTAAGTGCTTCAGTGGTACCTCCCCTGCTACAGGACAAAGTCCTTCCCACCAAGGCCCATATTCAACTCCCCCTGTAAGGTAGCCTTCACACCTCATCATCCATTTAACTTCAAAGTTACTACTCCAGCAAATTCTGGGTGCTTTGTAGCTGGCCTTGCTCCTCCTGCAGGCTTCATTGCATTTTAAGTATCATGTTGAAATGATCTATTTATTCAACTTTACCATAAAATCTTTAAGGCTAATAACCATGGTGTGTTTATTCTAATAGCTATGACATCTATCCAAGTGCATCATTATGAGAAGTTAATAAATACAGAATGAAAATAAACTTTATCTAGGCATACAAGACAACTTCTATAGTATCCTGCTAATGACCTTTGATTTATCTTATCAATCATGTGGCAATCCGAGCTATGCTCTAAGATGGTATTTTTGTGGCAATATGAAAGGAGAAAGAGATGCCCCCTTTATTCTGTCCTCCCTGTCATAGTTATAACCCCAAAGGACAATTGTGTACATCGTTGTCTTTTTGTGTTTAACTTGCCACCCTCCAAGTGGTCAATATCTTCAATACCCATGCACAAACTAGTATCATGGCTGCTATGATCTTCAGAGAAGGCCTTTATGATGAAGAAGGAATCCAAGCAAACGGAGAGTCTGTCTCAATAGGCATAGGGAAGGCTCTCATGACTTCTTGCAACATATTGTAAAGTTCATCAACATTAATACTGTAGGTTGATTGAAGACTAGGAGGGAAATAGAAAATGAGCATTAGGTAAAGCTAGTCAATGCTTTGTCCTGTACAGGGTAGCAGAACAAATGCTATTGGTGGAGTCTAGTCAAGTACAGTGGTGCTTACTCTAAAATTCTTTTAACTTTTCTGTACCACAATAAATATCAAGAAAATCAAAAGTATTCCTGAAAAAAACTTTGAAGAGGAAGATTGGGGAGGGGCTTGTGTTGTTGTTGTTGTTGTTGTTGTTGTTTTGTGTTTTCTTAATTCCTGTAAAATGATAACTTTTGAATTTCACACCCCTAACCACCATCCACTAAGAATGGTCATCAGTAGTCTCACTTTGCCCTGCTTCAGGTCCCAATGTTTCATGAAGGAAAACACTCTATTTCCGATCAAGATAGTAACCTAGAGTTTATTGTATGCACAAATCAGGGGAGGGAGACTGGCCCTGTTGAATCTTGTTATTATTAAAGCAGGAAGTTGAATTTCCCCACCTGCAAATGAAACTGGAAACTTCATCTCCCCTCCCCCAAAAAGGACTACAGGAAAGGGTGCGGGAGGCTTTGTTTGGGAGGCCTCTTTAGCAAGTATACAAATGTCATTCTTTCATCACTATTGCTTAGCAAGGCTATGAGCTCCCTCCAAAACTGCTGCAGAGTTTCAGGGAAGGCCTGAGGATTACTCATTAAGAGTAAAATCACATCAGTTCTGAAAAGTAATGGTTCTGTTTTGTTTTCCAATCTTCTTGATATTTAGGATTTTAAGAGTTTTCTTCCAAAAATACTTCCTAAATCAATGTAACTATTCTTCAGCATCTCAACCATGGGGACCTCTCATAACTTTGCAAAGAGAAGGCAGTTGTTTGCCTGGCCCAAGGTGTACACTGACTCTTTTATGCAAATATGTCTTTCTACTCCTGTGGCCAAGTGCCTCGCTGTTATCGCCATATGTTTGTTCAAGTGGTGAGGAAATATTAAATATCACAAGTTCTCAGCAGAGACCGGACAGTAATTATCAACAGATGGCAGCAGTGGGGGGCTGAGAGAGCAGAAGAGTCCTCCCGCAGGGGGGCTGGAGCTAAGCCTCAGGCCATTCATTGGCCATCAACCTGGGAAGAGAAGATGACCTCTCTCTCTCTGCTTTTCACATTATCTGACCCTTCCATGGCATCAACCCTAAAGAACTAATTCCAATCTCCCACGGAAGTGATGGAAGATTTACCTGTGCACTAGGATCATTCAGTGGTCCTTGGGAGAAAGGAAGCATCACTAAGTTTTGAATGATTGAGGAGTGAATGAGACATAGCTTTACCGTGGATGTATAGCTCTCCCGTGGATGTTCTAAGTTCAGCAAATACATACTGAAGACTCACTCTGTTCTGCACATTGCACAAAGATCATAGAAACAGTGATTTAAAAAAAAAGATATAAACCTAGTTCTTGGGGAGTTGGCATCTAAACAGTTTGTTATCCGAAGCCATGGAAATGCATGCACTGGATACAGGGTCATAAAATTCTGTCATGATTCATTCTGTCTAAAACAGACCTTAAGGAGATAAAGGACTTATATACCAAGAAGGTATTACAAAGGGAAGGGAACTCATGGGCCCCACACTCCTAACTGAGAAGCTGTGGCTAGTTGGAAGCTTCTGAGAAAGCGAGAGTTGGTTTTCTTTAAAGGTATGGTCCTGTTAGGTTCACCACCTTCTAATGGATGGCCCCACACACAGGGGTGTATGGACTTGATGGGTTATTTTCAGATTAGAGAGGAAGTGAGGTAGATGTACCTGGGAGGAGTTAGGGGGAAAAATGGAGAAAGAATATGATCAAAACTCATTGAATGGAGTTCTCAAGGAATTAATAAAAATATTGATTTAACTTTAAAGAGGTGGCATCTACTGTGGGCTTATAAATAAGAATATGATTGTTCTCAAAATGCAACAGGTAATAGGCATTCTGTGCTGGGGGAGGCAGGCGGGATCTCACGCTATGAAGTGAGATCCAATGGACCTGGATAGGAGTATGAGAAAGGAATTCTCCCAGGAAGCTAGATCCTGAACAAGGGCATCGAGGCCAGAGAGCGCTGGGCACAGCTGCCTGTCTTTTGCCTGTGTCTTTCTTAAGCCAATATTGGTCCAGACAGTGACGATGGAAACTCGAGTGTGGAAAGCCAAGTGGTGTCAAGTTGCTCTATCAACCACTGTAAATGATGATGCTGAGGATAGTATTTAGTTAGATGGAATCTGTGGAAAGCCCACTGTCCCTGACGGCCCTGCTAAGACCTCCAGAACAGTCTCCACGCCACTGAAATACTCAGTGTGAAATATTTAAAGAAGCAGAAAATAAGGATGACTTTGGTTCCACCACCCAAATCGGTTTCCTTTGATACTCTGAAGACGTAAATTCTACAAACAGAATTAAAGTTCCCTCTATATGCCTTCCTGGTCCCACTTTTCCTCTTCTTGCAGTCCGCAAATTGTGCTTCTCCTTTGCTGATTAATATCAAATTTTTATAACTGCTTTACAAGCCTAAAATTTCCCACTGTCTTCTCCCAAACACGTTGAGGAATTTACTATATTTCAACTCCTCATATACAGTTCAGTCTTTATTTTCTTCCTCTTGCTATCTAGACTTCACTTAGTGATTTTCTTTTCTGTATTTTTCACCTTCATTCAACACATCAAGACAGAATATTAAAATAATTTCTGTTCTGTGTTCTTACTCATAGTCATTTCTCCTTTGTGGATTTACTTCTCTTTTTAGTAGATAATTTATCAGTTCTATCAGTAAGATTTGCAAATGGCACATTATATAAAACATCTATTTTCAAAAAATAGAGATATTTAAGTGATGAATTTCTTTAATCTTGCTCTTCAGATCTTTTAAATTTTACCCTTCCCAGTGAGCAGCAATTGTCATTTGGGTATGAATTTATAACTCACTGTGATTTTCTCTTTCAAGACGGTATTCCAGTGGCTTCTATCATCTGTTCTCATAAGGATAAATCACAGTCAGGTTATTTGTAAGTTCCTTTATCATTAATCAGTCCCTGCTGTCTCTCTTTTATGACCGATTTTTAACCTCCACATTCCTCCATTGTCTTGTGATTGTTTGGCTTTAGGTGTGTCTATCTGGTCCAGTTCCCCCATCTTACAACTCTTGACAATAATGACCATTCACCTTCCAAAGTTTCTTCTCTAAGATTTTATGATTTTGTTTTATATTTTCTTCCATACTTAAGATAAGTTAGCTACTGACACCTTCTGTTTTTCTTGCCCAGCCTGAAATGCACCATTGAGTCCTTTATTTCTATAATTATGGTTTTTAATTTTCAATTTAATTTATGATATTTTAAAACATACACATGTTATAATTTGTTTGATTGCTTATCACACCTTACCTTTGCATCTCTTGCTGCTTACTAATTGGAGGTATTCTGCAGCTCTATTGTCATTTCATGCATCATACACATCCAACCATGGGTCATATTTTCTTCCTTTAAGTGGCTCCTACATCTGGTTTTGTAACTGCTCTGCGGGGTTTGTTCAAATCAAAGAAAACATTGTAGTTTGACTGTGGATGGGAGTGATCGTGATCGAGTCCCCATCTTGATTTTTCTCCTGGAGCC
This sequence comes from Peromyscus californicus insignis, assembly GCF_007827085.1. Lineage (NCBI taxonomy): Eukaryota > Metazoa > Chordata > Mammalia > Rodentia > Cricetidae > Peromyscus > Peromyscus californicus. The sequence goes on from NW_026294424.1 coordinate 36,941,957, forward strand.
TTGCTTTCTCTGCCTCTTTGCCTCCTGGAGCTCAGCTGTCCTTAAAAAACACGTGGGCACAATCATTGAGCTGGAGATTTTCTTGTCTCAGGTCTGGAAGTTGTGCATATCTTACAACCAAACAGGAGCTGTTTGACTCCCAGTAGGAGACCCCACCAAGAAGTTGGAGGCAGGGTCAACGGCACCTACCTCCAAGGACTGAATACGGGGACTCTTCTGTCTCATCAGAAACCCAGTGACCTGCTGGGTGATAAGCTCTCACCTTCATGTGTCCTTTCATTCTCTGAAATACAGAAGTGTTGGTCCTGATATTTATCTCGTGTGCATTCCCCTTTCATTCAATGTGTTTCACCTGTTATTTCTGTGGTTGGGAAGTAGCAGAACTGTATGGTCAACAAGCAGGCATCCTCCTGCCCCTGCACAATCAGTTACACCCTCAATCCCAACATAGCCTGTGCTCATTTTTTATTGAAATGTCTCTCCCAGCTTTGCCCATCCTCGATGCTCAAGACATAGCCCGTGTCTCTTCTTTCTTGAGAACATTTCTGTAACAGCCTCCACCATCCTCCATTTCCTTCCTGTGTCCTCCTTCCCTCGCCTCAGCATGAAGCTTCTCAAAGCTTGGATTTACTTCGTCTCGCGTTTCTTCTTAGGCTTCACCTTCAGAGTGCTTGGTTGGTGTTTAGGGAGTGACCAATTAATGAATGCTTTATTTGCTCAGCTTTTAGGAAGCTCAAGTTTTCAGAGCCTTATTTCCACTCTCCTGAAACCTACTAGCAACGTTGAAAAAGAGTGAAGCGAAAACAATTTCTCTCTTAAAGTCATCCCAGATTCCTAAGCCTTTCCTCCAATGTCCCCAAAGCATGCAGAGACTTTGCACTGTCTCCCAGGTCTATGAAACCCAATGCAGTTTCTTCTCCTCACCATTTCGAAAGATAAATAGGATTTGTAGAGGAATTATGCAAACATTCCCTGGAAAATCGAAAGACTTTTTTAAAACCCACAGGCAAACTTCAGGAAAGCCAAAATCAACTAGTTTCATTTTACATGCAGAACTTTCTACACCTCACTATAAAATAATGTAATGATTAAATCTTACCAAAATGTAACATATATATCTCAAAGAAACATACCTCACCAACGAATATTAGATATGTACACGTGCATGCAAATGTAGCGTGTGCATTTCTGAAAAAGAATAGCAACTTTGTGTAAACTGAAGAATAAATGCAGGAGTGAGAGATCAGAGCCAATATTTTTTTTTCTTTAGTGACTAACACTTCTTTCCCAAAGGTAAAGATTACTTAGAGTTTATTCCAAACACATCTTGGTCCTCAGACAACTTGAATTCAAATTCATTTTGGAATGCCATTCCCATCATCATGGACAGGATCAGGCCTGGATTGAACTCATCCTCCCCTGGGAAGACATGGGCTTCTCCTTGTCCTTTGTCATGCCTCCTTCAGAGGGAGTTATCTGAAGTATTTCTGCTAATTTGTTTCCTCCAACAAACTGTGGGTCATCCGAGGACCATGCATATTCAAAGGCCAAATGTGTTCATCTTTGAATCCCAGACCAGACCTGTGCCTTGTTAAGATAAAAAAATAAATTTTGAGTGAATGAATAAATTAAAGAGGTGAGCAAAAGCATTCTGAATGTATTTTCTGTTGCTGAAGGCAACAAATGGCTTTTACTTTATCCAGATAGTGCTCCAAAAACACAACTGGGCTGCTGTGCCGCATCGTCAGCTTTCAGTATGAATAGCTTGGTCCTCCTGAAACTGCAATAGAGAAGCTCCTCCCTTTAAAAAATTACCCCTTTTATACCAGCAAATAAACACTCAAATGACATGTTTTTCTATTAAAAACTCATGGGCCTTAAATTTCTTTTTAATCACAGGCTTTAGTATTATTACACGTGTTCCATTAACAGGCATATCCAATGAATTCCCTTTCATAAACACATGTAAGTTCAGTGCAAACCAGCCAGGTGATTAATTTATAATTCTTGACACATTAGAGGGGTGGGCTGGAGGGAGAAGCAACACATAGGTCCTAGGATGGGGCCTTTCACGCCAACGCCACGGACACACACAGAGAAGGGCACACGCACACCACCCATGAACACCCACTGTGCTGAGCTGGCATTGGATCCCAATCTGACAAACCAATGCCTGAAGGCAAATAACAAAGACTAAACTGTTGCAGGTTCCTTTTCCCATAAAAAATAATAATAATGTATAAAAGTAGTTGGAGCTTGGCCAGAGCGTAATGCAACACGATTTCTAAAATCAGCATCCTCCTTCCTCCCACACACATTCTCCCCAACTGTTCCATCAGTTCTCTCTTGCCTTCCTAGGCAGGTTACTTAACTACCTCAAATAGGAAGCCATCCAACATCTACTTCAATCAGCATTCAGCCTTCTCCTAAATTTCAGGAGCATGATGAATCTACACAAGAGACAACCTCAAGCTAAAATTGAGCTGCCACTAACACACTATCATTTTAGGAGGGTCATTTCCCTGTGGTACTTGAGTGAGCAAGATCATTAAATAAGTTGGCTGAAATGGTTCCTGATTCTTCTGATGTTTTAGGTAATGGTTTATACTCAGGCATAGCCCCTAGAGCCAGACCATGCCCAAGTCCAAGCCCTTCGCAAGCAAATTAGCTTACCTTTCTCTGCCTTGATTGATGTCTTTGCCAGGATTGAAAACCAAGGATGGTGGTGATGGTTGTGACTATGATGATGCTGAGAGTGGTGAGTGGTGATGATATTATAGGATAGCAATAAGTACCGCCTGGAATCATAGTGAAAGCTAAGCAGTGTTTTGAAGGGACTTAGATAAGAGTCTAACTATATAAGCCCTGTATACATGTCAGTTATTACCACAAAACAACAAATAAAAGCTTCTGAAGAATCTATTACTGACTACTGTCCTATTTCTGTTTCAGAATGAAAGAGCAATTTTGTAAAAGAGAACTCTAGCTTTTCCTTCTGGTCACCCAAAGGAACATCTTTTACTACAACTCACTAAAACCCATGACTCTATACCCATGAGGTCTTGGGAGCAAGGCTGGTGCTATGGAGGCTGAGGACATGAGGAGAAGCGGAGTCCAAGGTAAAGGATGAAAATGTGCTGGAAAACCAATGAGACTTGTGATGTGTTTGCTACACGGGCCTTGGCAGAATCTGAGACATTTTATGTTCACCAAAACTTACTCATAAAAAGCCCAGTGCCTAAAGGAGTATGGAAAGTTCAGAGTTTGGAACTCTCAGAGGTATGTCAGCCCAGGTCACCTGGGAGTCAAGTAGCAGCATCCTGGAGTGAGGGGAGTTGATCCAAAACCTTCACAGTAAAATGGAAACTGTGGTACCCTCCTGAGCTGTGGATGCTGTGAGCTTCTCAGGACCAACTTGGAGGACAGAGAGACAAGCACAGTGCAGATTATTAGATCTGTGATAACCCAGTTCAGGTACAGATTTCCTCCAGAATGAGGTACTAGAAACACTGTTCTTTGGCATCAGGCATTCAGTTCCCCTTCACAAACATTTGAATACATGGCAGGGAATAAGAACTATGACACAAAATGTGGTGGGAAGACATAGGCCGGTGTGACTATCTCCATCCATGTTTCCACTGGGACCTGGTGACAGTTCAATGTCTTCATCCTTCTCCACCTTCACCAAGTACAGCACTCAATCCTGAATATCTAGATCTCAGCTCCAGAAGATCCACTGAAGAGCTTTGTGGTCTGAGGGACCTCTCAGCCTCTCTGTACCTGCATTGCCAATGTGTTCAACATCAGTTTATGCTTCTCAGTCACAAGACCTTGACCAAGTAGTTTCTCCATACCAATTGTTAGTTCAGTCATCTGTAAAATGGGAACAGTAATAACTGCCTATGTGACAGTCTTAATGTCAAACTCAAGTGAAATAATGAATACAGACATACTCTAACATGCCAATAGCTTGGATTACCACCATGACCACCAATATTTAATGAGGCTCACCATGAACATGATACTGTTCCAAACTCACCTATTATTAGTGTTTAGTCCTATGAGTAAAGTATAATTATCATTCACACAAAACAGTTAAAAAATGGAGCTGACTTGGCAAGTGTCTCCCAGAAAAAGTAGACTTGCTTACAGACATTTTATTTAGATAAGTGATGACAAAGAATGGAACTGAGCCTAGAAGGCAGAAAGAGGACAATAGAAAGACAAGAGCCGAGGCAAATGGATAAGACCAGTAGTAGCTAGGCAGAACTTCCTGCAGAGCTAGCTGTCACCCAAGGATAGGAGAAGGGGATCTTACTCAACAGATCTACACTCCATGGTGCAAGGACTTCTTCATGAAATAATTAATATCCTTGGATGTCAAGCTTATAGAACCAGTCATCAGAATGGCTGGGCATTTCCCAGCATGCTTCTCAGACAGCAGGCAGAGAACAGCCAGCTTAATGAAGAAGCAGTTAAAAGGGGAGTCGAGAGGATGTCAAGTTAGTGCGGGAGGTATCTATTACTGTCCTGCGTTAAAGCTCCTGCTCACCCACAGAACTCTAAGGATGTGCAGTCTAACTTAAATTATGGGGTTTAATTACTATCAATGTCTCCAGTGTGTCACTGGGTAAGGTGGTACATACCTGTAATGGCAGCACTCAGATCATGAGGTAGGAGGATGGTAAGTCTGAACCCAGCCTAGATGACATAGCAAAACACTGTCTCAAAAAAAAAAAAGAAAGAAAAGAAAAGAAATCAATGTTTTAATATTAGTTCATCAAGTATAGGACATGTACCCTCCCTTACACAAAATGTTCACAATAGCAACAAGGAGGTTTGGGAGAAAGAAAGACTACTGATGGTCTCTGCTTATTTTGTAAACCTAAAAGAGAAACAGTCCAAGAAGCAAACACTACAGTTCTCTTCCTCTCTCGCACACTTACCAGGTCTTGACCATGGTTGTTATTTCATGGCATTCGTGGAATCTGATGGGAGATAGTTAGAGTTGCATTACCAATTCCTGCCAGTCCCCACTCACCCTGACATAAACCCTTGAAGATATTTTTGTATCTTTTGTTCACTGATAAATTCCCCAGAACTGCCCAAGGCATAACGGCCTGTGAAACCTTTTTGAATGAATGAATGAATGAATGATGACTCCAGTAGTCTAGCTGCAAAAGAGAGAACTCAGGAGGTGAAAAATAATCCTCACAGAAAAAGTATTCAAAGAGGTTTAAGTTGAATCCATTTCTCCCATAAAGCTAACTAGGGTCCCCATTGTGTTCATACTCTCAAGAAATCACCATGAAGATACTCAGAAATTATTAGTCGCCTTAAGCCAACTGAGAAGCCAAAAATAAATACAAGAATCACAAATTACCAAAAAATTTCACTAATTTTAGCTGCCTCTCCAAGAGACTGACAGTTACCCTGAGGTCATGGTTCCAAAAACAGTGATGTCTGCTTCTTCTGGGATTCCCTGCAACCAGTTGGACAAGCAAGGACCATGAGACCATCAGATGGTAATGTTGACATGGGAGCATTGATGAGAGTAGTTGTCACTTGTTGAGGTCTTACTGTGCACGAGGCATGGAGAGACTTTCTAGTCATCATGGCTGTCATTACTGTCCCCACTGTGGCAGAGACAATGATGAAAGTCTAGTCACTACCGCATTTTCCTCTGACATCTAAGAAAGACACATTTCATACTACCACTCTCCCGTGACTTCCAACAAGAACTGATTCCTGAATCTTGACTCATGGAAGTTAGGCAGAGGGCATCTTCCTACCTCCAGGCATAGTTTCTCTGTGATAACCACTATAACCTTCCATACCCTCCATCATGAGGCTAAAAAGGAAGAGAGAAATAAAATATAATTGCATCAAGCCACTGATACCTGCTTAGTTAGAAAAACAGTATAAATCACCCTGTCTTCACTCAACTGTTTTATTCGAGGGGAAACTGAGGCATTGTTATAGAAACTGGCCATCCTTGTTACTGGAACTGGCATTTGAACTCAGGTAACTGCCCTGGTTCCATGAGTTTAATCCACCATGAACAAGCATGGACCCAGGAGAGGGCCAAATGCTCTCATTTAGATGGATTCACTGATAGTAGAAAGATAGAAAAGAGCAGCAGAGAGTGTGAAAGCAGGAAGAACAGATATTGCACAATAAAGTGCCCAGTTAGTCTGTGGCTAGCACAAGTCACACACTTTATTTTGATACAGATGGTGTATAGCATTTTCTGTTCATTAAATTCCTCAATATAACTTTACAGCAAGAATGCTTGTCTTGTATTTCATATGGTCCCAGGTGTGCTAGGAAAGAGAATTAAGCCACCCAGCAACACTGCATGAAACTAATTAATTGGCAAAATTCACAGTTCTTACCATTATTATAGTACTATGTGTGGAAGGGAAATAGGTGAAGGAAATGAACATCAAAGAGAAGTGTGGGACGAGGGAAGCAAGCATTGATTCATACTAACTCCTGAGAAAACGTCAGGGAAGGAGTGCCTATAGTTCCTACTTCATCGCACGATTCTGGCAACACAGGAAGGCACCATCTTTTACTTGTCATAAACAAGTAAACTGTGGGCTAGGAAGGCAAGTAAATTTCAAGACTTGACAACTCACTTGGAGCAGAGAAGAAACCCTATAGTAATTCCAAGCCATTGTAGGTTCTCAGCTTTTTGTGTGAATCTGTGCCTTGTCTGTGTACATGGAGGCCAGAGGCTGATACTGTCTTCCTGTATTGCTCTCCACCTTCTGTTTTGAAGCATAGTCTCTCACTGGACCTGGAGCTCACCATTTCACATAGACTGGCCAGCGAGTCACTGGGAACCACCTGTCTTCTCTCCCCCAGTACTGAGGTTATAGACACATATCACCATGCCTGGCTCTTTCACTTGTGGTCTGGGGATCCAAATATAGGTCCTCATGCTTTCATGGCATGTAATTTATCTTCTAAGCCATCTCCTTGGCCACCTCAAGGTTTAGCTGAGCTCAAATTTTTGAGCCCTCATCAGTTGTTTCCATTGCTTTGGGTCTGTGTTGAGGCTGTCCATCATGGCAGAAATGAATGATGAGCAAAACCACTCACTTCAAGACAGACTAGAAATCAAAAAGACCCAGAACAGGCAGGGTCCTACAGTCTCTCCCAAGTGCAGAGCTGATGATGCCTGAGGACCCCTCACTAAGTCCCACCTCCTAATGGTTCTATTATCTAATCAATAGCACTACCTGGGCACTTGACCTTTACCACATGGGCCTTTGAGGAACATTCAAGATCCAATATATAGAACCAATGAGAATGCATGTTGGAAATATAAACTAAACACTTCCATGGAAAAAGTCTGAAGGGCAATAATAGATCATCTCAATAGAATGTTTGCTATGTGTTAGGCATATTATATATGGTTTTGTCACACAACATAGAAACATGGCACATATTACTGTTTGTTAGCCCCACATTTACAGGTATGGAAATGAACAAGTGAAGATGGCTCCCTTGCCTTTCCAGATTAAAACAACATGTATTAGATAGCTCTGTGTGCCCCAAATATGGGTACGGTGTTGTAGAGTATTAGTTGAAAATGTGTTACATTTGTTTATGCTGCAGAATATTTGTTTAATGATGCAAAGATGTATTGCAGTCTTCTTTTTTTTTTTTTGGTTTTTCGAGACAGGGTTTCTCTGTGTAGCTTTGCCCCTTTCCTGGATCTCGCTCTGTAGACCAGGCTGGCCTTGAACTCACAAAGATCTGCCTGGCTCTGCCTCCCAAGTGCTGGGATTAAAGGTATGCACCACCACCACCCGGCATGCATTCTTTCTTGTTGCATTTGTTTAACTCCATAAAGCTTTGTTACTGTGCCTGTCTAAAACACCTGATTGGTCTAATAAGGTACTGAATGGCCAATAGCTGGGCAGGAGATAGAAATAGGTGGTGCTACCAGGCAGAGAGAATAAATAGAAGAAAGAGAAGAGAAGAGGAGTGGGAAAAGAAAGGAGATGAAGATGCCAGGGGTCAGTCACCCAACCACACAGCCAGCCACAGAGTAAGAAGCAAAGAAAGGTATATAGAATAAAGAAAGGGAAAAGCCTAGAGGCAAAAGGTAGATGGGATAATTTAAGTTCAGAAAAGCTGGCTAGAAATAAGCCAAGCTAAGGCTGGGCATTCATAAGTAATAATAAGTCTCTGTGTATTTATTTGGGAGCTGGGTGGCAGGCCCTCAAAGAGCAAAGCATGAAAAAAACAAACAAACAAACAAAAAGCTGCAGTACAGGTTAGCTGGATTGTTTGGCTCAGAGTCTCTCAGAAGTGTCAGCCCAGGTGTTAGGCAGAGGTATGGTTATCCAAGGCTGGACCAGGAGAAGGTCTGCTTCAAGAATCATGAGTGGAGCCTTCAGCAATATCATTTCCTTGTCACGTTGGCCTAACAAAAAGTCGATTCACAACCCACACAGAATGTGCTGCTGATCTTACATATATGAGAATGTTCATAGCAAGTACATACTTGCTCCAGTACTTCAAGAGGTAATGTAATATTCATAATGTGAAGGTCAACAATGAGGCCACAAATACCAGTACCTTTGGGCAGAGCTGAATGGGATAATTGCAAATGAGAGGTCATCATCACAAGGACATGATATAAATGAAAGGGTCTTATTCTGGAAGTGTATGGCAAAGCAAACAAAAACTCATCAAGAACCCAAGAAAATGTCACAATCAAGATAGCCAAGGAATACTGTGTAATGCTATCTGGGGGTATAGATCTTGCAAGGGTCAAGGTAAAACCATTCCTAATTTAGTAGCCAAGAGCACAAGAGCACTCAAGGATATGACTGTGTGTGTGTATAAAGATTCCTATCTAATATAAACTTAGCAAGAAAGCCTGAGTGACGTAACTGCTGTCTCAGGACTTGTCCTTGATCTATTTACTCTGCAGGTACAAGGATATGAGAGGTAAAATGGCATCTCATTCAAGAGTCTTAGACAGTGCTCCAGGGCACCTACAGCATGCCAGGACATGTATCTTGACTGATGTAAAGGTAATGTATTTGCTGCAGAAAACAATTGCACTCACTCAACCAATGGAGGAAAATAACCTTTATACATGTGTCTAGGCATCCCAATGAAGCAAATGAATCTTGCAAAATTCTCTGGAAGTTTGGGAAAGGTGTTGCTATTCTAAGGGCCATCTACATACAACATTGCTGCTACATGTTCACACTTTGCTATGATGAATGACATTTGGAAGGAAATTGTGAAGACACAAAAACACATCTGAAGACTTTAACCAAGATTCTCACATGCTGAAGAGAAATATTTAATGTAAAGGAAAAATATAGCATACAGTCAAAAGGTGATTTCTTCCTACAGATTGCCATTCCTATCAACAAGCAATATGTATTGATGCCCCGAGGTAGTCTACAAGCCATTTTAGAATATCAACAAAAGAGAGATTGATGATTCTGTCACTGTAGCAGCTCAATTACGCAGCAATTAATTTTTGTTCAACATTTTAGATGTTCTCCAGGCCCAGTGTGCCTCAGCAACCATTCTGGGTTTTTTTAAATTGTAATGCAGTATTTAATACATTTGTGAGAAATTAAATACTTTATAAAATATGCTTAGTGATAGGTGATTATGCCCATCTGTTAATTGGTATAAGGGTGCTGAGAATATTCAAGGTAAGCTAGGCTAATGTATGATTAAATGTATTTTTTTAACTTGGAATATATCCAACTCACAATAGATTTATCAGGAAAATCCACCATAAACCAAGGATTACTATATAAGAACATCTACTGATTTTTCTCAATGTTTCGCATATGTCTTTGCCACACTAGGGCAAAGAATTTGAATTGTTATGTCTGTGCCCTGAGGTCTTGGAGGAGGCTGAGTGTAAAGGCATATGCTAGTTGATTTGACAGAGGAAATTCCAAGCACACCATTTAGACCGAAACATTGTTGGCTCCTTCCAGACAAACTTACTGTGCCGTGACAATCAGGAGCAAAGAATGGCAGGGTAGAAAATTTGGGCAGCTTGCAATATAACCAGAAACGAAAAAAGTTGAAGGGTGGTTCCAAGAAGAGTACAGTTGTTAAAGAGATTAGCACCACTGGAAAAGAAGCCAAGGACTTTGCACAAGACAAAAAGTCAAGAGGACTCAAGGATTGCTCATGAATCAGCAAGCCCCAAAGGCCCAAAGTAATATAAGTTAAGTGTACGCTTACTACAAAGACTTCCATGTGTGGGAAAAACCAAACCAAACCAAACAAACAAACAAAAAAAAAAAACAGCATGACTTGATGCATAGACCCACCTATGGGGTTGTTTCCCCAGAATTCTGTTCTGTGTTTAGCTGTCAGGACACTCGGGTACATTTCAGACTAAATACCACTCATGCTCAGAATCATGAATACGATGCTGCCTTTGCAGAAATCAAGTGTCGTGGAGTCAGAAAGGCTTCATCCTGGGTTTCTAAGGAAAGCATGGGAGAGCCGGCACTTTTAGAGTGAGTTCTTTGAAAGGGTTTCCGGCAGGTTGGTGGTAGAGGTGTGGTAGTGAAGCCCACGCTGCAATGAAGGGCCCCAGGACTTCAGAAATGTGGGTCATGGAAAACCTACTGAGGAAAGAAACAGGTACTAAGGAACAAGAGGGACTCAAGAGATTGATTTTGGTGTTCCTAACCAGCAAGGTTACGGTGCATGGCTGTCATACCCTTTCAACTCTACATTTGATCACAGTGTGACCCCAGTGTTGTTCATTGAACTTTAGGATTAATGGTTTCCCTGTTGAGTTTCTGTCTTACTTTGGTCCAATTCTGTTTTTCCACATCTCTATTCCTTCTTTTTGAAATGGGTCTGGTTACTCTGAGTCACTACATATTAGAAGTAAGTGACAGCTAACTTTTATTTATTTACAGAAGGACTCATGGCTTAATTTGGCTTGAATCTCAAAGGAAACTCTGAAGCTAGATTGTCTGGGCTACAGAGTCATTTCAAGTCCAACCTGGGCTACTTATCAAAACCACATCTTAAAAACTGTAAAGAAAAGAAAGGGCTAAAGGATTTGTTCAATGTTATAGTGCTTGTCCAGCAGCACACAGGGCCATAAACTCAATACCAAAAAAAATGAATTAATTAATAAATGCATGAATGAGAAAAACATGGAAACAAATACTTTACACCAGGACCACAGGAAAATTTCTTGAGGGCATCTCAGGAATTAGCCAGATTCTACCTTTCATGGGCTCCAATGTATAGAACTTAAAATTTCATTTGAAATGGTTCTCCCTGAGAAGACACAGCTTTTGGGTTCTCTCTTCATACAGGACTACCTAGGCAAGTCTTTTCTGAAGTTTAACAACAGATCAAAGACTACTGTGGTCATGGAACAGAATTATCCTGCATGGGTGAACAATGTCTCTCCAACAAGACAGGTTATTAAATGAGAGTCAGGTTACAAGGCATAGGGTGCCTCCCTAAAAGACATTGATCAGGGAGGCCCCAGAGATCTCCAAAACAACATAGGCTATGACCATTTCCTCTGGTTGCCCATCATAACTACATGTAAAGACCCCATTGCTGAAGACATCATGCACTTTGCCTATGGGATAAGAGAAATCAATCTCAAACTAAGCAGGAAGCTTTCTCTCTGGTGTCTAGCTTTCATAGTACCAGAAGTTTCTATGCAGACTCTTGGGGGAGAAAACACATCAGTCTCCCCCAGTTCTGGAGCCTGAGTACTATAATATTGACCTTCCTGGCAAGATGTGCCCAGTGATGAAATAGGGACACTACCACTATATATTAAGCCTTCTGATTGGATATGAGGCCTTCTCCACAGGAGGGAATGTCATGACTGGTTAAAAAATGGCTGGGAAGGTCATGAGTCCTTGGGTAAAACCTGCTGTTATTTTGCTAAGATGTGTGAGGTCAAATTGCCTCCTAAATTTTTATGTTTACACCCATAAACTTGGGCTGTTTTCAAGTTTGGTCAGACAAACTTGTTTTTGAGTAGACAGCAGTCATTGGAGAGGTATATAGTTAGCCAAAGTCCTGAGAATGAGCCTGAGTGGTCAGCCCTATTCAGAACACCTAGATCAATGCATGAGCACCGCAACAGAAAGAGCGTGAAGAGCCAGAGGATGTGGAGGTGTACTGTGAAATGCTGTCTTCTGCACATGGCATGGCTGTTGACATCGTGAACTCACAACAGCTGTGCTTACCTCCACAAGACCTACACAAGATCAGACTAGCAGAAGCCTCATCACAGATGGGGTAAGTGATCTCCAGGCCCCATCCACCTGAGAAGCTATTGGCAGTTGATAATTGCTGGGAGGTGTGAGGAGGAAGAATCATTCATTTTTTGAGGATGTGACCACTGGTAGGTTTTCCATGCTCCAGTGGACAAGTCCCACACCCATGCATACATAGGCAGCACTAACTAGACTTAGAGGGTTTCAAAAAAAGAAAAGAAATAGACATGAAGTTGGGAAGATGGTGTGCTGGGGTGTTATGGATGGATGTTAAAAAGGTAAGTAAGGGTAGATATGATCATATTTCATTGTATGTAAGTATGAATTTCTCAAAAACATAGGGGGAAAAACTAGGGTGCAAGCCTTGTGTTCAGTGACCAGTCTCTCTCTCTCTCTCTCTCTCTCTCTCTCTCTCTCTCTCTCTCTCTCTCTCTCTCTCTCTCTCTCTCTCTCACACACACACACACACACACACACACACACACACACACACACACACACACAAAAGCTTGATAAGCAAGATTCATATATGTGGTTCATCTGGAGGAAAGGATGGAAGAGGAAAAATGGAAGGAAAGAAAAGCATCCGATTTTAGCAAGCACAGCTCTGGTTCCCGACCCACTTCTCACTCAGACCTGTCCAGTCCAGAGACCTGAATGCTGGTCCCAAAGATCACATTCTTGTTCCTCTGGCAGGTCTTCAAGGCTGACCCGACTTCTGTTGTAGTACTCCCTAGGTTCTTCCAATGTTTTTCTGGAGTTCTAAGAGAAAGGCCTGTCTTCAGATTCAAGTGGTGACCCGGTACTGGAAGTTGCAGAAAAGAAAGAACCTTTTGTCGTGGGTGTCACCCTCGGACGCAATCTCATTTTCAGTCAATCAATTCATATAGAGTAAAAAGGCCCTAATGCGGCTCCTCATTAGCCCGGGGCTATAAAGAAGCTGGGTCTCCGGCCGCCCTAAACCCCAGAACGGCTGGCACCTCCAACCGGCAATTATCAAATTGGCCGGCATTAATCATTTTAATGGCCAAACTAATTTTTTTTCTCTCTCTCCCTTAATTTTAAAAATGAATTTTTAAAAGACAAGGGAAGGAAGCCTCACAGTGATTACTAGTATGAAAGAAAACAAGGCAGTTTAGTAAAACCCTAAGTTTTTATGTGAGAAAATTGAGAGAAAGGAAAAAATAATAAGCCTGAGTCACTTTTGTCAGCCGTTTAAGCTGTGACCAGCAAAGCCCACTGTCAAGAGGGGTCCTTGCGCGGAGGCCTGCCTGGGGGGGCGGGAGGACCATCAATGGCCCCTTTATTTGTGAAAGATGGATTATTTTAAATAAATTACAGAGCACTTTCACTGAATAAACAGCCCTCTGCGGCTGTGGGGCACTGCACATGCTTAATTGAGCCACAGAAAATCTTAAATGGCTCTCGAGCTGGGGACTGGCTGGCCTTGGGTTCCACCGACAGGACCTGAGCCTGAGCGGGTTTCGGACTGAAGGGCAAGCCTTGGAAAGGCAGAGAGCAAGTTTAATCCAGAGTGTATACTTAGGAGATTTCGGAAAACCGCAGGCATGGAGGATGCCCAGCGCTGCACAAGGCTGCTTCACAAGCGAGCCATCTGCATGTCACTGTTATTTGTGCTTGATATGTTAAATTCTCCCAGCATTTCTGGCGTGGAATTCCACACACACATTGCAGAGATTCTTTGGCCAAAGTAAGAAAACTTCAGCCTTTTTGGCGCAACCTCACCACCAACACCCACCTGGATCCGTGGTCCCCCAAATCCTCACACACGTCTCCTTGGAGACTTTCCAACTGTTCTTTCTTTGGCCGTGAGTTCTAGCGTGAGAATTCTACCTAATTTTTTTTTTTAATTTTTTTTTTTAATTCCTTTCCCAAGAAATCACAGCACAGACTGATGTTTTAGAAACAGGTAAAAATGATTTGTTTTCTGCAGACCCGGAGCCACTGCAGGCAGGAGTGAGTGGAAGGCTGGGAGCAGGAGGGGGTATTTGGAACCTGTCCTGGGTCCCCAGGGTCGGGCAGGGTGCCTGGATGATGCGAGAGATGAAGAAGGATAAGCCTAAGCAAATCAAGTCAGGAGAACAGGTACTGCTGTTTGGGGAGAGGCACTGGGGTATTATTGATTTTGACGGCTGGTATTAAAGAAGGTAAAATGCCCCCCCCCACACACACACACACTTGCTGTTGTTCCCCAAATTAAACTGCAACAAACAAGCAGCTACTGCCTGCCAGGATGAACAGAAATTAAGAAATAATAAGAAAAACAAGCAAAAATGTAAAACGATGAATATGATCAGGTCTCACAAAAATCATAGAATCTGGGGTTTCTCCTGAGATTTTTCAACACATAGTACTTTAATAAGGGACTTATCACCCTCCCCCCAAAATGTAGCTGTGAAATTCTTCCCCAAAGGTGACACAATTAATTGCACTTGCAGTTAACACAATTAAACCGTGGCTGAAAGACTGGCTGACACCTCATAAATTTCAGACATTCAGAGGGATAATCAAGTTGATCAATCATTGGCTTGAACCACCTGAGAAAGTCCATAAAAGCCCAGGGTCGTGGGAAATGATGAGTAACTGCTGGCCTGGTTTTCCATTTAGATGCCAGAATTGTGTTAAATACTCTTTAATATTGTACGTAACTGATTCCTCCTGAATTTTGCATACACTTTTGAAGATTTGCATCACTTTCAACCTGTGGTTACAAAATACATTCAAGGGTATTTGAAAACAGTATGTATGTCAACATTGAGCTCATGATTTTATTTCCATGAATAAGTAGGATTGGGTGGGAAAATAAGACTTAAACCTAAGAAAAATGAATCCCATAATATAGATGTCTGTTGGGAACTGCAGATTCTGTAATACTGGCAGTCTCCAATAAGTTACTTAGCACACCTGAGAATTAGATTCCTTATATTTAAAGGATAGATAGATTGCTATAAAATTAAACTGTTGTTTTGAGCATTGCAGAAAAATACAGAGCCCGGCAGTTGTAGTGCACGCCTTTAATCACAGCACTCGGGAGGCAGAGCCAGACAGATCTCTGTGAGTTCAAGGCCAGCCTGGTCAACAGAGTGAGTTCCAGGAAAGGCTCAAAGCTACACAGAGAAACTCTGTCTCGAAAAACCAAAAAAAAAGGAAAGAAAAATACAGAGAGGTGCCTAGTGGTAGATAGCCTAGGGATAAAGGATACAGGAAAGTGTGTTTTGTAATAGAGACACAAACCACATTCAAGAGTTCTGGGGAACAGTCAAGTTACCAGCCTGCTTTCAGTTCACACTTGAACGTGGGGCTCTTTGTGAACAAGGATGAGCCATGGACAGTCTGGGTGTGGTGGGAGTAATAGTATCCATGGCTATGACAGGAGTCTCAGACGTAGGAGCAGAGATGTGGAGGTTTTGTTTTTATCACGGTTGTCTAGATGTAAAGACTATGACGTGGACAGTGTGCTTTCAGTGTAGTTATAGATGAGCCAAAGAACAGCAGGAAGTGAAACCTAAACCAACATTGAAAGCCTGAGGAGGCTGAGAAGCTGCCTGCATTTGGTCATTTGTACCTTTATCTGTTCAATGACTGTGTGTTATCCCCACGCACTGTGCTAGAGACTCTAAACAAAGAGCTTGCATTCTAGACAGCTCCGCGTGGACATAAACAGTACGACATGATGAGTCTTAGACCTGGTATACCCCAGTGCACAAAACACTCACTAGCATGGCAGTGAAAAACTCAGCAGAGTAAGAAAGGTATCACGACTTGAATGAGCATTGTCTCCTGTAGACTCACAGTTTGAGTGTTCAACCCCCATCTGGTGGCATATTCTGAGAGGCTCTGGAGCCTTCAAGAGACAGAACCTGACTGAGGGAAGTGTGTACCTTTAGGAGAGACTGTGAGCTCAAATCTGGTTTAGCCCTCCAAGCACCTATCCACCAAAAAGTTGACAAGCATCCACCATACAATCCTGCTGCCACAAGCTGTGCCGTGTTTCCTCTACTATGATGGAATGGACCACATGAAAACCTGAGCTAAAATAAATCTCTCCTCCTTGACCATGCTTTTGAAAGACACACACACAAAAAATAACTAATACGCACTGGCACTGGATATAAAGGTTTCCTTAGAGAAAAAGGAAATGGTGTCTGGGCAGAAAAAAACAGTATGAACATGAACCAAACATAGAGTCATGAACTTGAATCTCACATGTGGGAAATGGATAATTTTATTATTCTTGAATTTCAAGTTGTAACATCAGAAAAATGAGGCTGGAGAGATGATAGAAATCCAATCAACATTATTCAGCATGATAACAAAGAATTAGGATTTTATTCTATGGGTCATAAGGAATCCAATAGTCTTCAGTACGCTAAGAATGCCAATCTTATTAATATATTATATATAGTTATTTACATATATACACATATGACAATACCCACAGATACAAGAGTAGATTTAGATAGATAAGGAGGGAGGGAAAGATGAATGGAAGGAGGGGAGGAAAGAGAAAGAGAGAGATTGAATCAAGCATGATGAATTGGAAGAGACACCCTCATAGAAATGTTCAACACATAGTTACAGAAATACTTCTAATTTTGAAGAGAAATTAATTTTGAAGTTACTGTGTAATTGTAACTAGTAATGCTTCAAATGTCCATGATTTTCTAGAGAAGGTACAAAAGAGATAAAAAGGTACTGAGCTCACACATCCACACCTCACACTGAGGAAGACAAACCAGGCCAGGGAAGATGAAAGGTAGGACCATCTCTCTGTAGTGTTATTATTAGTATTATTATTACCATTTCTCTGTAGTGTTATTAGGGAAGCCTAAGAGTGAGAGTGAGCAGAATTCAGTATGTCAGAGGAGAACAGCAGAGCTAACAGAAACGATTCAGGCAAGCCACCGTTAGCCACCGTCAGACACAGAGGGAAGGAAGCTGCCAGGAGGGAATCACACACACTCCAGGAGACACATGCCTTCATGGAAAACCCCAGTATTTACCTGGAAACGCAAGGCTCATTAACATAAATAATCTAAGATGAGGCATACTTCATCGTGCAGCATGAGGTTCGTTTCACAAATGCCTTAGACAATCTGCAATGGGCAAGTTTTCATATCAGGGAAAATCTTCCTGAGTTTGACTTGCCATGGCCTTGAAGGAGAGAGCAGAGCCGGCTGTAGAAGGCAGATGACAACAGGCCATTCTACTGGGAGGAAATACCAGAGCTTGACCGAGAAGTAAGAATGTGTGTGCTATTTGGATGGGCAACTAGAAGCCTAAACTGTCAGGTACAGAACCTGAAATTAGGACTAAGAGGAAACAAGATAGGATAGGCTGGAATGAGCTGAAATATGAAAGGCCTTGAAAGTCAGGTAGCAAAATGTTTGCCAACTCAGCCTTAATTTGGGGAGACAGATTGGAACCTCTTGTTGCAGGCACTCTGAGCTGGCTCTTATGCATCCCTTCATTCCTTCATATATTCATTCATTCATCTACCAGCAACCCCTCACTCTTCCAGCAGAACAGGAGCACCAGTCCAGATAGGCTCTTTGCTAAAAGGTGAACTGCAAAGTCTGGGACAAGTCATAATCTGTCATCAGAAAAAGTCCCTGTGCCTGGACTTTGTCCCAGGGTGGTCCCTACATCTTTTGATTTACCTAAATCTGCTTTCCTTGAGAACGCCATTTCTACCACGGTCTACCAAACCTTGCGGAGTTGCAGGGGGAATGGGTGTCCTTTCTTTCCCTTGTCAATACTCTGACCATTAGCCACTCCTCCACCCTAGAAGCACAATGCTACTTAGAAATGTATGCCAAAAGAACACATTGCCTGTTCCGGTTAGTTCTGACTGTCAACTTGACACAACCTGGAATAACCTGGGAAGAGAGTCTTAATGAGGAATTACTGAGATCAGGTTGTCACATAGGGGTTTTCTATGGGGGAATGTCTTCATTATTGATTGATCTGGGAAGACTTAGCCCATTGTGGGTGGTACCATGTCATGGGCTGGACCCTGGACTGTTTAAGAGTAGAGAAAGCTAAGCTGAGCAATGAGGAAACAAGCAAGCAAAGTTCGTGTTCATTCTCACTTTGCTCTTGACTATGGACATGGTGTGACCACCTGCTTAAGTTCCCGCCATGGCTTCTTCTCAGTGGTGGGCTATAGCGTGGAATTATAAGCTGAATAAAACCTATTCTCTCCTAGATTTCTTTTCGTCAAGGCATTTGTCACAGCAACAGAAATGAAATAGGACATCACCCCAACCCCCTGGGATGAATCCCCAACACTCCCTTGTGAAACTGATTTGCAGCACTCTCTCCTATGAGTACACACACACACACACACACACACACACACACACACACACACACACACACACACTCGAAGATAAATGTCCTCTTAATCTCTGGCCTCTTCTCCTTGGACCTTGGCCATCCTCCAGGGTCGCAGTTGACATGCTATCCTGACTAATTACTGTCCCTACCTCCTTGTGCCAGCTTCCTCAGCTCTCTGCTCTTCCCTGTCCCTCAGCTCCCTCTATCCAGGAACTTTCCTGCTGGGGTTCTTCTCACTATCCTTGCCTCCCTTCTGTCCTGGCTTATGTTCCCCAGGCTCTAGCAGATGTGCTCAGCATCTTGTGCCTACACCATCTATTGCACTCACCTAGAGAAACCTAGCCTCCACTAAATTGAATACAGCTCCTGCACCCAAACAGCTGATTATGGTTAGAGAAAAACATGCCACAGAGATGGATGTCACTTGGAATACAAGGCACCCATTCTGGAGGAATGCCTCTGACACAAGCATTTCTCCCTGCTGTCTGATTCTCTAGTCTCCCATACAGCCGACCATACCTTCATCTGTCTCTAAAATCCCAAGCCTCTCCCTCAGGACTTTCACATGGTGTCCTTGCAGCCTGTTTCACTGAGAGAGGGCACCTGAATAAGAGAATGCGAATGTCAGCTTAGTCCACAACCTGCTACCCAGGAATAACTTAGCTCTTAACCTAGTCTGTGATTTGAGATCTTGGAAAAGGTCAGCAACTAATCAAAACTAATAAATAATCTCAGAAGAGCACATCAATACCCCCTGACAGAGATCACCACATCCATTCATCTGCCAGTACGTACACCAAAACATTCTGCCTCTACTACAGTCGACAAGATTGGCATGGGAACACTACAAGCTGCGATAAGCTAATCTTAGAACAATCTCAAGGACCCTAGAGGTCCTGAGACATATCTGCTGGGAGGCAAGGAGAACAGGCATCCTGTTCAGACAGAGGACAGACACAGTACAAATGCATAGACCTGCTGTGGTTATGTGAAGACTAGTTGGAGTTAGTTCAAGTGGAGTATTTCTGGGAAGATGGGAGGATAGGGTAAAGTGAGTCTGTGTTGATAAAAGTTAAAATCCCAGGAAAATGTAGAGTACACAAACATTAGAATCAAAACATTTGTGTTTTTATTGTGTTTTCTTTCTGTTCTAAGGATAGAATCAAGGGTCTTGACCCTGCACACAAGCACTCCATCTCTATATTGCATCACTAGCCCTTTGTGTTTTGAGACAGGATCTCCTGTAGCCTAGACTGGCCTGGAACTTGTGCCTCCTGCCTAAGCTCCTCTGAGACTGAGGTTATGGGCATTCACCACAACATCAAGTGAGCTGCCTTTATTTTAAACTCAGTTCCATCACTTCTTACCAGCTGGCTACTTCAGAGAAGTGTCCCCTTGGTGGACCGGAGTTGGGTTATTCCTGCTCAGTTTGTGTCATTTTATCAGTGTCCAAAATAATACCGGGAAATACATCAATAGAATTAGTAACATGGTTGGGGAGGATGCTGGATAATTTTATGTAAGCGGGATACAAGCTGAAGTGATCTGGGAGGAGGGAACATCAATTGAGCAGATGCCTCCATACAATCCAGTTGTAGATGAGTCTGTAGGGCATTTGTTTTTTGTTTTTGTTTTTGTTTTTGTTTGATTTTTTGGTTTTTTTAGGGTGAAGGTGGTTAAAAGATTTACTAACAACCCAGTAAATTACAGCTGTCTTTAAATCCAGGCTTTTTTTTTTTTAAAGACAACAATCCACATAAGGCTTCAAAATAACTCTTCTCTACATTTCAACATAATATATTCCATTAGCTTTTATTTCCAGGGTTTTTTTTTGTTGTTATTTACATCCTGACTACAGTTTCCCCTACCTCCATTTCCCCCAGCCATGCCATTTCCCTTCTCTCCTCCACCCACATCCTCCTCCACCTTAAAAAAAAAAAAAAAAAAAAAAAAAAAAAGCCTTCTAGGGTTATCAACTGAACCTGGTGTGACAAATTGCAAAAAGACCAGGCATAAACCCTCACATTAAGGCTGGATGAGGTGACCCAGTAGGAAGAAAAGAGTCCTGAGAGCAGGCAAAAGTATCAGAGATACCCCCCATTCCCACCGTTAGGAGTCCCACAAGAACACCAAACTATACAACCATAAGGTATACGCAGAGGACCTAGCTCAGACCCACAGTGTCCATGATTGTCACTTCAGTCTCTGTGAGCCCCTATGAGCCCTCTCCAGTTGATTTTGTGGGTCATGTTCTCATGGTGTCCTTGACCCCTCTGGATACTAGAATTCTTCTTCCTCCTCTTCTTCAGGGCTCCTCTGGCTTTGGTAAGGTATTTTCTTAATTAGTGGTTGATGGAGGAGGGTCCAACCCATTGTGGGTGATGCCTGCCCTGAGCTGGTGGTCCTGTGTTCTATAAGAAAGCAGGCTGAGCAAACCATGAGAAGCAAGCCAGTAAGCAACACCCCTCCATGGCCTCTAAATCAGCTCCTGCCTGCAGATTCCTGCCCTGCCTGAGTTCCTGTCCTCACTTCCTTCCATGATGAACAGCAATGTACAAGTGTAAGTCAAGTAAACCCTGTTGCCTCCAATTTGTTTTTTGATCTTGCTGTTTCATTACAGAAATAGAAACTCTAACTAAGATGGGACTGAAATCTGGTTGTGGAATAGATTCCTCTTGCAACCTCTTAATAGCTCTTTACCTCGAGGTAAACGATTAACTTCTCTCATCTTCTGTTTCCCCTCTGCAATGCCAGGACCAGACAGCACCTTTCTTACCAGATTGAAGAGGAAACTGAAGAGTGTATGCATGGCATCATTCCACTTCCTGAGACCCATTGGTGATTGTTAACTATTGATATTGCTATTTTAGGGCTATCAAATGATACTTCTCATCAGATAATCACAGCTTTCTAAACTCCGCCTCTAGAAGTTTTAAGGACAGATGTTTCATAAGTGAATCAAGCCTGTCACACAGTAGGTTATTTTCCACCAGTTTCTCCTACCGTAGTTTTCATGTTAGTCAAAAATGCATCAGCTTAGATCGCTCTTGTTTTGACTTCTCTGAAAAAATAAATTCCTCCATCTTTCCTGTTGGAGGGTCCCTGCTGACCCTCTCTCCCTGCCTTTCTTCCTTTCCTTTGCTGCCTTGTCTGGGCCTCTCTGGGAGGGGTCTTGTCTTCTCTTCTGCTCTGGGCTCTAAGATTACTGTTTTCATTTCCCTGACTGCTGGGTGACCGAGATGTGGCCCTCAGGTGAGAAAGCCCCAGAGTGAGAATGACCAGCAGGGATCCCATTAAAACACAGCATCCTGCAGACAAGTCTTCCGGGCTCTTTCCCTCCTCTCTCACCACCTCCCAAATATGATCATAACAGCACAGGACTGTAAAGTTGTCTTTCATAGCACACATTACCTGGCTCCCTACCAAGCTTCTGGCTGTCTTAAAGAAAAGGACACTAAGAGGAAGGGGTGAAGGAAGGAGTGGGTAAGAAGGGCAGTGTGGTGGAGTGGAAAACTCCTCTGGGAGTCCATGAAGCAGCACTCCAGGATTGTTCTAACCCGAGGCAAGGGTTCTCCTACTTCGGCTTCAGTGTCCTCCTTTGTAAAGCCATATCCTAGGTCTAGATGGCCTGACTCTCCTTTCCAACCTCTGGATGCTGAGAATTTCTATTTGACACCCACACCAACAGGAGAATATGGATACCTGCTCACTCCATGACCTGCTGTGTGGGACACATTCACTCTTAACCGGGCTGGGTTTGTTTGCTTTGTCTGTTTATCTGTTGCTGTCCTGGAGGTGGAACCCAGACACTCTGGTGTGCCAGGCAGACACTCTATCACTAAACTACACTCCAGCCTTCAGCCACAGAATTTGAACCAGGGGCAACTGGGTCACCTCAGTTTGCTTTGGAAGTCATTGAAGCACTCAGATTGATTGTATGATTTACTCAACACATAGCCTCTCAAAAAATGTTAGTAAGCCTCTGTTAGTACATAGTAGGTACTTAAACCTCTGTCTTCTGGGGGATGATCCTTCTATATACTGTGAATATGTATTACTCTCATTGGTAAATAATAATATAGCAAGGCAGGATAAAGTTAGGTGGGACAATCAAACTGAGGACTGGGTTGAAGAAGGGTGGGGTCCAGAGAGGCACTAGTGAGCCACCCAAGAAGCAAGATGCTAGAGGACCGGTAAAGCCAATGGACCACATGGTAATATATAGATTAATAGAAATGAGTTAATTTAAATGTAAGAGCTAGTTAGTAATAAGCCCGAGCTATTAACCGACGATTTTGTAATTAATATAAGCTTTCCTGTGTTTATTTGGGACCAGGCAGCTGGGACAGAAAAAATCCATCTCTGTTTACATCTGTCAAGTTAATCATTATACAGGACAGATTGCAGAATAGATTCTTTTTCATCATCCATTATTCACCCATACACTATCAAGCAATTATTAGGTACAATGGCCTAGAAGTGTATCAGAAAATAAATCAGATGAGGACTCTGCCTTGATGGAGTCTATATTCCAATTAGATATAATATAACATAATATAATAAATATAATATATTTTAAAAACTGTTTTATGGATGGTGATGAGCACTAGAAATATAAAGGTAAAACAATATATAACCAGGAGAGAGAGGTGCTGTTTTGCATACACTTGATCAGGAGAGGATCCCTTAGCAAGGTGACAGATGGAAAAGAGCACCCAAGATGACAGGTAAGGAAATAGCTGGCCACACAGGAGTGGCACAAAGTGCAAAGTCCCTGAGGCAGGTGTCCAGTCGGTAAACTTCAGCCTCAGCACACAGGTCTGTGTAACTGTAGCCAATCAAGCCAGTTAGACAGTCGAGGATGATGCCAGAGGTCAGTGGGCATGCTGATTGTGGTAAGTATTTGACTTGAATATTCCTGAAGACTGGAATCCAGACAGAAAGTTTAGAGCAAAGAAACATATAGAGAACTTGGCAAATTGGCCAAAGTAAGGAAGAGGATAGTGAGAAGGTCAACCAGAACACTAATGAAAAAAAAATCCAGTAAAGAATGGGGCTGTGAATTCCCATCACAGAAAGGAAAGGGTAGTAAGGTATGATCCAGTTCAGGATGTGTGCTCAGATTTAACCCATTCAGTATCATCTACCCATTCGGACCACCTCTTCAAGCACTGATAATGCCTCTCTCCAGCTAGATCTTAACTTCTTTGTAAGCAATGACTCTGATTCACATTTCCATGTGGCTACTAAACCCTTGGCAAATGTTACTTTAAAAAAAAAAAAAAAACCCACCTGGTAACGTAATGCTTTGTGTCATCCAAGTTAGTCAACATCCCTTAAGGATCAAATTCAGCCCCGTTTCCAAGCCAAACTCCTGGGTCACAAGGTCAATTCATATGGACCATCTTCCAGTTCCTCAAGCCAAGCAGTTTCTGATTTCATCCTTGACTGAGGAGGTGAGGGTGTTGGGCCGAATGAAATAGGGTTAAGGAAGGATTTGTTTTCTTTTTCAATGATAAGAAAGCGACAAATGTGTTTAATTGTTTTTAAAGTGCCATCTGTCACAGGAGGAGCAAGTAAAAGAGAAAAAAGGTTGCAGAGGACCAGAGGAGGGTAAGAAAGCCTTAAAGGGGAGAGGGAGGGCAGAATAGCATGTGAGGGAATAGGCTGCATGACAAAGTGCAGTTCTGTGACAACTGCTTTTGTACGCGTGAGAGTGAGGGTGGAGCAGAGGTTTAGGAAAGAAGAAAAATTAAGTATTTACTAGTTAACAGACAAGAAACCTGCATCTAGTGAGATGTTCATGTGTTTTTTTTCTTTGAGTTTGTTTATATGGTGTATTACATTGACGGACTTTCGTATGTTGAACCACCCTTGCATCCCTGGAATGAAGCCTACTTGATCATGGTGGATAATTGTTTTGATGTGTTCTTGGAGTCTGTTTGCCAGTATTTTATTGAGTATTTTTGCATCAATGTTCATGAGGGAGATTGGTCTGTAGTTCTCTTTCTTTGTTGTATCCTTGTTTGGTTTAGGAATCAGGGTAATTGTAGCCTCATAGAAGGAGTTTGGTAATGTTCCTTCTGTTTCTACTGTGTGGAACAATTTAAAGAGTATTGGTATTAACTCTTCTTTGAAGATCTGGTAGAATTCTGCGCTGAAACCATCTGGTCCTGGGCTTTTTTTGGTTGGGAGACTTTTAATGACTGTTTCTATTTCAATATGGCACTTTCCTAGAAAATTGGGAATCAATCTCCCCCAAGATCCAGCTATACCACTCTTGGGCATATACCCAAGGAATGCTCAATCATACCACAAGAGCACTTGTTCAGCTATGTTCATATCAGCATTGTTTGTAATAGCCAGAACATGGAAACAACCTAGATGCCCTTCAACTGAAGAATGGATAAATAAAATGTGGTACATATACACAATGGAATACTACTCAGCAGAGAAAAACAATGACATCATGAGGTTTGCAGACAAATGGATGGATCTAGAAAAAATCATCCTGAGTGAGGTAACCCAGACTCAGAAAGACAAACATGGTATGTACTCACTCATAGGAGGATACTAGATGTGGAACAAGGAAGACTAGACTGCTACTCACATCACCAGGGAGGCTACCTGGAAAACAGGACCCCAAGAAAGACACGGGGATCACCCAATGATGGAGAAATGGAAGAGATCTACATGAACAGCCTGGACATGAGTGGGGGTAATGAAGGGCAAGAGTCAAGGGAAAGAGAGCTTGGGGGAGCAGGAGATCCCAGCTGGATCAACAACAGAGAGGGAGAACAAGGAATAGCAGACCATGGTAAATGAAGACCACATGAGAATAGGAAGAAGCAAAGTGCTAGAGAGGCCCACAGAAATCCACAAAGATACCCACACAACAGACTGCTGGCAGTGGTCGAGAGACAGCCTGAACTGACCTACTCTGGTGATGGAATGACCAAACACCCTAATTGTCGTGCTAGAAACCCCATCCAACTACTGAGGGATCTGGATGCAGAGATCCATGGCTAGGCCCCGGGTGGAGCTCTGGGAGTCCAATTGGCGAGAAAGAGGAGGGTTTATATGAGTGAGAATTGTTGAGACCAAGGTTGGATCAAGCACAGGGACAAATAGCCAAACAAATGGAAACACATGAACTATGAACCAATAGCTGAGGGGTCCCCAACTGGATCAGGCCCTCTGAATGGGTGAGACAGTTGATTGGCTTGATCTATTTGGGAGGCATCCAGGCAGTGGGACCGGGTCCTGTGCTCATTGCATGAGTTGGCTGTTTGAAACCTGGGGCTTATACAGGGTCGCTTGCCTCGGCCTGGGAGGAGGGGACTGGACCTGCCTGGACTGAGTCTACCAGATTGATCTCAGTCCGTGGAGGAGGCTTTGCCCTGGAGGAGGTGGGAATGGGGGGTGGGCTGGGGGGAAGGTGAGGGGGGCGGGAGGGGGAGAACAAGGGAATCCGTGGCTGATATGTAAAACTGAATTGTATTGCAAAATAAAAAAAAAAAAAAGAAACCTGAATGGTGGCTCGGTGGTTAAGACAACTTGCTGCTCTTCCCAAGGACCTGAGTTCAATTCCCAACACTCATACAGAAAGGCTCACAGTGCCTATAATTCAAATTCCAGGGGATCTGAGGTACTGTTCTGGCCTCTGGAGACACCCATGCACACTTGGTATACATAGAAATATACACATGGATACACACACACACACACACACACACACACACACATGCATGCACTCAGAAAGAAAAAGAGAGAGGCACATAAAAAAATAAATCTTTTTTTTAATGTAGTAGGGACTGAGGAGATGGCTTAGTATTGGCTGTTCTTCCAGAGAATCTGGAGTTGGTTACCAGCACCCAAACAGCAGCTCACAATCATCTGCAACTACAATTCAGGAGAATCAGATGCCCTCTTCTGTCCTACAAACACACACACACACACACACACACACACACACACACACACACACACACACACGTAAAACATACTGAAACTACACCCTATGACTCAGCCAAACCTTTCATTCCTGGCTATTCACCCAAAGGCATTCAAATCAGCACCCTCCAGAGAGGCTTACACATCTGTGTCTATGGCTACACTACTCACATTGGCCAAGACATGAAGTCAGATTAGATCTCTATCAGCATATGAGTGAAAAAAGAAAATGTAGCACATACACTACATGGAATTTTATTCAACCATAAAGAATAATGAAATTTGACACAGGAAAATAACTAGAACATGTGATCACCACATTATCTGGAATAAGCCAGGCTTAAAGGCAAGTTTTTCACAGTTTCTGTTGTTTGTAGAATTTGTACACAAATATGAATGACAAGACTGTAGATGGGGAGGGAAGACAGTAAGAGAGAGAAGATATCTAAAAGGAAAGGAGATTAAGGAAGAAGAGAGGAACGAACTATCATGTGTTTCTTCCATATGCAAAATCTAGACTATGTGTGTGTTGGGAGGTTCAACAAGAAAACAGAAGGGAGACCACTGGGAGAGAGAAAAGGGACCAGCAAGTAGGGAGGGACAGGAGAATGCAGTAGGGGAAGAATAGAATGGAGAGACAATAACACACACACACACACACACACACACACACACACACACACACACACACACACAAATGCCCATGAAAGTCTCATGAAGCCCATCATTGTTGCACACTAAGTAAAAATTAGTGATTTAAAAAGAAGCTCCCAGTTGATGAGAGTACTTTTCAGAAGATTTAAAGTTCCCAGTTATTATGTGGAACTTTGAGCTATAAAATCTCACAAAAAAGCTCAGGGTTCAGCTGAGATTTTATATAAGGTGTTTGAGCTTGGTTGTAGTAGGAAGTAGTAGTCATGGATGGTTATGGAGGTTGTATGATAGCATCCAAGCTGTGCCTCTGGAAGGCTTGCCTGGAAGAAACAGAGATGACATCTTTCTTTGACGTATAAAACAACAGGATAGAGGTTTAATAAGACAGAAAAATGTGAAATATATGCTGAAGAAGACTTAAGAAATGAAGCAGCGGGTACCTTCTCCACTACATTGAGCAATCTCTCCAGAATCTAGTAGAAGTGGGTGAGATGGAAAAAGGAGGCAGGCATAGACTGGAGCAAGGAGACCAATGGCTCGAGGGTTGTCTAGGAGAAAGACACAGAAGCCTGAATAGTGCTGAAAGTAACAGGAACAGGGGGAAGAGAGCAGACACAGCTTTTTACTGAGCGAGACACAATAGGACCTGAAAGCCAAAGCAAGCATGGCCATCCCCACAGAGCGTACTTCCCAAATTACTAGTCAAGCACTGTTGAGCACTGTGCAGACACTAAGAGTTCAGGTCAACACAGAGACATCTGATTCCAACTAAAACCATGCAGCTATTTATGTCTTAAAAAGAAGAAATTCAGACACCAAGAAGGGAAATTAACCTTTCCCTCACAGAAGCCATAAACAGCATCCAAATGTGGGAGAGAATGAAACCACCGGCCATGTGTTTAAAAGAAACATGATATCATTGGCTGGCTGAGACAAGACCCAACCGGGAAGCAGGCTCCAGTATTAAAATTCTAACACACGGGTCTCTTGGAAAATTAAAAATAGACTCAGTGGGATAGAAAGACTCTATCTAAATAGATGAGACAGGGAGAGAAATGATCTATTGAGCCCCAGCCGAGAAGGCAGCTGAGATGGAGGTGACCTAAATGCAAATGGCCACCAGAGGAAGGGTTATTAGCCCCCACAGAGAGATAACTCAAAAGAGATCTACAATTGCTCCTGAGGATAGAAGTGGGAAAACAAGAATATGGTCAGACAGGGAATATCATTTTCTCTAAGTGAGGCTGTAAGAATCCAGGCTTTCCCCTAGAAGCCCCTAAAGTGCCGCTGTCTTCAACCCCCTGCCTCAGTTCTCAGTTATGCAAAGGAAACTCAGAGCTACCTGAGACAAAGGACAGAAATGCCCTGAGAACTTCAGAGGCCTCTTTTACATGGTAAGGACAGCCACGTCCACTTTCACGGAACTGAAAACAAAGTTGGACAAGAAGTGTGAGGGACTGCAGAGCCTGCTGCACTTGGCTTTGGGTTTTTTTTTAAAACCAGAACTTTAATTTTCCACTGGTTTAAAGAACTTTGGGACTTACTTAAGGATTGAATACATAAAGAAAATATAAGCAAAACTAAATCATCTAGGTATTTATAAAATCGCCACATGCACAGATTGCACATCTCATGTCTGATCAGTCATCACCGGGTATGCTTTTCCACATACTATACCATCCGTGGGGTCACCAGGAGTCCTGGATGCATGCTCCAGTGCATTCTCCAGAATTTTCATAAAAGCAGCTGGTACCCCATCTCCAATTTTAACATACAGTCCTAATCTATGAATGAGAATATTAGCATTATCTCTGCCATACAACTGAAATTGTAAAATAAAACCCAATGTTTGAGACTTTAAATGTGTGTGTGTGTGTATATATATATATATATATATATATATATATATATACACATGTATAAAGAGTTTTTCTCTTTTTGTGTCCCGGGCAGATCAATACCATCTCCCAGCCCTAAATCACTTCAGCTTTGCCCCACTTCCATCTCTTTCCTCTCTTCTGAGTGAGCATTCCCCTACACTGGTTCCCCCTGACACCAATTAGAGTTGGTGGGAGAGGAAGCAGAATGCCCACAGTCCTCCCCACAGAGACACCATTCTCCTTTTCCCTCAATACCTTGCAGCATGCTCTTCACTGATACAGCAGTCTTGTGGGAACACCCACAGTTGGAGCCACAGGTGGCAAGCAAGGAGGATACAAAGAGGATCTTTCTATTAAAAATAACGGTTGCACAAAAAAACCTAGTACTTCGGAGTTTTGCACACAGTGGCAGTGCTTCTCAAGCATTTCTTTTTAAGTAATATGTCAAAAATGCCGTTATTTCTTATTAGTTCCATAAGTACTTACTAAATGCTTTTGAAGTTAGAACTGTTTGGTTCAGGGATAAAACCCCAGGAAGAGTAAGTCATTACCCATACTGTGTTGGCTTTGGATTTTAACTGATTAAGCAAAATAGAAGGAGAATGATTGATTCCCACTTGAAATTTGATCAACTCTCCTATATCTGATGTTGAGCTTGCAAACCACCTCGGGAACCAGTCCTTCTCTAGTGAAAGACTGCCAGTAAGAGCCCTTAGGTCATGCAGATTTTGGTACCATGGGGGGAGCCCGAATCATCTTGCCTTAAGATCCTAGCCACTATATACCTATTGCTGCTACAAACTAACCCCTTGCCGCACAGGACAACGTTTCCTGAGAGGGAAAAGCATCTTCAGTGTTTTCTTGCCTCATACAACTTTCATAAGAATTCCATGCACAAAGTCGATACCAGTTAGATGCTGTTCAGTGAGTGAGAGGATGGAAATCTATACAGCTGTGTTAGTGAAGTCAACTGAGGAAGGCACCCTGAGTGTGTCCTCGACAGCTAGCACCATGCCTAATCTGAGGTAGATATACTCTCCTTCTTCCTGAAGCAAGTGACTGAGCAGAGACCATGAGTGAAAAGTTTTCTTACCTATTTGACACGGTTAGATATGCATTGTTTGTTGAATATATTATGTGCTCAGATATTGCTTAGATACAATGTACACACATGTGTATGTGTAGATATGATTGTATGTATATATACACACATATACGTATGTGTGTGTTATACCTAGGCATATACACGCATACACATATATCATACCAAAGCAATAGAAGAGCATATCATATATGCACTGATATACATAAACACTCAAATACAAAAAAGTCATTGTCCCCAGACCCAAAAGTCAATAGCTTCCTACTTCATTGTCTTTATAACTACTTTAATTGAAATAATAAGGTTCCAGAGAACTGAATATTAAATGAAATAACTTCTTCCTTTGTCATGGTCTCTCCTATGTGACAGGCAGATATTTCTATTGCGTAGAATTTATAGACTTTTGAGGAAGCATATACAATAGTTGTTCCTATATTACAAAGAAACTGACACTCAGAAGAGTAATTTGTCTAGAGTTATGCAATCAAAGGCCTCAGTTCTATCCATGGCCTCTTTTTGTGTGGAATTTAGACTAGAACTTTCCATACTGTCAAAGAGAGAAACCTCAAGAGATAACTTTCTTTGGCTCCAGGTTTTTTTCTTGGATGTCCCTCAGTCTCTGACTTGATGTGTCATGGGTCCTAATAGTTCAAGAAGTATGGGGAGCTAGACGCTTGAGACGGACTGTTGAAGGGCTGGCTTGGAGCCACTCAAGGGGAAGCTACAGGTGGGATACGATTTCAACCATCAGTCACACAAACAAGCCGACACTGGCTGCAGATCACGAACTCACACCAGCCGGTTTCCTTAATGACTTGCTAAATTTCCTCCCAATCCTCCCCAAAAGTCACACTCTCTGGAAGGCTCTGCATCCAGATCCAGTCCACACCACCATTACCAAGATTCCTGGCCTGAGACCAAGTCCTGGTTCTCAGGGCTGCATTGGAGCAGGCCTGCATGACTGGAAAAGACCGGAGTTACACGAGGTGGTGGGAAATCCTAGCCCAATGTGCAGTGGGCAGCCAGGATCCCCGTAAGGAGTCTTCCAAGCACTGCAGTTCCCAGAGACCTGTTCCTCCCTTCAAAAAGAGAAACGATGGTTCAAATGAAACAGGAAGCCGACACCAGTGAGGAACACATGCAAGAACAGTGCTGCTGAGGTGCACCTGAGCCCTCCTCAGAGTTCACACTACTCTCTAATGTAGACTGTCACCCTCTAGTCTGGTCCAGGCCGGCCTAATTACTTTAGGGACAGGAACAAAACCATAAAAACACTTAGGGAAAAATGGAAAATTTGTACGTGCCCTCAAAAACAGTGTTTAAATGTAAGCTTCAAGGTAAAAATCTCAGAAATCGGGCCATTTGGGAAGAGGTCTGAGCCCTCGTGAATGAGATCACTGCTCTGGGAAATGGAGTCCAAGGAAACTAACTTACTCCTTCCACCATGTAAGGATGAAGTAAAAAAAATCAACATCTCAAAACCAGAAACTGGAGTCTTGCCAAACAAATCCACTGGCACCCTGACTGTGGCCTTTCTGGCCTCCTACTTATTAAAAATAAGTTTTTCGTGTTATTTTTAAATAATCCTTTTTGTTCTTTGAAAGTCTCACACAGTTATACAATGTATATTAATCATATCCATCCACTCCTCCCTCCGTCTAAGTTCCCCTGGTGCTCCACACCTCACCTCCCTCCTAACTTCATCTCCTCTTTATTTTGTTATTTTGAATTCCCTGAATTCAGTTAATGCTCCCAATATGCACCTGTGTGTGTGCCTAGCCAATGGAGTGTGAGCAATCCACCAGCAAAGTGGAGTGACCCTCCCCCACACCTCTCAGCAGCCATCAACTTCCACTAACTCCCCCAACAGGGGTAGGATTTGGAGGTCCCTCCCCGATCCATGCAAGAATTTTGACTTTATCTTGTGCAGGTCATATGCAGGGAACCACAGCTGCTGTGAATTGCTATAGCCAAGTCAGGTCATATTCAGAAACATTGAACACACATCTACCTGCTCTGCCATTCTTTAGCACCCCTCTCCCAAAAATTTTCGTGAGCCCTGAACAGTGGAAGGTGGATATAGAAGACCCCTTCACTACTGAGCATTCGCAGTTATTCATAGTCATACTCTGATGAGTGATAAGAGTTTTCCTTAACCACTACCCACTGCAAAATGAAGCTTCTGAGAGCAGCACAAATCTGTAGGCTGACACACAAACATACAGAGCACAGTTGGACAGCATGACCATTCAGCAAAACAACAATCATCTTAGAAGCAGACCCAGGAGGAACCAGAAACCCAAACTCTTTATGCTTAATCAGTGCTCAGCTCACCACAAAACACCATCCTGGCTTTAGAAAGTGAACACTGAATACTCTTAACGCTGGCTGCCTGTGTTTGCCCAGCTTCTGCTTGTCATGGTAAAGGCTGTGCAAGGGCAAATTACCTTCTCCCAGGAAGTCCTTGGTGTACAGTCAACGGATTGCACAGCAGTCAGACACCGTCATTCAATATAAGCATCAATGAGCAGCTAAAGAAAGTTATACGATCCCCAAAAAGTCAAATTCAAAAAATAAGATATGTGTGTGAGAATTTTCCTTGCCTTGGAAGCCTCAACAGCCCCCATCCATGGGTCCTGTGTTTCCACCCAGACTGTCTCCAGGTGACCTTCTCCACAGAGCTATTAGAGGAGCATGTCCAGCTGCAGCTGGTCTGCATTTGCCTCTTGCACTGATGCTTCCTTAAGTTTTGCACTGGGGTTCTACACCTCTGTGAAGCACCTTAACAAGCAAACTTTGGACTTAACAACCTCATGTTTCACACACACGCTGTCCTTTTAAAACAGCACATTCTCACTGAATAGCAGAATCTTATCAATATCACGTGGGAGTCCCAGCTCTGCCACCACCTAGCTGTGTGGCCTTAGTTAGCTAGGCCACTTAACCTTCCCGAACCTTTTCCACAACAATGACCTTCACAGTCATTATGAAGACCACAGATGGTGTGTATATACTTCCTGGGAGGTACTGGCAAAGAGGGACTAGCATTCTTCTCTACTAAATGATAAGCTCTTTGTACACAATTGTGTCAGCAGCAGTTCGCACAGTGCTCAGTAAATGTTTGAAGTAGGAATCATTGCTTAACAGAGAGACTGAGTGAGTGAATAAACACTAATCAACATACGCACGATCATTGAGGACTTTAACGTTCATTACGCATGACTTTCTGTCCAATCAGAGTGGATCTTTTAGCACACTCCAGAAGAGTGGTCACTTGATGTATGGTGGAGCATGTTCATTTGTTTGCCAGTTAGAAAGGCTTGGTTCAACAGACACATTATTATCTTTTATCATCTACTCATTCCTCTGACTTCACTCAGCATGTGGCACACAGTGGGAGATCATTCTTTCAATTCTCTCACAAACATTTCTCATAGGGTCTAGCTTTCTGAACTAGATAAGCTCTCAATTCAGGATGCATACAGAGGAAGACCTGATCTTCTGGGGCTTCCATTTTTAGCTACAGACATAAGCAGGTAAATAATGGTTTGATAACAATTATCACCCATACAATAAAGGAGAAGCACAGGGCAATAGAGGAAGAGTATCCAGGGAACCTTACTGTGGACACGGTCAGCCTTAAATGAATGAGTGTTGGGAGGGGTGGAGTTAGGGAGAGAGGAAGTGAGGAACAAAGGGAGATTTTAGCACCCTGGGGAAGTCATCTCCTAATGCTCCATGGAAAACCTCATTCCTAGGAAGGCTCTTTGTCACTGATGACTTGTCGTGGCTTCAGGAAGTATACAGAAGCTAAGGCTCAAATCTGAGTCCATTATATACCTTTAGTGAACACCTCCACCCTAAGCTTTTATTCCTCGGCTGTGACAGGAGCAGGGCTGAAGTCACCACTGATCAGTTTTCTGTGGAGTGAAATGCCAGGGGAGATGGTACAAAGCAGTCAGAGGAGGGCAGTCAAAACTGATATCTTCAGGAATACTGACCGTCTTCTACTAGGGCAAAGAAACAGAATTTCTAAGGGTGGTGGTGGTGACCAGAATCTCAGTGAAGTCAGAGGCAATGCCGGTCACAGGTCTCGCCATACTTTTCACAGAAAGCCACTATGTTCCTCAAACTGTTTTAAAGTTGAAACAAGAAACAATGTACACAGAATGACACAACGTTTTTCCTGGAGGCCAGTGAGGCCACTGTGAGGACTTCAAGGTGTCCTCTAAGGTAAAAAGGAGGAAAAAAAAAATTTTTTTTTTTTTGGTATTTCCAGACAGGGTTTCTCCATGTAGTTTTGGTGCCTGTCCTGGATCTAGCTCTGTAAACCAGGCTGTTCTCGAACTCACTGAGATCTGCCTGGCTCTGCCTCCCGAGTGCTGGGATTAAAAGTGTGCGCCACCGCCACCCGGCTGAAATAGTCATTATTTTAATAATTAATTTATAGCTCTTTACTGGGCAGAGCTATAGGGTCAGGATTGTTCTAGGAGCTGGATGGGATCCAAGAAATAAGGCAAGCCTCTTTCCCTCTGTGGAAGTTGAAGACTGGGGTTGGAAGAGGTGGTTTACAATCTTCTTGAATTTCTCACACACAAGACAAGCAGCAGCCTGGAGTTCTTTAGCATGGGAGAAACAAGAGTTGAAGAGAAGGCCTCCAGACATTCCCCAGACCGGAGCAGCTACTTCTGGTCACAGCTTACAGGAAAATCTGTACTTTCTACCAACTGCTCACCATAGAACTCAGCCATCTTACTAAAAGCCACAAAATAATTTCCACTTTGGTGTGTGAAGCATCGGGAGCATTGCCCTGCAGGAATTCAGGACACTGAGCATCACAGAAAGTATTTCCTCTCAACATACTATAAACTAATTATAGATAGATCAAGAAGCAGCCATCCTGAACCAAATAAACACCTTCACATGAGCCAGGCCTCCTCAGACTATCACACACTAAAACCTATTCATTGGCCTCTCAATAAGCAGTTCCCAAACACCTACTAATAATAGCCACCCCTAATGAGGGCTTACCAATGCCAGGTCCTTATGGAAACCCCTAGCATCCCTGTGGGAGCAGAAACTATGATTATCTCTACTTGACAGATGAGAAAACCAGGCCATAGAGCCAGTCACCTCCCTCAGCCTAGCTAGGAAGTAGAAGCCTTAGCCTCACATAACAGTTTGATGTTAGACTCCCCAGGGCCATCCCCAGCACAGCCACTATGCCATGCTTTTTCTGGGAAGTGTTTGCTGGCTGTTAGTAAAGATGCAGATTCAAGTATGTGAATGGCCAAATGCCTTCCATAGGTTTATCTGTTTGTGCTTGGTTCCCAGCCAGTGGTGCTGTTTGGGAGGTTGTGGACTTGTGGGACATGTGGGCTTGCTGGCAGAAATGCATCTTGCTGTTCAGGCCTTGATGGTGATAGCTGGTTTTGGCTCCAGTCTGAGCTATCTGCCTCCAGATCTAACAACAGATGAACAGAACAAGCCGCCCCACGTGCCCACCATAATGAACTCCTCCAAACCTTCCCCATTATGATGGACTAAAACAGTGAACCAGAATAAATCTTCCTTTAAGTTAATCCTATGGGGTACTGAGAAGGAACTAGTACAGTGGGAATCACCAAATATAGTGGAGTCAGCCATACCAAAGAGGAAAACGGAGAAGCTACATGAGCAAATACTGAGCACGCACGTGTGCAAAGCAGGATCAGTCCTTTCTTGGTGACACAGCCGCTAGCCCCGCTACATCACCAGGAGAGAAAGGCAGGAATGTAGAAATCGGAAGAGCTAGACTAAAGTCAAGAAGTCCATAAACAAGGGTTGGAGCCTGGATTCATGGTCAACTCTGTCCTTAAAATCACAAGCTTTCCTCTTTGCCTGACAACTGTGGGTTTACACCGTGGCCAGGGTCCCCTTGAGCATATCTAAGACAGTGGCTTTCTCCACCTGGGAAGGATCAGCAAGGCTTGAGAGAGAGCACAGAACGGGAGCAGGATTAGGACAAGTGGGGACCAGAAGAGATGGAAGAAGCCCTTTCCAAACAGAAACTACAGCCCGTTCACAAAAGCACACTGCTGTGAAGTGTTTGCATGTTCAGAAGCAAACTCTGGCTGAAGATATTTAACTGTCAGTTTCAGAGTAAGGCATGGGGTGTGGGATGAGGCTAGGAACACTTGGGAGGGATCTTCTTGAGGGCCCTTCACAGTATCCAATTTGGAATCTATACTCATGGCTAGTGAGGGCTTACTTAGCTACCTAGCAGGTTTAAAACCTCTGGATCTGAGATTTCCATACCCATGAATATTCATCTTATTTCACTCTGTATCTATGTAATTCAACACACACACACACACACACACACACACACACACACACACACACACACACACACACACACACACACTGACAGAGTAGATTATGGTCTTGTGTGGACCATAATCTAAGATCTCCAGGCTCAAGAATTTGTCACAGCTACTTTTATAATTCCAGTGGCCTACCATTCTGTTCCCATGAGGCACATAGTTAGCAAAAGGTTGCTGAGTAAGTGATAATTAGATGAATGGATGGATAAACGAGTCAATTAATGATCAAATTAAGTCATGTGTTTATGCTAAAAGTGGCATTATCTTCAGACAGAATTGATGACAATATATGCATGAAATGTCCTAAGAGTGTAGTTCTTTCTACTGTCCCCAATGACTAGTTATCTTCTCCCAGAAAACAATGGGCTACAGTCTATTCAAATGTAAGTGTAAGCATTTTAAAGAATTTTTAATTCTTAAAAACAGGAAAAAGATTTAAATTCAAATGAATATACAAATGACTGCTTCTAGCTCATTTTCCAACTGGGTGCTGGGCCGTTTGCTCACAGCTTTCACTTCATCCTGAAGCATCCTGAACAGCACTGGCCTCCACTTCCAAAACTTTGTGTTTCAATACTTATCATCACTTAAACACACTTATTTTGAAAACTGGATTCTAAGAAAAGTCCTCTAAAGAATGCCCACCTAATCTGTCCTAACACACTCTCATATAACACGTCTCTCTACCAATCAGCAGCCTCCCCTGACAGTCCACACTGACTCTGTTTCCCTACTTGTCCACACCATCCTTCTTTCCTCTGGTTGCTAGCTGCTGTCACTTCCCCATTCTTCAAAACTGCCCCCAAACCCTGCCTCATCTCAGCATCGGTCCCTCCTGCAAACTACCATAGCAGGGAGCAACACGTGGGCCCATTTTTTGTTCTTTATTTTTAAAGCATTTCAATCCATTTTCCACATTGCATACAGAAGTCATGTTTTAATAACATTTTTCACTTATTCTTTGAGAATTCCATATATACAAGCAATATATATTGATCCTACCCATCACCCCTCATTTGCCACTCCAGCTTCCCCCAAATCTGCTCAACATGTCCCCCTCCCAAATTCATGTCTCCCTTTTTTAAGTCCCACTGAGTCCAATTAGTGCTGCCCATGTGTACATGGGCATCACTATGTGTGGGGCCATCCACAAGAGCACTGGGAATCTAAAAGGGCCACACCCCCAAAGAAAAATGACTCTCCCTCCAGTGAAGGGTGTGCTGTTTGCTTTCTTATAACAGTGAAATCAAATGTTGCTTACTCCTTTATCTAGTGTAAGATTGATCATGTTGCCTTTTGTACATATACTTCTTAGTATTCTGTTTTAATTCTGATTTGTTTGTAGACTTCTTCAGAACATGCTGATAAGCCTTGCATTGGACAAACTGCCTATGTTAGACCTAAATTCATTAATTTAATCGTATTCATTATATCAGCAAACATGTGATGATAATTCACAGTATTTCATTCTGATGTCACTGAGGACACTCAAACAGAAAGGACATGGCTTGATGACACTCATAAACTGACAGTTAGTCATGGGGGACTGATCAAAACTGCAAAAGATCAAGAGCAGAGGAACAGTGTGTCTGGGAGACATTTTCTGCATGGTGACAATGGGATGTTTATTCACTGAACATTGAGTTCTGCTATGGGCTTAACATTCCCAGAAAGAAGAAAGAGAGAGAGAGGGAGGGGTGGGGAGAAGGAGGATGAGGATGAGGATGAGGAGGACCCTCGGGAGAAAGGGAGGGAGAGAGGGAGAGAAAGAAGGAAGGAAGGAAGGAAGGAAGGAAGGAAGGAAGGAAGGAAGGAAGGAAGGAAAGAAGGGGATGGATCATCAAACTTCTCATGAGATACAGACTACCATACCCTCTTGTCTCCCAACTACTCACAGTCATTGAGGAGCTGGAGTGTAAGGATCTAGGTGGTAGAAGGCTAGCTGAAGGTGGGGGCTTCAGAAATGCAGCTGTTGTGTGGCACTGTCTGAGATGGACATCGTCTGAGATGGACATCGTCTGAGATGGACCAATGTTTTTTGTGTCTCTCCAGTAGATACACTACAGATCTCAGGAGGCAGAGGAAAGATCATCACTAAAGACTGCCCGCCAGAGAGCTCCAAGGCTCTCGCAACCTCATACAACACTGAGTGGCAGAATAGAGACCCACGGGCAAGGTGTTTCAAGGTTTATGTCTTGCTTCTCCCCAAATACCATCCCGTGTCCCTTCATTGTAAATTTCATCAAATTGAAAAGGGAAAACAGATGGGTTGCTCATACAGAGGGGTCCTTTTGTTTAAGGAGACAGACCAAATTAAGACAGAAGGCCGCAAATAAAACTAGAAAGAAATACAAGGCCTCACCATCACAATCAATTGTAGACTGGAAACCCTAGTAACAGAGGGACTCAGGTTGCCCCAATCTTTGTAGTTTCTGGACAGGCCAAACAAGACCAGGCCAATGCCGGGGCGCCACAAGCAAACCACAGAAACTCCCGCCAGCCGGATCAGCCACATCCGACCCTACCATGGGTCCAAACACGTGCAGCCAGTCCAAAAGACAGAGTGCCAAGGAAGGGGCAAAGAATCAAAAAGGAAGGTGGCAAGCCAGAGGTAGCAGTTAAAAAATTTGCCATGAGTGTGATGGACACAAGGAAACATAACAGATACGAGAACCTAGCTGGGGGGGAAAGGCAAAGGAAAGCAAGTTGGCGGAAGATAAACACGGTCTAAAAGCACAACAAAACATTTTTTAGAGTTTGTTTTACCTAGAATTAATGACAGGAAAACCCCATAAATGTGGCACAGAAGGTTTAATGCCCCATTGAAGGCCAACATTCTGCCATCCATCTGTCCTTTCAGGTGTATTATTTCTAGCCCCCAGGATGAAAAGAAAAGTTGCTGCCCATGGCTTTTATAGTACTTAAAAATACATATTTCCATGGCTTTATAGCCAGAGATTCTGCTTTCTTCCAGAACCCACAATAACTAATCATGTTACTGCCACCGAGTGTAGGACTCCAGATTAATACTTGGCTGACAGGAGTGCTTGCCTCCATCCTATGAGTGATCCTTACTTTAACGACCCTTACAGTCAGTGATTTCTCCTAAATATTTATTTCTCCCTCAGGGAACGATTTCTCTAAGAACTTGCTCTCTGCCCAGCATATTCACAACTCTTGATCTGTTTTTCTTCTATTTGTCCACTTAGAGTTTTTGCTGGAATCAATTTTACTAATTTCCTTCTGAAAATTAGCAAGGCAGAGTAAATCTTTCCTGTCTCGCCTGCATTTCCCTCTGCTTTCTTGGTTTTTCCTCTGGATGTTAGGTCACCAGAGGAGCCTAGCCCTAGCCTTGCAGGGCTTTCTCTCCAGAATGACTCTTCAGTTAAACCAATGCTAAGATGTAAGAGAGGATCAAAAAGAAGGGAAGGGAGGAGAGGAAGGGAGGAGGGAGAAAGGAAGAAAGGAAAGGTAGAAGGGAGGAAAAACTAAAACAAGATCTTGGAAGATTTGTATTCCAATGTTGCAGTCAACAGCTATGCCCCACTACTTCTCTAAATGATGCCCCTTTGACATTTGTAATACATTTTTCATAATAAAA
The DNA here is from genome assembly GCF_007827085.1 of Peromyscus californicus insignis. NCBI lineage: Eukaryota > Metazoa > Chordata > Mammalia > Rodentia > Cricetidae > Peromyscus > Peromyscus californicus. The sequence continues at coordinate 36,982,144 of NW_026294424.1, forward strand.
GACATTATCACCATAGGACTTGGATCTCTCCTGCCTACCATCAAATTGACTGTTAGGTAAAAGCTTCCAGTGTTGTCAGCCATCTTGGAAGATCCATATCCAATCTGTTGAACTAATGTAACCATGGTCCAAGTCCAGTTTCAAAGCTGGCAAGACTGTCTGACCTGTGAATGAGTCCAGGAGCATAGGTGAGTGACTCAGACCTCCGCATCTACAAGTGTCTTCCCCGAAAACTAAACATGCTAGACCAGATCATCTCTGAGAGACTTCCGACTATATTCCATGTGTATACAGTTTCGCAAGTTGATGATTCTCATTTTACTTTATGAGAACACAATATTCACCCATTGTCCCGGGACTGAACCTTACAATCTAAAAGGTAATAAAAAATCAATTAAAGTCTAAGAACTAAAAGCTTTGCTAGCCGTACAAACTGTTTCCAGAACCCCAAACCTGAAGATTTGCTTTCAGGCATTCTGTGGCCTTGCTTCCTCATTGGCTGGTCTGATGGCAGTCGGCTTATTAACTGACTTTTATCCTTTGTTTTCACAACAACCTTGAGACTCCTTAGGAGCAAATTGCAATGAGCAAAGCATGCTTTCTAACTGGCAGCCAGGAAGCCCAGATCACAGCCCGAGAGGAAAGGCCAGCTCCTTAATTCCAGGCTGATGATGGGGCAGAAGTCACGCCGAGGTTAAGTGACTTATGCAATTGCGCGAAGCTAGCCAGCATCCGAGACAGGATCCTGGACTTGCCACTTCTCCCAGCCACTCTCCTTCTCTGACTGTTTTCAGTCTGGCATGATCCACAGATAAAGGAAACTGTGGTTTTCGCATCATGGTGGAAGCTATTTTTCTACCGTGAATAATAAAAGCAGAGTGACCCATTTTGGCGCTTCCAGAGGCTTCCATTCCAGCCCGCATTGTTTATTTCTTAGGCTTTCAACAGGTTTTACTCGAAGATGTCAGTTTTTAACACGTTTGCATAGTTCTGCATTTCATTGCGGGACTCTCTGTCAGAACCATTCATTTCCCCCCACCGGCTAAGCTGTTGAAAAAGAAAACTGTGTCTCGAAGCCAGTCCAACCTACACTTTAAAAGCTGGCAGGGGCTGTCTTCCTTTTCTCCCTTGAGAGGATTAATTTGCTTCTTTTTTATTCTCAATGTTTTATGATTCCAAATAAAGGATATAATGGTGCCATTGAGAGTTGGGAAACTGTGGAAGATAAATAGTCTATGTGGGAACGGCTTAAAATGAGAATCGGAGTTTTCGAAGGAGGCAGGAGCAGAGACGGTTTTTATCGTGTGAGTGAGGCTATTAATGATAAAGGAAATTTCCTCCTTCTAATGAGTCTCGCCTTTATAGACCAGAGGGAGGACGGACGGCTGCATTTGCGTCATAAATGTAAAGAAGCTGAAATCGCACTCCCAGGAATGTAGTATGTTCAATTTCGAAGTTGGGGGAGCAGCCATTTTTAATGTGTGGTTATTTCTGGACACACAAGATGGAGTGTAGGGTTTTCATCTTGGTTTCATTGCCTGAACCTTTAAGCAATATGCTAAAGCCATTGCAGGAAACTGAATGACCATGGGGAAGTCATTTGAATAAATTCTTTTGGTCATGTTCACCTTGATTAGTTTCGGCCTTGGTAGAAGCCACCTGTGGAATGATCCATTTGAACCGGGGCTCCAAGAGCTCAATTCATCATGAAAGGACTTTTATTAAGGGCCCACTGGAACTTTACAAAGTAAACTGGCCAGAAGTTACTAACCTCCAAGAGCTCATAATTAAGACCAGTGAAGTAGACATTTACCATCAAGGCACTGTGTGCAAAGCACTGTGGGAGGCAGAGCCAACTCAGTGGTGATTCCTACTGTCCTGGGGCTCCCCATCAGTGAGAACATATGCCCTAACTTGTCTATACTAGTACTATGAGGCCAGGACCCCAGGACTGGTTCATTCTACCAGCACATGTCTATAGCTCCAGATGCATTTGAACTCAAGAGATTTAAACCAAATGATTTATTCATATCTGATCATTTCAGGCCCACTTAAATACTCAATTGTAGTTGAAGTTTTCCTGTGTTCACCCAGCTCCTGCGTCCTTGCATTTCTGCAGCTGCTCAGAACCAAATAAACATACACAGGCTTATATTAATTAAAACTGCTTGGCCATTAGCTCAGGCCTACCACTGACTAGCTCTTACACTTAAACTCAGGCCATTTCTGTTCATCTGTATGTCGTCACGTGTTCTGTGGCTTTACCTGTTGCCTTTGCATGTTGCTTCCTGGACAGCAGGCTGGCATCTCCTCACTCAGTCTTCCTGTTCCCAGAATTCTCCTCTCTGCTTGTCCCACCTACACTTCCTGCCTGGCTACTGGCCAATCAGCATTTTATTTATACAGAGTAATATCCATAGCACTCAATGTTTTCCATTGTACTTTGGACATTGTACCTTAAGCATGACCTTCAGAGCCCTGAAAATGGCCCTTCTTAGTTCTGTGACCTCATCATCTATATGTACCATGGATACATTCCTTCCATGATCTCTGGACTTCTCCTGAACCTCAGCTTCACTTGCACACTACCTGCCACCTCTCCAAATGGAATAGCTACCTCAAAGCCAAGTGTCCCACTCACCATTTTGATCATTGTTAGCCCCTCAGGGAGCCTTCCTTCACCACCCAGTTTAAATCTGTCCACCATGACTCTGGTTCCCATCACCTCATCTCACTTCCTTTATAGCATAAATCCCTCTCAGAAGGTATCACCCCCATTCATTTACTTTCACCTTGTCTGTCCCCTTCCTGCCCTACCCCTCAAATGTAAAGTCCACAACGGAGAATTTTCAGAGTGGCTAATTGCAGCATCCACAGCACCAGGGCAGGTCCAAGTACTTGGTTATTATTAAGAAAAAGGAGAGAATTAAAAGAAGAAAAAGGTAAGTCCTTTTAGCAATGTGGGAGACAAGAGGTGGTGACCAGAGGCACAAAGGTGAGGCTAGTGTAAATAAAACACTGAGCTACTTGGAGGAAGCCAAAGAGATATGATTTAGAGGTAAGCTTCAGTCCTCATAGCTAAACTTCTCTTTCTAAGTTTTGGAGACTTGGTTCCTAAGAATGTAAGTTTAATGGGGTAAACGGCCTCACCTCTGGGTCCCTCCAAATTTGCACTATTTTTTCTTTCTTTTTTAACTTATTTTTTAATTTAATTTTTTTCATACAATATATTTTGCTAGTTTATAAATTCTTTTTGCAGTACTGGGGATTGAACTTAGGACCTCATGCATGCTAGGCAAGCATTCTACCACTGTGCTATGTCACTATATCCCCAGCTCAAAGTTTATACTATTGATAAAACCCATGTATCTCATCATGGGTTTTTCTGACACATTCAGAAGCCTGTGCCAAATGTAGGTCCCTCTAGTCCCAAATCTCTAGGGCCATGTTTTACAATATTGTCACAGGAGAAAGAGACCTTCCATATTAATGGAAAGCCCTGTAACAATCCGCCATCCTAAGTGTGGACTATCAGATGTAACTCTACAGTGTGTGGTTTCTGTCCTCTGCACTGTATTGGAGAAGCCCATCGCTAAGTGCATCCTAAAATGTCAGCCACCACATTTGAGGGCAGCCAGCCATCTCTGGTGGGCCCTCCAAAGGTGAGGATGTTATCAGAAGACCATCGAAGAGCACTTAATGGACCTCCACTCCTAAATAAACACCAGAGGGGGACATGGGGCGAAGCCTACGACCTGATTGTTTGTGTGTTCCTGTCAACCTAGTTCATTTCACGGGCCTGCAATTTTGCATTGACTTCCTGCAGCATGAGATTGCACAGATCTGTCTTTGTGGGCACTGGTGGCTAGGACAGGAATGGTTTAATGAATCTCAAGTCAGATTCTGTATATAAAGTTCACATCGCTGGGAGATGGCCAGGCCTCTGCTCAGCACAGGACCATTTATCTTCCCTGGGTTAGACCCTGAACTTCTGCCCCCTCACCCGCCTTTCACACCAATAACAATGTTATCTCATTCCCTAAAGGGCCCTCAGGTCTTATTTGAGGCCCTTTAAAGCCCAGAGCTGAGAGTGTGAATGACACTTTAATTGCACTGGTTGTGATGAGGGGCCAGATTAACTCTTAGGGAAATGTGAACAATTTCATAAAGACAGATTACATCAAGAAGAAGGTGCTATTATTGCTTGGACACTGAAATTCAAATGCCTGTCTGTACCCCTAAAACACTGCATTGTGTCACCCCAGTCCCTCAGGCAGAGTAGCTTAGAGGGACCTGACTTGTTTCCCAGGCACCCTCTGATGTCTGCCACTTCTCCAAACCTTATTTGGCTTGAGTCTTTATAGTTATCGAACTTTCATGACTCTCTGATGTGGGAAAGCCTGTCTGTGTCTTAGAATTCAGAAGAGGCAACCCAGAGCCTGCTGATGTCCTTCCAATCCAGTAAGTCTAAGCTCTAAGAGGTGCTTTATTTACTACATCTCATTTCTCTTCCCTGTCTACTACCAAATCCTTTTCCTACTTCCCAAGAAGTGATGCAACAGCTTCTTCTCAGTGTATATACTTCAGGCGAACAGCATGTTGCTCTGACTTATCAAGTCCCACAGCAAATCCCAGCTTCTTAGTAGGTCGTCCTACAGATGCGGTGAACACGGCTTGTGTTCTCTAGTCTCTCAACTTGTTTTTTTTTTACCATCTCTAGCAGGAATTCACATATTCATATACCCTCCCTCATATTCAGATACCAAATTAGATTATTTCTAATGATCCCTCACTTCATAGGGACCCTCCTTAGGGAGAAAAATGGGTAGTCCCCACTTCTAGTAGGAACTCTAACTGTCTAGATGTGTAGCTTCATGCCTTACAGGAAAGAGTCTTTGTTTGCTCGGATGAGCTTGGCCTAAGTTTAGTTTTCCTTTGCCTCTCTTTGCCATAGAAAGAGTGAAAATTTTAATGTGTAAGAGGTAGACCTGCCCAGGTATCAAGATATCAATTACCTACATCCACGATCTAAGCATCTCTTTCTTTATCTCCATTGCTAAGATGGGAATGTTTCTCACACCATAAAGAGAGTATATAGCGTATAATAAAAGGTATCTTTCAGGAGGTGAAAGGGAATGGTAGGGGTTCAAATTCACCAAAGGACATTTTAGCCATTTAAAGCAGATGCCCGGCTGCTCTAGCCAACTCTATAAGTTAGGGAAAAAATAATAATATAGTCAAATCTTATGTTTATGTGAAACTAATTTCTAGATGTTATTTTAGTAGTTGTATAGGTCAGTACACAAATGCTGCCTTAGATTAGGAAAAGATTAGGGTACAGATTTAAATTAATTTCTTAAAATACATTTCATGATGTTACCAAGTTCTTGTGTCTGGTAACTTCCGTGGTCTGGTAAGTTTAGAAAACTAACCTAAATAATGTGCAACAAGCCTCCCTTCTTGATTGCCAGTCTACACTAATGTGCCTGGTGAATTTCTAAGGGGGACTCTAGAAGGTAAACGTTTCTAGACATCTGTGGTCATGAAGACCCTTCCTTAGAGGACCTTCACCAAGAGCATCTGGGCCCCAGAACAAGCTTACAAAATGCTGGCCCCAGCAAAGGGATTGCAGAAGCTGCCCACACTACTTAAATTGCTGGCTGTGGGCCAGAGGTACAAAAGAAGCTTTTTTTGTGGTCTATACTAGGCTCACCCTGGCTCACCAGGAGATGACACTGAGACCTGGGGACAAAGTTTTTTCTCATGCTGAGGTGTTTAGCTGATGGGTCTTGCTGGGTCTCCAGTGGGGGCCTCACAGTATGCTCATGTTGCTCTTTCCTTCTTTTTACACTAAGCCTTAGGTGTGGGGGAAACAAAGATGTGAAGATAGCATTTTATTATTATTCTTATTATTATTCTCTTGCAGAACATTATGCTCTGCAGAAAAACAGAGGTGTGGACAGAAAACACAAAAAGACTCCAAGCCGCGGCTTTAACCAAGGTTTGCACAAAGAAAATGTGGCAAATGAGAATGGGTTCTCAGACTTGAAAAGCAAGAGACGCTTCAAAAGCTTCAAATGCCAAGGTGGTCCCAACAGAAAAGTGCCCCCACATCAATGGAAGTTCTCTCCAAGATGCATTCTTTAAATTGTGACGTTTGTAGCATATGTGTGTGTGTATTTCTGGGTGTGCACTTGTACATGAATATGTGTGTATGCGTATGTAGATGATATCGGTGTCTTTATTGCTCCCCATGTTACCTCTTTACTATTTCTTTTATTTTTTTGAGATTAAAAAACAATTAAATCCTTTTCCCCCTTCCCTTTTCTCCCTCCAAAGCCTCCTCTATATCCCTCCTGGCTCTCTTTCAAATTCATGGCCTCTTTTTTCAGTAATTGTTGCTACATTCATATATGTATATAGATACAGATTCCTAAGTACATAAATATAACCTGTTCATACTGTATGGTATTACTTATATGTATGTTTTTAGGTCTGATCATTTGGTATTGGATAACCGATTGGTGTGCTCTTCATTTTGATACAAGGTCTCTTATAAAACCTATGTCTTATCAAATGGCTTGACTTACTGTTCATCAAGCATCAAAGGTTCCATCTCCCCCTGCCCACCCCAGTGTTAGAGTTTCAGACATGTATTACCGTGCCTTGAGTTTTATATAGGTGCTGGGCCATGTCCACAGCACAAAAGGCACATCTTTGGCACTAGGTGGGTGTACTTTTCATTGTCACCATCAATTGGGAACAGATTTGCTCAGAACAGCGGGTGGACTTACTAATGTCATCCGTGGTAGAAGCCAGAGTGTAGTGAAACATTATATAATGCACAGAAAAAAAAACCAGCACCAAAATCTCTCCATATCAAACCATGCTGACCAGGGCTAAGAAACCCTCCCCAGGAAAACACAGAGGCATAGCGACATCTGCAAGTTTCTAATGCTGTTTTCTAAAGCTGGAAAGACCATCTCCTTCCCTGTGCAGTCCCAGGGCATGGATCCGCCAGAACAAATCACTGGTGGGTGATTGAAACACTACAGGACTTTATGGTCTTCCATTCTGGAGCCTCCAGTCTGAGACGAACATATTGGCAACATGTTTCCTTCAGGAGCCTTGTCTCATGTGATTATGGTGTCTTGAATGAGAAATGTCCTCCTTATCTGCTTGGATTTGAACACTTGGTCTCCAGTTGCTAGAACTATTTGGGGATGTTACTGAAACTTTAAGAAGTACAGCTTTGCTGGGCAAAGTGTACCTCTATGGACAGTTGGGGAGAGGTGTGGTTGTAACTTTGCCCTACTTTTTCCTGCTCTCTCTGTTTCTTGTGTGCCCCTGAGATATGGTCTCTCAGCTTTCTGCTCCTACCACTGCGCTTTCCCCCATTTTAATAGCTATCTAGCCCTCTGGGGTCATAAGCCCAAGTGAACTTTCTTTTTCAAGCCGCTTTTGGTCCTGGTATTTTATCCCAGCACTAGAGAAGTAACTAATCCACAAGCTATTCCCTGGCACTCGAAAGTGTAACTCAAATCCATGTCTCCACCTGCATTGGCTCTTGACTCACCTCTTCCTCCACATCTATGGCTCTTCCTCCTCTGTCTCTTTAAGATTATCTGATTTCATTGAAAGCTCACTTGGTTACTTCAGGATGATCTCCACTCAAAATCCCTGCAAATATATTTCTAAATAAGGTCGTATTCACAAACACTGACAGGTAATATTTGAACACACTGTTTCTAGGACCACAACTCAAAGCATAGCAGCAGAGGTATTTGCACAGCGGCACAGAGCCCTCTACATAGATGATAATTCCTCTACAGTTGTCCTTGATACTTCTGATTCTCACTTCACTGAGGCAACCAGATGAAATGTTGGGGACATTTCATGTGGGAACTAAAAAATTTCTGTGCACAGACTATGTATCTATAAACTATAAGCAATGCCAACAGAAAAAAACAAGCATGGGAGAGTCAACAAAAACCTCACTTATTTGCATGCTACCCCTTGAGTTCAGTCGTAGATGTCTACTCAGGGCGAAGCCCCCACATGGATGGTTGGTGGAAAAATCTCATTTTCCTGGGACTGAAGTGAAAGTTGAAAAACTCTCTAAGAAGCTCTGGAGGCCACAAAGTACCTCAGCTGGAGCCCAGTCCTCAAAATAAGGAACACTGGGCTTCTGTTTTTAAATTGGGCCCATCACTTTAAATTATCCCTACTTCTTGTCATGACACAACCTTGAAAGCCTGCTGCTCAGACGTGGTTGCATCAAAGCCTCAGTGGTGTGAGATGGGGCATATTTTAAAATGACAGATCTGAGAAAGAAGCCTTCAGTCCTCTAAATGAATATATTATGAAGATATTATGAAGATGGAAATGAGTCTCAGAATACCCTGCAATCCAATGTTTCTCAATAAATCTCCTGTGATAAATTCTCCCCATGTCTAAAGCTCTAATTTGGGGCAAAGTATATGAATCATGCAACCATAGCAAAGAAAAAAAATTAAAATATGAACCAAAGAGAGCCTGGGACCACTGATGCCTTTGAAAGTGGCTATGAGGTCCTGTTACCAAAGCAAGCATGGTTACTGAGGAGGGGAGGTGAATGGACAATTGAACAAGTGGCTTCCACTGACCTCCGGTTGCTAAAGATGGGCTTTCCCCTATCACACAGATACTCTGCTGCCCTGGTGTTTGAAAGGTGGAAGGCAGGTGGGAAGGCTTTCTGCCCTGAATGGCTTTCAATGTAATAATACTTAATACTACGTTTTGAAACTATTTCCTCTTTTTCTCAATATTTTCTTGGGACTGTAACCCATTTGTACATAAAATTGGTTGAAAGTGACATTTTGAAAAGTCCAGCAAACATTGCAGCAGGCTCTGTTTTCAAGGAATATGAAATTGGGCTCTGTCTGACACCTTGACTGTGCTTGTGAAAACAGAACGTCACATCTCAGAGGGTTATTCTTGATAGGTTTCCATAAAAATAAAACAAAATAAGCAGACCTCTCCAGGCAAACAGCCTTTTTGTACGCTGGTTTCCATGGAAACACTGGCAATTGTACTTTTTCGTGGCATGGTCTTTCCCATGTAGTTTAAAGTCTGGTTGATGAAGCTCAGTTGAGGATCCTGGGCACTGAGAAAGTGCTCTTCATCTTCACCAAGCACACACGTGACAGATACTGGAGGAGCACCCTTTCTACAAGCACGGGCAAAAAAGAAAAGGCATGGGAAGAATGCAGGCTGTAGAAAGAAGGCCCCAGTTTTTCAGGAGTCCTACTGTTATCATTATTCTTTTTACATAATGCTCCTACTTCGAAAATTCCTTAATTGGATGGAGGAAAAGGAAGGGAGGAAACAAAGTAATTATCATCTCAAACATACAGGAAATAATTTTTTAAAAAGAGATCAAGCTTGCATTTATAATCTTGCCCACAAAAGAATTCCACTAACACTTTCTGCTCTTCAGGAGGACAGAGCTTAGTCGCTCACCCTTCACTGTGGCTTTCTTCTGGAAAACAACATGGCAAGAGTCCAGCCATAACCCTGTGGAGGACACCTCTAAAAAACACCAGAACTGAAGGTTGCCATGGGCCAACGTAAGCCATTGTGACCTCCTGTGTTCCTTGACACAGTGTGAGAGATGGGTTCCTCACATCTACACACTCCTTCCTCCAAACACTCTACCCAATCCAATCATGGAGTTGAGGTGGGGAGATAAACCCTAATTGATGGTCATACTACAAAATATTTTATTAATAATCTTCCAAAGCTGTCAAGGTCATAAAAACTAAGAAAATGTAAGACATTCATAGGTCAAAGGAGACATGATCATAAATAAATACATTTCCTAGATTTTATCTTGTAATATAAAAAGCTATGAAAAAAACTAATTTCCTGCCAATAAAAGCTGTAGTTTACTGATCAATCTTATGCCAGTACGAACCATTCAGTCTGGAGCAATGAACTGTGCTCTCCTTTATAAAAGAAATGGAAAAGCTGGTTAAGTTGTACATTAGTCAAGTCTCCACTGAGTATATCCAAGTCTCAAAAACTTAAAAGAGGAAAACACGAAAGCAATCTTATATATGCTGCAGACGAGCTGTCCCTTTGGACAAGTATGCCATGTTCCTCAACCTCAGTTTCTAATGCTGCAAAATGATGACAAGCATACTTCTCTCAAAGGACTCTTGTCAGTATGAGATGATGTGAGAGGGAACATACTTATAAAGGGGTTAGATATCAGCCATTGTACACCAAAATTATGAATGCTTTCCTGGTTCTTCTGGGGATGGTTTGTTGATAGCATCACAATTCTTTTGATATTTCCATATTAATATTATTTGTCCTTCCTTTATAACTCACAGGCCTTAATGGCTCACATTCTATAATGATGTCTGGTCATAGAATTTCCTCCAATAATTTCTGATAATAAATAAATGTCTAAAATGTTAAGGAAAAGTATCAATAGTATATCATCTTAGCTGAACACACACACACACACACACACACACACACACACACACACACACACACACACACACACACAAAGTATTGCGATCAGGTCTGTGGAGGAAACTAACTACGGAACCTTTAAGATGCTGATGAGCACCAAAGAGAAGGGTCTAAAGAATGACCACAGGAAGCTCATGGGACTTGGTCATAATATAAAATTTTTCTTAATACAAGAATGTCCATGAGCTTCCTCTTGTCAACCCAAGAGGCAGGGAGCAACTACTCTGATTTTTACTGTTCCCAGCCTCTCCTGAGAAAGGACAATCTCAGCTTGGCTTGATCAATGGTTTTGGAGGATGGGACGAGAAAATTAACAAAAGAGAAATTGAACCAAAATATAAGAAGGAATTGTAAGTTGGGCCATTCTAAAGAGTAAAAATGATAGCAGAGAGATGTGGGGTCCAGGTGGGGAGCAAGAGCCAATGCCATAAGAGGTCTTCAGAGCCATAAGAAGAATCTAAACTTCTCCAGAGAACTAGTGAAGCCGCTGAACAGATCATCAGATCAGTTACGCAGGAAGTGTTACAAACAGATTCCTTAGAAAATAATTAATGAAAACCAAGAGTTTCTACCTTACTTATGTCTCTCCTAAGTGTGAGGCTTGTAGACTATTGAGGAGGAGGACAGGTGTTAGTGGAGTCATTATGCTCATGAATATACTATGCAAGTCAAGACAAATGCCCTGTGAGAAAGGAACTGGAACTATGGTTATTCCGCATGCTCTAAACTAGATATGTGGGATAAACTTCCCTGGCTTGCTGGAATTGAAATGAGAGGTGAAGACAACCTGGTGTCTACCGGGAATTCTGCAGTTTATCAATGTATAGGGATCCTATCACATTTTCTCTTTTTAAATGTAACAGAGGAGGTGGTGGAAGGTCATTGTATACCTAAAAACAAACACTCACAAGCCGGGTTTCTACTTCTTAAACCACCTTCCTGCCCACTTTTACTATGACACTCCACCAGAATGTCCTTATTAATGACTGAGTACCTTATGTTTTTTTCCTCAAATTGGGAAATTCCAGGTTTAAGTTAGTGAGAATTTTTATTTTCCAAAGATCAACTGGTAGGTGCCAGCCCTGCCATCACAGTGGCATTGAAATTCTGGTCAGCATTCAACGATTTGACCCTGAAGACAAGTGAAACTGAGAAGTTCTCCAACCCTGAAATAACTGGGCCCCACTTTCCTCAGACCTGAGGTACCAGGTATTTTTCCATGTAGAATTGGCCTGGAAATGCAAAGGAAAAGTTCACACAGGGACACAGTGTCTACTTGGCCTGACCATGTAGGGCTGTTTGCCTTAACCATACATTTTTTATTGTCCAGTTAAGTTTTGAGTAATTCTGTTGATGTGACTTTCAGCCCTTCCCATGGGCTGTGACTCATTCCACCATCAAATTAACAGTTTTTTTGGAAAATGTGTTTTCATGACTTGGCCAAAAATTTCCATGGCTTAATTTCATCCCTTGTTTCCCACAGAAACTCTTTGAACAAGTCCCATGATTGTGCAAATGAGAAGAGTCTTTATTTCCAGCCATGGCAAATGCCTGACCAACCTATCACTTTCAACTCTCCTCAGCACCACGCTTTCAGGCCTCTACCTAATCCTCCTGTCTACCATCAGCTCTCCCGGCAGTGATCTACTTCATGGGATCCTGAAGCCTCTGATACATTATTGAAAGTCACCTAGAAAAAATAAAATATGCTCAAGCTGCATGCTATGACACCTGGAAATTTAACTGAACTGATTTCCCCCTTGCTTCCTTTGTTTAGTTGATGATTTTAAACTAAAGGACCTTCTGTTTTCTTCTACCTACAAAGCTGAAGAGCCCAATGCACAAAAATCAATATGAAACAAAGTACAAGTTTGTCTATAAAGTTCGTACCTGGGGCATATGTAAAGCAGTGTTTACTGAGTATACTGGGAAGCAAAATCTTGACCACTAAATGAGAAAGGTATGTGCAATGTACTAATCAACTGCTTCTTCAATACTATATAACAAGCCAGCCAGGAGCAAGAGACTAGCACCAATATGCATTATTATACTTGAATAAATGTGTCAGCTGCGCTTAGCTTCAAGTCACAGGTAAATTTCAGATTTACCCAGTTTGTCTTTCATTTTTATGGAGCATGGTTTCCTCACAGTCATCACTAGAACCAAGAGCTAAACCAATCTACAGGGGTACAATTAAGCCTCTGCTTATAGACCATCCTCTTATATTCTTTTGGCCAAACTATGCCACATGGAGAAGCTCAACATCAAAGGGACTGATATACTTACCCCATCTACAGGAGGAGAGCAGTAAATACTTCTGAAGAATCATTCAAACCATTACATATAGCTTTCCTTCTTTGACTGCTGACCTGAAGATAAACCAATTTCTAGAAGGTACATTGTAGAGGAAAAATTAGCTTTAGGAGAGAGCTGGGGATACAGCTCAATGGGAGAGTAATTACCTAGAATGCACAGATCACTGGGTTCAATCTTCAATTGCAAATAATAATAACAATATAATAATAATAATAATAATAATAATAATAATAATAATAAACAGAGGTAACTTACCTACCTTAGCCTCTTCAGACAGTTAGTAATGAAATTCTCTGTACTGAGTAATTGATAAACAACATGTATTTATATAGAAGTCCAGCAACAAGGGAGAGCAGATTCAGTGCATGATGAACACTTTCCCTCTGCTTCCAATATGGTACATTCTTCCTGCTTCTTCACGGGAAGTATGATAAAACAACTCCTGTGGCCGGGCGGTGGTGGCGCATGCCTTTAATCCCAGCACTCGGGAGGCAGAGCCAGGTGGATCTCTGTGAGTTCGAGGCCAGCCTGGGCTACCAAGTGAGTTCCAGGAAAGGCGCAAAGCTACACAGAGAAACCCTGTCTCGAAAAACCAAAAAAAAAAAAAAAAAAAAAAAAAAAACAACTCCTGTGAACCCTTTAGTAAAGATGCTCTTCTCATTCATAAGAAAGGAGCTTTATAGTTACTACTTTCTAAAGTCCCAATCTTGTAATACATTGAATATTTAGGTTCTAACACATAAATTTGATGGGACACCATCATTCATACCATAGCATTACCTATATGACAGTTTTCATGAGACTACAAGCAATTGAACAGCTATGGATAATTGCGTAATATAATGTTGATGAATGTTGACTATATACCAGGCAATATTTTGGATTCCTTTTTATTCATTAATTTTTTAAACTAAGCTATCATATAAATACCCTGTCCTGATGTTTACTTTATACAGAATACCCTGGACAGAATTAATTCTAAAGAGAACATCTTTCTCATTTATACCATCCAAAACATATTGGTATAAAAATATTCCATCATTATTGATTAATGTAACTAGCATTTATTAAATTTTTCCAAGAAAGACCCAGGTTTTCCAGCAAAGTCTAAATGAAGTATTATTACCCACTTTAGAAGAGTACTCAAAAAAATAAAAATTAGGAAAGATTAAGTGATAGCTCAGAGTGGTGTCAATATGAACCCAGATATGCCACAGGCCAAAGTCAATGTCTTCTCAATATATAATATGCCCTTGGGTATAAATGAGAAAGGAAAGAAAACTGGAATGAGAGAAAGAAGGAAGAAGAGATGAGAATATAAATTTACAAAAGCATAAAAATTGAGCATATATGAAACAAATCTATATGATACACAGCACTTTCAAATAGAAACCAAGGAAAATCAAAATTTATTTTCCAACTTTTGAGTAGTACGTGTGTAGATGTTGTGATTTGAAGTGAAATGTGCCCCATAAACTCACTTATTTGAACACTAGGACCCCAGTTGGTGGTGCTGTTTGGGAAGGTTAGGAACCTTTAAGAGGTAGAGCCTTCACTGAGAAAGCTGATCACTGGGGGCAGGTCTTGAGGCTTTATGGCATGGCTACACTTCCTGTTGACCTTCTGCTTCTGAGTATGAATGCAATGTGACCAATCTGCCTCCTGTTCCGGACACCACTTCTTCTGGGCCAACTGTCACGTCTTCCATGATAGATTGTACCCTCCTGGAACTGTAAGCCAAATTAAGCCCTTTCTGCCTGTCTTAGTCCCATTTCTTTTGCTGTGATAAGACACCATGACCAGGGTAACTTAGAGAAGAAAGAGTATATTTGAGGTTTACAATTTCCAAAGGTTAGAGTCCATGACCACCATGGCAGGGAGCATGGCAGCAAGCATGGCGTTGGAGCAGTAGCTGAGAGCTTACATCTTGATCCACAAATGTGATGCAGACAGAGATTAAGATACTGGGAATGGTAGGAGTCTTTAAAACCTCAAAACCTGCCCCTAGTACCACACCTCCTCCAACAAGCCCACACTTCCCAATCCTTCACAAACAGTTCCACCAAGTGGGAACCAAGTATTCAAACTATGGGCCTGTGGAGGGCATTCTCATTTCAACCACCACAGTCCCCGAAGTTGTGTGGGTTGGGTTTTGTTGTTGTTGTTGTTGTTGTTGTTGTTTTGTTTTGTTTTTCAGAGTATCACAACAGGAAAGCAAACTAAGGCTATAGATTCTTTTGTTCACTGTCCATGCAAGACTCCATGTTAACTCAAGTCTCCAAGAAGCAGGAAGGCAGCTTCTGGCTGTGCCCACAGCTGACAAGTTAGCTTATCCAACTAACCATTTTGTACAAATGACCTCAGATGCTTTGTCACAAGCCCACTGCATAAGAACCATACAGTTTTGTCCCAGGGTACTTCTTCTCCACCTGCCCTAGGCCCTCAGCACATATTAGTCTTGAGCATGCCCTTCCTCCAGGCTCTGTGTGTCTGTCTGCTTGACCTTTTCTCTACTTGGAATTCATCACCTGCTCTCAACTTGAAGGACTTTTTACTCATCTTCTAATGTCCAAAAGAATTTCCCTTGTGTGGCTTAGATCTTAAATGTCCCCTCTTCAAACACCATGAGTTGAAGGTTGGAGGCCAGCCTGTGACACTGATGAAAGGTGATGGAACCTTGAAAGGTGGAGGACAAGCTATCCTTGGGAAGAGGTGAACATGCTTTTGGTATGCCCAGAGGAAGAAACAGGAAATACTGAGAACATTTTTCTTACCTGCCTGAATTATTCTAATTCTTTCTTAAGCCTCATCTTCTCAACACATGCCTCTACCAGGCTTACATACCTTCCCAAATCAAAGAAAATGTGTGTGTGTGTGTGTGTGTGTGTGTGTGTGTGTGTGTGTATCCTGACTATCAGGTCAAAGCTAGTTTGAGACCACTCACAAGACCGTGTGCTTGAAGATAGTGACTGAAGTTAAGTTACATTGGCTACTGTACTAAATCTAATCAGCTGACTATAGGATGCACGCAATCTCTTATCTTCTCTTACTCCCACCTCTCACATATACCTCATCACCATAATTGTCAAGCCCCAAGGCAGAATGCAAATCCAATCCATGCCCCACATCATTAGTACCCCATCCCTACTCCAAATTCCTACTAAAGCTTTCAGGAGGCTAACTGCCCTTCCTGCTTCCTCTCCCACCTCCCAAAAGTCAAAGTTATAATTATTTTAGTATGAATTAGGATATATAATTTCTCTACTCAAAACCTCAAATGGCGTCCAACAGGTTTAGCTTAAATGCAAATCCATACAGTTTCCACTAGGGTCTGGGATGTATAGGCCTGCCTCCTCCTCTCATTTCACTCTACCTGACAGGGAACACTGGGTTCTGCAACCCTGCCCTCCAATACATTCCTTTCATGTATCACACTTGTCTCTAACTCAAGGTCTTCGCACTTGATAATTCTTCTGCCTTTGCATTCCCAGTCTGCTTCTCAAAGAGGGTTCTCCAATGCTCTAGTGAAAGTGGAAATAATTACATACATGTATAAATACATGAGCACACAAACACATACAGCCATATAGACATAAACATATACATATTCACGCATACATACAAATTAACACCTCATATATACACATAAAAACATGCACATAAAAAGGTAAGTTTCCATAGATACATGTGTAAATTCACACAGACATACACACATGTGTACACAAACACATAGCAACATGCACTTATCTACACATATAACATGGGCATTCATAGACACATATACATAGGAATACATCAATAGGCACAGACACACACACAGAACACATATCTAAACCATCATAAACATAAAGTTAAGAGTTAGTTAAGCAGTTCCAGGCCAGTTCCTGCTAAACAGTCGATATTTCATTTGTTCTCCAAAACTGTACTATCTACTATAGTTTCTCAAGTTCCACATTTCTCTGGAAAGTCTTGTCTCAGTTTAAGAGGTAGGAGAATGTTAAGAAGAAAGGTCATTTTTCATTGTTTTGAAGCAGTCTAGAGAGTTGCATCTTTAGCCCAATGCTAAGATTTTTATTTAGCTCTCTGGTCTCTCCCAGAAATGAGAGCTCATGTTGACAGCCTGAATCCTACGACAGCCGAAAACCCAAGGCTTGATTTGAGGCACCTGAGAGTCAGTGCTGTGATTCTTACAAACATTACAGGTCTTTTGGAGCCTATGAATCGCCTCCATTTAAACTCAAAAGCCCCAGGACACGGTTCCTGGGGACCATAAACCCTGTGATACCAGCCATAACAGCTCCCCTGGCAAGAAGAAGCTTTACATCCTGAGGCCCATAAAGGACCTTGCCTGACCCTTAATATCAATTGGAGCTACATGTGCCTGTGAAAGAAGCACAGGCCTGGAGCCCAGAGAGCCTCACCCCGCCTGGCAAACGATGCAGACTTGCCAGTCCCTGCAAGCTTCCCCTCTCCCTCCCTGGGGAGGCGATACAAAACCCTACCACAAGATCCTATGAAAACTGAAAAGCCAGAAAGGTTCACCACACCTTCCTCAGGACACTGTCCTCAGCAGAGCCCGGGACAAACTGTGATGCAGCCTGGACTTGACGGGAACAAAGAACGAGAGGCACTTCAACCCCCACCACATAGGAACATAGCTTCCTCCCAAGGAAATTCAAGTTTATATCAAAATGTTTTGTGTTATAGACATTTTATCATTCAATAAAGTTGCATTGTGCTACATTTACTGTCTAGTAAGTATATGGAAGATGAGGATGAGAGCGACTTCATATATTTATAATAAAAGCAAGTCAATTCTCAGATTTGTGTCATTTCACGAATCTTCCAGAGAAAACCTTTAGAAGCTGCATCTCATTCTTTGCCAGATGCATGTCCAAAGATTTTCCTGAAATACAACTAACTCCGAATTTTCCTCAGAAAAATTCTTTCCTAATTATTTTTAATTTACTGACATATTAATTGGATTATTAATGGAGTCGATACTATTCCACTATGCTTTCTATCCTCTGGTGATTCCTATTCTATGTTCAGGTTGAATTTTACATTCCCTGTAAGATAAAGAACATGTGGTGTTTGTCTTTCAGCGTCTAACTTGCTTCATTTAGCATAATGTCATTTATTTCCACCCATTTTGCTGTAAATGACTGGATTTCATTCTGCTCTCTGGCTGAATAAATTTCTGTTACCAAACAGATCACTTCAACATATTGGGGCATGTAAACTATATGACAAGTGTGGGAGTGATATATAGAAGATGTTTAGTAACCGTTCATCAGAGAACTAATGCAAAGTTGGAGTGGACACAGCTTCTGGTTTGACCTAGACAGCACCGGTTCCGAGCTATTGTCCTGGGAAAATTATTAACAGTGTCTTTTTTCCCCCCTCACCACAAACACACCGGACAAAGAGCAAAGTGTGTGTTTATCTCAGCCAATGCTTTTGTTTGAAGGAAGAACTTGTACCTCACAGAGGAGGCGTTCAAAGTCTCACGCATTGAGCCTTCTTTGCACTGGGCTCTTCATGGAGAAGGGAAAGGCCTGCTCGTAGCATAGATTCCTAACACATTCCTAACACTTGCAGATTACACAGACCTTAAAATTGCTAGTACTCTCTCTTACTTAAGTACTGTGTGTGTATGTGTGTGTGTGTGTGTGTGTTTCCATATTAACTAATTTAAAAAAAGACATATGAGGTAAGTCTTAAGTCAGAATATTCAAACCCCAAACCAACAGGATACCTAAGATACTGCAGAGATGCCCCCCACCCTTGAGGCTTCCCTTCCTGTGACCTCATCCTATTATCAATTTGGGCAATGAAACTTTTGCTTATACTTCGGAGCTCAAGAATGGATCAAGGGTAACACCCTGGCCAGGAAGCCCAGTCCTGCCACACTCATTTGCCGGCTGAATGCCAACAAATAGGTAACCACCAGCATCTTTCCTCTATATTAACTCCTCCTGCATCCCTGCCCCAAGTAGATGGCAGATCTATATGCCTGTTGTCATAACCCTTGTTCCGAATGTTAGCTCTAGTGTCTCTTGTGTATGTGCTCAGAGTGGAGTTGATGGTGAGATGCCCCCCAAACAGTGATTTCTACCTTCTTTTGTGCTATCTTGACTCCTAGGGGCCATCATCCTAACCAACAGAATACCAAAAATATGGTGGGCTGCCACTTCCATGAGTAGAGCACATGAGAGTCTGACTTCCATCGTGTTGATGGACTCTTCTCTTTGCTAGTTTGGATGAAACAAATCACCTATGGAAAGGCTCTCACAGCAACGGATGAAATCTGGCTTCAAGACAAAAGCCAATAGGAAACAGATGTCCAGTCTACAGTAACTTGCGAATTATTGAATCTTGCCAACAGTCACATGAATTAGGACTTGCATGCTTCCTCGGGTGAGCTTTCAGATAAGACTTCAGCCCTGACTGACTCTGATTGCAGCCCCATAATAAAACCCGAGGATACTGCTAATCCATGCTTGAATCTGACCCACAGAAACTATGAAGCAATCCATTTCTGTAACTGGCTACAGAGAAAGAGATAGGTAACACAGACCTCGAACGCAGACCAGCCAGAATGAAAGACACCCGAGCACACAGTCCTCTGACTCAAACTTTGATTTCAGGGTCACATGAAGGGGGAAAAAGGCACTCGCAGAGTGCCTACTACATGTGAGGCATTCCATACGCTCTTGTTTCATCCACACAGTAACTTACCAAATTCAGAATTATTAATCCCCCTTTATAGGCAGTAAAACTGGAGATCAAGTAACTGATTCAAAATGATGAAGCTAAGCCAAAACTAAGTCAAACTGGGAACAAAAGCTTCAAAACTCTGTTGCACTGTGGGTCCACAAAATCCAACACTGCTGAGAGAGAACAAGGGAAGAAATCCCCAGGCCAGGAGAGTGAGAACAGGTGGTCCCCAGATCCAAGAAAAGTGGGGAGTTCTGCAAAGTAAGGTGAAGAAGAAAACTGGAATGTTTCTCTGCTGGATCTGACCTCCAGGGTTCTCTTGGTCTCCTTGGGAAATTGGAAGCACAGCAAAGATAAATTTGTTTATCATAAATCCTGGGGCTCTGAACATTGCAGAGAAATGTTTGAAACCCACAGATAAAATTCCATAGTCAGGATTTCATGGGTTGTCCTAAAGCCACACAGCTCTGAGTAACTGCCTAAATCAGACCTTCTCAAAACACAGGTCTGTCCACTTACCCTGCCCATCTCAGTGTAAGCACCCCTTCATAGCAAAGTCCCCACATAGTCCTCCCGTCCCATTCAATGTACTCTCTGGCAAAAGTTTGCACCTCCTGGAAGTTTCCCATTAACCTTGTAAATCCCCTCCACTCCAGGAGCTGCATGCATTGGCCTTCAAAAACCAAAAGGGAGACAGGGAAAGCTCACGGAAACCCTGCAAGGAGGTTGAGGTGATACAGGCCTGTTCTTAGAGAGGAGCCCTTTGATAAATGAGCCATGAGTCTCTGAGAGAGAGAAAACAGCCAAGAAGTCAACCTCTTCCTCCCCTCAGATTTATGAATTTTCCAGCCAGAGGCAAAAGCATCACTCAGTCATGATGGAAGTGCAGAAGGGTGAGAAGGCACGTGAAAAGACCAGAGATTCCCTTGGCGTGGAAATATGTCTGTTTTATGTAACATACGTGGTCTGTGTTCTAGAGAGCTCATTGCATAGGAAACCCATTTAATTGTCCTCATAAAATAAATACTTCCTTTACATTAAAAATGCAAAAAAAAAAATGGATATGCTCCTTGCCTGGATTGCATGAGACCAAGGTTAAAAGTTCCAGTATGATTTTTGCTAGTAGAAAATAACTTTGATTCCTTAGCCCAGAGTTCAGATTTTTCTTGAAAAAAAAAATTAAACATAAAAATTGAGAGTATTTGCAATATTTGGGTTGCCATGGACTATTGGGCTAAGGTACTTAGTGCGTAAGAGTGTTTCTAGTCATTCAAGGCAAAATGGGCTGCAAAAACATTCTGGAAGATAACTACACCAGAGCCATAATTGTTTGAAGAACTTAGCAATGTGTGTTCTGGATGACGTTCTGCATAAATGCCACGTGATTCATGCACTCAGTGATATTCTCTGTTTAGTAGTTATTGGCTGGTGTGGTTGTCATTCCAGGAAAGCTGTTAAACAATGTTGTGATTGTGGAAGGAAGAACAAGGGCCGAAAGACGTCGACATCTTAGCTGTGAGGAAAGAAATACACAAAAGGAAGTGAGCACATCTCAATGTGCTGTGTGTCTCAGGATATAGACTGCAGCCAAATGAGATGTGTGGAAAGAGATGCTCGCCTTATCTGGACAACCTCATTCATCAATCAGCATTTGCTGACCAGGCTGACCAGGGACAGGAGAGCATGAAGAGCCAAAGAAGGAAGTACTGGAATGGGGTCTGACAGCTTCATTTTGACATAGAGTCTTCTTGGCCTTCTGTAAAATAGGACTGATAC
Organism: Peromyscus californicus insignis; assembly: GCF_007827085.1. Classification (NCBI taxonomy): domain Eukaryota; kingdom Metazoa; phylum Chordata; class Mammalia; order Rodentia; family Cricetidae; genus Peromyscus; species Peromyscus californicus. Next base: position 37,003,480 of record NW_026294424.1, read on the forward strand.
TAAATTTTTTTCCAAAACCATGTAGTTGTTCCACTCGTCATTCACTTATTTTGATCACTTTCATTTCCAAGGCATTTGGTACAATGATAACTGCATCAACAGCCCTACCTGCCCTTAGGAAACTCCTAGTCAAGGAGGTAAGACATGCACATGGAAAAAAATTCACAATTTTGTCAAAAGGACTGCCATATTAAAAAGTAGCAAACTAAAGAAAATGGCATCACCAAGCTGCCAAAACTTTAGTCACATTAGCAACTTTCTTTCAAAGCACAATATAACACAGTAAATTCCTTCCTGTCAGTCCTATTTCTAGTACTATCTGCCTTCCTATTGCTATATTCTGCTGGCCTAAAGTTTTTCATTCATTTTTAAGTTATTCTCCCTGGTGAGATATAGATAGATAGATAGACAGACAGACAGACAGACAGACAGACAGACAGATAGATAGATAGATAGATAGATAGATAGATATGCATGGTATATGCACACATATGTGAGCTTGTAGGCACAGAGGCCAGAGGAGAACATTAAGTGGACTGTACTGTTACTTAGTCCCCTGAGATAGTATCTCTCACTGGACCTGGAGTTTGCGTTTTTTCTGAATATGCTGGTATCTAACCAGCTCCAGTGATGTCTCTTTCTCTACCCACACAGTACAGGACTTACAAGCATATACAGCCACACCTGGTTCATTATGTGAGTGTTGGGGATAAGAATTCAGAGCCTTATACTTGTTCAGCAAGCGCTATTACCCACTGAACCATCTTCCCAGCCCCTCTTGTGACTCCAACTCTTTGTAGATCCTTCTTAAAGAAGGAATAATGTATATAAAAGGATATGTTGATAACTTAGAGAAGTTGGTATAAATATGAAAGTTAGTGGAGTATTGGTGATAAACATAAAGGATGGGGGAAGGGTTGGTCAAAATAAAGTGTTCATGAAGAAACTTCATGGGGACCTATGATCTTTTTTTAACTAAATGTTTTTTATTTAAAAAATTTTTATTCATTTTATATACCAACCACAAATCCCCCTCTCATTCCTCCTCCCACTCCCCCACTCCCACCTAACTCCCAACCCTGACCCATCCTTCATCTCCTCCTCCAACAGGGTAAGTTCTCCCATGCGGGGAGAGCAATGCCTGATACATTCAGATGAGGCCGGACCCAGCCCCTCCCCGCTGCCTCAAGGGTGAGCAAGGTGTTCCACCATAGGTAATGGGATCCACAAAGCCAGCTCATGCAGCAGGAATAGATCCTGATCACACTGCCAGAGGTCCCTCAAACAGACCCAGCTACACAACTTGTCTCCCATACGCAGAGGGTCTAGTCCGGTCCCAAGCAGGTTCCACAGCTGTCAGTCTAAAGCTCGTGAGTTCCTTGGAGCTTGGTTCAGTTGTCTCTGTAGATTTTCTCACTGTGATCTTGATGCCCCTTGCTCATATAATCCCTCTTCCTTCTCTTTGACTGGACTCCCAGAGTTCAGTCTGATACTTGGTTGTGGATCTCTGCATCTGCTTCCATCAGTTACTGGATGAAGGCTCTATAATGACAGTTAGGGTATTCACCAATCTGATTACCAGAGTAGGCCAGTGCAGGCACCCTCACCACTATTGCTACTAGTCTAATCTGGGGTCATCCTTGTGGATTCCTGGGAATTTCCCTAGCACCAAGTTTCTCCCTTACCCCATAATGTCTCCCTCTATCAAGATATCTCTTTCATTGTTCTCCCACTCCATTCCTCCCCCAGCTCGACCATCTCATTTCCTCATGTTCTCATTCTCCATCCTCTCCCCTCTATTGCCACACCTCATACCCAGTTTACTCATGGAGATCTCCTCTGTTTCCCCTTTCCAAGGTAATCTGAATATCCCTCTTAGGGTCCTCCTTGTTTCCTAGCTTCTCTGGAGCTGTGGGTTGTAGTCTGATTATCCTTTGCTTTACATCTAGTATCTACTTATGAGTGAGTACATACCATGTTTGTCTTTCTGAGTCTGGGTTACCTCACTTGGGATGATATTTTCTAGTTCCATTCATTTGCCGGCAAATTTCATGATGTCATTATTTTTTTACAGCTGAGTAATACTCCATTGTATAAATGTACCACATTTTCTTTATCCACTCTTTGGTTGAGGGGCACCTAGGGTGTTTCCAGGTTCTGGCTATTATGAAGAATGCTGCTATGGACATAGTTGAGCAAGTGTCCTTGTGGTATGGTTGAGCATCCCTGGGGTATACGCCCAAGAGTAGTATCATTGGGTCTTGAGGTAGATTGACTCCCAATTTTCTGAGAAGTTGCCTTACTGATTTCCAGAGTGGCTATACAAGTTTGTACTCCCACCAACAGTAGAGGAGTGTTCCCCTTGGAAAACCTATTATCTTAAGACCCAAGTAAAAGAATATAAGGGAGGGATAGTAAAACAACACACATGGTATGAAAAATGGGACGTTGGATATGAGAGGTTTAAGTGAGGATGAGGAGGAGGATTGAAGAAGATGGGCTAGAGTGTGGATTAACCAAAACTAAGGATATGTGATAAAGCCTTATAAAACCCCACTAATTTGTAAGATAATTTACAAAATGTTTTTTGAGGAATTTGAGCATAAGTACCCTGCATGGGTGAACAATTCTGCTTCCAGAAGAATGAGTTACTAAGAAAATCTCAGTGTCAGACATTGGTTACCTCCCAAGCTCTTGATCAGGGGAGCCCCAGAGGTACCCAAAATAATACAGAGTATTGTCAATGCTCTTTGTTACACACAATAACAGATGGTAAGACCATATAACTAAGACCATATAAACCATCCACTTTGCTCACAGGACATAGAGAAATCAATATTGAGATGACAACATTGTTAACTCCCTTACTGATGGCCAGTTTTCATGGTATTGGAAGGTGTTATGCAGGTTGCTAGAGGAGAAAAGACATCAATGGAAATACTCAGCACTGGACTCCGTGTGCTATACTACCAACCCTCCAGGTAAGATGTACCTGCTGGTACAAAAGTGGCAAGAGTGTTTACAGGGTAACTGACTGCTCTCTTGAATGAACCTGAAGTCTGATCTGTACTACAAGCATAGCCAAAACCCATGACTAAGGAAGTCACAGGCTCCAAGGAAGAACTTTTGTACAGGGTGATACCAAATGAGTTGTTTACATCAAATCCTGATTTCATAGTTTAAATATGTGTGGTACTTAGTGGCTTAGACCTATCATATTGCTATAACAAAATAACATAGATGGTGGCTTATGAATAACATAAATATAATACTCACAGTCTGGAGATTAGGATGTCTAAGAGTAAGGTGCTGACAGAATCTGGAACTGGAGACAGACTGTTCCTCATAGATGACATTTTCCTGCTGTGTCCACATGTGACAGAAAGGTCAAGGGAACTATCTGGAGTCTGTTATAAGGATCTGAATCCCACTCAGGAAGAATCCATCTTATGATCTAATCACCTCTAAAGGGCTCTACCTCTTAATGCTTATGGGGAAAGTGATTTCAACAAGTGAATTAGTAAAGGCACATTCATATATGTCTGTGGAACTCTCTGGCCATGTTTTATCATCTATAGAACTGGGATTCTGAAGAATCAGTTCCCAGGATTATGGAGAAACTCAGTAGACGTGCATGTAGAGCAGCTGGCACAGGCCCTACAGAAGAGTAGTCCCTCATAAAAGGTGACTTCTTTTCATTCCGAAATGAGGAAACCTAACTAATCCCATCCTCCTTTAGGAGGGGGGAGAAAAACATCTATGAAAAGAAAATTAAGCAACATCAGGAAAGAGTGAGTACATCTGTATAAGAACCCATTCCTGCTTCTGTAGGTATAATGGAATAATCCATGCCTGCATATCAGGCAATTAAGTGGCCAAGCCCCCCACCCTCAACCCCCAGACATCCATCTATGCTTTAGACATGGTGGTGTATATTAAACTTTTAGTATGCTTGGATACATAATTCTAAAGAAAAATAAGATTGAACTAATGGTGAAAAGTATAACATTTTAAGTCAAGTTTTGAATGGTTTTCCTAACAGAGCATTTGTGTACCTTCCTCTCTATACCTACATATGAACTTGAACCATTGACTCAATTTAAAAAAAAGACATAATGGAAAGAAATCCAGTGATAATTGGCAGCAAGAAAAATTTTATTCCCCCTGCCCTTTGCTTAGGCATAGAGCCATCAAAGTGTTATTTCATAAAATTTAATTTTTGAGTTTTGAATGATTTACAGTGAAGCAGGGTGTATAAATCAGAATGGTAACCATTGCCATGAATAGAGATGTATGTTTTTCCAAAATGTCTAAGTAAAATACTTTGAAACACACTAAAAGACCTGCACAGTTCTCCAAAGGCAGCCATAATTGAAGTTAAACATGCTTGTTTGGGCAGAGCGAGATTTACTGACACCTCCTCCCTCCCTTTCCTTGAAATAAAGTGATCAAATCTCCATCATCTCTTCTTATGAAAGGAGTTAATCACACCAGTATGCCATACTGAGCATCTAGCCTTGTTTCCTACGTTTGTAAAACTTTTCTGATGCCTTTGGGTGTGTCTTTAATTAGATGTGGTTCTTATACGTTAGGATGTCCAGAGTCACTGCATGAAAGTCCTACATATTCTACTAACAGAATCTCCCCTTTTCTTCTCTTCCATGTGGCTAGTCCATGTGTTACTGCTGCCTACTCTCTAGTCTCTCCCCAATTCCACTCTTACCAAGACCACAGGTTGACCCTCTGACTGTCCTCTTGACTCCACATGGGGAGTGTACAAGTGAGATGGCCCAAATGCAACTTGCATCAAACGCCTTCTTTCTTTAAACCCTCCCATTGCACAAGCCCTTCCACTGCGGCTCACAGAGCCCCCACCAACCCACCCACTCAGGGCCCTCATCTTCCTCAGTATTTCCTTCTGTTCTACAAACATATCACTTTGTATGTGTCCACTAATACAAAACCTGAGAAAGATTCTAAAACTATCAATAGAGACAGATTGAGTTCATATGCTACATCAAAATTACAGGTGGTATAATTATCATCATTCTAAATGCCTTTATCTGTGGTGGCTAGGGGTTACACATAAGTTTATCTTTTCCCATACTAGTCTACCTCCCTGGAATTTATGTTGTTTTAGAACTTAATTTACCTTACTTCAAAAGATTTTATGATACTAGATAATAGTTAGATATATTCTACAAAATTCCATGGATAAGGAAAGGACTTTCAAATGCAAATTCACAGATGACACCAAGGTTTGTGTCTTTGACTTTGTGCAGGTGGAAATCTCAGAAATCTGTATTCTACATTGTAGCATTCACACACAGTGACTAGCCAATCAAAAAGTTTGTTGAGTATCTGCTCTGAGAACTCTGTCCTCAAACACACACACACACACACACACACACACACACACACACACACACACACACCCCAGGAACTCTTGGGACATGGGCCAATGCAGACAATCCACTGCTGAAAGAGTGCAGCCATCGGGAAGCTCAGAAATCATCTGAGTCGAGAATCTGGTGATATTAAGAATAATGACCCAAAGCTTGTGGTAATAACGAACCAATATCTGATCTGAGTTAAGGCCCACTCCACAAGATGGAACCCATACCTAACATGCTTGTGTGGGCAAAAACCTGAGACTAGATAGGCCATAGGCCTAGGGGAAAACCAAATACATTTGTTCTGCTAATGGAATATAGCAATTAAATGATTCCTAATGACATTCTGCTTTACCCGTAGATCGGTATCTTGGTCAGCCCTCACCAGAGAAGCTTCTTTGTACTGTAGATGGGAAGTAACACAGAGACTCACAACAGGAGATGTGCAGAGAGTGAGACTTTGGAGCACACAGTCCTAAATGGGATGTCTTCAGAAAAGCCCATCCCCTCAAAGTTCAGGGACCTTCGTAGAAAAAGGAGACAGAAAGACTGCAAGAGCCAGCAGTGGTGGATGATTTCAAGGAAACAGTGTCTTCCAAACACAACAGAACTATTAAACATATGGACTCAGTGACTCACATATGGGCTTCTGAGAGCACACAAGTCCTGCACAGGCTCAAAAACAAAATCTGAGCAATGAGAAGGGAAAGTGGACACAAAGTCCCACCCCTTACCAAGAGGCCATTTGCAATTGATGCCTATTGGGAAAGGGGAAAATCAGTTTTCTCCAATGGAGTGTCACTGGGTATATCAAGCACACTCCAAGGCAGACCCCATGTACAGGAGTAGTTGACCAGCACAAAACAGATTCCATACTGGGTGAAGTTTTTGTTGTTGTTTTTATTTTGGGGTGTTTTGTTTTTGGTGTGCTTTTTGTTTTGTGGTTTTTATCTTCTATTTTTAGTTTGTTTTGATTTTTTCTTTTCTTTCAATTTTTGAGAAAGAGGGGGAAGAATATGAAATCAGGTGGATATGGAGGTATGGAGGATCTGGGAAGAGTTTGAAGGAAAAAAATTTATCAAGTATATTATATGGGAAAAGTTAATAAAAGAATAATTAATTTTCTTAAAGAAAGAAATGCTCAAACTTTAAAATCTCTTCAACCAGATTATAAATGCTATAGAGACAAATGTTACGGTTTAGATCTCAAATGTGCCCTCAAAGTCTATGTGCTACATGAAGTGGTTCCCATTGCCCCAGTGTTCACAGGTAATTGGATAATGCCAGCATTAACTCATCCATGATAGATTCAGAGCTCAGCGAACTGTTAGGAACTTCTGCACACATCTTTGCAAAGGTCTCTGAATTACTGGACACTGTAGAAGTGTGCCTTCATTGGAAGAAGTAGGTCCCTGGAGGAGTATACTTGAAGGGGTTATCTTGCCCTTCCCCCTTACTCCTCTCTCTCCTTCTACTCTCAATTCTCTCTCTCCTCCTGTCCTTCTTCCTCTCCTCTTCCTTTCTGCATTCCTGTTCCTTAACTCTCTCTTTCTCTTCCTCCCTGTCTTAGTTAGGACTTTATTGCTGTGAAGAGACACCATGACCACAGCAACTCTTATAAAGGAAAACATTTATTTAGGGCCAGCTTACAGTTTCAGATGTTTAGTCCTTTATCATCATGGCAAGAAGAGTGGCAGCATGCAGACAGACATGGTGCTGGAGGAGCTGAGAGTTCTACATCTGGATCTGTAGACAGGAGGAAGAGAAAGCCACTGGACCTGGCTTGATCATATATAGACCTCAAAGCCTACCTCCACAGTGACACACTTCCTCCAACAAGGTCACACCTGTGCCAATACCATACCTCCTAATAGTGCCACTCCCTATGGGCCAAGTATTCAAAGACATGAGTTTATGGGGATCATATCTATTCAAACCACCACACTCCCTTTCATGTTTCCTCCTCTCCTCTCTCCCCTGGCTCCACTCCCTCCCTCCTTCTCTACCTCCTTTTCTATCTCCATCCTGGTTACCACAATGCTACACCACATATTTCTGCCACATCATGGATGTTCAGCCTCATCACAGACCAGAAACATCAAAGCAAGTGACCATGGACTGACTGGCACCTCCACAATCTTAAGACAACATAAATCTTTCTTACTGTTAGTTGATTTTTGCAAATATTTTGTCACAAGAATGGAAAGCTGGTTAACAAAGCAGGAACCATAGCTATCCATCTTATCTGTCTGACAAATGTTCAGACAACAATAGGGATGGATTCAGTCCTAGCCACTTGAAGTTACATTATGATGGGAAGAAAATTAACAAATCATTATTTGTAGGAGAGGGAGATACTTGATTCTGAGAACTGAAATAGAGGACTCCAAGGGATAGGGTCGTCTCTTTGACTACTTTGACTACTTCCAGTAGTCTACATAAGTCAGGAATAGGTAAGCCAGCATGTGCCATTGCAGGGAAGAGCCTTACCAGCAAGTGTATGGTTGAGGCCAAGTCCCCAAAGCAGTAACAGTACTGAGGCATGAGAAGAGCAAAAGTATCTTCCATGCAACTAACAACATAAAGGAGCTACTGGAGACATGGGAGGGCAGATTATGGAAGGTCTTATCCATCACAGCAGGGAGTTTGTCTCCTTTCTAAGCATAGTAAAGAGCCATCAGGGCTTTTGAAGAAGGAGTGTGCTCTAGTACAGCTTTTCTGAAACTCATTCTGGGATCTAGAGGGATGTCTCCATGGTTAAGAGTGCTTGCTGATCTTTCAGAGGACTGGAGTTTGGTTCCGAGTAGCCATCAGGGAGTTCAAAACCATCTGTAACTCTAACTTCAGGTTATCCAACACTCACTTTTGGCTTCCACAGGTACACACACACACACACACACACACACACACACACACACACACACACACATATATACACACACACATATACATATATGTACACACATGCATATATACATACTCACACTTTTAAAAAGTTAGCTCTTTCTGGCTGCTTTAGGGTAGGGGGTTAGAAAACAGAAAAATACCATTAGGAGGCCATGACTAAGATGGTGAGCACACTAGATAGGATGGTCCCCTTGAGAGGAGAGAAGGACATGGCTGCCAGGGTGGAGGTGGATCTGCCAGGATCAGCAATGGGCTAGGCATGAAGAGAGTGAGAACCAAGGCTGACTGCATAGAGTTTATTCATAGGTGAGTTCTCAGGGCCCTGCTCAGTCCTGACCCAATCAGCACCTGGCAATTGTGAGTTAGCTGATCCAGAAGTGCAAGGATAAATGAGTAGGGTGCTCCTGACAAGCATGGTCGGTAGAAAAAAGTAGAAAACATGCCACCCATTTCCTGAATGCTAGCTAGACATTCTCTAGGGGACATTAGTGGAGAGGACAAGATGTTAGGCAGGCAGAGTACAGCAACACTGTGAGCTGGAGAGGCTTGAGTTTAAAACCTAGTTCTGGCATTAGCTCTCTGGGCATTCTTGTATTATTTTGTGAGCCTGTATGAGCCTTAGTTTCTCTAGCTATAAAATGGAGTTAATTACACCAATTTATACACCTGCCTCTGCTTGCTGTTCTCTAACTGTGTAATCATGGGCAAGTCAGGTGAGAATAATTTTGAGCCTCAATTTCTTCTCCCATATAATGGAACCACTTGAGAACAAACAAACCACTGTGCTTACCTAGAGCCACAAGTCCATTTTCAGAGTCCTAAGTGTCCACGATCTGAGTGCCAAGCTCACACGTGTGCATGGCCATGTTCCATCGATGTCCATAAAAAAAAAAAAATGAAGAGAAATGACTTAAAGATACCAGCAAAGAGAGACTGGAGATGCCCAGATGGTCTTTTTACACAGGCAGTATGAGGGGGAAGTGCTGCATTATGGGTGCTGTGGTCCTAATTAAGGATGACAGCTAGACAAATGTACTTACAGATGCAAAACCCAGAGCTTTCTGGTTTGTACCCGATCCTGTTCTAAATGCCCCACACCTGAGGCCCACTGGGTAGGCCAGCAGGCAGGTAAGAAGGAATGTGAGAGTATTCAGGGCCAAAGCACCAGATATAAATCCCAGAGAGACTGCCTTTCTTAAGCCTAGGGAATACCAGTCAATTTATACCTCATCATCTCACCCTGCGGGTCTGGTTAAAGGTTTGACCTGCGCCTCCTCTCCCTTTCCAAAATCTTGTCCTGTTCCCTCTTAACTTGATTTACTCTATTGCTCCAGCTGCTGACTTTGGCAGCTTTTCCAGCTCTCCACCGACCACTGAGCATGGGCACCATCCTAAATGACTTCCACTGGGCCACGAGGCGAGGGTTCCCGCTAAAAGCTCCAGAGAGTGCCCGCTCCCATAAATGGCCCTGGAAAAACATGCTGCCCCCAGCCCCACCTCTTCTCACTTTCAACACCCAGGCACACTTTGGGGCACAGCATGAAAGGCTGGGCTAAAGGGGACTTGCATTTTTACACCGTATTTGAGTTAGCTGTTTTATCTGGACGTGGACCTGAACAGGGAAATGAGGGGGAGAGAGAGGGGCTTTATGAACTCAAAACCAGAATAGACCATTTAAGCTGGGCTGAGTGAAGTCACTGAATGTGCCCTGGAAAATACTTTCAAGGCATTTTATACATTTTGCACCCAAAAAAACTGCCTTGGCCAAATTGAAGGAGCAGCCTTCAGATACTCAAATCCTCCATTTTTCCTGAGATTTTCCTGACAGTGTAGGGACTTGAGAAAACAATAAGAATGTGTCCTGAAAAGCTACATGAACATGTAAAAATTCACATTCTCTACAAATCACACACATACACATACACACACACACACACACACACACACACACACACACGCACACGCACACGCACACGCACACGCACACACATTTCTATCTGCTGAAGTCTTCCCTCAGTAATAAGGTGGGCTTGTCTCCACCTCCCATATGGCTGTCCCTGTCTCCATGTCCCTCCTGCCACATAGTTCTTTCCATCTTGGCTAAGCCTGCTGGACCATCCCACAGGAGTAGCCTGGCCTTTGCACTTGCTAGCTACATAATCTTTATCGAACAGTTGAAACGTCCTACACCTCAGCCATCTGTACTATAAAGTACAAGTAATATTTCTCCTTTACAGGTATATGAAAATGAAATGTAAAATGAATTTAAAGCTCTTAGGACTGTGGTCAGTAAGTTCTACGTGTTGGGAGTGGAAGTTGGCGGTGTGTGGTTTTGCCTAGTCATATAAATTTATGGGATTGCAGTTTATTTTCAATTGTATCACAAGCTTCTTAACACAAAACGTACATGGAGACAGATATAGATTCATATAGTCAACTGTCATACACCTTACTATCCTATATATGGGTTCACATATACGTTCAGACAGTTGACACTCATTTATCTGACTATCCTTGCCAGAAATTATACACACACACACACACACACACACACACACACACACACACACACACGTACCAGGCACTGTGTTTGTTGTTTTAAATGTTTGTGATGTTCAAGTTCATGTATCCAGCATGGTTAGCCCATAGTACACATCAATCAATCAAACACCAGTCTAGACATTCTGTAAACATGATTTCCCACTACAGCCAGCTGCTTTTTATGAAAAGGAAGTTATGAAAACTAATACTGGCTTTGTTGATTGAAAGGTCTTCAAAGTAGAGATGAGATTTCCCAGAAACAACTCCAGCAATTGACTGTGGTATCCTCTCCTGCCCATGATGTCCAGCATGTCTTGCCTGATGACCACCCCTGGATTTTAGGCTTGGCTAGCTAAACTTACAACACTGCAAGTCAATTCTTCTCTTTGCAATGAGTGTCTTTCTCTTTCTCTCAGCATTTGTGTGTGTATATATATATATATATATATATATATATATATATATGTATTCCACATGATACATATATAGTATTGACTTACGCATGATACATACATTATGTATGCAGGCATCTCTGCTGGTTAGGTTTCTAAAATTAGTGGAACCTAATAATATTACTATGTTATTTTAGCATGGTTATAAAATAGTATACATGTATGTGATGGTTAATATTATGTGACTATTAACTTTATGTAGCTAGATCTCACTGTCATATATGTGGTCACACATTTTTCAAGACATGGTAAGAGAGGGTGTTTTTGGAAGAAATTAACATTTAAATCAGTAGACACTAACTCAAGTATCTCCAATGTAGAAGGGCTTCATCTAAAAAGTTGAAGGCCTGAATATCACAAAATACTGACCTCGAGAGTTCTTAAATCAATGAGAATTTTGCTGCATTTGGGCTTTTTACTACAACATGAGCTATTTCCTGGGTCTCCAGTATGATAGTCTTTAGTTTTTAACCTCACAATTAGCTTTTTTTCTCAATCTTCAGCTACCTACCTAGCATCTGCCATGAAGAATCTGGATTTTCCAATCTTCAGAGTTGCATGGGGAAATTACTTAAAATAAACATTTTCCCTTCCCATCATCTTGGTACTGCTTCCCCGCAGAACCCTAACCTCCACACAATAGTCAAACAGATTTGATGTTGAGGGTTGCTAACACAACAGTAGCTCTTTGTATTTTTTACTAACACAGACATTGGTATCAATGATAGTGCAGGATCATTTCACATCAGTCTTCATATAATTAAATCAGGATTAGGGTTAATGTCCTCACCTGAGCTAATAGCAGCTGAAGACCCCAAGGTTCACACCTAGAAATCATTTAATGAATTTGGGAGGGTGGAAAATTTGAGCATAGTTGAGGACATACAAAGTCCAGTTTCCTTGCATCATGGAAAATTGAAGGAGACAGACACTTCAGGGACTTCCTTTCCAACAGAGCATGCTCACAAGTGCAAAGCAAGCCCATTAAAGCGGTCTCCACTGGAGCAAGCAGAAGGCTGTGAAGCAGGTACACAAGAGAGTCATCACCCACGTGCTGAAGGTCAGGTTTTAAAAGGATAAACGCTCCAGCAGGGAACATCTGAAATGCAGAGGTTACAGAGGGGCCTTTTGGTAGGTAGACAGTGATGAGCAGCCTGAAGTATGGCTGTGTTCATTCGTTAGCAACAAACAGTCACAGGAGGCCCCTCCTGTGATAACACAGGGAAGGACACTGCTCGCCCTCATTTTCTTAGTCTGCCTTCTTGAGTCAGAAACTTCCCCTTTATGTCAACAAAGTTTATGAGAATATTTAATTTATTATACACCATCTGAAGACCCAAGAGAAAACGCCAAGGTGAATTTTTCCATGAAATAACTACATCCCAGCTATCAAATTAAATTGAATATGCTGTGTACAGACAAATAAATCATATTATGATTAATTATGACCTTGGTCCCTGTCCCTCCTGCATGGAAGGACAGCCGGGAAAGAGCAAGCTGTTGGCGCTGGTTGTGTATTAGGCCTGTGATTTTTTTTTTCTTCTCTGATCACGAAATGGACTGGGCTTCTTCAAACTCAGTTCCTAAGAGTGATTCTTCCAAGAGCATGAGTTGCTCTGCTCCTATTTCTTTATCTGGAGGACATACAATTTTTGAGGAATCAGTGGTTTTAGATCAAGACTGTCAGCCAAACATTATCTAAGCTTAGCGTTGCAAGACAAAACAAAATGCAAATCAGAAAACAGTAATTAGCTGTATTCTATTCCCTATGAAAGAGGGAGCCAGGCATCTAGTACGGTGATCCGTTGTTTGCTGGAAGGCTAATTTAACTGGGCATTCTATATTTACCTGGGAACGCTCTCTGGAGTGCTTCAGCTTGGTCTCTGCCAGTCTTCCAGTTACTCCATTCTAATAGTTCCCCTACACACTTGCACACATTCACACACATCCCAAGCTCTTTGTTCCCCTGACTTCTTTCTGCATTTTCAAGTGGACTGCATCTACCATTAGCACCCATAATCACTCATTTCTGTGAGACAGGGAATCTAAGGGATGCTTAGTGTTTTGTTGCAGTAAATACTCAGAAAGCAACATAGTGTCTTTGTATGCTTCCTTCTTCCTCCAAGTTCAGCTATGTCCTCATGCTCCCCTACCTCAAGGGTCAGACCCAATTCAAAGATGCTTGCAGATGCTGAGGTCCTGTCTGGCTTGGGTGAAAGTCCTTATTTCACTGTGATGATTATCAGTGACTGTCAATTTGACAGGCTCTAGGCATGACTGTGAGGGAGTATCTAGGTTAGGTTAACTGAGGTCAGACTCAGCACCTTAACTGTGGATCATCCCATGGGCTAGCATTCTGGAGAAGACAAATAGGGAGCTGAGCACCAGCATCTGTTACTCTCCACTTCCTGGCTGGAGATGCAATGCCACAAACTTCTATCACCATAACTTCCCCACCGAGAAGGCCTGTGCCTGCAAACTGAGAGCAAAACTAAGCCCTTTCTCCTTGCTCTGCTTTTGCCAAGTACTCGTCACAACAGTGAGGAAGTACCTAATACAGGGACCAGAATGTGTCATTTCCCTGCATCCGAGAATGTGCTTTGGAAAGGGGTGAGATGATGTTTAAATTGTGAGACAGAGTGACCATGTGTCCCCCAAAACTGGAAAGGAACTATTCAAGACGCCTCCTGAGCCATCTCCCTGCTTCAGCTATTGACCTCTATAATTTACTCATCTGTAAAATAGCAACTTCAGTCCAGAATCTTCTTGTGGTTTCTGCACATAGCAAATCAAAGTAGAGTGTGACCGTCCCCCATTCCCCTTGCCTCATAGCAGTCTTGACTCTCCCCAGCACACAGCCAGCATTCTGTTTCTGCTTCTCTGTTCAGCCATTTCCTACTGAATAGAAGTTTCTTCTTCCAGAAACTTCCCTGGATAGTTATTCTACTTTTCAGCAGAATTTGAAGGTCATGTTGGCCTCCCCCGGCCTCCTTCCCCCGTTCCTTTTGTTGTAGCACCAAATCCTTCTAAACTTTTATGAAATCCAGTTGCTTATTATATGTCATCCTGAGTCCCTGTCATGACCCATCCTGAGAGCAACAGTTTGGGGATATTTTCTTCTAAACACAAAACAGAGCAGGGCTTACAGATGGTACTCCATAAACATGGAAGGAGGGAGAAGCCCAGAGATCTGAAGAGTAATGAGAATTTCCCAACCTCCATGAGGCTACAGGCCTGTAGGGGATGTGAGTGTCTAGGTCTTAAGTAGAGCTGGACTGACTCCTATGCTTAGGTGGGACACTGAGTCAGTAGCGCCAAGGGCTATGTGGCTCACTAGAAGTAATCACAGCATACACCAGGTCCTCAATACTGTGCCCTCCAGAGATGACACCTAAAGTGTTCTGAAACTCTAGGGAAGAGTAAACAGAGAATCAGCAATGGCTGAGTAGACCTGAATTCCCGATCATAATATAGAGTCTTAGGGCAAATTATGATTAAGTTATAGAAACTAGAGGTCAGCATTTCCTTTTAAAAACAGTTTCCCCTCCCCCTACTCCTTCCAGTTCCTCCCCACCTCTCCTCTCACCCACACCCTTTCTGAAATTTCTTAGAAAACAAACAGGCATTTAAGGAATAATAGCAATATAATAAGATAAATCAAAAACAAATCAGTATATGACAAAATGATCAAACACACATTCACATTCAGAGGAAGCCCATAAAAACCCAAAACCAGAAGCCATAATATTTGTGCAAAGGACCTGTAAGGTTTAAAAAAGGTGGGGGGAGGGGCCTGACTTAACATTGGACAATGAAACAAAGAACTTCCAAAGATGCTGAGTTCCCTTGTGCCGATCATCTACTGCTGGGCATGGGGCCTACACTTAAGAGTAGACTCCCTTGGAGAAAACTAATCATTTGCAAGTGGCTACCAATTAGAAATAGCGTCTGGGTTAGTAATGGGAGAATGTGTCTACTTCTCCTTTTAGCTCTGGTAGAGACCCATGCAGGCCCTGAGCATGCTGCCACAGTATCTGTGAGTACAGATGTGCATCAGCCCTGTTGTATCTAGAAGGCCTTGACTCCTTGGTGTCCTCCATCCCCTTTGGTTCTTATAGTCTTTCTGCCTCCTCTTACTTCTAATTCCCTGAGCCCTAAGGATAGAGATTTTATGGAGTCCTTTTTAGGGCTGAGTCTTCCAAGTTCTCTCTCACTTCTTGTATATTAACTGGCTGTGGGTCTCTGCATTTGTTCCTATCTGCTACAAGAGGAAGTTTCTGTGATGATGGCTAAGCAAACGCTTTCCTATGAGTACAACAAAATGTTGTTAGGAATCATTTTAATGCTATGTTCCTCTAGCTGCTAGTGGTTTTCAACCTTCCTAATGCTAAGACCCTTTAATATAGTTCCTCATGTTGTGGTAACCCCAATCATAAAATTATTTTTGCTGCTACTTCATAACTGTAATTTTACTACTGCTGTGAATCATTATGTAAACACATGATATGCAGGATATCTGGCATGTGACCCCTGTGAAAGGGTCATTAGACTCTCAAAGGGGTCATGACTCACAGGTTGAGAACTACTAGATACTAGCAGAAAGCAGTATTTTGTTTTCGCCTAAGTCCCTGACCTATCTAGTCTCAAGTTCTTGGCCACCCAAGCAATCCTGGGCATGGGTTCTATCTCCTGGAGTGGGCTTTAACTCAAATCAAATAGTGGTCAGTTATTCTCCCAAGCTTTGTACCACTGTTGCACCAGCATATATTGTAAGCAGTCACTCTTGTAAATCCAGCAGAGGACTAAGCCTCTGAAACTGTAAGCAAGCCCCCAATTAAATGCTTTCTTTTATAAGAGTAAAAGTTGCCTTGGTCATGGTGTCTCTTCACAGCAAGAGAAAAGTGAATAAGACAGTATCTTCCAGTACAGTGAATACTAGTCCATAGGGGAGAAGGCTCTAAAGAGGTATCAGCTTGACTTCTACAAGTTCAAGGAATTATGTAGGTGTTATCTTCAGCAATGGGGCCTAACTGTCAGTTTGTGGAGAGTCACCAATAGCCTTGGCAAAGCGCTTGTTTGTTTGGGGGTTCCCATGAGATAGATCTCTTTGGCCAAGAACCTGATTAGATGTAACCCATCCCAGTACTGGAATCTTCATTTGGTGGTGAGACATGTTCATTTGGGTCTCTGTCTTCCTGATTTTTTGGTGATTTCATTTAGATTTCTTTCATATATGTATATATTATAAGAAGCCTCTTGTTGCAAGATATTTGATTACACTATAAAGATATGTCACTGTGATTGGTTTTAATAAAAAAGCTAAATGGCCAATAGCTAGGCAGGAGGTATGTATAGCAAGGACTTCTGGACAGAGAGAGCTCTGGGAAGAAGAAAGGTAGAGTGTCGCCAGACAAATGGAAAGGAAGCAGGATGGGAATTACAGCACAAAGGTAATGAAGCCACATAAAAGAATGAAGATTAAAAGATGTGGGTTAATTTATGTTATAAGAGCTAGTGGGATGAGCCTAAGCTATAGGCCAAGCTTTTACAATTAATAATAAGTCTCTGTGCCATTTTTTGTGAGCTAGCAGCCCAAAAATAATCTGTCTGATCTATTGTATCAAGCTTCCATCCTACCTCTCAAATGGCTCTTAATTTTAACTGTCTCCCCATATACCCTCTCTTGCCTCCCTTCCCCTCCTCATTTGATCCTCACATTTCAGTCCTTTCTCATCCATCCATAAATATCTATTCTATTTCCCAGTCCTAGGAAGATACAATTTTATAGAGAGACACTAGTCCCTTACTTTCCACCTAACCTCTATGGTAATACAGACTGTGGCTTGCTTTTATCAATGACTTAACAGCTACCATCTACATAAAAGCAAATACATACCATATTTGTCTTCCTGGGTCTCAGTTTTACCACTCAGGATAATATTTTTCTAGTTCCATCCATTTACCTGTGATTTTATTTTATTTATTTATTTTTTTGGGGGGGTTTTTTTCGAGACAGGGTTTCTCTGTGTAGCTTTGTGCCTTTCCTGGAACTTGCTTTGGAGACCAGGCTGGCCTCGAACTCACAGAGATCCGCCTGCCTCTGCCTCCCAAGTGCTGGGATTAAAGGCGTGCAGCTGAGTAATACCCCACTGTGTAAATGTACCACATTTTCTTTATCCATTCATCCACTGACAGACATCTATAGAGTTAATTTCTGGCTATTGTGAGTAGAACAGTAATGAACATGGTTGAGCAAGTGTCTCTATGGTGTCTCTATGCATTCTATGGGTATATGTCTAAGAGTAGTATAGCTGGATCTTGAGGTAGATTGATCCCTATCTTTCTGATGAACTGCCACACTGATTTCCATAGTGGTTGTGTAAGTTTGAAGTCCCACCAGCAATGGACTTGTTTTCCCCTTATTCCACACTATCAACAGCATAAGCATTCACTTGTTTTCTTTATCTTAGTCATTCTGATTGATGTAAGATTAAATCTCAAAGAAGTTATGATTTGCATTTCTCTGATGGCTAAGGATGGTGAACATTTCCTTAAGTGAGTCTCAGTCATTTGAGTTTCTCCTTTGAGAATTCCCTGTTTAGATCTGTATACCATTTTTAATTGGGTTATTGTTTTCTTGATGTACAACTTTTTTATTTTTCTATATATTTTGGGTATTAGCCCTCTATTGGATGAGTAGCTGGTAAAAATTTTCTCCCATTCTGTAGGCTGCCAGTTGTCTAAGTGACGGTATCCTTTGTCGTGCAGAAGCTTCTCAGTTTCATGAAGACCCATTTATTAATTGTTGATCTTAGTGCCTATGTTAATGATATTCTGCTCAGAAAGTCTGCTGTGCCAATGAGTTCAAGGCTATTCCCCACTTTCTCTTCTATCAGTATCAGGTACAATGTATCTGGTTTTATGTTGATGTCTTTGATCCATTTGAAGCTGAGGTTTGTGCAGTGTGATAAGTACGGATCTACCTGGATTCTTCTACAAGCAGCCAGCCAGTTTGGCAAGTACTATTTGATGAACATGCTGTCTTTTCCCAGTGTGTATTTCTGGCTTCTTTTTTAAAAAAATTAGGCGTCCATAGATGTGTGGACTTATTTCTGGATCTTCAATTTTTATTCTCTTGACTGACTTGTCTGTTTTTGTGCCAATACCATGCTGTTTTTATTAAATATAGTTTGGGTAGAACCTGAAGTCAGAGGTGGTGATACCTCCAGCAGTTCCTTTATCATTCAGGAGTATTTTAGCTATCTTGGGTTTTTTGTTTTGTCTTGTTTTGTTTGGTTTTGTTTACATTTCTATATGAAGCTGAAAATTGTCCTTTAAAGATCTATGAGGAATTTTGCTGAAATTTTGATGGTGATTGCATTGAACCAGTAGGCTGCTTGTGGTAGATTAGCCATTTTACTAAATTAATCCTACTGATCATGAGCATGTAAGATCTTTCCATCTTCTGATATCTTCTTCAATTTCTTTCTTCAATGTCTTAAAGTTTCTTTTTCCAATTTAACTTTTTTCAATGATTATTTGTAGATTTCACATCATGCATCCTGATCCCGTTCATATCCCCATTCCTTTCCATCTGCCCTCTATCCTTCCAACCACACCCCCACTCTTTAAAAGAAAAGAGAAAGAAAAATCTCATTGTGGGAGCTGTAGTGTGACACAGTGAGTCACACAGTATACCCTTTAGTTCAAATATCATTACTTGCAAGTGTTCATTGCAATTAGTCACTGGTCTATTTGAGGTCTCTGGTTTTTGCTACACCATAGATGCTGGGCTCTCAGTGGGGCTCTTCTTAGATATCCTGTTATTGTCCTATGTCATGGAGATCCTACAACTTTGGATCTTTGAGGCCAGCCTCTTCACATGCTCCAGCAGATACAGATGGGGTGGATGATGGGATGGGTCAACTCATAGCCCTGGTTCTGGGTCTGGATGGTAACTGGGTTGGTCAGCCCACCAATTCTCCCTCATCTTCAGCACCACCCCAGATAGCTCACCCTATGTACTAAGCAGCAAGGGGTGAGGCCAATTCTGCTACTTTCATGTCCTCAGAGCTGGCTCACCCACACCTACACCACCAAAGCTCTACTGTGTTGGGCAGTCAAGGTTTATGGGCCACTCTGCAGAGTGCCACAGCTGGTGAGAGACAGGACCAGCTCTCTCACTCTTATGACCGCAGGGACAACTTTCCCATCTGCCACAAGCCATGAGGTGTGTGTGTGTGCCTTCTCTCCCTTGCCCATGCTACCATACGGCAGATGGGGGGGGCAGATCTCTCATGCTTATGTTCTCAGGGCCAGTTCACCCATGCCCTCATCAACAGGGTCAGCTCTACTGTGTTGCCCAGGCAAGATGCAGGGCCCACTCTCCCAAATGCTGTATCTGGTGAAGGGGCAGAGTCAGCTCTCTCACCTGCCACAGATGGCAAGCGGCAAAGGGGGAGGGCATCTTTTGTCCTTGTCATCACACAGCAGATGAGAGGTGGGGGGGCACTCTTCCACTCTCGGGACCTCAAGGGTAGGTTCACCTGAAACCCACCAGCAGGGTGAGTGCTACTCTGCTGCCCAGGCAAGGTGCAGGGCCTGCTTTCCTGAGTGCTGCAGCTGGTGAGGTGTCAGGCCAGTTCACAGGTTCTTATGACCTCAGGGCCAGCTCTCTCCCCTACTACAGGTGGTAAGGGGTGAGGCAGGAGAGTGAGGAGGGCATCTCCCCTTCACTCTCACCACCATATGGCAGATGAGGGGTGGAGCCAGATCCCTCCAGCTCACTCGCGTTTTCTAGGCTGGCTAACCCGTGCCCTGTCAGCAGGGTCGACTCTCCGGTGCTACCTAGGTGAGGTTCAGAGCCTGCTCTCTTTAGTGTTGCAGTTAGTGAGGGGCTGGATCAGCTCTCATGCCCGCCAAAGGTGGCGAGGGGCAAGAAGGGGAGGGCCTCTTTCCATGCCTATGCTACCACATGATAGACGAGGCAGGGCAGGACCAGCTCTCCCACTCTCACACCCTCAGGGCCAGCTTGCCCTCACCCCCGCCAATAGTCAAGTCTGTCATGCTGCCCAGGTGAGGTGCAGGGACCTGCCTTCTCTAGTGCAGTACTGGGTGAAGGGCAGGACCAGTGACCCCTAGTGTTGCAGCCAGTGAGGGGCAGGTCCAATTGTGCAGCCCCATTCTCTCAGCCCTTGATGGTAACAGGAGCCGCAGAAATCATCACAGACCATGGCTACAGCAGGCCCACAGGTGCAGACATGGCCCTTGGCAGCAGCTCAGGCTCATATATCACTGTATCAAGCAGGCCACTGACCTCAGCCCACTCCTCACTGCCAATACTGTTTTAATCACAATCAACATTTGAACATAAGTGGCTTAAAGAAACAGCCAGTGTGTTGTACATTGAGGATCAGCAGAGAGTTCAGATCACTGGAGTCATCTGGAGATCGGGCTAACCAATCAGCCACCATCTCAAAAGTGAAGGGTTTATGGGGGTCTTCTACAGAAAGTGAGTATTCCATCCCTTCTTCCTCTGGCAACCTATAAGGTCCTCCCAAGTCACATGGGATTAAGGAGAATAATCCTATCATGCCCATTCCCATGCATTTCTGCCTCTTGCCCTTGTGGTTTTTACAATATTCAGTATTCAGGAGAAAACAGGGATAAATAATTCTTGTTACATAATTCATTACACTCAGCAACAATCCTACCAATGAACTTCTACCCTTCCATTTTGTACATGCAGAAATGGAAAGCACAGAGACAATCAGGGGCCATGGCAAAGGCCCCACAATGTGTAGACACAAGAGCCAAGATGTCAGACCAGGCATGACTCCAAAGCCATTCTTATTCTTTCCACAACACCACACTGTCATTTATGACCACCTACTTTCCCTTTAAAATGAGCAGGCATTTCATCCTTGCCACAAACACACACCCAAATCAGAGAGTAGACACTTTGTTGGGATATTATACTTGAATCAGAGAAGAGGAATAAGTGCAGCAAATGTTAAATTGGCTCAATTGTCTTTGGCATCTTTTCTTCTGTAAGAGGAAAGAAGAAAAATAAAACAAGAGGAGAGAAGGGACCTCCGAGATTGCTGGGGAAGCTGGTGCTTATTTTTAAGGAGTCTGCAGAAATTGGGACATGTGTTAGCCTGCCCAGCCTGAATTTTATGTCTCATTGTGTTGACTCCATAACAACCACAAATCGGTTTTCACTTGACCATCCCTAGTTCTATTTGTAAAGACATGTATTAGAGAGACTAAAATATGATTATGGGATGTTTCTCCAAATAGCCAGAAGGGCAGTCATCTGTATTTCCTGGTATGGGCAGAGTACTTCCTAGTTTATGTTTCAAGTTATAAGTTGGGGCTTCCTTCATGCAAAACCTTGCACAAGATTATCTTTGGGATAGAAAAGTAGATGTATTTTCCCTGCTGCTTCAGGAATCTAACTTAAACTTTCTCTAAGTCAAGGCACTGGATTAAGTGTGTCATGTTTATTTGTCAAAGGCATTACCTTATTACATCTAATCTACATTCCAAATTTCAGCCTGAATCCTGAGAGACGTCTGAATCATTGGGCCTGGAACTGCCCTGGTATCATCTGCTCTCTGAACAAAAGCTCCATTTTTCATGGCTCAGAGATGCTAAATTCTGAAACAAAAGCCCTAAATGACAGCAGATCCCTCTGCAGAAAGACAAGATATATAAACACTGAGTTATGAAGCCACAGAAACTTTTCCCAGACCCACAGCAGCCTTTTCAACATGATTCCTGCACAGATAAAGCAAAGGTGGAAACATGGATGGGCCTGATCTGATACACTTAATCAACTACATGGATTTATAAGCATGCTAAGTCAGATTCTTCAAGTAACATAAGCAACGCTTGTGTTCTAGCCTTTGTACAAGACTTTACACAAAGGAAGCCGCAACTAGTAAAGTTCCTCATTGAAATTTTCCACTATGACATGTCCCTATCAGGTGTTTGAGCAAAGAGAAATAATTGCAGTGAGTGGCAACCCCAAGAGGTCTTTCCAGTTAGCAGTGCTCAGCTAAGGTCAAACCTAAACACTACAAGCAAGTCATCCCATCTTAAAAAAGAAGACATTTTAGACTTCCAACATGGGGAAGCAGGAACCTATAATGGAGAAGTGACAGACTTGAGCTGTTCACCTTACTTTTAGCAACACTAGGCCCAAACTCCAGTTCTTCTTGTATGGTAAATACATCCAGCCTGGGAAAGGGTATCCAACTAATAGTTAGTTCCTAGTTGTGAAAGGTCAACACATGGCCTTAGTCCTTAACTCTCTCTGCTTAGGTTTCTTCATCTAGAAGATTGGGTAGAAATATTTACTCCATGGACCTGGCTGAATCACAAGAGGAGACTGTTTCCATGAGACACCTCATATCTCTGATATCCCAGCAACAGGTCAATGTAACAGCTGTGTGCCATGAGTCTGCTTGCTTTACCAGGCATATGATCTCATAAACGGGCTTCTACCCAGACCCTTCGTGTGTCACAGCTGGCACCAGGCATATATTAGGCGGTCAGATATTTGGTAAATGAACTAATCATTTCTATGATGCATAGAAATTGTCCAGGACAATCACTTGGTATATCTTTCCAGCTTTATCTCATTTCTAACTTAAAATCCTAAGACTCTTCTATACTTTATAATTCTGCACTAGATACCAGCTATAAAACTCTATCTGTGAAACAGACAGAAGCTTTTTTAACAGTGAAAAGTATATAGAGGCCACAAATTCATAGACATTTAAAATAGATAAATAATATTATTTTTATTTATTCAAAAATAGGTCATTAAAATTCATATTTGTAAATTAAGTAACTGTTACATGAATAGTAAATAGACACCATTGACCCCCTCTACTCTTTCATCTATAGCTCCCCCTACCTGAAGGTCACCTCTCCTACTCCTTCAACCCACTGTTAAGGTAACCTCCCAAGTGCATTTTCTATGTCAGAGGGACCTTCTCCAGATAGCCATAGAAGTCTCCTTCTATGTACCACACTTGATTCATTGTTGTGCGTTCTTTGCATTCTACACAAATCACTCAGCTGGGACTCAAGTAGCAAACTACCTTCTCAATATCTCCAGATTAAGGAAGTCTGTGCCCTCCACTTGATGCCCACTGGCTCAGAGTAGTCAAAAGATCACATTAGTACATGCTCTCTGGGGCTCTAAGAAGTAAGACACAGAACTGACAAAAAGGCAGTGACTGATTGCCAATGCCTATCATGGAAAAAGGTTATGAGAATAGGAAATTGTCCTGGTTCTCTTTGAATGATGACTACCCTCAAGTGGAATTCAAAGCGGTAAATAAAGTGTTAACATAGACTTACCATCATCTCCAAGCCTGAGATAGCCCTTATACATGTGCCCACACATACTCCCACAGACACATGCACACAACACACACTCATACACACATACACATGCATACACACATATTCACAGTAGTCTCAGAAGTGGCTCATCCTACATTTTATACATTGAGAGTTATACATCCTTATTTTATACATTGAGAAGTTGAGATGGGAAACTCCTTTGTTAACAACCAAAGGACATTCCAATGAAACTAGAGGTCAAGAAAATAATTCAATCACTGTCACTGTCTCTTAGTCACCAAGTAGGAAACGAAAGAGATGTGAGCTGGGGGAGGATGTCAAGAGGGCTCTACAGTACACAGTTAATGGCAAAAGCTTGAGGGTTTAAAAGGGTATAAGTTTTTTGAGGTTTTTTTGTTTTGTTTTGTTTTCATCAGAATAACATGGCAAGAATAGCAGTTGGGATAGCAGGCCCTGAGAGCCTCTCACTTTACACACCAGTGTTCTAACAGATTTCCTCTTCATCCGGGCGCTGAGCACCATGGTCAGCCTCCCGTCCAAAATCTTCAAATGTGGGGAAAACACTTGGCTGACCCAGAAAGCTGTGTAAGCTATTGTGAGTTGTGCTAAGTGGGTGACCACAGTGACAGGGGGGCAGAGCTGGTTGGGGAGCCATCCTGAACTGCCTGCTGAGCAGACACTTGACACATTCAACCCAAATCCTGCTGCTTGCTCTCTGAGTGAGACATTTGGGCTCCTGGTTTGAAAATGAAGTACTCACTCTCATGAGAACCTGGCTCTGCCCTCCCTGTAACTCGATACTCCCACATCTCCACCTTCAGATTCATTCCTGGCTTTGCCTGGTGCAACATCTTAGCTCTGAGAACTTGTGATTTGTACTAGATTTAAAATAAATTATTTCCTAAAGAATAAATAACTCTAAAGGAAAATAAAATCTCCGAAATGAAGTCACTTTTAAGTATTCCTCAATTCCTTCCCCCCCCCCTCTGAAGAACCGAGATTAGCCAAGATGCACACCAATAGATTAATTAAAATTAATAATGGTTCATGGCCCCAAGCACTGTCAAAAACTTTATAAACACCCATTTATTTAAGCTCCATGTCAGGCCCATGAGTTGGTTTTTAGTACCCTACCCAGTTCTTACAGATGAGCACAAAAACTCAGAGAAGTAAGTGACACGTCCAGGGTTATGTACAGTCAGACTGGAGTCAGGAAGTGAGACACCTGTGTATGAAATTTAAGGAGGTATCCACTCTCAGGATTGTGTAAGTACAGGGTTATCACCTAAGAGTGTGAATGTCCCCTTAAATTTTCCATAAGCTTCTCTTACCCCATTTTAGTCTGGTGCCACAGCAGTAGCAAAACTGAGCTTTACCTTGGTGCCAAAGCTCCAGCTCAATGCCACCTGTCCTCCTATAGGATCAAAAAAATCTACCCATGATGTCTTGCTCCAAAAGGTAAGCCTCTGCACAAGTATCTTTAACACCTAAGATTGTGGGTGAGCTGCTCCAACCATCTGAGTCCAATAGGGAAACATGGAGCTGTTGTGTGTGCACATCTTCACACATGCCCACACACACCAGCACACATATAAACATACACATACCCCTCCTGCTATAAGGCACCAGCTGTCAATCATGTTAGATATCTCAGCACAATCCAATAAACTAAAAGGAAAAATGTCATTGTATCTGCCCCAAATATAAAGCAAGAAAGTGCTAAAACTCTATCAATTTTAAACCTAAGTTATTGACCCCTTTGTTTGAGAAAAGAAAATATAGAGCCAACTTCACATAAATGTAGAAACCAGAACCAAAATCAAGACAGAGTTGCATGACCAGTTTCCTAGCCCCAGCTCCACTCTGCCCTGGATTGGGCCGAGTGATCTAGACTCACCAGTGCAAAGTAAACCATGTTCCTCAGAGCAGTAGGCATGACTTCACTAAAATTCAACATCATTTCTGTTGGGCAGAGAGGAGAGACCAGCTTAGGCCCCTAGTAAACAGCACACTTCCCCAACTTAAGGGAGCAGGGGGTG
Source organism: Peromyscus californicus insignis (assembly GCF_007827085.1). Lineage (NCBI taxonomy): Eukaryota > Metazoa > Chordata > Mammalia > Rodentia > Cricetidae > Peromyscus > Peromyscus californicus. The sequence goes on from NW_026294424.1 coordinate 37,029,193, forward strand.
GTGTGTGGGAATTCCACAGAGCCTGAGTTTGTCAAAATTACTCCAATTATAAGACATATTACCCAAAATAGCTCTTTTCCCTTGCCATCCACAATTTCCCATTGTAATTTTCATTTTCATCCAAAGACCATTTAAACCAAAAGGAAAATGAGATACTTACTCAGAAAATGTGTATCATCCAGATGTTGGACAAGATGCCAGGTCTGTGTGTCCTGATGAGTTGAGTTGGTGTATCAGACATCTGTTAGAAGCTGCTGAAGACAGTAAAGGGATGGGAAGATATCAAAAGAGGAACATGAGAAAAAGAAAGCTGTGATATATACACATCTGGAGAAAGTCAAAGATTATTCTAGAAAACAATCCCTTAAATTCTAATACCATTTTGTTTCAGTCTAAGCAAACAAAATTATAGTCTTTCAGTCTAGGATGTGGCTGAGTAGTAGAATGCTTGAGAAATATTTGTGAGGCCATGGGTTTCATCCCTAGCATCAGAAAAACAGTGACAACAACATCATAAAGTAGAATGTGTGCACTCAAGAGTCAGAGGCAAGCTGATCACATTGAATCAGCAGTCAAGAAGTAGACAGCAAACAGGAAGTAGGGCTAAGCTATGAAGGCACAAGGTTTGCCCTCCAGTGATCCACTTTTTCCAACATGGCTCTACCTCCTTGATATTTGACAACTGTCCCAGTGTCACAAGCTAGAGACCAAGTGTTCAAACACAAGGTGAAACTCCATCCTAAGTATTGTATTTTCTTCTTCTGCAGTGTAGCAACAGAAAATGGTGGGATTCCCAAGGTATATAAAGTAACATTTCATCACTTTAATCCATAAAAACTCATTAGAGCATTAAGTTTCCGGACATCACCTGGGAACTGTGTAGAAAACCAGGTCCCTACTGGTCCCTACTCCAGACCAAATCAATCAGTCTGTATTTCAGCAGGGCCATGTTCAGCACAGCAAAACTAAAACTTGGCATTCCTAGAAGAGAAGAACAATGACCAAGCAGACAGCAAGATTCACATGGACACTCTGGTTTTTTGTGTGTTTGGTTTGTTGGTTGGTTTTTTGTCCTTTGTTTTTTTACAGTGAAAGGAAAACAACTTTATTTTATGGGTTGGTATGTTTAAAGGGCAGAGTGTGGCCAGTGCAAGTATCAGGTCTTATAAAGAGCTTTAGAGGTCGTAAAGGTCATAGAGCCATCTCCTGAACATATTTCCCCCAAAAGGCATCTACAGGTATTTTCTTCTGGCTATCAGAAGACAGGTGAATCTACAGAGACAAGTGAATACCAAGGGGAAGATTAAGTGATTCACTGTCACCCTTGAAAACTTTACAGACACTCAATATAGCAACACACCAGGACTCCAAGGTATACGTTAAAGTCTAAGACACACCATCGTGACTCTAAAGCTAGGGACAGAAAGTAAAGAGACATTAAAAATAATAACCACACTACTCACACCAAGGCAGAACTGACAGTATGCTTAGCACATGCTGTGAGGTTTTCCACAACTTCTCCGCTGATCTTTACAGCAACCTAAAAGGAATGCATCATCATCTCCATTTTACAAATGAGAAAAATGACCCTCACGAAAGATCAGTAGCTCAACTATGACTCAGTAATAAATGGCAAAGTCAAGATGTTCAAAACCAAAGCCTTAGCTGCTAAATGACACTACCTGTAAGTGTGCTTTGAAATGTTCTTAAGGTAAAGAATCTACGAACTCTGGAATTGCTTAGATTTAGGGATATGCTTCTGGACATTGTATACATCAACCCTCTGGAGACTCTCAAGAAAAAAAACATAACTGTCTGTCTCTCCACAAGGTAATAAATATACTATAACCTATTAAATAAAATGTGAACAAAGAGAAAATCATTTCAACATATGAGCTCATGAACACAAAGCCCTTGCCTCTACCTCAGATCCTATGAGACCAAAACAGGAAAAATATTCCTTCCAGGTTATATGTTCTATTTGCAGTTAAGAATAACTGCACAAAACTCAAGTCCAAGTGGATCTAAGACCTCAACATAAACTCAGACACACTGAGCCTGATAGAAGAGAAAGTAGGAAATAAATTGAACACATTAGCATAGGAGACAACTTCCTGAACAGATCACCAATAGCCCAGACACTAAGATCAATAATTAAAAAATGGGACCTCATGAAACAGAAAAGCTTCTGTAAGGCAAAGGATACTGTTAATAGTACAAAAAGGTAGCCCACTGAATAGGAAAAGAATTTCAGCAATTCCACATCCAATAGAAGGTTAATATCCAAAATATACAAAGAACTCAAGAAACTAGACATCAACAAACTAAATAATCTAATTTAAAAATGGATATAGATCTAAACAGAGAATTCTAAACAGAGGAATAGCAAATGGCCAAGAGCCACTTAAAGAAATGTTCAACATCCTTAGCCATCAGGGAAATGCAAATCAAAAGGACTCTGAAATTCCATGTTACACCTGTCAAAATAACTAAGATCAAAAACACAAGTGACAGCTCATCCTGGAGAAGATGTGGAGTAAGGGGAACACTCCTCCATTGCTGGTAGGAATGCAAACTTTGGAAATCAATATGGCAGGTTCTCAGAAAATTGGGAATTGATCTTCCTCAAGACCCAGCTATATCATTCCTGGGTATGTACCCAAAGGACACTCTATCCTATCACAAGGATATTTGTTCAACTATGTTCATAGCAGGTTTTTTCATAATAGCCAGAAACAAGAAACAACCTAGATGTCCCTAATTGAGGAATGGATAAAGAAAATTTGGTACAATTACACAATGGAGTATTACTCAGCTATTAAAAACAATGACATCATGAAATTTGGAGGCAAATGGCTAGAACTAGAAAACATCATCCTGAGTGAAGTAACTCAGGTCCAGAAAAAACAAACATGGTATGTACTCACTTATAAGTGGATATTAGCTGCAAAGTAAAACATAATCATGCTATGGTCCACAAGCTTAAAGAGGCTGAAGTAACAAGGAGGGCTTAAGAGGGAGACAAGGATCTCCCTGGGAAGGGGAAATAGATTTTCCTGGTGGACTGGGGATGGGTAGGGTTGGGATCAGGAGAGATCAACTTGGGGGAGGGTGAAAATACTGGGAGAAACAACTGGAACTGGGGAGTATTTCAGGGGTGAATTGGCAACTTATTACAATGGAAACTCCATGGAATCTACTAAAGTAGCCCTAGCAAAGATTCCTAGTAATGGGGAACACAAGACCTGAACCAGCCATCTTCTGTAACCATGCAAGGCCTCAAGAGGAAGGATTGAGACACCAACCCAGCCATAAAATCTTCAACCTACAGTTTGTCTTGTCTGCAGAGTGTTCTGGGATTGGAGCCTAGCAGAATCATCATCAAAGGGACCAGAGAGACTTCATCCAGCAACTGATGAGAGCAAATACAGAATCCCACAACCAAACATTAGGCGGAGCTCAGGGAATCCTGTAAGGGGGGTGAAGAGGAAGGATCAGAGGAACCAGAGGGGTCAGGGACACAAAGAGAACACAGCTCAGAGAATCAATTGGTCAGGACTCTTGAGGGTTTGTAGAGATCAAGGAGCTTGTAGGGGTCTGACCTAGGTCCTCTGCATATATGTTATGGCTGAGTAGCTTGGTGTTCTTGTGAGATTCCTAACAGTGGGGACAGGGTCTGTCTCTGACTCCTTTGCCTGCTTGTGGGACCCTTTTCCTCCTACTGGGTTGCCTAGTCCAGCCTTGATGTAATGGCATGTACCTGGTCTTACTGTAGCACATTAGGCTGTGTTTGGTTGATATCCCTGGGAGGCCTGCCCTTTTCTGAAGTAAGATGGAGGGAATAGGGAACTGGGGGAGAGGGAAATAGAGGGAGAGCCTGGGAGGGGGGAAGGGAGGGGAAACTGTGATTGTGATTTAGTATATGCTATAATCATGATAATAATAATGATAACGATGATGATAGTAATGATAATAATAATAATAATAATAGTAAAAAGAATAAGTTCCTATTTGTCCTATGTTTGTTTGACCCATCTACACTGGATGTGCTTGATCACATGTGGGTGGGAGATATGTGGACAGGAAATAGGCCAGGACATACACTTGCCCCTGATTGGATATAGGCAGGAAGTACATCAGGATATATGCTTGTCCCTGATTGGACCTGGTGTGAAATGTGATGGCCCCATGGTTTTGCCTTTTTAAGCCCCTGTAAAATGCATTTCCTGTGAATTGCAAAGTGGTCCTAGCCAGAGCCCATCCTCTTGGTCAGTATTTAATTAAGCTTGCTTCAAATTTGGCTTAAGATTGTGGTAATGGTTTATTCTTGACCAGTGAGGTTAACAGAACAATGTCTTAAATACAAACCCAAACACACAAGCAGCAAACACGAACTATACATGTGGGATTGCACAAAAGACTGTACATTCTGTTCTTTAAGTCACATTCAGCACTGTCTAAAAAGCCAAGGATCCTGTGAAGTTCACTAGGCAGCAACCTAACTGAATCAATGAGCTTCAGGTTTGGTGAGAGTGAGCAATCTGTCTCAAATATAAATAAATAAAAATGGAATGTGATCAAGGAAAGAATACCAACGTCAACCTCTATCCTCTACTTCCACATCCATGTCTACACTAGTACACATGCATGTACACACCCATCCAGACTAACAAGTGTCTACACCATACAATTAATAAGATAAAATAAAAGGCTAACATGTAACTCAGCATAGTGTTAGATACATAGAAGGGTCTAAAGATGCCTTTGGTCTTGATAGAAGTAATGATGCTGACTACCAGTAGTCCTGCCTGTTGGAAGTGAGGACACAGAAAGTTCTAGCTCTAAGCCTCTTGACTAAGGCACAGGCAGAAAGATGGCACAATGGAGCAAATGTTTATGTTACCTAAATGTTTATGGGTAGAAGCCCATGCTTATAAGAAATGTTGAAGACCTAACATCAATGTGACTATATTTAGAGCTGAGATCTTTACCTGATCATAAAGGTACAGCCTAAGTGATCAGGGTAAGTTTCCTTATTAGAAGAATCACCAATTGAATATTCATTCATTCCCCTCTCTCCCTCCCTCTCTTCCCCTCCCCAATTCCACTCTTCCCCTCTCCTCATAGTAAGAGCATACAGCAGTCAAAAAGCCACAAGGAAGCCTTTACCAGGAATCAAATTGGTACCTCCAGATTGTGAAAAATATGTCATGCTCCTCTTCTTTAGTGGGTTTTGTGTCATCCCAGGCTGACCAAATACATAACAACCCAAGGCATAGAACCCAACAAGGAGAACACAGAGTGTCACCTCCCTCCATCACCCATGCCTCTCATACAGAACGAAAAGGGGAGTGTGCTATAGTGCAGTGGAATAAAGCCTGGGTGCTTCCCTCATGGAAGCCAAACCCCACCTTTATGGGCTTCAAGTCTTCCTCTCCATATGCATGGTCTACTGAAGTTTAAGATAAAAGTACAAAGGACAGATTCTTATTGGCCAGAGATCAAAACCAAATGTAAGGCATTTGCCAGTTCTAATCTTTGCTTAGTCTGAGAATTCTTTCCTGCCTCCCCTAAGAGAAACTTCTTTTTTGTCTTTTGTGTCCTAGCCACACCCTAGTGAAACTTCAGCTGGTGCAATTTTATTCATTTTTGTCAAAGCTGCAAATGTCAAGGTAGAAGCCCATGCTTATAAGAAATGTGCCCTCTTTTCATAGAACTCAATGTAATCTCTACTCTGAACCCATATTCACATCATGGGGCTCATATAGAAATCTCAGTTCTTCTCCTCCAGGTGTCTTAGGCACAGCTTAGGCTTGACCATAAAGCCAAAGCTTGGTAAGGCTGGAAGCTTCAAGGCAACTAGCCTTCGACTGTCACCTGACACACCCCTTCTGCTGGCATGCCCAGCACCTAGAATGAATAGGTGGTCCCTGCAGGTCCGTTCTGGTTCTATCATGTGTCCCAAAGGGTGATGTCTATGCAGGACCCTAGCTCCAGTTCACTTCAGAATTACCCCAGATCCATCTACCCAGGTATTTCATGTAGATGTTTCTGCTTGACTCATGAAACTTTTGCCAGACATGTTCTCCCAGCCCATCTCTGTGCATACACATGGTTCGGCAGCTCTTACTTCTCCAGCTAAAGCATTGTAAGCCAAGGCCAGCTTCCCTGGCCTAGGGAGGTGAGTGCTCCCAGAGTGCTCACATGGCTAATCACTTAAAACTCAGTCTTCATTGTATCAGCGGTGGCCCCTGAACATCTGGTTCAGACATCCCCCCTCCTCCCTCCAGCACAGTCTGAAACGTTCTACCAAATGTTTCAAGAGGGGAAAAAATACAACCTAAGTGGTGTTGCAGCTGGCCAGTGATCCAACTCTGTGGACAGACACCCAAGGACAATTCCACATGCAGCAGAGATCTGATTTCAGTGTGTTTGATTCCATGATTCAAAGCTAAACCCCCATCCTACCTTTTCCCTCCCAGTCACCCTAGGAGGAGGAGAACCCCAGACACACACACACACACACACACACACACACACACACACACACACACACTCTGTCACACACAACTAAACCAAAACAAACAGATTATAGCCCTAGAAACAAACGCCAGTGTCCAGAGCTGAGTTGGGGACAATGTATACCTTTCCTGTGGCCATCCATCAGCACCCTGTTTCATTTATCTGTTCATTTCTCAAAAGGATATTATTGGGGTTCACACTGTGTGCTAGGTTTTGCAAGGGAGAATTTCAGAGACAACCATGGAGATCACCTCTCATAGGCCTCCTTTGTTCAAGATCAGTCTCCAGAGAAGAGGTGTGACCTTGGTACCCTCACACCTACTTTAGCGATCTATAGCCAGGACTAGACGCTGTCTTTGTTACTCATTCGCATGTCTGAGGAAACTGAGGCCAGAGATTTGCAAACACAGGACAAAAGACAGATGTGAGGGGAGGAGGATGAGTGCAAGGGAGGTCTTGCTCCCAAGGTCACCTAAACTGCCTTCCCTTCACTTCTCCCCTCTGCCTACATCTGCTCAAAGCACTACACCCTCATTGTGTGAGTTCTCTACTTAGGGCGATTTTAGATGAAGTTGCTGGAGCAACTTCTCAGCGTAAGGCATACTTTTTCCTTATACACCCCCATGAAGGCCATCAAAAAATTAGATTAGTGGTTTTGACATTTTTTCTGCCCACTTGCTGGCCTAAGTCTCTGCATAGAGCCTCTATAGTCCTTTCTCACAGCCCATCTCAGTGTTTATAAGGTGGGAGAAGTTGTGGGACTTACCTGTCACTGAGCCAAGGTCAGGGGGAGCAAAGCCCGGCTTTATTAGACTTTGGAAAGTTTCCCAATAGGAGGTTACTTCTCACACACACATACGTTGTACCAGGAAACACAGTTTGCAAGAGTGTCTAACCCTGCTGAAAGCGCGAGCCGTGGCCAGTAACCCACACCTAATACATCACCATAAATCTTCCCCCCATCACCTTTTCTCCTCTCCTCACTCCTCTGCAGTGAGGCATGGGAGGGTACTGGAAGAGGCACCGACTTCTTACTCCAGGAGAGAAAAACGAACGTGCTGTACCCTGTGCTGCCTGCTGCTGGGATTTACCACATAGTAGGAGTTGTGCCTGTGTTATAGAAGGACCTCAGACTCCTAGAACCATGGGTACCTTAAAAATTCATCTATATGTGTCTCTCAGTTCAGAATAGAGGAGGCAGGAGGAGGCAGATGAAGCAGAGAACCCCCCTGAGTAAGTCCTCTGAAGCCACCACCCACCTGGCTTTGCTCACTGAGCACCACTACCTCGAAACAAAATTGACAGCTCTGTGTAACCAGTGCTGAGATTTCTACAGGATGATACCTACAATGGCCTTTACCCCAAGACCTTATAATGACAGAGCTCATTCTAAATGAAATCAAGCTACAGTGACCTGAGCTTGCATTTAGAGAAAAACCATCAGCTTGTAGTTTTTCCTTCCTAAGAAGAATATTAGCAGTCTAAGCATGGTAAGGCCAGACTCTGGCCCACTCTGGATTCTTTATCTTCTATACAGGGTTGATCCTCTTTGGGTCCCACATAGTCCTCCCTTGTGATCTGTCCCTTCCTTTCTGGCTGCAAGGTCATATTTTAAGCTTTAACGTGTACTTTCCTCTAAGCGTCTTTGTTATAGCAATCACAGGCCAGTTTTATATTTGAAAGAAAATGTAAAATGGTCAGATGGGGGTGTCTAATATACAAACGGATTAGCCTCATTGGCTGGAAACAGAGTGACTTGAATTTCCTGTGTAATGTTAATAAACACCCTATGTGGAGTGGTCAGAATGTTCCCTGCTTCACCATTTTATGCCTCTGCTCCATGGAGCGCATTAGCCTTGAGAAATGAGTCTGCAGGGAGCTGTTGAGACATTGGGATTTTTTTTCAATATAGCCGATCTCATGCAATAACTTTCCGGAAAATAATTTGCCTAAATTAAATGAATGATTTCCCATGGACAGAGTTCTAAATCCCAGTCTAATGAGCTTGGGTCCCTTTGAAGAACATTTAATCTTCCAAATGCTGGATATTAACTCCTTACCCCAAGGCACTTGGATAAAGACTTTCCACCATTATAATCAACAGAAAGCAGAGACAGGCCACCAAAGAGGAGAATATGCCTACACACTGTACATTTGACAAGGAGTAGATGTCCAGACTATATAAGGAACTTCAAAATCCCAATAGCAAATGAGTAATTCAATTAAAGAATAGGCCATAGCTCTAAAAATACATCTCCCAAAAGAAGCCTTCTAATTAACTAACAGATATGTGAAAAATTGTTCAATCTCTACAATCTCTGAGAAAATGCAGTGCACAACATGATACTATCTCACCCATTGCCTAATACAAAACAGATTAGCAGTAACATTGTGGAGAAAAGGGGATCTTCACATGTTGTTGGTGAATTTTCTAGTTTCTTTCCTCTGTTGCTATGGAAAAAAAAAACTCTGACCAAAACCAGCCTGGGGGAGGAGAGAGTTTATTTCATCTTACCCTTACAGTTCATCTTTGACAGAAGTCAGGCAGGATCCTGGAGGAAGGAACCATGGAGGGATACTGTTTACTGGCTTGCTCCTCTTGGGTTGCTCAGTTATCTTTCTAATACAGACTTGGCTGACTTACCCAGGGATAGCACTATCCATAGTGGTATGGGTCCTTCTATATAGATTTGCAACTAGTGAAAAGCCTCAAAGACATGTCCACAGGTCCAGTCTCATCATGATGATTCTTCAGTTGAGGGTCCCTCTTTCCAGATGACTCTAAGTCTGTGTCAAGATGACAGCTGAAGCTAACTAGAACAGTACGAGTGTAAATTAGTTCAGCCATTATGGAAAAATATCAAGGAGATTTCTCATAAATTTAATAGCAATCTCAGTCCTGGGTATATATCCAAAAGAAACAAAATTAGTAAGTCAAAAATACAAGTGCATTCCCATTTTTTGTGCCATATTAGTCACAACAATTAAGAAGCAGAAGGGCCAACATTCCCATCCACTGATGAACAGATAAAGAGGATTGATACAGATACTCAATGAAGTACTTTTCAAACAAGAAAAAGGATGATGTCTTTCTATTTGTGGTAACATGGACGGAAGTGGATCATTATTTTATGTGAAATAAGCCAGACACAGAAAGACGGGTGTTATATTATCTCATTTATAATTGAAGTCTAAGAGAGTTGCTCTCATAGAAGTTCAGCATTGGGAGTCTGTGGAGAATGCTTAGGGAGAAAGGGGTGAGGTGAAGTTGATCAATAGCTATTAAGTTTATATCTGTACTGTGGTAGGAGGTTCAAGCATGCCATTGCACAGTAGGGTGACAATAGACAACAATAAAATCCTATATACTTCAGAAACCTAGAAGAAGAGATTTTGAATTTTTTTCACCAGAAGGAACTCCTTGAGGTATGTGTGTTTACCTGACTAAATATTGCACAATGTATACAATACTAAAATATTATTGGTACAACTTTATGAATCATTTAAAAGTAAGTTTTAAAAAAGATTAGTCACAAAAAAGAATTTACAATGCTCTTTAATTCTTAAGACAAACTAATATAGAATACTATCATTACAAATGAAAACCTGAAGGCAATATTATACACATTTCAGCAGCAAACGTAGATCCATGCATACACGGTGCTGTGGTTTGGATGTGGAATGTGCCACACAAGCTGTGTCTAAGCACTAGGTACTCAGCAAAACTGTATGGAGAGGTTATGGTGTCTTTGGAACAGAGTCTAACTGTGATAGACAGAGCTCACTGTGAGTGGACCTTGAAGGTTACAGCCCTGATATATTTCTGGTCCCAGCTCTCAATCTGTCACTGCCAGTATTTAACCAGACACAAGCTCCCACAACAACAGACTAACCAATCCAGCTGCTGTGCCTTCAGGATAGCACCCCTGAACTGAGAGACACAATGAACCTTTACTTCATTACATTACTTTTGTCAGGGATTATATCACAGCAATGAGAAAAGGAAAAGATACACATATGTCTCTAAGGCCAAAGCTGAGCACTTAACCTTTATACTACAATGCTCAGGAACCTATGGGATAGAGCAGTGCATCACCTCTACATTGTAATGTGGAGAACCTACCTCCTAAACACAAGCCTTGTTATCTAGAAAGCAACATCACCAGTTCCAATGGTGGCGCACGCCTTTAATCCCAGCACTCGGGAGGCAGAGCCAGGCGGATCTCTGTGAGTTCGAGGCCAGCCTGGACTACCAAGTGAGTTCCAGGAAAGGTGCAAAGCTACACAGAGAAACCCTGTCTCGAAAGACCAAAAAAAAAAAAAACTTCCTAGTAATCACATGGCTGCTTCCATCTCTAATGTCTCTGAACCATTTGTCTTTAGGTTTTCAAAGTTTCAACACTTTGGCAAGTAAGTAAAATCTTTTGAATGACAAGATTTCTTTTTGAGAAAAGAGGAAACAACATGGGTAAGTAAAGGAGCGTTTTATCCTGATGAAAGGAATTCACAAAAGACAATTCAGCTGAGTGTCTTTGAGGCCGACAGGTCCAAACATGAGAACTAGTTTGCTTTTTTCATATGCCTATCAGCCAGGTCTATTCTAGCTTCCTGGTTCTTACTCTCTATTCTTGATCCCCACTCCTTACACTTTTCTACCTGATTCCAGACCGTAAACTTAGTCCATCCTTTGTAAGTATGTTTAAAAAAATAGTAATTAAAAGATAGAGCTTGACATAATGTACATGGTCTGAGACAAAAGACTGAAATATCATGAGGTTGGCATAACATTTGAGGTAAGACCTGAGATATGGTGGGAAGCCAATAAAGCATAATAGGACAGAGATACTATCGGCACTCTGCACGAAGGTTCTCAGACCAAAGTGAAACTCAGAAAACAAAATAGAGAAAAACTGCTCCAGAAGCTGTCTCATACGCCAATGGGCACGCACACACACACACACACACACACACACACGTTTGGTTCCTCAGGTGAGTAACTGCTGGATGGGCCAGCTGACAGGTGGGAAATCCTTGCACAGAGCTATGACAAGGGGAAGTCTGTGGGAAAAGGTGCTGTTATTTAGCTGGCCCACCCCTACTGAGTGAGTCCAAAGTTTCCCTTGGATTCATTCCCACCTGAACTTCCACTCTTGTGAGCTAAAAGGGCCTTTCACATTCATGTTTTATACAAAGAAAGAGATGAGGGTTAAGTAGCAGCTGCTCAGAGTTGGGTGTAGAGACAAAACACATACACATACATGTGTGGTTGTAAAAAGATTATATTTTTAAAAGAAACTTAAAACCTTCCATCCATGCTTCTCAGAATTGCAATCCAGCTAGAGTGTTGGGTAAGCAAAGCACTTTATGAGAGATGGCGAGAGGAATGAGAGCATGTTCCACAAAGCAGGGTGTTGACTGAGGAGGTGATAGACCCTTGCCACTGGCTGAGTACCCAGCCCAGAGGCACAAACTCTGCTTACACTGGGATTTCATGTTGAAGTGGAACCACAGCCTTGTGGGTCTAGGAAAATCCTTCCTGACATCAGCATTCACTGCAATCATTCATTTAATAAATAACTACTGAGTACCTACTATGTGTCTGCCCCTATTTGAATCTAAAAATTCATGAGTGGAGAAAAACATATCTCTTGTAGAATTATGTTCTGATGGGGCAAAGACAGACAGTAAGTAAACAGCAGGAAGCAGGGTCAGTGTGTCAGACATTGTTATCTCCACAGAAACACTGGAGCCAGAAAAGGAATTAAGAATTGCTGGAAGGGCTGCTTCCAGCCAAGGTGGAGGAATAGAGGCCAGGCTCACCACTTTCTCTGTAAACAGCCGAAACTCTGAACAACATAAGGGCTACAGTGGTCTTCAAGCCTCAGCTTACTTCTTGAAGAGTTTCTAGTGTAGTATAAGGAGCAGAAAAGGAACACAGGCAGAGTCTAACATGCTCTCTGACTTGAGAAAGGGATGCTGTGTAGTGCCTAGAGAGATTGCAGCAGATTGAATATTCAGAAAAGTATGCCAGAGAGTGTGGATGAATTTTTAAACAGTCTTATTAAATAAGAAACACAGAGCCAAATACAGAGGTAATAGCTGAAGAGACCAGAGAAATAGCTAATAGCCACGACTAGCCTTAGCTTACCACCACACCGTAGCTTACCACCATGCTGTAGGTTCCCCAGAGAGAGCTTCTTCCTGTCTAACCTGTGCTTTTATTGCCTTCCTGTTCTGCCTTCTCATTGGCTCTACACCCAGCCACATGACTTCCTTGTCACTGTCTGTCTATACAGACCTCCAGGTCTCTGTGGTTGGTACTGGGATTAAAGGCATGTGTCACCACATTTGGCTGTGTCCTTGAACACACAGAGACTCTGCCTGCCATGTGATCAGGTTACAGGCGTATGCTACCACTGCCTGACTTCTGTTTTATGGCTTGCTATGACCTCTGATCTCCAGGCAAACTTTATTTATTAACATACAAATAAAATATCACATTTCAGTGCAAATAAAATATCACCACAAGAGAGGACAGCTGTTCACAGAAAACTCAGGAGGTCTTCAGGATCCACCATGAGTACTTAGCAGAGTACTGATCACCACCTACACATAGGTGATCAGTACTGGGGAAAACTTATTCAGACTGGGGGGAAAATGACCTTGAGATGTCAGTGTGCTTGCTATGCTCAAGAAGCCTTGCGCAGCTTTAGGGGTCCAAAAAGAATGGTAAGAAAATCAGGGAGGTCATGGAAGTCAGTCAGAGTAGGGACTTAGCATTGGAAAGAGGTTAGCTTTACTCCAAGAGAGCTGTGTTCATAACAGAATCTTGAGGACAGATGTGGCATGACATGACATATTTATTTTAAAAGAGAATTGCCTTGGGTACTTGTTATGAAGACTGTCCTAAAAATGTTCATTTATTCAAAGGTTAGATCTCAGACTGGTGCTACTGAGAGATGCTGTGGCCCTTTTGGAGATAGAACCAACTTGGAGGTAGAATCACTGGAATGTGTCCTCTAAGGAGACTGTGGAACAAAGTCTTTACTAATTTAGGACTCCAAGAAAGACCATTCTCTCCCCAGCATTTTCTTTTTTATAGTACTGGTGTGGAAATATCTGAGTCCACAGTTTTATAGAGAAAGCAAAATCCAAAAAAGAAGTTGTTATTGTCCTCTAATCTGAATTTTAACTCTTAGAAAAAAAACCCATGTTCTCTGTGACCCAGCCTTATCTTCTAGAAGTCTTTAAATTATATTGTGATCTTTTTGTAATTATCACTCATGAACATTTTCCTTTTGGAAACCTCATCAGTAGGATAGCAACAAGTCCAGATAGAATTTAGATATTCTTGGTTCTTCAGACCAACTGTCACCAATATCCCTCTGGAGTCATATCTTATTAATAACAGGGGAGTATTAACATATAATTTATCATATTGATGAACAAACAAACGTGTCATCTTACATTTTAAATAATGTGTAATAATTCATTGTTTATTGTTGACCTTTGTTATAGTTTGAATGCTCACATGTTTGAACAGTGGGTCTCCAGGTGATGGCACTGTGTAAGGAAGCTGTGCAATGTTTAAGAGGTTGAAATTCTCTGGAGGAAGTGGGTCAGTGGGAGTGGGCCTTGAAGCCTTATGGCCCTGACCTACTTCCTGTTCACCCTCTGCTTCCTGAGTGTGGATGCAACATGACCAGCCAGCTTCCTGCTCCTGCCACTGTGTCATCTCTGCCTAGTGCCATGTCTTCCCTGGTGTGAAAGACTGTATCCCTCTGGAACTCTAAGAGAAAAATAAATTTTTACTCCCCTGAGTTGCTTTTATCAGGGTATTTTATAATAGCGACAAAAAAGTAACTAAGACAGTTCTAACTCTTAGTAAAGGTGAATAGAAACCTAATCAGGTTAAAGAAAACTGGTCTTAAAATTAACTAACAGAATCACCCCTAAATGTAGTGCATGAGATGAATTCCTATTAAAATTCACTTTGTCATTCATGTAGAGCTTTTGAACAATGCAATAAGACTAAACAAAGAAATAAGACTTATAAATGTTTAAAAATAAGGAGGCAACTTTGTATGGAAAGTATGTTATTGTAGATTAATAAAATATGATAAAGGGCTGGGCATGTGTTGCATATGCCTTTAATTCTACCACTCAGGAGGCAGAAGCAGGTGGATCTCTGTGAATTAAGGGCTATTTTGTTCTACATAGTAAGTTCTATAATAAGAAACTCTTAACTAAGAAAATAGTTCAGTAATGTGATTTCTTTTATCATCTGTTTTTAAATGATTATTTTTATACATAAAACAATGAATTAGAAGATGCAGCAAAAAAGATGTCTTTTATAAAAGTAAAACCCTTTAACTGTTTAATGAATATCCATCAAAAATAAATGTATTCAGTTTATATGATTGGCACTTAAAAACTATTTATAGTATTTAGCCTATTGAGAACTTAGCAAATGTTGATAGTTTGATTACAAAAGTATCTAAGGAATACCAGAAAGTATTAAGGGAGGCAGGTCAGGAGAGAACCACTGACATAATCCAGGCAGGAGATGGGATGGTGCTGAAGCAGGAAGGGGGCAATGGACACTGCAAAGAGGAAAACACTTAGTTAACATTTTAAGACCTAGAATTTGACAAAATGGTGTCAACTAAATGAGACATGAAGGAACCTTTTCAGGATGATGCTGGCCTTCACAAGTCACTAGGGAAGACTGAGAAAGCAAACCCAAGGGCAGAATCTGGAGAAGGAGCAAAGATCTCTCTTCCTTGAGAAGTGTCAGAGCTGAGGTGCTGAGGTATCAAGGTGAAAAGCCAACACCCTTGATGTTTCATTCTAAGCCCGAACTTAAGCAAGCGATGATTTCATTCATTGTACTTACTCAATGAAAATAATCGAGATCTTGGCCATAAATGTATACTTACTGTCATTGACCCCAGACTTTCAGGAATAGATGTGAATGGACAAAATGGGACAAGAAAACTGGCAAAAAAAATCTCCAATATTCAGCATCTATGAGGACAGAAGACCCATGAAGGAACATAAGACTGAGTAATAAATAAAAGTAAAATGGAAAACTAGTTTGGCTTCTGAATGACCTGTGAGGAGGGAAGGCTCATTGACGTAAGGAAAGGGAATGATAAAATAATGTGAAGTTTGGAAAGAGAGCACTGGGTTCCAAATCCCCAAAGAAAAATATAAGTTTTGCTTAAATGATGTTAGAATAAATGAATCTAAGAATAAAAAAGAAGAATTTAGATATAGCTCAGTGATAGAGCACTTGCTCAGCATATACAAAATCCCAAGTTCAATACCCAGCAGCACAAAAAGGAGGAAGGGACAAAGGAAAGGAAGAAGGGAGAGACCAATGAAGAAAACAAAAAATAAATAAAATTTAAATTTGTTCATGAAAGAGAGCTGTAAACTTCTTACCTTAGTATGCAAGAGGGGGCTTTTAGTGGGATAACCATCCCCCTTCAGTGGTTTTAGGGGAATCCTGATCTAAGGATCAGGGGCATTCTCTTCCATTTATTATACCCCTAATTGGTAGATACTTCTAAAATGCAGAGCAGGAAAATAATTCAGAAATCACAGAGACATAGCTAAGTCATGGTGGACTACACAAGAACTGGTGTGAAGATATAGCCAGACTGAGCTTCACACACTGAGAATGTGGGAAATGATGGTACATCCCATGAGGATTGCAGCAGATGCCAAGGCTAAAAGGTGATTCCATTCACCTAGGCCACTGTGAGGATAGTCCATAGACAGCACAGCCTTATTGCCCACAGTCCTGGAAGAAGCGCCACATCAAGGAGATCTGACATCTCATGGAGGCCTATTTTAATTCTCACAGATGCTCCTTTCCCTTGTGAGGCTTCACATGCTCGGAGGGAAAAGCAGGTTCCTGGGGAAAGGACTAATATTGCCTAATATGACCTCATCACCAAGATTCCACCTCCTACCACCATTTGGGCTATAGCAAGTGGGGAAATGTAATGTGTAAAGAGAGGATGTGTGACAGATCCATTAGCCAAAGCCTTGTTAGACTGAATGATGCAGAACTGAGAAGATAAAAACCACAGTTTGCCTGGCCAAGAAGAAGCCATGATATATTTTTGAGCAGATGAACAATGAGTAGATAGATACCAGGAAGCCTGGAAGCAAGAGGAACTAAAAAAAAAAACTAAAAATTTATAAGTCTAGAACAGCTAAGCCCAAAGGGATAGAAGAGTTCTGTGACAGAGACCACAAGAACAATAAATGTGGTGTATTCTTAGGTGAAGGCGTAAAAATCTCTGATGATCAGGCAAAAATAAAAGACAAGATAATCATCTCTCAGAATAAAACCCTTCATCTCTTGGGCTACGTAGATAAATCTCCTTAGTATTCTTGGGAAACTAGTATTATTAATGTCATTAACATGTTTAAACCCTCCAAGTATTTTCCCACATCCACTAGTCTTGATTTTCATAATCACCATAAGAGGCAACAGGAGTGTTCTACTGTCTCCATTTTAAAGATGGAAACACTATAGTCCAAAGAGGTTACTTGGTTTCTCAAAGTCACTTTGTTAGTGACAGATTTAATCTACCAAGCCTAATCACTCTACAATAACCACACCTCTGGTTGTCATTCTCTGACAATGAACCATCAACTTGATTAAAATTACTCTACGGGTTGAATTGGCTTAGAAAGCCCATTGGAAAGGTCACTGTGGCTTGGTGTAAGTTTATTTAATAAATATTTTTCTTATTTGGAGGTTTTAATTTTAAGTATGTGGTCTACTCTTTTTTTGTATGATTATTTGCTCAAAAAAATTTTAGTCAGCAACACACCTCATAAAAATTTAATATGTTTCAGAGCTCCTTTTACTGTTTAAAAAGCACAAATCAGTCATTCTTGAATTTTGAATACACTGCCCCTATAATTAGGCTCTCTCTGAGGAAGGTCCTTCCAAACCCTAAAATGAAATGGCTCTTTTTTTAAGGAAAACAACATTGAAGTGGAGGGTTGTCTTAGATTATTCCTTACTTTACACCAAAGATCTAAACATCAGCCCCTCAGACACACTGTGGCTGTCCATCACTTACATATTTATCTCTTAGATGCCATCATGAAGATGCCTAGCTCTCAAGGATAGCTTTCAGAACAGAAGAGCAATAGATGGTGGCTTGGGGTCAGGATAGCTTTGAGTCCCAATCCTAGCTTCTCAGTATCCTTAAACATACAATCTTGTTTAACAAGTTAACTGTCACCTCAGAGTATCAGTTTCTTGGATCTATCATAAAACTCCAAGTTTGCTATCACAGCATTTTTGCAGGGATGCAGTAACTGTAAAACCGTGAGCCTGGAGGGGTCTTCACTCAACATTTATTACCTATAAAACAAGATTTGCCAGGAAAGCCATCACTGGGCTCACAGCCCCACTTAGTTGTAGGATTAACAATTTGACCTCCCAAGCCATGCTCTTACCAGGCCCAGAGATTTATGTTGATGGATTCTTACCAGTCAAATGCTTTGAGCAATGAACTGGTAAGGTTTATTCAAAGTTGGAGGGCAACAGCCGTGATCTTTTCAATTCTTTCAATCAAACATTGTCCTTGAAACTCTTAGCTAATCTGGAAATTGAGAATACAGATAAAATGAACAGTAGTGTCACTCTACTGGGACTAACTTGCAGATCAAGAAATAAGCAAGAAGGAGTCACGGTGATATGTATCCTGCAAAGTACTGAAATGAGGATTGTGGGTGCACATTGGGAACCACTGTGGATAGGGAACAGTGCCTATTGTGAAAATGTGGCATTTAATCTGAAAATCTATTGATGAAGACTGATAAATGTGAAAATCAAGAGAGTACCAGAGCAGAAAAAGCAACTCACGCCGAGACACTGAAAAATGGGAATCCGCTTGGGCTCTTGTGAATGAGGAAGAACACAGATGTGTCCAGGCAGGAGGACAGTGGGAGTCTCAGAACAAACAGGTGGTGATAAAAGGGGAGTGTGGGGGAGGAAAATATTGGTTCACAGTGTGCCAGGTAGGACTGTGCTCTGGGAGGAACGAGTCCTTAAGAGCAGTTTCCTAAGGTATGAGACCCATGTGGAGTCATATAACTGAAAGTTCCAGTCCTTATAATTTTGGCAATAGAAAAACTTTTCTCAACATCCAACAACCAAAAATTAATTCAAAATAAAAGGCATAATGAATCCAAGATGTTTCTGGTAACATTCTCCCATAGTCCTGAACACAAGGCATTTTCACTTTGCACTGTGCATACCCTCATGCCACACCAACAAACACTGTCTGAAGAAACACCTCTACTGAGATTGGAGAGTATTGGATGCCATGAATTGTTGTATCTTTACCTTATTTATACTTTTCTGCTCTTATAGAAACATGATTTTTTGATTAGTGAAAACAAAGACTCAATATTTTCCTACCATCATCCCTCAGTATGCAAGTACTAAGTTAATATATCTTTGGATTTTAGTATTAGAATGTTTGGTTTTAAATTTTTCTGCTTGAATTTCTAACTTGAGCTTCAATTTACTTCAATCATGAAGTGAATTTTGAGGACAGAATTTCCAACAATTTTTGAAATGGCCCTAGACATAGTTCTGCCTTTTTTTCTGTGTATTTATAAAATGTAGAGTCAAAATGCTAGTATCAACTCTGGAAAATATTGAAGATGCTGTATACTCTGGAGCCTCATACACTCAACTGAGGTTTACTTCTTTATGGAAAAGTAAAATAAGCACATCTATTGCATTAGTATGAAAAATTGGTATGCATCTTTAAGAAATAGCAAAATATGCATAGTAAAGAATTGTTTTAAAATAAATTTTGTAATGACTTGCTATTTGCACTGTTTGGCTTGTATATTTGTGTAATGTACCTACATACTCAGGGTCATGTAAAACTTTCTTGGGCCAAAGGGAGTCTGAATTATAGGATAAGAACAGAGAAGCATCATAGCTTAAGTGTTTTCAAAGTTGGCTTAGTCTGCTCTTTGGAAGGCAAGGACAGGGTGGGACATCTCTACAGATCAAGAGAAGACCAGATGGGAAAAAACGAGTGAATCAACAATGGAGGTCATGGTGGAAATGGACAGGAAACATTCAGAAAGTACTTGAGAAACTGAGTTGATAAGAGGTAGAAGGCAGATATAATGAACAAACAACTCAAGACTAACTCTAGAATGATGGTTTGGTCAGGAGGGTGACCACAGTTCTGTTACCAAGGATAGAAATGTGGGGGAAGGAAAATTGATGAGGGGATTTTAAATGCTTTCTGGTTGTTTTATTAGTATTTTTTTTCTCTGTGTGTGTGGCAGGGGGAAGGAGAGGGAGGAGGAGAGGGAGAAAGAGGGAAAGGGAGAGAAGGAGAGAGAGAGAGAATAAATACCAGGGAGGTCAGAGGGCAACATTTGGGAATTTGTTCTCTCCTTCTACTATTGGTACCAGGAATCAAACTCAGGCTTGTGTAACAAGCACTTTCACATGCTGAACCATCTTGATGACTTTCTGATTGCTTCATTAAAAGACACATGCAAAGCCCTTCTTTTTTGTCTTTACAGTCATAGTCTTACTGAACAAATATGAGGTGCCTCATGTGTGTTTCATGTGGGTGTCACCCACATCCATGGGAAGGCCCTCTCTCTTGAGTTAAGCCTTCCAGGAAACACTCAGAGGTGTGCTTCCACTGTGATTCTAAAGACAGCCTGTTGAAAATGAAGACTGACCATCACATCATGATGAAGCAAAGCCTCTCACCCCATGGACAAAAGTAATGTGTGCGGTATCCATGAAGTCTTTAATATCCAAAAAATGAAAATGACTTACCTTATAAGATTGGAATCACCTTCACCATTCCACATGATGCAATGTAAAAATGAAGTACTCTCATGGGAGCATTTTGAATGTTGCCTGCTAGGCAAATATACATTTCATCAAAGGGAGTACATGTCAGAAGGTAAGACTCACAAAAATAGAAATTCAGCCTGTGCTAGTCAACAACGCAACAGTCAGCATCTGAAATGAATACAGGGTAAATGAATGACTCATGTAATGGAGGTCATAAACATCTAAATAAAGACCTCGGAACAAGATGAGGATGGTCCGTTGGTTGCACATCTTCCTTATTCATCTTCAGAGGTCCATTTCAGCCTATCTTGCAGTGGGTACACAATGGGGTGCCTAGTGAGTTGAAGTTTCTGTACACTAGACTGCAAGTCAGCAACAGTGAACTCACAAACACTATTCACCAGCAGTCACATTGCTCAATACTATTGAGCACGTCTGGCTTTTAGAGGACCTGGAATCTCACAGGAAAGCATCCCATTTCTTAGATCTGACTCATTCTCTAATGTGTTCTCAGTAGATGTTGTTACATGAACAAACAAACCAATTGATGAATACATATGAAAACACACATGGAGAGATCATAAAGCAAAATTCACAAGTTCTTAAGCAACAATTCATAAAAAGAATCTCCAAATTAAAAAGCAGCATGTCTAGCTATGTCACTCAATTCCCAAAGATGTGGATAGTCTACAATTTCTCTACATTTGGAATGGCATACAGGACAGGAATAGAAGGAATGAAAGTCACAAAGCGCCAGCTATAGGTGCTACCTGGAGGCTGCAGTCTACCTGCTCTTCTCCCCTCCCCTCTCTCTGAACACCCTCTCCAGTTCTTCATAAGTTGGCATCTAGGAACTCAGGATCAGAAGCATAGGCTCTTTAACTGAGCACATAGCTTGATAAGTTAAAAAAAAAAAAACAATAGCTTTATAAGGCCCATGTACAGCCTGGATTTCCTCAGCTTTGATGCATCTCTGAAGACACTTCTTTATCTTAACAAGGGGACTTTCCTGTCATGAGTGCCATAAGGATATTATAACTTTATTGGGAAAGTGCCTAATTCTTAATAGATGCAATATTACATTTATAGGTAAATTCTATGATGACTAATTTAAAGTAATTAAGCAGGGTCTTGCTTTACATCATTAACAAATACCTGAGGTAATCAAATTATAAGGTGAAAAGCTTTGTTTTGGCTCATAGTTTTGGAGACTCTTGTCCATTACTATTTGGTCTCAGAAGCTTATAAGGATGATGGGAGCACAGTAGAGCAAAGTCTCTCATCTCATAGAAAATAAAAGAGAGAGAGGAAGAGGGCATCTTCTATAGTCCTTCTCAAGGGCATACCTCAGTGACTTAAGGACATCCCATCAAGCCCACTCCTTAAAGTACTACTACCTCCTAATAGTGACACCTTGGGGACCAAGCCTTACCACAAGGGATTCAGGGTCCAAATTACAGCTCCATAGGCAAAAGAAACTGTGAAGAAAATTGAACATGACTGTTCATCTAGACATGTTCAAATGTACTATTATTACATAATTTATACATTTGAAAAGCATAATAAGGGTGAAAAGAAATCAAAGTCATAGGAAAGGGATATACATACAGGAAGACTCTTGAGAAGATGAAATGGGACACATTGTGGGTGCTTGTTCTTGTTAAAATCATATTTAACACTTACCTCCAATACCTTTATATTACATTGTTTATGTAGATACTAATTCTACCAACTTACAGGCTGACACATAGGCACGCATTTGGCACCTTTGCCTTTGAAAATGTGCAGACACTCTTCCTTTCGAGAAACATCAGAAATCATATAACTTTATTCCATTTCAAAACATTGTGTGGGCTCCCGTCTAAAATCACTTGAGATCAAGGACCAATGGTGTGCACGATCCAGAGCCCTGTGTTCTACTGACAATTTCTTTCCAGAATGATGGACGAGATAGAGATAAAAAGCTATAGCTTTCAGAGTAGTGACACATAGGAGAATTCTCCTGCTACAAGGGTTAAAAGCCTGACCTCCAGAAACTTCTCTGGCTTCACAAAACATCTATTGTCCTCATTGCACAATGGGATACTTTGCTACCAAGGTAGCTCGCATACAAAAGGGCTAACATACTCATCAACCCATAGGTCTTCTACGGTGTTGTGACAAGTGAGCAGTGAGATTTGGGGGACTGTTTATTAAATTTATTAAAATTTCTCATGGTGGGCATTTACTATATACATTGTCCTTCTTAGCAGATGTTATTTGTTTTGTTCCTGTTTTTTAATGGTTTTCTTTTAAGTAACTTGGATTGTGCTTTAAGGAGAAAATGGGAAATGACAAGAAAAGCTTATTTAAATAAACAAGCCACTTTTAGAATGTGTTCTGGAAGCAGAACTCCTTTAAGCCAAAACCGAAATCAAGCCTGGCAGTCAGGACAGGACTTAAGGTCTTCATTTTACAGTCAAAGAAACTGAGTCATTAAGTGGCCAGAAAGTGAGAGTCAAGGCCAAGCCCTCAGCAGTTGGAGACGATCTAACATAGAAGTTTTTCTCCTCCAAACAAAATGAGCTTGCTCCAGAGCCAGGAGGGACAAATGGGGTAAAAGCAGAGGGCATCTTCCATCAGCCTTTCAGCTGGAGAGTGGCAACACTGTACAGAGAGCATTCCAACTACGTAGATGCAGACAGGGATGACATTTTTGAATGCACAAAGAATCTGATTAATTGGGACAGGAGATCAAGTATCAACAGTCTTCTAAGGCTCAGAGCAAGCAGGGAGGCCTCCCTTGAATTTGCCAACCTCTGAAGTAGGCTGGCAATAAATAAGACTCAGGCGCCCAGGACTGAAGTGCTGATATGTGCTTCTTAGGGGGCAAGTCAAGAGTTCTTTATTGCTCGCCTGTGAGGTGGGAGATTACTATATTAGGCTCTAGGGAGGAGGGAGCATTGACCTGGAGTTTTGAGCCTCACATCAGGTCTGCTTTCTACAGAGGAAAGGTATTCTGACAGGTATGTGTTCCTATGGCTCACAGGGTGAGCATCAATGGGCAAGGCTTCTGCTAGAATGACAAAAGATGACAGTGGATCAAAATCGCAACCTTGTCCCTGGAGCATGGAAATGAGCTCAGATAAATAAACACAGAACCTCTGGCCACCATGATAGATCCTCCTAGGGGTGTTGGCTCATTATTCATTCACC
The DNA here is from genome assembly GCF_007827085.1 of Peromyscus californicus insignis. NCBI lineage: Eukaryota > Metazoa > Chordata > Mammalia > Rodentia > Cricetidae > Peromyscus > Peromyscus californicus. The sequence goes on from NW_026294424.1 coordinate 37,052,789, forward strand.
CATCCTCTCAGCAAATAGCCATTGAGTGTTACTCCATGCCAGACACTGGGCTAAGTGCCAGTGGTCAGGATAATTCAACTGGTTCTCACTTATTCATCTGTGAACTCCTTAGGCATTACTGAGCTGTATGTCCTAGTTAGGATTGCTATTGCTGTGATGAAACACCATGACCAAAAGCAAGTTGGGGAGGAAAAGGCTTATTTGGCTTACACTTCCACATTACTGTTCATCACTGAAGTAAGAAGTCAGGACAGGAACTCAAACAGGGCAGGAACCTGGAAACAGGAGCGGATGCAGAAGCCATGGAGGAAAATGACTAACTAGTTTGCTTCCCATGGTTTGTTTAATCTGCTTCCTTACACTTGATCTTAGCCAAAAGGCCAAGAAGTGATTCAATCTGCTTTCTTTCTTTTTTTATCTTCTTTCTTTTCCTTTCTTTTTTTTTTTTTGTTTGTTTGTTGTTTTTGGTTTTTCAAGACAGGGTTTTTCTGTGTAGTTTTGGTGCCTGTGCTGGATCTGGCTCTATAGACCAGGCTGGCCTCAAACTCACAGAGATCTGCCTGGCTCTGCCTCCCAAGTGCCGGGATTAAAGGCGTGAGTCACCACCACCCAGCCCAATCTGCTTTCTTATAGATCCCAGAACCACCAGCTCAGGGGCAGCCCCACCCACAATGAGCTGGGTCCTCCCATATCAACCACTAATTAAGAAAATGCCATACAGGTTTGCCTACAGCCTGACTTGGGGAAAACATTTTCTCAGTTGAGGCTCCCTCCTCTCTGATGACTCTAGCTTGTTTCAAGTTGACATAAAACTAGCAACACATTGTGGTTGTGAACAGTAAATCCTGGAGATGTGGAGTAAGGCAGAATTCATACTTTCATAGTTGACCTCAGGGAACTGACCCTTTAAGTTCTGAGGGGCATTCTGGAAACCCATGTACCTTGGTTTTAAAACCTTGGACAGCTCAATTGGTTTCTCTGCTTCAGCTTCCTCCCTAGTAACACAAGGATTATCATACTCCTGCCACAAGGGTGGTGTGAGACATGGGGCACGATTTCCAATAAATACACTGGGTAAACTCTAATCCAAATCTCATAGGATGGTGACTACTATTCCTGGGACTGGGGGAAGGGCTAATAAATTCCCTCTGAGCTATTTACCTACAGACAAAGAAGTCACCAAAAAAGCTGTATCAAGTTACATGCTAATAAATGAAGGGACGGGGGAATTTAATAAAGAGACCACTGTGAATACAGTGACTTATTGGGTGCAGAACACTGTTGGGGTTGAGCAGAAATCATTTCCAATTATATCTGAATGGCATTTAGGGGCTTACAAAGGCATTTTTGTGCAACATTGAACACCTCCACCAGTACTGCCTTGGCTCAGGTGTGATTCAACTGCCTTGACTCAGGTATGATTCTGTTAGGGCAGGCTCTGCTTACCTTGTTTGCTCATCCTGAAGACAAGGAGCTGGACTCCAGCAGTCCCAGATGCTTCTACCTGATTTAAAAAAAAGTCACTGAGAATGGCAGAATCTCTTGAGGGAAAGAGCTCTCTGTAGATCTCTATGTACTTGATAGAAAACAGTATCTGCATTATGCAAGGGCAGGAGTTGTTGGATATCTTTTTTCATGCCATTACCATGTTACAGACACAGCACAGGCCCATTAATAATGGCTTTCTTTGTATAAAGTGAGTCCACCTTCTTGAGACTAAAGAGGAGAAGAAAGGAAGATACCAGAGGGTGGAATCCACTAAGATCCACCAGGAAGAGGGAGAGGAAGGAAAAGTCACTTATAAAGTCTCCTTAGGACTTCTAACACTTCTCTCCCACCCCACCCCCACCCCACCCCCAAACAGAATTGCTCAGAGCAAAGGGGGTATGGCATCACCTTGCCTCTCTGCAGGGGTCTGGTTCAGTTCCTGTACGTTTTTCACCACTTGGATAAGGCATCCTCTACTAGCATGCTCATGATCTCAAAATGATCTGTGTTTAACTTGGTCTGCATAGAGCAGAAGTTGCCTCATTCTGGGTCTGACACGTCTAACTGATGAGAATTTTCCATCTCTGTTCAAAATTGCTTTTGGTTTGTGTCTTTCACTTTTTAGGGTCCTTGCTGCTGTTTGCATAATCACCGTAGCAAAACTCCCCACAACGACAACATTTGAGCACACCTGATGTCCTGCAGATGTTCTAAAAAGACACTTCCTGTGTTTACCTGAAACCTGAGGCAGATGACTCTCTGTTCACCCCTGTGGTATGGTGGTGGGAGGCCCAGGATAGGTTCCCCCGTCTTCCTCTACTAACAAAAAGTCTACCTCACAGCATACAACACTTGTTTCCTGAAGAAAGAGGGGTGACGGGAAGGAATGAGGGAGAAAGAAGTTTTTTCTTTGTTTGGCTTTCTTTTTTAAAAAAGTTATTTATTTCATGTGTGCATGTGTGTGTCCAAATGTATGTATGTCTGTGTACCACATGCATGCTGGAGCATGCATAGGTAAGAAGAGGATGTTGGATCCAGTGAAATTGGAGTAATAGATGTTGTGAGACCTTTTATAAATGTTAAGAACTAAACCTTCAGCAAGACAGTAAGTACTCTTAACTACTGAGCCATCTTTCCAGTCCCAGTCTATGGCTTTCTTGTTGACAATCTTCTACCTACCCGTGTGGACCATTTTCAGCACACTGACATATCCGTCCTGTGTCTAGTCAAAACAACATCTAAGTCTACATGATAGCCAGAAAACTCAAAACCATATGAGCTTTTTCAGAAGAAAAGAGAAGGGAGAAAAGATACAAATTGGGTCATCTCATCCTTCCATTGCATCTAATTTTAGGCTTTCTTCATTTGTATATAACCCTGATGCCCATTGTGTTTTGACCTGTTAATACTCTTCCTAATTTAGCTTCAGCAACCACTGAATTATAAAGTTAACTAATAGCCCAGAAGACCCTGACATTTCAGGGATCATATTTAAAGAGTCCCAAGAAGGAAGTCAGGACCTCACAATGCAGAGAAGAATTATACTAAACAGCCTCTATTCTTCAAGGGTTCCTTCTCCAGGCCTCTGTCAGCTTTTCCTTCCTCCATGCAGCCTCACTAGAAACTCTCCACATAGAAGTTCCCAGAATACTTGCTCACCTGCTCCCCAGAGAAGATGGCAGCCTGATCAGTTTATCTGAGCTCCTCTGTGTACTTCCCAAAGTTTATGCAAATATTTCTCCAAAGATGATCACTTCTAACAGAGAGAATCTTTTCCTCCATTACCAGAAGAATGAGACTAGGAATTGAAAACTGCTCTCCATCCAAGATTCCAATGGGGACCATATAAAGGAAGAAGCATAAATCATCCTTTTAGGGCTGGTAAGATGGCAGTAAGCAAATGCCTCCACATTGTGGAAGGAGAGAAGTGATTCCTGTAAGTTGTCCTCTGACCTCCACATACACACTGTAGCAAGCATGTTTGCACATACATGCACATAAACACATGCACATACACACACAAAAAAAATAGAAATGTAGCAATCCTTCCTAAATTCAATACATTTCAAGTCACTTTTAAAATTATCCATATAGCTCAGGAGGTCACAGAAAGTTTCTAAGAAACTTTGACTTATCACCATGGCAGATGTCAAAGGAAGGAAGCAGTATTCCAGCCCCCTCGAGCTCCAAGTCTCAAAAGCTGAGCCCACATCCAGTCTTCCCACTCCCTCCAGCCGCCACACTGACTCATAGCCTCCAGTCCCAGAGTGGGTTTCCTTCTTCAAACTGTTTATTTATTTGCAGGAATTCTCACAAGGCTAATGACAAAAAAAACTGACATTTGTCTAAAAAAGCTCAGATGGGGAGAAAATGCAAAGCCCCTGAAGGGACAGTTGTATGAACAGGAGAAAGGGGGTTTAAAACCCAGCTGTAAACCAGAGTAAAAGGTCAATGTTAGAATCTGACCGGAGACAAGTTCAACTACAGTTGATCTATGCAAGGCCCAGACACTTGCAGAAAAAAATGTAAATAAATAGAACATACAACTCCATTTGTTGGCCTGACAGATGAGTTCTCTCTTTTAAAATCCCCTTTGTCATTAACACACACAAAAAAGAAAAGAAACCACATATATTCACACATACGTAGTACAGAGTTTCAGATATACCTCTTAAAGAATTGTTTATAACTTTACAAAGTACTTTATAAAGCTCATCACAGGACCATTCACTTGCAAATTGCTTACTATGAAAAAGTAGCTCCAATCATTATTATTGCAATATTAAGCACAATATGACATTTTATGCAAACATTTCCAGCGTGGGATTGGAGACAAGGTTGAAAGGGATGATCATGATATATCGAAAGGCAACAGAGACCAGAAAGAGTGCCTCCCTCCAGAATAAAGGCAAACTTTGCTCATCTCTAGAGGTGGTGTCAAACCAGATTCTAAACCCCAGCAAGGAGCAGAAATGCTTCCTGATCATGATAGAAGACTTTGTCACCCTAAGTCCAGGGTCCTGCTCCTGTAATGCAACTCTCTGTGTGTGCAGGTGTCTTCTGACTCATGTGCATTATCCTATGGGAATTGGGGCTTAGGGGAAATGGCACAATAAAGTCAACACTCTGCAACTGTGATTGCTGTGAGCAATAAATTGTCCTTTGTCTTTGCCCCATGCATCTGTGTCTTCTACCCACATCCACGAAGCTGTGGCTGCCAGGTTGTTTACTTATGGTTAGGGAGAAATCCAAGTCTCTTAGCTGTTCTTAGCACTGGGATGTAATTGTTACAGTGGGTATGAAGAGAGGAGCATGAAGGTAAAAGATATTGAAGTCACTTTGGCAATAAATTAAAAAATATATTAAAATATTTTCCCCACCTTTTCAAGAATATTTCTGTGACTCTACACAATTCCTAGATATTTTTGGTCAGTGGTTTTAAGAAAGTGTAAGAATGGAGAGGAAAACTGAGAGAAGAGGAAGGCTCTGGGTTTACTTTCTGTCAGAAAGAGTCCAGATAAATCATTAATAAAACAGAAGAGAGTGGGGTAGGGACCCTTGGGTTTAGGGATAGTGGCAAGCTACATGTGAAGACTTTGAGAAAAGTGCTTTCAAGAAAAATAGATGAATAATTAATACAGTATAAGAAGAATAGACAGGAGATATTATAGGTAGCATTGGATGGCAGAGATATAGATAAAAAGAGAAATGAAAAAAAGCAGGCATGAGGCTCACTGGGCATTCTAAATAGGATCTCTTTTGGTTACTTGGATGACTCATTAAAGGTTTAAATGTTTTAATTTTCATTTGTCATTGTTTCCAAACTTCTATTTTTTTCTATGAATCCATTTCAAACTACCGTCAAGAACGGAGCCAAGGAGCGGAGACCCATGTGGGTCACAGGTGCAAAGCTGATGAGCGGATGGTTTATGATAGGTGCCAGGTTTACTTTTACAAAGGAGGAATCTGTGACAGCACGGAAGTCTCTGGCTTAAGCATATGATTTTATAGGGTGCCATTTACCACACTAGATAAAGTATCAGGCTTGGAGGAGACTTGTACAGTACAATCTTGGACGTGCTGAGTTGGGAGTGACTAACTGGCACGCCGTGGGGGTAGCCAGGGCTAGAATCAGTAAAATAATATGGCACCTATAGACATGGGACTAGATGGGAGACTTCTGCCAAATGTGGATCTCTGAAGCCTTCTACAAAAAGACTGAGAAGGGATAGAGGGAGCGAGAACTGGGAGAAGCGAGTTCATCAAAGCCACAGAAAACCTACACAGCATCAAGAAAGAAGAGCACCTGCTGCCGTGAAGACCCTGGAAGACAAAGACTAGGAATGTTCTGTTAGTCTCCAGTGAAGACAACACTTAATTAACCTTTAAACAAACACTCGCCCTTCTCTAAATGGTAAAAATAACAAGAGGAGATATAATGCAAAACACTTTTAAAAACATGGCCATATTTCAAAAGAAGGTGTATGGCCCTGCACACACCACACATGGGAGAAAAACACCCAGCAATAAGTGGGAGAGGAGTGAGGCCTGCAGGGCTCTGGGCCAGCAGCCAGCAAGGGCAGCCAGCGGTTCACATTTGAGATGGAAAGAGGCCCATGGAGGTGGATGAAGGGGCAGAGCTGAGCTCAACCTGTGAAATCTGGAGCTGAGCAGGGCTCTCTCAGCCAAGAAAATAGAGAAGCTGTTACTGGGCCCACTGCAAGGACTGCTGTAGATACCAGAGTGCCCTTTGGGTCAGTGGAGAGCAGACAAGGGCCAGAGGCTGGCTGGGTCCCATGCAGATCTGTCCATGTAACTGTCCCCTCTCCAGCCAGACTTTATTCATCTCTGTCATCAGTAGAGAGGCCCAGCTGCCAACCCTGCACCAAATGCTAAATACATGCTCACTGCCAAGGCCATGCAAGTTCAAATCCACAGCTAGCAGTCCCTCCTTATATAAAATGTCCATCTTGCCTCCACTGGGCACAACCACTCTCTAGAAGGTTATGGGAGCAGCTCAGACAGTATAGCAGTGGCTATGATAATGGTCATAAGTGAAGGACATGGAGATCTGAGAAAGGCCCTGCTGGCTCTCCACCTCTCTCCCTGTTTAACTGCCTGAAAGGTTTTGGTTGGCTTTCAGGTTCTTACCCTGATTATTTACCATATTTACAGAACCCTTGAATCAATTCTCTTAACCTTGTTAGAGAATCAATTCTAAAACCTTGTTAGCCACACGGCATCTTTTGATTAAAAGGAAGCTTCAAGAGGATGTTAGGGGAGGTTCAAGGTTCACAGGCCCACTGTTCTGAGGCATCATAGAAGAAGAGAAATAGGAAGTCATTCACAAAGCCTAGAGACTGAAGCTATGCCCAGGAAGTGCTGGTGGCTCAGGGTTAGACGGGGTGTTCTGGTTTTCAAAGATCCAAAAGTTACAAAATCTTTATAATTCATAAATATTGTAATTTTAGCAGGACTTAGATAAACAGTATGAGAGTTAGCCAAGCTTTAACAAACACAAAATACTTTCCATCAATTTACAGTAGTAGCCATATTTAGGGATTCTTAATCCAGCTCATGTTCTTGTAATCTGTTTGTCCAAATAGCTTCGCTTCCCATATCAGTAGCTTTATATGCTACAATAACAAATTAAACCAAATCTCAGACATTTAATCACACAAATTGGATAGCTACCCCTACACCCAAACCTGGTAGGTTACTCTAATACACACATCCAGAGCAGGTCTGAAGTGAAAGCTCTGCCAATCTAGTCACTAAGCAGTCCAAGCTTAGTGAGTATTTCAGCTACATTTATACTTACATTTATACTTATATTGAAAGGGGGTATGGAAAATCATGCACTGGGTTTTGTATGTTCTGTACAGAAGGAGCACATGACAATTCAAACTTCACTGGCCAAGCCAATCACATGGCTGGGCTGATTTCAAAGCAGGAAGGTAAAAATGTAGTGCAGAAGGAAACATCGAGTGAACAGCCCTAATGATGGCCACATTTCCCTCTACAGCTTACAAGAAAGGAAAGAAAAAGAGGATGCGGAGGCAGAACAACAAGGAAAAGGGGCAACAAAGGAAGAGGAACAAAGAGGTAGAGGAGAATGGGGGGTGGGTGGGAGAAGGGGAAGGAGAAGGAGGTGAGAAAGAACAAGAGGAGCAATTAGAGGAAAGGCAAAAGCCATCAAGGGACAAGAAGGCTTATGTTTTCACAGAAGATGTGTGATCTGAGTTGTCTACCTCAGTCCATAAAGAATCCAATTCCTCTCTCTTGTAAAGTAGAGCCAATAGATAATAGGGTGATCATGGGGATCCAATTCATCTCTATAAATGCTTCCCACACTGGCTGACATGAAGTGGGAAACACAATGAACAGAAGTTGTTAGTGGAATATAGATACATGTGTCAAAGTACTTTGAAGTCTGCCAGCATGCTTAGTCAGTAACCCCATCTCCAAGACCTGAATCTTGCAGATACGCAAACAGAACAGCAAATCACCTAATGGAGGAGCTGTCACTCACAGGGTGAGGCAGAGAAGTAGCCTCCCACCCTGGGCTTCTCCTTCTTTCCTCCTTCTCTTCCTCCTCCTCCTTTCTAGGTCTATTCACTTCAGCTATGGCTACCTTCAGATCAAGCCATCAGGCAACACTTAAGCATACTGCGCTAGAACTCGGGGCTGTAAGAGAAAAAGGGAAGGACATGAAGGTAGGAGGGGACATGTTGGGAGATACCCAGTGGGAGTAAGGGTGGGTGTTGGAGATAGATATGATCAAGATACATTGTATACGTGTATGAAACTGTCAAAGAATGAATAAAAACTATTCTAAGTTTTTCATTTTGAGTAACTATTAAATCCATGTGTTAGCAAATCATTTTCTAACCATATGATACAGAATTTATAATAATAAACTAATGAATAATGGGATATAGAAATTAAAAGTCACTCATGACTAGTGAATATTTAGGATATAGCAACAGGAATGACTAAAAAGTAACGACTGTAAACTTGTGAATTGGTCTGAGACAGGAGGCCCGACACCTGTGTTAGCAGAAGTCAGTGGAACTCCTCCAGACATGCTCTGGAACATTTTCTACTTATGTTGGTACAAACCTCATATGTTACACATGGACAGCAGACATCCCAAGGGCTTCATGAGTTCACAGGTGAGTTCACACCCTCTCTCCTATGAAAGGAGGTCCAGGAGACCAGGAACCACACTTTTGCATTTTCCATTCAGTCTGCACCACACTGCTGCACTTTATATTGAGCCATTGGCTGTGTGTAAGAATGAGCTAGAAATACATGCAAATGCAAATATCATTGCTTTCTCCTATAGTCTGCAGAGCCTAAATTGTCAGTCCTGAAGAAAAAGTAGTCATTTCAACAGGAAACCCACACTTCCCAGGTGGACAGATGCCAGTTCCAGCTGTTCAGGGGAAAGAAATATCTCCAGACCATGCTGGGTAAAGACTGATTGTCACAATCAGGGTCTGGTGGATACAGAGCCCAGAAAGAATGTGAGGAGCATGAACCAGCCACTTGCTTTTCTTGAGAAGCACATTTTACTTCTCTTATGAGGCCTCTGGTACCTCTAGGAATCCATCATTGGCTCCCTCTGATGGTCCACATTCCCTCACCTTTTGCCTCTGCCTCTGAGACCTGACAGCTGATACCTTAGCATTATTCATTGCTTCATGTATAATGGAATGTGGGAAGAGGCATTCCTCCCCATCTCAGATCTGTTAGGTACCTGGGTGAGGTAAACTTCAAGTGAAAAGACCCTAAATCTAATATCCAGGAGGCATGCATGATGGTGTGGAGAGGCTTTTGTGGTGGGAATTTGGAGGACATCATGCCTGAGGAATACAGCCTGAATTGAAAAGAATAGCTGGGGCTGAAGTCAAATTCTTTTCCTTTACTCTCCCATCCTCATTAACTTGCAAAGGCCACAAAGTTTACATGCCTAGGCTGGACACAGGGCTTAGGAGTTGAGAGAGCCTGCTGTTCTTTCAGAAGACCAGAGTTGTTCCCAGCACCTACATGGAGCAGCTTATAACCGCCTGTAACTCCAACTCCATGAGAATCCAATGCCCCTTTCTGGCCTCTGCGGGTACCCAAACATGTGTGGGTACATACACACACATGAATAAAAACATAACTTTAAAATAATCACCAAAGTTTACATGTCTGCTTGAAATTTTTTGATAACTAAACTTACAAAGAAACCAGATTGTTTTCCAACAGAATCAGTACAAATCTAAGTTGGTGTATAGGTCTGCAGTAGCAGAAATAGAGAGGACCACGAGGGAAATGAGAGAGGATTGGTAGATACTAAAAGGAAGGCTCTAGACTCTTCAAACTGTCCAAACTGAGTCTTCTTTATGCCTCAAGACCTGCTGATCTGCCTTTGTCTGCCTCTATTGAATTCTCAACTAAATGTTTCTGAAAGTAGAAATTAAATCCTAGTTACCACTGAATTGTCACCACTCTAATAACTTTGCATATAGTAGACGTTTAATAATTACTGATACATTACAATTCTTCATATTTCCCAGATCACTGAAGGCTTGACCATGGACTGAAAAAGTGTGGAAGAGTCACTAAGACCTTGAACTAGAAGGCAGATGGCTTGGGTTTTCATTACTGCTCAGGTGTTTGCTAGTTATACCATCTGGGCAAGAAGACATCAAGCCTCTGTGAGCCTCAGTTTCCCCTTAAGCAAAATGGGCATTAAAATATAATTAAAGGGACTAGGGAAATGGTTCAGTCGAAAAAGCACTTGCCACCGAAGCAAAAAGACCTGAATAACATCCCTAGCACTTACGTTAAAAAGTCTTGCCTAAGGCGGATTTCTGAATTTGAGGCCAGCCTAGTCTACAAAGTAAGTTACAGGACAGCCAGACCTACACAGAGAAATTCTGACAGTTCTGGTGAAATGGAGATGAGTGGATTCCTGAGGCCAATCAGCCTTGCCAAGTCAGTGATCCACAGGTTTAGTTAGAAACACTGTCTTAAAACCTAAGATGGAAACTGACTGAGCTTCAAAGACACCAGGCATCAACCTCTGGCTTCCATGTATACATGTGCACACACGCGCGCACACACACACACACACACACACACACACACACACACACACGAGCACATTATCAGTGTGTATATTCATACAAACATGTACATGTGAATATACCATGTGCACACCATACATACATACACACACACACACACACACACACACACACACACAAATTCTAATTAAAAGGCCATTGACGGGCTGGAGAGATGGCTCAGCCATTAAAGGCTAGGCTCACAACCAAAAAAAGGCCATTGACATAGCCACTTGATTTGCTGAATCAAGTATAAAAACATTGGCTATAGAAGAGATTCATAAATTGCTACATGAATGATTTTTCATATTTCCATTATACTTGGGAAATTCAGATAGCAAAGGACTGAGTTTCATGAGTCTGTGAAATGTTGTCAGAGCTCAAACCCCCTCACACATAGGAAGCACAGGTCCCCCATGCACTCTGCAGGAACAGTCTCCACCCACCTTCATCCCATCCCTGCCTCTCTTGAGACTCCCTCTGTGGATGTCTGTCTCAGGACCAGGGCTGTGTCTGAGCACCCATCTCTCCTGCACTCCCCTCTTCTATCCTTTCTCCACCTCAGAGGATCTGCTTTACAGCCCTGCTTCTGCCCTCTTCTCCTGCCCTGTTCCCTGATCTGACCCTGTCTTTGCTGCTCCATGGCCCTGAATCTCCTCACTCTCTTCAGCTCTCTCTACTCCTTTCCACCTCTTACCTTCTTACTTCTTTCCTCTTTCTTCCTTCTCTTAAAACTTAAGTTTCTCATTTTAAGAAAGTTCAGCTTCCCATTTTGTCTCTCACGGATTGTGTTTTTGTGTTTGTTTTAACAAATCACAAACCCAAAGTCAAATAGACTTTCCTGTATTTTCTTTATACCTTTTATGCTTTGGCATTTTCACCTGTAATATTTTTGTACCTATAATTAATAAACAAAAAATCATAACATATGATGCATATATCTTGAGTTATCTCCCATCTGTGCGTATCCTTTCCTTCTCATAGTCTTAATCTGCTCTGTGAGTGGTCTTGGCTTGTCTCTGGGCCTTTCCTGCTGTGACTCTCTGTTGTCTACCTTTCCATCTGCCACACCTCCTTGCCAGAGGTGTTCTTAGAGCCTGAGATCTCATCCACAGAGTACCCATTTTCTTAAACACCTCCCTGAATTCCTCATGCTCACCATGGCTGCTTCTTACCAGATCCCCAGATCCCAATAAAAATCCCCCTTGTTTGCTTTAAGCTGGAGCCAGCCAGACTCCTATTCCCTGAAACAGCAGGGCGGGAGAGACAGAAGGTGAAGTGTGGAGGCTTTGCTCTGCCTGGAGGAGGAGCCAGGCTCACTTTTCCCATGAGGAAATCAGTTCAGTGAAGGTCCAAAGCAAGGCTGCCCTAGGGCCCCACAAAACATGTGGACAACATTTATCTTTCATCAACCTCAAGATTTTTTTTTTGTTCTGTACTTTTCTGTCAAAATCACACGTGTTCACAGCAGAAAAGAAAAATGTAGACAGTATGAGAAATAGTAAATGCTTCGAAAGAAAAGCTATGTAGCCTCTACCTCCGAGGGAGTGACTGCTATCATTGTGCCATGTTTCTGCAAGCTTTTAGTTCATGCACTTGTACCTTCACATTAATAAAATCATACTTATAGAATTCTACATTTCTGCTCCTTTTAATGTTCTTTTACATTTATTTTCCTTTATTCTTAAAAGTTTTTTGTAAGTATGACTATCTTTTGGTGAGATTTGAAAGAAAATAAATCTTTAGGGGCTCCCCAGTGCTCATAGGAAAATTTTGAATGTTTTAACGTGGCTCACCTCCCATGGAGACGCCACCTCTTCCAACTCCACACTCTGGATGATGGGCAGGAGGGTGAGCAGACTCACCTTGGCCTTCAGGCTTTGTTTTTCCGGATCTAACACACAAGTGCTACTTCTCTTCTGGAAATTTCCCTTGTCCTGTGGTAATCATGCCCTACAACATCCCACACTTTTCCCTGTTCCAGTAGACCCTGGCTTCTAAAGGTTATCATACCACCCAATAGTGCCAAAGACTGGCGACAAAGCCTTCAATACATAGATCAATGGAAAACATTTAATATAATTTCCAAATTATATTACCAGAATAGTCTAACAGGTCCCTTAAACCCATTAAAATCTACTCAATACTACATTCACCCAGGACCTGTATTCCAGAGAACATAGAAGATGTATCTTAAACTTATGCTGCACTTCTGTGTCCTCCAAAGTGTGTCCCAGTTCAGTAATCTGTTGTAGACCAAACATATCCAGTGAAACACCTAAGCTTTCTGCCTCAACAAATCCATTAAAAGGGGGTCTTGATGCTATGTGGGAGGGACTAGTTGAAGGTGGGCAAATGAGCTCCTGAGGGCTGAAACAGAGAAACTCCTCCAGAGCTCTCTTCCAGCTTCTGGTCCATCCCTTACAAATCAACATACAACATATTTTACAAGTTGTCTAGCTTTCTTTTGTCTTTTTTCTCCATGTGTGCCAGCCAATTCATATCTGTTTCTGTAAAACCTTTTAAAGACTGGTGTAGTATCAACCCAGACTAGGGGGAACTACCAATAAATATCAGAAGATGCCATTTTCAAATTAATTAGTGATAATGAGGAAAATAATTTGAGGAGATACCATAAATCATCCATTTTCATTCACCTACACTATATGCAACAAGACTTTTCTATATGCCAGACAGTTTTAAAACACACACTTAAGTGTTTTACTTACAGACATTATTTCAAACACTTCTGATTCCAACCCTATAAAGCCAGTAGTATTATTATGCCAAATCTCTAAAAGAGAAAACGGAGGCACAAGGTCACAGGATGGCTATGTGGAAGCATAATTATCACGAGGGTTCACCTTGAAGGCATGTACTCTCCAGCATATCATCCACTGATCTTTGAGCTACTTCTATCACATCATCATAGGATGCATGTTCGCAAGGAAATTTTACACACTTCCTATAGAGCCAATGACAAGTTCATCTCTTCTATATTTGTTTTAAGTTCTGTTGGGACACCAGAAAGATGGATAACATACCAATTATGATCATGTGAACATGTGGATAATTGGACTTTTAGAATAGTGCTTAGTGCAGAAAAATATATGCATGCATGACACTAACTTCTATCCAGAAGAAGGGCCTCAAGAGGGAGCTGGAGACCTTGTTCTTGCCTAAGGACTTGCTACCTTCCCATCTATTCTGCTGCCTATAATAACTTAGAAGGCTACACTCAGAAGGGCCAATAGAGTACTAGGGAAGATTATGGAAGAAAGACTTAACGTCAAGGAAAGTTCTCAAATGGCATCCTGAACTCCAGTCACTGCTCCATGGCCTTAAGGTTGCCCCCACAGGCCATTCTCTTCATCTGGAAAGTGCAAATGATTTTTGTAGGTGCTTCTAATGGTTGTCAAGATAAAATAATATATATGATGCCCTATTTAGTCCATATTAGCTACTGTGATAGTTTGAATGAAAATGGCCCCCACAGACTCATGGGGAGTGACATAATTGGTGGTGTGGCCTTGTTGGAAGAAGTGTGTCACTGGGGGATGAGCTTTGAGGTTTCAGAAGCTCAAGTCATGCCTAGTGGCTCACTCTCTTTTCCTGCTGCTGCCTGCTGATCCAGATGTAGAACTCTTGGCTCTGTCTCTAGCACCATATCTGCTTGCCTGCTTCTTGCATGATGATGATGGACTAAGTCTCTGAACCTGTAAGCCAGCCAATTAAATGTTATCTTTTATAAGAGTAGCTATGGTTATGGTGTCTTTTCACGGTAATAGAAACCTTAACTAAGACAGCTACCATGTCACTGTCACAAATTTGCTTTAGGAAATTGTGAAATTAGAAGGTCCCCCATTATTTCCTGTTTGCAGCTGAACATCATTGTTTGGCAAGATTATGTCTGAGGACACTCATGTAGTTTAACATGAACACAGATCCACTGTTTGGCATTGATAATATTATTAAATTAAAGCAGGCACAGAAGTTGGGACTACAAATGTCCCCAAAAAGCTCACATATAAAAGGCTTGTGTCTTAGCCAGGGTTTCTATTGCTACAATGAAATATCATGACCCAAAAGCAAGTTGGGAAGGGAAGAGTTTATTTAACTTATACTTCTGCAACACTGTTCATCACCAAAGGAAGTCAGGACAGGAATTCAAGCAGGGCAGGAACCTGGAAGCAGGATCTGATACAGAGGTCATGCAGGGGTGCTGCTTACTAGCTTGCTTCCCATGACTTGCTCAGTCTGGTTTCTCATAGAACCCAGGACCACCAGGCCAGGGATAGCACCATCCACAGTAGGCTGGGCTATTCCCCATCAATCATAATTACGAAAATGCCTTATAGCTGGATCTTATGGAGGCATTTTCTCAATTGAGGATCCTTCCCCTCTGATATTCTACCTGTCTAGTTTACACAAAACCAGCCAGTACATATGGGTTTCCAGTTTGGCACTGTTTGGAGGAGGCAGGAACTTTAAGAGGTGGGATCTAATGGGAGGGCTTCTGGTCATTGGGGATATTAAGAACTCAGTCTCTTCTTCTTCCTCTTTCACATCCAGGTGAGGAAGGGAACAGTGTTTCCCCACCACGCACTTCCAAAATAGTGTGATTTATCAACACAGGCCAGAGCACCAGAACCAACACCTCAGGGCAGCAAACCCTAAAACCACAACCAAAGTAAGCCTTTGCTCTTTGTAAGTTAAATATTTCAGGCATTTGTTAGAGTAATGGGAAGCTGGCTAATGTAGAGGGCAATGGAGAAAGGTCAATTTTTTTTCTTTTAATAACTGTATTCCCAGGTGTGTGTTTGTGTGTGTGTGTGTGTGTGTGTGTGTGTGTGTGTGTGTGTGTGTGTGTGTATGTGATTTTTTTAATACTACAAGATAGAAACAAAAAGTTACCATACCTTTGAAAACTGAGAAATAAAATCAGGTTCCCTATGACCACTAATCTAGGTTGTCGTCAACTTGATTGGCTCTAAAATTAGCTAAGAGACACTTCTCTGGGCAGGTCTCTGATGGGACTTCCTGGAAGAATTAACTGGAGGAGGAAGACCCTCCCCCCACCCCCAAGTGGGCAGCACCTTCCCATAGGGCCATATAAAGAGGTCTGCAGTTAAAGCAGTGCTGCTGTTCCCTGGCTACCTTCACTCCTTCCTGGTGAGTGCATCCACTCTGATTCTGCCACTGCTGCTGCCATGCTGTGCTAACATGCCAGACAGAGACAGCTGAGGCATCCAGCCCCATAACTGAGCAGCTGTTGGGTCCTCAGCCTATGTAGTGTGCAGATAGCCATTTTTATGTCAGCTCTGTTCCTCTAGAGAATGAGTACAGCTTCTTTTCACTGTATCCCATTCCAGTTCCCATTTGGTTCAGTGGAATGAAAGAGTTGATAATGATAAGAACAGTGAAGGTTGCATGCACAACAGGCTGTGCAAAGTGCACCAGGCATGAGCTCATTTCTACTTGGTGGACATATTGCACATATTTCAAGTGATAAAATCACATTGCTGGGTTTTTTTTCCCCTTAAGTAACAAGAATAAGACATTCCTGCCTTTCCGGCTCTATTCTCCAGTTTCCTTATGATAGGTAGGCTGCAACGTCAAGCATCCCCCAGCCTTACTCCTTTTCCACCCTCCCCCTCCTACTTCAAACACACTGAGTGAGGGAGGAAGCACTCACAGCACACGGGAGGCAAAGGACAGAGTTCACCCTGTTAAAAACCATTAATCATCTTGAGGTCACCAGAGCTGAACATGTTTCCTTCCCCAAGGCTGTCCTGTGGGTGATCTGTCTCCTAACAGGTTTTGTAACGCAGAGTTGTAAAGCGTTCCTGATGAATTATTGTTGGCACTCAGTCCAAAGGCTTGAAGGTTTGAGTCCAGGAGAAGAAAAAGCAGGCCCTGTCTCCTGCGCCTGCTGTCATTGAGGCCAGGGTATATGCCAGTGGATGATCTGAGGCCCCTCATCCCCACAGCCCGGACTCCTGGAAAAAGGCCTAGGCCAAACAAGCTTATCGCTGCAGTGAAGAACAAGGGTATTTAATAGGAAGCCACCCTTAAGGCCATACACTCCTCATAGCATATTCCAGGTAAGGGTAGATGTATGTTCCCTTTTGACAGATAAGGAAACTGAGGCCAAGCCTACAATATGGTAGATCCAAATTATCGTGGAAGAGTCAATGTTAGAACTCTCATCTAACAAAGTACCTCTTCTATCCCTTCCACCACAATGTCTGACCTGGACTATAAGCTTTCAGAGATGCAGGCCAGCCTGGAGGACCTCAGTTCACATCATCCCTGTCTCTCATCAGCTCCCTACTCTATCCTCTGGGCCTAGGTATTGTTCCCAGACCCTTATATCCGATTCTTTCCTATCCAAGGCCAGTATAAGGCCTTCTCAGAGAGGCTGCCCTAACCACCTGGCCTAACACAGACCCTGGCTACTCTTCACTACAGACTGAATTGACTTCAGAGCACTTAGCACTGTCCAGTGTCATCCTTCCAGTCTGTCTGCTCTCTGTGTGTCCCCTTGCTGCCCGTGTAATTCCAACATCTGACTGTAAGCTCCAAGAAGGCAGCCAGGAATCTGCCTTATAATCTATCTACTATGTACATGAACCTGAGGTTATAACCTGCACACTGCAAATGTTTTCTTTTTTTGTTCTTTTTTTTTCCTTTTTTTTTTGTTTTTTTTTTTTGTTTGTTTTTCAAGACAGGATTTCTCTGTGTAGCTTTGCACCTTTCCTGGAACTCACTCTGTAGCCCAGGCTGGCCTCGAACTCACAGAGATCCGCCTACCTCTGCCTCCGGAGTGCTGGGATTAAAGGCGTGCGCCACCACCGCCTGGATTTGTAGATGCTTTCTTAATCTTTGATTAATTAGATAGCCAACACCAATCATTACTAATATCATACTGGTATGCAGAGAATTTCTAAATATATGTGTCTGGGGGATACCTCTCACAGTTCTCTTACACAGTTCTCTCTCTCTCTCTCTCTCTCTCTCTCTCTCTCTCTCTCTCTCTCTCTCTCTCTCTCTCTCTCTCTCACGTTCCATGGAACTATTTAGCAAAGACTATTTCAGTGTTGGCTCTTCATTTACTTCCATGCAGAGACTGTCCCCTGTCTAGATAATGGGTGAGGAAGTGTCTCAGTGTATCAACCTCTCACTGAGCCCAAGAGGTGCTAAGTACTGGCCACACTTCATTGTTTTTACCCTCAGAAACTCTAGGAATCAGGCCCTTTTTGCAGCTTGGAAACTAAGTGAGAGTATGAAAACATGGGGAGATTGTATATACAGGGAAGTGTATGTACTCAAGGAAATGCCCTTATGAGCTTGCAAGAGCTGTAGAAATCTGCTCTGTTTGGTATTTGATTTTCCACCAACTATGGGAAATTTGATTTTCCACCAACTGTGGGCTGGACTTCCTTTGTCCACATCTCAAGTGAATACATCTGATACCTAAGCTTCAGACTACCTGAAGCTCCAGGTGCAAGGGACTCAAAGAAATGTAATTCTTGACTTTTTGACTTCTTCAATAAGGAGGGTGGAACTGAGTGCCCATGGCCATAGTCATCATTCACCTTGTTGTGGGGTGAGTGTAAAAGTTACTTACCTCCACTCCTTTATCCCAAGCCTCAACTCCATCAGACATTCCCTAGGAAAGGAACCCTGAGGCCACTCCAGCCAGGGAAGTAGGCTAACTGCAGATCTTCACCTCTTCCTCCATTCCTCCACATCCAATCTCCCAGTCTCATCCCCAGCTCTGTAGCAGACCACTGCTGCAGTCTGTCCTTCTTCTCTGACCTCATCTCCAATAGTTCATGTAGAACTTCTCATCCAACCTTCCTTAACCCCCTCATCCCATTATGCCAGCCTCCAACACAGGCAGGCTTTCCCTGGAATGCCAGTCAAGCCTGCCAGAGAAGCAAATGAGGCACTAAGCAGGTAGGCAAGTTTCACATATTCATTTTTCCTTCTCTCTTCCATATCCAGATCCTCCACCCAGTGTCATCCCCAGCTCTGTAGCAGATGACCTGATGTGTCTCCTCCTCACACTCTGCCTCCATTCCCAGGGAACTAAGTGGATCCTGGTAGAACACCCTGCTTTCCTTCCTCCTGCAGAAATCCTCAGCCCCGCCTAGTTCTTTTCCATTTTTGAGTGGCAGCTCCCAAAACCTAGAAACACATTTTAGCTGAAACTCTCAGTGGCCATATCTAAAAGGATCCCAGGAGAATTTCTACCAGGCAACATACAGCCAGCAAACTCTCCTAAGAACTACAGAGGGCAACAGAAAGCATAAAACAAAATACCCACCCAACAAAGACAAGACCAGATACCAGCACTTAGAATTACAATCTTCCCAAACCCAGATTCCTAGGAGCCTGGATAAAAACACAATCAACAATAGCCAGGACAATATGTCTCTGCTGAGCCCAACAATCCCATTACAGCAAGCCCCGAGTATTGAAACATAGCTGAAGCATAAGGCAAAGACCTTAAAATAGTCTTTATGAATATAACAGCAGTCCTTAAAGAGGAAATGAATAAATCCCTTAAAGAAATCGATGAAAACACATACAGTTTAAGGAAATAAATAAAACAGTTCAATACCTGAAAGTGGAAATAGAATCAATAAAAAAAAGCCTAAACTGAGGGAAATTTGGAAATGAAAACTTTAAGAAATTAAACAGGAACTTCACAGGCAAGCTTCGCCAACAGAAAACAAGAGGTTGAAGACAGGATCTGAAGCATTGAAGACATGAGCAGAAATGAATACCTTGGTCAAAGGAAAATGATAAATCTAAAAAAACTCCAGGAACAAAACATCCAAGAAATCCGGGACACTATGAAAAGAGCAAATCTAAGAATAATAGGAATAGAGGAAGAAGAAACCCAGGTCAAAGGCATAGAAATATTTACAACAAAATCATAGAAGCAAATTTCTCTAACCTGAAAAAGGAGATGCCTATAAAAGTGCAAGAAACATACAAAACCCCAAATAGACCATACCAGAAAAAAAGTCTTCTCACCACATAATAATTAAAATACCAAATGTAGAGAACAAAGAAAGAATATTAAAAGCTGCAGGGAAAAAGACTAAGTAATATATAAAGGCAGACCCATTAGAATTATACCTGACTTCTCAATGGAGACTCTAAAGCCAGAAGGTCCTGGATGAAAGTTCTACAGACTGTGAAAGACCATAGATGACACCTAAGACTACTATGCCCAACAAAATATTCATTCACAAAAGATGAAGAAAATAAGACATTCCATGATAAAACCAAATCTAAGCAATATCTATCTACAAATTCAGCTCTATAGAAGGAAAGCTTTAACCTAAAGAGGTTAACCACACCCATAAAAACACAAGGAATAAATAATCCAGATCAGAAAATCAAAAGAGGGGGAACACACACACACATACACACACACACACACCAGCGCCATTACTACCATCAATACTACCTACACCACAACAACAAGCATACATAACACAACAAAATAACAGGAATCAACAAACACTATTCATTGTTATCTCTCAACAGTAATTGTCTCAATTCCCCAATTAAAACACAAGAGAAAGAGAGAGAGAGACAGACAGAAAGACAGACAGACACAGACAGACAGAAAGACAGAGACAGAGACAGAATAGATGCAGAAAACAAGATCCATCCTTATGCTGCAACCAAGAAACATACCTTCAAATCAAGGATAGACATCATCTCAAATTAAAAAGATGGAAAATATATCCTAAGAAAATGAACCTAAGATGCAAGCCTGGTTAGCCATTTCAATATCTGACAAAATAGACTTCAAACCAAAGCTAATCAGAAGAGATAGGGCTGCATAATTATCAAAGGAAAAATCTACCAAGAGGACTGTCTTAGTTAGGCTTACTATTGCTGTGATGAAACACCATGACCAAAAGCAACATGGGGAGGAAAGAGTTTATTCCCCTTACACTTCCACATCGATGTTCATCACCAAAGGAAGCCTGGACAGGAACTCAAACAGGGCAGGAACCTGGAGGCAGTAGCTGATGTGGAGGCTATAGAGGATGCATGCTTAATGGCTTGCTCCCCATAGCTTTCTCAGGCTGCTAAGAAGCCAGGACACCAGTCTAGGGATGGTGCCACCTACAATAGGCTGAGTCTTGCCCATCAATCACTAACTAAGAAAGCAGGCTTGCCTACATGTCAATCTTAGGGATGAATTTTCTCAATTGTGGTTCCTTTCTGTCAGATGACTCTAGCCTTTGTCAACTTGATATAAAAATTAACTTTCTGCAAAACTGACCACATATTCAGAAACAAAGTAAGTCTCCACAGGAACATGAAAATTGAAATAACATCCTGCATTCTATCTGACCCTAATGTTCAAGCTGGATAGCAATGATAACATAAACAACAGAAAACTTACAACTTCATGGAACAGCTCATTACTGAATAAGAAATGAGTCGACACAAATTAAGAAAGAAATTGAAGACTTTCTAGAATTGAATGAAATTGAACATAAAACATACCCAAACTTAGGGGGCACAATGAAGGTGGTTCTAAGAGGCAAGCTGATAACACTAAGTGTGCACATTTAAAAAAAAAATGGAGAGATCCTATACTAGTAACTCAACAGGACACCTGAAAGCTCTGGAACAAAAAGAATAAAACACACTGCAAAACACTAGACTGTAAGATAAAATGAAACTCTGGGCTGAAATCAATAAAATAGAAAATTTTAAAAATACAAAGAATCAATGAAACAAAGACTTATTCCTTGAAAATATCAATAAGATTGACAAATCCTTATCTGAATTAACTAAAAGGTGGAGAGAAAAGATTCAAACTACAAAATTAGAGATAAAAGGGAGGAAATAAGAATAGACACTGGGAAAATCCAGAAAATAACAAGGACATACTTTAAAATCCTGTACTCCACCAAACTGGAAAAATGAAAAGAAATGGATAATTTTGTCAGTGCACACCACTTACCAACATTAAATCAAGATCAGATAAGCAATTTAAACAGACCTATAACCCTAGTGAAATAGAAGCTGTCATTAAAAGTCTCCCAACCAAAAAAAAGCCCAATGCCGGGTGGTTTTTAGCACAGAATTTTACCAGACTTTCAAAGAGGAATTGGAAGCAATACTCCTTAAATTATTCCACAAAATAGAAACAGAAAGGACAATGCCCAGTTGATTTATGCCACAGTTACTCTGATACCCAAACCACATAAAGACCCAACAAAGAAAGATAATTACAGACCAAATTCCCTTCTGAACACAGATGCAAAAATATTCAATAAAATACCTATAAACTAAATCCAAGAACACATCAAAACTATCATCCATCATGACCAAGCAGGCTTTCTCCCAGAGATGCAGCAATGATCCAATACATGAAAAATCACTAAATGTAATACACCATATAAACAAACTGAAAGAAAAAAACCACATGATCATCTTATTGTAATAAAATGCAGAAAAGACCTTGCACAAAATCTAAGAACCCTTCATGAAAACATCCTGGAGATATTAGGGATAAAACAGACATATCTCAACATGATAAAGGCAATTTATAGCAAGTCCATTGCTAACATCAACCTAAATGAAGGGAAACTCAAAATATTTATACTAAAATCAGGAACAAGTCAAGGTTGTCCACTCTCTCCATATTTATTCAATATAGGACTTGAAGTCTTAGTTAAAGCAATAAAACAACTAAAGAAAATCAAAGTGATACAAATTGGAAAAGAAAAAGTCAAAGTATCTTTATTTGCAGGTAATATAATAGTATATATAAGTGACCCTAAAATTCTACCAGGAAACTCCTACAGCTGATAAACACTTTCAGCGAAGTAGTTGGATACAAAATTAGCTCAAAAATCAGTAACCCTCCTATATGCAAATGACAAAAGAACTGAGAAAGAAATCAGGGAAACTATACCTTTCACAATAGCCTCAAAAATATGAAAAATATCCTGGGGTAACCCTAACCAAGCAAGTGAAAAACTTGTATGACAAAAATTTTAAGGTATTGGAGAAAGAAATTTAAGAAGATGTCAGAAGATAGAAAATATCCCATGCATGTAGATCAGTAGGATTAACATAGTAAAAATGGTCATCCTAGTAAAAGCAATCTATAGATTGAATGCAATCCCCATCAAAATTCCAACATAATTCTTTACAGATCTTAAAAAGACAATTTTCAACTTCATATAGAAACATAGAGACACAAAACAACAACAACAAAAACAACAATAGAGTTAAAACAATCCTGAATAATAAAAGAACTGCTGGATGTAAAACCATCCCCAATTTCAATACAGAGTTATAATAAAAACAACATTATTTTAGCACAAAAACAGACACATCAATCCATGGAATTGAAGTGAAGACCCAGACATAGACCCACATACCTCCGGACACCTGATTCTTTTTATAAAGAAGCCAGAAATATACACTAAATAAAGACAGCATCTTCAGCAATGGTACTGGTCAGACTGGATGGCTGCATGTAGAAGTATGCAAATAAATCCACAGTTATCACCCTGTACAAAACTCAACTCCAAATGGATCAAAGAACTCAACATAAAACCGGATACACTGAACCTAATACAAGAGAAAGTGGGGAATAGCCTTTAACTCATTGGTATAGGACTTTCTGAACAGAACATCATTATCACAGGCACTAAGATAAACAACAAATAAATATGACCCCATGAAACTGAAAAAACTTCTGTAAGGCAAAGGACATTACCATTTGGACAAAGTGGCAGCCTACAGAATGGGAAGTGATTTTTACTAACTACATATCAATAGAGGGCTAATAATCAAAATATATAAAGAATTCAAAAAACTAGATATCAAGAAAACAAATAACCCAATTTAAAAATGGGATACAGATCTAAATAGAGAATTCTCAAAAGAGGAACCTCAAATGGCTGAGAAACATTTAAGGAAATGCTCAACATCCTTAGCCATCAAGGAAATGCAAATCAAAACTACATTAATATTTCATCTTACATTTGTCAGAATTGATAAGAGCAATCAAACAGTGACAGCTCATGCTGGCAAGGATGTGGAGTAAGAGGAACACTCTTCCATTGCTGGTAGGAGTGCAAACTTGTACGTTTATACAATGGAGTATTTCTCAGGCGTTAAAAAGAATCAAATCATGAAATTTGCAGTAAACAGATGGAACTGGAAAAAATCATGAGTAAGGTAACCCAGGCCCAGAAAGACAAATATGGTAGTATATATTTGCTTATATGTAGATATTAGCTGTTAATAATGACCAAGCTATAATCTGTAGATCCCAGAGGTTAGGTATAGAGTAAGGGACTTGGGGGGTGCAGATAAATCTCATTAGGAAAGGGAAATAGCGTAGTTAGTTATGGGGTGGATTTGGAGTGTGTGGAATGGATGATCAAGTGGAAAGAGGAGGGAAGAGAAACAAGAGAGGGAATATGGGGAGAGAAAACTAAAATTAAGAGTGATTTGAGGGGTAGTATGGAAACCTAATATAGTAGAAACTTCCTAAAATATAAGCATATATGAAGGAGATCCCAGTTAAATGGTCAAATAATGGAGGAGACAGAGCCTATACTAGATGTCTCTTGTCACTTAAATGAAGCTTCCAGTACCGGAAATGGATTATATGTAATTAATTGAGTTGTTGACCAAAGGGATCCCATGGGAATCCCCCCAAAACCCAGGCTGCTGCCAAGACTATAGGATGTTCTCCACAAACTGATGACAAGTCCCCATTGCTGAAGACAAGACCTACACAACTCTTTGAACACAGAGAAGTCAAGCTTGTGCCCACATAGAGCCTTCACCTTACATGGTAGTGTCTTTGGCGCAGAAGTTACTCTGCAGGCTGCCAAAGGAGAAGAATAAACACCAAGACAGCCACACACCCTTTTATCTACAATTGCTTGCAAGATATGTCATTGCTATTATGGCACAAAGTCTATGTGAGCAACCAGATAATATCTGATTTGACTTAAGGCCCACTCCACGAAATGGAACCCATACCTGACACTGCTTGGGTGACCACAAATCTGAGACTAGATAGCCCAAGGACCCAGGGTAAAACCAAATACTACTGTTCTACTAAATGAACATAACAGTAAAATGACTCCTGCTATACTCATAGATTATTAGTCCCTTGCTCAGTGATCAGCAGAGAAGCTTCCTCCTGCAGCAGAAGGGAACAAATACAGAGAGCCACAGCCAGTCATGAAGCAGAGAGAGACCTTGGAACACTCAGCCTTAACTGGGACGTCTCCATCAAATACCTGCCCTCTGGGCTCAAGGAGCCCCACAGAAGAGGAGATGAAAAGAATCTAAGATCAGAGACGATGGCAGAGGACATCAAGAAAACAAGGTCCTCTAAAGCAACATGACCGATGCACACATGAAATCACAGGGAGTGAGCAGCAGGCACAGGGTCTGCAGGGGTCTCCACCAGTTGGGGCCCTAAGGTCGAGAAGAGAGGTTCAATCACATGTGCCACTATGCCCAGCATGACTTCATTTCTATAAACGAATATGGCTTTTATTCCCATCCCTAACCCAGATGCTATATCCAAACGATAACCACTGGCAAATGGAAATTTGGTTTTCTTCCAGAGAGTCTCACTGGGGCAACGAACCACTCTCACAGGTAGGCTGCATGCCCAGCCACAGACGGCCAACAGAAGATGAATTCATTCTTCTTTGGAGGTTCCTTGTCTCTTTCTGTCATGCAAGGGTTTCTCCTCTTTTTCCCTTTAATTCTGTCTTATTATTTTTTATTTTATTTAATTTATTTTTTTCTTCTCTCTCTTTACCCCACAACTCTTTTTGTATATATTATGGCTTCTAGTTCAGTGTTGCTACTGAATTCTTGAGTGGGTAAATGACTGAGTCTCTGTTTCTCATGCCTTCTCTGAGGCTGCTTCTCTTCTGTTTGTTTGGTCCCATATTGATGTGTTAGCTTTTGTTTTATCTTACTATATTTTCTTTTGTTATTATCCCTGAGAAGCCTGTTTGTTTTTTAATGAGAGACAGAAAAGGGGTAGGTCTGGATGGCAGGAGGAAAGGAAAGAGAAAGGGGGGAGGAGCAGAGGGAGAGGAAACTGTAAACAGGACATATTATGTGAGAAAAAATCCGTTTTCAATGAGAGGGAATTTTTTTAAAAGAAAAAGTTACTTATCTACTGGATTCTAGGAGTCTAGGCTCTAAGGTAGGGAGCTGGGGAAGAGAGATGGAATAACACAGGAATGAGCTTGGAGGGGTGTAGCAATCAGGGGTCAATATTGAACATAAAGCTCCTACCCAGAAAAGCAACAAGAAGAAGGAAAATGAGTCCAGGTGACAAGCGGGGTGTTTGTGAGCTCAGAAGCTGCCCACTCCTGCTCCACCCACCACACCACTTTGAACCTCTTTCTCGTCTCTGTGAGACACAGTTCCCTTGTTGCCTTTCACTTTTTAAAAAAGATTTGTCTTATTTTTATTTATGCATATGTGTCTGTGTCAGTCCTGGAGCTGGAGTGGCAGGCAGCTGTGAGCCTCCTGTTGTGAGTGTTGGGAATGAATTCTCATCTTCTCCAAGGGCAAGTGCTCTTGAGCCCTCTCCCCAGCCTCTTCAGCTGGTTTTGAACCTCAGATGGGTCATAGTACACAGACATGATTTGTTTGCTCTTCAAAGATGCACAGATGAGAGAAGCTAAGATCACCTCTCAACCAGAAATGCCCAGTGGTTCCCATTCTGTGTGTCTTTTAAGCTATGCCCACTCTACTTGGAAAGTCTTTTAAGTGATAGAGTTATCTTTCAATATAACTTCAATTTAGAGGAGGAGCCCCAGTTCCAGATGGTTTGGGTTTTTTTTATCTAAAGTTATTTCATATTTCATTTCTTTCTCTTTATTTTTGAGACAGGATCTCACTATGTAGCTCTGTCTATCCTGGAACTCACTCTAAAACTACACTGGCCTCAAACTCACAGACATCTGCCCGCCTCTGCTCCCAAATGCTGGAATTAAATTGCATGCACCACCATACCCAATATGATTTCATTTCTATAAATCAATGTATCTTACATTTATAATAAAGAAAAATACATTAGAAATACAATAATCTATAATCTTATATTCTCTCTCTCTCTCTCTCTCTCTCTCTCTCTCTCTCACACACACACACACACACACACACACACACACACACACACACCTTTCTCATGTACACAAGTATTTTCATAATCCTCATGGTGACTTTGTACTTAGAGTATGTTTGAAGGACCATTAAATACTTGAATCGGGACCTGAGAGGTCACATAGCCATGTTGTATCCAATATAGCTGGAGGAAGCTAGAGAACACAGGGTCCACACTTTCTCCTGCCTTCACTAGAACATGTTAGTTTTCATCTTTTTTATTTTGGGATTTGGCTTTGTAAGAACCCATTTCTAATAGAAATTTCCCAGCAACACACATGAATATGAAAATCAGTGCCAGTGGCTGGGTGCCACGCTATCTCTTTAGCTTCTGCCAGTTTTCCAGATGGGGCAGCTGAAGCTGGGATGACTAAAGAGCCCACCTATAGTCCTGCAGAGGCAAAAAAGCGTGGTCTGGAAGTGGAATTCTGATGCTAATCTGTTTTCCCCCGCTGCAAAAGTCCCAGGCTGAGCGACCCAGACAGACCAGGCTCAGATCCAAGGTCAGATCTTGGTTGGTGCTGTTTGTTTGCACAGCGTGTAACATTGTTTAAGTACTGAAACTCAGAGACATCCCTGGCGAGACTCGCTCTCTGAGTTGGCGCCCAACAACCGTGTTGTGGTCTGTTGTGGAGAGAGCCTCGGGCAGCACAGGGTGGCTCTTTGCAGGGGTGGCGCGCTCTGCTGTTCCGCGTCATATCCTTTCGTGGTACTGTAAACATAACTCCACTGTATGTTTTTAAAATGTGAGAAGAAGCAGGATCCTGCCCTCGTGTTTTGACATAGCCTGCAGGGAGGGAGAATGGGACGAGCGGATCTCCAGCTTGTGCAAATGTAATTGCTTTTTCCCACCTGATGGTTAATATCAGGCAGTCTGGCTGTCGGACAGCAGTCTCAAGCCCTGCGGTCCAAAGCCACACCCCCAGCAGAGCCGCACCAGGGCTCAGACTCCTGTCCAGAGCAGGACTGTCACGCCTGTGTTCTGAGGCTTTGGTCCTCATTTGGGAGGTTGGCCTGCTTCTTGGCTTTCAACCATCAAGATAACTCCAGTTGGTTCCATTTAGCAAAGGAGATGTCCTGGTGAGATTTAGGCTGAAGTATTTGCTGTTGAAAAGAAGTTGAAAACCCACTGAACTCGGGGTTTCTAATACAGTCGGCCCCATATATAGATTCAACCAAAACAGGCATCAGACAAAAACTGCATCATTACCACATGTCTACACTTTTTTTGTTGTTGTCATTATCCTCTAAATACTATAGACTAACATGAGGCTAGAGAGGTGTCTCAGTGTTAAGGGTCCTCGCTGCTCTCACAGAGAACAGGAGTTCTGTTCCCAGCACCCACATCACTTACCACACAACTGCCTGGAACTCCAGCTCCAGGGAATTCAATGCCCAAGATCCTCATTCCACCAGTACCTGTACTCACAGGCACATGGCCATGCACACACATTTAAAAATAAAATAAACCACATGTATTATAACATGATTACATAGTGCTTACATTATATTGGATATAATAGCAATAATTAGTAATGTAATTGTATAGGAGGCTGTATGTAGGTTTATATGGAAATAGTATACCATTTTATGGAAGGGCGTTAGTCATCTGGGGATTTGGGCCACCTTAAGTCCTTGAACCAATGCCTCGTGGACAGTGAGAGATGACTACATTTTTTTTGCTCTGAAATACTTTAATTCAAGATTTAATTTCTCTTCAAGACTCTTGCATGTCTATCTAAAGGAGGTAAGGAGGCATCTTCACCCTTGGAGGTTAGCTAAGCCCTCAGGATCCACTCATTTCCTCACACTTGGGGGTTAACTGCTTTCTCCTCTGCCCTGTGTCAGAAGTCTTGATTGATACTATGTACAGTTTATGTTCCTTTGGACCACTCCTGTGCCACTTCTGCCTTCAATCTGCATTCCCTATAAGCTGCCTAAAGCGTGTGGCTATGTGTTACTCCCAGTTGAAATCATAGTACCCAGCACACTGTCTGGGACACTGAAATCACACCATAAATGCTTGTTGAATTGCGCACAATTCTGAATGACGGGTCTGACTTTTGAATTCAGCATTCCAATGTTAACTTTCAAATGCACATAATTTCCCGAAAAATACATGGCCCAGAGTACAAGTAACTCAAGCAGGGAACAGACACTGGGCATTAACTATATTCCAAATGCTTCTCTGGAGTCTAGAGATAGTGGAGAAAATAAAAGTAGACCAGTTTGAAGTTCCTGGAAGTGTGTGATGGAACTGGGCATCTAGTGCAAGTACAGGGACCTCAGAGGGGGAGATTTCATCAACTAAGTTTCCCATGGAGAAAAAAGCCTTAATAAAGGGTCACCAAAATAATGACTGCAGTTCAGTCAAAGTGAGCCACACAGAGAGCAGACACTAAGCAAGAAAGACTGCATCTGTTCCCTCTTGATTCCTATCCCTAAGACAAGCAAGCAGCAGGACATGTAAAGATAAGCCAGGGCTTGAATGTAGCCATGCTGTTTGCCCACTATGTGATGACAAAAAGGAGTTCACTTCTTCAAGAATGTGTTACAGGAAAGACCATGAACTTGGTTGGTGGTGTGCTGAGACGCAAGTGGTTTAGGGTGACAATGTCAGAAAGCAAGAGGCATAGGGGCAACCAGGTCTAGAGCTCAGGGGAGATTTTTGTACTAATAGTATTGGGAAGGTAATTTTCCCTGCTGCATTTCTTGAAGCTGTTTCTTTTATGCTGACATCTAGAAACAGGATGAGGAGAGAACAGAGCATTAAGAACTACAGGAAACAGTCAGAGGAGTGGCCAAGAAGCTCATTCCTCTGATGAAAGAGTTGTCTCTTCTGTGTTTCTGGTGGACCTCCTTTGGGCAGCCATTATACCTCTCATCAAACTACCCAGGAAATCCACTTTTATCCTTCTCTTTCCCCTCAATACTGTGAGGTCTCAGAGGGCCCAGCTAAGGCCAAGGCTTAAATAATTCTTGCATCACCAGCAACTAACCCAGTGTTATAGAGTAAGTAAAGGGATGAATAGACTGTCAAACTACAATCAAAAATGTTCTATTGGGAAGACTTGCATCAGGAAACTAAGAAAGGACTTTGAAAAATAGAGAACACACTCATTTCAGCACAAGAGCTGCCCGATAATGTAGTGAACCACTTGGAGAAGTAGTAGTTTTTAATCACAGAATGCCCAATAGCAGAGATGCATGACATTCTCCTGACTTCCCAGGGGGTGGAAGGCTGACTTCAGTGTCTAAAAGAAGCAGCCCTGCAGTCTGTGACTTCAACAATACCACCTGCATTTACTGACTTCAGAGAGGAAGAGTACAGCCCACCATTTGAAACAAAGGAGAATTATCTGCAGGCTGTGGGTACAGTTTTACTGAATTTCCAGAAGGCCCACATATTCAGCCTTTCCCTCAGTGTTCAGTACTCTAGAGCCGAGCCATCTGCCTCCCTCTAAATAGAAGTTTACCTGATGACACATACTTGATTTGCATGTGTTCCACTCACAGATTCATCCCAGTCCAATGGCAAGTCCCTTGAGAATAAGGACCAGGATAATTTATTCATTGGTCAGTGGGCAGTGGTGCTCACACAGTGCTGAGATCATGCTACCCTCTTTCCTTAGCCTCCAGCCCAGTTCATAGGAAGGCTGTGAGGATTAAGGAGTTAATAGGGGTACTACTCTATCCTGTAGGAGGACCTGAAAATGAGCTAGCCATTACTATTATACACAAGACTGACTTTCTTCTATACCTGGGGTAGCACCAGTCAATAAGGCTTTGTTGAAACTTTTTAAAAATGAGTATATTCATAACTAAATATGAATGTTGCTGTCACTCACCAGGAATGCTTATTAATCTCTACTATGTGCCATATACCATGTGGGATGCTGAAGAACACTGAAACGGGGGAAACATATACAGTTCTCATTTCCAAAGATTTTACAATCTAGTGATAAAGATAATACTGTTTTTTTTTTTTAAATTAGTAAGTAAACAACTTTTTTAGCAGTACATACTAAGCACATACTTGATCGAGTCCTAGGTTGTGAGGACTTGAGGATAATCAATGTTTTCAGGGGAATCAAGTAGATTCCTCAGTAAGGAAGGTTAGACTGTCTTGAAAAGTGATGATTTTGTCTTACTATTCTACAAGCATCCCTGACACAGTCAACTCAATGAGGCAAAAAAGGGGAGGTGTGAGGAGACACAGGCAATGGAATCAATAGAGCAGCAATGAATTTCAATTCCTTGTCAATGTTAGGTTGTTTAAAACAAACCTCAGCGGGGTCAAGCAGGTGTGGCTGCTCCTCTCTTGTCTTACAGAGATGCTTCCCCAGCTTAGGAGGAAGCTCTCAGGACATGAGTCCTCTGACCCACTGAGGGACAAGGAGCAAACTGTCACAAAGGAAAGACACACAACTGACCTAGCACTAGTGGGTTCTAGTGAACTCACCCTCAGTGTCCTAACAGAAGAAAACACCAGCACCATTGACTGCCTTCTAACAACCATTTTACAACACACTTTATACGTATGAGAGGGCACACTGGTGGGGGGAGGGGGCGACATTATTATTATTTCCCTAATGCAAAGCAGCTGAGCCTGACAGAGGTAAAGGACTTTCTGGGTGTGGCTCTGAAAGCTTGTGTTTTCCCGGAAGGTTTTGAGCTAGGGCCAAACCAGACCCAGAAATTCCCATCTAACCCTGTCTCAACACATGACTTTCATTAACAAAATTGTATTGCCCTTTTCTGCAGAAAGTGGTACCATTATGATAATAAAAACATGTCCATTATGGGTCAATTGCCACCTACATGGCGGTGAGGAGAACTCAGGAGGGAGAGGCAGGGAATGTTGAGAACAAAGAAGGGCCTGACCTCTGGGCCTCCTTTCAGGCCTAGGGCTTAGACAAGAAGGAGATGGATCAAATTGGAGCTGTAGCATGATCAGCCTGGGCTAATCTCCTACAGTCCAAACTTGGGCTCTGGAGAGTTTTGTTCCAATCATCAACCCTCCCACCTAACAGGTATCTTGTCTGGAGGGCAGAACAAAGAGTACCCATGCGCCCCCCACCCCCCACCCCCCGCCTCCAAGCCCCCTCTCTGGCCACCTACTGGATTCTCAAGGACTTCCTGACATTGTTTTGCTGTTCCATCCTAACAAATGCCCGCCCAACTTCCAGCTTAATGCTCACTTTTTAAGTTTAATTTGGATTTCTGGGTTGGCTATGGTCATGAAACATACTGACCACTAGTTGATACCTCTGGTATGTTTGGTTGAATTCTATCTGACCAGTATCCACTCTGTGCCCATAGCCAGAAGCCAGCGCACCCATCTTGGCTAGTCACTCCCTGGAAACTCCAAACACAGCCGCTTACAGAAATTTTCTCCCAAACTCTGAAGTAAATTGTTTATTGCCTAAGAAATAAGAGGAATTTTTGTGTACTGCCTTTACAAATTCTTACTCTATAGGTCTAAATGGGCCAAGAATATCCATTTCTTATGGCGGGTGACTCTAATGTAGTAAGAACTTAGACAATGTTAGAAATCAAAGCATTAAACTTCCTTTATGCACCTTCTCTGGTATTGTGCTTTGAATTTGAAATGTCTCCCATGAAGTCATATTGTAAATGCTTGGTCCCCACCTTGTGGTGCTGTTTTAAAAGCTCCCTGCCCCTCCTTATATTCCCTGCCCTTTCACTGCTTCCTGTCAGCCAAGAAGTGAAGAATAGCCTCTCTTTGACCTCCTGCTGCTGTGAGGATCTACCAAGCACCTCAGCTCAACTGACCATCAACTGACCATCCTGAAACCATCCTTCCTCTTCTAAGTTGTTTTCATCAAATGTTTTATTGCAGCATTAAAAAAATGACTAACACATTGAAAACTAATGAACAAACTCAACCTTGGCCTGAACCAGGCAAAAGGGCATGCTGATCAAGAAGACCACTGGGAAAAGTCCCTCCATGACAGCTCCAATGTCAAAATGAATATATATATATATATATATATATATATATATATATATATATATATATATATATATAAAGGAAGATATCAGGAATGGAGAAAAGAGTTAAGATAATGAGGCCATTAAAGCCACATCACAGCTATTTGGGGCAAGAAATTTTATTCTGAGTCTCATAGAAACCACAGAGGAAAAGAAACCAGGAACCGTCCTGCCATTCTTTTTGCTGTAAGGGCAAAGGGGAAAAAATACACACTGTGCTTCAGAAAGCTGAATCTCTATTCCCTGCATTGGAGTCATTCCAAAGACTCATATCATCAGCCATATTCATTACACAGTAGGCCTCTTAATAGGCCTATGAGGCTATCATTAGAACCTCTATACACAATGGAAATATTACTGAAAATCCAGCAGCAGTGGGAGAGAGGATGACACAGCCTCAACTACATCTTTCTGGTGTTTGTATGCAATCATCCTGATAAGGCAGTATGAGTGGCCTCCTTTTCCATGAACATAGGCGGTGACGCCTACTATTGAGTTTTCAGTGTCTTCTTGCTGCTCTTCCAAGGAATTTGACCTCCTACCTGTGCAGGAGCAAGCATTGCCTAGTTCCTGCCTACCTCCTGGAGTGTCCTCCCCACCATTCTGAGAAAGCACTCTAGCACACCAGCCTTCAGAGAAGATGCAAGTCTTTTTTGCATCTCCAAATCCTCACCTTGCTCACTCCGCCAAGAGGACCACATTCCAAAACTTCCAAATGACTGCTGTCTCCATATTCTGAAGGGCTCAACCAAAAGTCCCTTACTCCCTTGAGTCTTCCCTCATCAGTGACTTTCAAACTCAGCTCTCACCCCACTCCATCATGAAACCCATTGCAAGCTATACATCCTGTATCCATGCAGTGTCTCCCCACTAGAAGGTGAGAGTAGTGATCCTGTCTGCTTTGTCATCACTGTATCCCCAAGATTCATTATAGACAAGACCTGGTACACAGGTGCTCAACACATACTTGTTCACAAATGGAGAGCTGCTTTCTGGTGAGGCTTGGAATGCAGGTTTGCCTACATTGAAATCTGGCTTAAAAGATCCAATACTCCAAGAACATATCCTCCCAAGGAAATCAAAGAACCCCAAAGAGCATTCACTCCAAGGAGAGTCAGCCAACTTTGGCACAAAGATGGCTCACAGATCCTGCTGGCGATGAGGTCAGATTTCTCCCAAGAGCTTCTTCTGGGTAGAGCCAAATGTGTTCCTCCCTGCAGTCTTTGGTCAGGGTGGGGCAGTGCACAGCACAGGGTAGTGGGATTCTTTTCTTCTATTCCTTCCAATCCAATAGGATGAAAACATCCCTCCAGGCCAAAGGCACTGAAGACTACTACGTGGTATAACAAAATAAAGAGACACTGTCTGGACATGAATGAAAAAAAAGGTCCTTCCCGGCTCTTTTCTGAACTCAGCGCCCATTGGCATGACTGCACAGCTCAGGGCAGCAGCCTCTCCTAAGCGAAGCTTCCACCCTGAGCCCACAGAGAGGAGCACTAACCAGGGAAGAGGCCACCCACCTGTGCCCGCAGCCCAGACTGAACTGAAGGCTTATTATCACAGGCAGTCCTCGCTGTTCCCTCTGGTTTCCTCTCTCTTTCCCACACTCTTCTACAGCTCCAAACGGGCCAACTGGTATCCAAACCCAAATTCCTCCTCTCCAGTCTATCCTTCTCTGCAGCCACCTGGGGTAGGAACATAACAACCAGCAAGGTCTCCAACTGGATACCAAGGTGGTATGGCCAGAGACTGTGTTCTTGCTGGACCACTCTCAAGCTGTGGGACCTTGTGCAAAATTGCTCCTTGCCTCGGTCTGTAAAACAAGTAAGCTGTTCTCATTCATGATTCACCCACGTGATTTTACCACACTTGGAAATTGCTTGTTCTTATTTTAAAGGCATGATTAAAAGTTTATCCTTCTACCTCATACTCTATCAGCCCAGCAGATGGATTTTAAGGAGACAGTGGGTTAATTCAATGAGCTCTTAGATACATTTTACAGAGCATGACTTTAAATATAATTCTAAGACACAGAGGAACCAGTCAGTTCATGAAGGTATTTAAAAAAAAAAAAAAAATAGTCCCAGGATCCATTGCTGACTGTATCAGCCCAAAGAAAGAAGGATAGCAGCCCAAAGAAAGAAAGTCCAGCCGGGCAGAGGTGGCACATGTCCTTAATCCCAGTACTCGGGAGGCAGAGCCAGGTGAATCTTTGTGAGTTTGAGTCCAGCCTGGTCTACAAAGTGAGATCCAGGACAGGCTTCAAAACTACACAGAGAAACCCTGTCTCGAAAAAAAAAAAAAAAAAAAGAAAAGGAAAGAAAGTCCTACTTTTATCAGGATTTGATTTGTCAAATATTTAAGCCCCTGTGACGTGGCCAGCATTAGGGGCCCTTGACAAGAAGATTAGAGGACATAGATCTGTCTGCAGTAGGTGTAGCAGGAACCAGATGGGATGTAGCTGCGCATTCTTATAATCCCATTGCAGAATAGTAAGAGGAACAGGCTGCAAACTTGGTGAGTGAGGTGGGTGTTACTTTCCCCTGAGTCCCTATCCCTAGAACAGTGCCCAGCATGCGGTGGGGACTTTATTGGCATATCTGCTTAAATTCCACAATGAGCCATCAACTAACTACTCCAGAGGAAGAGCGGTTGCAAAACTCATTTAACAAAGGGAGAAGCATAGTTCAGCTCATAGCAAGGGTAGTGAGTGAAATCCAAGGAGGAAAATGTCAGGTACCTCCACTTGTTATCACAGTTTTCAAAA
This sequence comes from Peromyscus californicus insignis, assembly GCF_007827085.1. Classification (NCBI taxonomy): domain Eukaryota; kingdom Metazoa; phylum Chordata; class Mammalia; order Rodentia; family Cricetidae; genus Peromyscus; species Peromyscus californicus. The sequence continues at coordinate 37,088,396 of NW_026294424.1, forward strand.
CTTACCAAATGGGACTCCTACAACCTGCAAAATGTAAGGTCTGCAAATATGTATCCAAATGTTCATCTGTTAGGTCATGTCACTTTCTGTTCACAAGCTTTCTGTGGCTTTACAAAAACCTTCCTGTGGCTTCTGTGACCTGCCTCACTCCTGCAGTGCCTTCCCATCCTTCGGTTTCTCTGGAATCATCCTGAATGCTCCTCTTGCTCATTCCACCTCGGTAACTTCGGCTCCTTAAAGCTGATAGAGGTTCTGATCATTCTATCCTCCTCAGAGCTGTGGCACTGGTTTGCTCTCTGCCCCACCCCACCCCCGCCCCCAATTTTCTTCCCAAGACTCCCACGCCATCATGCCCATCATCTTTTCCATCTCAGTTAAATGCCATCTCAGTGAGTCCTACCCCGAGGATCATGTTTAAATGCAGCCCACTCACTCAAACTACCTGTGCCTGTTCTACTTCTTCTCTACAGCATCGCTTTTAACATACTCTTTTGTGTTCACAGGTTTGGGTCTGTTTTTGTTTTTCTTTTTCTTTTTTGTCCTCCTGAACCATCCTTATGCACATTAGAAGTAAAGCACAAAGGAGGTGAGAATAAACTTGTTCATTTGCTGATTCTTCCCAAGTGTCTCAAAAAGCACCTGCTGCCACACAGAATGCTCAGGAACTATTTGCTGAAAGAGCAAATGGACCACTCACTTGGCAAGCTGGTAAAGACAATTATTGACACAAAGGATGTGAAGCCAGTCTGTGAATGTGGGAGAGGAAAATTCCAGTCCTTTATCTCTGATCTTATTTCCTTATTCCTATTGCTTTCAGCCATGACACCATGTTTTCATTGTTTTATTCAGACCTTATTCTGAAAATCTACATTAATTTTTTTAAAAAATTTGTTTTGCTAACTTGGTGCATTAAAGAATAAGACAATGTCCAAATGGCATAGGGGTGCTTTAAAAATACCTCCAAACAAATGGGGTTTGATTATGTTGACTCTGAGTGATCTCTACTCTCCAAACATTTATTTGGATAGCTTTGTTTGCATTTACCATAGCTATATACCATAGCCATATAATTACATGCTGGTGCCTTCTTGAAAAATAGTCAAGAATAGGAGAGGTCAGGGCCAGGAAGATGGCTCAGAAGGTAAAGACACTTGCCCACAAGCTTGAGTTCCATCTTTGGATCTCTGGAACCACATAAAGGTGGAAGAAGAGAGGTAAGTTCACAAAGCTGTCCTCTGACCGTCACATAAATTCCATGGTTTGCATTCACATACAGTAATAAATAATCACTAGTAATAATAGTAGTAACAGTAGTAGTAAATGATCATGTTTTTCAAACAGTATGAGAAGTGATTATACACATATTCTTTTCTACACTTCTTCTATCATACTGCAACATAGAACCTCTCATCTCAGGGGTTCCTGCACTGTACCATGAAATACTTTGTGCCTTCCCAGGTAATTTATGGAATAAAAGCCGCAGGTATATCCTAGCTGCAGGCAAGGGCTGCTTCCAAGGCTGGAACACAAGCTATAAAAGGTGGGCCAGAGAGAAGCTAATGAGCTCAGTGGGAAAGCACAATTAGCAGTACTGACCAGCCAAGCTGTGTTTACATTCTGACTGCCAACTCTAATGCCTGAGCTCCTGTCTGTGTTTATTGTAGGCATTAATGCCTGTCAGGTCTTCATTTCTCAACTGGAACCCAAGCTCAGTCAACGTTTTCACAGTATAGCAGCAAAGATGAACAGTGACAGATGCACTTCTGTGGCTTTCACCTCTGACAATCACCATTCCTGTGACTACATCTCCAGCTGTGGCTGCTGGACCCAAAGTGGACCCTTGCCCCCACACTCCTCATGTCTGAACCAGGAATACATGAGAGTAGTTCATCTTTGCCTGTAGTTACAGCTGAAGAGATGCAAATTCATGATCTTGAATGCCATCATTAGTGAGCACATGGCAACTGTACCACTTGGGCCAGCAACCCATCAAGACAACAAACCAGATCTGCAGAAAAGCGAAAACAAAGAAGAAAGTATCATCTGCATATACACAAGCAGCAACAATTAATGAGAAAAGAGGCCATGCATTTGAAAAAGAGCAATGAGGGGGTATATGGAAAAGTTTGAAGGGAGGTTAAGAGAAGGGGGAAATGGGGACTTATAATCTCAAAAATAAAAGAAATTGTATTTTAAAACAAAGGAGTGCTCATTCTCTAGCTCTTGGCTGCCCAGCACCCCACGGCTCTGCAGCTCTTGGGTTCTAGCAACTACCTAGCTATCTTTTTTTTTCCCCAATATATCATTTTCTGGATTTCCAAAATGACAGCACCTTTGATTCATTGTTTTAATGTTCTTCATTTAGTATCATGCTTTTAGTAGTCACTGAATTGCAAGATGGATAAACAGACAAGGAACAATGTTATATTACTCTTCATCTCTAGTTAAGCTCATTACTGATTTAATGACTCTGTTACATGACATTTTCCCCCTTGAGCATATAGAAATTTAAAGAATAATTATAATACTCCAAGTACAATGATACTAAAATTTTTTTAATTTGTTTAAAATCAGGATACAAACAATCAGGTTTCCCTATGGCATTTTCATACTTACTTTTGGTTGATCCTCTTCTCTCATCTTCCTGTCCCTTCCCAGTTTGAACTTCCCCCACCCCTTCCTACTTTCATGACAAATGTTCTATTACCCTCCCCACCCCCTTTCCTTAAAACTTGTTTCCCTCTCATGACCATTTTTTGTATGATCTACACCCACTCCTGCATAACTATACATAAAAATTGGAAGCTAGGGTGTGTATATGAGAGAGACTATTCAGTGTCATATCTTTCTACTGATGACCCACTGTTGCTTAAACTGGTTCAAACTTTTGCGACAAATAGAGCTTGTGCTAAGAACTAAGAGCTACATTTACAGCTAATCAAATGAAGCTATGCTGCCTAAAAGAATTAAATATAGAGTATGGCATCACATAGCTGTAAGTCCAAACACTCTGGATTCTGAGGCAGAAGAATTAGTCGGGCCCAAGGGTGCTTTGGCAGCCTGGGAAACAGTGAGAACACTGTCTTAGAGAGAGGATGTTTAAAATAGGACCTTAGTTAATTTATTTACTCATTCTATTTCTGTGGATCATTTAATAGTTCTGATGTCCTCCATGAAGGATTCTGACTGTCATAGCCCCCCAGGCTCTTGCTGCCCAACTTCCATCCCACCCTGTCCTGTTTCTTCCCTACAATCATGGTTTATTAAATTACCTTCTAGATGTAAAAATCTGGCCAAGCCAATTATCTTTAAGATAAGGGACACAACTCAGCTACACAGCACATGTTGAATCCTGGGTTCCATCCTCAGCAGACGCTCATGCATTCATACACACACATACACAACACACACACACACACACACACACACACACACACACACACACACACACACACGTTTTTAACTAAAAATACAAAGGTTAGCTTCCTCCTTTTACCTCATCACCTGATGCACATTAACCTCATTCCTCCCTCTGATCTCCCAAGATTCTCTCACAAAGCCCACTCCCTCAAACAAACAGTGGGCTTCTCATGCCCCTGTAAACCTCCGATCCTGATGTGAAACTGCTGTGGTTACAATGACCAGGACAGCTGCTGCTTCTAGCCACACGCTGTGGTTTAGTCTGGAAGGAGGTAAAACTGAACAAAATGAGAAGTCTCCCCTGTCAGTCACGTGAATGTGCTTCCGTTGTCCAGTAGACCAGCACTGCTGACAGGTCCACATCGCCCAGTCCCAGTGCTGTAGATGGATTTCGGAAAGCTTCTCCAAGGTAGTAAGTAGGCTTTGTCCAGCCTGTCACTTTCTCATTGCACTCTACCCTTCAGGTTCCGGTAGGAACCGACACATGCTTTCCACTTGATAGACTCACTGCCACTTAGTGGAAATCTAGAATGGCTCATTTCTTATTTCTGTGGTCTGAAGCACCAGGGCTCTGGATTCTGCCTGGCAATATCTTTGCCGCAATGAGTAAAGCAAAATTAAGGAGCAAAGTCTTAGTGATCTCCTGATGCAGTTTATAACGTACTGGGTGTTTTTAAATTGCTAAAAATAAAAGTCTTTTTAGATATTTCTCACTCCAAAACAGTGTGGAGAACATTAGATGATGATATATGTGTTCATTGGTTTCACTTAATCATTTCATGATGTTTGCATACATCAAAACATCACATGGTACCCCATAAATATATACAATTATTTGTCAGGCAAAGATAATACAGTTTTAAGTGCCTGGCCTCACAGAGCTTTGTATTTCCTCCTCCCCCTCCCCTTTTCTCCCTCTCCTTCCCTATCCCCCTTTTTCCTTCCTCCCTCCCTTCTTCCTTCCCAGGAATATTTGTGAAGCACCTACTACATGCCAGATCTTGTTCTATGTGCTAGAAATATACCTTTGAACAAAATAATCCATCACAATCTTACATTCTAATGAGAGTCTAAAAGAGTAAATTATGTAATATTACAGTGAGTAATAGTAGAATCTTAGAAGACAACCAAAGCAGAGGAATGAAGCAGAAGGAAAGACAACTTTGGCTGTCATGGTAGAAACAACACTGCAAGCAGAGACCCTGGAGTGGATGTAGATTTGACACATAACAACAGTGGTTCTTAGGGCAGTCACGGGACCCACTGGGGTTGCAAAAATCCTCTCAGGGCATCTGCAAAGGTCGAAGTCTTTCTTAACAATGGTGAACTGCCAGATGCCCCTTTTTAACCCGGATACTCTCACAAGAATACAGTGGGGCTGTCCTGTAGGTCCTGTGACATGGCATCAATATCAGGATAGCTAACAGCATGCACTTGGACATTGCTTTTTAAAAATTCCTCAGTTTCCATTTTGAATGGGATAGCTCTTGTTAACATATTATCCACAGAAGCAAAGCAACACTGAGTCGGGGCAGGGGAGGAAAGAATCAGTTTTAGGAATGCAAATTAATTCTGAACCCAGAAAGTTTTAGACTAACAACAATAGAAAAAAAATTAATCATTCAGGGTGCTTAGAGAGTGGGAGAGAAAACAGGAAGCTGGCAAAGGGGCAGAGAAGAAGTGGTTCAGGCAATAAGGAATGTGTAGGTCATCATAAGGGTGTTTTTTTCTAAACGAAATGGGGAGCCCCTGCTTGGAATGTAAGTCAAGGGCCTGCCATGCTGAGTGTGATGCTGAACACTGAAAACTCAAGCAGAAACTTCCAGCTGAGTCTGCCAGACACTCCAGCACCCTAGGGCACTCAGGAAGCAGAGGCAGGAAGATCATGAGGTCAGGACTCTGTCAAAGCCAAAGGCTGGGGAAGATACTAGAAAAGATTAGAAAATCTGAATAAGATCCAACATTCAAATTTAAAGCCATCTCTTTGGTTCCTATATTGAGAATTAACTCTGGAAGGAGGAAGAATGGAACAATTAACTCTAGTAGGGGAGGACATGAGGTGAGCTGTGGAGTTATCAGCAGCACATCTTATTGGGAAGACAGGATATACATATATATGTACACTGGGTCATCAGCGAATATTTCTCTTACAAGGTGATGTTTGAGCAGAGACCTGAATAAAAGTGGACAGCAACTTTCATGGATGCCTGCTATCCATGTGGCAGGATCACACAGATGTCAAAGAAGAGGACCTTATCCAAAGTCACCTGGTCAGCTCTTCAGAACAAAGAACTGGGGGTGAAGCTGGAGCATTCTCCATTATCATGAGCAGCCCACCCACAATTCCTGGAGCCAAGATGGTGAGAAAACTTCAATTGTTGCCCTCTTATCTCTATTGACATCAGTGTCTGGCTTGCATCCCTTTTATTGAACAGCCGCAAAGGATACCAATCACTGCTCTTCATCCCAGAAGCACAGCCTGTGACTTGGATCATTCAGAAATTCTTTAGTGATCTCCCACTCTGACTTCGTTCAACAAAAAGCTCCTCTTGTAGGCAAGATTCCAGGAGAAACACCTGTTTTCTGAAGAAAATAAACCCTCCCTAAAGTATTAAAGATGCTCACAAGAACACTAGAAAATAGATTTCAGTTTAAATATGACTCTATAAAATGGAGCCAAAGCCTCCAAGTGCACTTCCAGGACTTCTCTATTTGACTCGGTGACATAAGAAGAGTCCTTTCACATCAGCACAAGTGCACCAAGCTGTCTGCTTCTGACAGCTTTGCTGGCGTGGAAGAAGAACATTGCCTTGAGAACTGGAGTCCTGAGTTCAAGTCTAAGTGCTTTGTTCTAGCCATGAAACTGCAGAAGTGGGGCTCAGTTTGTTCTGTATAAATTTTTACAAAGTTGAATAAGTAAAAATAAAATAACAGTAATAACCAAGAGTAGAAATTCAGTATGCTATTCCTGTCTTCTTTGGGTTTTTTTGTTTGTTTTTTGTTTTTATGTTTTTTTTTTACTGTAAAGATTGATGATTAGGTGCCATCAGAGTGACCCTCAGGATGCATCTCTTTCTGGAATGCTGTATGCCCAAAGTTTGGTCCCTATGGTTTAGAAACTGCTTTAGGACCTCCACAGAGCCCATCTCTTGTCAATAGACTAATAGTATCATACTTAATTGTCACTGTGACTATTCCATGGGTGTCCAGACTAAATATTATTTCTAGCTATTTCTGTGATGGTGCTTCTGAGATTGACATGTGTGGTGGTTCGAATGTAATTGGCCCCTACAAGCTCATGGGGAGTGGCAATATTAGGAGATGTGGCTTTGTTGGAGTAGGTGTGGCCTTGTTGAAGGAAGTGTGTCACTATGGTGGCCAGCTTTGAGGTCTCCTATGTTCAGACTATGCCTAGTTCAGCTCACTTCCTGTTGCCTACCAGTCAAGATGTAGGACTCAGCTCCAGCACCATGTCTGCCTGCATGCTGCCATTTCCCATGATGATAATGGACTAAACCTCTGAACCTGTAAGCCAGCTCAATTAAATGTTTTCATTTATAAGAGTTGCTGTGGTCATGGTATCTCTTCACAGCAATAAAACCCTAACTAAGACACCATGTGAGCTATGACTCTGTAAAGTAGTTCACTTTCCATGAGAGTCTGCAGGGAGAGAGGGCATAAGAAAGAGGATCTTGCTCCTGGGCTACCTGGATGCTGATTTGAACTGAGATACAGCACTTCTGCCCCTGGGCTGGCATTTACATCAACTTATTTTGTTTTTACATCTCTGACATCAGGTGGAATTATACCAGTGGCTTTTTTGGTCTCCAGCTAGCAGATGGCAGATGGTGTGATCTCTCAGCTCCTATAACCCCAGGAGCCAGTTACTCAGAATAAATCTCTTTCTGTGTGTTTTATATACTGTTTTATTATGTCTCTCTAGAGAGCCCTGTCAAATGAAAATTCTATGTCCGGTGATCAAGTTCTTAATTTACAAACAAGCTTACCACTTTACTGTGATGAAAGGAAAGCAATTCTTCTATATATTTTAAGGATCAGTGGTAGACCTCACCTGTGATGGGTAGTGGCAGCTAGATGCGGGAGGTCTCAAGCCACTACACTCCCTGAGCTGTTTCTTCTTACTCTTAGTTATATCTTCTCTTTCAGTTGGTAGTTGAACGTGTGTGTGTGTGTGTGTGTGTGTGTGTGTGTGTGTGTGTGTGTGTGTGTAGTATGCATATATGTGCTGTGGATATTGCTCTGTATAAATAAAATGCTGATTGGCTAGTAGCCAGGCAGGAAGTATTGGCGGGACAAGCAGAGAAGAGAATTCTGGGAAGTGGAAGGCTGAGGCAGAGAGACACTGCCAGCTGCCACCATGAGTACCAACATTGTGGCAAGATATAGATTTATAGAAATGGGTTAATTTAAGATGTAAGAACTAGATAGCTAGAAGTCTGAGCCATTAGGCCAAATAGTTTAAATAATATAAGAGTCTGTGTGTTTATTTTATAAGTGGGCTATGGGACTGCCGGGGCTTGGCGGGAGCTGGAGAAAAACTCTCCAGCTACACACACACACACACACACACACACACACACACACACACACACACACACACACACACACACATATATATATATATATATATATATATATATATATATATATATATATATGTCCTAGAGCTGAGGAGCTAGCTCATTGGATAAAAGCACTTATTACATAACTGTGAGTACCTGAATTTAGACTTCCCAGCACCTACTTAAACACTTGGTAAATCCATCAATGCCTGGTGGATGTGGGACCCCACCTGTAATTCCAGCATTCAGAAGGTAGAGAGCAGTGATCCTGGAGCCAGGACCAGCCATATAGGCAAGCTCAAGCTTCATCTGAATAACCCTGCCTCAGTGATTAAGGTGGAGAGGAATTTGGGAAGATGCCTGTTGTCAGCCTTGGGCTTCCACACTCATGCCCACATATATTCATACACACATACATAAACACACACATACTAATACACATATAAACATGCATTCATATCTCACAGACACATGTAAAGTAACAGAAACCAAAAGAAATTTAAATCCTAGATCTGTATCACCACCTGTGACTAACTATAATTTCAAATCAATCAAAATGAAGTAAATTTAAGTTCTAGCTCTTTCATCACTGGCCGCACTTCAAATGCTCAGTACAAGGCTTCTGGTGCCTGCCTGCCATATCATATGGTACAGAAGTCCTATGGATACTGTTTTTCTGTGTCACCTTGAAGACTGTAACATTAACAAAAGTCACTGAAAGGTTTCAGAACCCCATTTATGACTTGTGATTACCATTGCATTAGAACTGGACAAGGCCTCCATGACCATGCATCTAAGGACAAATGAACACCTCACTAATCTGCTGAGTGCCCCTGTAGCAGTGACACTGCTCTGACAGTTGTCACAACAACACATTGAAGAGCAGCAGCAGAGGTGTGAGCTTCGGTTTTTCAGCCTGACAGCGAAGAGAGCTAAATGGTAACATGAGCAAACATGGAGGCCAGGCTCTAATGGAGCCTCTACCTCCTAAGCTGCCCCAAAACTGTATGAAAGTCTCTGCTTGGTGTGGCTGGTACTTCCTGCATCTGAAATAAGTCCTCTTAGCTGTGGGACAGAGTCTGTCATGTGTGTTCTGCTTGGCTGCTCAGTGACACAGTCAGCCACTTCTTTGAGCCAGTATGCTCTAGGTCACAAGCAGGCTTTATGGCCTCCCCCTAGCCTGGAGAAGCTAGGTCACTTCCTCCTTGTAGACCAGTCAAGTGTTAAATACCATATCACACTCAACAATACTTTTCACACTCAGCCACTTGAAATAAACTATGCACCTTCATTTCTTTCCCATTTAGGAACAGTTCTGCAAGCTAGGGGGAGGGGGGAGTGCTTAAACAAGAAGATGCCTATTTATAGAATGTTGTTAAATATATATAATGACCCTCTGTGTCTGCGGATTTCACATTCATGGACTGAAAATATTTTTTAAAATGTGTTATACTGAACAGATATTAACAATTTTCCTGTCAGCATTCCCTTGACAATACAGTATAACAACCACTTACACAGTGTTTTTAATGCCGTAGGCATTACCAGTAACCTAAAGATGATTTAAAGTCTGCAGAAGATTGTGTTGGTTCTATACAAACACTACACCATTTTATGAAAGTAACCTGAGCATCCATGGACTTTGGTGTCTGCAGGAAGTCCTGGACCTAATCTCCATGGATACCAAGGGATAGCTATATCCACAAAGGGGAGAAAACAAACTAGTAATTGTAGGCTTGCACATGCAATGGGGCTTGATTGTTCAAAGAGTGTCTGTCAGGCACTTTCTAGGTGCCAAGCAGAGTTGGATCCTGAGGACAGCAATGAACACATTAGGCAACCATGGGGAGGGAACACAGTGGGAAACTTCAATAGGGGAGGGGGCAGTAAAAGCAAGACAGTCCACAGTATGTCTGCTGTGCTGAGTGCCAAAAGTGGAGTGGTACAGCAGGGGACAGAGACAGCTGCAAAGGCATGTGTGGGTGATGCTGGAAACAGTGTTGGGGGAGCCGGTACTGGGATAACATTTGAACAATGGCCTGAAGGAGCTGAGGGAGCAACCCAAGCCATGGAGAAGCAGAAATTCCTCCTCTGTCCTGTATCCTTCCCACATGTCTTCAGAGCATCACCACCCACCAAGGATTTGTTGAACATTACTTTCAAGAAGTCACTCTGAAAAAAAACAATTACCTGAGTTCTTTTCTTTAGTGTTGAATGTATGCATATTCCAACTATAAAATGATGCTATAATACTAAATATGTTCTTCCAGATAAAACAGCTACTGCCCAGAAATGTTCATAGACCCTCTGTCTCCAATTATTTGTCTTGTCTAAAGCAATTCTGATGGCTGGTTACAGTCTTTCCAAGACTTTTTTGAGACTTGAATCTTCTGAAAAGAATGGCTTTCCACATTCTCTCTCATTTACAGAAGGTTTGCCTTGCTTGCCATTAATGGCTGCATGCAAACATTATCTGAAAAGTATACCCTGGGTATTTCAAACATGAAGAGGAATGAGATAGAGACTGATGAGATCTCTGAGTAACAGGAGGAAGCTGGGAGAGCTCACACACACACACACACACACACACACACACACACACACACACACACACACACACACTGTCAGGTTCACCAGCAGCTCTTAGAATATCAAGAAGCGGAAGGCATCACATGAGGAACTCTACTGGTCCCCACCAACAGTAGTGAGTCAGGCCACTGGAGGATAACACTGACTAGCTACTTCACAGCCTCACACTTGGGCACACCCACCCCCAACAACAACCACTCAGTGCTTTCAGGAGAACAATGATACTAACTCTGTCTCTGTGTACCTTCTAAATTGCAACTTACTTGTTTGTCACTGATGAAACATGATTAGGAAATTTGCCTCAAAGAAATCTGGAAAATGTCATTTCTGAGCTTTAGCTCCTGGGATTCAGGAAAGATAGGGAGTCTGTTGTTGATTGTTTTACTTGTTTACTTTTTGGCTCTTTACTCTTTTGGGGGGCCCATCACCCAGCTCCCAAATAATTACACATGGAGTCTTATTCTTACTTATGAATGCACAATCTTAGCTTGTCTTGTTTCTAGTCAGCTTTCCTTAACTTAAATTATCCTGTCTACCTTTGCCTCTGGGTTTTTAACCTTTCTCTATTTCTGTATATCTTTTCTTTCCTTCTTATTCCATGTCTGGTTGTGTGGCTGACCTTTTCTTTTCTCATTCCTCAATCTTGCTCCTGATCCCAGATTTCTCCTATTTATTCTCTCTGCCTGCCAGCCTTGCCTGTCCTTTCTCCTGCCTTGCTATTGATTATTCAGCCCTTTATTAGACCAATCAGGTATTTTAGACAGGCAAAGTAACACAGTTTCAGAGTTAAACAAATGCAACATAAAAGGATCCAACACATCTTTACATCATTAAACAAATGTTCCACAACATAAGCAGATGTAACACATCTTAAAATAATATTCTACAATAGGAGTCTTCACCCAGGTGGATGCACAGTTCTGATACATACAGTCAACCCTCCTGCACAGTCAGGTTGCTGTGATTTTCCTGAATGATGCTCAAGAGTGGAATCTTTTTCCTCTACTCCAGCTTGGGGTAGGTCTATCTAAATGCTAGGGTCAATGCCTCACATCAGAAAACATAGCTATTCCTCCTGTGTAGCCACAGGTCCTTAAGAGTCATATGCCAGAAGAAGACAAGTAGAATTTTACCATTTTGGTCTGCCTTAAGTCTATGGGGGTGGTCACCTAGTAGACTATTAGCCTAGTGCTGTTGTCCCCAAGACAAGGCTGATGACCTGCCTCACAGACAAAGTTCTCCCCAACTTTCCCTCCTTCTTGAAGCTCTACACCATCACATTTAGCCTCCCTAACAGAATTTCTAGAGGTTATTATCCTTCCTAATAGACCTGATGAGGTCACCAGAGTCTCAGAGGAACATTAAGACACTTTCAAATTAGTTGCAATGAAATCTGGTTCCTTCTCTTCTCTGTGAAAGTTCCATGTACATAAAGCATTGTCCAATTTCTTTTCTCCCAGGGAAATGTGTTCCACAGGTCTTGGGAAGGGTTACTCCTCCCTTTAGAATACCTCCAAGATTTCATATCTATTAATTCCAAAATGGAAAGAAAACAAATGAAGTGTCCATGTAATTCTGAAAAGTTTCCCTCCTAGGGTGCCTACTCTGTTGCAGTGCATTTCCAGGAAGTGGGAGTGAAGCAAAGGATGATATACTCATAACTTCATGCATATTGCCCTGTCCTGAATTCTAGGTGATAAAACCATGACAGTCATTCAGGGATGTGTGCATTCACAGAAGGAAAAGTATGATAAAAATCTTTTCACAGAGTCAGAGCTGGTTTTATTTGTCCTATGTAATGTGATAGTATCTCTACCAGTAGACTGCAGATGAAGTAAACCTAAACACAGTTATCTCTTTATAAAACTCTGGAATTACAAACACATTTATATTGTATAGTGAATGCTCAAGGCATGCTAACTGGACAAAACAACAACAACAAAAAATGTGTTCCTGTGTGGAAACTAAATCCTCTCTCTTCTTGCGATAAACAGTAGCATCTAGTAGGAGACCAAAGTGTAGCCTATATAGCTCAGAATATCTTGCCTAGCCATTCTGCTCACAGAGACTTTGAAGATGTGGTGGACCCCTGCTGCAGCTGGATTGTTCCAGTTTTGTCTTTTCCAAGCCTTTGGTCTTTGGGTACTTCTTGCTCCCCTAGTCTACATTTTTCTGCAATATTTTTACTCCTAGTATGTAGGGATAGGGGCAGAGGTGACACAGGTTTGTAAAGCAAACTGGCTTCATGCTCTAATCCCAGAGAATGGTAAACACTATGTGGTCCATGCAGGGGCTGGAGAGTTACCTTCTTACCACTAAGAGGTGCTAGGGTGTAAGGGCCCAGTTTGGACTTAAAAGAATCACAAACCAGAATTGAGTCAGAGGCAAGCTGAGTTGATGAGTAGAGAGTACTACTATAGAAGTACTCAGTGTCCTAATAAGAACTTCAAGAAAATCAGCCAACAAATTATTATTCCTCTTAAGGTTTTTCTCATCTAACCAGAAATCAAGGATTAACCAGGCCCACTTCTTAAAGAAAATTCAAAGATTTGTCATGCATGAAAAAATTCACATAACTTCAAAAACTGACACTTGTAATATTGGAAGCCAAAGCCTTACTGAGTTAACAATGCTTGTTCATCAAGTTTCTTAAACGGTGTTAGGTCTGAACTGATTTCACCATCAAAACCTTCTTTTTCCAATGTGGCAGAGTCCCACGGTGAAATGTTAGACACTGGAAAAGTAAATACCATGAGCCATTACTAGCCAGTAACAGCCATCAACGGAAAGTATAGGAAGAGCTGTGATTCAGAATTAGCTGTAGAGAATTATTTGGCCACAGGATGATGAAGAAGTGGCACTTGGCTCCTATGATCTGAGCTTGAACAAGGCATTTTCCCCATTTGAGAAGTCCCCTCTATTTATATAATGAAAAGTCTGGATGGATTTCTAAGGGTTCTTTCACTAATGGATCTGTTAAATTAACCATAAGTGCTTCTCCCATTTTTTTAGTATAATATAAGTTGAAGCCAAGTCAAAGAAGGAAATATTTCTTCCATGAGCACAGCACTTTGCCCATCCCCCACCTGTGAGTGTTAGTGTTGTAAAAATGAGCTCTGGTTTCTTCTCCACCCAATGAGTTTGCTAGATTAGCATGTGGAGAGTCTAGAATAATACATGTATCGAGTGACCCTTTAGTAGCTGCTCTTTTAGCTTTTCCAAGAAGATTCCAAACTCAATTAAATTTCCTGAGTCTCCCTGCAAAGGCTGGGGGATGGATGCTTTAACATGGATGTATAAATTTATTAAAAGACAAGGTAAGATATTTTGAGATAAAATGTCAAAATGTTCTGGGTATAGTGGAACACACCTAGCATCCCAGTACTTGGGAGATAGAAGCAGGAGGATCTGGAGTTCAAGTACATCCTTGGGTTTATGGGAAGTTTGAGGTCAGTCTAGGTTACATCACGATGAGACTATGTGTTGGGAAAATACTAAAATCCTTTTTATCATTATTTTCATAAAAAATGTACATTACAAATTAAAGCATGGAAATATGCCTGCATCAAATTCATCTCAAGAGAAAAGTGAGTTGATGAGTGACTGAAACCTGGTGCTGTTCTCTGCAAATCAACATGACAAGATTTCCATTCTTCATCTAACATGTGCTCCAACAGTATATTCACAAGTGGCAACGATGGAAAGACAGTGGGGTCCTAAAGGATGTGTTTTTATCAGGGAGAAAAAAAATACTATCTTGGTGGGGAAAACTCAGCCTAAGGAGTGTGTGCTGCTTTCTATGAGCAGGGCCAGAGACACTGTATGTTTGCAGGGGTAGGAAAAAGCTGAGGACTGCTTATTGCAGGGGTAGATTGACTCTGGGGACTGCTCATGCAGTCTGTCTAAGCATGTCCCTAAGGTCTATGCACAGGGTTCCTGCCTGATGTGTGATCAAGTTGTTGCTATAGTAAACAAATACAAATTAGACCAAGACAGGTGCGATGCAAGGTTTCCACACAATAGCAAGAGGATGTGTCCCTAGAGAACACAAGAATGACAGACCTGCTTCTAGAGAGTCTCAGAACCATTCAAAAGACTCTACGGGAAATGAGGGAGGCCTGTGTTCCTCTGGAAAAGCAGATCTGTTGTATTTTCCATCTCATGATGTATGTACAAAGAGACACTCTTGTGTTGCCTCAAAATGACACAGCCTAGCGATCAGAAGTAACAATAAGGTAGGCCCCATGGAGCTTTGCCCAATAGTGGTTGGAAGATAATTAGAACATGGAACTTTCTACCCTTTCCAGCCCTCTGCCCAAACAGAGGCCAGCTGCCAGGTTTCCAACTCTCCTCTCTTGGGATTCAGAATGTCTACATATGCCTCTGTGTACATGGACACCTTTGAGCTGTACACCCATTGATTATCAAAATAATAAAGTGAGATCAGAATATTCCAGACAGAAACTTATAAGCCTTAGGCTTGAGATGAAGGGCAGCAGGAAGGCCTTTTAGCTGGTGATAGAGTGCTCCAAATTCATGCTTCACTAAACCTGGCTTGTGACCCAAGTATCTGCACTTTCTTCAATTCAAAGCAAACAACCTTGTGAAAATGGGTAAAGGGAGTTGGAGAAATTAATCAATGTTTAAGAGAACTTGTTGTTCAGGTTTGAGGACCCTGGTTTGATGCTCAGCACCCACATGATGGCTAACAACAATCTGTAAACTGCAATTCCAGAGGATCTGACACCCTCTCCTGGCCTTTGTGGGTATTTAACACATATGGTTCACATATATATGGACAGGCAAAACACCCATACACATAAACATTATTTTAAAAGACTTATTCTTAAATGGGCAAAAAATATAATTATATTTCTCCAAAGTTGTACACATGACCTATAGTGTCAAAAAAAAGCCATTCTATACCATCAACCATTAGGAAAATGCAAATGAAGTCTCATGATCAGCAATCCTCCTCCTGGGCATACATCCAGAGGAGATAAATCAGTATGCTGAGTTCTGCATGATCAACTTATCAGAGTACAGTAGTCAAAATTTAGAATCCACCTAAGTGTCTACCAACTAACAAGTAAATATTTTTTTAATGTGAAATACTATTCATCCACAAAAATGAATTGAATCCTGTCATTTGCAATAATGTAGATTAACTTAAAGGAAATGTAATATATATTTAATAAAAAGAACTCATAGAAGTAGAGAGTAGAATTGTAGTTACCAGAGGCAGGGGTAGTAAAGCACAGGTAAGGACACACACATGTTGTTCAAAGAAATGTATAATTACAGTTAAGTGGGAGAGATATGCTTGAGAAATATATTGTGCAGTGTGATTATGGTTAATGGCAATGCATTGTACTCTTCAATATAACGACATCAAATTGAAGAGTACCAGACACAGAAAATGATAATGATGTGAGCAAATGCATTTGTTAACTAGATTTAACTACTCCACACGGCCTATAAACTTCAAAGCATCATGCTATATTATATAAATAAAATTTAATCTAAATTTTAATAAAAAAATAAAAGAAATGAAGGCAAAAATAAAAATGGGATGCTAATTCCAAGATGTATGGATAAATGGAATATGGTAAATGTATACAATGGGATAGCATAAGGCTGTGAAAATTAATAGAAATTAGACTTAATTAGTGATGTTCATTTATACATAAAAGTTAGCAAAATAAAAGTAGTCTAGGCTGAAGAAGAAAATACACAAACTATAAAAATTGACATAACGCTAACCCCAAACTTCAAAAGGATACATGCATGCTACTCCACTCTGTAAGAAAAAGCCAAGAGTCCAACTCTCCCTACTGAACTACTGGCTAGTAAAAGATTCTGAGGGAGAGAAAGTCAGTATCTTCATATGTGTACATACAAGTGAGCCTACCAGGCTTCAGTGGCTATCTCCAAATACATGGTATTACAGACTTCCATGGTTAAACTCAGTAAGTCATAAAACAAAACAAAACAAAAAGGCATAAACATGGGATGGGATCTATAGAAAGTTGGGGCCACAGCAGGGATGACAGGGAGATAAAAGGCAGTAAAAAGAGGATGGGTAAGAGTAATCAGAATGTATTACGTTCATGTTTGAAATTATTTAATTAGTCCTTTAAAAGAATCCTGTATGTTTCTACACAGTACAAAGCTTTATGGGTAAACAATTCTGAAGTTCCACACTTTATAAAAGAGACAATGAAGGAAATGGTGGATATTGTCAACGTCTTTATGGAATATGAAAAAAATCACATACTTTTAACTTGTTCCAATTTCTACCCCTTATCTGTTATCTGGGAGACACCATAAGATCATTTTCATCTTGCATTCTATTTTCCTTATGGTGGCCAACTTGGAAATAATGTATTCCAAACTTGCTATGTGGTATTTCCTGCCTTGGGGAAAAATTCATGTCCCATGGCAGCTATTTTTGCCTTGCACCAGGAGGTCTTTCTTTCTCTATGTACCTCTGCTCTCTAAGTCAATGGATCTGTCTGATATCTGTGGCCAGTCAAGCTCTTACCCACCACTCTCTCCTGCCATAGCATCTAACCCATTGAAGATCAGTCAGAAGAGACAGAGGGGATACATTTTCCAACATGATTAACTGTGAGTTGGGAGGACAGCTATGCGTTTCTACCTACAAAGGGAATGATGGACAGCCTCTCACTACCCTATGCCAGACAGCAAAATAAGCACAGACTATGTGCCAAACACAGGTTTGGAAACTTGAGATAAATCCACAGAGTGAGAGGGGAGGGTAGAGATGGCATGGAGCATGAGGGAGCAATGACTTTAACAAAGTGTCTACTTTCCTTTCTGTTGCTGTGATAAAACACTCTGACAAAAAGCAGCTTAGAGGAGGAGAGGGTTTATTTGGCTCATAATTCTCAGTTACAGTTCATCATTGAGGGAAAGTCAAGGCAGAAAATTGAATGACTACTTACACCTGATCCACAGTCAAGAAGGGGGAAATATTTCACACAGCACTATCTCTGGCCAGGGAACTCACTCCATAGTCAAGGAGCATAGCAGAGACCATAGAGGAAGAAAGACTGCTTGCTGGCTCAAACAGACTCAAACTTAGCTAGCTTCCTTATATAGCCCAGGGCCACCTGGCCCGCTCACAGTGGGCTGGGTCCTATGTCAATTAACAATCAAGACAATTCCTCACAGACATGACTATAGGCCAATTTGATCTAAGGAACTCAATTGAGGCTCACCACTCATGTGATTTCTAGGTAGTGTCAAGTTGACAGTTAATCTAACTAGGACACATAGTAAGCACACCAACTACCAATATAAAATAGCCTGTTTTCAAATTTCCATTAATATGTATGGCAAACTGTGAGGTATAGATCCACCTGGTCATTTATTTCCTAGTGTGAATAACCCCCCTACTATTTCTCCCTTCTGATATGATATCTACACCCCCTGTATTATTCCAAATGCTCAAACTTGATTTCCCAGCCCTCCATGCCACCAATGATGGTCTGTGCTGGTATAGCTCTACTTATAAATCTCACAATTCACATCCATGGAAGTCATGAATATGTCTCCTTCCTTGGCAAAGGGGACACACAGAAGGGAATGAGTAGGGGATCTAGAGATGAGGAGATTAGACTGGATTCCCTAGGTGGCCTCAGTATGATCTAAGTACCCTTAGAAGGAGGAGACGGCAGGAAGGCAGAAATGCAGTCATGGTACAAGGGCTTAACCATCCCCTGTTGCCTGTGCAGCTGCAAGAGTTTCCAGGGCCAAGAATGTAGGCAGTCTCTAGAGGTTGGTGAGGGCAAGGAGATGCCTTCTGCCTCAATTCATCTCCACCAAGGAGCACAGCCCTGCAACCCCTCAACATTAGTCCAGGAAGAGTGAGTCTGTATTGCTGCTCTTCAGAACTGTTGGATAATAAACATGTACTGTTAGCTGCCACTGTTGCTTCTTAGAGGCATGTTATTTCAGCACCCAAAGGAAGATAATACAGTGTCCTTTGCCAAATAAACAGTTGAGTCTTTTCTTTATCCCTTTCCTGCTTGGAATGTGGATATGAAGGTAGGGAGAGAAAAGCCATATTGCAATCTTGAGGCAATACAGAGGACTGGGGAGGCTTGATATACAGGAAGCCAGAGCAGGAGTCTGACCACTACCAACATGTTGTCACCAGAGATAAATGGCATGCATTAGTTTTTCAGTTTCTTTTCAGTTTTCACTGTATATACTCACTGTACATGAGACTGTGTTAAATAAGAGCACTTACACAAGTATGCATTGCACACTCATTTTCACACCTTCTCTGTTTTTATTTCACTATATAAGGACTTTATAGAAGGGTATATTGGACCTCCCATTCCCATTGCTTTGGGAGAAACTGTGAGAGTTTAGAAAATTTATGGGCAAGTTATTAAATACAGAAGTATTAAAAATTAAGCTCCATACTCATTCAATTAAGTAAGTCATATTTTAAAAAATGGTAGTGTGGTGGTTTGAATAGGTATGGCCCCCATAGACTCATATGTTTGAATACTTGGCCCATAGGGAGTGGCATTATTAGGAGGTGTGGTCTTGTTGGAGTAGGTGTAGACTTGTTGGAAGAAGTGTGTCACTGTAGGGGTGGGCTTTGAGGTTATATATGCTCAAACTACACCCAGTGTCTCAATTCACTTCCTGTTGCCTGCAGATTTTTTTTTTTTTTTTTGAGACAGGTTTTCTCTGTATAACAGCCCTCACTGTCATGGAACTCACTCTGTAGATGAGGCTGGCCTCAAATTCACAGAGCTCTACCTGCCTATTCCTCCTAAGTGCTAGGATTAAAGATGTGTGCCATCACTACCACCATGTGTGGATCAAGATGTAGAACTCTCAGCTCTTTCTCCTGCACCATGTCTTCCTGCATGCCACCTTGTCCAGTCATGATGATAATGAACTAAACCTCTGGAACTGTAAGCCACCCGCAATTAAATGTTTTTCTTTTAAGAGTTGCTGTGGTCGTGCTCACTTCTGCAGCACATATACTAAAACTGGAACGATACAGAGAATAGTTGCTGTGGTCATGGTGTCTCTTCACAGCAATAGAAACCCTAAGGCAGAAGTTGGTACCAGGAGTGGGTTATTAGTGTAATAAGCCTGACCATGTTTTGGTTAGAGAAATGTTGATTTTGGGATTTGGGATTAGAAAAGCAGTTAAATGCTTTAAGTGGGGCTTAATGAGCCAAACTAGTGGAAGCTTGGAAGACAATGGTGCTTAGGGTAATTTGAACTGTGGGCTTGGCTCAAGAGGTTTCAGAGGAGAAGAGTTTCAGTACGTTGCCTAGAGATCATTCTTGTGATATTTTGGTGATGAATATGGCTGCTTTTTGCCCTTGTCCAAAGAGTCTGCCTGAGGCTAAAGTGAAGAGATTTGGATTAATTCTGTTGGCAGAGGAAATCTCAAAATAGCCCAGTATAGACTGTCATGTGGTT
The DNA here is from genome assembly GCF_007827085.1 of Peromyscus californicus insignis. NCBI lineage: Eukaryota > Metazoa > Chordata > Mammalia > Rodentia > Cricetidae > Peromyscus > Peromyscus californicus. The sequence continues at coordinate 37,108,468 of NW_026294424.1, forward strand.
GGTTATTAGTGGTAACTCTAATGAAGGTTTATAATGAAAAGGAACAAGCTGAGCAAGTAAAATTATAAAATGTACAGATTGAGGAGAAAATGTGTATCAGAAAGTGGAATGGAGCCAAGTCCCATGTTCAAGGAGATAAACAGATTAAAGAAGAACAGGATGTTAAATGGAATAAAGGGAGTGGTGACCTCAGGGCAGACTCCATCCAGCTAAGCTTCCAACTTGTGATAGGGAATTAAAGAAAAGCTTAGAGCCAGGTATTGTGGTACACACCTTTAAACCCAATACTCAGAAGGCAGAGGCTGGCAGATCTCTAAGTTCAAGACCAGTTTGGTCTACAGAGCAAGTTCCAGAGCAGTCAAGTTTAGGCAGTAAAGGAACCCACTGAAAACAGAAGAGCTGGTGAAGATGTAATTGAATGGGGAGTCCATGTTCCAGTCAAAGCAAGCAGCAGAAATAGTTAGCTTTGGCCTTGTGGTTCTGGTTTTAGAGTCAAGGATAGAAGAAAGAGGTTATGAAATCTCTCTCCATAACTAAGGAAAGCCACTAAGGCCAGACATGTGTCAGGAGTGTCCCTGAATGTGTGAAGCTGTGAAGTTGAAGCCTGGATTGCCTTGGAGACTCCAAAATGTTAAGAAATGCCAGAATCATGGGATAGAACCAGCTCAAGAGAAAGAAGTGTACTGCAGCCAACAAAGATAAAAGGAGTTGGAGATCTGAAGAGAGTTTTGACATCAGACATACAGATGCAGAATTTCGAGTTTGGTCAGCTGGTTTTCGATCTTGCTTTGGTTCAGTATTTGCTTATTGTCCTCCCTTTCCTCCATTTTGGAACAGTTATATATATATACTGTGCCATTATATGTTAGAAGTATGTGATCTTCTTTTTTTATTTTATATAGATTACAATTAAGAGATTGCATGAGTCTCAGAAGATATTTGAACTTTGGAGTTTAGAACAAGTTTGAGACTGTTATAGACTATGGAGATTTTTGAAGCTGGATTAAATGGATTTTGCATTATTTTATGGCTACAAGCCTATGGGGGTCAGGGAGTGGAATGTGGTGGTTTGAATAGTTATGGCCCCCATAGACTCATGTGTTTGAATGTCTGGCCCATAATGGCCCATAGGTGGTAGCATTATTAGGAGGTGTGGCCTTGTTGGAGGAAGTATGTCACTGTGGGGGTGGGCTTTTGAGTAATATATGCTGAAGCTACATCTAGTGTCACAGTTCAATTCCTGTTGCCTGTGGAACAAGATGTAGAACTCTCAGCTCCTCCTCCAGCACCATGTCTGCCTGCATGCCACCATGTCCTACCATGATGATAATAAACTGAACTTCTGAAACTGTAAGCTATCCCCAATTAAATGTTTTCCTTTATAAGAGTTGCTTTTGTCATGATGTCTCTTCAAAGCAATATAAACCCTAACTAAGACAGAAGTAAGCATCCATCATTTCCTAAGTTTACAAGAGAAATCACTCTTCACATTGTTGGGTCTATAGTGTATGCATCTCTTTTGTCTGAGCACAGGAGATGCTTCATCTTACCAACTTCATCATCACTATCTGTAATACATACCATATGGATCTCTGTATCTCTTTACAACTCCACACTCAAGAACGTCACTTTGGTGGTGTGAGATCAGCCTTGAGAAGAAACAAAGCATGCACTGTGGACATAGCAAACATTATTAATGAAGGCTCTATTTTTTCCCAAAAAAGTCTATTATGGCAGCCAAATATGTTAAGAAAATTTTTAATTGACATGAAATCAGTGCCTATTTATTATGTACAAAGGATATTTAGATACATTATTGAGACACTCCTCACATCTGTGCTTTTTCTGTAATGAAAAGATTAAAACTCCTTTCTTGTAGCTTTTTGAACTATATATGTTACCTATGGCCACCCAACTGTGCCATATAGCACACTAGAACACCTTTCCCCTAACTGTAACTTAGCATCCAAGAGCAACCTTTCACTACCCTCCTCTTTTCTCTCCTCAGCCTCTGGTAACCACTACTCTATTCTCAACTTTTATGAACCCAACTTTTTAAAATTCCCCATGGGACCCAGGGATCCATAAGGGTGACCCCAGCTTAGACTCCTAGCAATAGTGGAGAGGGTGCCTGAACTAGCTTTCTCCTGTAATCAGATTGGTGACTACCCTAATTGTCATCATAGAGCCTTCATCCAGTAACTGATGGGAGCAGATGCAGAGATCCAAAGCCAATCACTGGGCCGAGCTCTGGGAGTTCAGTGGAAGAGAGGAAGGATTACATGAGCAAGGGGGGTCAAGATCATGATGGGGAAAGTCACAGAAACAGCTGACCCAAGCTTATGGGAGCTCATGGACTCTTGACTGACAGCTAGGGAGCCTGCATGGGACTAACCTAGGCCCTCTGCATGTGGATGACAGTTGTATAGCTTGGTCTGTTTGTGGGGCCTCTAACAGTGGGACCAAGATCTGTCCCTGGCACATGAGCTGGCTTTTTGGAACCTACTCCCTATGCTGGGATGCCTCACTAAGCCTTGATGCAGCAGGGAGGAGCTTGGTCCTGCCTCAACTTGATGTGCCATGCTTTGTTGACTCCCATGGGAGGCCTTACTCTTTCTGAGAACTGGATGGGGTGTAGAAAGGAAGTTGAGGGGAGGGAATAGGAGGAGAGGAGGGAGGGGAAAATGTGATTGGTATGTTAAGTAAATAAATGAATTAATGCATGAATGAATGAATAAATAAAATAAAATTCCCCATGTAAGTGAAGTCATGAAGTTCTATGTAGAAAGGCATAGAAGTAGCTGGGTTATTTCACAGCATAATGGCTTCCATCACATTCATCCTTGCTAGATGGTATGATTTCATCCTTTGTGATTCAGTAGTATTCCACTGTATAGATGTACCATAATTTCTTTACCCATTCATCTGCTGAAGGACCCTGAAGTTCCTGTTTCATGACCATTATGAACAGTGCTGCAATGAACACGGATGGAAAGACGTCTTTTTAACAGTGGTTTCATTTCCTTTCTATATATTCCCAATAGTGTGATTATTGAATCAGATGGTAGTTCTATTTTTGAGACAAGTCCATTTACAGTGGGTTTTCCAGTCTCTTTAACTGAGTAATAGCACTTATAGTAAGATACAGAACTTGACTTCTTACAACTCAAGTTATATTTACACAGAACCAAATACTCTTGGTGGTTCCTTTGAATAAGTGTCTAGGAACTATGCAAGGCATGCTCTTTCTTACTGTTTTTTTTTTTTTTTTCAAAATTCTCATTACTTTCCTTAAGTGTAAATAGTGCAACTATATTTCTCAGGTGAAAAAGAAATCATGAGATATGCCATGACTTGTGCTTAGTTGGGGACTAAGATAGGACCTGAGCATCCCCTCCTTTCACCTGGAAATCTGTGTTTACACTCCTGCAGCACAAGTGTTTTGAGCATGGTAGACAGTGACTAAATATTTGTCGAGTTATTTACACAAGGATGACTCTTCCAAAGAGTCAGGGACCCACTGCTCTGCTTATATGTAAGGCAACACCCTCTCCAAATATACAAAACACACTGGCATCAGGCTGCTTTCTCTAAACATCAAAGCCAACCCTGAAACACTTATGGTTAGAAGATTAGATTTCATAAACGTATTAAATTTATTTTTTTTTAACAGCATCACTGGGGGAGGCACCGTGGTTACAATTCTCTCATCTTGAAATAGACAGAGAGCAATTTCCTCCTTTGCTGGCTGTCGGCCTGGCTTCCAAATCATTCCCCCCAGCCTTGGCGGAATTTCAATGACTCTAAAATTAATCTGTTGGGCAGAGAGTATGTCCAGTGCCTTGAAATTCTGGGAGCTTTGCTGTGGTCTCAAAGTTGGTGCCGAGATGAGAGGTCAGAGGTGAAATTCCAATACTCTGTCCCACTGGAAAACCCTGTAAAAACATTTCTCCCTTGGCTTTCCAACAGGTAACCCCACAAAATATTCTGAATTGGAGTGGACAACAGCTATGAGAGAATAATAAGCCTTATGTATGGTGATTTTATTAATTTATTCAGCATTTATTTGAATTCCTAAGGCAGACAGACATGTAAACAAATAAACAATGGGTCTTGTCTAGGTGAAAATACATGTACCAGCTGCTAGGCTCCCAAAGAACCTGGGATGATAAGGCAATGTTTTCAACAATGGGTGAGGTTTGAGGTTAGGTTTAAAGGGAAATGGACATGTGTAAGGAAATAAGGTGAGGTATTCCAGACAGGGAAAGGATGGGAGGTTACACTTCAAGTGGTCCAGTTATGAAACTTAAGTTGTAAGTCCCAGAGAAGCAGAATAATACCAAAGTAAGCAAGGGCAAGAGGCATAGGATGGTTGAACACCATACTCAATGCCACATGCAGTGGGAACCATCCTAAGTTTTATTCATGGGATAATATAGGCACATTTGTGGTTACAAGCCATCCTAGCACCTGGATATCAATGAAGAGCTTTTTGGAAAAGCATATGCAGAAGAGGAGGATAAAGAATGGGGAGAAACCAATACCAGTGCTGGAAGTACTATGGACAGAGGATGGGGAGATTGTTCATTGTTAAAGCACTTGCCTTGCAAGCCCGAGGACCCGAGTTTGTTTCCAAAACTCTATTTCTTTAAAAAGCGGGGTGTGTTGTGCACACTTGTAATCACAGTGCTTGGGAAGCAGAGACAGGGTGATCCCTGGGGCTCACCAGCAAGATACTCCAGCTTTTAATGTTTGTGGGATAGAAGCATGGGAGTCTGACTAAATCTCAGCAGAGGGTAGATGACAGAAATACACTTGTAATACACTGGGGGGTTAGCAGTGTTTTGTGTGTGATGGGATAACACTGTATATCAACATGAGTAGGCTAAGACATGCCCAGAATGTTGGCAAAACCTCACTTCTGAATGCTTCTGTAAGGATGTTTCCAGAAGAGATTTGAAGTTTGAACCACTATACTCCTCATCAATGTGGGTGGGCATAATCTATGGGTTGAAGAAGGGCAGATTCTCTTTTTTCTTAAGCTAGGACATCCATCGCTTTCTGCCTACAAACATTAGAGCTCCTGGATTTTGGATCTTGGAGCTTTATGGCTTCAATTATTCAGGCCTTTAGCCCTGCACTGAATCTCACTACTCACTTGACTCTTCAGCTTTAAGGCAAAATAATATGGGACTCCTCTGCCTCCATTATTACATGATCCCAGTTCCCATAAGTCTCTGTCTCTTTATCCCTCCATCCATACTTTGCTATCTAAAAAACCTTGGCTAATAGATACAGTGAGAATAGCTAAAGCCAGAATGAAAAACTGAAGAAATAGTGACTATCTCGAGTGAGAAGAGAAGCAATGTCTTAGTTAGGGTTTCCATTGCTGCAACAAAACACCATGACCAAATGCAAGTTGAGGAGGAAAGGATTTATTTGGCTTACACTTTTAGATCATAGTCCATCATTGGAGGAAGTCAGGATAGGAACTCAGGCAGGGCTAGAATCTGAAGGCAGGAGCTGATGCAGAGGCCATGGAGGGGGGCTTCCCCTGGCTTACTCAGCCTGCTTTCTTATAGAACCAAGGACCACTAGTTCAGGGATGGCACCACCCACCATGGGCTAGGTCCTCCCCTAGTGACCACTAATTGAGAAAAAGGCTTACAGTTGGATCTCATGGAGGTATTTCCTCAACTGAGGCTCCTTCCTTCTCTGACAACTCTAGCTTGTGTCAAGTTGACACACAAAACCAGTCAGTTCAGGCAACAAGAGCAACCTTTTGAGAACCAACATGGAAGGAGTGGGTGAGAGAGACAGGTGCAAGGAGATATGAGCTGAAGAAACAAATATTGTATATAAATGACAAGAGACCAAAGACATGGGTCCACTATAGTATGGAGACACCAAGTCCCGACACACACCCTGAGAAAGGCATCAAGGGTCCTGTGTGACTCTTGCAAGAGCTGCTTTAGTGAGTTGGAGGAAATGGAACTCAGAACTCCTTGTGATCTAACATGTAAGTGACGCATGAGAGTCAGTACAGAGAGAAGTTAGGAGCACTCAAAGTGAAGAGCTTCAGAGAATGAAATGCATATAATATGATTGAAAACACAAGGGAGATACGACTATCTCCTATAAGATCCCATAGGAGGTGCATGGACAGAAGACAGAAACCACAGCAGAGAGAATGGCCTGAGACAGGTGAGTGATAAGCAGCAGCTGAGACTGTTAGCACGGCAGGCATGGAGACTGACTTGTCAATGTTGCCAGACACTGAACCACTTAACACAGAACTAGGAAAACCAACTGTGTGGGAAAATATCAGAAAGGGTATGTAATTATGACATGTTTACCAAAGGAAACCATCACACACAAAAAAGAAGACACGATAAAGTAACACTAAATGAAAAGTTTGAAAGGTGACAAACAATTATTATTAAAGGAAGCTTCAAGTAAGTTTTAGAACAAAAGTATTAGAAAACCCATCCTCATGTCAAGGTAGAGGGATTTTTGTGACTGTTTCCAACATTATACATACATATATATGTATGTATATGGTTTTTGGATAAAAGGTTTCTCTGTGTACCCCTGGCATTCCTAGAACTTGCTCAGTAGACCAGGCTGGCCTCGAATATTTTTATTTGTTTTACTAGATTTGTCTTCAAAAGATTCTAAAAACTAAAGGTAAAAAATGACGAACTTCATAGCCACCATGTTTTCCATAGACAATGATTCTTCTACGTTAACTTTGCCAAGAATCTGATTCTGATAGCCTTTTCCCCTCACAGAAATCTTTCTCCCATCCATCAAATTAACATGTGATGGGACCTTCCCTCCAACCTCATAATTCGATCAGCTTTTGACCTGAGAGCCTTTTGCCCATGGAAATAAGACATCTCTATGTTAAGGTACTAACACAAAGTTTTGACTGAGGGAAAGATAGGACAATGGAGATGATGTCTGTGATACTGGTGAGGACGGGATGAACTGGCTTCTTACAAAGCTCCCAACAATTTCCTGGTATGTCTACACACACCCCTTCACTCCCCACCCCTGTTCTCTAAGCCTTTTAAAGCTGGAGGCCTATTTGCACTTCTGTGGAATCTCTGACCCCACCCCCACCCTAGAGGCAGCACATAGCTGAGGTCAGGTGGTGCCACATGAGTTGGGAGGGGTAGAGGGTGGGCTGAACTCAATGGAAAGGTCACCTGGACAAGCAGTGGGGGTGGTGGGTAGGGATTCCAGGACAGGTGGTAGGTGCCATTCATTTTCTTAGGTTGTATATGCTATAAGGAGCTTATCAAGAAGTGTTTACAAATTCAGAGACCTTGCTGTTTTAACAGATTAACAATAACATATTGGTTCAGTAACCTGACAGCCCATTTACATGAACGGTTAGTTTACACTTGACTCTTTTCCTGGACAGTAGGCAGATAAAGAGGCCATCAGGTTGATGGGGAGGAGGCTGGCCATGCCCAGAACTTCCATTAAGCAGTTAAGAATGGGATTTGGGTACTCTGTCCACCCTGCAATCCACACAGAACTCACAATTCACTCTGTCCTAAGTAGAAATAAAAAAAATCTCCTACCCAGACCTGCCTGGGCCCATTTCCAAACAACTCCAAGCACTGAGGAATTTCACCACTAAGAGAAAGTATCATAACCACCCCATGACAGGCCAATCACATTTTCATATTTGAACTTGAAAAATCTGCCCCCCAGTAAAATTAACTACATGTGCTGTGTCTTCATCTGTGTCAGCTGCTCTCACCTCCATGATCTCAACTATGTTGAAACATGAAGTGTTCCAGACAAGCTTGTGTAGTAAGTGCTAAGGCGGCTAGAGTAGACGAGCATGTCCTGGCCCCTTCCTTTATCTTCTCTTCAATGTTTCTACCTACCATGAGTCTGAACAGCATGGTCAGTAAGCAGCTATTAGGCACCCTGAGAGCTATATACAACTTATCAAAACATATAGTGAACACTTACCCCCATACCAGGAACTTTGTAGAGTGCTATAGAATGCTTTCTCATCTCATTCTTAAAATCACCTAGAGATAAATAGTGATGCCTACATCTTACATATTAAGAAACTGAAGTTTAGAGAAGCTGAGAAATCTTACCAAGAGTGATGTAGTTCCTAAGTGGAAGAGCCAGATGCTAGTCCTAGTCTGTCAGGCTCTCAAACTATTTCCAAAAGACTATGTTGTTTCATTTCCTTGTGACTTATGAAGCTCTGTGTGTTCACACATTCACCCAAGTGCTTAACGAAGCGAATAAAAGGCATTTGTCATGGTAATCCCTAATGGAGATAACAGAAATATTAGCAAAGGCCCAAGTGAAAACAGTTCAAGTGAGGCCTAATTTTTTACAAGGCCAAAGAATGATTTACTTTATCACAGTAAAGAATTTTATTTGACAAACACATACTTTATCATCTCTGGTCTGCTGAAAATGTAAGTTTACATTTTTCCCAGCCATAAAATTAAAATAATTTTGGCTCCAAAAACTTAAAAGAAATCTCATTCTAGCTTCCTTTCCCTAGAAATGTAGATGCTAAATATGGAACCTGAATAAGCATGAGGACTGTTAGATAGGGCAGATGCTTGTGTCAGGAGAGGCAAGTTCAAATCTCACTCTTGCCTCCTGCTGGTGGAGTGACCTTAGATGAGACATTTCTCTCCTATTTCACAACTTCCTGGTCTATAAAACTTGAGAATCTCGAATCTCACTGCAGTCTAAGGTTAGGACTACATCAGAGGGCCCAGATGAAGTGCACGGCAGGAGTGAATGGTGGACGTTGGCCATTATAAAAACTGTGTGTACCTAGTTTGGCACCTAGTGTATTATACTTATTTGGTACATTTTCAGTCCCTCCATTCTGCCTTCCTACCTCTTCAGCTGTCTGAGGGTTGGCCTAGAAAGGCAATGCCAAATCAAAATGGGTTCCACCAACCGGTTGTGAAAGAAGTGAGGAAACACTTCTATTTGCTCAACTTTTTTGGCAACTTCTACCACCATACCTGCCTCTAACCCAGCATAGAGAAGCAAGCCAATCCATTACTGTGCCACTGACCAATTTAGAAGACAAATTTGGGCATAGAAATGAGAACAAAAGGCAGGGCTAGTGTAAGAAAATGGTTGATTAGAAGGGGCAGTCTAGAGGTAAAGCCAAGAGTGGCTAAATGTGCTGGTATATGAGCAGTCTGGTGACATGTTCCTCCCACACTGTGTACAGATGGTTCTACTTCCATGTGCAGTGTGGGAGTAATGAAAACAACCTGGTATCGGAGAGGCAATCTGCCTTTTTTCATTTCTAACTCACTAGCCCAGAAAGCTGGTCCATTGGAGGACTAGAAAGAACACAAGTGTGAGGGTCTAAGCTCAGTGCACAAGGCTGTCAGTACACACCCATGGGAAAGGGTATGGGAAGGGGCTGTCATTCTCAGGCAGCCATCACTTCTTTCCCCCTCCTCACCCTTTCCCCCATTCAGGTGAACTCTCTTGCTATACATGGTCCATGTGCCACATTTCCTGTGAATGGAGTCTCAGGAAACCCAGGATAACAGAAGGTCATTCTAGCCCACATGATTCTTCCTCTAGCCCAGGAGTTCCTTGAGGCAGACTCCTGTCTGTGTGCCCTATGTCCCCAGCCCCAGCCTGAACATTTTGCCTTCTGACAAAGTTTAACAAGCAATTTTCTGTAGTGTCATGAGCATTATAGTCAAAGTCTGAAGCTTACAGGCAGAGGGCTGCAACCTGATCTGCAGAGGTTTGATCCAGGCTACCCATCAGGCCACCATGCACAGCATCAGTGTTGCAGATACTTCACTGGCCCTCCAGGACAGAAAAATGTCTTGTTCCAATAAAGCAGTAAAAAGGTTCCCCAAGAGACGAAAGTAGTGGCCTGAAAAAGGAATGTGTATTACCTGCCTTGTATGAAGGATCCATGTGTGCCAGGAAAGGCCTTATTCACACATAGCTTTTAGTTGGCCAAAGTAACTTTTTAAACTGGATTAGAAGGCCCAGTAATGACTCATCACTACACTCCTCATTGTCTTACACTCTTTAGTATTTCTCATTCATTTGTCACAACCCTGCAATAGAGTGCAACAACACATAAAGTAAAACTTCCACCTTTGGGAAGCAAACATTTGAAGGTTCTTTCCTAGGCCAGACTCACTCTTCTCCACTTTGTCCCACTTTTCCTCCTTCTGGAAGTACAACACTCCACTCCTAGAGCCCATTCTAATCTATCTGAAGACCACTATCTTGGCCCTCTCATTCTGGCCTTCTCCTTCCATACTAACTAAGCACAGTCTTCTTTTAACCATTTCATATGTTGTCAAATCCCCTAACCTTACTTGGAATGTGCTGTTCTCCTCTTAAAGAAGTATTTATAAGGGGGAAAACTGTAGGCACAGGCCAATCTCTGGCAAATCAATTACAATTCAAAACACAGCATCAAAAGCCTCACTTGAGAGTTTAATATAAATGCAGAACCCCAAGTCCTGCTGACCTGCTGACTCCAGACTACCCAAGTGCTCAGACTGTGAATGCAGCCTAAGATTACACTGATTCTTGATGATAACTGTGATACACTATTGGTCCTGTTGCACCTATCTAAACCCTGTTTTTAAGCATACTTCTTGGTAAGGGACAGCCTATCATAATAATGGATTTATACCTTGATATATTATGCATGTACCTACACCTGAGGGGCAAAATAAAGGTCTAGCTTCATATCTGTCTGGGAACCCAAGCAATGACCTTATACAAGAAGAAAATTGTTTTAAAAGAAATAAACATTAGAACAAATGATAAAAGAAAATTAACAAATACTCTTAAACAGCTCAAGGCACAGCTTGATCCCAGGATGCCTTATTGCTGACCTTCCCTCATCCTGCTTTTATACAGTGAGCCACACTCCTTTCCTTGTGCAGGCGTTCCCTTTGTGATCTCAAGAAGGCTGCAAATGTCCCTAGAGCTACATCCTTTTCCATCCTACTCCACTGGCTAGGTAAAGAGTCTTCTGAAACCTTCTCGGGTTTTTCTGTTTGTTTATTTGGTTGGTTGGTTGGTTTAGATTTTTTGTTGTTTTGGGTTTTTTTCTTCTTCTATTTCAGAAATCTCAGCAAACATCCCCTTGTCTTATTAGTCCTGATAGGAGTTATCAGCTTATCTCTGAGCCAACCACCAATACAAATGGAATCTATATCCTAATGGGTTTAAGCTAATGAAGGTTCTAGAACTAAGAGTGGCTGGAAAGGGGGGACTCCACCAAGAATGGAAGAATTGTGGCTGCTGATGGCAGACCTGCATTTCTCTTTCCTTGAATCTTGAACTGTTTAGGACATCTAGCATTACAGCCCATATTAGCATAGGTTATGGGAAAACCCTTTTCTATTTTAAACATCACAAACATTTAAACATTGTATTTTATTTTATTTTATCATGCTCTATCACTGTTTCAGTGATCAACTCTAAAGGGCCCTGGCTTACCTCCTCCCAGAATAATAAGGCAGTCACAGGAATTCTTCAGGCCACTCCAAAAACCACTCATGAGTGGTTTGCCACACATAATAAAGGGTGCACTTGAGGGGCAGCATCCAATGACCAGTTCTGGCGAAAGACCTTTGTGTTTTTCAAAAGTTCAATAAGCAGCAGAAGTGACTGTGACCACAATGTGTTTGAAACATTATAGCATGTTCCTTCAAGAGACAAAGATGGTAAAACTTATAATTCCTTAAATTAAAAACTGTATACAGGAGAGGTTAACAGTCAAAGTAAAATAAGCATGGATTCTATATTATTGTTTCATAAATAACCCTCAAGGTATAGGGAAATTTGGTAATGCAGAATTCAGAAACCCGCATCCTCTGTGCTGTTCTGCATGCAGTTTGTGTTTGCTTTACCTATACTGGAGTCTCAATTCCTGGTCACTGGTTACACTTAAGTGACATATAGAAAACCAATGGAGCTGAAGATGCAAGGGAAAGGGGGGCTAATTTATCTTCATCTTAGTGGTCAAGACATGTGCTGCTGGTTAGTGTAGAGCAAGTGGACAGAGCCTCACAGGACAATTACCACTTCTCAAAAAAAAAACCCTCACACCCAACCCTGCTGAGTTCCCACAAATGTAAAGCAAGCAAGCAAGCATCAGTATCAGGCAATTCTGTTCTCAATCAAAAACATTTTGTATGGCTCTTGGCTCTGCCACTTACCAAGGATACTCACACTCAGCTCCAGTTTCCTTCACGATGGGGGATGATTCTTCTCTCATCAATTGGTATAAAAATAAAACAGTTCATGTGAAAAGTCCTGGAATCCTCCATGACCGAGCAAGCCTACAAAGGCCATTCTCTCCCCTCTCTCTGCTCATTCACGGTCAGTTCAAACTTTATAAACACACAACTACAGAATTTTCTCTGTACCACAGACCTTTCTGATTGCTGTCCTTAGATGTTCACAGTGCACATGGAAAATTAAAAACTTCTGAATGTCTTTAAGTTTACATACACATTTAAAAACCAGCACAAAAGGGCCAAAGAGGTATGGTTTATCCCTTAACTGAAGGTGAAGCCTTGGCAAATTTAGTTCAGCCATGAGCTTCAATCAACCATAGCATTTAGAACAGCACCACCAACAAATATCTCTCCTAAGAGCCCCCAAAAATCCTTAAGGGTTCAGATCTCACTTATTCAATTTTATCTTCTCTTAAATGCCCTTGCCTGCAAACATTAGGCATATGCTGACAGGAATAGCAAGCTGGACAAGGATAAAGGGCTTATCACCTTTAAGGGCTTAAAGGAGTGTTAAATTATTTTTTAAAAAAAACTAAAATAGTAACCTAATCAGAACAGTCAGAGGCAGACACAGATGTTTTACCAGATCTAGGTCCCACATTCCATCATCTTGAACAAACACTTTTTCTTTCCTCAATTTAGTTTCCTTACACATACAGGATATGAACTTTCCCAAAATCTCTAACAGCTCTAAATTTAGGTGTCCAAAATTTCTGCACACACTGGTAGCAAGTCTCCAGAGATGGGACATTTGCTTATACTGAAGGGCATGAGGAAGACGAACCCAAAGCTGTCCTTTACTGAGTACTCTCGTGGCTTATAAAAACAATAGAAGACTCACAGAGATATAAAAGTTGTGCCTTGAGGTGCAGGACAGGAAGGGGAAGGAACCATCCTAGAGGTACTGCTGTTAAGTTTTTAGCTGTGGAGTTGAGGCAAGCTTTATGTTTCTGTGGATTGGGGAGTGGCTCATTCCTACTTCAGTAGCAAGTATGTGCTCATCACTAGACCTTAGCACAAAACACTACACAATTATGACCAAGACAGGGCAGGCAGCAGACACTGGGGGAGAAGGGAGAGGGAAAGAAAGGGGGTAGGTGAGAGGAAGGACAAGAGGGGAAGGGAGGATTCCTGGCAGTGAGTAGACTTATGAGCCAATAGATAGGAATGAATCCACAGTTTTATGTGCACAGAGACAACAGTGGTATGAGCCAGGGAGAAAAATGGACTACAGCTTACTGAGCCCCAGAAATGTCAGACTGTGGGCTCAGGACTATAAACAGCCCAACAAAATAAACTAGGAACTCTTAAATGACTGACTACATACTAGACTTCACAGAATTGCTACCCACATGTTCAAATCTCCTTTGTTTTACTGTAACAAAAAGGAAGGTGGATGAATGAAAATTCCAGAAAATGTAATTTAAATAAATTTATTTATGAGAAAAACATCTGAACATCAGGTACAGTGTGATCAATCCACAATGATCCAAGGATGTCATGACTCATCTGGAAGCACTCTCATGCAGTCTGTAGGAGATCCATGTGGAGGATCAGCTGAACCATTTATCAAAATTCATAAAGCCATCTAAGCCAAATATGATAAAATATGCAATGACCATGATACAGTAATAAAAATACAATATCAAATACTCACTACTTGTGAGTTATAAACTACAATATAAACAAGTTAGGCTCCTTTTAAAAATGAAAAAATATTTCTATTACAGCCTCATTTGAAGCACTCACTTTCCATTAAATGCAGCTTTGTGTATTTTACTCTTAATAGCCAGCAAAGGAACACTTTCTTGAGTAACTGTTTCACCATCAGTGCTCTGAAGTACACTTTCACATCCATGAGCTCAGATAGAAAATGATGATCAAAGCTTGGAGCATCTTCATATCTGGTTAAACTTTTTATATTTAGGAAAAAGGTAGTGAGGACGTAAAGAAGCAACGTGGTTCTTCTGGAGCAAAGAGGTGGTCTCAGTCCAGAGAACTGACTCTCCATTCAGATTTCAAAATGTGTGGTCCCGAAGCTGAATTCCTTCCAGTCCAGGGAGCTACCCACTATTGTGGGGCAACTTAAGGATGAAGGAGTGGAGCAGGAGGAAAGTGTGAGTTGACTACAGAAATGGCCACTGATAAAAACATGTTCCTACACAGCCTGGGCTCAGTCCTGGGGAAGAACAGCCAAAACTATTAATACAGTGTGTGCTCACTGAACTGCACACATGGAACTCCGAGGTGGGTTAACAGTTCTTGACATGGGCTCCTGGTTGTAGTTTACAATATCTGCCTTCACCACCCTCTGCCATGAAAGAAAAGAGATATTATCAAGACATCAGAAAAAGCTCCTGAACATCTATTATTTTCTGAGCTCTGATGAGCTTGTAATAACAAAAATCATAGATGAAACAGGAGTTGGGTATTAAAAACAATTGGTCAAAACTAATAAATAGTCAGGTTTAGGGTTTTCTTATTTGCCTTCATTTTTCTTTTTAAGGAAGCAATTCAGTTATAAGTCATGCCTGGTTTTCTTAGCATTAACTGAGGCTATCACAAGTCATATTAAAAACTCACAAATCAATATGATGATTTAAATTCTGGTTTTAATTTCAGTTAAAGTTAAAATCATTAATACATATTTAGTAAATAGATAAGACATCAGCATTTCTAAGATTTTCATTACTTTTTAGACTTTCATGATCATTACACTTTGTGAAGTTGAAATAGAGATGTGTTTTAAAAGGACCCACATATAGAGCAGAAGTGTCCTAAGCAACCCCACTGTTAAAAACATTTCCAGTTTTCAAAACATTCCTCTCAAAATACTTACTTCCAAATAGTTCACTATGGGTTATGCATAATGACTCTAATAAAATATGACATAGTGAGGAATTTAGAAAATCACCTCATATCCATGTATATAAATCAATTTAAACCAAAAGATACTATCACTTTTCCTTCCATCTCATACTCAGTCTAAAACAATGAATTTAGCAAAATGACTAATACTCATCTCTCAGCAAAAACTGAAATTAAAACAAACCCTCTGATTTCAGATTTTACTAAGTCTATGCACACAGACAGAGAAGAGCAGTTCAAGCCTTACTTTAAAGTAATTTAAAATAACCTCTCAAATGCCATCTATTTCAGGGGAAAAATGGTATAAGAATTACTAATGAAATAATCACTTCAATCCTCTGCACTGTGTGTGTGATAAACACCCACAAAGATCAACATGTTTGGAAGTAATTGAAATGGTACTTTAATTTGTTCTCAATTTCTTTTTTAACTTGTAAGTTTCCTGGCAAAGGACCAACTTTTCAAAATTCTAAACCATGACTTAGGTCATTTTATTTATAGTGTTCTTTCATAAGGAAGAACAGAATAACATAACTAGCCCCTACCCCGCTCCCCAAAAGGCAGTAATTCACCCATAAGTACCTGCACTATTGTACTGAACAGACTCTACTCTGAGAAGAGCTGAGGTGTTGATTATCTTCTTCCGGGTACTTGACTATTTCTGCCCTGACAATATGCTGTCAATTCCGTACAACATAAACAAGATGAAGGAGAAAAAAAAGAGAAAAAGAGAAAGGCAAAATGAAAAGCATGTTTAATGACTGACAATAGAAGGGAACACCAAAATAGAAAAAGAAAATTAACACATGAATTTAAACATGTCACAAAAGAATCAGCAGGATGTTTACACATAAAAGGAAAGAAAAGTAGGAGAGCTCCAATAAGCATTACTCTTTATAATTCTGTTCAGCCACTGAAATAGAAGCCCCTGGACTTCTCGGTATTACAGAGGACTATGAAGAATTATTGGACTTGTCTATGCTAAAGTGAAATGGAAGTGTTTGTTCATTTCCTTTGACAAACATTACTGATGCTCTACTATGCTAGTCACTCTGTGCTAGGAGTGCATAAGTAAACCACCTGAAAGATTTATTCATATGTTATTACAGACCTAGTGGGCAAAGACCACACAACCAGTTGTCACACAAGTTAAGTGCTTGGATAGTGAGAGTAATGCTCTAGGGACACAAAGGAGGATGGAAACTCTGTTTCAAACATCAGAGGCAGATACATGCCCTTTACAGCTTTCATATTTATACTTATTACTCTCCTAGGGTTTCCTCTGCTGCTTACTTCCCACTCTTCCTGACCCCATATTTCCAAATTTCATATAGAAATCACTTCAAATGCAGTTGTGAGCTATGTAAAAAAAAAAATCATGAAATGCAATATTAAAGGACAACAACTGTTTCTTTCGAGAGTTTTGCTAACTAAACAAAAGCATGGTACTACATGCTAGTTGTTCTCTCCTTCGAGACAGGACTAGATGGGATAACTATGTATAGAGAAGAAATAAGCTCCTCACATCTTCGTATCTGAAACCAGGAGTACTCTTTGCATGACTGCATGGACCTCATTCCAGAAGGTTCTCCCTTCCTAACCTCTTATATGAAAACACATTAACTGGAGTGGCTGTTAGTGAAGACATTTCTTAATAAAGATTTGATAAACACCTGAGAATAAATAAGCAGGACTCTGTAATATACAAACGTATGAAGTTGGTTGAGTTCTACCTAAGTTTTCTAGTGGGCAGTATTAACTTCTGGACAAGATTCTTCACTTCCCAGGCACTTGGTCTGATGTTGCCAACAGAAGCATTGCCAACTGACACATGAGGTACAAGTAACAGTACATCAGTGAAAGGTATGCCATAATCTGACTCCCTCAATCAACTGATTCATGACTATGGATTACAATGAAGACAAGGGATTTTCATCACCAGCAAATAAGTCATTGATCAAACAAAACACTGTTTTAAGCCTTACTTATAGCTATAGCCAGGTTACTGACCTGTGTGTAAGACATTGGGGTCAAAGAACTAACTAATGTAAATGACTAGCTTTTATCATTCATTTTGTCAAATTAATTAATAATCCACAAGGTAAGTTTTCCTTGAGGTCTTGACTGTTGGACATGAAGCTGTGTGCCACGTTTCCAAACCTGAAGCTGCAGCAAGGGGTTTGCAGATTCAAAGCTTTGCTTATTGAGAGTAGAAAAATGTCATTTCCATATCATAAACTTCACAGTAGCTGGATTCACAATATATAACTTATTTAACAAATTTTAATGTTTTTAAGAAAAATATTATCTATAAAACCCCAGCATCTATTTTTGGAGTGATAACGTAATTCCATTTCTCTCTGCTTTCGGTCAATGGAGGGAAATAATGAAGTGACCCTAGAAGGAAAGGAGCCACAAGTGAACAGCAGCTTCCCCCTATCTCCTCAAAGAGCATTTGCAGGGTATGCTAGACATAGAAGTGTGGCCAATCAAGAGCTTGAGAAAGAAAGCAACCTGAACCAAGGGTCAAAAGTAAAAAGAATATACATGGACTCTTTGGAGAGTGTAAAAGTTAGATTTCCTTAGTTACACAGCTGCATCTTAACCCAGATAATACTTACCATTACAGACGATGAGATGAACACACTGAAAGCTAAAACACTTGCTACTATTATGTATTTAAAAACCAACCACTAGTCTAGGAATTGTGGACATTTACATAAATGGCAGGTGATATCCACTTTTGTGCTGTGGAAGTCTGGCATAGAAACAGATGTGTGAACTTTAAAAACAATTATTTTGTCACATTGGGGATCATATCCAGGGCCTCACACATTCCCAGCCCCTTAAATTTTTAATTAATATAAAGAACATGATTACCATATGATACATGGATATAGCATGTTATAAAACAGTAATTTTCACACAGTAAACACTAATGATGTAATAATAAAGCTCCTATACTTCTTTCATATAATAGACCACTATATGTAGCCAGTAACACTCATAGCTTTGCACTAAAGTTTCATGTCCTCAGTCTTCACAACCTCCTACTCTATAAAGCATAAGTGTCTACATTGTGTCTAAGATCTCATAACAAATTTTTTTAATTGAGATTGGATCTTACTATGTAGCCCTAGCTGGTCTGGAACTTGCTACAAAGACCAGGTTGGCCTTGAACAAGATAGCTTCCACCTCTGGAGTGCTGGATTAAAGGTATACATCACCACACCCAGAAGTTTTAAAGTGTTTCAAAACATAAATTTAAAAAATGAATAGATAAAAAAAAGAATGGGATATGGTGAATATCTACAAGTAAAAGAATGAAAGTATATCCTTATCTTGCATAAAACATCCTACACAAAGTCAAAAAGGAGACATTTCAAGATACAGACAGAGGCAAGGACTTTCTGCAAAGAACTCAGGAAATAACAGCAACAATATTAAACAGCTTCTGCTTGGTAAATGAATAGCTGAGTGAAGTGACAGCTCACAGAATGAGAGAAGAACTTTGCCAGCTATACCTCTAATAGAGGATTTTTATCTACAACATATTAAAAACAAACAAAAAGAAGCACTCATCAAACAAACAATCCAATCAGTAAATGGGCAAGTAAAAACAACATGAAAAAATGGTCAACATCCTAGTCATAAGAGTAATGCAAATCAAAACTATGGTAAGATTCTATCTCACCACAGTCGAGATGGCTAACATTTAAGAAAACAAAAGACAATAAATGCTGGTAAGCATGGCGGGGAGGGCAATGAACCCATGCACCGCTGGTTGGAATATAAGTTGTTCCAAATGGTCTGAAAATCAGTATGGAGAGTCTTTAAAGAACTAAAAATAGACCTACCATATGATTCAGCTATATTATGGTCCCTAAGGCAACATACTATAAAGATCCCTGTACATCCATGTTTAGTGAAGCACTATTCATGGAATAGGGAATTAGGAGTGGAACTGGAATGCAGCACTATACATGGAATATGTAATTAGGTAATCAGAGATATATAAAGAAGTACAAATGACCAGTAAATACATGAAAATGCTTTCAACATCCTTAGCCATCAGGAAAATGCAAATCAAAACTACACTGAAATTCCATCTCATCCCAGTCAGAATTGCTACTGATTAAAAAAATAATTCTGGCAAGGATGGGAGTGGATACCTCCATAAACTGCTGGTGGAAATGTAAAGTTGGGAAGCCACTATGAAAATCAATCAAAGAACTGAAAGTGAACCTACTATACAATCCAGCTATATCACTCTTCGGAATATATGCAAAGGAATCTAAATCAACATAC
Source organism: Peromyscus californicus insignis (assembly GCF_007827085.1). Taxonomy (NCBI): domain Eukaryota; kingdom Metazoa; phylum Chordata; class Mammalia; order Rodentia; family Cricetidae; genus Peromyscus; species Peromyscus californicus. The sequence continues at coordinate 37,127,952 of NW_026294424.1, forward strand.
TACACAGATACTTACACACCCATGTTTATGGAAGAACTATTCATAACAGGCATTATTCAGATCAGTCTAAGTTTCAAGCAACAGGTAAACAGATAAAAAGATGAGATGCATGTACACTTTGTAGTTCAGTTCAGCCAAAAAGAAGAATGAAAGTATGTCATTTTCAGGCAAGCAGATAGAACTGGAGATGAGCATGTAAAGAAGAATAAGCCAGAATCACAAAGATAAATACTACATTTTCTTTCTATATAAAATATCTGGCATGAAATATATATAATATATACATATATATGTTTATATATACATATATTATATATGTATGATACATAAGTAAAAGAGGGCTAATGGGAGGGAAAAGAGAGCTAGTTCTAACTGCTTTAACACATATTCACATGAACATAGCCAAGACAGTACATCACAGAACTAATTTATAATATAATCAAGTAAATATTGAAAGATGTGAAAAGATAACAATTGTTTTTAGCTGCATAAATGGCAAATGGAGGAATTTGGGAAAAATGTTAGTTTATTCCTTCTAAACAGACTACTCTTACTCAAAGTCTTCATTTTATGAAATGTATGACTTACACAGCAGTTTACATGGCATTTTTAAGCTCTTGACTGCTGATATTTATTATAAGACTGTCTAGGAATAGTGAAAGAACACAGAAAACTTCAGTAACTAATAATGTTATTAAAATAATGAAATAATACTATTACATGTATTTTAAAGATGAACAGATAACCCCAAAGAAGCTTACAAGCAAGGCCTAAAAAGGCAGGAGTAAGCCAACAGAGGCAACAGAGTGAGGTCCCCTCTCAAACAAGAAGAAATACAAAACAGAATTCTCTGAACCATAGTCCATTAAGTAAGAACTGATAAAAATTTTATTCCTTTTTTTCCACCAAAAGGAACAAAATTACAAGACTATCATTATTCTGTAAAAATTAATCTTCCATGGTTTTCAATAAACAGTCATTTATACATATAATCTATTTCCAAGGTTTTTGGTCATTTGTACATAAAATAAATGGAAAAGAATTGATGAATAAAAATTAATGTCACAAGAAATTTATTACTTTTTAAAATATAAATTTTAAGATAATCACCTGTGACTGTTCTATTTCTGCTTTGTTTAATTTGATTCCCAGGATTTCTGCAGCAACTTTCTGAAAACACAGGAAGACCTATATAACAAAATAGGTTTAAATGATTTAAAGCAGGCGTGCTTCAGGTACCTTCAAATACACTGAACTTTCTAAAGAAGGATAAACAACAAGTACTTCAAAAATGGCCCATGTGTCAAATATGGGAAGACATAAAATGAAATAATTTTTAAAGGATTAAACCACACTTTGAAAATCCAAGTAATTCACTGAATTAGTCTAAACAGGCATTTATTACTAAAAACATTTTTGAAGAATGTTTAAAGATTTATTCTTATGTGTTTGAGTGTTCTGACTCATGTATATATGTACAGCATATGTTTACCTGGTGCCTGTCAGAACCAGGTGTCAGATTCCCTAGAAACAGAGTTTACTGATGGTTATGAGGCACCATGTGGATGCTGGGAACCAAACCCAGGTCCTCTGCAAGAGCAGCAAATATTCTTTAACAGCTGAGCCATCTCTCTAGCCCAATTTTTAAGGATTTAACATAAAAATTACAATGATAAATGTAAAAAACACACCAACACATCTAATAGCATAATAAAACCCCACAATTCCTGAATAAAATGAAAAGAAGTTCATGTATACTTTTTATTGCTCTGGTGTTTGACTGTCAGTTCTATGCTGATCTCTTGAGCTCGCTTTAGTCTGTTTTAACAGGTCTTTCTCTCCAAACCATTAATATTTTTGGTTCTCTTATCAATGTCAAAACTCTCCATTATTCCCTAAGTAAAACAACTTGGTACTATTTACTGTATTTCATCAGTTTGGGGTAAAGGAATGATAAAGTCCAGTATAGCTATAGCTATACACTATGAGCATTTTTATAAACAGCCTTTCATATGTGGTTGCCTTTTCCCAGGTCCTCTCCAATCTCAGGAGCTTCAGGCCTGACCATTTCTGCTGTATAACTTACCTTTGCTCCATAACTATCCTACTAGGCTCCTACCCCAATTCATCTCAGGATCACTTACTGAATATAAGTCACAACTTTACTAACTTAATTATTTCTAGGAGACTGGAGAGATGGCTCAGAAGTTAAGAGAAATTATTGCTCCGCCAGAGGACCTAGCAACTACATAGTAGCTTATAATCATAGGTTAACTCCAGTTCCAGTAGACACCATGCCCTCTTCTAGCCTCTGTAGGGTCCTCCTGCATACACATGGGCCACATAAAAAGACTCAAACAGGCAAACATATACACATAAATTAAAAATAAATAAATACATCTTTAAACGATTTTTTTTTTAATTAACAGTCATAAGCAAGGCCCTGGATTTGAGCCCCAGCACCAAAAGAAAGGAAAAGAAAAACTAAGTCAAACAAAACCTGGACAGCAGCCAGGCATGCTGACACAGGCCTTTATCCCAGCACTCAGGAGGCAGAGGCAGGTGACCTCTGAGATTAAGGCCAGCCTGGCCTACAGAGCAAATTTGAGGCCAGCCAAAGCTACATAAAGAAACCCTGTTTTGAAAAACAAACAAACAAAAAACCAAAAAAACTGGACAGTGACAAATATTTACAGGACATGTAACGATCTGTTATTACCCATAATATGAAATATGGACAAAGTATTGTTTAAAAACAATGAAAAATATATGTTGTTAAGTAGAAAGTGACCACTAATAAAATTTTATGAATTTCAACCTAAACTGTCATCAAGAAAATTCAAAATTAGTAGGGTTTTTATTGTTATTGTTGTGTTCTTATTTGTACTGATCCACAACTTTAGCAAAGGTTTGAAAAAAAATAAATAAATCCCTTAGTATTACAAGGATTTGTATAGCAATCTTATAATGTTAGGAAAAGAATAGATTAACTTAGTTTTTCTAGCAAGCATCTGACAACATGTTTCAATCTCCTGTCAAAGTCTATCTAGAGGAAATAAAGCATCAAAAGTTATTAACAAAATTTCATAAAACTCATATTTGAATGTTCTGAGCCAGGTGTAGTGATACAAGTTGGTTATTTGTTGGTTTGTTTTTGAGACAGGGTTTCTCTGGGTAGTCCTGTCTGTTATATAACTTGCTTTGTATGCTGTGGGATGTTCTGTATGGCAAATGTGTTGCTCTGATTGGTCAATAAATCACTGATTGGCCATTGGCTAGGCAGGAAGTATAGGCGGGACAAGGAGGAGAATAAAGCTGGGAAGTGGAAGGCTGAGTCAGAGAGACACTGTCAGTCGCCACGATGACAAACAGCATGTGAAGATGCCGGTAAGCCATGAGACACGTGGCAAGGTATAGATTTATAGAAATGGATTAATTTAAGCTATAAGAACACTTAGCAAGAAGCCTGCCATGGCCATACAGTTTGTAAGCAAAAAAAAAAAAAAAAACTCATATTTGAAACTTAGAAAAAACCCTACATGTCCAACAACAATGGTTCATGATTAAGTATATTTTTGAACATTTAGTAGATGACTAAATTTATTTTAACATTAAATGATATGGGAAATGTTTTATAGATAAAGATATTAAGTAAAAACAGAACACTATAAAACTATTTCTAGACCAGGATCTGAATGTTTAATAATGAACATTTGTTATGGTTAAAATGGTGGGTCTGGACTGTCACTACTTGGGCTCACAAACTGTATCTCTACCACATAGTATCTATGTAGACTGAGGCCTGTGATGTGAGCTCTAGAAGATACATCTACACAACAGAGATAATCAGAATAATAAAATAACTATCACAAAGTAAGCAGCAGTAATTACAGTGAGGCCTTCAGACAAAGAGCACTAAAGAATTATCTGAGACTCTGAATGGGTATCTCTGGAGGCCAAGCTATGAGTGACTTGGGTATTTCATAATTCTTATTAAATCAACTATGAAATTAATCTTTCCAAAATAAGCATTCTCATCTATTCTATTTATGTCTTCCTTCCAAACATATCCAGTGTTCCTTGTTAGGAAGCAGAAGTGTACTCCCTGGAACACTGGAAGACAAAGCTTCACTTACAACACACTCCACTGTTTTACTTACTGAGTCTCCTGTCTTGGCTGAAACAAAGTGGCTACTAAAACCATTTTCCTGGCAAAATCGTAAGTGTTTATCAGGTTTTACTGTTCGCATATGCTCCAAGTCAACTAGAAAAAAATGTTAAAGAGAGAACAAAAATAAATATTAGAATCAATAAAAGTATTTTTTAACATGTTTAAATTTGATTTACTTTGCAATATCATTTCCCACCATGTAATCCTAGGCAACTTTCTAACTTCTTTGTGCCTCAGTTTCCACATTCATAAACTGTGAATAATAAATATACCTACTTAATATGATATTCCTTCAAAATCACCCCATGAATAGTGAACAAAGATTAGCAATGTGCTCAAAAATATGTACTGTTACTATTACTATAGTATCACCTATATAAATTCACACACCATGACAAAGTTCAAAACACATCTGCTCAATGTAGTTCATTAAAGCACAGTTATTTACTGAAGATAGGTTGTACAAGCATAAGCATATTTGGCTATAAATAGTTTATTTACAAAATAATTTAGTAATTAGAACAGTTCTGAAATATTTTATATTACATAGTTACATTAATTTATTCACAACCAGTTTACTTTCACAAAGATGCAGCTGATTTCCAAACCATTAAGTATTCACTTTCAGAATAATGAGTAAGATATACTTCCTGGGCTTTAAAGCAATGTGTAACAATAATAACTAAAGAATAAGAATGCACCAGGGCAGTGGTGGTACATGCCTTTAATCCCAGCACTTGGGAAGGCAGAAGCAGGTGGATCTCTGTGAGTTCAAGGCCAGCCTGGTAGACAAAGAGAGTTCCAGGACAGCCAGGGCTACACAGAGAAACCTTGTTTCCAAAAATAAAAACAATATGCCCAAGAGTGGTATAGCTGGGTCCTGGGGGAGATTGATTCCCAATTTTTTAAGAAAGTGCCATATTGATTTCCAAAGTGGCTGAACAAGCTTGCATTCCCACCAACAGTGGAGGAGAGTTCCCCTTGCTCCACATCCTCTCCAGCATAAGTTGTCTTCAGTGTTTTTGATCTTAGCCATTCTGACAGGTGTAAGGTGGTATCTCAGAGTCGTTTTGATTTGCATTTCCCTGATGATTAGGAATGTTGAGCAATTCCTTAAATGTCTTTCAGCCATTTGAACTTCCTCTGTTGAGAATTCTCTGTTTAGCTCTATAGACCATTTCTTAATTGGACTGTTGGGTATTTTGATGTCTAATTTCTTGAGTTCTTTATATATTCTGGCTATCAGCCCTCTGTCAGATGTGGGGTTGGTGAAGATCTTTTCCCATTCTGTAGGCTGTCGCTTTGTCTTGTTGACCGTGTCCTTTGCTCTACAAAAGCTTTTCCGTTTCAAGAGGTCCCATTGACTAATTGTTTCTCTCAGTGTCTGTGCTACTGGTATTATATTTAGGAAGTGATCTCCAGTGCCAATGCGTGCAAGACTACTTCCATGGAATAGGAAGAAGCAAAGTGCTAGAGAGGTCCCCAGAAATCCACAAAGATACCTCCACAATAGACTACTGGCAATGGTCGAGAGAAAGCCTGAACTGACCTACTCTGGTGATCGGATGGCCAAACACCCTAACTGTCGTGGTATAACTCTCATCCAATGACTGATGGAAGTGGATGCAGAGATCCACTGCCAGGCCCCAGGTGGAGCTCCAGGAGTCCAGTTGGCGAGAAAGAGGAGGGATTGTATGAGCGAGAGTTGCTGAGACTATGAATGGAAAAAGCACAGGGACAAATAGCCAAGCTAGTGGAAACACATGAACTATGAACCAATAGCTGAGGAGCCCCCAACTGGATCAGGCCCTCTGGATAAGTGAGACAGTTGATTAGCTTGAACTGTTTGGGAGGCCCCCAGGCAGTGGGACCAGGACCTGTCCTTAGTGTATGAGCTGGCTGTTTGGAGCCTGGGGCCTATGCAGGGACACTTTGCTCAGCCTGGGTGAAGGGAGGAGGAGACTGGACTTGCCTGGGCTGAATCTAACAGGCTGAGCTGAATCCCCAGGAGAGTCCTTGCCCTGGGGTAGGTTGGAGGGAGTGGGGTGGCGGGAGGAAGGAGAATAGGGGAATCCGTGGCTGATATGTAAAATTAAATTAAATTATAAAATTAAAAAAAAACAAAAACAAAAACAAACAAAGTATAAAAAGAGCAAGAACGCATGAATCTGAGGTGAAGGGTGTGTTGGGAAGAGGTGGAGTTTGAAAAGGATGTAAATACAGTACTCATGTATGAAGTAATGAATCTCATCTTGTCTTCTTCCTTTTATTCAGTTCAGACTCTAACCCACCCCCAGTGGGCACCCCAATCAGCCTAATCTAAATAATCCCTCATCAGCATGTCCAGAGGCTTGTCTCCTAGGTGATGCTAGATCCCATCAAGATGGTAATTAAGATTAACCATCACATGAGGTAGTAGAACTAATTATGCAGTATGATAGGTTTGTTATTTAGACTAAAGTAGAGATAGTTTGAACAGGCCAACTTTTGGTATTTGCTAGATTCTCTTTCAATGTTGAAATCAAGGAAACTGGCATACTGTGGAGAAATAAAGAAAAACGCTGTATGTTTTCAACATAGTTAAAAATGATTTGTCTACTTTGACTAGGATAAAAATTAATTCTGAAAAGATAGCATTACCTTTCCATGAATACCAGAAATCACTGTGCTTTTAAGGATACTGTCTCTTCAACACAAATTGTTAAAGAAGCTACTCATTGCTCTTCTCTTTTCCCAAGTCAAATTATGAGTTGAACCTAAGAACTACCAACAGCAGTTTTCTCATTATGATCTGTTATAAGGTTTACTATGATGCTATTTTAGAGTTTGCTTCCACACAGCAAGAATTATCCAAGAATTAGATAAGCCTTCAAATAAATGCTGAGTGCCATCACATTTGCTAAACAGGGAGCCTTCCAAAGACAATCCAGAGAGCCCAGAGAAAAACTAACTCATATGCCAAGACGATCTCTAACAAAAAGGTCAAGACCATGCAGTGTAGAAAGGACAACCTCTTCAAGAAATGGTACTGGAGAAACTAGTTACCCACTTGCAAAAGAATGAAGATGGAAGCTACACATATGTAAAAACTTAACTCAAAATGGATTATATACCTGAATGTAAGATTCAAAGCTCAAACCATTAAAAGCTTCAAGACATTGGAATTAATATGAATTTCTCAGATATGACATTGAAAATACAGCAGCAGAAAACACAAAAAGACAAGATCTATAGCACACTTACACATCAAAGCACACAATCAACAAAGTGAAGAGAGAATCTGCAAAATGGTAGATACATGCAAATTACATATTGGATAAGATATTAATATGCAGAAGATATTTTGTATTTTAATTTTTTAATATATTTTTGTCCTACAACAGAAAACACACTCAACTTAATAATAGGCCAATGACTTTCAGGACATTTCTTTCAAAGTGAAAGTATCATCTAAGACATAAAAGACGGCAGAGAGAATACCTCACATCCATTGTAGAATGACTGCCATTAAAAAAAAATTGCAGTGTTAGTGAGAATGTGCAAAAATTGAAGCCTTTGTGCACTAAGGCAGAACTACAGAATGGCACAACTGTTGCAGAAAACAATACAGAAGATATTCAGAAAATCCAAGGCCTCACTACCATATGATTCATCAATCTCACTTCTGCAAGTATGCTCAAAATTGAAAGTAGGGTCTCAAAAAAATTTTTGCATACCCATACTCATAACAGCACCAGACACAAGAGCCAGGAGGTGAAGATAAACCCAAATGTCCATCAATGGTTGGGTAAACAAAATGTGGTAGATACAAAATGGTTATTATTCAGCCTCAAAAATGAAGGAGCTCCTGTCTCAGTTTACAACACGTAGTTATCAGGCTACCTGAAACATGCCAGTCATCAATAGAACAGTAATACTGTATAAGTCCAGTTGCAGCAAAAATTTTTATATCCAAACAGATAATCTCTACTGTTGAACCTTATTGACCAAGAAAGATGATGAGATCACATACAAGAAGCCGTCTCATTTAAGTAGTAACTGTTTCAGGCTGGAGAGATAGCTCATCAATTAATTGAACTTGCTGCTCTTCTAGAGGATCTGAGTTTGGTTCCTAGCATCCACACTGCAACTCATAATTGTTTGTGATTCCAAGTCCAGGGGATCTCTTCATACACAAAGAGACGCATGCACATAAATAAAAACAGAAGTAAATTTAAAAAAAAAACTAATCCTAACTTCTTCATTGTCTGTATAAAAACAAATGTACAGGAAACCTGGGCTGAATATAATCATAGTTCTTCCCTGGACAGGAAATGAAGTGTGATAGTAAAAAACATCCTCTTGCCAGGCATGGTAGCACATGCCTTTAATTCTAGGACTCAGGAGGCAGAGGCAGGAGGATCTTTGAGTTTGAGGTCAGCCTGGTCTACAGAGCAAGTTCCAGGGCAGCCAGGGCTTCATATTAAAACTCTGTCTCAAAACATCAAGGGGTCATCCCTGAAAAACATACAAACAAGTAAATTATGCCTAATGAGCAGGCTGTGCTTACATATTTAGAAACATACACAAAGTCCTTGTGGGTAACATGTATCAGAAAACCTTCAACTGTTCCTGTTTAATTCAAAGCACTTCCACTGGCCACATCGGTGTTAACTGTTTCTAAATTCATAAAGTATTCAGAAGAAAATTATAAATGATAAAAATGTTATGCTCTCACAGATGTCATAAATATTAAACTTTTCTGCTACCATGTTGTATACACAAATGACTGTCATCATCACCTTTAAATTTAAGAGTAGAAGGCAGTGCATGTATACATGGGCAGTCAAGCTTTTTCTTCCTCCTTCAAGTCATAACAATCCTACACATTTACCAGTCTAATGATTCAGATTAACTGCAGGCTGTGAAAACCACACAGAACAACAAAAATTATAAAAGGTATTCCAATTATTTATTTAAAACAGGTAATACACGGCTGGAGAGGTGGTTCAGTGGCTAAGAGGAGTGTAGTGTTCTTGCAGAGAACCCAGGTTCTGTTCCCAGTACCCAGTTCACAACTGTTTATAACTCTAGTTCCAGAGGATCTGATACCTTCTTCTGTTATCCAATGACAGTGGGTATGCACACACATGTATGCAGGCAAAACACTCATACACATAAAATAAAAACAAATCTTAAAAAATGAACAGGTAAAGCTATATCTTAAATTTAAGAAATCAATAGGAGCATCTATTTTGCCACATACTATGCTAATGAACACAAACAAGAAATAGGTGAACACTATAAACATTACCCTTCATGATTGTGAGAGAAAAGAATGATAAACAAGTTGACATGTAAATAAAGGAAAGACACTTCTGAACATGGTGGTGTACACCTGAGATCCCAGTACTCAGATAGTTATGGCAGGAAGATCGTGAGTTTAAGGTCAACCTGACCTCTACTGAGTAAAGTAGGTATCCCGGGCTTCATATGGAGACTCTCCCCTCAAAACCTACCTAAATACATAAGTAAGGAAATTACAATGATCATAATCCAAAATGGAGGGGCAAAAAGGTAACCAGATAAAGAGCATCATAATGAAGAGAGAAATTAGGTGAGCAACTACAAGAATATATGTGAGAACCATGGCACTGTGGAAGATTTTCCTCCTTTATCTCAGATCTAATTTATTAAAATAAGTCAAGCAAGTCAGAAGGTTAGAAGAAAACTATGTTTTATTCACCTTATTCAGGATTTCCACAGTAACTACCCACACAGTTATTGATCATTGTGGCCAAAGACCAGAGTATTCAATATAACAGATTTTTAAAACCTAGATATAGAAAATGTAATCAGAGCTATTGATGAAATTAAATGATGTACAATTCTGAAGTCTGAAAACAGTTTATAACAAACTTGTATTATTTTTATCCTGGCCTTAAATTTGGCAGCATTCTGATTTCCCATGTACTTCTTTTCTAATATCCTATCATAATATAATCTATAATTAATATGACTTTTTTCATTCAAATCAGTTACTTCATGCTTTGAAAAAAAGGGAAAGTGCTCTATGATGTTAATTGTTATAGTATTAATGTCCAGTGCCTGTCAAAGACAGCATTCAAAATATCAACTATTTTTATTCCTCATTCCTGCAGCAACAGAATATTCTCTGTGAAAGCTGCCACAACTGAACTTAAAGAAGCAAAAGCAAAATATAAATACAGCACTTGTGCAGATTTTCACAGTAATTTTTAGGTTATCAAGGAAACATCTAGAGTGTTGATCTGGTTATACTCAATTCAAACAAACTACTTGTCACATTAACTACCTCCAGGAAGTTACTCCAAACACAAAATAAACTGTTTATGCCCCTACTCAGATAGATAACATGACAGATTGTTATTAGTTGAAGACAGATGAGATACATTAATTTGATTGTGAGCATGTGTTTAATTTTACCCTGCCATGCACACTCTCTAATGCTGTCTTTCTATGATGCCATAGTAAATCATGTCATATTAGAAGAATTGCTAACTCATGAAAATAAAAAAATAACCAGAACTTGACTTTAACTTTGCAGTTTCTTAAACCAACCTTCTTACCAAATGGCCTTGAATATTACTGCATTCCACACAGGGATAAAGCCAGAACACTGAAACATCCAAGAAGCTACTTTAGTTTCTAGTATCAGTTTAAAGATGGGAAGGCAAGTTAACATTTTTCCTATTCACTAGCTTTTTACTAAGATGTCTCTTCTTGCCTGTTTCTACTGGCTTGTTTATTCACTAGTTTAAACACATCCTACAATGACGATGCTTTCCATATTTGTTGCAAGCATTCTCCTTAGATTAAGATCCTCATTTCAGATTGTTCATGATACTTTTGAGAAACAAAAATTAAGGTTTCATAAAGCTCAATATTCTTAAGATAATATGATTGTTAGTATTTTCTACCATGCTTACAAACTTACTTACAAACAAGTAAACAAAAGAATTTCCAAATACAATAACCACCTAGAAAGTATTGATCGGGTGAAAAAAGTTTTTAGGTTTTTTAAAATAAGGGAGAAAGATTCCCTGGGAACCTGTAGGCCACTCCAACCAGGGAAGAAGGTAGACTAACTGAAGATCTTCACCTCTCCCTCCATTCCTCCAAATCCAATCCCCTAGTCTATGGCCAGCTCTGTAGCAGACCACCTGCTGCAGCTTCCCTTCACCTCCCTGCCTCATCGCAATTTGGTAGTAAAACACCTGCTGAGGTCTCCCCTTCCCCTCTGAGCCCTATCACCAAAGATTACTTAGAACTTCTCTTACAACCTTCTTTATGCCCACTCATTGCATTATCCCTGCCTTCAAATCCAGCAGGTATTCCCTAGGAACATGCCAGCCAGGCCTGCCAGAGAAGCAAGTAGGTGAAGCAGGTAAGCAAGCTTCAGATTTTCAGTCTCCTTCCTCTCCTCCATATCCAATTCCTGAGTCACATTCTCAAGTCTGTAGAAGACTACATGTTTTGGCCTCTCCTCACTCTCTGCCCTCATTCCCAGGGGACTATGCAGATCTGAGAGGAAGACTTTGTTTTTCTCCCTCCTATGGAACCCCTCTGGTATCCACTAGTCCATCCCCATTACTAAGTGTCAGTTCCCAATACCTAGATACATTTTACCTGGAATCCCCAGCAGCCACACCTAGTAGGATCCCAGAATTTCTACCAGGCAACACATAACCACTACACTCTCCCAAGAACTACAGAGGTAACAAAAAACAAGAAACAAAGCACCCACCCAACAAAGACAAAACCAAATCTCAGCACCTAAAATTTCAGTCTTCCCAAACTCAGATAGATGCCAGCTTAAAAACACAAGCAATAACAGTCAGGACAATATGTCTTCAACAGGACCCAACAACCCTACCACAGTAGGCTCGAGTATTGCAACATAGCTGAAGCACAAGAGACTGACTTTAACGTTGCCTTTATGAATATGACAGAGGTCCTTAAAAAGGAAATGAATAAATTCCTTAAAGAAATCTATGAAAACACAAACAAACAGTGGACAGAAATGAACAAAAAGTTCAAAACCTGAAAGTGGAAAGAGAAAATCCAAACTGAGGGAAATCTGGAAGTGAGAAATTAAGGAACTCCAATAAAAACCTTATAGGCAAGCCTCACCAACAGAATGGATGGAAGAGATGGAAGAGAAAGTCTTAGGCATTGAAGTTACAATAGAAGAAATGGATACCTCAATCAAAGAAAATGTTAAATCCAAAAGAATCCTGGCACAAAACATAAAGGAAATCTGGAACATTATGAAAAGACCAAATCTAAGAGTAACAGGAAAACAGGAAGAAGAAACCCAGTTCAAAGAGATAGAAAATATTTTCAATATAATCATAGAATATTTTCCTAAACTAAAGTGGGATATGTCTATTTAGGTACAAGAAGCATACAGAACACAAATAGATTGGACCAGAAAAGAACGTTTTCTCGGCACATAATCAAAACACTAATGTTGCTAGAGTTTTCCTGCCTGGCCCACAGTCAGGACAAATCTCTCTCACCCGCCAGTCCCAAGCCGCTTAAACCCGATCAAATAAACACAGAGACTTATATTGGTTACAAACTGTATGGCCGTGGCAGGCTTCTTGCTAACTGTTCTTACAGCTTAAATTAATCCATTTCTATTAATCTATACCTTGCCACGTGGCTTGTGGCTTACCGGTACTTTACATCTTCCTTATCCTGATGGCGGCTGGCAGTGTCTCCCCCACTCAGCCTTCCACTTCCCAGCTCTATTCTCCTCCTTGTTCCGCCTACACTTCCTGCCTGGCCACGGGCCAATCAGTGATTTATTCATTGACCAATCAGCAACACATTTGACATACAGACCATCCCACAGCACACTAAAAAGACAGAAGAAATAAAGAATATTAAAAGCTGCAAGGGAAAAAGACCAAGTAATACATAAGGGCAGACCTATTAGAATAACACTTGACTTCTCAGTGGAGACTCTATAAGGCCAACGGGCCTGAACAGTTGTCCTACAGACTCTAAGAGACTACAGATGTTAGCTCAGACTACTACCCAGCAAAACTTTCAATCACCATAGATGGAGCAAATAAAACATTCCATGATAAAACCAAATTTAAGCAATATCTATCTACAAATTTAGCCCTACAAAAGGCGCTAAAAGGAAAATCCCAACCTAAAGAGGTTAACCATACTCAAGAAAACACAAGGAATAAATCATCTCAGACCAACAAACCAAAGAGGGAAAACACACACAACAATAACAACAACAAAATAACAGGAATCAACAAATACTGCTCATTGATACCTCTCAACATCAATGATCTCAATTCCCCAATAAAAAGAGACTAACAGAAGGGATACAAAAATAAGATCTATCCTTCTGCATTCAGGAAACACATCTCAATATCAAGGATAGATATCAGCCAAGGATAAAAGGATGAAAAAGATATTCGAAGCAAATGGACCTAAGAAGCAAGCTGATGTAGCCATTTTAGTATCGGACAAAATAGACTTCAAACCAAAGCTAATCAAAAGAGCTAGGAAGGATGCTACATACTCATTAAAATCCATGAAAGAACATGGCAATTCTTAACATCTATGCCCCAAACACAAGGGCACCCTGGTTTGTAAAAGAAACATTACTACAGCTTACATCATATATTGACCCTTACACACTAATAGTAGAAGGCTTCAATACCCCACTCTCACCAATAGACAGTTCATCCAGACAAAACCACACAGAAATACTGAAGCTAACAGACATTATAAACCAAACAGACCTAACATATTTACAGAACATTTCACCCAAACACAAAATATATCTTCTTCTCTGCACTTCATGGAACATTCTCCCAAACTGACCACACCCTTAGACATAAAGCAAGTCTCAACAGATACAAGAAAATTGAACTATCTCCCTGCATCCTATCAGACCACCAGGAATTAAAACTAGACATCAGCAATAAAAACAACAGGAAGCTTACAAACTCATGGGATACTGAACATCTTCTTGCTGTTACATGAAAAACAGGTCAATACAGAACTTAAAATTCTAGAACTGAATAAAAATGAGTACACAGCATACCCAAACATATGGGACACAATGAAAATGGTTCTAACAGGCGAGTTCATAGCACTAAACACCTATAAAAAAAAATTGGACAGATCTTATACTAGTAAGTTAACAGCACACCTGAAAGCTCTAGGACAAAAAAAAGAAATCATACCCAAAAGGAGTAGATGGCAAGAATAATCAAACTTATGGCTAAAATCAATTAAAACTGAAATTTAAAAAAAAAAAAAGGATCAATGAAACCAAGAGTTGGCATTTCCTCATCTAAATTAATTAAAAGGTAGAGAGGGACTATCCAAATTAACAAAATTAAGAATGGAGCAGGGACATAACAACAGACACTGGGGAAATCCAGAGAATCCTAAGGACATGTTTTGAATACCTGTAGTCCATCAAATTGGAAAATCTGAAAGAAATGAATAATCTTTTCACATATACCACTTACCAAAGTTAAATTAAGATCAGTAAGCAATTTAAACAGATCTTACCTCCTAGTGAAATAGAAACAGTAATTAAAATGTTCCCCACCAAAACAAGCTCAGGGCCAGATGGGTTAGGCCCATCTTTCAAAGAGTTAATGCCATTAAAAAAAAAAAAAAAGTGAAACATACTGTGTCTAAAGTAATATTGATCTTTTCATTTTATAGGAATGCTTATGTCTCAAAATTCATGAAGAGTTCCATAACACAATAAGAATAAATCTCAAACATGTGGTAAGGAACAAGAGAATGCAATTTACATGAAATTTTGAAATTTCAGAAGTAATTAATTTGGGTAAATAGTAGATGGATGATAAAAGCAAAGAAGGAGGAGGAGGGAGGAAAAGAAGGAGGAGGAGGAGGAGGAGGAGGAAGACAATGACAACTAGGCAGTGGATAAGTACTTTTAAGGGTAGCTATGAGTAAAAAAGAAAGGTATCTGATCAATACTGGCAATGAGCTATGCTCTTACTTTGCAAAAATTCTTTAAACTATATTCATAGAGGCTACAAAGATGGCTTAGCTGTTGAAAGTGCTTATTGCTCTTGCACAGGCAAGGACCCAAGTTTGGTTTCTTGTACAAATAAAGGGTTGCTCACTATTGCCTATAACTTCTTCAGGGAAATTCGAGTCCTCTGGTCTCCATGAACACCTGAACTAAAGTGCACATAAACCTATACAGACATATACATATAAACATACTTAAAAATAAACTAAAGGGCTGGTGAGATTGCTCAGTGGTTAAGTACATTTGCTGCTCCTGCAGAGAACCCAGATTCAGTTCCCAGCACCTACACTGAGTGACTCACAACTGATTATAATTCAAGTTCCAAGGAATTTGACCCTTTCTTCTGGAATCCATGAGTTCCTGAAGATGTGGTACATATAATGCACTGCAAAACACACATAAAACAAAGCCTAAAACAAAAAAGATAAACTATACACACTTTATATATTTTCTGCACGTACCTCACTGTATTAAAAATGTTGCTGAAATTATAACATTCTTTTAAGATCTAACTTTTTGGGGCTAGAGAGATGGCTCAGTGGTTAAGAGCACTGGGTGCTCCTCCAGAGGTCTTTAGTTCAATTCCCAGCAACCACATGGTGCTTCACAACCATCTATAATGAGATAGGGCATGCCTCTTCTGGCATGAAAGCATATATGCAGGCATTACATTGTGTACATAACAAATAAATAAATCTAAAAAAAAAAAAAAAAGCTAACTTTGCCTATTGTCCTAAAAAAAAATCACTATTACAAAAACATTTGTAGTTTTCATGGCTTTTCCCAAGGACCTCCAGTAATCTTTAATCATCAAATCATATTCTTTTGACATATCTATGTCATGAGGCTTGAGGGGTTTTCTCTTTAAATATCTATCACCTAACTCTTCTGGATCCTCATTTGCTAATTTCATAGACCTAGTAATTCTTTTTAGATTCTGTATATTATGGCAATATTTGCCTAATCAATTTGCACTGAATTCACATTCATGCACTTAAATCAGGCCACAGAGATTCTGAGGGAATAACAATGAATCCTCTTAGCTATATGGAGTGACCAAAGCCACCAACAGCAACTAATACAAAGAGGACAAAGAGGAGACTATGTAAGAATTCCCATTACTTATTCAAGTCATTTAGAATATTAGATTATTTAAATTCCTTTTGGTCATGAATAACACATAACAACTCCTATAATCACAGTTGAAATAGAATAATGGGTATAAATGAGTGTATAGAATTGTCCAGTAAGTAAAATCTTTCTGTATTTGTGGCTGACTACTTTTGTTGCTTTCTGTAACATTTGTGCCAGAAGAAGGTGCTACATATCCTAGAACTGGAGTTAACATACTGCTGTTTGCTAAGAAACAAACCCATATCCTCTTCAGGAGCACTAAATGTTCTTACCTGCTAAGCCATCCCTCCAGCCACATATGTTTTTTTTAACATGGGTTCCAGGGATTTAACTTAGGTTAAATCAAGCCTAAGCAACAAGTGCTTTTACCTTCTTAGCCATCTGGCCAGTCCCTGAGGTCTTGTTTTTATGGCTTTTGTCAATGTAATATTTTTATGTAGCTAATAATCATCTGAGAATCCAGGAATTTATTTCTCCCTTTTCAATCTATGTCACCTACATACATTTTTTTCTTTTCTTTCTTTCTTTTTTTTTTTTTTTTTGTAATGACTAAAACCTTAAAAATGGCAGTGGAGTAATGAAATATCCTTGCCTGGTAAGTGATCTTAGGTAGAAAGCATTCATTCTTTCACCCTTGAGTATGGTACTAAACTACAGCTTTCACATAGATGCTACTTAACAAGTTGAATGTTCCTGCCATTCCTAGTTTGTTGACAGCTTTTGCCAAAAATCAAGTATGGGTGTTCAATTTTATCAAAAGGTTTTTGTGTATCTATTCAAATCATCCTACGGTTTTTCTTCTTTAGCCTATGACAGCAGTGTATTACATTATTTCATATATGAAACCAGCCTTTCATTTCCAAGATACAACATAAAGCCCACTTGGTTATAATATAGTACCCTCTTTAAATACTACAGGATTCAATTTACTAATATCTTATTAAAGAATTTTATGTCTATGATCATGAGGATTATTGGCTACAGTCTTTATCTGGTTTTAATATTGGATTATCACATTAGTATTATAAAAATGAGTTTACGAGAATATTCTACCATCTTTGACTCTCTTTAGAAAGAATTTACAGATGGTATTATATTTCTTAACACATCTGGTAGTGGATCTGTTTTCTTTGTGGAAAGATTTCAAATTATTAGAATTTTTCATTAATATGGCATATACCAGTCATATCTACTTCAGTGGATTCCAGTAGTCTATGTTCGTAGTAAAATCTGTCAATTTAAACTGTTAAATGATGAAAGTAAGCCTTTCAAATTACCCCACATACCTCTTAATAACTGAAGAATTTGTAATTACTTCCCATATTTTACACCCAATACTGTAACACTAATTTTCTTTATAATAGCTCCTTTGGATAAGGGTTTATCATCCTGTTGATTATTTAAATGAATGTGAGTTCTGGGATGAAACTCAGGTCACCATGGTTGCTGCAATAAGAGCTTTACCATTCTAAGCCCTCTAACCAGCCACTATTGTCTTCCTTTCTTTTCTTTTTCTTTTTTTTTTTTTTGTTGTTGTTCTTTGCTTTGTAACTTTTGCTCTTAACCTTCATTTTTCCCTTCTTTAGGCTTGGGGCTTTGTCTTTTTCATTTTCCTTTCTTAAGGTAAAAACAAGATCACTGATTTGCAAAGCCTTTATCTCCTTAAACAGAAGCACTTAATAATGCTTCTTCAAATACTGTTTTAGCACATACCCCAAAACTGGGTACAATGTTTTCATTTTCTGGTCAATTCAAAGTAATTATTGGTGACTTCTCTATTCCCCAATAGCCTGTTTTGAAGTGCTCAATTTCTGAGTGCTTTGGTGCACTACAGATATATTTCCAGTGCAGATTTCTACTTCAATTCCATTACTGTCACAGAACAAATTTAGTATTTTCCACATTTGAAACTTGTACTAGTTACCTTATTCAATTTTTTGCAAATAAGAATCATTCTAGCCACTTATATAAAATATGTTCATTAAAATTATTAATAAAGTACCAAAAAGGGGATTTCTTTGCTAATTCTTTGTAGGTGTTCTATCACAAAAAATATCTTGTGTGAATTTGAAAGCAACATCTATTTAGAACATACACAGTTCTTTTTCTTTCCTTCTTGTTTTATTGTTTTTGTTTTACTTTTGTTTTGAAGACAGGGCCTTGCTCTATATAGCACAGGCTGAAATCAAACTCCTGTCAATCCTTTTGCCTCAGCCTCCCAAGTATGAAGATTATAGGAGTGAGTCATTATATCCAATTTAGAATGTTCTATAAAACAAAACAAAAAAGAAATAGGTCCAGATGGCTGGTGTTATTCAGGCCATCTACATCGGTACTGACTGTCTATGAGTTCTGTAAGTTCATTCAAGGATGGCAGAGATCACATACAATGATGGATTTGTCATCTTTGTTCTATCAGTGCTTGTTTGTAATTTTCAGTGGTGTTTGTGGATACACACACACACACACACACACACACACACACACATATGATTGTTACGCCTTTTTTCTAAATCTATCCTTTAGCAAAGAAAAGCTTCTCTGATGCTTAAAAGATGCACTAACACATGGATATAATGAGAACTCAGTACAAAGTTAGTTTACTACTGTGTCCCATTAGTAGAATCATAGTAGTATGTTCCCCATAAGGCCTATGATCTACCTAGCTACTGGTTCTTGGCCCCACTAACTGTGCCAGGTATGAGTTTCATCTTGTGAAGCAGACCTTAAATCCAATCAAAAAGTGGTTGGTTACTCCTATGGCCTGTGTGCCACTACTGCATCACTGGGATTGTCTTTCCAGGCAGGTTATTATAGTAGCTTACAGGGTTCACTGCTGAGTGAGACTGATGATTACACTTTTCCTCTGCTAGTGTGTGTAAGCAAGTGTGTTGCAACTCTGAAGGAAAGTTATCTTGACTGTTCAGGAGTCAGGAAACACCTTGAGCTTCTAGGACAGCTCTGACAGCTGGCGCTGCAATGGACAGCTCAGCCCTGGAGGGGAAGGCATCCCAGATACCTTGAGCTGCTAGGACAGCGCTGACAGCTGGAGCTGCAATAGACAGCTCAGCCCTGGAGGGAAAGGTATCCTGACTGTTTGAGAGAGTCAGGCAATACCTGGAGCTGTTAGGACAGCTCAGCAGGGAAAGGTATCCTGACTGGGAATCAGGCTATACCTGGTGTGGTGGGAGATGGTCTCTGTAGACGAATTGCTAAACAGTCTTATTAACAAAAAATTTGGAGCCAGAAACTGGGGTTAAAGCCTGAGAGAGAGCAGAGGAATAGGAAATGCCACAGCTAACCTCACCTCACCAACTCCAGCCCTTTCGGTTTGAGGATTGATAGAGTAAAGATGTCTCAAGTGGCTGCTGCTCTGCTTCTCTAATCTTTCAGGTTATTACCCCAATATCTGACTTCTGGTTTTAATTGACAAGACTAATTAGGATCATGCTTCAGTAGCTCATGGTTTTAAAAGCTGAGCTATCTCTCCAACCCATATTCCTTACTTTTTTAAACTAATCTATAGCTGCATTAATGTTTAATGTTTAAGTGGGTTCTTTACAGACAGTATAGAGTTGAATTGCTTTCTGCCTGATATGCATATCTAAATAATTTTATAAGTATGCTTAGACCAAGTCTCTGCAAACATTTTCCTGTAAATGGCCAGATTATGACTATTTTAGGCTTTGTGAGTCACATATTATTTGAAGCAATTACTCCACTCTTTTAGTGAAAAGCATTCCTATGAGCAGATTAAGTGTGGTTCTGTTCTAATAACACACTATGGATTTTCATACCATTCAGGTATTATAATAAGTATCCTTCTTCTAAGTTTTTTCTAACTACTTTAACATGTAAAAAACATTCTTAGTGGCTCATAAAAAAAAATAAAAGAGGTCATGGTTATTCCCAAACCCCCATTCATCAATGCCTGAGACAGGTGGATGAGCTGGCCCTGGAGTCGTAAGAGTAAGAGGGCTGTCCCTGTCCCTCAACAGCTGCAACACTCAGGAGAGTGGCCACTGTACCTCACCTGGATAACACAATAGAGCTGGTCCTGATGGTATAGATGTGGGTGAGCCAACCCTGATGGCATCAAAGCAGGAGAACCACCTGTTGCTCATTGCTCCCAAGAGGTGAATTAGCTGGGGCAATGCTGGAGAGCTCACCCAAGTGGTGAGAACAGGGGAGAACTATGTGGTTGGACCAACCCTGCAGCTGTGCAGGCCTAGAACCAGGGCTATGACTTGACCCGCCCCAACACCCCATCTATAATCTTCTGAAGCACGTGAAGGGACTTGACCCATAGACCCAAAACTGCAGGATCTTCACAACACAGAACAATAATGGGATATTCAAGAAGAGTTCTAGTGAGGGCCCAGCATTTATAGTGAAGTAGAAATCAGAGGCCTCAAACCAGATCAATGACTCTTTGCAATAAACACTTGCAAGTAAAGGTATAGGGACAAAGGGTTTACTGCATGACTCACTGTGTCATACTGCAGCTTTCATGACAAGATTTTTATTCCCCCTCCTTTTTTCTCTTAAATTTTTTTTTTATTTTGGGAGGGGATGCAAGAGCAGAGGGTGGATGAGAAGGGACAGGGAAATGAATGGGATCAAGATACATGATGTAAAAGACACATAGAATAAATAAAAAGAAAGGGGAAAAGAGAAAAAGGAAGAAAAAAAGAACCATGGTCACAGTTTACTGACCTTTGCTTTACACTACTGCTCAAAGAATTCCTCTGCTCAAAAACCTTCAGTAGTTTTCTATAGTTCTCATAATAAAATACGAACTCTTCCTGCCTTATACCCCACACTCTAGCTGTGAAAGAATGTTGTAAATTCCTCTTACACTCCAGCCTGTTTCTTAAATTCAGAAGGCTTACTCATCCTATACCTCTTCCCTGTGTGTACCTAATATATCACTCTAAGATAATTCTGTTATATTGTCTCTCTTACCATTATGCTATATATATGAGGCACTCATGAATGAATAAATTACTAAATGAATGAAGGAATAATTTGTAAAAAAACAAGAGTAAACAGTATGTGGAGATGTCTACATACACAAGCACTAAACTAAATTGTTGTAATTATGTTTTCAAAATAAATGCATTCTAATCAAGTCTATTTTAAATTCTAATAAAGCTGAGCTCATTTACAGGATTTCCTTAGGTTGTAACAGTTATGTGTGGTATAATGAACATTCAAAAGATACAGCTATCCCAATACACACACACACACAAAAAAAAAGATAAATGTCCAAAAAAAATGACTCTTCTAAGGAAAATAGTGCATCTATTTAAAGAAACAGCAAAAGGCAATTTCAAGCAAAAGAAAATCATTTTGAAAAAGAAAAAATTAATTCCTGAAGGAACTTATGACTAAGTACAAAAGTTCATTTTCACCAATTTGTAGAAAAAAACATAGAATATTTACCAGAAATTTTAATGCTTAGAAAAGAAGACATGCTGAAGAAACAGGCAATTCGATTTTAAGCCATAAAAATATTCTCCTCTGCAAAACCTTCAGTTCACAGTCCCAATATATTAGCATATCAAATTATAACTCTGTGGATATAAAAGGCATTGTGGGGAAGAAGTTAGTATAAAGACAGAAGCAAATTATACTAACCATCTTTGATGTGTTCAGTTTTAAATCAAAAATATTCCTTTTTTTTCTTAAGAAAATGGGAGGAGGCCGAAGAGATGGCTCAGCACTTAAGAACGTATGTTGTTCTTGCAGAAAGTCCAGGCTCAATACCTATTACCATATGATGGCTCACAACTATCTAAAACTCCAGTTCCAGAGAATACAATATCCTCTTCTGACCTCCACAGGCACCAGGCATGAATACGATACACAGACATACATGCAAGCAAAACATTCATGAGCATAAAATAAAATAAATCTAAAATATTTAAAGAAATAAAATGTACAATTTTACTTAATATGTTTGTTGTAGTTTGAATGTAAACTAGCCCCCATAAGCTCACAGGGAGTGGCACTATTGGGAGATACGGCCTTGTTGAAAGAAGTGTGGCCTTGCTGAAAGAAGTGTGTCACTGTAGGGGCAGCCTTTGAGGTCTCCTTTGCTTTAGCTTTGCTCAGGGTTACAGTCCATTTCCTGTTGCCTTCTGATCAAGATGTAGCCAGCACCATGTCTGCCTACACACCACCATGCTCCCCGCCATGATGATAATGGACTAAACCTCTGAAACTGTAAGCCACCACCTCAATTAAATGTTTTCCTTTTTAAGAGTTGCTGTGGTCATAGTGTCTCTTCACAGCAACAGAAACCCTAACTAAGATGGTTTTTAAACAATACCAATTCATTTTTTGCTCATTTTTAGACACCTATTTTTCTTAAAACTGACTAGCCTCTTTATGTTCTTAGTTAACCCCAAATTATAAGTAATTCTAAACATGTACTTTAGAGTCACTATCAAGGACTGTGTAAACTCTACATTCAAGTATTTACTTTCAAAAGTTAGTGTTTTGTGTAGAACATCTTTGACTGGTAATGACAATTAATCTCTTATAGAAAAAGTTTTTGCTAAAAGACTTAAAATGTTCTGACTCAGAAGACATGTGGGGCCAAATTCTCAGTACAAGAATATCTGACTTAACATTAGCAGTCTTTCTGTTACTGAGATGTCTTCAAGGAAATTACATACTCTGAGAAGTAGATTCAAATATAGCACATGATGCTCCTCTCTCAGCAAGAAACCCCAGTGGTCTAGCTCATAAATGCAATATGTTCTCTGAAGCTCAAATAATAAACATGTGGGTTTACACCAAAAAGAAGTTAAAGAAAGCTGTTAGCCTGTTTGGATAGACAGGAAGTTAAAGAAACTTCTGAAAACCACAGTTCTTTCAGCCAGTAGCTTTCTCAATGTGTAACCATGTTCTGACATTGTCAGATAATAGATGTCTTTTACTGACCAGTGCAAAAAGAATTTTTTCAGAAAAGCTAATAAGCATCTATTAAGTCAAAAATACAATTAGTATTCATGAATAGCATTCACAAATTTCACAGTGAATGCTGTATCATGGGGGAGCAATTACAAGGGAAGTAATCAATTTTGATTCACATTTCTTCTAATTAGTATCTATCCAAAGAATAGAGGAAAACTGCACTCTGGGAATTTACAACAAACAAGTATGATAGCTTTTCAGGTACCAAGAGCAATGAGAATTTTTCACTAAATCGCCAATTTTCTCACTTCCTCAGCATACTGAGTGAGGTCCAATACTCACTGAAGTATGGTTCTTAGTTCATTTTTCCCTTTTATAGAACACTGTAAAACTCATTTTAATTCAGAAGTCATCATAAAAAATATGTAAATTATAGAAAATCCAATCAATGAAAGTTTGGGTAGCTCTTCAAAATAATTTCTTAATTCTACATGATAATAAGCTGGGTTATTGTGGCACACACCTTTAATCCCAGCACTCTGGAGGCAGAGGCAGGTGGATCTGAGTTGGAGGACAGCCTGGTCTACAAAATGAGTTCCAGGACAGCCAGAGTTATATAGAGAAACCCTGTCTTGGAAAAAAAAAATCTACATGGTAATTAAATAACAGGCTAAAAACACTGAGTGAAAACAGTAACACCAGAAATAAATTTTTTTTTTAAAGTTGGTTCTATGCAACAAAACTATGAGTGAATTTTTTTCTTCATCAATGTCTACATTCCCTAGACTTTATAAGCATGTACTGACTGTTCTCTACTTTAAAAATCCACATATATTCCTCCCAGGCCACCTTCAACCTCTTGAGACTCAGCTCACCATGGTTCAGACCCTGGCCTCCCTTACTTCTTCCCTTTCAGTCATTCCGTTTGGTCTATCTCCATTCCTTTCTGTCTCACATCCAACCCTCACAACAGCTCTCTACCAGGGATCTCACAATGGCCACACTTGGCTAGAACTCAGACTGGGCAACAGCAACCAAAGAACAGGACAACCAACCAACCAAGGCAAGACAAGATACCTCCACCAAGAAACACCACAAATATCATATCACCAGATGCCTAGATCAAAGTGCAAAAGCACACACATGACCCAACAAGAAAGTATGCCTGCTGTGGAAGCCAGCAATCTTATTATAAAAGACCCTGTGAAAAGCAATTTAGCTGAAGCATAAGGACTTCAAAACAGCAATTGTATGTCCAAGGATCATGTCTTAGTTACATTTCTATTGTTATGACAGGACAACATGGCCAAAGCAACTTACAAAAGAAAGTTTAATTTGAGATTCACAGGTTCAGAAGTTTAGAGACAATGACAACTGGGAAGCAACAGGGCAACAGGCAGGCAGGCATGGCACTGGAGCAATAGCTGAGAGCTCTTATTAGGATGGCTTATTAAGCCTCACTTAGAGCATTCAACTGCTTTCCTACTACAAATTCTCAATGTTTTCCACATTACTCCAAAATACAGCATGTTCAGGTTTGTCATAGCAATACCCCAATTCCTAGTACCAACTTCTGTTTTAGTTACTTTCCTATTGCTGTGATAAGAAAATATGACAAAGGCAACTTATAGAAGAAAGCATTTAATTTGGGGCTTACAGTTTCAGAGGGTTATTGTCTATGTCCATACCAGTAAGGAACATGGTTGCAAGCAGATAGGCATTATACTGGAGCAGCAGCTAAGAGCTCACATCTTGAGACACAACCCTATGGCAAAGAGGGCTAATTGGGAATGGTGTGGGCTTTTGAAATCTCAAAGCCCACTCCCAATGACACACCTACTCTAACAAGACTATAACTCCTAATCCTTCCCAAACAGTTCTACCACCTAGTGACCAAGTATTAAAATACAGAGCATAATGGGGGTTTTTAATTCAAGCCACCACAGACCTTAAAGATGATGTGAATAAAAGCCTTAATGAAGACCATGCAAGTGCTAACAAAAAGCTGAAATAGTGAAAGCAATCAAGGATAAGAAACAAAGAATAAAGAAATAGAATCACTAAGGAAACCCAAACTGAAATAAAACTTGAAATGAAAAACTCAGAAAGTCAAATAAAATGCTCAGAGGTAAGCCTCACCAACAGATTTTAAAGACCCACAGTTAAGTATAGACCTCACCTCTCATCAAGGAATCTTCTGTTTACAACAGAGACCATTACAGAAAAACCATGAACTAATCAAAATGCAGTTGTAGAACCCTGTTCCAATGGATACATATACAAAACACTCTCATACCTAAGGCTAAGGGAATATTGCCAAAAAGGAAATTATAAGAGCCTTCAGAAGATCAGGGAGTTTGCTGTAAGACTCTCTCCTAATGTCAGAAGCTACATTCATATACCAATATGACTGCCTAAATATTAGCTGAATAAGGACAACAAAGGACAACCAAAGGGAAAGGTGGAAAGACCACAAAGCCTCAACTCTACACAAAAAACTACAGGCAACTAAAGAATGCTAAAAGTAGGAGAAATAGTTCTCCCTAGGGAAGAGCATACCAATTGTTAACCAATACCAAATGATCAGCCCTGAAAACACGCATAAAAGTATCATTTATATTTAAGAGCGTGTGTGTGTGTGTGTGTGTGTGTGTGTGTGTGTGTGTGTGTGAAAGAGAGAGAGAGAGAGAGAGAGAGAAAGAAAAATGGAGCCACTATAAAATGGGGGGTGAGGGGGAGACTAAGGGAAGGGGAGGAAGCAGAAACTGCGATCAGGATGTAATATATAAGAGAAGAGTAAAAAGAGAATAATGAAAAGAAATAATGATACAACTAGGAATGATGGTACATTTGTAATGCCAGCACTTGAGAGGTGATGGAGATCAAAGGTCTAGAGCAGTGATTCTCAACCTCTGGGTCTCGATCCCTTGGGGTTTGCATATCAGATATCCTGCCTATTAGATATTTACATTATGATTGAAAACAGCAGCAAAAGTACAGTTATGAAGTAGCAATGAAAATAATCTTATGGTTGGGTGTCACCACAACTTAAGGGTCACAGCATTAGGAAGGTTCAGAACCACTGCTCTAGAGAGATGACTCAGCAGTTAGAGCTCTTCTTGCTCTTACAGAGGACTGGAGTTTGGTTCCCAGCACCTGCATGTGTCACACAGCCAACCATGACTCCCAGTCCCAGAGGATTTGGCAACCTCTTATGACTTTCTCAGGTGCCAGGCACACATATGATGCATATACATACATGCTGGCAAAACATTCACACTCACAAAATAAATATATCTAATTTCTTTTTTTTTTATTTATTTATTTATTTATTTATTTATTTATTTATTTTTTAGTGGAAATCGGTGAGTATTGCCTAGCACATGATAGATGCTTTATAAAAGGGACTGGCTTTAAAGAAACAGCAAGCAATCTACCTAACTACTAAGAAAATTTGCATAGGTATGCCCAATTTCTACTATCTATACTTTTACTGACATACAGTTTAAATAATCAAGGAAAATCAAAACTAAGACAATAGCTTTTATCAGAGAAAATAGTAAATACCTACCATGGACTCTAGTACATCAAATATTGAAGGATTCAACATTTTTGTCTAGTTCCCCCTAACTAGGCCTTATTTTAAAATATAAAAATGTACCTAAAATTCAGTACTTCCACTTAATTTACTAAGTTTGAAGTAGACTACCATTCTCTACTCTTCTCTAAGTGATACGTTTGCAAAGAGCCAGTTCTGAGCTCTACTATTCTCTTAATCCTTAAATTTTTTCCTTAACTTTTTGACATGTTTTTCTTCTCAGTGTACAATACAATCAAATTAAATGTTGTCTTTCTTTTGCAGGCTGAAAGTCTTGCTAGGAAAGTGTTATACTCACACTAAAAGACTTCTACAACAAGACTTTAAGTTTCCTAAGAGCAGGATTCATGACATATTTCTTAAAAAATCATCTGTATTGGATAGTTAAGTGGTCAGCCCTGAAATTATAATTATATATGTGTGTGTGCGTTATACAAACTAAGCATGTTATATTTATATATTTAGGAATATAATATGATAGATAAGATAAGATAGGATAAGATAAGATAGATAAATAGATAGATAAAACAATTTAAGAACAGAGGCCATGAACTTGGGGGGCAGTGCATGTGAAGAGCAGGAGAAAAAAAATAGAAGGAGGAGATAATATAAATGTATTTTAATTTTCAAAAAAAATTTTAAAATTTTAAGCCACCTATATACCCACAGAAGTGGTGCTTCATGCATTGGCTTTACTAAATCATTATACAAATCTTTCTATTTCTTTTCCATGCCACTTAAAGGTATTTTAAATTATGGAGACTGAAAAACATGATCTTAACACACATACAACATAAAAAAAACTGAAAGATTCTAGAACATCAGCTCACTTAGCATACCTAGTTCTCTAATTATTAAATAAAATGAGACCACAATCATATTCTCATTTTTCCATTGTCAATAATATATCCTTTTAGTCTACAATAGTAGACTATCATTCTCTACTATTCTCTAAATGATAATGAGAATATATTTTCACAGCAGAAATTTGTGATATTCCTATAAACCAGTAAGCTGCAATGATATCTAAAGGAAAGTTTATTTCACTATAATGATGCTTCCAGGCTTCTCTCAAGTCAGGTGGTTACTTGCAGTTAATGATCTGTAACATACCACACAAGAAGTCCTAAAAAGACTTATTTTCCATTGCATGTGAAACAATATTTGCTTTATGGATGGCTTAATGAATGCAGACATTCAATGTAACTGTAAAAGTAAAATCAAAAGAAAACTTACAAGTAACATGTTTCCTTTAAGCAAAAGGGCTGTGACCATTTTCCATTAATACTTAACCTTTCACTGGAGATTGTACCACATAGAATACTCAGATCCACAAAGTCTAAGAGCTGTTTTAGGTTAATGCTAACTGCCCCCAGTCAAAGGAGCAGTTACGTTTCAGAAATGTAAGATTATCAGTCGCTCTTGTTGGAATCAGAGCCACATCTCAAAATATAACAGTGCTTTACAAAACAGATGTGATTTGCACATAACTGTGGAGAATATTTTAACCAAGCTACACACACACACACACACACACACACACACACACACACACACACAAACCCCTAACATAAATATGCCTAAAATAGTATTATTCTGCACACAAAACTTGATAATCTCAATTACTTGATCTGTCATAACTGCTAGTCTTTGTAGGCACTTACATCTTTACCATTTATAATTTTATTCCATTTACTAGACTCAGCTTTTGTCCACCATATGTCCACTGTGGATTAACTATTCCCTTAGGTACAATTAAGGACTTTCCATTTGTTGTAAGAAGAGCTAAGTATGAAGGACACAGCCAGAAAAAACATTTATAACTCAACCAAACACAGAAGCACATTCAAGCTGAAGTAGTGGTTTGTGCACCATCTTTTTTTTCATTAGACACATGTCTGAATAGCAAAATAAACTTGAAATAGAAATCCACAGCAATAGTACAACAGCTTTCATCATTCAGAGTAGCTATCAAAATTGCATTGCCTCCACAACTGAATTTTTAAAATAAAAAAAAAAAAAACTCTTCTACAAGTTAAAAAGTTTTGGTTTCCAAACATTAATTATAGTAAACATTTTAATCATTATATTTTCAAAGATATTTCACAAAAATGTCAGCTTTTGGCTTTGAAATCTTTATATAATAAAAATATACACCACCTGGACATACAATTCAGTGGCAGAGTATTTATCTAGCATGCATCAGGCTTTGAGTTCAAGCCTTAGCATTGCTCAGAAAGAAAAGAAAAAAAAGAAATACATAAATTTAGCAGAATTGCCTATTATTGCTTATAAACAGAAGACAGGATTTTGAAGGTAGAATAGGAAAGACAACAATGGTAGCTAACACAAGTAGCTATATTATATAACAGGAATGATTCTAAGAGCTTTGTGCATATATTTGTTACAATAATCTCCCTGTGAGTTAAATGCTATTAGTTCCACTATGTAGATATGAAAACTGGGGTACAAAATGCTAACTTACCACATAGTCACATAGTTAATACCTAAGTCCATATTTGCATCTAAGTGTCTTGATTGTATGTCTGGAACATACACTGCACATGACTATTAAACATATTATACTGTCTATGACTATTAAACATATTAAAGTGATAGAACATTCTATGAAATTAATATCCTTAGGGAAAAATACATCTATCTTCTTAACGTTAATTGTGTTATTGTTATTTTTGGTTTGTAGAGGAGGCTGAGGTTTTTGGTGAGGCAGTGTGGTGAGATAAAGTCTCAGTGTGTAGCACAGTACTGAGTAGCCTTGAACACATTAATGTCCACAAACTCACAAAGAAGTACCTGCCTCTACGTCTTAAGTGCCAGGGTTAAAGACATATATCATTATACTCAACCTAAAGTTGAATTTATAATGAAACTTATGATGTTTTTTAGGAATAAGAGTTTGGCTACTCTAGCAGAATCGTCATCAAGGAGACCAGAGAGACTTCATCCAGCAACTGATGGGAGCAGAGGCGGAATCCCACAGCCAAACATTAAGCGGAGTTCAGGGAGTCCTGCAGAGGAAGCGGGGTGAGGATCCGAGGAATCAGAGAAGTCAAAAACACCACAAGAACATGGCACACAGAATCAACTGACTGGGACTCATGGGGGCTCAAAGAGATCAAAGGGTCTGACCTTAGTCCTTTGTATATATGTTATGGCTGAGTGGCCTGGTGTTCTTGTGGGATTCCTAACAGTGGGAGCAGGGTCTGTCTCCGACTCTTTTGCCTGCTTGTGGGACCCTTTTCCTCCTACTGGGTTGCCTCATCCAGTCTTGAAGTGATGGTATGTGCCTGGTCTTATTGTGGCTTGTTATGCCATGTTTGATTGATGCCCTTGGGAGGCCTGTTCTTTTCTGAGGGGAGACAGAGGATGAAGGTGGATATCGGGGAAAGGGGAGGTGAGAGAGAGACTGGGGAGAGGAGAGGGAGGGGAAACTGTGATCAAGATACAATGTATGAGAGAGAAAAAAAGAAAAGAAAAAAAATAAAAAAGAGTTTGGCTACTAAAAAAAGAATTGCATGTGCAATATAAAGTGATTTTAAATAAATATATGTGATATTAATAAACTGTATGAGTTATTTTTCTGTTGCTGTGACAAAACAACATGACCAAGGCAACTTATAGAGAGAAGAGTTTATCTGGGCTTACAGTTCAGAGAGTTAAGAGTATACCATAGTGCTGTGGGATGTTCTGTATGCTGTGAATGTGTTGCTCTGATTGGTTGATAAATAAAATGCTGATTGGCTAGTAGCCAGGCAGGAAGTATAGGCACAATAAACAGACAAGGAGAGTTCTGGGAAGTGGAAGGCTGAGTCAGGAGACCCCCGCCATGAGAAGCAAGATGTAAAGATACCGGTAAGCCACAAGCCACGTGGCAAGGTATTGATTTATAGAAATGGGTTAAGATGTAAGATCTAGCTAGCAAGAAGCCTGGGCCATTAGACCATATAGTTTTAATTAATATAAGCCTCTGTGTGTTTATTTGGGTCTGAGTGGCTGTGGGCCCGGGCAGGACTGGAAAAAACTTCAGCTACACCATGGTGATGAGGCACAGCAGTAGGCAGGCATAGCTCCTGCAGCAGAAAGCTGATTGCTCATATCCTCAACCATAAGCATGAATCAAAGAGCAAATTAGAAGTAAGACAAAGTTATATACTCTCAAAGTCCACCTCTAGTGATAAACTTTCTTCAGAAAGGCCTCATCTCCTAAATCTTCACACACAGTATCATCAACTGGAGACCAAGCATTCGCCTATAGGGGCATTTCTCATTCAAACCACCATACTAATTCAAACCCATCAAATGTAACTCTTTTTCCTCCAGAATTATTAAGGTATAATTGACAAAATTTGTACAAGTTTACAATATACAACATCATGGCTAACACATGTATATTTGAAAATCTGGAAATCATGCTAATTAAAATATCTTGATCCTTTTCTTCTCATGACTCTCTTAAAACAACTTTATATTTGGCATCCAAAACACCTCACTCTGATCGTCTTCCTTCCTTCACTGACCATATTTCAATTTCCTTGCTGATATCTCTTCACTTTCCAAAATTCTTAAAACATGGTATCACCCAAAGCTTAATCTTGGGAACCTTTCTTTTTTCATATTAGTAAATTTTATCTAATCTCCTGGCTGTATCATTCATATCCTGATGACTATGGTTTTTATTTCTAAAATACCACTAGCCCTGTCTTCCAGACTTCTATATCTATCTCACCTGTTAAATATCTTTACATTGACCCTTAATAAGAACCTCCAAGTTAGAATGCCCAAATCCAAACCTTTGATCTTTACCCAAAATCTATTCTTCCCACAATCTTCCTCCTCTCAGTTAAGGTAACCTGGGCTTTCCAGAGGTTTAAATTTAATATTTTTCCCATTAGCTTGCAATTTTCCTTTATTCCTCTACCAATATGAGAAAGCCTAATGTCTTGCCTTTTAAAATATATAAGGGGTTCACAAAATGGCAGAGTAGTTATAACCACTTGTTGCTCTTGCAGAGGACCAGGGTTCTGTTACCAGCACTGAGCACACAGTGGCTCACAACCATTCACAACTCCAATTTTATTGGATCTGATGTCTTCTTCTGACCTTCACTGGCATCAGGTGCACATACATACATAAGCAAAACACTCAGAATCTAAAAATAACAAAATTCAGAAATCAAACACCCAGAAGTAAAACACATTTCACTAGTTCTGCTGCTATTACACTGGCCTACAGAACCATTGTGTCTCTCCTGGGTTGTATTAGAAGTCTCCCATCTGATCTCCCTGCTTTCACTCTTAACCAATACCAAATATTCTCAAATTTTATAGTACTCATTTTCAAATACTAGCTAAATCACTTTGCTCAAAACCCTCAGTGGTTGTCTTAGTTAAGGTTTCTATTGGTGCAATGAAACACCATGATCAAAAAACAAGTTGGGGAAGAAAGGGTTTATTTGGCTTACATTTCCATTTTGTAGTCAATCACTGAAGGAAGCCAAGACAAGAACTCAAACAAGGAAGGGACCTGGAGGCAGGAGATGATGCAGAGGCCATGAAGAGGTGCTGCTTACTGGCTTGCTCCACACAGCCTGCTCAGCCTACTTTCTTATAGAACCCAAGACCAGAAGCCCAGGGGTGGCACCACCCACAATGGGTTGGGCCTGCCCCCATCAATCACTAATTAAGAATACATTTTACAGCTGGATCTTATGGAGGCCTTTTCTCAATTGAAGTTCCCTTATTTCAGGTAACTCGAGCTTGTGTTAAGTTGACATAAGATTAGGCAGCACAGTGGCTATCCATCACACTCAGGGGAAAGGTGTCCTCTTCCTGGATCTTTCTCTCTTAACATTTTAACTTCATTTCCTACCCTATTACTAAGCCACTATCCCCTACACCTAAGTACACACATACACAAATTACTACACTATATAAACATTCACAAATGTGACACATTCACACCTAGCACTTGGTGGTTCCCGAAGGAAATATTATACCACAGAGCCTCTGTTCCAGTTGTCCTTCTGTACTTGAACTCATCTCCAGACATCAAATGACTCTTGCTATCTCTCCTCCTTTACAACCATGCTCAAATGTCATCTTTGCTGGCTGTCTCTACTAAGGATCTTAATAACATTGTCCAAAATTTCTTTTTCGTCTTTGCTTTATCTACCACCATAATATTAATCATCACTTGACATATATTTTACTTACTTCCTCATTAAACTTGTCTTTCCCTATAGGAAGACAGCTAGATGAAGGAAAGGTTTTATCAATCTGTTGTTTACTTCTGTATCTCCAATGCCTAAATCAATCATTAATGTACTTGATGAATAGTTACTGAATGGAGAATTCAAATAATAATACAAACACCTACTGAGTTGCTGTATTTACATTGTAAGAATAGACATTTGAAATTTTAGAAAACAAATATAAAATAATTTCAATTCTAAGCTCAGGAACAATTTTATGTAAAACATACATACACAAATATACACATATATACTGTTTACAACCCACCCAAAGATCCTGAGTCTGGCCACATTTCCAAGGAATGACTGGTCAATTATAAAAATTCAGCAAGTCTTTGCTAAAATTAGTAGTAGTAGTAGTAGTAGTAGTAGTAGTAGTAGTAGTAGTAGTATTGTTATTTATTATCATTATGTGTCTTTTTATATAAACAGTTACTTGGATTTCTTAATTTAACAAGTGAATGACAGAAGGAGTCATATGTAGAACTGAGCATGTAACACAGTGTTACAGTACTTGCTAAACACAACTGAAGATCTGCATTCAATCTCTAGTATCACAATAAAAGAAAATAGTCTCATTCCCAGCTATGTAGATGGAAACCCACTATGGTCTCCCTTTCCTAGCCAACACCACCCCCAAAGAATCACAAATATCTCTTCCAGCCTGCCTTCCCCCAATCACCCCATTATCCCAGCCCCCAACTCCAGGAGACATTCCCTGCTAACTCATAGGCTATAGTTGCCAGAAAACCAGGAAAAGTGCCCAAAGACCTCTTCTCTCTCTGTTGCCCCAGATCTAATTCTCAGTTCTACAGCAGAACACCCATGGCAGAATTCCCTGTCCCCTGGCTCCTATCTCCTGTGGATCCCACAGATCTTCCCCTTCTAACATTCTTCCTTCCAATTATTGCTTTGTCCCAGTTCCCAAACCCAACAGGCACACCTGCTAACCCAAAGGCAGCTCCTACTAGGGCACAAGTAAGCTAAAGGAGGCCCACACCTCTCCTACTGCTCCTGAGATCCAGTTCCTCCAGTCTCCATCTCCATTGCTGAAAAACTACTGTGATCTCCCTTTCCTATCGGACCCTATCCCCACTGAATTGCAAAGACCTTCTCCTCCAAACTTACCTCCTCCAAATCATCCCAATTATCCAGCCTCCAAGAGCAGCAAGCATTCCCTGTGAATACACCAGCTGAGCAGCCAGTAAAACAAGAAACACACAACTATCACTCTCTCCGAAAATCCAGAGAGGAAACAGAAACCAAGGAACAAAATACCCACTCAAGAAAGAGAAAACAAGCACCTAGACCTATAAATCATCCTAAACTCAGATGCCTAGACACCAGTATAAAAACACAACAACAGCCAGGGCAATATGTCTCCAATAGAGTCCA
The DNA here is from genome assembly GCF_007827085.1 of Peromyscus californicus insignis. Taxonomy (NCBI): domain Eukaryota; kingdom Metazoa; phylum Chordata; class Mammalia; order Rodentia; family Cricetidae; genus Peromyscus; species Peromyscus californicus. Next base: position 37,162,516 of record NW_026294424.1, read on the forward strand.
GCTATTCTACTACAGGAAGTCCTGAATATTCCAACATAGTTAAAGCTCAAGAAAAAGACCTTAAAACAACTATATGAAGATGATACAGGTCTTTAAAGAGAAAATTACTAAATCCTTGAAAACACAAACAATTGGAGGAAATTAATAAATCCCTGAAAGTCAAGAAAACAAAAACAAACAGTTGAAGGAAACTAATAAAACTGTTCAAGACCTGAACACAGAAACAGGAACAATAAAGAAAACAAATTATTTTTGTTTCATTTCTGGAAATAAAAATTTAGGAATTCAAACAGTAACTACAAAGGTAGGCTTCACCAACAGAATACAAGACTTGGAAGAGAGAATCTCAGGCAATGAAGATACGATGGAAGAAATATTAAATCTAAATCAGTTAAAAAAAATGTTAAATCTAAAAAATTACTGACAGAAAACATTCAGGAAATTTGGAACACTGTGAAAATACAACATCTAAGGATAATAGGAATAGAGGAAGAAGAAGAATACAAAATCAAAGGCCCAGAAAATATTTTCAACAAAATCATAGAAGAAAACTTTCCTAACATAAAGAAGGAGATGCCTATAAAGGTACAATAAGCATACAGAACAACAAACAGATTGACCAGAAAAGAAAGTCCCTTGCCACATAATAAAGCAAAACACTAAATATACAGAACAAAGAAAAAATATTAAAATTCCAAGGGAAAAAGATCAAGTAACATAAAGGCAGACCTATTAGAATTGCACCTGATTTCTCAATGGAGACTCTAAAAGCCAGAAGGGCCTAAGTAGATGTACAACAGACTCTAAGATACACAGATGCCAGTCCAAACTACTATACCTAGCAAAATTTTCACTCACTACAGATGGAGAAAAGAAGATACCCCTTGATAAAGCCAAATTTAAACAATATCTATCTACAAATCCAGCTCTACAGAAGATGCTAGAAGGAAAATGCCAAGCTATGGTAGTTAACTACACCCATGAAAATATAGGAAATAAGTAATCTCACACCAACAAAATCAAAAGAAGGGAAGCACACACAAAAACTCTATCTCTCTCCTCTCTCACACACACATACACATACAGGCGCGCACACACAGACACACCACCAACAACAACAACAACAAAATAACAGGAATCAACAACATTGGTCACATATCTCTCAGTATCAAGTCTCAATTCTCCAATAAAAAGACATAGACTACCAAATGGATGCAAAAATAAGATCTGTCCTTCTGCTGCTTCAAGAAATATACCTTAACATCAAGGATAAACATTACCTCAGAGTAAAGGGTTAGAAAAAGATATTTGAAGCAAATGGGCCTAAGAAGCAAGCAGATGTTAAATATTTTAATACCTGACAAAACATACTTCAAACCAAAACTCATCAAAAGAGATAGGTAAGGACACTACATACTCATCAAAGGAAAAATCCACAAAGATTATATTTCAATTCTTAACATCTATGTCCCAAACACAATGGCACTCAAGTTTGTAAAAGAAACACTACTACAGCTTAAATCACATATTGACCCTTACACACTGACAGTGGCAGACTTCAATAATCCACTCTCACCAATGGACAGGTCATCCAGACAAAAGCTAAACTGGAGCTAACAGACATTATAAACCAAATGAACCTAACAGGTATTTATAGAACATTTAACCTAAACACAAAAGAATATACCTTTTTCTCTGCATTACATGGAACTTTCTCCAAAACTGACCAGATACTCAGACAACAAAGTAAGTCTCAACAGATACAAGAGAATTGAAATAACTCCCTGCATCCTATCAGGCCACCACAGGCTAAAGCTGAATATCAACAACAAAAACAACAGAAAGCTTACAAACTCATGGAAAATGAACAACTTATCAATGAACGAAAAAGTGGGTTAAGACAGAAAGTAAAGACTTCTAGAATTGAATGAAAATGAATATACAACATACCCAAATGGGACACAATGAAAACGGTTCATAGCACTAAGTGCCTATATAGAAAATCTGGAGAGATCTCTCATATTAGTAACTTAACAACACACCTGGCTCTGGAAGGCTCAGGAACAAAAAAGGAAAGAAAGAGATGGGGGACAGGGTGGGGGGGGGGGGGGAATCACATCCAAAAGAACCAGATGGCAAGAAATAACCAAACTCTGGGCTGAAATCAAAAAAACAGAAATATATATATATATAAAGAACCAAAGAAACAATGTGTTGGTTCTTCAAGAAAATTAGTAAGATTGACAAACCCTTATCCAAATTAACTAAAGGAAAGAGAGAGAAGATCCAAATAGACAATATCAGAAACAAATAAAAGGGGGGACATAAAAACAGATAGGAAACACAGAGAATCATAAGGAATACTTTAAAAACCTCAAAATTGGAAAATCTAAAGCACATGGAAAATTTTCTAGATATACACCTCTTGCTAAAGTTAAATCAAGATCAGATAAACAATGTAAAAATAGACCTCTAAGTCCTAGTAAAATAAAAGCAGTCATTAAAAGTCTCCCAACCTCGGTGTGTGTGTGTGTGTGTGTGTGTGTGTGTGTGTGTGTGTGTGTGTGCGCGCGCGCGCGCGCGCGCGCGCGCGTTGGGTGGGGTGGGATGGTAGTGCATGCCTCTTAATCCCAGCACTTGGGAGGCAGAGGCAAGTAGATCTCTGTAAGTTCCAGGACAGCCAGATCTACAGAGCTAGTTCTACAACAGCCAAGACTACACAAAAACATCCTGTCTCAAAAAACCAAACCAAAACAAAAAAGTCTTCAAACCAAAAAGAGCCCAAAGTCTGATGGGCTTTCAAAGAAGAGTTAATGCCAATATTTCTTAAATTACTCCACAAAATAGAAATCAAAGGAAGATTACATTTGTTTAATGAGGCCACAATTACCCTGATACCCAAATCACATAAAAACCCAACAAAGAAAATTACAGACCAATTTCCCTTATGAACATAGATGCAAAAATATTTAATAAAATATTTGCAAATCAAATCAAGAACACATCAAAAAGGTCATCCTTCATAATCAAGTGGGCTTCATCCCAGAGATGCAGGGATGGTTCAACATACAAAATCTGTCAATGTAATCTACCATATAAACAAACTGAAAGAAAAACAACACATGATCATCTCATTAGATGCAGAATAGGCCTTTGACAAAATCCAATACCTCTTCATAATAAAAGCCCTGGAGAGATTAGGGATAAAAGAGATATCTAAACATAATGAAGGCCACTTACAGTAAGCCTATAGTCAACATCAAATTACATAGAAAGAAATTTAAAGCAATATCATTAAAATCAGGGACAAGACAAGGTTGTCCACTCTCTTCATAGCTATCAATACAATACTTGAAGTCTTAGCTAGAGCAATGAGACAACTGAAGGAGACCAACAGGATACAAATTGAAGAGGAAGAAGTATCACTATTCACAGATAATATGAAATATACAAAAGTGGTCCCAAAAATTCCACCAAGGAACTCTACAGCTGATCAACACTTTGAGCAAAGTAGCTGGATGTAAAAATCAACTAAATAAAAAAATCAGTAGCCCTCCTATATACAAACATCAAATGGACTGAGAAAGAAATCAGGGAAACAACGATGTAGCACAAAATCTAATTGGTCTTAATAAAAACAACCCAGAGTCAGACATCAGGGTGATGGCTGAAAGATCAGAGAAGCAGTGCAGCCAGCCACTAGAAAGACTTCTTACCTCTAGGAATCCTCCGACTGAAAAGGGGGTTGAGCTCCTGTCTCTTCCCACCTTATATTACTGTATCCACCTCCCTAGTGCTGGGATTAAAGGCATGAGCTTCACCACCTGGCCCTGTTTCTCTTTTAGACTGGTTAAATCTCGTGTAGCCCAGGGTGGCCTTGAACTCCTGATCTTCCTGCTTCCTCCACCCAAGTGCTGGGATTAAAGGTGTGTGCCACCACTGCCTGGCCTCTATGGCTAACTAGTGGCTAGCTCAGCACTCTGATCTCCAGGTAAGCTTTATTTGTTAGAGCACAAACAAAATATCACCACACAACACCTTTTACAATAGTCTCAAATACTATAAAATATCCAGGGTAACTCTAGCCAAGCAAGTGAAAGACTTTGTATGATAAAAACTTCAAGTCACTGGAGAAAGAAATTGAAGAGGCTATCAGAAGATGGCAATTTCTCCCATTGGTAGGATTAACATATTAAAAATGGCCATCCTACCAAAGCAATAGACAGATTCAATGCAATCCCCATCAAAATTCCAACACAATTCTTCATAGACCTTCACAGGACAATACTCAACCTCATATGGAAAAACAAACAAACAAAAAACTAGGGTAGCTAAAACAATCTTGAACAATAAAAGAACTGTTGGAAGTCTCGCCACTCCCAATTTCAAGTTGTACTCCAGAGCTACAGTAATAAAAACTATGTGGTATTGGCAAAAAAAAACAGACAAGCTGAACAATGAAATTGAATTGAAGAGCCAGGCGGTGGTGGCGCACGCCTTTAATCCCAGCACTCGGGAGGCAGAGCCAGGCGGATCTCTGTGAGTTCGAGGCCAGCCTGGACTACCAAGTGAGTCCCAGGAAAGGCGCAAAGCTACACAGAGAAACCCTGTCTCGAAAAAACAAAAACAAAAAAACAAAAAAAAAGAAATTGAAGACCCAGACATAAGTCCACATATCCATAGACAACTGATATTTTATTTAAAAAAAAAAAAAGCCAGAGATACACATTGGAAAAAAGACAGCATCTTCAACAAATGATGCTGATTGATTGTGAGATGTCTGCATATAGAAAAATGCAAATAGATTCATGTTTATCACCCTGCACAAAACTGAACCCCAACTGGATCAAAGACTGCAACAACAACAACAAAAAAAATGTGATACTCTAAACCTGATAAAAGAGAAAGTGGGTGGGGGGGGGTGGCTCAGAGGTTAAAGAGCACTGGCTAAGAGGACCTGGGTTCAATTCGCAGCACCCAGATGGTGACTCAAAACCATTTGTAACTTCAATTCCAGAGTATGTGGTCATCACATATATACATGGTACACAGATATACATGCAGGGTAAACACTCGCAAAGATAAAATAAAAAGAGAAAGTGGGGAATGGTCTTGAATACATTGGCACAGGAGACAACTTTCTGAGCAATACAACAATAGCAAAGGTACCAATATCAACAATTAATAAATGAGACCTCATAAAACTGAAAAGCTTCTGTAAGGCAAAGGACACTGTCATTTGGACAAAGCAACAAACAACAAAATGGGAGATTTTTACCAACCCCATATCCAATAGAGGACTAATATCCAAAATATATAAAGAATTCAAGAAACTAGACCACAAAAACACTAAATAATCCAATTTAAAAATGGAGTACAGATCTAAACAGAGGATTCTCAATAGAGGAAACTCAAATAGCTGAGAAACATAAACGTTCAGCATCCTCAGCCATCAGGGAAATGCAAATCAAAACTACTTTGAGATTCCACCTTATACCTGTCAGAAGAGTTAAAATCAAAAACACAAGTGATAACTCATCTGGAGAGGATGTGGAGCAAGGAGAACACTCCTCAATTGCTAGTGGGAGTGCATACTTGTACAGCCACTTTGGAAACCAATATGGCAATTCCTCAGAAAGTTAGAAATGGATCTACCTCAAGATCCAACTATACCACTCTAGGGCATATACCCCCAAAGGATGTTTCATCCTATGACAAGGACCTTTGCTCAACTGTGTTCATAGCAGCTTTATTTGTAATAACCAAAACCTGGAAACAATCTAGATGTCCCTCAACAGAAGAATGAATAAAGAAAATGTGTACATTTACAAAATGGAGTATTACTCAGCTATTAAAAAAAGAAATGACATAATGAAATTTGCAGGCAAATGGATGGAACTAGACAGAAATCATCCTGAGTGAGATAAACCAGAACCAGAACCAGAAAGATAAAGTTGGTATGTATTCACTTTAAAGGTGGATATTAGCCATTAAGTAGATGATAGCCAAGCTACAATCTGTAGATACAGAGGGTTTAGATAAAGAGGTCTAGATCTCCCTGGGAGGGGGAAATAGAATAGATTTTATGGGTAGATTGTGGGTGGGTGAGGACAGGAGTGGGGGATGAAGTGGGGGGGGGATAGAGGGAGGGAAAAAAGGAAAAAGAAAATATAGGGAAAAAATCATCTCTGCAAAAAGATGCTTGCTTGCCTACAACAATAAGTTAAAATGAAACTCTCCCAGAACTTCAGGACAATAAATGTGCTAAATTGCACCATCTGACAACTAATTACAACAGAGTGTGAGGCATCACATCAGTGATGCTCTCTGGCAGGATCTCTGTCTTTGCTCTGTTCTCTCGTATAATTCTTTTAGAGTTATTTATTTTATGTATATGAATGTTTTACCTGTATGTGTATATGTACATCTGGTACATGCCTAGTGTCCATGGAGTTCAAAAGATGCTGTCAGAGTTCCTAGAACTGGACTCACAGATGATTATGAGCTGCTATGTGTTTTAAGAATATAAGAAAATGAAGAGATATCAGCAAACAAATTGAAAAATGGCCAGTGACGGAAGGAAGACAATCAAGGTGAGATGTCTGTAAGCCAAATGTAACTGTGTTTTAAGAAGAATGCAATCAGATGCCAGAGAACACAGGTCCTCTGTAAAAGTAACAAGGGTTTCTCTAATGTTGAGCCATCTCTCCAGCCCCCTCACCCCTCTTTTATCCACGAGGCTGACTCAAAGTGGTAAGTGAATTTCCCAAGGTTACATAGCAAGGGAAAAATCACAGCACCAACTTTTTGAAAAAAAATGTTTTGGTCTCCAGTTTCTTTAAATTAAATTGGATTTGTTCCATAGTTACTACAAATATAAACTATAATAAACTATTCAAGGGGTCTAATTTTTATCAGTAAAATGTTCAAATCACCCTTTCACAAAGATACCTGTCTTATAGCTCTCTTTTTAATATTGATCCAATCTTTAATAATTTCTTCTAAAATTTGAAATCAGCACTACATCATAAAAGAAACAAAAAGGGAAATAGGATGTGGTGGTATTTTATTTGTATGTTAATAAAGTTTGTCTGGATAACAGAGGACATAGATAGCCAGCCATAAACAAAAGACAGGTGGTGGTGGTAGCACATGCCCTTAATCTGATCACATGGCAGGCAGAGTCTGTGCGTTCAAGGACACAGCCAAGCATGGTGACACATGCCTTTAATCCCAGTACCAATCATAGCGACCTGGAGGTCTGTACAGACAGAGTAATGAGAAAGTGAGGTGGCTAGGCTAAGAGCCAATGATAAGGCAGAACAGCAAGGCAATAAAGACACAAGTTAGACAGGAAGAAGCTAGTTCTCTTGGGAAGTGTGGCGAGCTAAGGTTAGTTGGTGGCTATTCCTATTTCTCTGATCTCTACAGCTTTCACCCATGTATTTGGCTCTGTGTTTCTTATTTAATAAGACTGTTTAGAAATTTGTCTACAATAGGAGATAACTCTGCTAACTCTGCAATTAAGTGCACTTGCTGCATTTCCAGAAGACCCTAGTTCAGTTCCCAATATAGGGCAGCTCACAAATGCCTGTAATTCTAGCCCCAGTGGATCCAAAGACCTCTTCTTCTTCTTTTTTTTTTTTTTTAATAAAGAAAAACATTTAACTGGGGCTGGCTTACAGTTCAGAGGTTCAGTCCATGATCATCATGGCAGGACATGGCAGCACGAAGGCAGACATGGTGGTGAAGGAGCTGAGAATTCTACATCTTGATCGGCAGGCAGCAGGAGGAAACTGATCTGCACTGGGCATAGCTTGAGCTTTGGAGACCTCAAAGGCCGCTCCCACAGTGGCACTCTTCCTCCAACAAGGCCACACCTATTCCAACAAGGTTACACCTCCTAATAGTGCTGCTCCCCATGGGCCAAGCATTCAAACACATCAGTCTATGGGGGCCATACCTACTCCAACACCACACTCAGTCTCCTCTTTGCTGGGATTACAAATGCATGCCACCACTCCTGGCTTTTTATGTGGGTGCTGGAGATCAAACTCAGGTCCTTGTGATTACACAAGTACTTTACTGAGCTGTCTGATTAACCCATTTTTGTCTTCGGTTTTATTTATTTTTTTAAATGCCGAATTCCGTCTATTGAAGGAGGGAGGAGGTCTTAAATACAGGCTTACAGCACAATGGGAGAACCCCAGAGGGCAGAAGTTCGATACCCATGTTTTACAATCTTGCATCTAAGCTGTTAACGCCCATTATGTAGGATATACATACAAGGAACTTCCCTTAAGTATTCAGGAGGGTGGAACCCAGGAGGGAATTAGCATAGGGAGGATATCAAGGACAAGGTCAGCAAGCAAGGCAACAGTTACCCAAAATGGGGGCCAGTGTTCTACAGGTCCCCCTTTTACTAAAAAATGAGCTTCTGACTTAGGTTGCGTGGAACATCAGCAGGTCACCTTACCCGTCATGGAGACGCCTGCCCAGGCCACACAGGCGCTTTGTCTTAGGTTGGTGAGCACCCCCAGGTATTACCCGCCAAAGACCTCTTCTAGCCCCCATGGGCACCCATTAAAAACAACGAAACAAAACAAACGAACAAAAAAGAAGTTAGACTATGCTTTGAAATAATTACACAACTCCCAAAAACAAAGCAAATAACACTAAACACATACTATTTCTTCAGCTAGGTAATTTGTCACACAGTTGAAATGATTTGAGACATGTTATCTAAAATCACTACAAAATAACAAAATGCTATCACTGAAGCAGGCATCAGGTAAAAACCAGGTTTGGTTGTGGTTATAAAGCAGTAGTCATTTAATGTTCTCATCCCCATACCAATCTAAAGGCATGTTTACACACAAGATTTGGAAAAGAAAGTCATCCAAGTAATTCTGAAATGAGGCCAGCATTCCCTGAAGTGCTGTATACATGTAAAGACCCCTGATAGAAGGCTGTTTCTCATTTTTGCTCAAGTACTTTCTTCCAATAACTTCTATTAAATAATCACAACTCTGCTTTATAAATGTACATGTCAAGAGAAGAAAAAAACAACAGGAACAGAAGCATCAGGCCCACCTAAAATTACACCTGTGTGTGGTGCTCTGGAATTGCTACTATCCAAGAGGGAAAAAAAAAGCTAAGTATTAAATGAAAGAAGGAAAGGAGCAGAAAGCTTCCGTTTAAAAGTTATAAACAAAATGAACTTCACAAATCCTGAAAAGAGTCATGATTTATAAATTATAGCTCTCTTAAGTAAATGTATTTTCTATAAGACTGAAGCTGACAAATTTTTTAGGAGTTGATATGAACCCTTCAGGGTAAGAATCAAATGTTAACTATTTAGTAGTTCTACCTGTTTACTGGCCAGATAAAAGAATTTTCAAAGTTTCATCAGATTTAGAGTATAGTTAAACATGTTTCTGTAAAATCTGCACAGCCATTTCTTACACTCTATTACAAAAAACAAAGGCTCTTAAAAGCCTGTGATCATTTTAGAGTATCAATACAACTTCCAACTTCAAATGTACTTAATTTTCTAATACACGTCCACTGAGAACAGAGAACACAACTTATAGGGTATGTTAAAATGTAACCTTTCAACTTCCCAATGTAAAACATCACTTCCTGAGCAGATAGTACTCCAGGAACAATCAATCACTGTTAGGAAGAATATACACTCAACGTTGTTAAATAGTCCTGATGCACTCTTCTCTATGCCCTCATCTGTCATGAAGATTGTTTAAAAATCTGAGTTATTAGTCTTTATTTGGGAAAGGATCTGGTTAATATCTTTAAGAGCAGAAATCATTCATCCATCCACTCTCTGCTGGTGCGTGATAATTCCTACCCCCAATACATGTTCCTGATAACCACCTTACCACCACTAACCAAGAAGCTATAAATCAGTACCAGGGCAGCTCCCATGCAACCCCTGTTAACTCTGTTTACAATCTGTCCACCTCAGAATGTGAGCTAGCTGGGGAAGATGCTAGCTGATGAATCAGATAGTAAGAAACTGTAAGAGATTAAAGATAGAAAATGACAAATTAAGATGGTATAAAATTATAAAGTGTAGTTTTAAAGCAATTGTTAAAAAGTTAACATTCCTAAATTTTCATTTTGTTTGTTATAATCTTGCCTAAAGCACTGAAGAGAAATTAAAACTATACTTCAATAGAGACAAAAATTAAAATCTTGGAAATAAAACCAAAGTATAGGTTTCTAACATGAAAAATTCAAGTTAGATAATAGCAAACTTTTTTTTATATTTATATAATCTAAGAAATGACATGAAAGCTATACTTTGTTTCAAACATGACCCAGAACAATACAACTGTGATGCAGTTTCTAAGAAATTCCCACTGATACTATTCCCTAAGATGGAGTCCAGTGGGCCAATTGGCCTTTAAGCCATCTAAAGATATATTTTCTGTATTGAAAAAAAAAAAAGCATTTTCATGTTATATGCATGTATGAAGTTCTCAAGCTACTTTTTTAAAGAAAGAATGAAAATCATTTTCCCTGACTAACACCTTGGGCCACAAACATTTCTAGTTCCAATAGTCTTCATGAATAGGCTTTCATCCATTATGCAGGTGATGATATTCTTAATTTTCATGAAGTTTAGTTTTGGTGTAGAAAGACATACAAGAAACAGTTTCAGATGACAATGAAACTACACAGATAACTGAACATAATGACAACACAAGGGCCTAGGTGGCTCCTTGAGGTTGAGTTGCCAAAAGCATTAATTTTAAAATGACTTTTAGGACAAGATGAGTGTGACAAAATAGAGTTAACAGAAAGAAAAGATCAGAGGGAAAAGCATTTCATGCAGAAGAAACTCTAATGTGCAAATGAACTGGGAATGGTTTATAAAGAGAAAGGCAGAGGAAGGTGTAGAAGTAAGGACCACGCCTTGAGTATAGGAAACTTATAGATGATGACATCTGCAAAGCAGGCAAGAGTCAGGTTACCTAGACCTAGAAAACTTGGAGGAGACTGGATTTCACTCTAAAAACAGTGAAAAAAAACAAAGATTTTAAATAGGAGCAGCCTACTTTTTCTTTGGAAACTAAATGAACAAAGCAAGGAGCAGGAACACCAGTCAGGAAGCTATCTATATGACAGGCATGGCCAGACCCACCAAGGTGCCCGTAAGTGAACATAATAAATCAAATACTCCTAAGCTCTGCAATATGGCCTCTTCAAGTAAGAGTTCCCCAAAGCTGGAAAAGCAAGATTTTCAAAGGCAGAAAAACAGGGATTAAGCCAGGTGGATTCAGCTCCCTGCCTTTTAATGAATATAATTGTTCCCAGATGTAACATAGCCAAAGATCTTAACAGAATCACTAAATACTTCTTGAGAAGTACCTCTGGCTCAATCTTTAAGAAAATTAACAATGACCAGCTTAATATGCCATAGCTAACATTTTAAAGTTTGTTGAATAAATGGCCACTCCCCCAGCATATAGTTAAAAAAGAAAAACTATCAAAAAAGAAAAATCACAGGATGGTGACAAAGGATTTTCTAAGAAACATTCCCTCCCTGTCAGTTTCATAGGACATCTATTTCAGATCTAATAGACTGCAATTTGTGATCATCCAGATAGATGCTATGCACACTTCACGCTTTTAAAAAGCTATTATGATTAATACTAAAATAAAAATTGAGTGCTTCCTATACATAAAACGTTCATTACTTTTCATACAGTACTTCATTTAATCTTTAAACTGACCTATCAAACAGAAACTACTACTCTCATTTCCAGATGTAAGGAATTCATATTTAAAGATGTAAAGACACACATTTATGCAAAATGTAGAAACTATATTTATTTATAAATAAAGTCTCATATCCAAAGCCCTGTGATCTTAAACTCCACTCTATACTTCAGGCTCTATATAAGGTTGTACAAAAAAAATATCACTAATGTCTGACAGATTTTTAGAATAGGATATATGCTAAAACAAACTGTTTTATTATATATATTTAAGTACTGTTTATTGAAGAAAGTATTGTTCTATATACCAATCATTCTGTCCATTTCCTTAAAACAAGTCCCTCTCTCTGTGGCTATTTCCTTTACTTATTCTACATAGGTAAGTATAAGAATATAACATAAAGAATAACTTAAGTAGACAAGTAGTAACAAAATAAAATTTAATTTTCCATAAAAATAAACCCATAACTAAACAGCATAAAATTATCCTTTATCTTCAACCCAAATCTCTAAGAGTTTCTTATTTTTAATAAAAAGCAAGTAATCATATAGTCTAAGGATAAGATTACAATATGTTATGAATTCTATATCTCTCCCACTGACTTTAGCTAAGACTTAACTACTGCTGCTAACATTTCCACAGACTGTATTTCTTTCCAATATATTCTTTATCATTAAGTTGTAAGGAATAGAGCACAACAGTGAGTTTGTCTCAAGATGCAGCTACACCACTCTTTGGCATATACCCAAAAGATACTTCATCCTACTGTGGAGACACTTGCTGAACCATATTCACTGCTTATCTATTATTCATAATAGTCAGAAGTGGGAAACAACCTAAAAGTCCATCAATGAATGAATGAATAAAGAAAACATGTTATATTTATAAATGTAATATTACTCAACTATTTAAAAAATGGAATTATGAAATTCATAGGTAAATGGATGGAGAAAGAAAAAAAATCATTCTGAGTGAAGTAACCCAGACCCACAAAGACAAATATGGTACATATTCACTTGTATGTGGATGTTATAAGCCCCTTGAGAGGCATTGAGTGGCCAGGCCCCACCTCTCAGAATATTCTAATAGTCAGGCCCTGCGCCTGAGGGCCTCCAACTATCAGGCTCCACCCACAAAACACCCTAAAGGCCATAAAGGCTGGACTCGGGCCCTCCAGATGCAGGCAGCCAAGCTCCATCCCACAGAATAAAAAGCCTAAACTCAATTATGGGGACTGAAATCCCACCAATCCCTGAGCTCAAAAATCTACCAATCTCTGAGCTCATCCCAAACAACCCAGGCTATTACTAAGGCTATTGGTTGCTCTCCACAAACTAAAAGTAATGCCCTATTGCTAAAGACAATACCTGTACAACTCAAGGAACAAAGAGAAGTTGAGTTGGTGCCTACCTGTGGGAGTTACTCATATCTTTGATTTGACTTAAGGCCCACTCCACAATATGGAAACCATACCCAACAGTGCTTGAATGACCAAAGAACCAGAGACTAGATAGCCCAGGAATATAGGGTAAAACCAAACACTACTGTTGTACTAAAAGTAAACAACACTAAAATGACTCCTACATTTTATTACACTCATAGATCAGTGTTTTGTTCTGCCATCATCAGAGAAGCTTCCTCCTACAACACTTGGGAAAAATACAGATTCATAGCCAGACAATGTACAGAGAGTGAAAGACCTTGGAACACTCAGCCCTAAATGAGATGTCTCTGTAGCTTGAGTTTTCCTGCCTGGCCCACAGTCAGGACAAATCTCTGTCACCTGCCAGTCCCACAGCCCCTCAGACCCAACCAAGTAAACACAGAGACTTATATTGCTTACAAACTGTATGGCCATGGCAGGCTTCTTGCTAACTGTTCTTACAGCTTAAATTAATCCATTTCCATTAATCTATACCTTGACACGTGGCTCGTGGCTTACCGGCATCTTCACATGCTGTTTGTCATCATGGCGGCTGGCAGTGTCTCTCTAACTCAGCCTTCCACTTCCCAGCTTTATTCTCCTCCTTGTCCCGCCTACACTTCCTGCCTAGCCAATGGCCAATCAGTGTTTTATTTATTGACTAATCAGCAACACATTTGCCATACAGAACATCCCACAGCATGTCTCCATCAAATCTCTCCCTTCAGAGCTCAGGGAACTCTGCAGAAGAAGAAGCAGAAAGAATGTAAGAGCCAGAGGGGATGGAAGGCACCAAGAAAATAAGACCTTCAAAACACTGCACAACCAATGTGTGATATGCACACAGGAACTCAGAGACTGTGGCAACATGCACAGGACCTGCAAAAGTCTGCACCAGATGGGGTCCTAGAACTGAGAGGAAATGTGAACACATGCCTCCACCCCTAACTAAAAAGCTAGCTCCAATTGATAAAATGAAAAATTAGTTTTCTTCAAGGGAACCTCACTGTGGAAATAAACCACTCTTAAGGACAGGCCCCATGCACAGCAGTGGATGGCCAACACAAAATGAAGTCAACAGCATCTATGGAGGTTGTTTCATAATGTTGTGTCAGTGCTTTTTTTTTTAGCCTTACAGGTCCTTTGTGTTTATATTATAGCTTCCAGTTTTGTGTTTTTATGGGATTCTTACGTGTGTAAACATGTGTACTTTATTTTATAATTATTCCTTAGATGCCTGTTTGTTTTCTAAGGAGAGACAGAAGGGGTTTGGATTGATATGGGAGAAAAAGGGAAGAAATGGGAAGGGTTAGGGGAGGGAAAACCATAATCAGAATATATTGTATAAAAAAAAAATCTAGGAGTCGAGACATGGGACCATACATACCAAGCTCTCGTTGGATGTGAAGCAAACAAGAATATGGTGGAGAGATTCTAGAGAAAGACAAGCAGAGCCCTTTGTGCACTATGAAAGAGGCAGAATTGGAGATGTGATGGGAGGTGAGGAACAGCCTGATGAAAGAGGCCTGCACTACCATGAGGACATGGTGATGTGAGGGTCCATGCTGCTGTTGAGGGCCATGTCTGGGTCTGTGGTCCTACTGTAGCCAGAGTCTATGTTGATGTCCATGGTCTGTGCTACCACCAAAGGCTATGAGTAAGCCCTAGGTCTGGACTGCAATCTGAAGCCATGTTGATGTCCAAGGGCTGCCTGAGCTAGTCCTGCCCCTTGCCTGGGTGGAAGAGCTGGTGCTGATGGCATGAGCATTGGAGAGTGGGCCCCGGAGGTGTGGGAGAGCTGGTCCCGCCTTGCCTGGGTGGCATTGAAGAGCTGGTCCCAATGGTGTGGCAGTGGAAGAGCTGGCAGGCTGACAAACTCAGCTACTGCTCAGGCCCAGATCCAGGGTTTTGAGTTGGCCTACCCCAACATCTTCCACAACTATGAGCTGCTGCAGGAGCATGTGAAGGGGCCAGTCCTTCAGATCCATTTCCACAGGATCTCCACTACTCAGGGCAACAGATAACCAAGAGTCTCTATGAGGGTCTAGTATTGATGGTGTAGCAGAAGGCAGAGGCCTTGAACTGGACTAATGACTCATTGCAATAAACATTCACAAGTAAAGCTGTTTGAGCAAAAGGGTATACTGCATCATACATCGCAACTTCCAACACCTCTATGATGAGAGAATATATGATGGAGAAGTAGGAAAGGCAGAGGAGTGGACTGGCACATGTTCAGAATGACGTGGTTGATAGAGGAGCAGGTCGTTGCCCAGAAGGGTCAGGTAGATGGTCTTTTTGTTTTCTATTGTTGTTTTTGTTTGTCTGGTTTTTTTTCTAATTTTTCTTAATTTTTTATTTTCTTTTGGAGGGAAGGTTACAAAGGCAGAGGATGGATATGAAAAACTAGGAAGTAAGTGGAGTTGGAGTGCATGATGTGAAATTCCTAAAGATCCAATTAAAAATTATGCTTAAAAGAATCTATTTTCAATAAAAGAAATAAAGAAAATGAAAACATTTCATCCAAAGGTAAAGCATGTTTAAACAACAATGTAACAATCCAGTTTCCACTCTTAATCTGTCATGTTTCTCTTGCTTTGGCAATGTGTGGTCTTTTGTGAATTATACTGCTTTTTAATAAAATTTTATTCCCCCAAAAAAATAAATACACATTACATTAATTAATGCAACATCAATTTGGAAACACAAATTGTAAAATATTCAGGAGATACAGAGTTAAAGACCTAATAGGCTTAACTGTAGAATAATCTTTCACTATATAATTACATGAAATTGGGCCAATGACAGATTATACAGTCAATAATAGCCAGGAAATGTGCACCTATAACCTCTTTGTTTTACATTAATAGTCTTTGTGACTATATACTCTGCTATATGTCGTTCTGAAGGGATATATTATAAATATATTTAAGAATGGGGTTATCACTAAGGCAAAGATGAAAGGTGTGAGTTTTTGTAATAATAAAAATCTCAAATACAGCAATCTATTAATTTTCTGCAAAAATTTAAATAACTTACATACAGTTTTACTTTCTATTTTTAATACCTAGGCATAACACCACCAGCCTAGGCCAGTATTCATCTAGTCTAATATTCTGTTGTTGACATTAACCAATGGTGGATGTGTCACAGGATAATCTACACATATAGCATAATGTATATAATTATACACTACTATGTCATTATCTCAGATGATGGTTAGATTACACCCTGAAAGAAATGAAAACAAATCCCAATTCCCCTCTCTCCTCTACAGCTTCCCATATGGTGATAGGAAACCTCCAAAAAAAGTATAAGCAGAATATAAGTTAATGCTTTGGTAACATGACAACTGACCAAGAAATTATCATCTAAAATGAAAAGCTGCACACAGAAATAGAACCCAAAGTGACCAAAACCTATTATTTGGAAGGGAGATTTCAATATGAACTACAAATCATGATTCACTCCAAAAGAATTACTTATAAAACAGATGTGTAATTTTTAGTTAAAGCTAAAGACAAAACACTACAATTTCTACCAAAGGCCAGGCCATTTTGTGACATGCAATACTTTTTTCTAGACAGCTGACAGTATTATTTTTAACTCTGCAGAGAAATGGCTTCACACCTGTTTCATAATAGTTTTAAACTAGGGATTAGGTTTATTAAATGCTCATCTTGGTGTGCAAAACTACATAATGCAGAAACCTAGTTCACCATTTAGGAAATACTATTTCCTAAATAATTACAGAGAAAAATGCATTGCATTTTTCAGACATTTAGAGAAGATAATTCTCTTGGTAGTATAGGTAGGCATTGATTTAACAATGCTTGTACTCAGGAAACAGTTCCAAACTAAATCCTCCATGGTATAATTTGAGTTCATTTTCTCTTTCTCTGACCTCAAGTAACTGGAGAATATCAGATCACAACATAACATTTCATGTATCTAAAACCTCTTATTAATGTCTTCTTTTCAAAATTACTACAGATCTATGAAGTTGAGTCCCAGGTTCAGTTTTATGATTTCTATATGATATATATCATAGTTTAAGAAACTGATCTCAAAAAATTACTTATCCATACTTTTTTACTTTTAAGGACTATACTTTCACTAATACATTACTCTTCCCCCCCAAAAAAAAAAAATTATCTGCATTTCAGAAATAAATCCTAAAATTCAGGAAATGTTTATAAAATATGGGAATGAGGAATAATTAAATTCCACCCAGGCACTATTCCTTTTTCTGAATAAAAGATCATTTAATGAAATGTCTCAAAGCCACTGGGACAGAGCTGAAGCTGTAATATACTGTCACAAAATCTACAGCTGTGCTGCTATTCTTAACAGTCCATGTTGCTTCCTGAAGAACAAAGGAAGTCAAAACATACACTATCAGTCTTGAACTTACTTTTACAAAAGCAGCAGATAAATTAGGGCAGAACAAGCCTCAAAATAGTTATTGAACAGTAAAGGATGTTTTAATTACACTGTAATGCCTGAAATGGGGGTTCAATTCACATGTTTGAAGGTTACTTCTAAAACTGCAATGTGAGTCATATGGTATACTACGAATTTTAGAGATTAAATGTCACTTATGGAAAAAAATGTTGCTAGATGGTTATTCATATTCACAAGAATTTTCTACTTAAACTCCAAAAACGCTGTTTCCAGATATCAAAATTTTTTTTAGGAAAAAAATTATCAACAAGTTAGGCAAACACCTTTGTACAGTCTTAGCTTAGACCACCATTACAAAATACCAAAGACCAATGAACAAACAACATTATTTCTTATAGTTGTAGGGACTGGTAAGTCCAATATGAAGGTGCCAGCAGATGGTAGTGAGAATCCTCTTCCTGATTTGATGGTCACCTTCTTGCTGTGTCTTCATATCACAGAGAAAAACATCCTCTCTTATGTCTCTACTTCTTATAAGGGTGCTTAATCCCATTCGTGAGGACTCCATTATTATGACCCAGTGACTTAGAAAAAGCTATACCTTCACTAACCACCACACTGGGAACTCAAGTCTTAAGATGCCAATTGGTGGGAAAATACAAACCTTCAGTCCACAGAAGCAAATAAACTTTACTACACAAAAATAAGTAGTACCGGCCGGGCGGTGGTGGCGCACGCCTTTAATCCCAGCACTCGGGAGGCAGAGGCAGGCGGATCTCTGTGAGTTCGAGGCCAGCCTGGTCTCCAAAGCGAGTACCAGGAAAGGCACAAAGCTACACAGAGAAACCCTGTCTCGAAAAACCAAAAAAAAAAAAAAAAATAAGTAGTACCAACTTACTTTTATTGCCCACCAAAGCAACCAGGGGCTGAGTTTCTGACTCTTCACTCACTGTCTTCACCACAGAATACCAATCTTCTAAATTCTCAAAGCTTTGATAATTTGTAATATCATATACCAAGAGGATTCCCTGTCACAAAAGAAATATAGAATATTTACAACATACTTCTGAAATATTAATAATACTTTTTAATGCTTAAGATATATCAGGTATACTGTAAAGTGTAGTTATGTTTTTATATATAAACCAATTTCAACTTAAATGTGTTATTAGTAGAAACAATATCAATGATTGCACTCACAATAAATCCTGAAACAAAGGTATAATTTTATCAAAATTGTAAGTAATTTCCAAATAAGATACCTGAAGAATTCTTAGATTCAGGATAAGAAAATTCCATTACAAAAAAAGCTAAAAGGACTAAAATCTCACCTCTTACTTTGACAAGGTCAAACATTTAAACTTTTCAATAAGTAACCATCTGCTGCTTCTCCAATTTTAAATGTCTTCAAAAATGAGATTCCACGATGTCCCTTGATGGGCAATTTTAGTGTTTAACACAATTTTCTTTAAATGAAATGTGGATTTCCTCCTTTAGTCCTCTGTGCATTTAGAGAACAACTGGAGAGTATCCTCCTTTTAACAACCCCTCATATACTTAAAGACAGTTAAGTAACTCCTTACCAGTCTGCTTTCCAGAGTAAATAAACTCAGTTCCTTAAAACTGCCTCAAAGGGCCTATTTTCTGTCCCTTTAATCGTGGCTGTTGATTCTTTCCAGGACACACTACATAGAGTTTTTTGACATCCTCTTTAAAATGAGCAATGTAAAACTGGACATGATACTATAATAAGAGTCCAAGAAAAGCTAAATGTAAGAGAGAGGTTGCTTCCTGCCTCTTATATATCATATTCCTTTTTAATTTATCCCATTATACTGTAATAGAAGAATGAGATATATATACATACACAAAAATAACAGAACCACATACTTGATTTTCATCCAGTTTGTGGTGAAACACTTACTACAAAGCTCTGCTTACACGATAAGTCACTCATGGCCTTCACGTATAACTATTTTTGCATCTGCTATGTATCAAACATAGATCTAAATCATTACACCAATCCTCACCACAACCTACAGAGATTGGCATCATTAACCCCATTTTATTGATAGAAAGGTTATAATAACCAAGACAACCCAGACAGGTAACTGATGGAGTCAGGACTTTAGTCAAGGACTAAATGCATTCGTCTGCAGACCCTATACCATGCATTTTACTGACTACTAAGGATATGAATGCTAAACTTCAAGTAACTCAGTCTTCCAGGAAAACTAATCATATAAACAGGTGAGTATACAACACAGCAGTCACAGCAGGTAATAAGTTAGTAATGAGTTTGGAGTTCCACTGTGGCTGCTATCAATGTGCCATTACTGAACGAGGACACTACTACATACACTTCTACCCTACACATAAACTATAAATGTGACCAACCTTGGGATCCCAGACAACAGAAATTATAGCAATTTAGTAGACAATTCATTTTGATCACATAACATCTCTAACACTTTTTAGTTGACATCAAAAAAATTTAATCATGAATGTATTCAACAACTGGCTCACAAAAACTGCACAAAATTAAGAGTTGAATTTCTAAAACTAGAACAAATTGGCTGCTATTATGATTTTCCAGTACTGAGCTTTTATTAAAACACATTGGCTCAGTCCAGGTAGGTCTAGTCCCCTCCTCCCAGGCCGAGCCAAACAATCCTGCATAGGCCCCAGGTTTCAAACAGCCAACTCATGCAATGAGCACAAGATCTGGTCCCACTGCCTGGATGCCTCCCAAACAGATCAAGCCAATCAACTGTCTCACCCATTCGGAGGGCCTGATCCAGTGTGGACCCCTCAGCCATTGGTTCATAGTTCATGTGTTTCCATTCATTTGGCTATTTGTCCCTGTGCTTTATCCAACCTTGGTCTCAACAATTCTCGCTCATATAAACCCTCCTCATTCTCGTTAATTGGACTCCCAGAGATCCACCCGGGGCCTAGTCATGGATCTCTGCATCCAGATCCCTCAGTAGTTGGATGAGGTTTCTAGCACGACAATTAGGGTGTTTGGCCATCCCATCACTTGGTTCCCGGGTGTCCAGCCATTGTTCCGGTGTGCATTTCAGTTCATGTTGCCAAGTGTTAGAGGATAAGTCCCAGTGCCCAAAGGATGTTAGAAGTAGCAAGATAGTCACCGTAAATGTCCTGCTAGTCTTTTGGAAGGGCTGTCTTCTGCGGGTGACCTTTGTAATACCCTCACTAGAATCATCCCGAACTGGAGTTGTGCAGAGAAGAGGATGGGTGAGGGAAGAGCTCTTTGCTAGGACCACCACATACAGAAAACTGTTACAACTGTACCCAGGGGTCCATATGTGCATTTCTGGGAAGATACTTGTGTTTCTTGTGCACAAACTTCATTCCACAACATCTGAAATTCATAAATGCCCTAAAGGAGACCATATGGTTAAAAGGACAGATTGACAGAAAAGGTTCCTGTTGAGCATAGAACTGTTAAACCATGTCTGGACAGTGTGAGTTAATTCATGTTGCTAGGCTGACTGTGGAGGGGCAGAGGGAGGCTCACAGGGCGAGATGTGCAGCGCTGTGCTGTGTTGAGACTGACATCTGAGAAGCCCTGCCGTAGGTGCATCTTCAGCTACTCCATAGGAATGCGTTTATTGGGCAGGAACACGCCTTCTTCCTCATATTTTAGTATATAGATCTGATGATAAACTTAGGAATGCTGTACTTCATGTGGTCTGTGGCTTTGTTTTCTTGTAAGCTGAGCATTGAGGAATGCAGAATTTTAATTGTAGCTTCACCAGTGCTTCTATCTAGAAGCCTGCTGCCATTTTTGTCTTCTATGAAATTTTTGTTGCCAAGGAAGACAGGATTACAGTTTGGTCTGACAGATTGAGATAGCGTGGTGTATTCTTGGTTATCAAAATACTCCTGTAGCGTGGGGTTTTTAGTTGGTGAATATTCGCAATGTGGGGGAAAGCATGGTACATACTGTATAATCTCAATTCCCTAAATGTGTGTACACTTGCAGCATCTAGAAGGACACATCAAGCTGAGCTGCTTGTGACTGGGTGGCTGTTCTTGGCTTTTTGTGTTGTGTTTCCTGTAATGCACATATTACAAAATAAATAAATGCTTCTTTTAAAAGCTTAAAAAAAAAAAAAAAAAACACATTGGCCCTTAAGTCACCTATTTATTGTCTTTAAAAGTAAATTTCTAGAGACTAGAGAGATGGTTCAAGGGCTAAGAGCACTGGCTCTTCTCCCAGAGAACCTGGGTTCAGTTCCCAGCACCCACATGGCAGCTGTGATCACTCCTGTTTCAGAGGTTCCAACACCCTCTTCTGGCCTCTGAGGGTACTACAAACATGTGATACACAGATACAACATGCAGGCAAAATACCCATAAACATAAAAAAAAATTGAATCTTACAATTAGATTTCTGATGGTCTCCAAGATCCTTTTCAATATTCTATAATTTTAAAGTCAGGTGTGGCAGCTCACAGATTAAAACCCCAGAACTAAAGAGACTAAGGCGGATGGATTGTTCTGAGTTTGAGTCTAGCCTCCACTACTCAGTGAACTCTAGAACTGTCTGGACTACACAGCAACACCCAGTCTCAAAAACTTTTTAAATAGAGTACCTAAGTTTGTCAGGCATAGTGGCATCCACTTGCAATACCAGTATTTGGGAGGCAGAGCAAAAAGGATCAAGAGTTCAAAGCCAGCTTTAGTAACATAGTAAGTACAAGACCAGCCTAGGCTAGATGAGAACTTGTATCAAAAAACAAAAATACAATGTTGTGAAATTTTACATAAAACCACTCTGCCTGATTTATTTTGGTAACAACACCTCTTTCTTTCTTCCAAGATTATTTTGGTCACTGACCAAAATAGAGTATCTGAAATAAGAAGTGCAATTTCAATTTCTTAAAGACTATAGCTCCAAAACTGAACTTTAGAGACAGCCAATCCTTACTTTATTGACTCTACCTCCCACTGTAATAGGTGATAGTATTTATTGTTTGCTTGGAAGAGTTCTATCCTTGGATACCAGGCCTGGACACATCATCTACTTAATCTGAATAATTATTTTTTCGATCCCACTTTTAAAATGTTTAATAAGCCTATACGATTAAGAGAATAAACGCCAAACAGATCACTTGAAATTAGTAGTTTATATAACTGTACATGATTTTTATTACTCAATGTGAATCACATTCTCATGGTAACTTTGAGTTATATTACTTAAATAAAGCCCAGACATGTTATAACTAATCCTTGAGATATTGGACTCTTTTGATTAATACGTGAAAATCTTTACCCAAGGTGGAGTGGAACAATAGCTGTGTAAGACAAAACACAAGGAAATAGAACATGCATGCCACCATGTACTGATGGCTAGCACAGTGGTGCATGCCTTTAAACCTAGGATTTAGGAGGCATAGGCATGTGGATCTCCAACAAAGGTTCCAGTCCATGTATATTCCAGATAAGCTTCTATTTAATGTAACTATACTCTTTTACTTAAGAATTATCAGTGGCTGCTAGTATTACAACTGCAGAGCTGACTCACTGCAACAGAGATAATAATAGCCTGTGAGGCCTCCCTGAAATATTTACATCTAACTCTGCCAATCCCTACTCTAGACCAATGTGTATTTTTCAGCTATTCTTTTGAATCCTTTTAGAGTCATAAAAAGATATACTTCATTCACGAACCTAGCTATCCTTCAACCCAAATATTCCCAACACAATTAAATGTAAAATCTTTCTTATATTTAATTATGTTTTACATTTATTATTTTGTCTTTTTTCTTATCATAATTATTACTGGTTATGACCTTCAGTGCTATACTGAAAATCTGAAAATCTGATATGACAAAAAAAAACAAAATACAGAAGAAACTTAAGGAGTTTTGGCTTCTAATACAAAATTTTGGTCATCATCTCTGACCTTAAAACATAAAAATCAGATTTTTCAGGGGCTCATCAGAGAACTGAGATTGGAAGACAAATCACTGCCCTGAAGCCTAGAAAGCCTAGTAAATGACGAGAGTACAGACAAGCCCTATTTCCCTGGATCAGAAGTTACTGGAGATGGTAATGTAGAACACAGTAATGCTAACAACCTGCAGGAAGTTGTTGCCTGGCTGGAGCATGAAGGACTCTCAGCAGTCCAGTCTTCAGATCACCCCCACTTTCACAGGGTTTACCTGCAGGAACTTGCAGAGAAAAGAAAAGGTCCACCCCAGGTTCTGACATGGAGAAAGTAACCATAGCAATACCCTACAAAGCATCTGATCCCATGGGCGAAGGAAGGTTTCCAACTTCCAACTCCTCTAGCCATCTTCTCATTGAGCTGAGGCCCACTAAAAGACTGACATGTTTTCATTAGAACACAGAACTTTCCCCTTCCTCCCTACTTTAGTACAGTATCAACAGAGCTTCAGGATAAGAGCAACTATAAGCAAATACTTCAACTGAGAAGAGTTCTTTAAAATATCTAAAAAGTGTGGGATGAAATAAAGACACTAGAGGAATTGATATCTCTGGCACCTATAGTTGTAAGTGAAGGGAAGCAATGTATTCAGTGCCAAAGCAACATAAAACTTCATACCAAAAGCCCATTTACCTGAATTCTCCTTATTCACTTCATTTTGTCCATCATTCAATAGAAAATTATAAGGCATTTACTATAAGTACTCTTTCCCTGGGGGATATAAATAACGATTTACCCATCTGTCGGGGGTACCAATGACAAAATAAAGTGCATTCCACTCAAGTCCAATTTAAGGAACCAATGAGCTTATACGGCTTATGGAGTATGGATGAGGTATTACTTCTAGGATACACTAGTAGCCCTGAAACAGCTATATTACCAGATCTCCCTCCAGCACGGATGATGACTTCCCCATACTGCATAAATGGAGTGTCACTTCTGTTAATCTTCTACATACTACATACTCTAATATCTTCCCAGACCAAGAGGCCCTGTGCAATTAGGATACAATTGCATACTAATGGCAGACAGGTGTGGAAGGGACCTTCTGGAATCTCAGTTGAGGATCCAGTAATCCTTCTCCCACCCCATTCTTTTATAAGGGGACATCAACACATCAACAGTCAAAAGCTTGCTCTTGAGGGACTCTTCCAAGGAATCACCTCCACTCTGGTGAGGATGCTTTGTGTTTGTGGTTGAAGATGTGATCTCTCAGCTTCCTGTCGTTGCAACTATGCCTGTTACCTGGGTCATGCTGTTCCACTGTGATGGACTCTTAACCCTCTGGAACCATATGCCAAAATAATCTCTTCTCTAAGTTGCTTTGATCATAATGGTTTATCACAGCAACAGAAAAGTAACAAATACAGTGCTTTGGGGTTGAATACATTTCTCAGGAAAGAAGAAAGACCAATAATCTAAGTTACCATGATAGGAAACCAAAATAAAGGCAATTTCAGACTAAAGCAAGTGAAAGGGAGTACAAATAAAAAGTAGAGCAAAAATCAATAAAATTGAAAAGAGAAAAATAGTACAAAAAATAGTACAAAAAGCCAAGATTCTTCAAAAAAGCAATTAGAGGGGAAAGACACAAATGAACAGTAGCAGAATGAATAAAAAGTCATCATGCTGACATCACAGGTATCAAAAGGATATATTATCAACTTTATGGCTACAAATTCGGTAATATAGGGGAAATGGACCAAATGGCTAACATTCAGTACCAAATTCTTTGGACTCCTAGGGTCTTTACCACCAGCCTCAGCCCCAAAAAGCCTCTTGGGGAGTCAGTTCCTCAGGAAAACCCTCAAAGCTGAGTCTCTTGATTTATCAGGATTCCCTCCAAAAACTATCAGAATCTTCTTGGTCACAAACAAATACACCTTTCTCAGAAGTTTCATTTTAATTTCAACTCAAGACCCAGAACGATCCTGGCAACTATGGAATCTAATTTTCTTAGCAAGGCTGTGGCCATCTAAAGCTATCAGCATTTCTCCTATCCCAGACACCTTTTACCACCCACTGGCCATCATCTTTCTCCTGTCTTCATGCCCACGCCACCCTTCTGTTTCCCACCCTAATTCAGCCTCCAGTTGCTCCTTTCCTTCCCAAACCTTTCAAATGACCTTTAAAAATCCGATTTCAACTTTAAGAAATGCTTCTTTCAATGCTCCAGTGTCTTCATTGTACTAGACCTTCCCTTCCAGTTTCAAGAAGATATGACTACTTCTCTTTGTAACATTCAAGACTCTTCTACATAAATTATAAGGTTACTTTATGCAGTTGTTTGTTTGCATCTGTTTCATGTATTTGATAAGCATGAGTCAGTATATCAAACGCACAGCATTCTCAAGGTAATAACTGATCACTGTTTTGAGGTAACAAACATTGGTGGCAATACCTCATATCCTTAATAAATTTTTCCCCATTTTTATTATAAATGGCAAATGATACCTTAATTTTAATTATAATATTTCATATTGTTAATAATTTTCCTAGTGACTGCCTTTACTATAATTTTATTTAAATTAAAATAAATATATTAATCTTGGTCTTAATAATTATAAATATTGAATACATCTTAATCTCAAAAATGAAAGGCTCTTTGATCCTTAAAATGCAGTTTTTTTCTTCCTAACCTGCAAGAGAAATAATTTATTTTTTTAATTATACAGAGAAATTAACTAAATCATACATACTATGCAATAGCTATAATATAGTATACTTACAACCTGTAAAAATAACACTACAGATGGACTCTGCACATTGCATTTATATATTTATGCATTTATAAATACATAAGAATAATAAAGAAAAAGAGAGCATGAATTTGAGAGGGAGCCAAAGGAAGGGGGAATAGAAATGAATGGAGGGAAGAAAGGGAGGACAGAAATAATATAATTAAGTTTAATTTTTAAAACTGAAAATTAAAAAAAAATTAAAGAAATGCCAGTACAAGAAGGGTATAAATATAACTATATTTGGCAAATATCCAATAAAGAAATTGCAGTAAAAGATAGCAAAAGGACTCAAGAGTCAAACTTTTAGATATACTCTGTCCCTAGTTGTCATGCTGGCACCAAATCATTTTGTTGGTGGTTAACAAGCAGGCTCATCTATGTAGGGCATTGATGCACAGGAGTAGTTGTGTTCTACCTCACAAATGACTACACTTCATGGAGTTTATGCTCAGTGGAGCAGTGTTTGCAAACCACTTAGATTCCAGGATGGAAAGAGCTACGAAAATGAAACATCCAGTCCTTCTCTGAGGTTTGTTATTAGTCTCTGTTAGCCACAGGTTACAGGGCACTAAACACTATGTACTGTGTATTTGCTCCTAACCGCTAGGAAAAATAGCCTATAACATCTTACTGAAGCCTTCTAGACATTTTAAAGTTAATTTAAAATCCAGGCATTTAACTGGGACTTATTTTAATTATTAAAACTGGCTCTTGTCAAAATATCTTAATTCCTTCTGGAGGTCAATTTACTTGGTTTCAACCTATACTATCCAATGAATGTTTGTTAAAGTTTAATGGTACTAGGAGAAAAAAAAGAAGGTAAAATAATCAGTTTTATCTAAAGCCTAGTAAATGTCTATCTTTCAAATAAACTTTTTTCCTGGATACTAATGCTTAAAACAAAAAATTCACATGCACACAAGAAGTAATACCCAGACTTATAGAAGATAAATGAGAAATGTGTATAAGATAATTCTATATACAATGCAGAAGTCAGAATGCTAAGTAGCATATTAAGTTGGTTTCCTAAAAGCAGACTGCCAAGACAGCATGTGTAAAGAGTTTACTATGCCCTGGTAAAAAGTAACACTCCCCAGATGCTGGCATCCTTGGCTGAGGGATATTATTTACATATATTTTAACAAAACAGCCTAACTGATAAGTGTACTTTTATGTATTCCACATATTATTTAGGTTTATAATTTCTTGAGAGCACAAAAACAGCTATTACATTGTCATTAACATGATAATTTATTTCATCTTCTCAGAATTCCAAGTTTCTTAGGATGATTTTCTCGGAAACACAATGCTACCCTGTTATTTAGCATAGTAGGGTACATGCTTGGTAATAAAATTGTGAATAAAACATCAGCAAAAAAAAAAAAAAAAACAGTCAATATGTACCATCAAGGTAGAGCCATGCATGACACATTCTAAGAAGGCCTAGTGACATATGCCTTTAATCCCAGCACTTAAGAGGAAGGCAGATCTCTGAGTTCAGGACTAGCCTGGTCTACAGAGAGAGTTCTAAGATAATCAGAACTACACAGAAAAACCCTGTCTCAGGAAAAAAAAAAAGTAGCCAAAAGCAAACAAACAAAATCCTGAAAGAAATTCTATACAATCTCACATTTTAAGTAATTATGTAACAATATAAAATATATACAGACTTAAGGATATAGTTGCACAATATTATGAATATAGTAAGTTATATACCTGAGAATAGTTAGCATATTTTGTGACTTTCACAATACTTCCTTTTATATAAAAGCAATAAATTTTAAATAATTTAAATGATATATTTTACATGATTTAAAGTAAAGCAAAAATAACAGAATCCAATTCATGTACATTATATTGTGCAATTTTAAAGCAAAGAAGAAGATAATTAATTTTTATATTATCTGTCCCATGATGCATAAAGTACTTCTACTGTCTACCATAAACAAAGCTATTCTGGGCAGAAAAGACAGCTTAACAGATTAACCCACCACATAAAGGTGGAAGGCGAGAACAGACTCCACAAAGTTGTTCTCTGACCTCCACAGGTGCACAATGACACGTGTATACACATAAGCACAATAAAATTAAAAACAAAAAAATGTTAAAGCTGCTCTATGTGACACACTGAGTTAAACATCACTAGAAGAGAGACATCTTAATTTTTATTAAAAAGAAAAAAAAGATATGTGCCCTATAGATATATTTTATGGGATAAGGAGGGAAAGATGTGCTATTTTCAAACACAATTTAACCATTTTCGTAAGTACAACCAGGACTGTGGCTTTCTGCACCTCTCTGCACAGCTACTTCTCTTTTGCTTAATATCTATTTTAAACATAAAAGGTTTAATAAGAGAGAAAAGGAACTGGGGATCCAGTAGCTCAGTGGAATAGCATTTGCCTTATATGTATAAGGCCATGGGATTGATGTTCCAGCACCATAGAGGAAAAAAAAAAAAACTAAACATTTGCAGAAAGGGACCAAAAAAAAAAAAATCTAAGCTACAGCTTTAAAAAGTGCATGCATATCAGGTCATATAATCACAAATATAAATGTGACACATGAGCAGAAAGACGTTACAGAAGAAACATAATGCAGAAAAGACAAAGAAAATTTGAGGAGTCAAACTTAAGTGAAAACACCTGTCTCCAGAACCTTCCCAAATGATTCAGTACCCTGTCTGCCTCATTTATACTTCCCAATAATTTGTAGAAAAGTAGATTCCATTTTCCATGGCAATTGATAAGAGCCAAATTGTGTATGTAGAGTACTGTCTTTATCCTACAGATTCATTTTTTTTTGACAAGAAACATAGTTTCACTTTAACCAAATTATACTTTATTTTTGTTTGGTTTTTGTTTATTTGGCCTTTTTTGTGGGGGTTGGTTTTTTGAGACAAGGTTTCTCTGTTTAGCCCTGGCTGTCCTGGGAACTCACTCTGTAGACCAGATCAGCCTCAAACTCAAAGATCTGTCTGCCTCTGCCTCATAAGTGCTGGGACTAAAGGCTTTGCCACCACCACCTGGCTCCAAATTATGCTTTCTATACTTAAAACATCAAACTCCAATAAATAACTATGGTGATATTTTATTTGTACTGAAATGTGATTTTATTTGTATGTTAATAAATAAAGTTGCTCGGGGGTCAGAGCTATTAGAGTCATAGCAAAAGCTGGGCAGTGGTGGTGAACGCCTTTAATCTCAGCGCTTGGTAGGCAGAGCTAAGTAGATCTCTGTATGTTCAAGGATACATCCAACATTGGAGACACATGCCTTTAATCTCAATACCAACCATAGAAGACCTGGAGGTCTGCATAGACAGGCAATGACAAGGCAGTCATGTGATTGGGTTTACAACCAATGAGAAGGCAGAACAGAAAGTCTTTATAAAGACAGACACACAGGAAGTAGGTCTCTTTCGGAGAGGTAGGACCACCGCAATAGTGAAGGGTAAGGTTTTTAGCTCTTAGCTATTGCTCTGACTTCTTGGCTTTTATCTCTGTATTGGCTCAGTGTTTCTTGGTTACTTCTACAAATAACTATGAACATTTAGAGATTACCCTCATGTCTCGTGATGATGAAGAAGATGCACACTAAAACCAGAAGCAAAAGCAGAAATAAATAGTACATACACAAGTCCTATGTAAGAGCTCAGTAAGTGCCATGCACTTCTTCACTTGTCCACAAACATGCTACTTCAGTAGACAATGACATAAATAGCATTACTGCATTCCTAAAGTCTCTGTTAAAAAATAAAAAGCAACCCACCAAAGCATTAAAATAATAATTATTCTTCACTGGATATCTTTAAAATGAAATAATTTCTAAAGTGTTTTTCAAGCATGTGCATTTTCTATTTGTATAATTTTATATAAAAACATAAACTATAGCCAGACATAATGGTTCACATCTGTAATTTCAGCTCTTGGGAGGCTGAGGCAGAAGGGGACTGTCATGAATTTTAAGCCAGCCTAGGCTACAAGTGATTTCCAGGCCAGCCTGGGCCACAGTATTAGATTCAGTCTCAAAAAAAAAAAGACACAAGCATAAATTACATCCATTACAAGCTCAAACTACCAAAAAAAAAATAAAAAAATAAAGAACAGAAACAAAAAGGCAATTATTCAAGTAACATTTCTACATAGATTTCCCTCTGAAAACACGCCTTACTATATTAAACTATTACATTACTCCATATACATAATCATATCTATTTTTCTGGCGCAGAGTAAGGTTATGTATATTATTAGTCTGAATTATAATTATTTAGTAAGCCAATACATAGGTCCAAAAGATAGGTACATAGATATGTCTTTTGTTCCAACTTAAAATGAAATACCCCTTCATTATTTTTCATTCAGTTTATTGATAGCAGTCATGTAACCAAATCACTACATTTATTCAACTAATGACAGTAGTATTTAGTAAGGTGTATGTGAAAGTTTTAAAGAGTTTTCCAATTCCCACCAAATCATTCCAAATGTAGTCTGGAAAGAATGAAACTAAAGGACTAGCACATATAAAATTAATCTCTACATATCAGATAAAAATCAAATTAGCAGGCCAGATGTGGCGGCATGTTAATGACAGTACTTGGAAAGCAGAAGCAGGCAAACCTGAGTTCTAGGCCAGCCTGGTCCACCCAGAAATACACAGGTATCCTGTCTTGAAACAAACCAAAAAAATAAAATAATGAATAATAATAATAGCCAACTCTCAGAGAGATAGCACTGACTGCTTTTCTAGAGGACACAGGTTCAATTCCAGCCCCCACATAGCAGCTCCCAACCATCTATAACTCTAGTCCCAGAGAATCTGATGCCCTCTTCTGGCCTCATTAGGCACCACATGCATGTGGTGCACAGACATACATGCAAGAAAAAAAAAAAAAAAAAAAAAAAAAAAGCCATACACATGAAATAAAAAGAAAAATTAAAAATCTATGTTTCTGTGTGTATGATGTGTAACCGCATGCTTTGTAAGGAAAGTATTTATTATTAGGATAATAACAGAACTCACGTCATACCTGTGCTCCATAGATGTATTTATCCAACATCTTGCCACCTATTGTCTGCCCTCCTATATCCCAAACTTGAAGGGTAACATTCAGATTTCCTAGAATATAAAAATAATACAAAATAAGAATATAAAAGACTAACAATCCAACAACTAGGCACAGAATCATAGAACACGAAGTAACAAGGATAAAATCTAATGCCAAGTTTATTCTAGACGTATATACAGTCAGATATTTAAAACTGAAAACAATGTTGTCAAACAAACCACGGTGGGAAAATTTTACTTCATATTTCTAAGGAAACATCTTTATAATTTCATTTAATAAAAAATAAAATCCAGTGCCAGGCATGGTGATGCACTTCTTTAATCCCAGCACTCACAGGAGAATCTGAGTTGGAGGCCAGCCTGATCTACATAGTGTTCTAGGACAGCCGGGACTACATAGTGAGACCCATTTCAGAAAACAAAAATAAAATAAATAAAACACTGCATGCATTAATTTACAAACTTAAGCCTTACCAAAATTAATTATTTTCAGAGACTGGACCAATATAAAGCACATATACACAGAGAAAGAAAAATACTTTTAAAATACAGATGGGAGTTTTATAAACCAACCTACCCAATCATTACCTATGAATTGTGCTGTCAGTTCTAAATTCTGTGTTCAAAATGCACAGAGTAACAGACTATAAAAATGCACCCATAGCCGGGCGGTGGTGGCGCACGCCTTTAATCCCAGCACTCGGGAGGCAGAGGCAGGCGGATCTCTGTGAGTTCGAGGCCAGCCTGGGCTACCAAGTGAGTTCCAGGAAAGGCGCAAAGCTACACAGAGAAACCCTGTCTCGAAAAACCAAAAAAAAAAAAAAAAAAAAAAAAAAAAATGCACCCATAACTTCAACTCAAATGAAGCTTTAATTTGAATGTCTGTTATTACATATAAAAGTAAATACAATCAATAATTATGTTTTTATATTTAATCTCTTAAATATATGTTAGAGCTCTATGCAAAGTCCAAAACAGTATTTACAAACTAAGTATATTTCTAAACTTTATGATTCATACCTGTACAGAGCATGATGATTGAAACAAATTATGTGCCCTTCAAAGTCTTCATAATATAGTCTAAGGTTCTTCCCCATTACAAACATTATAAAAGCATCCAAAAAGACTAAAAGGCAACCTTTGAAATTCATTTATGCATTTTGCAAAATATTGGCATGAATAAAAATTTATTGAGCAAACTCTTCTCTCTTAACAATACAACTAATTATTAAACTATGAAAGTCAAACACTATGTACAATATATATTAGTTGAACATTTCAAATGTTTTCCTCATATAAAATTATATAGTTTTCTCCAAAGTCTAAACTGGTACCTTCTGAAGGATTCCCAAAATAGAAAATTTTTAAATAAAAATTTAGAACTGAAAAATGATCTCTCTTCAAAAATAAAACAAATTTTAAAAACCTGAGTTTTTAAACTAATATAAAACACTAAAATCAAGCAAGCACAGCAGTGAATGAATCACCAGTTTTACACTTCAATTTAGTTTGTGTGGACTTGTATTACAAGATTTCCATTATCTGGATGCAGATCTGTTCCATCTGCCACAGTGCAGAGATGTCCAGAGGAACGTCCATTAGCACTAATGACAGCTACTGAAGTTTATCACCATGATCATTGCCACACACGCAGCTCCAATGCTATGAGTAATGACAAAAATGTTCTTAAAGCTCTGTGAATTTGAAATCCAAATATCACTGATTAAGAATTGGCCAACAGATTGTACAAACCCAATTTCTTAAAATTCTAATTTTTCTAAACACTGAAGTTAAACTTGTCTTTTCATATGCCATCTCAAATTAATCAGGTGGGACTATGCTAGCTAGCTGTCACTAGAGATGTATGAAAGAGGTTCTGAAGCCTACAGCCAACAGACAGGAGTCTATTCATTTTACTTGCAAAACTGCAGTCCTCCGTTTACACCAAAAGACAGTGCTCCCCAATAGTAATACTCGGAGTAATTTTCAGGTCACACATCAATAATTACTAAGAGGTATTAAGTCCCATTCCCTAAAGGCCCAATAATACCTGCTGCTTAACCTCACAATCAGATATGAAGCTTCCCACCCCTCCCTCTCTTCCTTTCCATTCTGATGTCCAGAGCCTCTCTGAATTACACATTATGAATATTTCTGCTATAATTTCAGGAACACTCTTCAATGTATGCTTCCAAATCCTGGTGACAGTCACTTAAGGACCTAGCTCAGATACACAATTGTCTACCACCTAGATTTACATTCATGTATTGAAGGTACTTTTTAAATCTTCATCTTTCTGAATACATACTTTTTGTTATCACCTTGCATTTTATTTTCTTAAGATAAAGATTCCAATGACTAAGAATTCCACTAGAATTATTAGCAATGCACAACTTTGCTTGCAAAGAACTAGTAAAAAATTTCTGAGTTACACCTTCGGTGAGTAATATTACATAGTTATTTCATATACTTAGAAAAATATTTCAACATCTACATTCTAATTTTAGACTTATTAATACACAAAACTAAAAATAAAATGGTTACTTTCTATTTGAGAACCAAAAATAACAAAGTTGTGATTCAAACTTATTTTCATTTAAGTATTTGTAGGAACATCATGTGATAGCCATTACACTTTCAATATGATATAACTATAAAGCTATAAAAGTACGTTCATTTAATCAATGTAACATTTTCTAAAATTAAAAATCCATCTAAACCAAATTTCTAACCAAGAACATTAAACAAATCGTCAGCATTCTAATCACAAATACAGACTGTTATAAAATCCCTGTCCTCTGTAAGAAATGACATATAACTAGAGAAAAGCTTAAATGAAATGGCATTTGTATTAAAAAGATAAAATACAAGTAAGTTGCATTTGGTATGAGTCAAAGACACCACAAGGATTCAACAGTGACCTTGTATAAGTACACTTGGTGCCTTGGTTAACCTTACTTAAAGTGCTGCATAGTCACGATGGAACTCAAAACACAAGACTGCCCACTTCTTGTGCCAAAGACTCAGAAATCCTTTTCACAGTAGAACGCTGTTTACTGGACTGTACCACAGCTTCCTGAAGGTATTTTGACTAAGGCTCTTAAGAAGCTCTATCAGCAGAATCTCTGACTAACAGATACACTATTTTAAGCAGCAAAATCTGCACAGTGGTTGCATCCAGACTATACAGCATACCAGATTGTGAAATACACTAAGATGGATGAGTACCAGCAAAATAATGACCTTGAAAACTTGCACGAAGAAAATGTGAATATACAGAGAGGGAGTTTACAGCCCTAACAATGTGACTAAACTCATAACAAATATTAGATTCACATGCTATGCTACATTACCATAAGTTCCAAAGATGTTTTCTGTAACGTTTTAGTCAGCAAATGTGACAAACACTAATCACACCTTAGACATTACAATGGGTTGAAGTTGGGGTTAGAGTATACAAAGAACATATTTTATATATAAAATCTTATAATGTCATTATATCAAATCAAAATATATTAGTTTTTCAAAATGAAATATCTATGATAAATTTTGAGTCCATTAAGTAGCTAAAAAACTATCTTCTAAAAATACATGATTATTTTTCTAGAACTCTGTTCATCAGGAAAAGTAAAGCATATATTCATTAAAAGCATACATGCCCTAATGCCACGTTTAACCTAAAGTCTAAGTCTAAACGTACTATAAATTTGTATTTTAAAACTATCAACAATACTTTGATAAAAAAGTAGTCACAATTTTGAACTGGTAACATCGTGTAACAGTTCAGAAATCATCACAAATGTCATATATATAAAATGTACATTAACTATTAATTGTCTATAATATTAATATTTGGGTAGGTTTTTGTTCCTTTATTTTAGCCTTTCAACTAAAAAATTAGAAAATTTAAACAAAATTAAAGAGATAAGTTGGTGATTTGACTATGTAATCATCCCAACAAAATAGCTGATAACAAAATACTGTATTGAGGCTCTCTGTATCCAACAACTAGCATCTCTAAGACAGGCTTGCACAAAGACATTTTTAGTATACATGCTGCAAAACCGTGTATATCCTACTAGCAACTGCTCTGAATGTGCAGCTAAAATGATACTTTACTCTTGAATACAAGAAAAAATATATACATATGAAACAAAGATACATATACTTCTTATTAACCCTATGAACAATAATTGAGTGGTGGAAAAATAAGAATTTAGATTTGTTTCTCATGTTGTATCACCTAACCCCAATTATTGAGATTGAGTTAAAAATTTGAATTGAGATCCAAACATAAACCATCACAAAATATAAGAGGGATAATAGTAAAGAGATATAAAGAATATCTCCAAATACAAAAAAATTCTATAATTTCCATAGGAAGTTAACAACAGATTGAGCATTTGAGAGGGGAACTAAATCCAATAATAATGAAACTTATTCACATTTTAGTATAGAAATCTGATATTACAAGTGCAATCATTTAATTCACAGAAATGAGGGTTATAGTTTATAAATTAATCAAGATAACTACTTTTAATAAAATATTCAAAACATGTCATTTAATCATTGAAATTGAAGCGATACATTTTAAAGCTCTAATTGTACAGAAACTAACCTAAAACATAAACCACTATTTTTGTGTTATTATTTCCCTGTATTTCCCACAAAATGTGCTGCAACTGGCATCTAAATAGTTTCTTTGCATGGTGAACTGAAACATCATGAATGCTCAAACTGTATTTTTATGAGTGCCTAGGGACCCTAAATTTTAGTGGTCTATTAAATGCCAGCAATTTCATGCTGCCTTGCATAAAACAGCATTCA
This sequence comes from Peromyscus californicus insignis, assembly GCF_007827085.1. NCBI lineage: Eukaryota > Metazoa > Chordata > Mammalia > Rodentia > Cricetidae > Peromyscus > Peromyscus californicus. The sequence continues at coordinate 37,198,699 of NW_026294424.1, forward strand.
CATATTAGAGCACAGAAGTTCCATGGTTACATTATACTTCTGTTCCAAGTTCCAAACAAACAAAAAAAAAAAAACTGAAGCAGAAGCTAATCAAAATTTTTTAAATCCTTTCCAATCTTTTCACATTTAATTAATACAATAGCTGTCAACAAATGCATAGCATTTAATTTTTTAAAAGTCTTCTAGAATTTTATGAGCAACTATTGTTTATACTCAAAAAGAAAAATGCATAGTTGCCAGTAACAGCAATGGAATAGGGAAATTATGTATAAACTTTTTCTTGGACAATATACTTGATGCTAATGATAACTAATTTGCCGTACATATTCCTGTGAGACTTATGTAACCTCTCATAGGTAAGGTTTTAGTCTCTTACCTAGAAAGGTTGTTCTGTGAGTGAGACTTAAGCAATTTCATAGGTTTTACAGTCTCTCACCTGGTAAGGTAATCCTTCTCAAAAAGAAATCCAGTCCTACAGTCTGCTTGTACTGTTTCCCAAAAGTCTCTTGAGCAAAACACGTAGCTAAGGAGGTCTAAAAAAATGGATGCACAGAATAGAAAAATTAATTTCTTTGCTTAAAAAAATATAAACTTATCGAGTAATCTTAGCATTTATACACTAAGTAATCCAACAACCAACCTTCTGCAGCTCTAATCAGTTACAAGGGTAGAGACACACTCTCACCAGGAAAACATCACTTGCCTACAACTAGCAGTGCAAACAGTAGACTAATCTAATCAGTTAGAGTTCATTAAGTCCCCTGATTTTCAAGCTCCTTCTTCTTGATGGAAATTAGACTCTGAGAATTGCAAATAGGCACTAAAGCAAAAATATGATTAAGATCTGAATTCTACATATTGCTTCAATAAAAATTTCAGAGAAATCTTTAAAATTTTCTTCTAAGGTTAAATGTCTGAGGGGAGTTGGACCATTAGCTAATTATAAGAAGCACTGATTAGGGAAGAGAAAGCTATTTGTAGGATGTTTCCGTTTTCCTATAAGAAACATTGTGGTCATTTTTCTCTCTACTTAAGATAGTAAAAATAATTATACAGAATTGCCATGATGATATGTACCATTGAAATAAAAAGGTTAGGATTATGAGATTAGCAGACAGCAGGCAAAATAATATCCTCTATCTGAAGACAGTGCTAAAAAGTCCCAAGATAGTGGATCAAGAGATATTCATGTACTTTTTAAATAAAAGCTCTAAGTTCCACCCAAGGACTCCAGAGCTTTCTTTAGAATCATTTCTTATCAAAACAAAAAATCCTTCTTGCAACAACTGAACTCCAAACTCAGAATGAAGCATTTCGAATGCACTGTTCTTACTTCAAAGTCTACCCCAAAGGAAAGAAAGGAAGCTCCACTAAGCTTCAGGACAGGTTGTATGAGTTAAAAACAAACAAACAAACAAACAAAAACTTGTTTTATTTTAAAAGTCGAAATTTGAAGTCAACTAGTAAAATAAAGAAAACTAGGATAAAGCTTCCACGATAGCTCATTATAGTTAATTATGATAAAGGAACAGCAGTTCTAGGACACTTGGCCACATTTCAAGTACTTTTAGCAAGGTGAGTTAAATTTCTTTTATACAAAAGCCATATTTTTCCCACAAAGGACAATTTGCACATTCTAACTCCAAACTTTTTAATATTCCAACAATGTACTTATAATAAATTTCTAAAGTTTTGCAACAAGTATTCATTGAGCAATCCCACATGAAAAATATTCAACTAGACATTTATAAATAAACTCACTACATTTATTATATCCTTGAAGTATGTAACAGTATCAAAATGAGAAACCAGAATAAAAGAGATAAGCATTTGTTTTTTTAAAATCTTTTGGTTTTCAGTCAGCTTTAATTATTCCATTGAGCCTGGGGCTCAGAAGTCTAGAGAAAAATACTACTACCCTACAGCACTCTAAGTATTTCAGATGTTTCACATATGAATGGTTGAAATATTTAAAAGTCAAGGAAAAACAAGGCACATGTAACAGCATAATGTTATTTGAGATATTTTTTCACTTTCATTTAAGATTCTCAAATTTTATTATTTTTATATTCATTAATATTCAGAAATGGACCTAACTGCAAGTGGGACAGCACAAAGCCAGGGGAGTAACAACAAAGCAAAATTTATTTGAAAAATAAAATGAAGCCTAATATTTCATTTACTAATAAAATATATATTTGGAAAAATTCTGAGTAAAGTTCTTTCCTTGAAACCAGGACTTCCAGATTTTAAAAGCCCTGCCCTCAAAAATCTGAGGCAAACATAAAGCCTCAAAATCACAGGATTTTCAGAAATAAACTGCTGAGTGTCAAGGTCATAAGCCACACAGGGTACTAATGTAGGTTCTTAAATCATCTCACATTTTGCTATAAGAATTGAGAATCAACTGGATCTCCAGGAGGTACTTCCTTCCTCTCCAGTTCTTTACCCTGAGTGTCATTTCTCATATTCAATGATTTATCACGTTACTGTATAAATACTCTTCTTAAAGTGAACAACCAGCTACCATATCTGAAACATTTTTATTTGATTACTGATATACATACATACAGGGTGTTTGTGTTGGTTTGGGAAATATTCTTTAGCCAAACTATATATTTACTAACACTGAAATGATACCAAAGAGATATCACTGTATTTATTATGATACCAAAAAAATGTTTTGCTTCAAACAATTTTAAGAAAATGTGTGATTAAATAAAAAATATGAAACAGAACAGGAAAAACATAAAAACATGTGGTACTAGAGGGACAAACTAAGCATCTTTTCCAAAACTGTTACTGGTCTTCCCAGTGCTATTCTTTGTTGCTTCTGCCAATGGGTATAAAAATGCTGAAAACTCAAACACCACAAAAATGGCCAAGAGTTAAATCAGAACACAAACGAGAATGAAAATGAGGCTGAGTTCCATAAAAAAAAAAAAAAGAACAGTAAAAGAAACAGAATGAGAATGGTGGTGTCAATAATCTGAGAGCTAAACTGACTGTTAAAGAAAAAAAAGTTTGCTATATTAATAATGGAACACAGCTAAAGTTCAGAGGTTCATTTCAGAAAGTATACAGCAGGAAAAGTTATGACCTTTTAATCAAGAAGATAAAGACTGAGTCAGAGCACTGTAAAAGATCACTCATTCTTCAATACAGAATGATAACCCTAACTCAACCACACAAAAGGGGAAAATAATTATACATTGTTCAACATTGGACAGAACTTTAAACAGGTGAAAACTAATTACACTAAACTAGCAACAAAGGCAAAATAATGCATGACTAGCTAAATTTTTAAAATATAGATATAAAACTATGAAAAAATTTCAGCATGTATTAAATATTGGCAGATAAATGAGCAAAACTTTAAAGAAATATGATCAAATATTAACTATTTTAAATATTGGGTGAAATATATTCAAATTTTAAATATAAAAATAAATATACTATGTAGACTTAATGGGTAATTTGGAGGTCTTTAAGATAATGTATTAGTATTATTTAGTGTCATGGTCTTAAGTATAAAAAGCTCAGTTGTTCATTGAAAGCAATTGAACTTACGAGATAAAAACACAATATATCCTTCAAAAGAAAAGCTAAGTAATGGAACCTATAAAATAATCTAATTTTTTTGAATGCAAGTTTAGAAATAATGCTGATTTATAACAATTTGCTTATTCTGAAAGTTTAAGTGCACAATATTTCATTCACTTCCTAAAGAAAAGCAGTCAAGTTCTGTTCTTTGCACAAAAATAAAATCACATTCAATTTTTTTTTTCTTCATGGTAGTGCTCTACAGCAAAGTATCCTGGGAAAACAAGAAAGGGATTAAGAGAAGACTCCAAATTTTGCAGAAAAACAAAACCTTCCGTAGCGGCCCTAGGAACCCAAATTTCAGAACCAAAGCACGAAAGCTTGTGCACAGCTTCCTTCCAGGAATGCTGTAAAGGCACTTCTGAAACCAGGTCCCACTACACCAGTCACTGATGCGAGGGAGCGGTTGCCTATGAAGACTCTGGCTGCGCAGAGGGAGAAAAACTCTTAGCTATCTTCCCCAAGAGTATTGTGGTTTTAACTGGAGTGACTGGTGTGAGGGCGCCCAGACAAGGGTGCATCACTTTATTTGGGAGGTAAGCCCCATCCCTCCAAGACGCCTAGGGACCCTTCTCCCTAGCGAGTACCAGGCAATGTTCTTCCCATTTCAGGAGTTCACAACTTTTGGTCAAGAACTGCAGTCTAGGAGGTGGGGGTCTAACTGCCTGCGGGTATTCTCCCGCACGCGCCCATTCATTCAAGCAACCAACGGTCACAGAAGGCTAGGTTTGAAGACAGAGGTCCTAGTGTCCCTCGGCATCCTGCCCACCATGGGAGCTCAATAAATAGCTATTGAATGAACTGACAGGTGCCAAGGACGGAACTAAAGTGAAACAGGACACTAAAGGGGCGTCTAAGGTGTACGGAGCGTACTGGGCCTGGGCATCGTCAGGTCTGTGTATGTTTTTGCAGTGGCCCACCCCAGGAGCTGGTCATGCCTGGCGGGCGGCGGGCACGCGCACAGGGCGCAGGCGCAACGAAGGCCGCGGCCTCAGGCGAGCCAGGCCAAGTCTTCCGGACCGCTAAGGACAAGGCAGCGCTGGACAGCGCTCGGCTCCCCGAGGGCCTGCCAGGCCTGGCCACACCGTGGTTCCTGCAGCCCAGGGCGCCGGGCCTGCCCGAGGACTGACCTTCCCGGAGGTGCCGTCCCCCAGCACGACGATTTTCAGTTGCCGGTCCTGGCTCTCCTCCTCAGAGTCTGACATGGTGTCCGAGGATGCTGGCCCGCCCCCAAGGTGGAGGAAGGAAAGGAAGAGGCCTCCGGGGGCGGGGGAGAGGAGGCCAGCAGGCAGCACGAGCGGGACCCCCGCCCCGGCGTCTCCTCAGCCCTGAAGGAATTCAGGGAGAATCACTCACCAGCCGCCATCTTGCTCTCCTCCCCACCCCCGCGGGGCTCCGCCCCCGGAAGCCCCGCCCCTGTGCGTCACTAGCGACACGCCCCGCCCCCGGTCCAACCACCACGCTGCAATGCGGGGAGAACCGGAGATACACGGGCTGGGTGTTGCGGTGTGCCCGCGGGGGACGTTGGCTAGGAGACAAAAGCAAACATTTATTTAGAGGGAAATTGAACCACACTGGAGCAAAATAGCTCTTAGACGTTCTGTTCTCCGATCTTGTTTCCGAGAACCTAACTTATGTAAGTGATTTAGTCCAAGGGGGCGGGGCATGGTGAGGCTCGGTTGCCATGGAAGCCTAGAGCCTTGGAGCCGCGGAGGGGCGGGGTCTGTCTCTGGGCAGCAGGGGACGCTTCGAGCTCCGCGCTCACAGGATCGGTCCTGCCTTTGAGGTTGAGCACTGGCCAGGTGGTTGGCGCGCCAGTGTGCCCAAGGTTGCTAAGGCCTCAGCGGAAGGGGAGACTTGGTTGTCACCTGGAATGTCCTGTGGCTCTAGTGCTGGGTCCTGTTTTACCCTCTAACTCTTCTCGGTTCTCTCAACAACCAAACTCCAAAGTTCATTAGTAAGGCGGAACTGAGTGAAGTGAGCACCATCGTACTAGCTACACAATCTTCACCTTCAGGCTGGAAGCCCCAAGAGTGTGGTCCGGAAAACCCTGAGATTCGCCTAAAGTGAAAACAACTTTCCATAGTACGATTAGCGCCTCCTTTGCCTTTTTCACTTTCAGGATCTCACAAGTGTAGTTTTGCTGGAGTAAACTTGTGTATGAAGTTCCCTAGAACGGTGCTGCTATATAAAGTGACACTTCAGTTGCGTTATCTTACAACAGTATTTTAAAGATCTGTGACAAGTTGAGAGGGTTTAAATGAGAGTTTGAAAACTTAGCCCCCGCTTTTTTTTCAAAGTAAAAAGGGTAAGGATCTTCTCCTTGTATGGAGAACTATTAGCCTTGAACACTTCCAAGAAACAATCTAGAAAAATAGAGCTGATCCACAAAATAGGAAAATGTCATTGTGGATTCTCAGGTACAGTACTCATGACAGGATCACATACTAAACCTCTTCAAAAGAATAAACAGAGTTTTGAGAAGAATCCCGGGTATTTTATGAAATCAGGGGTCTTTGCAACTTGAATGCAGACTTTAACATCTTTTCAGGCTTATACAAACTATTTTAACACTGCCACATACAAGGAGTGTTCATTCGTGAAACACCTAGACTATGGAGGGGTAAAACCTAGTCTTTAGAATAATCTCTCCAAGTTTCTCTGTAAATTCCAACTAGCTATATCCTAATACTGTTGCATGTCTTCTCAAATCAAATATAAACTCCCCACTCTAAAGATGTTTAAGGTGACTCAATAATGCAATTAGTGAATGTTGTTTTCTTTACAACTCTTGTAAACACCAAGAGCACAGAAGTGAGCAAACCCATTAGCACTCTGCCCCTTGGGACTTAGTCTAGTAGGCTACAAAATGGTCAGATAAAGTTGTCAGGGCCTCCTCAGCACATATTAACCTGTATGGAAGAAGAAACTTTTGACTATGATTAAATGAAAGACCTTGTGACAAGAAGACTATCTGATAAGATTTCATTTCATTCACATATATCCTTATAAGGGAAAAGTGAAATTTGAGTTGGCTCAGACAAAAGAGGCAATATAACCATGAGACAGAGATGGCAGTGATGCAGCCACAAACCAAGGAATGCTGGCGGCCAGGAGAAGCTGGCAAGGATAGAGAACAAATTCTCTTCTGGGGCTTTCAGAGGGAACACATTACCCACACCTTGAGTTCAGTCCAGTGGCACTGATTTAAAACTTCTGTCCCCAGAACTTCAAACAAATTTGTTAGTTTCAACTAGCAAGTTTATGATAATTTGCTATAGCAGTCACAAGAAGCTTGTACAAAAAGGAACACTAATAGTAGATCAACAAGAAATTTTCAGATAGTTTAAAATAGTCAAACAACTCATGGGTGGGTATAGCAAGACTATTCAAATATTGTAACTCATCACCAATGAAGGCAAAATAAGTTTAGAAAGTAGCATTCTGTTTTTTGTCTTTTTCTTTTTTAAATTTTTGGAGAAGGCCTCTCTAAGTTACCCTTGGCTGTCTTGTTGGAACTCACTGTTACAGACCAGGCTGACCTTGAACTCACAGAGCTCCATCTGCCTTTGACTCCCACATGCTAGGATTAAGGAAGTACCACCTTGCTGGGCTTCCTGGGCTATATTCTTAACAACCTAATGGTTACTGTTGCGATTTGAAGCTGAAATGTCTCCCAGAGTGCTTGTTCTCAAGCTGGTAGTTATTATTTTGAAAGCTGTGGAGCTTTTAGGAAGTGACACCAGGTTGAAAGAAGTAGGTCTCAAGGGGCAGGTCTTTGAAGGTTATACCCAACTCTGGTTCTGACCTGATCCACCATGTTTTGAGGAGTCTCCACCACACAGTCCCTCTACCATGAATGCCATCATGCCTTTCCTGCCATGATGGATGAAGCCTCTGTTCACAGTGAGCCAAAATAAATATTACTTTCAGGACATTGCTTCTCTAAGGCATCCTCTAATACAGTTGCCCAAAACTTTCCTTCCTCTTTTTAAAACATAATTTTAAAGATGTACCTACTATGAATAAAGTCCACAAGAATATGGATTTGAAGAAAATGATAAAACATTGGTGTATGAGGCAAAATAATGGCCATGTTCCTAACTTGTATACCTCTGTATATAGGCCAGAGTCTGGAGATAGAGCTCAGCTGGTAGAGTACTTGCTGAAGCCTTGGGCTCAATCTCCAGTATCCCATAAATCAGGCATGATGGCACAGACTGTAATACCAGCACTCAGAAGTGGAGACAAGAATCAGAAGTTCACGGTTATTCTCAGCTACACAGTGAATTGAGGCCAGCTTGGGCCACACAAGATAGATTGATTGTAAATGTATATACATAGAATAATTCAGAATTTCAGCAAGCTCCACAATGCTATCAGTTGGTCATTACTTGCTTAGAAGCAAGTACTTTCCTAACTCAGCACCAGAGTTGGTTTTACTTGCATTTCAACTTAATATGAATAGATTGCACACAGTACATACTTTGATATCTAGCTCTTTTCAGTCAATAGAACATCCATGAAAGCCATCTGTGTTGTATGTGCATCCATAATGTGTTATTTCCCATTACTATGCTATATTCCATTGTATTAATTTACCGCAGTTTATCAACTCTATGGTTGAGGGACATATAGTTTGTTCTCAATTTGAGAATATCATGGAGAAGGATGTTTTCCAGTTTAAGAATATCATGAGTGGACTGGAGGAAGATATGTCTGAGCTCCCGGCTGGACAGCCCTGCTCTCTAGGCCCTAGCCCCCAGGGCCATATCCCATGGTCCTTCCCCACCCAGTACAGCTCCAGCGAACAGACAGCAGCATCCTCACCTCCCCCCCACCAACCATCCCCCACATGACCAGTTACCCCTGGAGCTACAGGCCCCACCTGCACTGATTGGAGAAAGAGATGAGTGGACAGCAGTGTAAGAATACATTCAACAACATAAAAAGCAATATGACAGCACCAGAAACTACAACAGCAAGACCTGCACATCCCAACACAGATGAAACAGAAGAAAGTGACTTTAAAAATAATTTTATGAAGATGGTAGAGGCCCTTAAAAAGGAAATGAAAAATTCCCTTAAAGAAATTGAAGAAAATAAACAAAAAATTGGAGAAATCAATAAATCCCTTAAAGACAGCCAAGAAAAAACAATCAAACAGGTGAAGGAAACAGTTAAAGATGTGAAAATTGAAATAGAGGCAACAAAGAAAACACAAAGTGAGGGAATTCTGGAAATGGAACTACAGATGCAATCATAATAGAATACAAAAGATGGAAGAGAAAATCTAAGGTGTTGAAGATACAATAGAGGAATTTGGTCAAAGAAAATGTTAAATCCAACAAATTCTTAACACAAACATCCAGGAAATCTGCGACACCATAAAAAGACCAAACCTAAGAATAATAGGGATAGAAGAAGGAGAAGAATGCCAACTCAAAGGCACAGAAAATATATTCAACAAAATGATAGAAGAAAACTTTCCCAACCTAAAGACCACGCCTATGAAGGTATAAGAAGCTTAAAGAACGCCAAATAGACTGGACCCCAAATAAAAAAGTTCCCTTGCCACATAACAATCAAAACACTAAACTTACAGAATAAAGAAATATTAAGAGCTGCAAAGGAAAAAAGGCCAAGTAACATATAAAGGCAGACCTATCAGAATTACACCTGACTTCTCAATGGAAACTCTGAAAGCCAGAAGGTCCTGGAGACCATGGATGCAAGCCCAGACTACTATACCCAGCAAAACTTTCAATCACCATAGACAGGGAAAACAAGATATTCCATGACAAAATCAAATTTAAACAATACCTATCCACAAATCCAGCCCTACAGAAAATACTAGAAGGAAAGCTCCAACCCAAGGAAGTTAGCTGCACCCACAAAAACACAGCCAATAGATAACCTCACAGCAGCAAATTCCAAAGAAGGAAAACACACACACACTACCACCACCACCACCACCACCACCAAAACCAAAAATAACAGGAATTAACAATCACTGGTCATTAATATCTCTTCATTTCAATGGACTCAATTCACCTATAAAAAGGCACAGGCTAACAGAATGGATACAAAAACAGGATTCATCCTTCTACTGCATACAAGAAGCATACCTCAACCTCAAAGACATTACCTCAGAGTAAAGAGTTGGGAAAAGGTTTTCCAATCAAATGGATGTAAGAAACAAGCTAGTGTAACTATCCTAACTAACATCCAACGAAATAGACTTCAAACTAAAATCAATCAAAAGAGATGGAGAATAAATTTTATATTCATCACAGGAAAAATCCATCAAAGTGAAGTCTCAATTCTGAACATCTATGCCCCAAATACAGGGGCACCCACATGTGTAAAGAAAACATTAGTAAAGCTTAAATCACACATCAAACCCCACACACTAATAGTGGGAGACTTCAACACCCCACTATCAACACTGAACAAGTCTGCCAGACAGAAACTTAACAGAGAAATAAGGGAACTAACATATTATGATTCAAATGGACTTAATAGATATCTACAGAATATTCCACCCTAACACAAAAGAATATACCTTCTCAGCACCGCATAGAACCGTCTCTAAAATTGATCACATACTCGGTCACAAAGCAAACCTCAACAGATACAAAAAAATATTGGAATAACCCCCTGGATCTTATCAGATTACCATGGCTTAAAGATAGAATTCAACAACAACACAAATTGCAGAAAACCTACAAACTCAAGGAAACTGAACAATGCTCAACTGAATAATCATTGGGTCAAAGAAGAAATAAAAACTTCCTAGAATTCAATGAAAATGAATGCATGACATGCCCAAACTCATGAGACACTATGAAAGCAGTGCTAAGAGGAACGTTCATAGCACTAAGTGCCTACATAAAGAATGTGGAGAAATCTCATACTAGTGACTTAACAGCACACCTGAAAGCTCTAGAACAAATAGCAGCTGAGTTGGGAGAGGGAGAGAAAGGGAGAGCAATGAAAGAGATATCTTGATAGAGGGAGCATTAATGGGGTCAAGGAGAAACCTGGTGCTAAGGAAATTCCCAGGAATCCACAAGGATGACCCCAGCTAAGACTCCTGGCAATAGAGAAGAGGGTGCCTGAACTGGCCTTCCCCTATAATCAGACTGATGAATACCCTAACTATCATCATAGAACCTACATCAAGTAACTGATGGAAGCAGATGCAGAGTTCCACAGTCAAGCATTGGGCCGAGCTCCTGGAGTTCAGCTGAAGAAAGGGAGGAGGAATTATATGAGCAAGAGGGTCAAGATCATGATGGAGAAAACCACAGAGACAGTTGGCCTGAGCTAGTGAGAACTCATGGACTCTGGACTTACAGGTGGGGAACCAGCATGGGATGGAATTAGGCCCTCTGAATGTGGGTGACAATTCTGTGGCTAGATCTGTTTGTGGGGTCCCTAGCAGTGGGACCAGGACTTATCCTGGGTGTATGACCTGGCTTTTTGGAGCCCATTCCCTATGGTGGGACACCTTGCTCAGCCTTGATTCATGGGGAAGTTCTTGGTCCTGACTCAATTGGTATTCCAGACTTTGTTGACTCCCCATGGGAGACCTTACCTCCTCTGAGGAGTGGATGGGAGGTGAGGTGGGGGTAAGATGGGAGAAGGGGAGGGAGATGGAACTGTGGTTGTTATGTAAAATGGGAAAAAATTAAATTAAAAAAAAGTAGACAATACTACAAAAAGAAGAATATCATGAGCAATGCTCCTTTATTCACCCCACCATTCCTCCAAAGGATCTCAGTCCACAAAAACCACTCTACTCAACACAAAATCTCTATCTACATTTTATAGTCTTGATATGAATAAGCAATGGTTTTGCATATGCACTCTGAGCCTTGGCATTGGGCAGTTAACTCTTGGAGTATTTCATTTGCTGTGCGGTGACCCCTAACTCATACATCAATATTCATACACTGTTTTGTTCACCTTTATAAAGTATCACTTCTACACAACTACATTGAACTAATTTTCAGCCAAAACTTCCCTAACTTTTACATTAACAAAATGATGCTAAACTTCATCTGAAAGGAAAACATATAAGAACAACTAAGTAAGGAGTAGGGGTGAAAAATAAAGCTTTGGGCCACAAATGAACAGCACAACTTTTTGATGACACCATTTATAACTATAGTTATATCATTCAATACCTAGGAGGTAGTCTTAAATATGAGCCAAGCAGTGTCTTAGATCGCCAATTCCAGCACTCAGAAAAAAGATAAAGCTCAAGAGATGAAGATCAGCCAGGATTTGAAACATGAGCTATACTATGGGACTGCATTAGTTACTTTTCTATTTCTGTGATAAAACAATGTGACCAAGGTAAATTGTAAAAGAAAGAGTTTAATTAGGCTAATGGTTCCCGAGGGTTAGACTTTATAATGGCAGAACAAAGGCATGGGGGTAAGTGCCTGGAGCAGCAACTGAGAACTTGTCTAGATCCATAAGTAGGAACAGAAAGCACACTGAGAATGTCATGAGTCTTCTGAAACCTTAAAGACCACCCCCAGTGATATACTTCCTCCATCAAGGTCATATTTCCTAATCTTCCCTAAACAGCCACCAACTGAGAGGCAAGTATCCAAAGGCCCAGAAATCATGGGGAACATTACATTGAAATCACTGCATTCTACTCCAGTCTTACAGCTACATATTAATCCGAAATGCATTTAGTCCAACTTCAAAAGTCCCTATAGTCCTTCACTGTTATGGAATAATTTTTTTGTACACTGCGGAAGATGTGTTTTTGCCAAAGCACCTTCTGATTGGTTTAGTAAAAGAGCTAACTGGCTAGTAGCTAGGCAGGAGTTACCGGTGGGAGAGCAAGACACAGAGGATGCTGGGAAGAAGAAAGGAAGACTCTGAGAGGAGCCACCAGTGAGACAGGGAGAGGAAACAGGAGGTGCAAGATGAAAGAGAGGTAACTCCACGTGACAAAATGTAGATGAATATAAATTGGTTAACCTAAGTTATAAGAGCTAGTTAGTAATAAGCCAAGCATTTATAATTAATATTGAGTCTCTGTGTCAGTTATTTGGGAACTGGTGGGGATAGGAGAGAAAAGTCCACCTGCACTTCACAGTCTCAATACTGTTTAAAAGTCCAAAATCTCTTATGAGACTCAAGGAAACCTCTTTAATTGCAAATGTCTATAAAGTAAAAAAGCAAATATTGAACTTCTAATGAACAATGGTACAGAATACATATCATTATTCAAAAGGGGGGAATTGGGGCATAGTGAGGAAATAGGACCAGAAAAAGATTGAAATGCAGCAGGGCAAACTCCAAATCCTGTAATTCCATGTCTGATGTCAGAAAACATAGATGGATCCTCCCTTCCAGCTTTGCTGCCTGCAGCATCCTTTTTCTCTTGGACTGGTTCCATTCCTTGTACTCAGCTCTCCTTGGCAGATAGTGCACAGACAGCTCTGGCACCTCTAACATCTTGGGGTCCCCAGTGCAATCCAAGCTTCACTTTGACAGCTTCACTCAGCGGCCTCCCAAGGGCCTTCTCAGGAATTTGATGCAGGAACTGTCCTGCCACACATTTCCTCACCTCAGAGCTTTTCTTAACTGTAGAGGAAATTTTCATAACCCCTTTATTCATGTATCCTTCCTTACTCTAAAGATAGAATCATGTGGACAACACCACAAAGTTTGACTGCCCACTTGGGGAAGATCCTGCCCCCAACAACCACATTTACAATAGGGTCTCTTTGTTGCTGAAAACTTTTCCTTTTTAAAGGTGGAAACTTAGTGAGTTGGGGTCTTGCTCTGAGAGCATCCTTTCCTCTAGTCCATTTCCAAACAGGCCTTTATCTTCTCATCTCTTTCAACACAAGTCTTGGCTCCACCATTAAATTTCCTGGTGCTCTTTTTCTCCTCAATCTTTATATTTTGTATTTCTGTTTGCCTCATTTGCTCTTTTTCATTATAAACTTGCATAGAAGTAATTATTGATAACAACACAACAGAATCATTATAAGGCTATCTTGAAATCTTGTGGTGGTTTGAAAGAAAAATGGCCCCCAAAGGGAGTGGCACTATTAGGAGGTGTGACCTTGTTGGAGTAGAAGCAGTCTTGTTGGAGGAAGAGTTTCATGGGGTGGGGGGAGCTTTGAGGTCTCCTATGCTCAAGCTACACCCAATGTCACAGTTCACTTCCTCTTGACTACATACTAAGATGCAGAACTCTCAGCTCCTTCTCCAGCATCATGCCTGCCTGCATGCCACTGTGTCCCGCCATGATGATAATGGACTAAACCTCTGAAACTGGAAGCCACTCAAATTAAATGTTTTCCTTTATAAGAATTGCCATGGTCATGGTGTTTCTTCACAGCAATAGAAACCCTAACTAAGACAAATCTCCTCCACCAAAGAAATTATTTCATTACCTTTAAATTTAGCCTCAGGAAACTTCTTGGGACAAGGGTGGAGAGCAGCTGGACGATAGTGATGCAAGCCTTTGATCCCAGAACATGAGAGACTCAAGATTTTGATCCTAACATTTGGAAGGCTCAAGCCTTTGATTCCAGCACATAGGAGGCTCACACTTTTAATCTCAGTGCTAGGGAGGTGGAGACAGGAATATAAGGCTGGTGGAGACAGGATCTTGGCCCATCCAGTGTGAAGATTCATAGAGACAGGATCCTCCTCATTCAGTCTGAGGATTTGTAGAGACAGGATCCCCCTCATTCAGTCTGAGGATTCATAGAAAGAGAATTCCCCGCCCCGCCCCCATTCAGTCAAAGGATTCATGGAGGTAAGACGTTTCTAGTGGCTGTTGCTCTGTCTCTCTGATCTTTCAGCCTTCACCCTTGATATCTGACTCCAAGTTTTTATTAAGACTAATTAGGATCACCCTTCACATGGTCATGTGGACATGTAAACTTTTGGATGGTCAAGATTTATACCTAAGAGTTGTGTAAATATGTATGTATTACTTAAAATTATGTGTGTGATTATAAATGCATATTAAAACTAAATCTAGTGGAATATAAACTAAGTTACAAATCTCTATCAATAATAAATTACAGAGAATGATGGCTTCCCATCATATAACTTTAGTATAAGATACTTTAAACTCAACATAAATGTCACTTAAAATTGGTAAAGAAAGGATGAGAAAAAAATGAGTCAACAATAAAAGAAGAAAAATCGTTAACGATAGTCCTTCCCAGGAGACAGAGGAGAAATATGTGATGTGTTCATTATATATTACTAGTACATAGAAAAACTTTTAGCAATTATAAAGGGCACCTCTTAAAACTGAAAACTTCTTTATGGCAAAAGATGCCAACATCAGACAAAGTGATAGGCTACAGAATTAGAAAAGATCTTTACCAATTACACATCTGTTACAGTTAATGTCTAAAATATATAAAGAACTAAAAAAATGGATACCAAGAAAACAAATAACCCAGTTAAAAATGTGATACATATCTAAACAGAGTATTCTCACAAGAGGAAACATAGATGAACCTAAGCATCTTAGATGATGTCAGCATCCTTAGACATCAGAGAAATACTAATCAAAACTACTTTGAGATTTTATCTTACACCAGTCAGAATGGCCAAGATCAATAACACAAGTGACAACTCATGTTGGTAAGATTTTGGGGAAAAAATGAATGCTTACCCATTGCTGGTGGGAGAGCAAACTTGCACAGCCACTAGGAAAGTTTTGTGGTGATTCCTCAAGAAGCTGGGAATAGATTGGCTTCAAAATCTAGCTATATCACTCTTAGGCACAAAAGACTCTACATCCTACTACCATATACAGAGACATTTGCTCATCCATGTTTGTTGCTACTCTATTCATAATAACCAGAAACTGGAAATAACCTACATGTCTATCAACAGATGAGTGGATAAGGAAAATGTGGCACATTTACATAACGGAATGTTATTCATCCATTAGGAAAAAATGAAATTTGCAGGAAAAATGGATAGAACTATAAAAAAATTAATCATGAGTGAGGTAACCCCAACCCTATAAGACAAATATGGTATATATTCTCTTGTATGTGGATGTTAGCTTTCAAGTCTTCTATAGACAGACTACAATCTGTATAACCACAGAGATTAGATGTAGAGTAGGACTAGTAGGGAGGAAGGATTTCCCAAGGAAGGGAAACAGAATAGTTATGGAGACACAAGGGACAGACTGAAAGAAGAGGATTAAACAGGGAGGGAGAGTGAAGAGGAGAGCCTTACTAGGTATATAAACCATAATTAACAATTGGTCCCATGCACAGCAGTAAATGACCAGCACAAAAAAAAACTCAACAGTATTTTACCTTTTTGTATTATATTGCTTTGTCTGGATTTTTTTAATATTACTGGTCTTTTGCTTGTATAATACTGTTTCTGATTTTGTGTTTTTATGATGTGTGTGCGTGTGTGTTTCTTGTGCTATTTCACTTGTTTATTTTTATTGCCTGTTTGTTTTCTAAAGGGATGGAAGAGACATGGAGTTGTATGGATGGGCAGGTTGGGAGAATTTAGGAGAAGATGGGTAAGGGAAAACCATGATCAGAATATATAACATACGAAGTTTCACTTAGAAAGAAAGAAGGAGTAAATGAATGAATGAATAAATAAATAAATAAATGCTTTCAATAAAGTGAGGAATATGGGAAAGGGACCTACAGGGATGAGGAAGGGAGAGAGGGCAAGAGGAAGATAAGAGAAGATGAGGCTGAGAGTAAACATCATGTACTATATATGTATAAGGAAATTGTCAAAGAACAAGATTAATAAAAAGAAAATCTGCTTTGTCTTCGTAATTATCTTTTGTTACAAGAGAAAAAGTCATGCTTGTGACAGACCTCAGGGTGGTTTGGGAGCTTCAACTTCCCAGCTGTCCACAGTTCTGCCTCATTGCTTGGAGGATATGCTTCACCGATTCCCAAAGCAGAGCTCCAGACAAAACCAAAAAATGTGTAGAACAGGAGACTTCTCAAATCATCTCTACAGCTGTGAAAACCAGACCTGTCACAACCCACCAGCTAGGCTGGTGTGTTTAAATCAGGTCATATGTGTGCAAGTGTTTTTGAAAAATTGGAGTTGGGGTGTAAATACAGAAAAATTCAGATCTTGGTTGTGGGAGCTGTTAGAGTGTGTGTTTCTTTGGGTGTTAAGAACCAGAATAAAGGATTGAGTGACTTCATGGGCACTTCCAGGTTCTACAGGATGGTGGTGTGATCACAAGACAAAACCTCCTTTCCTTTGATCCTACTGAAGCCTTGTTTTATGGAGACCTCCCCATCTGTGACTGTGTCTCCCTTGGTGGCCTCTAGCTATGTCATCTGGACTTCCAGTTTGTCCGTGTTGTTAAATTTAACTTTAACACATTCAGACAAGTATGATGCTATTATCTTAACCTTAGGATACTGTCTCTCAAAAGAGAGATATTTTGAATACTTGTACCATGGATTGCTTTCCAAGTAAGGTTCAGAGAAAACAAAAGTTGTCGCTACACCACTTTTGAAAAGTGACAGTGTACAGGAGAATATCATACTCTGAGGTGCTACAATCTCTTTGGAACTTTTTAAGCTCAATGATCCTTAGATGAAGTAACTTGATGTTGCTTGCAAAAGAGTTTCTTCTCCAGGTAAAATTTATTCATATCATCATCATGTAGTACGAAAGTGGTAGAAACCATTATTTCCAAAACAATGCTTTAAAACTAAAAAATTCCAGAATAGAAACATTTATGACAAATGATTAAGAAACTGAAACCTAATGATTAACTCCTCATTTCTTTCTTCTCTTGGTTTTTTGAGAGAGTTTCTCTATGTCGTCTTTGCTGGCCTGGAACTCACTATGTAGACTAGGCTGACCTCAAACTCATAAACATCAGCCTGCCTCTGCTTCTCAAGTGCTAGGATCAAAGGCATGTGCCACCACACCCAGCTTATGCCCTTATTTCTAAAGGGTTCATATGCCAAAAATTTTAGTTTCTTCTTAAATCTGTGTGGAGCTCCATTGTCTGATGCACAAATGTTGGTGTCACACAAAGATGAAGGACCACTCTGACACAGGCACAGTGATAAATAGCAGCTTAGTCATGAGTGATCCTGATTTTCATCTGCATCGGGCTTATGGGTTTGAACCATAAACGTTACCTCTGTGAGTTTCCTAGAGAAACTACAGTAACAGAGCTTATTTCACAGGGCTGGTATGCAGCTTCCTGTGCTGGTTTGAACGGAAATGGTATCAGTAAGCACATCATAGCCCACATACACAAAGTAGCTGGGCTACAAAACAGCCATAGCAAACCAGTGAGGCCAGTATAGTGGCTCACACCTGCATCTTAGAACTCAGGAAGGAAACTGAGTCAGAGGGATTAGCATGAGTTTGAAGCCAGCTTGGGTTACATAGTGAGTTCCAGGTCAACATAGGCTAGAATGAGACCCTGTCTCAAAAGAAAAGGAGAGAGAGAGAGAGAGAGAGAGAGAGAGAGAGAGAGAGAGAGAGAGAGAGAGAACAAACTAAAACTTTTTTTCAGATAGAAAGAAGAGGAGGGTAAGCTTTGTGACTAAATATGGCAAAAGATTTTATGTGGCCATGAGAGAATCGTTATCCTCAAAAAACTCTAAGTAAATTCAATAAAAACTACTGGATTTAGCCTCTACTCTCACTGTGATGGATTAATACTACATGCTGTGTGACAACTCATTTCCAAAAACTGGGGTTCCCTGTAGAAGAAATTCTACTTCATGGTGGCCATGGTCTAAAAATCTCACTTGAGTTGCCTGCCAGCCCCACAAACTACAGGTATGCCAACATCTACAGCCGTGTGACCTACTTATCCCTACAGAGAGAGAGAGAGAGAGAGAGATCTGTTTTGCTGAGAAATCTGATGCCTGCTGTGAAGGACACAAAGAGGAACTATGACTTCATTTGATTACCATTCTGTAAAAGAATTTCCAAATCCACCTTTCTTTTTTTTAATTAAGAAAATTTTTTCATTCATTTTACACACCAATCAAAGATCCCCCTCTTCCCTCCTCCCACCCCCCAGCCTCCCCCCCCAGCCCACCTCTCACTCCCTCCCACAAGAAGGCAAGACCTCCCATGGCGAGGCACACCCAGTAGAGGCAAGTCCAAGCCCTTCCCCGGCCTCAAGGCTGCACAAGATGTCCCATCATAGGTAGTGGGCTCCAAAAAGCCCCCTCATGCACCAGGGATGGATTCTGATCCTACCACCAGGGGCCCCCCAAGCAGATCAAGCTACACAATTGTCTCACCATGCAGAGGGCCTAGTCCAGTCCCATGCAGTCTCCACAGCCATTGATCCAACTTTCATGAGTTTCCACTAGTTTGGTTTAGTCATCTCTTCAGGTTTCCCCATCATGATCCTGATGTACCTGCCCATAGAATCCCTCCTCTCTCTCTCCGACTGGACTCCTAGAGCTCTGCCTGGTGTTTGGCTTTGAATCTCTGCCTCTGCCTCCATCAGTCATTGGAGAAAAGCTCTGTGATGACAGCTAGGGTATTTACTGATCTGATCACTGGGACAAGCCAGTTCAGTTCAAACACCCTCTCCACTATTTCTAGTAGTCCAAGCTGGAGTCATCCTTGGGCATTCCTGGCAACTTCTCTAGCACCAGGTTTCTCTCTATCCCCATGATATCTCCCTCCATCATGATATCTCTCTCATTGCTTTCCCACTCCATCCCTATTCCAGCTCTACCATCCCATTCCCTTATGTTCTCATCCCCCATATCCTACCCTTCATTTCTCACCCCTCACCCCCAGTTCACTCATGGAGATCTCATCTATTTCTCCTTCCCAGGGCAATCCATGTGTCCCTCTTTGGATCTTCCTTGTTAACTAGCTTCTCTAGAGTTGTGGGTTGTTGTCTGGTTATCCTTTGCTTTACTTATAGTATCCACTTATGAGTGAGTACATACCGTATTTGTCCTTCTCAGTCTGGGTTACCTCACTCAGGATGATATTTTCTAGTTCCATCCATTTGTCTGCAAATTTCATGATGTCATTTTTCTCTGCTGAGTAGTACTCTATTGTGTATATGTACCACATTTTTTTTATTCATTCTTCAGTTGAGGGGCATCTAGGTTGTTTCCAGGTTCTGGCTATTATGAATAATGCTGCTATGAACATAGTCGAGCATGTGTCCCTGTGGTATGACTGAGCATTCCTTGGGTATATGCCCAAGAGTGGTATACCTGGGTCTTGAGGAAGATTGATTCCCAATTTTCTGAGAAACCACCACACTGATTTCCAAAGTGGCTGTACAAGTTTGCATTCCCACCAACAGTGGAGGGATGTTTCCCTTGCTCCACATCCTCTCCAACATAAGCTGTCTGCAGTGCTTTTGATCTTATCCATTCTGACAAGACACAGTAAATAAGACAAAATGACAGCCTACAGAATGGGAAAAGATCTTCACCAACCCCACATCTGACAGAGGGCTGATCTCCAAAATATATAAAGAAATCAAGAAACTAGACATCAAGATAACAAACAATCCAATTAAAAAATGGGCTGTAGAGCTAAACAGAGAATTCTCAAAGGAAGAATTTCAAATGGTCAAAAGACATTTAAGGAATTGCTCAGCATCCTTAGTCATCAGGGAGATGCAAATCCACCTTTCTTCAGCAACCAGTATGAAGCAGCAGACCCTTCGGTGAGAACTGATATGCATTACCAAATTTCATAATCTCAGGACTTGGACAAAAGTAGAATTAGATCTTCTAGCATCACAAGCCACAGCTTGTAAGTTGCTTTGCAGAACATAAGATCTTAAAAACTGGGAATGAGAGAAGGGCATTAAGGAAATGTGGGGACTGAAGGAACAGTGGTAGAAAAGAAATTTTTTTGAAAATCCCATGATGTTCACCCAGTAAACATTGAGTCTGGAGTTAAGTCTAATTAGCTTTTCCCAAAGAAAGGTCTATTTCTTTTTTTTTTCACTTTATTTATTTGAAAGGTCTATTTCTATATAATAAAATAAAGTATAACTTTTCCTAATTATCAGCCCTCCATTCCCTCATATTCATAAAAATTACTATATGAATATCATGAAAACAATAACACATGGGTTTCATTTCAGCTCTTATTACTAACTTGGTGGCCCTAGGCCTGCTGGTCTCAGTCTTGTTATGTGTAAAATTGAAATACATGTGACCTCATGAAAACACAGTGAGTCTCCAATTGGATCTAATTATTTTAAACAGCTCTGAAAACTATCTAAGAATATTCAACTACTTGATCTTCATTTGAGTGCCTAGCTGTGCCTGCATTTTCTTTATTCCTAAGTTTACTTATAACAGAAGGAAGCTTGAAAAGAAAAACCCAAATTCTCATTTCTAATATATTTAGCAAATTATAAACTCTATAAAGTCCTTCTACCACAAACCTAAACTCAGTTTTTTTTTTAATGGAACTTTTAGAAATACAAATTCCAATGGTTGACATTAAAGACTCAGTGAGTGCATTAAATAGCCCATTTGCAACAGCTCAGTGACCAGGAAATAGATATAATAATGTCACCCAGGACCTAACACAAATATGACAGGATATTAAAAGCATGCACAGAAACTGAAACACCGGATGAAATGAGAAGGTACAATAGACAACTATAGTTCAAAAGAGGAGAGAGGGAATGTAGAAAGACAATATTAACATAAAACCTTTTTCAGAACTAATAAAAGATATTAAAATGTGCATATAGAAAACATAATATACTTGCCTGAAGAGATAGCTCAGGGATACAGTGCATGCTTAGCATTTTTGAGGCTCTGGGTTCAATCCTCAACACAGCCAGCAAACACACACACACACACACACACACACACACACACACACACACACGCACACGCACACGCACACGCACACGCACACGCACACGCACACGCACACGTATGTGCAAAGCACGTACAGAATAATAAAAAGTGATGCCCACATTAATTGTGGGAATACTTCACGGCTTATGAAAGACCAAAAAATATTTTCATATTATTCTGTATATGCTAATCACAGGCTCTATTTTCCTACAAGCAGGAAAATGCAAAATAAGTTATATTACCATGATAACTTCAAGCGCTACATTGAAAGCATTTGGTGTTTTTCATAATTTTTTTCTCTTTTTCTTTATCAGATCACTTATTTGCTAAAAGTCATACCTTAAGCATTTTTGCCAACTATTTATGTTCCTTCTTTTCTTAGGTAAAGCAAATCCCATACTTTCTCCATGGGGTTAAGGTCAAGACACTGAGGGGAGCCACTCCTTGCTAATTAGTTCCCCAGACTCCTCTTTTTTCCCCTTTCCCTTTAAATGGCCACAACAGTCTAGAAAAATGTTTAGAGTCATAATCCCCCTGATAAATGAATCTCCGATCAAGCAGCTGGTTTCCAGAAGGGGCCCCACGCTGGGCTGCAATTATGCTGAAGCTGAACTCCAGTAGTTCAGGTCACAGCTGAAGTACTTCGGGGAAAAATACCTATCTCCAAGCTCCACTATGCGATTCACCAAGCTAAGAGCCTCCTGCTTCTCCCCTCCAAAGCCCTGTCACAAGATGAGGAGCCTTGTAAATGAGAAAAACACTTAATGAAGTGAATGCAGGACAAAGTCCCCTATTGGTGACCCGTGGCAAAAGACTCCCATGTTCAGACAGTACAGAGGACTTAAAAGTTCCTCCTGGAATCCTGACAGAGATTGCCTGTTTCTTAGACAACGCATCTCTGACCTAAGTTATCTAGTAGTAGCCAGTGGGGCCTCATTATTTCTTTGAGACTACTCAGATAAAATCACTCTAAAGAGAAAAAAAAATGTATACATGTGAAATTACCCATCAGGCCAAGAATGGGGGTGGGGCATGGAAATGAGAGATTAGGAAAGGCTTTATCCTTTTTATTGATTTTTTTTGTGATTTCCTTTTTGTAATATTTTTATTAATCCTTTGAGAATTTTGATCACAGACACTCCCTTATTCTTCCCCAATTCCTCCCAGATCCACCCCTACCTCCCTCTGTCCTCTCTCCTTTCTGCAACCCTGTGTCCTTGGAATGGCTGTTGTCTTCTACGCTAAAAATCTTGGTAATGTAAAACACAAGTCCAATCCAGAGTTGGGATGCCTTTTCATAATCCTGTAGACTTATTTTCTCTCCCTGATTCTTCTAGGATAATTAAAATTCTGTGCTCATATGCCACATGAGAGTACAGTCTTTCATCTCTTAATATGTCAATGATGTTGGGTTTGTGTTTATGCCAAGAGACACATAGCTTCCTCGCTAAAATTGATCCTCACTAGTGGTGAGGATCTTATTTTTCTTATGTTGAGATTGCAATAACTCCACCTTTACCTTAATTTGAGAAAATAAGTTCAAATTCTTCTGGGAAAAATGACGTATTTCGGAAACACACACACACACACACACACACACACACACACACACACACACACACACAAAAGTACTCTGTGTGAGAACTGCCAAATGTTTCTATTCAAATTTAAAAGATAAGAAATAGACAAAAGTCCCTTGCAACAAATAAAACAGAAGAAGGATAAGCAGGATAAAGGGTATTAATTCAAAAGAGGCACGCCTTTAATCCCAGCACTCAGGAGGCAGAAGCAGATGGATCTCTGTGTGTTCCAAGTCTACATGAGCAAGTTCCACAGTCAGGGCTACACAGAGAAACCTTGTCTTCAGGGGGAAAAAGAGAAACAACTCTACTTGGATTCTTCTAGGATTTTTCAGAACTTCAATAACAAAGTCCCACAAACACTTCAGTTGTGGATGTAGGAAGTTACCAGGACAGCTGCCACCCTCTGGCAGCTCTGGGGTACATCCTCCTTCTGTCCTCAAGCACCTGGTGCTCTTGTGTTTTCCTGGGAGTGGCCATGTAATTCCCTGTCAGTCTCTATCACCTAATGACCTCTCCCTTCTACAAGTACGTTCCTTCTTTGTGTGTGGCTACATTCAAAGATCATCTAAATAATCTAAAGGGCTCTCCCATAAATTCTACCCTCAAGGGTGCGTTTTCCAATAACTTACAGGTGTATAGGGAAGTACATGGACGTGTCCCTCAGGGTATCTATCTCCCATCAACCACTCCACCTGTAAACAAACTCATAGCTCGAATGGTTCCCTAAGCTTTTGATTTGAGGCACTCTTTCTGTGGCCATGTAACATTAAATATAAGAGGTGTGGAAAGAGAGCAAATCATAGTGAATCAGAAAAATGAAGTAGCAAATGGCATTAACTCTATGGGTATAGACGACTTGAGAGCAGATGGCTCACAACTACCTACACCTCCTGCTCCCAGGAGATCTGATGCCTCTGGCCTCAGCAGGCACTGCACTAATGAGCACATACCACCCCTTACACATAACTAAAAATAGAATAAATTACAGGAGCCAAAGTGCATTCACTAAAAGCCCATATTCGTATATGGTTTCTTTTCAGACTCTTAAAATGAGAAATCTTTAATCTGATTTGCAAACAAACTCTTGAGACACTTCACAAAGAAGACTTTTGAAGCATATCTTTTCTATGCATCATTGGAAGAGCCAGAAAGAACAAGACAAAACTCTCTGTAAGTGGTATGGTCACCTACATAGGAAAGATTATAAAATCTAACAAACTCATAAACCTACATATACTTCTTTTTAAAAAAAAAAAGTTCTGTATATTTACTTTCGTGTTTGTATGCGTGTGTGTTCTACAGCATGCTCATAGGGGTCAGAGAACAACTTGAAGAAGTATAGCCCTAAAAACACTTATTTGCTGATTTATTTATTTATTTTTATTGAATGTCTAAGATGTTTTGCCTGCATGTATATCTGTGCACCACATATATGAGGTACCCACAGAGGCCAGAAGAAGGCATCAGATACCTTGAAACTGGAGTTAGAGGTGGTTGTGGGGCATGTGATGAGTGCGTACTGAGAACCAAACCTGACTCCTCTGCAATAGTAACAAATGCTCTTAGCCACTGAGCCATTTCTTCAGCTCCCTAAAAATACTTTGTAAAGTTGGTAAATGCAAGATCCATCTACAGCGAGCAATCATATGTATCAACACTGGTAAATCAACTAGGAAATATAACTAGAAAGAACAAAGAAAGCTCAGGGGAAAAGAACAGAAAGGGAAGGAACTAGACATGATGAGATGAGACAGGAGTGCCTTAAATGAAGACAAGAAGGAACTTGGCATCATAAGGGACTTTCGGTTGGATCTAGGTAAGGAAGCTGGTGCACACTCTATCTCTTATACTAGTTTTTCTCTGTACACATTACTCACCCCATTCTCTATTTAGCCTGGCAGTCTCTACTTCCTTCTCTTATTCTGAAAGTCAGTCATGTTTCCCATTCAGAAATCAGCTCTCTATTGCTCAATGAATCGCTATGTCAAATGATTGACAGAAAGCATTGGACTCTCTCTGTCTAGTCCACAGATCTAGCCCAGATCTAGTTAACTCTGTGGTAAGGGACAGAGTCACCAGACAGGATCCTGGGAAATGAGAGACAATGGTCTGTGGAAGGGTGACAAGAAGACTGTTTAAATGGCACACTCTATTGGACACAACATGACAAATCTCCTTCAACACTTTTTTGCCCTTCAAAAAGTATGTTTTGGGATCACAGAGATGGCTCGGTAAATAAAAGGTCTTACCACACGAGTCTGACAACGTTCAGTCCTTGTTCAATCCTTGTTCAATCCTTGGAATCCACAAAGGAAGGAGAACATGGCTGTTGAAAGCTGTTCTCTGTATGGGAGCAGTCACATACGGAGATAAATAACGAGTGTCTGGCCCATCTCACCAAGGATTGTGGGCATTCTGGTCTGAAATATGGAGAAAGATGATTTGATCAAATTTCACCACCATGGCCCACATGCCAGAGATGCTATCAATTTGGTCAATTAAAGGCAGTAAATGAGAGCAATTGAGACAAGCGAACTCTAAGAAGAGGGAGCATTAGAGCAGGTGATTGGTTCAGGTTCCAACATGGTTTTGACATGGGTGCTCACTGCACATAGAGCAGTGATCTCAAGAGTTCCCAGAGTGACAACTGCATAAAACAGAAAGTTCACTACAGTTGAGAGACAAAGGCTTTGGTCAAAACTGTTCTGTCCTGAGAAAGAGTGTTTACTGTTCTAGCAGAGGAACAGAGTTTGGGTCCCAGCACCCACATCATAAGACTCACAATTGCCTGCAACTCTGGTTCCAGAGGACTTAACACCCTCTGGCCTTCACAGTTACCAGTGTGCACATGGTGTACATAAACTCACAAAAGCATACACACACACACACACACACACACACACACACACACACACACACACACACACACACACATATATATATATATATAATAGCATTTAAACAATAAATCTTTAAAATATAAAAGAAGAGAACTTATCTCTCTGGACCATGGTTGCCTCAATTACTACCTGGGACAACTTCAGCCCAGCCACAAGTATCCATTCTGGAGCAATAAGCCTACTTATACAAAAAGAAGCATTCAGGGAATATGATTATAATAATAAAACATTCAGCAATGAGGAACTGCCTATCAGTATATTTATATGCTCAAATTTAAGAACATTAAGTATGCTGTGCAATGGTGGTGCACGCCTTTAATCCCAGTACTGAGGAGGCAGAGGAAGGTGGATCTATATTGAGTTCGAGGCCAACCTGGTCTTAAACACAAACAAAAAAGGGAACATTAAGTACCATGTCCTATGTCTGTATGGACCAATAAGGAAAGCTGCATACTATTTGCATCTTAATGTGGAGGTCTGTAAATAATAACACAAGGCAAAATTAAAAGCAAATTACATAACAAATGTGGAATAGTTTTTTTTTTTTTTTTGTGAAGTAAATCACACAAAACGGAAACTGTGTATGAAAACACATTCCTGTCTGGAAGTACAAATACCAAAGCACTATCAACAGCTACACTGAGAAGGGTATGGAACTGACACTGAGGGTCGGGGGGAGAGAAAGACTTAATTATTTTACAGTATATAGTTTATGACTTGTAATAGTCACACATGAAATTTGGGAGAAATGGCATACAGATAGATTAAATTAACATGATTAAATATAAACTCTAAAATTCTAGCTCTAAAATATCATGATATTAAGAACTACTTTCTGTTTTCATTCCAGCTCCATCCTTTCCACAGTTCCCAAGGAACAGTTGCCTCTCTGGGTTCTCTGTGGGTTTGGTTCACAAGCCTCAAAGAATATAAAAAACTGAGGATGCTTGCCAGGTGGTGGTGTCACAGGTCTTTAATCCCAGCAATCGGGAGGGAGAGGCAGGTGGATCTCTGTGAGTTTGAAGCTATCCTGGTCTACAGAACAAGTTCCAGGACAGTCTGTTACACAGAGAAATTCTGTCTCAAAATATAAATAAATAAATAAATATATTAATAAATAAATAAATGGAACCTCTGAGGCTGCTTAAGTGTCTCATATAAAATACCTCAATATTTGCATGCAACCTGCACACATCCTCATATACGCTTTAAACCATCTATAGATGGTCCTAAGACCTAACTGAAGGTAAATGCTATGCAATTAGTTGACATGATGCTTCTGGAATAATGAAGACATAAAAAGAGTTCGGTACAGATCCAATCACAGCTTTTCTTTTTTTCATACTACACATAGACAAATTTGCAAGAGTAGAATGCACACATAGAGAAGGCAGACTGGGAGCCAATGAGATGACTCAGCAAGTCATCAGGCAACCCTGACAGCCTGAGCTTGATCTCCGGGTCCTAATAAGTTGTCCTCTGACCACTGTGCATGTACATTGTGGCACAAGTACACCTGCAAACTATGTTTTTGTTTGGTTGTTTTCAGGGACTGGAGAAATGGGTCAGCAGATAAGAGTACTTAGTGTTCTTCCAGAGGAATGAAGTTTGATTCCCCGCACCTACATGGCAGCTCAAAATCATCTATAGCTCCTCTAATTTAATTTAAAAAAATATTAGCTGGGTGTAGTGCTGCATGCCTTTAATCCTAAAACTTGGGGAACAAAGGCAGACAATCTATGAGTTCATAGTCAACCTGGTCTATAGACAGAGTTCTAGGCCGGTCAGGACTACATAGTAAGACCCTACTACAAAATAAAAAAATTTTAAAGAAATTCGACTGTATTGAAAAATCTCATCAGAGCAGGAATTGACCTTGGCAAAAGATTCAAGCAGATGAGACAGCAGAAAATGAGAAGCCAGTAATACAAATATCTTAAAGTCACTGTCTCAGCCTGGCAATGATGACACATACCTATAATCACAGGCTGGGAGGCAGAGACAGACAGATCTCTGAGTTTGAGGCCAGCCTGGTCTACAGAGTGAGTTCTAAGACAGCCATAACTATGAAGAGAAACAACCCTATCTCAAAACACGGAAAGAAAAAAAAAAACCCACCATCTTAAAAAAAAAAAAACTGTAACTGATAATGTCCTCTATATTTAAATTGAGTTTCAGTTCTCAAACCATAGCAATACAAAGATGTGCTACGTTTGTAATAGCTTCAAGTTAATGTTAACTAATGCCGACAGGCCTTTGAACAAGGATTGGGACTTTTAATATGGAAAACAAAGCTTGCCCTTTAAAAATGTAATTACTGGCTTGGTAATCATAGTCTTTAAATATAGATAGATTATTATAAAGCATTCTTGATTTCTATCATTTTAAACTTAGGATATTGAGTGTGTACTTAAAATACTCAAAAAAAAAAAATAAAACCATGTGAAGGAAGAGTCTACGCACATCTCGAAGGGTAGTTTTAATTATAAATGAGAAAACACTCTGATGAGAACACATACACTGGGTTTAAGTTCACGTTGACAATGCACAGCACACTGTAATGCTCTCCAGGGGCTTACTCAAAGAAAGGAGGATTGTCTCCTCTGTTTCTGCCAGAATGAGACTGTTTCAGGGGGCAGGCTCCTTAAAGTGAAGAAAAGGGTCAAATCCAATTAAAACTGCAAAGGAGACTTTGAGAGGACCAGTGCCATTAGCACAAACTGGAATGTGGCCAAAACACCGGGTAATACTTCAACTCTTAGAAAAAGTGCCAGGGGGACATTTAACAACTGCAGGTGGCCAAATTCTTTCTCCCAAGTCTCATCAGGAAAGTCATTTACAGCAACAATGTTCGCCACAGCAGAGTAATATGACTTGACAAACTGCATATTCAATTATCACGTTGAAACTCTGATTCTGGCCAGGTATCAGTTAAAACTGCTCCTCTATAGGATGATAAATACAGAAATTAAACACTTCTGTTATTAAGCAAGGATAGAGCATAAGAATGACTGCTATTTATGTCTAATATTGGTCTTGCTTTATTTGAAAAGCCAATTATCATTTTGGCCTGTGAACTGAGCCTTGATTTATGCAGGTTTTAATTTCCTTTCTATATTTTGGACCTCTTTATGAAATTTTAACCAAGAGTTTATTCCCCACAATAATTTCTCACTACAGGCTTACTTTATGTGAATTCGGTCAGTTAGCTATTTTCTGTAACGTGACATAAAAACTGAGCATGACTTTTTAAATATACAAATTTTCCCATGTTGGGAATTATCACATGATACTATTTCTTATTTCTTTATTAACTTACTTTTTAAATTTCTTTAACATTTATTTCCATTTAACACTCCACAACCCCACCTCCACCAGGGTTGCACGAGAAACATTTTGTTAACTGGGACGAGGAAGGCAATGGAAAATGCAGGCCTGTCAGTGACATAACCCATCCATCTTGGATCCTGCAAAGGATATTATGTGAGCAAATGCACACACTGAAACGGAGAACGGTTCCCGGCTTTTAAATGTTGAATGCAGGAGAGTTCTGCTTCTGCCTGCTGTGATTTAAAAGGCTAAAGGCCTCATTTCGAGCCACTAAAATTCAAAGTGACAGAAACCTACAAATTTTTATGGCTGTGCATTTAATAAAATTTACATTTACAAGCTGTCAGTTTGAAATGTTGAATAACTGGTACTTTTGCATGCAGACAAGCAGATTGGTTTGTGCTGTGGGTTCATTACTACCTACTTACACGTTCCTTAAATACTCAGAATAATCCTTCAATCTATGACTTTTGATATCTCTTAATTCAACACTGCACAAAAACACCATTGAGTTTTGCAGCAAGGTCAACAAAAGGAATTTATTGTGCTCCCATAAAGCAGAGTGTAATTAAGAGCCCCTTTCTGCTTGTTTTAATGTGCTAATACGAGAACATTAGAACCAAGGTACAGCCTATTGCTAGGTGTCTGCAGCAGCTGCTTAAGTTTTTTGGTAATTTACTTACTCAATTATGTCGACTCTCTTAAATCCACAACACTGGTGGGTGGTAAGGTAGAGGGATAATAAAAAAACATAGAGTAGGAAACCCCTTTAATGCATCTTTTATGTGCATCTTGGGTAACTTCTTTTTTTTCTCTTTTGCTTATTTGTTTTTGACAATCGGAATTAAAGGTTGTAATTTTAAGAAACTGTCAGTACAGGAATAAACATACATAAGTCTAAAACACCTACCAAAATTATGAGATGTTTAATAATCTGTTGATTACGTGCTCTGTGCTGAGAAAGAATATTAAGCTGAATGTTTGACTCGGTACTACAAAAACAAATTATCTAATGGCTTCCAAGGGGGAAATATGAGAAACACCATTCATAAAGTTACTACATAGTAGTAAATTATACACACTTCCTCATTCTGTATTAGAACTGAAAGAGAAATTCTGAAGAGGATGTGATGTCACAGACTCCTAAGGTCACCTTTGGCAAAATCTCTCCGAATTGTTTTCTAACAAAGCAGATCCAGTATTCTTTCAGATGCACATCAAATGAAAATGCTCCTTACACTTACAAAAACACCTATTTCTTCCTAATAGTCAAGACATTTTTAAATGCCAACCTCAAAGTTCTAAATTTTTTTTTGTATTTGGTTTATATTGAAGTCAAACTGCAAACTTGGAGAAAAGGCCAAAGCAAAAAGCTCAGCCTGGTTTACCAAGACATCACTCTTGCACGGGAAGCTACAATTGCACCAAATACAAATTAACAACTTAACCTTGGAAACCCAAATTGTCTTACCTTTAAATTTTATTTAAATTATCTCAAAAATGTGGCCTTTATGTAACAGGGCAAGTCACAATTTGTCAACATGAATTAAAATTTCAAGAAGTGCTTAAGTAATTTATTTTCAAACATTGCATTAGTTTAGTATTAATCTGATTTTTTTCAATATGTTAGGACCTAAAATGTCTGTGATAAATGAGTAATTTCCATTTTATAGCTCAAAAATTGCAAAAGGATTTGCACATATCAACTTATTAATGTTGGCTGCAAATTTGATATACTTTCATTTTCCTCACTAAAACTTGGATTCTGCTGGGTGCGTTGTCATAATTAAAAATGAGAGAAAGCAAATAATCTATTTTGCATAACTGCCTCTGGGTCATTGTCTTTGAAATAATTTTATGAATATATTTCAGTCTTAAGAGAAGTTCATTTTATTTTGATGGCAAGGAAATTGAGAATATAATATATTATATTATACTAAATTAAACCCCGTACAATGGTAAGTTCACTAATAAAGGTAGTTCAGTTTCTGGAAGAATGTGTTTTGCTTTACTTTCTACTGTTAACTTTCAAAAGTGAACTGAAACAAATAAATTTGTGAAATTGTATTTTTAAAATGGAAAGTGAAACCTAAAAAGAGCTGAGAGGCTACGGGATGACAGAAAACTGGATAAAAGTCACCTCTTTCCCCTCTAATAATGAACTGAGTGAGCTGGGGGACCTAATGAATTCTCCCTGAGCCAGCCTCTGATTGTGGGACCATTGCATGTAGTGTGAGTTAATTGATTTGCCTATTCATTAGTCCTTTTGAGAAAGATATGCTAAGAGATGGAGTCAAAATAAAATCTGTAATTTCACCTCTCCACAAAACTAAAAAGCACAATTTTATGTCTAAACAAGACATTATCTAAAAGAGCAAATTCCAACAACTCATTTACTTTAGAGTAAAAAGATAAACGGTTGGTCTTTTTAGCTGCTGGGAGCAAGCTCAGGCTACACACCCCCTTTTCATGCTCACGCTTTCTCAAACACTTAGTTTAAACGTCTGGTAAAATGCTAGGCTTATTGGTGTAATGGATGCATTGACTGCATCGGGTCTCTATTAATTTGGCTGCCTGCAAGATAACTGAATACTAAGTAACTAAAATAACATCAATATTAATATAATTGTATTTACTAACCTCTAGCTACTCACTCCTGCCTGGCATAAATGTTGGAATTATAATTCAGACAGGGCTGAACGGCAATCTTCAAGAAAATTGCTTTAAATTGGCCTTCATTAGCTCCCAAAGTCCTGAAAAACAACTCCAAGTGCCTGACTATGGAAGGCAAGCCAGTAGCAAAACCTCCCTATTAAAAAGACAGCACATTGACCTGTTCAGCCAGCACTCATCACATTCAATCAATACTATGAAATAATCTTCAACCACAAAAGAATTCTGCTGTTCCTAAGTATTGGGACTATTAAGACTATATTTAAAATCCAGTCTAAATGCCACATGTGTTATTGCAGTTTGCTTGTTTTTTACAAGTACAGAGAATTGGAGGCGATAGGTGATCTTTTTAAGTCTTTTACTTAATGTTGCTTAGTTATAACAAATCATCATTACACTGTAACAAAGAGCAAAGAAACTAAAACTTTTATAGGAAAGGCAAAGGTAATTTAGATACCAAATACCAAGCGGGAAATCTGTTTCAAAGAGAAGAAAAATGTCTACTGTTCCAGGGCTCTGCTTTGAAGGGCGCGTTCTTCCTTGACATCTGCATAGTAAAGGGAGTACAGTTTCCTTGGTCAAGTGTCCTTTCTGAAAAACCCTGCATTGGCAGGCTTGCAAATGGAAGGAATTTTTCTGAAGGATTAATTCACAGCTCTTCTTAACACTCAAAATGCTGAATATCTTCAATATACAAGCCAGGGAATCTGGTTCTTAGAGCTACATATTTTAGCAAACAGTTTTAAAATATTTTCTCAACATAAAACCTATCAGACTTAAGCATTATCTGTTATGAAAGCGATATGCATGTTACCTCCCCCTACTGAGCTCTCTCTGGTTTACAACTTGAAAATGTGCCAGCACTTTTTCTTTCATATTGGCATTTCCATTTCTGAGCCTAACCACTGGTTTTGTTCCAAAAAAATAACATTTCAAAACAGAACAGTAAAGTAAAACATTTCAGGCCTACCAATGAAGACCACCTTCTTGAAAGCCAGGCAATGTTTCTTGGAGTCCAAGTTCATAGCCAATTCTACCATTTTAACTTGAACTAATTTAACTTAGTAAACACTTCACTATTTTAATACAAGGTTCTGTGAATTAGTGTCTGTTCAGGGAAGCGTGGTTATTCGTGTCAGTGGAGAGATGTAGCTTCAAGTGGGAGCTAAAACTTACGGCCCAAAATCAAATGTTTCCACACTTAGCATTCACTATATATGTGATGGGAAGCAGTCTATTTATACACTCTTATATATTTATAAATATGATGCCAAAGACGTTCATCAGAGGGCATGAAGTACCATTTGTAAGGTATTAAGTATGGTGTCTACTATGTAGCAAGCATTTAGCCACATAACTGCTGTTTTCACATTTAATTTGATATGTCTTTAATTAAATAAATAGTCTGAGATCAAAATGACAAGCCACATCTTCTAAAACTATCAATATTCAATCTAGATATCAATTGATTTATCATGGACTGCCTATACTCACTCATCAGTTAATGTGTAGATTCTTGAATCATAATACATTTCTCCTCTCCTCTCCCTGCCTCCCAGAAACAAAAGCCAAACATTTCCTTCTTGAATATCTGGTGATCTGTTCCTATAACCAGATGGAAAAATGATAATGGTAGTTTTCAGTTTTCTTCAAAGTTCTTTTCATTTTAAAAATAGCTGTAGTGTCTTCTTCCTTTGTTACTTACATTAATAGCATTTTAGAATTTGCTTCAAGATCTATCTTGAAGGTGACTTTTACTTCTTACATCACCCGTTGTCAAGTGAAATTCTAATTTTCTTTCTTTATTCTATGAATACAGATATTCTCTTTAAAGTATTTTCTAATTTGTGATAGAAAATAAAGAGGAATAAAAATCTAAGGTAGAAGTCACAGTAGCTCATTCTGTGGGGAGGAGATGAAAGATATTTCCAACTCACTTGCACAAAGGGAAAGAACTGGACAGCCAGTTAAGAAAGCAGAGAAGCTTCTTTTTAATTTTTTTTTATTCATAACAAAATTGGCCCAAACGAGCCAATGGGGGGAGGGGCTACCAAAATAGTAATGGACTTGTTGTGTTGGTCTTCCAAAAGCGTATGAGATGAAGAAACAGACTCCAGCCCAACTTCACACAGAGCAAGAGCTTCCTTCTGTCCTTCTACACTAGAGCCAAGGCGTTAGGCATATAGAGACAGTTTCCATTTGGCCAGCTTACACTCAGTCTCACCATTTCCTCCTTGCCTCCCTCCATCTGTGGAGGTGGAGTCTAGAAGTCAATAGGAGTTCAGGGCACACGAGTGGGTATAAAGAATGCCCACACAGCTCACCTAGGCCCATAAAAGCCAGGAAATGAACAAGTTCAAGTTCTCATAGTGTGTTAATGTGCCCACAAATGTACCTCCTTCATATATTTAACAGCTCATGTAGTAATGAAAAATATCGTGTAGAATCCGTAGCTGCATGTGCAAGGTGGGCTAATTAATATACCTATTTGTGTTCCTTAATTGTTTCATTCCTCATATTTTTTTTTTGGTTAATGAAACACTGAAAACTTTTATAGAAACAGTTTATATTATATATGGAATTTCATATAAAAGAAACCAAGGAGTATGAGCAGGGGGAAATTCTAATGGCATTCTTATTGAATTTCATGGGTGATACCCCGCCTTTCCACCTATAAACAGTCAACTTATAACAACAGAAAGAAGGAAAGACTTCATCCGGAATGATCATTCATTAAGCTGGTATAGACAGCTAAGCAGAAGGACTGGAAACTGGGAATTAATGGGGGTGGGAATCTGTGTTTTCCGTCTGGTCAGTCCAGCCAGGCCATCTCTGATTACAGTCAGGTATGAAGCCTGACAGTTGTTGGTCAGTTTTAAAACTAGGGGAGCCTGGAATAAAGACTTGAATTTTTAAGTTCTCACTGTTGCTAGTGAGGTCTGGGTTTGAGTTGTTTTTCTAGGAGAAGCCAAAGGCCACGGAAGATGTTTTCCCATAATTTTTTTCATCACTATTTAAGTTAAACATGGGGGAGGATGGAAAGATGGGAGGACATGGTTTTCTTTGGGGGAGGAAATTAGAAGTCACCACAAAGAATTCACCTGGATAGGTAAGGGCAAGCAAACAGTGTCTGCTTGTGACTCCCTGAGGACATTGCCTTGCATTCAAGGGAGGGGCATAGCATCGAGCTCCATTAGAGACCCTGAAAAGAAAGGGCTTTGAGAAGGGACTGGGAAGGGGCATGTTCCAGGTGTGGGTTCACATCGGAACTTGCCAGAGGGCCTCTGCAGGTGGCTCTCATTGGCTGCCAGGTCCTGTACAAACCAAAGCCTGATGCGACTCCCACCCAGACTGGCTGAAGCAATGCCCCAGTTCTCTGAGAGAAAAATTTGGCCTCTACCTATCGGTTGCAGTCTGCGGTGCTGGACTTAGAGTAAACCGCTGCAAGGTCCAAGAAAGGCAAAACCTAAACCTCACGCCCTTGTTGCCCATCATTTTCTCTGTGAGCTGCCTGTGGCCTCATCAGGCCTCACCCAGACTGCTGCCTTCAAAGATGCCCTCCAAAGGGCTTGAAGCGAGGCTGTACTGCCCTGAGCCCAGTAAAGCTTACGTCTCAAGATTCCAGGTCGCAAAAGCTCCTCCCGGGCGCGCCAGAAGCCAGGCACACTGGCCTTGTGGACTCCAGCAGATTTGCAAGTGTTAAGTGGCCTAAAGGCAATCCTGGCCCCAGGGCTGACACCTCCCTGTTAAACCTAAGAACAGACCTTTATCAGAACTTTATATTCTCAGCGTCCCTGTCACGTGGCTCCCAGGGGCTGACTTAACTGAGGCCAGAGTTCACTCCACTGGACTTCTCTCCTTACAAATGCTTGCTCCTCCCCGTGATATCTAGAACTACCTACGCAAAGAGCATCCTAGGGGTGAAAATGCAGACTCCTGGGCCTACCTCTTCCGTTAAAAACAAGCAGTACCTCAGGCTGAATTTTCTCACTTGCTGAAACTAGGCCAAGATGCGGACTCCCTCCCCCTATTCCTCCCCTCCTCTCCCCTGCTCGCCCTTGTCCTGTTTTGGGAGTGCCGCTGTCCCTCTCTAGCTTTTCAGGGAGATAGACATTACCGGGACCACTTGACACAAGGACCTGTGACATAAAGGGGAGTGGGGAATACCCAAAGGCAAGCCGCACACGCAGAAAGCGTCCCATGAGGGCGGAGGCTCTGACTTCACCAGTACAGAGCAAAGCGAAGAGAAGAAGCTAGAGTGTGCTATCTACTGCCACTACCCCTCCCACGTACTTGAATC
Source organism: Peromyscus californicus insignis (assembly GCF_007827085.1). Lineage (NCBI taxonomy): Eukaryota > Metazoa > Chordata > Mammalia > Rodentia > Cricetidae > Peromyscus > Peromyscus californicus. Next base: position 37,234,946 of record NW_026294424.1, read on the forward strand.
TCTTCTCTGCCTCACAATCCCTGGGTTGCTAATATTCGGCTGTGGTTGTTAGAGGTAAGGGGAGGGGGGAGTCCAATGTGAAAGGCTAAACACAATCAGTATCCCCCTTGGGCGCTCCTGTCCCAGAGAAAGGAAGGGAGGAGAGGAATAAAGAGAGGAGACGCTGGCCCAACTCCCCAGCAACCGCGGGAGTCCAAGCCCCGGCCAGTCTGTCGATTCCCTGTTCCCAATTCCATCCCACCAGGGACGAACCTACTGCCTGCCAGGACGATCTGCAGGGTTCCAGTCTATGTCTCTTACCCACCCACTCCACCAGCTCTGCTACTCCAACCACCCCAAATCGCAGTTCCTTGAATAAGTCATTTCTGCAGGCAGTGGCTGTAGGATTCTGGGTTGTGGGACGCTAGGATACAGGGCAACTGAGAACTCCCACGTTTTAACCTAGAGTGCGGTGATCTCCTGCACCAGGAGTTGGTTCAGAATGCGTTGAAAGAAAAAATTGTGGCCATGACCACCACACATCCAAAGCAACCTCAGAGCTCTCTTAACTTGTATGCTTTGGAGATGTTTGGGATGGCTCTGCACCCCCAGAGCACACACTTTTCTCTTGGCAAGTTCAGTGCCACAATCTAAACCACAGGAGAATGGGCACCTTCCTCTTCTACAAGTCATTCAGAGAAGTTTGACATATGTCTGGCACTTCTGGGTCCTGATAACACAGAAGGAGACAGCATATAGTCGTGGTAAGTGTTGCGAGCTTGGGCTGGAGGTTCAAATTCCTGCCCTATCTGACTAGATGGAGAAGCACAGAGGAATTCTGTCCTTTGTAGCTTGGTCCCAGAAACTCTAAACCCTCATAGAGTGGGGTTAAAATTCATTTAAAGGGCATAACTTACAACTGCGAATCGCTTCTGTAAGCTTAACAATTGCCACCATTTTTCCCCCAGATCTTTCCACCAACCTGCTCTTGGGAAAGAATGCCAGAGGAACGACGCATGCTGCGGAAGGTAACCATCGGTCCCAGGTCGCAAACTCCAACTCCGGAGAAATGATTTAGGTCTGAGTTCTGACACCACGCAGAACAGAAAAGTCCCACGTTCTCAGAATTGCTAAAAATAGGGCGCAGAGAGACGCAAAGAAGCCTCAGATGCTATAGCAGGAGAGCGCATTCTTCCCAAACTGTACCTGATGCCTCCACTCGAGCACTGGAGCAAGTGCCCAGAGCCCTCTCGGGCTACCTTAGAAATTCTAGTAGCAAAGGTCTCAAGGCCCTAGGGTGTACTTCAGTGAAATGGATCAAAGTTGTCCCACAGTGCTTCCAAGACTTTTCTGAGAAGACTTAAAAATACACGCGTGAACTTTCTCTCAGAAATGTCTCAGAAGGTTCTGTTTAGCCCTTTAGTTTCAGGCATTTGGGGTTTGGCTTAATCACAGGGGCTTCCAGTTTTTTAGTACCGTTTGCCAGATACATTGTCAACAATTTGAATGCTGTAAACCCACGCCTATAAAATAGCAGCATACGGGCTGGAGAGATGGCTCAGAGGTTGGGAGCGCCCACTGCTCTTCCAGAGGTCCTGGGTTCTGTTCCCAGAGCCCACATGGCCGGCCATCTGTAATGAGATCTGGCACCCTCTTCTGTATACATAATAAATAAATAATTTTTAAAAAATAGCAGCATGCAGTGAGCAATTCCTAAGATGAAGGCAGTGACCTGGAGTCCGGATCAGGCTTGTCTTTTCGCATTTGTGAACCATGGAATTCTGTCTTTTCTTCTACAGGCACTTTTTAAAAGACCAAGTACCAAATGCCCTCACTTGATTATTTTTCTTTTTTAAAGACGTCCTCGAACTCCTTGGACACTTGAAAATAGCCTCTCTGTCCCACCCAAATACCTAGGGATTTACAACTGGAGCTTTTGCTTAGCATTTGACCTTTCTCAGGTGCACTGGGAAGTGACAGCAGCTGAAACACCTACTGGGACCACAGGAACACATCCAATCTAATTCTAGAGACAAGCTTCCAACTACCCTCTGTGCCCCAGAGCCATTGCTACAGAGACATTGGCAACTAGATTAGATAGGCTGTAACTGATGCCTCACCACCCAGTGAGTAAGGGATCTTGATCTCAGATAATTATGAAAAGCCTTGTCTCTTAGTAATCTTACCAGTTACCAGAGAATTGACCAATTAGTTTGCCTTCCGTTATACTGGCAATATCTGCAAAAGGCAGTTTGTGTACTAAAAAGGGACAAAAACCAATAACATTGAGTTCTTAACTGAGTGTCAGGTGTGGGGAAAATGCTTCACATGTGTCTTTGTAAAAGCAAACCCAAAGCACTCACTTTATGCCATGTATGGTTTTAAAACTTTGCATAATGGACTGGGAAGGGGTTCATAAACCCACATACCTAACTGAGGAGCTATGGACAGTTGATGTCTTCTGGGAGAGGAAGAGTCGGTTTTCTTTAAGGGTGTGGCTCCTATACTCAGAAGTTTATGGACAGCACAAATTGGAGGTGAAGCGTTATTAAATAAAAATGTAACAAGAATATAAAGTTGGGGCATAGGGAGATGGGGACAGATCTGGGAGGAATTGATGGAATAAGTTGGGTGAAGATGATCAAAATACATTGAATGAAATTATCAAAGAATTAATGAAATAATTTTACATTTTTGCATGTACTTATTTAACTTCAAAATAGCCTTCTTCTGTAGACTTGCTATCCTTATTTTACACAAGAAACAGAGGCAAAAAAGGGAATTCTCTGTTAGTTCAATGTTATCTGGCCAGTATGTGGGGAGCTGAGGTTGACCTCCAGACCTCTGGCTGGGGAGGCCTCCCTTCAAGATGCCATCCTAGAGCAATCCAAAGGGCCTCTCTCTGCAAAATCCCTTCAGCCTCCATAGGTCCCTGGTAGTTTCTGTCTGTGTTTGTTTGAATCTAGTCAAAGACCTGCCTTTCCTTTCCAGGTTTAGCCATGGGATCTTCTAAGGATAGTAAACACACCTTAAGTGCTTTCTAGATGCCAGATCTCAATAATAAGTAATTACTAGATGTTGGGTAACATCCTAAGCGACTTGAAATTTTAACTTGTTTAAACCCATAAGCAGCACCCTATGGAATAAATGCTATTGCCATCCAGAATTTACAGGTGAGCAAGTTGACAACCCAATGTCACACAACTCATCAAAGAAAGGTTGATGCTGGTTCCCAGGCTGGATGGCTGCAAACGGCCCCACACCAGTGAAAATGGAGGCCTCCTTTGCTGGAAGGCCTGTGGAACAACACTTCACCTTCGTTTATCTGTCCAACTTACTGAAATAAATGCCTTTGATGGAATTTTCCTTCTGAGCTAAAGCTTCAAGCAACCTAAAGAGACCCACTGCCCCCACAATTGGCCTCAGTTTCTACCTTGGTAAATTGAGCAGCCAAAACAACTCTTGCTGGTTTGAGGCTTAAAGCTTGGGTCTGGAACCTGAACAGCTATCTCTGTGGCTTCTGAACAACTTCCTGGTCAGCATTGTAGCTATATCCATAGTTCTGTGCATATATATTCTTAGCCTATTACAACAAAGTGGCTGGCAACCCTTTCTACATTCACTAAAGGAACTGAAATCCAGAATCACAGAGACATCACTAATGTCTGCTTCTTCCCCAATCAAGAGGATCAAAAGGAGCCAAAAAAGGTTCCTATTTTGTACAAATAGCTAAATGTCTTCCACTTCCCTCCATGAAAGCCTCAAAATATTTGTACCTAAAAGAATCTCCCGAGATTTTTTAATCAGGAAGCTCCCATTTTGGAGGTGGGTTGAGCTAGGTGCTTGCATTTACGCTGGCTGCCACACCTAGATCTCATCCTCTTTTCTACCCGTCCCCCTTCCAGGAGTTCCAAGAAGTCATTTAGAAACAACTACGGAGGCTGTGGGGTGATGGTATGTAGAGCCCGCAGGCGGGAAGAAACATCTCTTGTGGTGAGGTCTGGGAGGCGGAGCAGAAGGAATGCATGGGTGGCTACCAAAAACGAGAGAGCAGGAGCAGAGAACCCCCAGCTGGGTTTCAGACCTCTGCAGATCTTCACTCTCCAGCTCTTTATGTACCCTGTGTCTGATGTCATTGACCGCCTGAGTCGAAACTGCTTCTTCGCTAGGAAAAGAATGTCAGACTTGGCGCATAAACGGGGCACACCAGGGAGGAAAAACCTGGTCTGGGTGCTCTGATCACCCTTTCCCTACTTCACCCAGCTCAGAGTTCTGCATTGCCCCTTAAGGACCTGTTCAATTTCACCCTCCCTCCAAGAGGCGACACTTCTCTGCTTCTCTGGCCTCTCTGGGGCTCATCCCTTGACATCTGCAGCTTCCACGCATGAACCCTCACCACCGTGCATCAGCGCGTCCCCTAACCTCTTGGGAGTGTTCGTGAAGACAGGGGTCCCCTTATTACCCTGACTGAAGGCCTGTAGGTTTGTTAACTGCCTTCATGGGTGCGTTTTAGACCCGTTGTACAGAGGGAGGACCTGACGATCTGTGATCAGTGTCGGTGAATTGTGAGCTGATAGCCATCCGGTCAGCGGACCTTGTCACGCCTTAAGAAATAAATCATTACTATTGGGACATTTAGTCTGAGACATTTTAACCAGCGGTGGGCAGCCCTAGGGCCTCCTCCAGATGTGAGCCTGAAAGAAGTGAGAAGGTAGGGAAAGAAAGACACTTCCCACAAACTAGATACTGAGGGTCCCTGGTCCCCGGGTTTCTTAAGTGGGCAAGAGTTGAAGAGACCTCAAATCAGTCTTTGATTTGTCTTTCCGCCAAATAGCCTCAGCTTCCTCATACCGACAGTGGCAATAATTCCACCTGGCTGATGTCAGCTCTTGAAAGCCAGAGGTCACCTAGAAACCCTTTAAGAAGGAGTGCTTCGGGCTTCACTCCACCTGGAACAGCTGTGCGACTGACTGCGTGGCCACTTTGAGTTTCAATTTTGCCCTTTGCATTTTAACCCAGGTAGGTTGTCAAGACCCTCAAAAGGATTTGCCTCAAGAATGGTTTTGAGACTTTCAAATGAAGGAGTGAGCTTGGTCTCCCTTTCCCTGGCTGAAGGACACAAGAACCTCACCTCTTGGACCTGTAGAATCATTCAGAGCAACAGGTACTCATGACTAAGGTGGGATCCTGCAGGAGCTGCCCGCGCTCAGCAACTGTGACTCTTCCTCAGTTAAATGGATCCCCAAGGTGCATCAGATTCTGGGGCCTCTGAGCACGGAGCTTTGCTTTGGAGGTAAAGGGGCCTTGCTCTTGAGAGAGGCAAGGAAGTCTGAGAAGCCTGCAAAGGGGAGCCTATACTCAGCTAGCCTCACCCGCTCCACCTCTCCGGGCACAGCTCCGGACGGCAGACCTCTAGGCTTTGGGAGAGCACGGAGGACCGCCAGGCCCAGAGTTCCCCCTGCCACATATGGTCTGTGGATTTAGGTGTCAAAAACCGGAGAATTAGAAATGGTAATTTTCCGTCATTATGGCTGAAATGCGATCTGTCACAACAACTGGAACATGTCTCCTCGCTAGCGAAAATAATGTTCGTGATTAGGAATCATTATGCACGTCAAGCCGAGTCCATTAAGTTGTAGGGAGAAATTAGCCTTGACGGGTGGAATCAAACTACAAATATACATGCCTCGCCTTCAGGAGGCAGAGCAGCAGCCCTGGGAAGGAGGCAGCCACAGTTGGGTGTTTTCTTAATAGGAAACTGCCCAAAGAATTAATACCTCCTCCCCCACCCGCTTAGGAGTCACTCTTCCTCTCACAACCGCCAAGTCCCCACCCTAGATGTAGGAGTGGAGCTCTGAAGCTAGGTCAAACCCACTAGCTGGAGGCCCTCTGCACAGTTCCTTACAACCACTTCCAAACTGTGTGACCCTGCCCAAGTCACTTGACTCTCCTGAACCTTGTTAACCAGTCTATAAAAGGATAATCCCCACCCACTTCATGGAATTCTTATGAGGACTAAGTGAAATCAGGTATGGCCTAGGGATCTATGAGACCCTCTTTCCCTGACTGGACTTTCCTTCTCTGTATTAGGGATAAAATGATAGAGGATAAGGGAACAGGTGGTGTATGTGGGAGCCTGGGGTTAAGGTTGAATGGCTGTCATTGAGAAACTTGCCACCCAGGACCTGAGTGATCAGAATCTCTGAAAAATAGAAGAGATGAAACTGAGAGCAAATGTTCCGTCTATATCTGCCCTGCACCCCCATCAGTTCAGACAGGACCAAAAGCACTAAGTCCCAGCTGCTAGCCTACTAGGATCCAGGATGCCATCTATAGGTACCCACACCACTGCCAAGTGTAGCGCAGCATGTGGGGCAAGGTTCAAATGCATCCTTTTCAGTCGGATTACAGTCTGAGTCCTAATGCAAAATGTAATTTACTGCCCTCTGTGCCACCTGAGTGGTGAGCTGGAGAAACAGTCTCCCTCCCCCCCTTCTCAGGTGAGAAGAAAAGGGGGAACGAGGCAGGAATCCAGAAAGGCTGAGTCCAACCTTGAGGTCCTAATAACCTTTAAAGAGTTTGATCTGTGCCAAGCACCAAGTCTAAAGGATGCTACCTCCTTTCATTTTCAAGGAAAACTGTGTGTCTCACTTGTTCCATGGATGACAGAGCCAGAAACTAGAGAATTCACCAGAACCACAAGGCTGAGAAGAGCCAAGCTTGACCTCACCCCCAAAGCCTCTGTGCTCCCATTTTGAGACATGCACAGCTTGGGTCAGCATGCCTTTCCTCCTTTCTACCAGTTAGCAAATTCACCTCTCAGACTGTGAGAATTGAGCTAATGAACCCAAAGCAGGCACTCAGCACAGTGCATGATGGAGCACAGACACTCATGCAGCTCCTGGCTTTCTCTGCCTGTTTGTTTGCTTGTTGTCTGTTTTAATCTCTACCACAAATGGTATCGCCATCCCAGAAAGCTGTATGCTGGGGAGCTAAGACGAGTGTAGATAGTCCTCTGGCAAGCCATGAGTACTCTGAAGCCTAATAATTCAAGTATGAACCTAGCATCACCAGAAACTGCCTCTGCATAAGTGAATTGAGAAAAGGGGTGGATTGGGGAGGTGGCTTTCACATTCAGTGATGCAGGAGGACAGGAGTTGAGCCCCAGCAAAGACCAATCATTGGTTTGGGGAGTGAGGGGAAAGCTCAGTATCTTTGTGTTTGACCTCCCCTGTAGTAATGCACCCTGCTCCCTGTCTTTTCCTTTTAGCAGTGTCCTCGATGTCTCCAACTTAATGGTGAAGTTTTCTAGCAAAGGATTTTCCTCTTCCATATCCCTGGCACAGAGAAAGAGTTCAGCAAATATTCATAGGTATCAAAACAACTATATGAATGGGTGAAGAAAGAATGAGAAAGGACAGAACAATTCAATTTTACGGCAAAGGTTTGTTTCATTATAAACAAAGGACCTCTTTGACACATGACTGTAATCTCATAATCCCAGAACTGAAGAGATGGAGCCAGGGAGATTCAGAGTTCTAAGCCTATCTGAGCTATACATAGGGACTCTTAGGTGTGCTCAAGGGACACGCATGGGCACACACAACCACCCTCACACACATAAACCAGAGCCTGGTGCAAGTATACTACTGAGTGAGCGTCTTTGTCCTCTGTTGAATTTATTTTTATTTACTATGCATGTATATATTCAATCCTAGTGACAGAACCAAGGATCTGGAGCAACTGTTCTTACCACAAAAATAGTCTCTGTGTGTGTGTGTGTTTGTGTGTATAAAAATTTATTTTTAAATCACAGACTTGACTATCAAGGGTGTAGGGAACTTGCTGCTTTGAAGGTTTCTGATGAAAGCTGAATGATCTTACTGTTTGGGCTGTGTGTCAGTCACTTATTGCTCCCTGTCCATTTTGTCCTGCTCATAAAATAATTTTAAATGGTACATATCCTTGTTTAACTTTGCAAATTTATCAGAGAGTCTGCAAGCATTTAGCGACGCCAACTGCTCCAGAAGCATATGGTTCAGTGACCATCCCATCTTTGTTGAGCAGAGTTATTTCTTTTCAGCAGAACAGGGCTTGCTAGGAGAGAAGCTTTCTGAAAGTCACTGTGCCCATGGGACTTTCAGGGTGACAGCATTGCTGCCCTCCCTCTTGTAGCATTAAGAAGATAGCTGGCCTGACTCTCTGTGACCTCTCACAGAACCAGCGCTGCCTGTTAAGAAGGTATCACAGAGTATCCATTTCTGAACTAGGGAAGATTCTGCAGAGTGAGTCTTCCATTTCACATGTGAGTGCTTAGTCCCGCCACTGCCCTGGAAATCCAAAGAACAAGAGAAGTTGCTAGAAAGTAACTAACCCCTCCAATCTTTAGGCCAAATCTCTACCATACTAGGATATTAGCTGTGCTCACCCCAACTAGGAAGTCTGAGCAAAAGTACCCTGCAAGATGCTGAAATTTGTATTCTTTAAGGATAATCCTGCAAAGCCACTGCTATGTAGCCAAGGGTGTCTCTACCCATCCCAGTTGGGTCTCTAAAGTGGCTCATTCAACCCTATAGCATCTGTCCAGTTTTGAAATTTAGTTCATGTTTTTGTGTGTGTGTGTGTGTGTTTGTTGTGTTGTGTTGTGTTGTTTTTGTTTTTCAAGACAAGGTTTCTCTGAGTAGCCCTAGTTGTTCCGGAAATCACTCTGTAGGCCAGCCTAGCCTCAAACTCAGAGATCCACCTGCCTCTGCCTTGGGAGTGCTGGGATTAAAGGCATGTGCCCCCACCGCCCAGCTAGTTCATTTTCTATATGGTGCAAAACTGGAGAGTATATTCTCAGAGCACTAATTTTTCAGCCTTTAGCTAGTTGTGGCAGGGAAGGTGTTAAATGCACACTTAATACATGCAAGTATGTCCTCATGACGAGGCAGTCAGGGAGGCATCCAGAGTGCTGACAAAGGAGAGCTTGACCTCAACTTCATGCCCAGCTCCATGGAAGAACACAAGGCAGGCCTACAGATGTCTCCAGAGCGTTCACCAGCTCTGTAACCTCTTTCCAGCTTTGTTCGATGCTCCCCACAGTCAGCGTCTGAGTTGGAAATGTTTTTGGTTTTGGTTTTGGGTTTTTTTTTTTGTTGTTGTTTTTAAAGCTGGAGGATCCTAGCTCTTACTTACCAGTCTTTCCAGTCCTTATTGTATGCCTAAGAATGACTGGCACAGTGGTAGACGCTACAGCTGCCTTAAGGTGCAAGTGTATCTAGCTGGGACTCCTCAGAGGGCCAGGAAACACCAGCTCCATCAGTGAACCCAATGTCACTCAACCACTTTCCTGCTCAGATAGTAAGTACCTGGACGGTGTGATCTACTCAGGACAGATGTAAAACTTCAAAGTTTGTGTATGGGGTGACCCAAAGATGACCTCTTTGTGAAAGATGCGTGAACTTAGGTAAAGTCTGCTCAGCCCTATGTCTTAACAGGTTGTCTTTGTCTCTGTATGGATATGTCTTTATCATCCTGTCTCACAGCCCTGGGAGCCAACTCAGTAGATGGGAAGGAGAAAGAAGGGCAGTGTCCGGGACCTTCACCTAGCAAGAGGGGCACCTAGGTGACAGCTATTCAGCCCATGAGGGCCATGCTCACGACCAAAGCGACCTAAGCGGGGTTGCCTCCTCCAGCTGTCAGAAAGAGGTGACCTGAGCTGAGGTTTAATCCAGACTTGTTTTATAAAGTCCTTGATGAATTCTCTTGAACCTTGTCCACTAGCAAAGCATAGAACAGAACAAAGTCCAGGCCGGTGGAACTTCTTCCTTACCCAGGGTCCTCCATGACCTCTGAACATAGGTTCATAACCTGCCTGTGATGGACAGCCCCGCTTCTGCCACTGCATATAGCAAGAATAGACAGATGTGGGATGCTGGGACCGGGTGTTGGCCCTGTGGGCGCCTCCCAGCGGCTACAGCTTGGCAAAGCCCTTTGCAGAGAAGGCCCAACATCCAAGCGGTTTTTGTGGGTGCCAGGGCACAAAAATCCCAGCTCGACAGCCCCTCTCAGGGAGGCCTTCACGCACACAAGGGGAGCCTTTCAAAAATGTTAATAACCTTATTAAAGTGAGCCGTTTTATTGGTTCTCAGTTTACAATGAGCCGCCCACCCTTGCTTTCTGGTGGACCGTGGAGGAGAATGCACTTGGGGTCGTTGTTCCCCCTTAATTCTAGGTAAGGATGGGGACTCTTGGGTGTCCAGCACGCTCCAGAGGCGGAATAGCCTCGAGTCCTCCCTCCTTAAGAGTGCTGAGTGGAGAAGGACTTCCTCTAGGAAAAGCGGAATTCTACAAAACGGCTTTCCACTCCTGCGGGGGGGGGGGGGGGGGGGAGGGAGGACAGAGAGGGCCTGGATAAAGGCCTTTCTGTGAAGGCCTATAGAAGAGGCGACTAAAATCCTTAAAAAACGAAACAATGCTCCCATAAAAGCCGAAACTGCCTAGTAAGGGCTGGAGGTTTTTTGTTTTTGTTTTTAATAGATGCGCCAAGAAGAGAAGTTAGTTATGCAAGATTCGCCCACTTCGTAGGCAATGCTGCCTTTAGGTCTGTGGATTCCAGAACCTCAGGCAACCTGTGACCTGGGTGTGTGTGGGGGTGGGGGCTGTGGGTGGCACTGGGCTCAGCCCCACCACGTCCCACTTTTGATGTGCACGGTTTCCCACCTGGAGCACTATCACACTGGCACCGTGGAGCGCCCAAGTCCTAAGACTCGAGCCCGTTGCTGGAGTGCGGAGGAGTCAAGAACTCACCAGAAAGCCTCCAGCAGCGTGCACAGGTTTCTTTGTGCTGGTTCCTCACTAAAGACGGGAGAGCATCCAGCCAGAACACCATCTCTGGCCCTGGCAGAACACATAATCTGCGCTGAGATTAACGTACTTTGAGATCGGTAGTCGTATGGATAGCCCACGGTAGTTGTATGGATAGCCCACGGTGACCCGCAGCCGCTGCCCTGCCAGGAAGAGCTAGCGAGGATGCCCGAGAGACCCAGAGAAACTAGAGCGCCAGTCTGGGGCCAGCTGTGCTCCCACGCACTCACACTCATCCACCTAAGCTTCGAACAAAACAGTTGAACCCAGCAATCAGCCAACTTCAACCCGAGAATGCAGGGAAGGTTGACTGTCCACACCCTCCCTGCTACCCTGTAGCCAGCGGCCTTTGAGCTGGATGTCTCAGCGGGGGAACAGAGAGAGCTTTTCGAGTGGTTAAGGAATCCGGTTAACGCGAGGGAACAGAGAAGTGCTATTCTTAAGGAATCCGGTTAACTCTGGGATCTGGCCGGCCGATTCCCCAACTCCGACAGCTCTCGAATTATACCAAATTTAGAGTTTTGGCATTTCCATCACAGGAGGGTCGGCGTCAGGCATACACTCCACAAGTCTGAAAAAATTTTCATCATTCAACTTAAACTTGTACTCTACCCAGGACCACCCCTGCTTGCAGGGCCTCAGAAACCAGTATCTTATACATGTATTTTTTATGACTTGAACAACCCTGTGTGTGCAACAAGAGGAAAAACCATTTCTTCGATGATATAACTATTTGTTTTATAAAAAAAAAAAAAAGATTTTTTTCTTCCCTGCTCTGGCCTTTTGTCCCCTCTTCATTTTTCAAACATATATATTAGGAGACCAAAAATTGATCAGGGGATTTGTAATTTCTAACAAGCGTACCCTATGCTCCATAGGCCACAGGATGCGTGGACTCCCCTGAGGGTGCAGGAAATCAAGTCGGCTTATCCAGAGTCAATAACAATGTCATCAGTACAAAAGTAATCATACCCAGTTGTACGATCCTTAATGGTTTTCAAAGTGCATCTACACTTTCGTGATTCACTCTCCTGCTCCCGAGTCCAACCTGGAGAGAGCAGCACTCCAAGACAGCATTTTTCTGTAGCCTCTGGATTCTGAAAGGCTGGCCCTCCAATTTTCATCAGCCTGTGATGGTAGGAAAGCTACCTTTCCTCCTAGCCCCTTCAGCACCTACTCATCAGACAGCTGTCCTGTCTACACAGGCAGCTCCTGTAAACGCCCCGGCAGGAGGAGACTGGAAGTGCTTCTCATCATGTAATACTCAGCCGTAAAGAATGTTTTTAAATTGCCATTGTTATTGTTATCATCACTATTACTGTTGAATATTGTCTGAGTTGTCATGTTGGATGGCTTCAGATAAGGAACCTCTACTGATGCTTCCTTGGGAAGCAGTGGTTTGTATTTTGGGTAATCAGTTCTTTAGAGTGTTTGATGATTCTTGCCACCCCCATGCATCTCGGTGCCATTCCCAGTTAGGAAAGTTGGCAAGGCTGAGTGGTTGCCTAGGATAAAATCACAGGGCCCCTGATAGCAGCTGGGTCCCAAAACAGGTCTATGCTACTCTCTTTTAAGATCCCTGCTGGCCAGAATACCCCTAGTTCTCCTCTGGGACCCTTGAGCTCCTCTACCATTTTTTCAGGTTGAGGGCAGTGCCCTGATTCTCCTTACATCCTAGACTTGTGAAGCAAGGCTGGAGGCTTTGTGCAAGCAAGTTGAATTTTGCAGACTTTGTAGGTAGTTGCCAGATTCCACGTTTTGTACTGAGACACAGACAGAAACTTGGGTTGAGGACATGTGTTGCCAGCATGGACCCTGCAGAACTCTAAGCTCTGGCAATGGCTGGTTAGAAATTTAGAAACACTCGTCCCTAGCCTGGTGGGATGTCTGCAGGCCTAAGCTGAGGCTTGTCTCTCTGGGGTCCTTGGACTTTCTCTACCAAGCAGTATTCACAGCTCAAGGTAGTATTCATAGACTCCCTCTCTCTAAGAGAAAGCAAGGGGCAATTCCTGTACGCAAGACTACAAAGCATGTCCCACTCTGCAGAAGCCCCCAGATGCCACTGTCCAGTCAGCCCTGTCTCAAGAATTTATTCTGATTCCAGATATTGGCATTACCGGCTGATGTTGAGAGGCACTAGGACATTGTGTTTGAGATAATTTTGAACTGTCTCTCAGGAAATCATATTCACCATCATCTGCCTACTTTCTCAGTGTTGGGGAGCTGTATGGAGGAGTCATTGGTGCAGAAAGCCATTGATCTTTTGAAAATGGAACAGAACCTTAACTTCACCAGCTCCATCAATACTCAGCCAAGATATTTTCCAGAGATCGGATAGCCCCATAAACCTAGCTGTTGAAATGGGAACACACCTTGAGATAAGCAAAAGACTCTCTCTCTCTCTCTCTCTCTCTCTCTCTCTCTCTCTCTCTCTCTCTCTCTCTCACACACACACACACACACACACACACACACGTAGATAAAAGCACACTTTGAACCCATTTCTAACCTTATTTCCTTCTCTTTGATTTAATCATCTGCGTATGCGTGTGTGTGTGTGTGTGTGTGTGTGTGTGTGTGTGTGTGTGTGTGTGTAATGTCAGAACTTAATACCCCTAATCTCAGCTTTATGTTAGCTAACAGCCTAATTTGTCAAAGAGTGAAGTAGGAAAGGATCCTGAACTCAGGCTACATTTGTGACTGCTCTGGGAGAGGGGGCCCAGGCAGCAAAGCCAATGGGAAGTATATAAACCAAGACGCCTTTGATCAGGATCAAGGTGTGTGAGTGTGTGTGTGTGTGTGTGTGTGTGTGTGTGTGTGTGTGTGTGTGTGTGTGTGGAAAGCAGGTTTTAATTTTACAAAAAAAAAAAGGAAGGAAAAAGAAAAGAAGGGAACAGAAGGGTGGATTGTAGAAAAAAGCAGATAAGTGAAAATGGTAATATTGTGTATTTCCAACAGGAGAACATGAGTCCAGGGTCTTATTTGCTGTGTGGAATCCTGGTAGGCTGAGTTGGACCCAACAGGTATGTTACATCCCTGGTATTCTTACCATGTAAGACTGCAGCTGCCCCAATACTCATCAAATCGAACTCACTTGGGTAATTTTTCCCGGGACAGCTTCAGATAGCCCAGGAATGAGAGAGGCAAAAAAGGACACCATCCGCCCGCTGAAAATGGGGTCTGCGAGGGAAGAGGAAGCTGTGAGGGTGCAACCTTGGACATCTTTTCGTTTTCCTTCACTAAAGACTCTCTAGCTCTGTCCTTGAATTGAACACAAACCGCCTCCTTAGTGAGCAGGGCAAACAACAGCCGTTCCCAGAAGGGCTGACACCTACCTCCCCTTCAAGAACACTCTGAATTGTAACACTCTTTGGGCAAAAAGGAAGTGAGGACATGCCAGCAACCACGGAGAAGTTCCAAACTTCAAGGAGAATGAATGCATCACGATAAATTACAAAATTAACGTTGAATTTTAAAATGTGTTTAAAAAAAATAGAAATAAATGATCTCGAGAACCAAAGACCTGGTAACTGGGGTAAGGAGAGCACTAAGATGAGCTTAGCCTTGGGACTTTGTCTTAGATCTTTCGCTGTTTGCGGAAGTTGGATTCCGACTGCAAAGTGCCGGTTGCCTAGTTCGGCCTAAGCCGACGCAGGCGGTTGCAGCATTCCTCGCCAGGCGTTTAGTACTCCAAGGCCCGGAGGCCAGAAGGCTGAGAAAGGTTTCCAGGCATGACAGTCGGGGTAACCAGCCTTTGTACTACAGGTGAGTTGAAACAAGCCTGGGCTTGGATTTTGGCGGTTCCAGGCCAGGAGATGGGGATATGGCACTATGGCATTAACTCTTGCCTTGTTAGCTAGGCAAGAAGCTCAAGCGGGCAGCAGAGGTGAGGTGAACCTTAGCTTGGGAAGAATCTGTGGCATTTGGGGGGTCTTGCATGGCGGTGCGGTGCGGGGGGTGTTTGTCTGCACTCCGACATGTGGCCTATCTCACCTTCCACTGGACCTGGGCTCCCGTGTAGATCAAATGATGCCAGGTCATGAGGGAGCAGAAGGGCTTGAAAACCTTTCAGATAGAACAAAATTCGCACCTGTAGGAGTAAAAGGAGCAGGACATCCTCCCCTGAAGGAACATTATTGGCACTTGACTCTCCCCAAATAGATTTAGAATTTCAGTGAGTTGAGTTTTTTGTTTTCGTTTGTTTGGTTTTTTTTCCCCCCAGCCCATTCTTAGAAGATCGAGTCACGTAGAAACACTGACAAAATCGAAAGCGGAGAGGAGGGAGGCGGAGAAGAATCTGAAAGTTTTAGATGGAAATTGTCTGTGGGTTCAATCAGCCCAGGCACCTCCAAGATTTGAGACCCTAGGACTGAAAAAAACAAGGAGTCATAGACAACGGCTTTAAAATTCAGTGGGATTCTTCCACACCCCTGAAGTTGTTCTTCCGAAGGTTTAAGCAAGGCTACTGGGCACAGTGGATTAGGCACCAGAGTATTCTCTCCTAGACAAAAAAGTGAAGAATTCTCCACCAGTTGCCTCCCACCCGCCTCCAACGCCTTGTCCCAAACACCAAGAGAATTTTAGAGAAAACAAAGCCCTGGGAGGGTATGTTGAACTAAACGTTTATAAATTAAAGAAAAAAATTACAGCGAATAGAGCTTCCAAAATTCACAAATCTTTTAAAGATAACTCTAGTTGAGTGCACAGTGCCCTTAAAGAGGCGAAAAGCTGCGAGGCTGATGAGACACGGATAGTCTCAGAAACAAGCAAGGCACAGAGGGTGTGGGGGTTGAAACAGAGGGATGGGAGAAAGTGGAGGAAGCTGTGGAAACGCAGGCCAGGGATATTCACATTGAATACAAAAATAATCGTTATTTGAATACAAACAATCGAAAAGTGCTACGAAATCTCAACCTTCTCTGAAAAAGTAGAAAGAAATAAAGACAGGCTTCTGAAAGGGGCCTTTCCCTGGAGGCGGGCCTCTCTCTGGGGGTCCCAGTCACTCTCCCTTTGGGTGTGGCCTTGAATTTACAGAAAGGGAAAGTATAGGGTATCCCTGGCCAGCGGGCCCCCCCCCCCCCCCCGCCGCGCGCTGGAAGGCTCCCTTTCTTACATTCAGCATCCAGGAGGGTACCCCGAGAGGGGTGGAGTGGAGGTCCCCAAAATCAAACCCTTCGAGGTTCAAATCAACTCCTGGCCTGGAGCTGTCAGGATTCTGCACTCCTTTGTCACAAATGTAATTTCCAAAAATTAAAGATACGTAGATACAGATCGGTAACATGGATACCATGAACTAATGTGGCCTAGCGCACGAAGCGCCTGGCCGACCCGAGATTTGAGGATTCGGGCTATGGGGTCTCCTGGAGTCTTCTCTGCTCTGGGCAAACACCATCCCTAGGCAGACACAATCCAAATCCAACGTTGTGGTGATAATAAATAGCGTCCCGAGGCTTGCAGATAGGTGACGGGTGTGCAGAGTGCCAGGGGTCAAAAGGCGCATCTGTCCAAATCAGCATAAAGCCCCCTCTCTGGGCAGTCTCAGTTCTGAAGCCAGGTCACCCTGGGTAGGGGAGCTCCGGCAGGATTTCATTCTCCACCTGAGAAGTCCCCACCCCCCCAGAAGAGCTCGCTCGCACAGAGTACAATCTCTACACCTGTCCACGGCGGTGCAAACGGGGGCGCAGGAATCATTTGCTGCCTCGCCCCAAGCGGTTCACTGGGTACCAGCAGCGGCCGCGCAGGTGGACAGCGCCCAGCCCGGGAGGCAGTAGTAAGGGTAGTAGTAGGAGGGCTGCAGTGGCAGAAGAGACGGGGGCCTCAACACCTCTCCCGGCAGATACTGTCTTTGGTCGTCACGCACCAGCACCTTTACGGCCACTTTCTTGGCGGCAGGCGCCGAGGCGAGTAGGTCTGCGGCCATCTGCCTGCGTTTGGTCTTGTAGCGGCGGTTCTGAAACCAGATTTTGACCTGCGTCTCGGTGAGCTTCAGGGAAGCCGCCAGGTCTGCGCGCTCCGGTCCCGACAGGTAGCGCTGATGGTTAAATCGGCGTTCCAACTCGAAGACCTGGGCGTGCGAGAAGGCTGCCCTAGAGCGCTTCTTTCGAGGCTTGGGGGCTGCGGGCTCTTCCTCCTCCTCCATGCCGCCCGCCTGCCCGCCGCCAGCCCCGCTGCCCGGTGCACTGCACAACCCAGGCACGCGTGCACCTCCGGGGCTAACACCATCGTCCTCAGCTCTTGGGCTGTGGTCGCCTGCGGATTCCGGTAGGAAGGAAAAAAAAAAAAACAAGAACCTGTCAGACTCGCAGTGGGTGGGGGGAAGATGGGTCTCAATTGCAGTGGATTCTCTGGGAGGACTGGAAAGGGAAACCCGCTTTGAGCCTACTAAAAGGGGAGGGGAAGTTCCAGAGGGTTCTGTTTCAGAACTCTGTCCCTTTCGCTTTTCAAATCTGTATCTCTTTTGGTGCATGCCAAGCGGCAGGGGAACAGTTCTCCCCGAGTTTTCCGGGTCCCAGATTCCCTGCAGTAATGTAGGATACTTCCCCTGAGAGTATCCACAAGTTGTTTTGCACTCAGTTCTGAATCTTGGCTTTCTACATTACATTTCTGTTTCTCAGCTCCGGGCCGAACACCTCTGCACACTCACACATAACATATCCGTTGGCTACACGAAAGAGGAAGATGGGGGAGGGCGCAGATCTTGAGGTCATAGGTATATAGAGTCTTCATTCCATAAGCCCAGAATTGCTGTCAGGGATGTGGCGACAGGGTCCAGCAGCAAGGCCTAGGGTACACTTACCTCCCTCGTCTTTGCAAGAAAATAAAGCAAGGAGTGGGTAGTGAGGACCCTGGTCTCTCCCTGATCTGAACTCCCATTTCCAGCCTCTTCTGGGCTTCCTGCAGAGCACCAGCGGAGAGGTCAGAGATGTGACCCGCTTTGAGCCTGTGTGAGGCCTACAGCTGAGAGCACCCAATAGAAGCCAGCTGCGGGGCTTTCAGATCAAGAAATGCACCCGCTAGTGGATAAACAGGCTTGACTCCTGAGTGCCTCCCGGACAACCTGGCTTACACTTCCCATCATCTTCTTGCTTCAGGTAACTGCTTGCTTTGTTTTGTTTAGCTCCTAGATGCTCAGCCGAAGGCTGCTCTATCAGTCCTGCGGTGAGGGAATTTAAACCGGGCCCTTTCCAAAGACTTGTTATTCTTACGCTGTGACAGGACCTGAAGTCATTAGCACGGCTGGGCCAGGGAAAAAGCTACGGTCTGCCTTAGGTCTCTAGTCCCCTTTTGCTAAGTTTAGAGATTTGTAAATGGATACAGCGGAGGCACTGCAGATGAACTCAAAGCTCTTGGTGCAGGTTGTAGGGCACATGGTACCAAGACGCCCGACTCCAAGAAGCTCGGTTGCTTAAGACTTGGGGCAGTGAGCGCCAACGTGCAGAACTTGGAGACTTGGCCAGAACAAAGTCCAGCAGGGCACAGTGTTCCCACAGTAGGCCCACCCCGCCTTGGAGTTCTTGACCTCTTAACCCATCCCCTCAGCCCAGCCCTCTTTCCGGAGAAACCCCCGCAGCAGACCTGAGACGCTGGCTGACATCTCGCTGTCGCTGCGGACCGGGGCTTCCTCCTCCAAGTCCTTGGCGGCATGCATCTCGCAGATCGGCTGGTCCAGGCCCAGAGTCACCCTGGTGCGGCCGGTTCCACTGGCTCCCGGAACGTCCGCGCAGCGCCTCCTGCCCTCGTTCTCCTCACTCAGAGCTGAGTCCGAGTCCCAACCTCCGGGGCTTTCCGCAGTCTGCCCCACAGCTGTTCTGGTTCGGGTGGGAGACGCCAGCCGAGAGTCCTCGGCGCCCCCCAGTGCACCCGCGTCGGTATCCCCAAAGAGCCGCCAGCAGCAGACGGCGGGCGCCGCGGCCACCGCCACTTCTGTGCCCCCGGGTGCCGGGCGCCCCTCGGGCGCAGCCAGCACGCCGCGCTCCTCTTTCTTATTGAGGATCGCCTGGATGGAGAAGGGCGTCAAGGTGCTGGCGCCGCGCACAGCCATCTGCGCCACGGATCGGAGCCGGCAGCAGGGCGGGCAGCTGGGTCGCGGGGACAGCTTCGAGCCTGACAGAGAGCGCTGGGCGACCGCGGCAGCGCGAGTGTGAGGGGCGCGCCAGGCCCCTGCAGCCCGCTCCTGCGCAGCTCGGCAGCCCCCGCCCCCCTCGGTCCCAAGATCCCGGCCGACCCTAACCCCCACCTAACAGGCCCACCTCCCCTGGACCCCCTCCTCCCCCCGAATCTAGCGCCAGACGCTCTCTTCCCGCAGCGGGGCTAGGTTATCTCATCTCCCTTGGCCCTCGGGGGCCAGCCGGGGTCTGTCCCCGCGGGGAAGGCCGGTGAGAATTGTCAAGGGTCCGCTCGGAGTCTGCCGTCGCCTCCGGAGCGCCGCGGCGGCGCACTGCCCAAGTCACTTTTCTTTGCGCCTCTGTCTTCCCTGCCTGCAGGGCTTCGCTCCTGGCGGGTCCTCCCTCTTCCCCTCTGGGCTGGCTCTTCCGGAGCCCACCCCTCTGGCGCCCGCGGTGACAGCTGAGGCCCCTAAAATTGGAGACGAACGGGACACCTTTTTACCCTCTGCCCCGGTTTTATCTGTTTCTTCTCTTTCCTTCTCCTGGGTTCCACTGTACCCCCCCTCCCGTCAGAGTGTCATTCCTCACCGCTGAGTGACAGCATCAGGCCACGCCCCTTCACTGGCTGTCCTGGGCTCTCCCGGCACTGGATTGGCTGGTTCCAATTGGGGGCCGTTGACTTTAAGAGACACAACTACGCACTTTGAGTAGCTGAAGACAGGGTCTGAATTAACCCTTTCCTCCCTAAGCCTCGTTCTTCAAGCATCCTTCAGCAATAAGGAGGGACGCTCATCCCGAAACCTCCTTTCTCATTTCAGCTCATCTAGCCACCTACTCCAGAGCTTTTCTGGAACACCAGATACCAATGCCAGTCCAAATCTTCGGGAAAAACTCAACGGAAAGCGAGTCCATATGTGATGTGTAGTTTCTGTTCTCTAGGAAGAACCCCAGAGTCGAAGAAGAGAATTCATCGTTTTTTTCACTTTTAACTTTCGCGGCTGTTTCTCTGCTAATACTCTTTCCTGAAAAAATCTGATAATTCAAATCACTCTAGTAAATATATTTCTTTCCTTACGTTTGATTGGAATGGATTTCTGTAGATAAATTAAAAAGCTAGGTTAAAAAATGTTAGTTAAGCCCCAAGACAAGCGAAGAATTGGAAGTACCTGGGGAGAGTTTCTGGAGCTGGGTGCCCGGCTCCCTGAGCAGTCAACGCTGAATTTAATTGGACTTTGTTCAATGTTTTACATCAAGAAAAACATCAAAAAGCATTTAATGTGTTCTTTAAATATTCTGTTTCTTCTGTGTTGAGTAGATATAGACAAGTTTTAAAGAGGCTATCCGGATCTCGTGATATCCAGAACTGATAATATTTAATGCCTTTAAAAATAAGAACCATGTCCCTTTACTCACTAGAAGGAAGCAAATACAGAATACAAGTATTGTGGTTATGTCATAACATATGTTGCCTATTTACATAACTCCTTTTTAATAAAAAGTTTGTTCAAGTGACATATTTCACTGTTGCATTAACTTGAGCAGAGCTTTAACAACATCCAACACACAAACTTGAACCACTAAATGCATTCAAATAATTGCGACGTTAATTTAATAAGCTGCGGAGATTGCTTCATTGGTGTCACTAAAATAAGGACCGCCTCCTGGAGCAGTTTCCTCGGGCGGGTTCTGCACAGCAGGAGAGAAGTCGTTATAGCCATTCAAAGTTGTTCGCCTGGGGAGGACAATCAGAGCTTGTAGACATCAGTAATGCGTGATGGGTTGCCTATTCTCCTGCCCTATAAAGATGCTGCATGAGTACCTTGGGATGAAGGTGGGGTTCCCTTGAAGAGGTAGGGCTCTTTATAGTTCTTCACAATTGTGTAAGTTTTGAGGAGATGTAAATTTCTTGTTAGTGTCTCGAAAGTGTAACAGCCAAGGAATGGTCTTCAGGCCAGGAAAGGGACCCAACAAAATGCTTTTGAGGTTTCAAAATAAAGTCTCTCCCCTCCCAATGTTTTCATATTTTATTAAAATTCATTTCCTCTTCTCTCCGCCCCATGCTGGGGTGTTGAGAATGTATACAGCTATTTTTCTTTAGGGACCAGTGGAGGACAAAGGGACATAGATTGCCAGAAAAAAAAAATGAGACTAGGCAGGTGTAGAGTAGGTGTGCGCTTGCCTGTGGGCGTAGGACTCGGTGGGGGCAAGATTCGGTGAGTTCCGAACCTACTGACGGACAAGGATATCTGAGGGTTGGAGGATTGAGTGCGAGAGTTAAGTTTGGGGGGCCATATATTTATTTGAAGTAATGATCACTATTTATTGGCAGAAATAACCGAAAACAAAACAAAACAAAAAACCTCAAACCACAAGTTGCTAGAAGAGGTGGCAGACGTTTTCAAAGCACGCAGGAAAAGCCACTGTTGGGGCGATTTTAGAAGCTGTCAGCGCTGATTGTGTTTGCATGAGAATAACGAAGTGATTTCAACCCGGGTCTCCAGGAGGGGTAGGGCGAAGGACACTGGCAGAGGTTAACAGATTTTTAGGTTTAGCGAGTGATGGCTGCAGGCAGGGCCAGGAGGAGGGTGTTTGGAGGAAGATAAACACACGGGTTCTGAGCTACAAACCCAGGAAGCTCCTAAAAAGAACACGATTTGGGAAGGGATGAAAAGGCGTTGGGGGCTATGCGCCGAGATAGCCAGGACGAACTGAAGTACCTTGAGTATATCCTGAGTCAAGGTCAGTTCTGGAGGTCAGCACGGGCACAGAGAGAAGGTCGGCAAGTGCTCCGCGACAGCGCAGGCACACCCGGGTCCCCAGTCGAGGACAATGAGGGTGACTGCCTCCAGGCTAGGCAGCTAGCTTCAGAAACCCGTGGTCACCGTGTGGCTCCTGGCCTGTCGCTGGCTCTGAGCTCCGGCCTGGACCCAGGAGGAGTCGGACTTGCTAGGAACCGAGGTTTGAGACAAAATCTGTCCACACCCTGAGCCTGTCTCTGGGGCCGTTCCCCTTCCTCTCTCCCAGGTCCCACACTCTCATTAGACCTCTACCGCTTCTCCTCCTACTCCATCTGTTCCTCCTTCAGCCTCCTCCCGCGGCCTCCTCTCCAGGATCCCGCGCGGGTCCAGCAGTTCTTTGGCAGTCTGGTTCCCGCGCGCCCCCTACGTGTGGCGCCCTCAGTCCCTTAGACAGCTCAGGCCTGCTGTGCTGCTGGGCTACGATGCTTTCCCCCGCGGTAGGGGCGATGTACTGAGAATGGGAACGCCGCGGGGGCTGGGATGGGAGAACCCCCAGCTTCAACCGTTCGCCCGCAAGCTTCTACGCACAGGCATGCACTCCCGGGGAGCGCTGGTCCGCGGGGGAATCTTCCGCAGAGGCCACGCTTTGGGTGTCCCTCGCACCTCTCTTGACCCGGGGAGCAGAGGTTGCGCCTCCCCTCCAGCACAAGGGTGCAGGGCGCAGACGAAACTCGGCCCTACTCCTGCAGGCTCCACGACCCACACTCGGAGCTGTGACCTGGATGGAGTCAGTTTCCATTCCTTTAAAACCAGGCTATAAAGCTGCGGAAGCAAAGGAGAAGGGATACGGCGCGTTTGCTGGCTCGCGGGAGCCTTAGGGGTCACTCTGCGGATTGGCGGTCCTCATCCGCAGGCACCCCGGGTCAAATCAGCAGAAACCGAGTTCCCCAGGGCCCAAGTCAACCGGCCCCCAGCAGGGGTTTTCACTCAAAGCATTCTGGTTTATCAGACTGCAGAGAGGAACGAACGCGGGCCAAGGTACGGCCAACACTCAAGGAGTCGGAAATTACTGCTTTATGCCAAGTGCATATCACCGGGGGAGGGGAGGTGTGATGAGAGGAAAATCACTCCTACTTTATACATGGGAAGCAGACTCCAAGCCGTCAGTGAGCGGCTAAATCAGGATTCAAAATTGTCTATAATGCCAATCAAGCTGACTTTCTCAACCTAGCTGGTTATTCTCGTTAACCTTCATGTTTTTCCACGTTAAACGTCTCCTTACTCGTTTCTGATTAATTATCCACTCTAAAAATAGCTTCTCTGAACCCGGAGAAATCCAAGAAAGCACGCAAACCTAATGATGTTTTCTGTTCTGGACATTTGACAATGCAGCGAGCTCACTCAGGCCTTCGAGTTGAAATCAAACCTAGTAAAGAAGAGAGAACAGCCTTTTAAAAAAATGATAATAATCAACGAACTATGTGTGGTTATACATAGGAGGGGACGGCAAGGTGGTAGAAACCCACTGGGTTCAGAGATAAAATAGTGTTCTCGAGTCTGAGATGCAAAGGAATGACCCCCACGGAAAACACTTTCCCTTGGAGCTTAGCTTTCGCCGGCGGGGAAAAAAAAAAAAAAAAAAAAAAAAAAAGAAACCAGAACTCAACTGCATGCACAGTGGAGAACGAGCGCCACCTAGCGATCACTCTTCCTGGATGCGCGACATACCCACAGGACAGGGACTTAAGGAGAGCCCCACAGAAAAAAGTGTTAGTTCCCAATTTTATGCTGCCCCGGTCTCTCCTTGTCCAGCAACGGAGACATTCTATTTTAAAGTGATGCGAAACACGTCAACATCCTGCCCCTTGTCAGTATTCAGTTCAGTAGTGGGTATAAGGAAGGGATTAGGGCAGAGCGAGAGGTGTTGGGCTCAATTGTCCTGGAGGCTGTTGCACTAAGGAGGAGACCAGGACCTGAGCTTGCTCTTATCCACCCCCATTATTCCTCTGCACAGGCTCTGTGGGCCGACTGCTGGGAGTGTTCAAGTGTAGCTCTCCCAAAGTGATTACGGTACATAAACCTGAGAATTTATTTGGCACCATAGAAATACCTTTTAAAATGTTTTTTTTTTTTTTTTCATTTTGAGACAGGCTGTAACCCATAACCACCTTCAGTCTTAAGAACTTTATCATCTTGCAAAAACCGAAATTCTGTCCACATTAGACGCTAACATGCCCCTCTCCACTTCCCCATCTCCTGCCAAGCACCATTACATTTTCCCTACGAATTTGATAATAGACCAGGCTGGCTTGGAACTCACTCAAGAATGCCTCTGCCTCTCCAGGGTTGGGACTAAAGGCGTGAGCTGCCATGCCCGGCTCTCTTGGACATTTGCGTTGTTTGTATCTCTCTGCTACTCTGAGTAATGATGAAATTAATATGTATGCATAATTTGATGATGAACGTAATAGAAAGAGCTATTTGTGTATAGAAAAAAATCGCACATGCAGATGTTTCTTTCAGATCTTGCTTCCAGTTCTTCAGAATATAGACTCAGATCGCAAGGCGGTACTGGAACACACCTTTGATCCCAGCACTGTGGAGGCAGAGGCAGGCAGATCTCTGTGAGTTCAAGGCCAGGCTGGTCTACAAATCGAGTTCCAGGAAAGCCAGGGCTGATACACAGAGGAACGCTGTCTTGAAAAAACATATATATTCAGAAATAAGAATTTTGGGATTCTATGATTATTTTATTTTTAATTTTTAAGAAACCTCAATGCCATTTTTCAAAATGGCTACTCCATTTTACATTCCTCCCTACAGAGCATAGGTACTCTAATTTTCATCTCCTTACCAACTCTGCTGTTTTCTGTCTTGGTGATAGTAGCCATTCTAATGAGCAAGTAGTGGTGTGATGTTACAGTGCTTTGCATTTCTTTAAGGATGGATGATGTGTTTATTGGACACATGTCTATCTTCTTGGAGAAACGTCTTTCAGGTTATTTGCTTGTTCAGAAAGTGGGCTGTTACTTTCTGGCTGAATTAATGAAGTTCTTTATACATTGTCGATATTGGTTACTTATAGGACAGGTGATTTACAAATACATTCTCCCATCGTGTCTGTCAGTATTCCCAAACACCCTAATTGTCGTGCTAGAAACCCCATCCAGTGACTGAGGGAACCAGATGCAGAGATCCACGGCCAGGCCCCAGGTGGAGCTCCAGGAGTCCAATTGGCGAGAAAGAGGAGGGTTTGTATGAGTGAGAATTGTTGAGACCAAGATTGGATAAAACACAGGGACAAATAGCCAAATGAATGAAAACACATAAACTATGAACCAATAGCTGAGGGGCCCCCAACTGGATCAGGCCCTCTGGAAAAGTGAGACAGTTGATTAGCTTGATCTGTTTGGGAGGCATCCAGGCAGTAGGACCCGGTCCTGTCCTCAGTGCATGAGTTGGCTGTTTGAAACCTGGGGCTTATACAGGGACACTTGGCTCATCCTGGGAGGAGGGGACTGGACCTGCCTGGACTGAATCTACCAGGTTGAACTCAATCCTCAGGGGAGTCTTTGCCCTGGAGGAGATGGGAATGGGGGGTGGTGGTGGGAAGGGGGGGGCCCAAGAGGGGGAGAACAAGGGAATCCGTGGCTGATATGTAAAATTAAATTAAATTATAAAATAAAAAAGTATTCTCAAAGAACTCAATGGATTAGATGGAGTTGAAAAGTGGAAGTAATCCAAGGTGTGTTCTGGATCTGGTCTCAAGGAAGTAAGAGTAGCTCAGACTCGGAGGAGATGCGGAGAGGAAGACATTCAGTTTTAGATGTATTACATCTTACCTACTTTTTAGAGATTCAGGCCCCAAATACTGACATCCTGTAGAATGGGTGACTGTCTCCATCACTGTTCTATTGCTGTGAAGAGACACCAGGACCATGGCAACTCTTATAAAAGAAAGCATTTAATTGGGGCTTGCTTACAGTTTCAGAGGTTCATTCCATTATTATCTTGATAGGGAGCATGGTGCTATGCAGGCCGACACGGTGCTGGAGAATTGGCTGAGAGTTCTACATCAGGATCCAAAGGCAACAGGAAGAAAGAGCCGCTGGGCCTGGTTTGGGCTTTTGAAACCTCAAAGCCCACACTCCCAGTGACACACTTCCTTCAACAAGACCACACCACCTAATCCTTTTAAATAGCACCACTCCCTAAACATTCAAATACATGGACCTATGGAGGCCATCCCTATTCAAAGTGATAATAGTTATAAGTCATGTACTGAGAAGGCCAATGGACAGGTGTGAAATAAACAGCGAAGAAAGCATTTCAAGAGCATGTTGGGGTAGCAACAGGGTTTGGGGAGTTATCAGTTGGAGGGAGGTATTGAAAGAGCTGGAGGGAGTGAACTCAGAAGTAACCATAGACTGACCAGGGTGAACTCCATATGTAACACCACGGACTCACCAACATATTCAGATGGAACTGTGGAGGGAGAGTCCCTGAGAGAGACTGGGAAGAACTAAGGGAGGGTGGTACTTGAGAAATGAAGAAAACAACACACTGTCACCATCAAGCCATGTGAGTCAGAGATATGAGCCAGAGACACAACCCTTGAGCTTAGCCACATGGAGCCACGAGCCACCATCCTAAGGAGCCATGCTGCAGGGTGACTGGCAAAGACGACCAGGAGGTTGTTTCGCTTTGTGGTACTGGGACTGGAGTCCCAGGCCTATCACATGCTAGACAAGCACTCTATTACTGAGTCCCTTGGCCTGGGAAGAAACCAGTTGGAATTTTTAATTAGTTACTTTTCTGTTTCTGTGATAAAATACTCTGACAAAACAAACAAACACAAAACAAGTTAAGGAGGAAAGAACTTATTTTGACTTTACGTTCCATAGGAGACAGAGTCTTTGCCAGTCACCCTGCAGCATGGCTCCTTATGATGGCGGCTCATGTCTCCATGTGGTACTTGCCAAAATAAACACATATATGGAACACTGTGGTAGTTTGAAAGAAAACGGCCCCCAAAGGGAGTGGCATTATTAGGAGGTATGGTCTTGTTGGAGGAAGAGTGTCACTGTGGGGGCAGGCTTTGAGATCTCTTTTCTCAAGCTTCACTTGGTGTGACAGTCAGTTGACTTCCTGTTGCCTGCAAGATGTAGCACTCTCAGCCCCAGCACCACGTCTGTCTGCACACTGTCAGGCTCCTCTTCATGATCATAATGGATTGAACCTCTGAAACTATAAGTGAGCCACCCTCAATTAAATGTTTTCTTTATAAGAGTTGCCATGGTGTCTCCTCACAGCAATAAAAAAAACCCCTAAGACAAACATCTTGTCATATATAACCCTCTCTTACACACACACACACACACACACACACACACACACACACACACACACACACACACACTGCAGATAAAACAATGTAAGCTTCAGTTTATAACACAGTGGGATGAGGGTGTGTCTGTTCTGAGGACCCATTAGAAAGCCACAGAGTTGTTACATTCTACCAGCACCAACCGAAGACTTTCTGGCACAGTTAGAAATACTAAAAGGAAACCTACTGAATAGAAATGCCTACATATGTCCACCAAGACATATGTCAGAGTGTTTGCATTTTTATTATCTATCTATCTATCTATCTATCTATCTATCTATCTATCTATCTATCATGTATCTATCTACCTATCTATCTATCTATCTATCATGTATCTATCTATCTATCATGTATCTATCTATCTATCTATCATGTATTTATCTATCTATTATGTATCTATCTATCATGTATCTATCTATCATGTATCTATCTATCTATCTATTTATTTTTGTAATGACTAATCTTAGAAACTGTGATGGCTAATGGTCATTGTCAACTTGACTGGATTTAAAATTGCATAGGAGAAGGTGAGAAATCTCCAGAGAGGTTTACGTGAGGAGGGGGCACCCACTCTGTATGTGGGTCTCATCATCCCAGCAGCAAGGGTCCTGGACTGGCTGAGAAGGAGAAAGTGAATGGGTGAAAGCATAGTCTCTGTCTGCTTCTGTCTGTGGTTACAATGTGACATTTCACACTCCTTACCAGGTCATATTGACTGTACCTTTGAACTGTGAGCCACACACAAAAAGTCCTTCCGTCTGTCCTTCCTAAGTTTTGTAACTAATAGACGACTCCAATGTTCAGTGGCAGAACAGATAGTGGTGGAATGTGTGTGATGCACTCACAGATTAAGACATTATACACCAGTGAGATGAACCATATACAATCACATGCAAATGTACAGCTGGATCTTATATGCTCAACGCTTTACATGAGTCACTACCACATCCCTAGTGCTGAGTGGCCCCGGCACATCGTAAGCCCTTAGCGAACGTTTATTGGATGAATGGTCTCATTTTACCCTCAGTTCAGCCCTTTGAGGTCAGGAGGGCAGGCATCAGGTTTCTTTTCACAGATGAGGAACTTGAGACAGAGAGAAGCCACATGATTTGTTCCAGGTCACCCGGAACATGGGTGCTCATCAGGATGCCTGTCACACAGCCTGCCTAGTAAAATGTGTGTTAGCTCAACATCACTCCAAGTCACCCAACTCTTCCCTTAGCCCTTTTAGCACAAATACCATATTTCAGTTTCTTTTGTTGTTGTTAAATCATCTTCTGAGGCCCAACTTGGAGATGTTTATTTCCACGATAGGACATTTTGGACTGGGTTCTGAAAGGGAAAAGACTGGAGTGCTGTGCCTTAAGAGAATGAGGCTTAAGGTAGGGAGAAAACTCATCTGAGAGATTTATGGCAAGGAATTACGGCAAGCGCTGTCATTTGGTCTGAGTAAGTGTGGCTAGCAACAGGAAGGGGAAAACAGGATCCTGTGGTAGAACAAGGCTTAATGGAATGTCAGAGGAACGGATGGGATGGAGCTGTCCTGGGAACTGTCAAAGGAAGCAGTTGGAAGAGGCTTTGGAAGAATCCCTGTGACATGCAGGTGAACCAGGATGGTGACACATGCTTCCTATAAATGCAAAATGGGTTGTTAGTGAGGTATGGAAAAGGCAAGCACAGGCATCTTCTGCAAGCTGCTTCTGGAAAAAGTCTGCACCAGGTCAGAAAAGATAGGGGCCCAGGTATGGAGGGCAGGCAAATCTGCCCAGACATGACTTTCACTGCAGGAATAGAGTGCTTTAAAAAAAAACAATCTGGGGACTGGAGAGATGGCTCAGCAGTTAAAGCACTTACGGTTCTTACAGATGATGTGGGTTCAATTCCCAGTCTCTACCTTGGGTGGTTAGTTCTAGTTCCAGAGGATTCAACACACTCTTCTAGCTTCTGTGAGCACTGAACACGTGTGGTACACACACAAGCAGGCACACAAATGCACATGAATAAGAAAATAAATTGAAGTGTTTGGTCTGGAGAGAGAGCTTAGTGGTTAAGAGCACTGGCTGCTCCAGAGGACCCAGGTTCAGTTCGCAGCACCCACATGGCAGCTCACAAGCACATGGCACCCACATGGAGCTCCAAGCTCCAATTCCAGGGGATCTGGCACCTTCACAGACATACACACAGGCAAAACACAAATGCACATAAAATTAAGAAGAAAAATCTGAAATCATCAATTGTATCCTTCTAAATTCCAACAGTGCTTGCTGTGGAAAGAAGTTTCTGAAGGGCCAACTTTTGGGCACTGGTTCTCTCCTTCCATTTTAGGTTCTAGGGACTAGACCAGGCTTACACAGAAAGTGCTTCTGTCCGGGGAGCCACCTCCATGGCCTTGAAGTTTGAATATCTAGGGAGGCGAGTTAGACGTGCAACCAGGAAGTGGCTTGTTCTAATCCTTACACCATCACATCTGGACCTCAACCTTCAGTCTTTCTTTCTATATTCTATATTCTGTCTTGTGGTATGAGGCCCAGGACCTTCTCTTTCGCCAGTGGGCTTCCTGTGAGTTCTGTCTAGGGAGGATTCTTAAATTGGCTTCTCCAGAGAAAAAGAACCAGTCAGCTATATAAAGCAACACATGCTAGCCTTTGTTAGGGAACTTCGCTCGTGCTTGTGGAGGTTTGGTGTTAAACAAACTGTGTTGGCTGAAGAACTTGCTACACCAGTAGCCTGCTCAGTGCAAATTCACAGGTGTTTAATAAACATGGGAGCTGAAGGGACAGCTCTCACCGAAGGCCTGAGAACTCTGTGAGAAGCTGATTGAGTCTTAGATCCAAAAGGACAGAGAGCTGAGGACATTTCCTTTTTCCTTTTTTCCTCCCTGCCTTTTGCCAGCTGGATGGTACCTGGCCACATGGAGGACACATGTTCTCTGTGTACTCCACTCAAATGTACGAACTAACTTCTTCACAAAAAACATGCACTCATGCTTCACCAAGTTTCTAGGAGTTTCTACATCCAGTGAGTAGGATATGTAAACACTGTGACTTCCCTGTTGTGCACGCCATTTTAATCTTCACAGTATACAAATGAACAGGGTGACAGGCGACAGTCCCACCAAATATGATGCACCTGTTCCAACCATCAAAGTGAACTAATCTCACCCCCCAGAACAGGAGATAGAGTCTTGGGGTGATGTTTACTGTTGCTTGATACCTAATGACTTAAATGTTAATTATATAAATTAATAATGCCTAAATATTGATAGGAAGTCCATCCACCTTATGTTATAAGAATTAAAAGCAGAGGGAATGCAAAGGGAGTTGCATAACATACATATATGGATGCATTCTTAACAAAATATAGAGGAAATATTCGTGATAGTCCTCATTTCTGTAACTGGTTATGTGCCCATAGCTCATATTTATAAATAAAATTTTCAACTATCCATTCTAATTCTCTGCCTACAGCAAGCATCCTGGCTCATCACTGTTAGTTACCTTGAAAGATGACCCAAACCTTCATTTCTGAAGTGTCTCTATGCCCTAGCAGTTCAGTGTAAACTGGTTTGTTATTGTTTCCCACTGGAAGTAATCAGCAAATATGGGATATTAAGGGGCATCCTATGAAATAATTTGTACTCTAAACATACTCTCTTATATTCACTGTGGGGTAGTAGAGTAGCTAGCTCTAAGTAGCCTGGATCAGTTACCCCAGACAACACACTATTCCTTTAGCCTAGAAAGGATAAGGATCCCTAGGTTGCCTTGACTTCCAGCTCAATGAAAGTTCAATATGTTTCCTAGACGACGAATTCTTCCCTCTGGGCTAGGACATATGTGGGGAACTATCCCACCCCCACTTTTCCCCAGGGTACTCTTGAGCAGGAGCAGCAGGAAATATTAGATAGAAGTATAGAGGGGGAGAGAAACAGAAAATACAGGATAGCCTCGAGAGGGCCTGGATCCTAATCCATCGGGTCCTAACTGTATCTACCAAAGGGCTTTTAAAGGAATGCCAAGGAGTGGAGCAAAAGACCTCCCCCCAGCACAGCCAAGTGCAGACCATTTCAGACACCTGCACTCAGGCCTGTGGTCCTAATCATCCTCTATGCAGACCTGCTGGGTAAAGCCACTAGGAAACCTAAATGGGCTCCAACAGACATATAGGTCATCAAAGCAATTAAGCCATAGGAGCTGGAATCAAAACTTCTACTAATAGGTCATTGGGGTAAAGTTCAGTGATAGTGTTTCTAGAAACACACACACACACACACACACACACACACACACACACACACACACAAGCAGTTTTTAGTGGATAATGGTGGCAGAGCTTCCAAAAATTTCAAGTACCTATGCTGTACGCCTGCCAAAACCTCCAAGTAGCATTCCTATCTACCAAGATGCTTTCAAAACCCATTGAATTTACTGGACCATATTTCTCAAGTGGCAGAGCATCCTGCACAGCCATAGGAATCTACTTTGGAGCCTTCCTTCTGTTCTAGGCCTCACTCAAAGCCAGCAGCTTAGGTCACTTGTAGTTGGGGCAGATGAAAATGCTACAACATTCCGAAATCCAAAGAGGCCTACCGGGTATTATCTCTCTTTCTTGACTGTTGTGCAATAATCTTTTTGTATGCTGTGAAGATGTGTCTTTGCCAAGGCACCTTCCGATTGGTTTAATAGAGAGCTGAATGGCCAACAGCTAGACAAGAAGAGGTTAGGCAGGACTTCCAGGCAGAGAGAGGAGAGATGAGTTGAGGTATGGGAAAAGAAGACACAGAGAAGAAACAGGAGGTACAAGATGGAAGAGAGGTAAAAAAGCCACCAGGCAAAACATAGATTAGTATAAATGGGTTAATTTAAATTACAAGAGCTAGTGGAACAAGTCTAAGCTATAGGCTGAGCTTTTAATAATAATTAACAATATTTTCTTTTTTTTTTATGAGCTGGTGGCCCAAAGAAAAATCCATCTACACTTGGTTTTCTTGTCAGATGCAACAATGAATCCTCTACCTTACAAGATATATCTTCCCATAGCTACACCACTGGATCCTAGAAATTTTATTGAGTGAAAAAGACCCTGCTTATTCCGTAGCTTCTGATATAACAAAATCTCACCAAAATCCAGAATAATCATCACTTTTTATCACTAAGTCTCAGTGCCATAAGGTAATTGATATAATAGAACAGTGTGCTATCTTGTGGAAGAGAAGAGTGTTCAAGATATAAGCAAACCGAATAGTGCATAGGGATGTAAAGTTGATGCAATATTATTACACTGTATTCCTGGTCCCAACTACTGGAAGCAAGCTGCTTTGGATGGGTCTCGTGGAAAGGGATGAAAAAAAGGCATTGTCCAGGTCAATGGCTGCCGATCAGTTGCCAGTAAATGTGTTGATGTACTGAAGTAATGAAAATATATCAACTAGTAGGCCCCCAGAAGCCATGATAGAAACACCATAGAACCTAGTCAGAGCAGGAACAAAGACCTAATCCATCAAAGACCTAGTTCACACTTCCAGAATCCAAGAAAGTCCTTAAATGTACTAACCTTGCTTTGGGGCTTCTGTAGTTTTATTTCTGTAGTGTTCTCGCTAACCGAAGTGTGTCAACCAGGATGTGGTATTTTATTTTTGTCTTTGTTTTGTGATAAAAGACAAAGAACAGTGAGGCTTGGAGCTGCATGATTTGGGGAAATTCCCATTGCAGTTGCTGGCCGGCAATACAGACTTTCTATTCAGCTTTAAGAGTGTTCGTAGGTGTTCTCCGGTGGACTCACCTTGCAACAGTATAGCACTTGTATTGGAATTCTTTCTCTCTCTCTCTTTTTTTTTTGGTTTTAAAGACAGGGTTTCTCTGTGTAGCTTTGCACCTTTCCTGGAACTCACTCTGTAGCCCAGGCTGGCCTTGAACTCACAGAGATCCACCTGGCTCTGCCTCCCGAGTGCTGGGATTAAAGGCATGCGCCACGACCTCCTGGCTTGAAATTATCTCTTGATTAAGTTTAGGATAACCCATTGTCATTCTCCAGTCCCCATCCGTTTTTTGGCATATGCAAAGTAGGAGAGCAGGAAGATGTCCAGAGGAGCTCTTATCCACCTCCAGTCCTGAAATGCCTTTAGGGATAGGTTTTGTTGTTGTTCGCTCCCCTAGCTGTAGGAAACTCTGCTGGTTCCCATTTGGTTCTGCTTATCATAGCCCCAATCCACAGTCCATGTTATAAATGTTAATATTTTTCTTTTCTTTTCTTTTTGGTAATTGTTAACATTTATTGCTATCTTGAAAGGGTCTAAATGCCCAGGGGATAAGCCGCTGGACAATCTGTAAGAAATTATCTAGATTAGATTAACTGAAGCAGAAAGTCCCACTCTAGCATGGTGGCACCGTTCCATGGACTGGGGTCCAGGACTGACTACAAATGAGAAAGTGAGCTGAGCACTAGAGGTCATCTCCCTCTGCCTCCTGACTGTAGATGCAATGTGACCAGCTGCCTCAAGCTCCTGCCGCCATGCTTTCCCCCATGATGGACTGTGCCCTCAAATGGTGAACCAGAATCAACCCTTCTTTCCTCAAATGGATTTTGTCAGGTATTTTGTTACAACAATGAGAAAAGTAAATTATCCAGACCAGGAAACCAGTGTAGGGTTCTGCCATCT
Source organism: Peromyscus californicus insignis (assembly GCF_007827085.1). Taxonomy (NCBI): domain Eukaryota; kingdom Metazoa; phylum Chordata; class Mammalia; order Rodentia; family Cricetidae; genus Peromyscus; species Peromyscus californicus. The sequence goes on from NW_026294424.1 coordinate 37,268,660, forward strand.
GCTAAGCAAGCATGTTTCAATTATGCGTTCTGAATTGGGACTACCAAATGGAGTTGGGGCTCTTGTGAACACACCGCACTGTGAGTCAGACTTGAGCTAATACTGCAGGTATTAACTCGTTCCTGATTGGTTAGACACACTGGCTTGTTGGTCTCCCGGAATCAGTGTCAGCTCAGAGGCATAGTCCAGTAATCTCCTAAGTGTAGCTAGAGTTTTCCTGCCTGGCCCACAGTCAGGACAAATCTCTCTCACCTGCCAGTCCCAGAGCCACTCAGATCCAACCAAGTAAACACAGAGACTTATATTGGTTACAAACTCTATGGCCGTGGCAGGCTTCTTGCTAACTGTTCCTACAGCTCAAATTAATCCATCTCTATAAATCTATACCTTGCCACATGGCTCGTGGCTTACCGGCATCTTCACATGCTGTTTGTCATCGTGGCGGCTGGCAGTGTCTCTCTGACTCAGCTTTCCACTTCCCAGCTTTATTCTCCTCCTTGTCCTGCCTATACTTAATGCCTGGCCACTGGCCAATCAGTGATTTATTTATTGACCAATCAGCAACACACTTGACATACAGACCATCCCACAGCACCTAAGGTTTAATTGTTCCCCTTTCTATGAACAAGTATCCTGACAAAAGGCTGTAGGCCTCTTTGGGAAAAGAAGTGGGAGAAAGATTAACAGTGTATTTTTTTCAGTGATATTCTGGAGCTCTTGGTGTAGACCCAGACTTGTCTTTATTCATGGGATTGGAGGTCTATAAAGTGCTCAAATCTTGGAAGCTCTAATGGTTTACACTTAGCCCTTCCCATCATAATAGACCTCTCTCTCCATAGCTCAGGGAACCAATATAAAGGTTCTGCTACATGCCAAGTTTGTCTGTTCTGGAACTGGATAAGTGAGCACTGGGTGTCTGTTTTTTTATGAGTGCTGTTGAATGTGTATAATGTATATTCATTTAACCCGAAAGCTTTGTATAGATCTGCCAAGAATTTAGTAGGATGGATTTCTATCTTGGAATACCATGATGGACCAGATAAAGCTATAAATATCCATGGTCCAGATCAGTTTGATTGCTGCCCCTTTGTCTTTGAGTGTTGAGTACTTCCACTTGTCAATGCCATCAGGGCATCAAATTATACCTGTTGCATTTAACCCTTCCAGTTGAATCCCTATGGCACCCTCTGTAAGTTGTTGACTATGGAGAAGAGAAACCAGAGACTTTAACAATGCTGGGGCCCCCAACAATCTACTTCCCAATGGATAGGTGAAAGGCATGTTCCAGATCTTCCTGCTATGGGTAGGTATGTTTTATGTGATGATAGTCCAGTCTCTCATGCCAATTCCCTGAGGCTTTTGCATCTCTTCTTTATAGTAAAGGAAAGGGAATTAGGCATCTCCAATTTGCTTGTGCTGGGCCATCCTTTGATCCATATTGCAGTTAGTTAAACAGATGAATGAGTGAAGGAATGAACAAAGCTGTTAGTACATTACCTAACTCTCCAAGCTAGAATAGTGAATTCAGAATCTGCCTGAGTGGGCCCATACCACTGGGTTTTGCCTGAAGTAGCTTTGCAGTCTTTCCATTACTATTCTCTACCATTAACATTCATTTTCACATTTCCCTGGATTTCTGCTTGTATTAATTAGAAAACTCAAGTAGATTTCTTGTGATGTAATATAGTTATAAGTTTAGAAGCAGAGAAGGAGGTAGTAGTGGATCCTGAGAAGACCCAAAATTCTCTTTCTTGGCAACTGCCTCAGTGAAGGACATTCAGTGTCTTCAGGCAGAGGAAGAAAGGCCTGTGCCATGACAGGAGAGATGTCTGTATGAGAGGTTACTTCAGACAAGGAAGACTCATTAGACGGTAGGAACATAATATCCACGGCCCTGTCTGGTCTTCCCACCCATGCCCATCACAACTTGTAGGATCTCTTTCTTTTCCAGCCAAGTCCAAGTCTGTTTACTTGGACCTCAAAAGGACAACAGAGAACAAGTTGCTGGGCCAGGAAAAAGAATTCATCTGGTAATCCAGCAAAATTGAGAAGATGGTAGATTAGCATTCTGAAAAGACCACTTTAACTCAGCATGAAGTTTTAAAAAAGATTTATTTACTTTACTTTCATGAGTATTTTCCTGCATGTGCATAAATATGTGCAGGTCTGGTGCCTGCAGACACCAGAAGGGGGCATGGAATCCCCTACAATTGGAGTTATGGATGGTTAAGAACACCATGGATGCTGTGAACTGAACACAGGTCCTCTGCAAGAATAAGTGCTTTTAACCAACGAGCAGTTCCTCCAGCCCTTCAGCATAAAGTTTAAGCTCCTTTATCTTTAAGCAAAGATGAAGAGACGGTATAAGGTTAAGAAAGATTGATGGGGGGAAACTTGTCAAGTATCACTGGTGGTTTAGAATAGGTTGATGTGAAATTTTGATGGTTGGCATTCATTTATCAAAAGGTCATGATGCATCTGAAAATATTTATTTATCCCCATCTCTATGTCATCAGTCTAGAAAGGGAAAAAGAGATTAGAGAAACTTTGAGTATATCCATATTGCACCATCAGTTCTGAACCAATATTTGTGTCTATATGCAGAATGGAGAGAGGACAATCCAACCCAAAGCTTAGGGAAGTAAAGGGTCAGAGACAACATGAAGGCAGAGATGTCAAGATTTAGGAGTGACTAGAAACCAAACTCGATTCTTTTTAGTTGTCTGTTGGATCTCCTTCTCTTCCTTTTCCCTCTGTGCCCCCCTGTGTCCCTCCCTCTCCTCAGTGTCTTCCCATTCTCCTTGAGACAGGGCTCAGTATACTGCCCAGGCCGATCCAATAGTCTTCCACTTCTGGGCTCAGTTGATCTGCCGCCCCCCGCCCCCCAGCCTCAGTCTCCTGAGTATTTGAGACTATAGGTATGTGCCACTACACTAGGCTCTTTCATGTTTGGGGAAGACCCACAAACATTGCACATTGCCATTGCCCGGGCTCACTGTCAGATGCCTGTTGAGACTCAGATGATATGGCTGTGTGCATGGCTGTCACCCCAGCCCTTTGGAAGCAGAGTCAGAAGCATCCCTGGGACTTCCTGTTCAGCAACCTCATTCCAAGTTCAGTGAAAGATCTTGTATCAAAGGAATAAGACAGAGAGTGACAGAGAAGGACACCTGTCATCTTCCTCTGTCTTCTGAACTAACGCAAGGATACATGTAGTCACACACATATGTGCATACAACAATACACACTTAAATGTAAAAAAATTTTATGTTAAAAATTTCTCAGGTTGTTTATGTGGATTTAGGGCTAGATAATATCCTGAACAATCCTTTTCTTTAACCATTTAGCCAGTGACAGATGCTAGGAACAACCAGCCAACATCATCTTTCTTGTTTCTAGAAGTGTTCAAAAGTGTCACATATAGTTACCAACCTGCTTATCTCCTAAATAGTGGATTAGGAGAAAGAAATTCAAAAGCCATTAGAAACAAAATGCTGACACTTGGGTGTACCCTGCCAAAGAAGGTAAATAAAGCTAGGAGGTTAAAGGATCTTATGTGTGAGTGCCTTGATGCTGGAACCACAAGTCTTTGGAGAGGCCACCTCAGTCACATGCTGTTTCGAACACAGCCTAGCAGCTGTGTTCAGCCTCAGAGTGACATTGTTCATTGCTAATTACTGTGGCCAAGAATCACTATTCCAGAACACCTGATGTGATCTTCCTTATTTTTGGCATGTTTAATGCCCCTCTTTTCACCCTCCTTGACTGGGCCTTTAATTACTGTGGATGCACGTTCTCACTGTAATGTTTTGCTTTACCATCCTTTCCCCCAAAATGAACATCATTCTTTAGAAAAATCACTCTCTGATCTTTTAAACTTTAAGGCTGATATCTACAAACAGTTCATGACATGGATAGGGCTCTCAGACCTTCTAGAAGTAGAATCTTCAGTATTTTCTGGTCTAATAAGATAAAGCTAATTCCACAAAGCCCCATGTGGATTAGGCAAGCTCAGCCTTAGAGCTCTGTTCTTTAAGTATGATTTCTGGTTCCCAAATCTGTATTATTTGGTGCTCTCCAGAGACACATAGCTGGTAAGATACCTGTCAAACAGATACAGACATAGACAAAGTCACAACTATGGGGCAGGGGATTCACTAGAGAATTGGCTCCCACAATTATGGGCTCCCACAAAGGTGGTTTGCAGGCTAAGAACTTGGCTTGCTGGAAGCATGTCTCAGTGCATTTCTGAGGCCTTGGAACCAGAGAAGCCAACACAGCAACTCTTAGCTTGAGGCTCAAAGCTTGAGAACCTGGTCTGGGGGTGGCTGGCATAAGCTCTGGGGTCTAGGGTTGATAGACTAGAAAGCTAGGGGCAGGAGAAGAGGTGTATGACAGCTCTGGGAGATAGACTGATTTCCTCCTACTCCCCTTCTTCTTCCCCTCCTTTGCCCACTCTCTCTATTTCCTACAGTTGTTTCTTCTAGCCTTCTGCCCCTGACTGACTGGCTGGCCCCATATGCAGTGACATGGATATTCTTCATTCAATCATTTCTGACTCACATGACCACTGCCTCTGGAATCACTCTGATGGACATGTCCCAAACAAGCCTTGCCAAATTGCTAGGTCTTCTTTAAGTTGACATCTAAACTTCTCCACCATAGAGCAAATCAAACTACAGAAAAATGACATTTCAACTCAGAATGGCTATTGCAAAAAAAAAAAAAAGACAAAATTATGGAGAACATGAATTAGTACACCCATTATGAAAAATAGGATATTCCTCAAAAATTTCCAAAAATTAGGACCAGCCCATGTTTCAGCAATCCCAGTTCTGGTGTGCATCCAAGCGATATGAAAGTATTGTAGATAGTCCTACTTGCAGGAAGAATCTAAAAGTCAGACTGAGAAGCAGGAGTAGGAAAGTGTTTTTCAGTGGTTCGAGGGTATGCTGGAGGAATGGAGAGATGATGACCAGAGGATACAAACTTTCCTTTGTAAGATGAATACTGTCTGGGGATCTAATGCACAGTATGGCAAGTAGTTACTAATACTGTAATTGTATATTTGAATATATACTAAGATCTTATGTAACTTTACCCCACACATGGCTTGCACGCACAATACTAAACTACATGAGTACAAGGTTGATAGAGTAATGAGCCTGATTGTGGTCATTTCACAATGAGTGCATATACCAAATCATCTTATTGTATCTATCAAAGTTACAGTCTTCATTGAATTATAACTTCAGTTAAAAAAAAAGTACCATTTTCTTGAAGGGAGGAAAAAAAAGAAAATACATTGGCCAGGTGGCTTAGTATTGTGGCTAATAAGGTAATGGCTTCATCTGTCAACATAGTTCTCAGTATCCCTACAGATATTATTGTATGTGAGGGGGTACAGTAAAGAAACTACTGTCATGAATGCTCCATTATTAGGGGGGAAGGTTTTCATTGTGAATATGAGAGAGAAAATATCCAGAGGCATCTGGAGGAGTCACGAGCAGAAAGAGAAAGAGAAAGCAGACTAGACATGGCCAGGGCTAGGGAAGCATATGGGAGAGAATAGTTGAGACAGTGAGATAGCAAGAGAATAGCTTGACAGTAAGAGGACAGCAAGGGGGAGAGAGAGAGAGAGAGAGAGAGAGAGAGAGAGAGAGAGAGAGAGAGAGAGAGAGAGAGAGAGAGAGAGAGAGAGAGGAGAGAGAACTAAAGACAGAGTTAGCGTATATCAAGAGGGAGAGTATAGCAAGAGATTGAGAGAGGGGTGAACAGGGTGGAAAAATCATGTGGACTATACAGAGGACAAGTAACTGGGGGGTTGGAGGGGCCTAGATACTAGTGTAGAGTCTGAAATCTCTAACAGGTACTTGTGGGACTGAGGGAGCCTAGAGGCCAGTGTGGGCTTTGATATGCCAATATCACATATGTATATGTCAATGGAGAATCAAGAACCATTTCACAAATTTCCGAGGAATACTGGCTTTTATCTAACCTCCAAAAATCACATAGTCCAGCTTGAGCTCATTTCTGGACATAAGGACAGCTTGTGATGTAACAATTATAAACAAATTAAATTGTATTAGGACACTAGTGAGTTTAGAAAGCTCTGCCCTGAACAAAGTTTGTATGCACACACACACACACACCATTTTTTTTTTTTTTTAAACTTGTTTGACACCGGGTTTCTCTGTGTAGCCTTAGCTGTCCTGGAACTCACTTTGTAGACCAGGCTGGCCTTAAATTCAGAGAGATCCACCTGCCTCTGCCTCATGAGTGCTGGGATTAAAGGTGTGTGGTTCTCTCCGCAGCCCCCTCCCCCGGAAATGTTTCTTTAGCTGAGGAGTGACTAATGTACTGGCTAATTTCATATCTACTTTTTACAAGCAAGTCATCAGAGATGAGGGAGCCTCAATTGAGAGAATGCCTCCATAAGATCTGGCTGTAAAGCATTTTCTTACTATCAATGTGAGAGGGCCCAGACCACTGTGAGTGGTGCCATCTGGTGGTCCTGGGTTCTGTTGGAAAGCAGGTTTAGCAAGCCGTGGGAAACAAGCAAGTAAGCAGCATCCCACCATGGCTTCTGCATCACCTTGTCTCCAAGATCCTGCCCTGACTTCCTTTGATAATGAGCAGTGATATGGAAGCATAAGCCAAATGGATTACTATTCCCTCCTCAACTTGTTTTTTGGTCATGGTGTTTCACTGCAGCAATAGAAGCCCTAACTAAGACAAGTAGTAACAAGTGAATGGCTCAGAACATATAACATATTTTAATGGGATACCTAACTGGGGTAATTAACATAAATTAATGATGCCACATAATGCATAATACTCCAAAGTTAGAATATAGCATAGGGATGTATGCATGTATAGCAAAGTGAGGTGATAACACTTACCTGTGAGAGCTGTTGGGGGCGACTTTCTTCTTTGCTTGCCGATCTCTACATTTTTACAATTCAGACAAGACTTGATGGTAAGTATCATCACTTAACTGTTGACATTTTATAACATCTGCTTAAAAAAAAAGTCAAGAATATTGCAAGAGGACGAAAGAAAGTATCATAGTCCACTGTGGACACTAGTTGGGTGAAATGGAGGAAGCCCTGCACACAACAGAGATGATCTTGGCGCTAGACCCACTCATGCTTGCTTGTTCGTGTCCACAAGCAAGCTATTTGGTCACCATCCCGGTTCTTCCAACTGGAAAATTTGGATCTGAGAATCCTCCACAAAGGCTGCCGTGAGGCTCCGACTTCAGGGTTTCCAAGATGATACACAGTATTGATTTCCATGGATGTTGTTAAATTCCATGTATGTTGGGGAAGAACACTGGGTTAACCAGATTCTTCTTACGGTTAAAAAAAAAAAAAAGATTTATTTTTAATTATGTGTATCTGCTGTAAGTGAAGTGCTTGTAGAGGTCAGAGGCGTTGGGAGCTGCCTGGAGCTGGAGTTATAGGTGGTTGTGAGCGACCTGAGATGGGCACTGGGAACCGAATTCTAGTCCTTTGAAAAAGCCCATAGTCACTCTTGAGCACTGAGTCCTCCAGCCCCTGTCACATTTTGTTGTTGTTTTTGAAACAGGGTCTCTTTATGCAGTCCTGGCTTTCCTGTAACTCCCTATGTAGACCAGGCTGGCCTCAAACTCACAGATCTGCCTGTTTCTGCTTCTGAGTGCTAGCATTAAAGGCATATGCTATTACATGGAACTTCAAAGTGAAGGTACTCTTGAAAGCATTATCTCCTGGAACCAGTGTTTTATTTTCTGTCTCCTCCAGCAAATTTCTGAGAAGACGATGTGATAAACATGGTACCTTTGTCTCGTCTTCCCAGCTCAACTTCCAAAATGCTCTTTTCTATGGGTCCAAATTTGCTTGAAACATTCTAGACTTAAAACTTGAACTGCATGGTTGGCCAGGAGTTAGTCCTTTGCCCCCTGCTGTGTTCTGCAGATGTATCTGTATAGCAGTTGCGGCTTGTTGCCACTCCTTAAGCCTTGGGTTCACTTTGGAGTGTGCAAAGTCCTAGAAAGGCATCTACTCTCCAGAAAGGCAGTCTTGGTGGAAAGATGCCTGCTTTAACACTTCCTTATCCTGAGTACATTTGTGTAGGTTTCAAGATGATTGAGCAGTGATTTTTAGAAAATGTGATGTGTGCTTGTTGTCAGGATGAACAATACTTAAAAACAAAAGAAATCAAAGCAAACTTTTTTCGGTCTTTCTATCAGTTAATACTCTCTCCAAGGATCTCAAGTGGGTTGGGTTTCCATCTTTTGCAAAGATGAATGGAAGAAAGCTCTGCCACAGCTGGTCCTGAGGGGAGGGGGCATCTGCAGAAAGTTTAGCACCTCCTTTCTATGGGCAAAGGAAACAACCTTCTGGATTAGGGCTTGGAGATAAGTGTGGTTTCCAGTTTGCATCAGTTCACTATGAGAGATCCCACTAGGAGAGTGGTGCTCCCTGCTGGCCATTCCTACTTAGGGTGAATGTGACTAGGGTCAGCTATTCAGGAAGTCTGGATGGTGGGAGCTATATTTGAGAATCTGAGGAAAGAGTTCAGAAGCAGACATGGAGAATGGTGGTAGGTTAGGAGTAAGCAGGTGTCCTCTGTGGGCCACAGCATCCTGGCATCTTCAGTCATGGGGTTCTCCACTAACTGTGACTGATTATAGCTCTGTGATGGAGAAGCTGATGGATAAAGCTTCTGAAGAAGTGGGGTGGTGGCAACATTAAGGCCAAGAAAGTGACAGCTGTGTTTCATAGTGGGCTAGTAGGAGAAAGTCACAGGGATTTTGAGCTAGACATTGTTTTTTTAAAAAAATATTTATGTGTATGAGTGTTTTGCTTACATTTATGTATGTATGCATGTGCATCATGAGCATTCCCGGTGAATGAGCACCAGATCCCCTGGAACTGGAGTTATGGATGGATGGTGGTGATGGGACTTGGGGCTTCTGAAAGAGCAACAAGTAGTCTTAACTGCTGACCTGTCTCTCCAGCTCCTGAACCAGGTAGTCCTCAGGATTCTGGGATTACTAATGCAAATTAGGATATCTCATGTTCTGAGCTCCTCCATTTTGCTAAACACTTTCAGCATCAAATCACGACTAAGAACTGCTTCTTCATACCTGCAATATCTCCCATCCCCCAAGTTTGTTTATCTTCTCAATCTGGGCTTCAGAACCACTGGAAGTTACGAAGAGGTAGCTGACTACCCCACCAGAACATGCCTGATACAGTTCTACTGCTTGGTTCCACATTAGAAGGCAGCTTTTCCCCGAAGATCCAACTCAGTCCCCAGGCATCTCTAAACTAGTGAGTGCTGGCTTCACAATGAGATTGTGTTCAGGTGTGCACTGCTAATGACCCAATCAACTTAACATTGTTACTCTAGGAAGCAGGACTGCTGGAATCCAGTCTTACTTCTAACTATAAGTGGCTTTTAAGACACCAGGAAAAAAAATTCTTGTCACTCAAGTTTTAGGGAAACATTTTATAATTTATATATAAAATTTCAGTAAGAAACAATGTAAAATGACAAGAATATCCACCTTACATTAAGAGTCAAAACAATAAAATAAAACCCAAATTTAAAAAAAAGAAAAAAAAACCCAAAACAATGAAAAACCCACACAACAATGAATGTAAATTTTAATTATAAAACAAGACTATGAACAGAGCATTTAAAATGATCTCAATCATTTGGCAACTCATCATATCATTGCAAGAAACAGATCTGATCTTAAGAAAACGTTATTTTATGAAAAACTTAAGTTGGACAGTTTGTTCATTATGGGAGTTAAAACATGTTTAAAAAAGAACCTGGTGATAAAACCAGTTTCCTATCCTGAAATAACTGTATAAAAGAACATGACATCTTGAAGCTGAGTAGACTGGGGCAATCTCATCTTCACAGACAGGATGGAGACGGTGGCAGAGGCTTGGGAACAGCACAGAGAGGAATGGACCCCCAGAGGGTGTAGGATGCAGCTTTACCTGAACCAGTCATTTACGTTAATGGAGCTGGTGGTAAAGCCACAGAGCAAGGGTTATTGAAAAACAAGTTACATTCTTAGAAAACAGTCACGACTGTGGACGGAAAGCAGCGGAGTCCGTTCTTCACCTAAACTACTTTACTTGGATGCATGCGTGAATTTCTGCTTCCTGCCAGGCCATATGCAGATAGTTATAGGGCAGGCAGAGTCCTAGAACTCTTCTACTAATGACTGCATAGCATTTAAAACCCTCTTTTCATTAAAAAAAATAATAAAATAAAATAAACAGATATATAGTAAAGTTCACAGATAAGATTTCTCTGTAAAATAAATAAAGTGTTCATTGATTAGCATCATACATTGAGTAAAATACAGCCTATTTTTACATGTTTATATACTATACACAGATCCCCAGGGGGCAGCCTGGTGTCTGATGGGCTGGAAGGATTGCATTAGTGATGTGTCACATTGGGGAACCCCAATTTCCACTGTTAAAATATACACCTACTTTGCTGAGTTCAGATACAAAGTAAACTTATTTTCCTGTATCTGAAGTGACTGTACATAATACCGTCTATGAACAATGGTTTATAAAGCTGTTTAAAACATAATAAGAACAAGCTTGCACCTAGGAACTTACAGCACATGCAAATCCTTTTCTGGTTTTAAAAAAGAAAAAGCCCATGGGGCGAGGCTTGTCCCTTTTCTCTCCACTGGGTTGTTCTTCAGGAAGCCAGGGCCAGGGCAGTCAGCATTACCGCTTCGCCTTTTTCAGAGGGGTTTCGTCCACTTTCTGCTGGCCTCTTGTTCGAGCTCCAGGAGGGCTGACTTCTCTCTTGCGCTTGACAGAAGGAGAGAGCTGCACCTTTGATCTGCATTTAACAAAAGCCAAGACAATGAGGAGAGTTCAAATAGGTTGCTTCAAATAACTTGGGAGTTCTTTAAAACATGACACCGGTATTTAATACTAGAAGTGCCTGGAACGGTCTGGTTCTTTACCAACCTTAAGCAGAGCACATATGGGGCTCTGTAAGAGCACAGAAGCCTGCACTCTGTCCCAGCCCTACCACCCTGAGGTGCTGACCTTGGTCTTGTCACCATCCTTTCCTAGACCCTTGTTCTACTGATATACACAGTCCCCACTTGAAACAATGAGCAGGAACATAGCAGGATGTCAACCTAGCATCCGACAGTTTAAACCATACTGCACAGGGTAGTACTAGGGAAGCCAGCTGGCATGGTAGGGGGTTTCAAGGAGCATGGTAACTGAACTCAATCATGCCACCATCCTCAGACATGTACAGCTCTTGTTGGCTCTCGGAAGCTTTGAGGAAAAAGCAATCCAGTGCCCAGTGCATGTCTTCACACAGACAGCTCTCTATTTTGAGCACTCCAGACTGCAGTGCTGTCCAAGCACTGCTATGCTCAAACAAATAACTCATCTTTCTCCATGTTTTGACAAGTGATTTCTTTTTCCTTTTTGAGATAAAGTGTCATGTAGCCTAGGCAGGCCTTGAACTCCCTATGTAGCATAGGAAGCATAAGATGACTTTGAACTTATGATCTCCCAGCTTCTGATGGTGATGTGATTACATGCATGCACCATTATGCCCAGTTTATGCAGTGCTGGGAATCCAACCCAGGACTTCATGCCCTCTAGGCAAGCCAAGCACTCTACCAACTGAGCCACATGCCCATTTCTTCCCTTTTTCTTATTAGTCTATACAACCCACCTGACCAAATTTCTTTTTTTTCAACTCCAGTTCAAAAGCCCTCCTCTGGGAAGCCTTCCACAGTACAGAGCCACAACACAAGCAGCTTCCTCCCTAGAAACTATACAGTGCTTTGGACTTTTACCATAGCACTAGCCATTATAACTCATCTCCTATGCTTTTTCAGACTGTAGGTTACAATCAATAGTTATAGCAATGTGGTAGTAGAGGATGACAGAAAATGCCACTGTCACCATACCTATAAAATTCTACTAGTGAGCATTTGTCTGTTACAGTAGCTAAAATCTGAGCACCAGCTGCACTGTGACACATTAACTGTGGGTTGCAATCAAAACTTTGAAAGTCTTACACACATTCATTTCTGTCATTAGAAAAGACATTTCTCTGGGCAGCTGCTAATATTAAACATGTTATCTAACCAGACTGCCAGTATCTGCTCATCATATGGTAAGCAAGCAGCAAAATTTTATAGACAAATTAAAGAATTGGAAAAACTAAAGGTGCAGGATAGGAAGAAATGCATGTTTATTGCTGAGAAGACATGCTTGTTGTTCTTCTGACAGCAAAAGAAAACATATTGAGTTGGATGGTGTTGCAATGAATGGTTCTTACAGGTTATCTATGAATGATCTGAGTACAGCTAAGGAAGATGTCCGTTAATAACCCATTACAAGTTGTGATATGGGAAGCCACTGGCCACAAGGAACACTAAGTTACTGTAGAGCTGCTGTGCAACAGAAGCCAGTGTTGTGTTGTGAGTTGTTAGCAGGGAGCAGAATCTCTAGTCAGGCTCCTTCTCTCCATTTGTGGGAGCTGGTATGTTGATTAAGCCCTTTCCTTATACCCAGAAGCCTATTGGAAGTATAGGCTCACAGGCCCAATGCTTAACAGACACACTTGGCATGTCTACCATGTGATTTCTCTGCACACTCAATTCTGAGAAATGTTCATCCAGACTGTCCTGCTACTCTGACAAAATAAGGATGAATATTTCATCTCACCCAACAAGGATGAGAGAATTTTCTTCCTTTCTAAGACTGGTGGGGAAGAGTACACACATATTACAAGTGTGCTATGAGGATCAGACACTGTAAGAGAGTGCAGATCAATCTTTGTATTCATGGAATCATCTTTTGTTTATGAATGTTACCATATACAAAGAGCAAGACAAGTTCCCGACATCAAGGAAGAAATAACAGTTAAGGGGGAGAAGCAAAATTAGGCTACCTACACCATCGCCACCTGCCATTACCAACTGTTTAGTGCCGGCTGCAGATGCAATAGAAGATGAGAATGGGCTGCAGCAGAGAGGAGGCCCTGTAGGAGAGGGGCTTGAAAGGACGGACCTGACTCACCGAGGCAGGCAGTGAGCACCCACTGCCTTAGCACAGCAGAGGCAAAGAAGGAGGACTGTGGGAAGCAGAGGTGAACCAGGCTGCGGTGCAAGGTGCAAGCTGCAGGGAGCTGTTTGAGAGCGCTTTTGTTCTGTTATCTCTACAATACTCTAAACCTGAAATGACTCTAAGCTGTGACATGCTTCACCACACTGTGCAGACTGAACTAAGCATTCAGACATGCAATCACTTGAGAAGAAACATGCCTGACTTCAGTCTCTATATAGGAGAGTTGGCCAGTAAGGCTCACAAGAGTCAAGGACAAACCTGTATGGCTGGGCTACATGGCAAAGCCACTGATGGCACTTTTATTTTAGGCCTTCCTATTTCTGGAAACCCATGATCCCCCAAGACAGCTATCTGGTGAGACAGATACTCTTAGGAAAATAGGAAAAGTGTTACTTGGGAGTTAACAACTTGAAGCGCAGGCAGGGACTTACCTTCCTAATGGGGGAGATTTACTAACTTTTTCGATGGTAGGTAACTTCTCTTTTGCTAAGTTTTGGCGATTTCTAGGAGAAACTGTTTCTGGGATGCCAAGTTTGGATGTTGCACGTGTAGATGGCTTGCTATGATGCTTTCTGAAACACATTATAGAGACACTGGGCAATGGTAGCACTGGATTCTCTAGGCCATGGACTACTGGAAAGGAAGAGACTTCTCACAGGCAAGACAGCTATGGATACTCAAAGAATCAAAGGGACAGGGTCTCTTGATCATTGCTAGTAAAGACTTCAATGCCAGCCAGGACTAACTCTACCTTCAGGGCACTGTCTCTGCTTTTCCTTTGCATATTTTACCATAATTTAGAAGATGACTCTGAAAATAGCAAACATATTGGCAGACAAGGGCACCAAAGAGCTCATTAAAACAGAGTAAGACCTTGAAGTTATTGAAAGCATGGCACACAGCACTAAATGCTGATGCTCCAAGTAGTCAGTTATACAAGAAAGAAATCAGATTAGAAAGAGCTGACTTTCCAGAGAAAAGGAAGAAAATGGATTTACTTAGTATACAAACTAAGAACTAGAAACTCCAATTTGGATGCATACTGAAATCAGTATCTATAAGATCAGAAGAAGCCTTCTGGATTATTTGGTCCACACCTGGTGTAGAGCATTTGTTTCTTAGAGAGAGATAGACTAGAGAGCAAACAATGATAAGATGACAAGGAAGCTCAGGACAAGAAGAAGGCCTGGAAACTGCCCTAAATATGTAAGGGGAATCATTACGAGGGACAAAGATGAACTTGAAACAAGAAGTCACAGGGAGGCTGGCTTCTATAGTGCACAGGAAGAGAAGGCCAGGGAGGAAGAGGTTCGACTGCCCCTGAGGTCTGTGCAAGAGCAGGACCAACACAGAGGAGCTGCTGTGGCTTAGGAGCCCAAGGTTAGCAGTACTAGAGGATCAGAGTGTAGATCCCACACTGAAGACCCAGGAAACCACAAAGATACCAGAGCTCTGGGACCAACCAACAGATGTTGAGAAATTTAAACCAAACAGAAAAGCATCTGTTAGTAAATCTCATGTTCCTAAAGAACATTGACAACACTGATAACTCATGATCACTAACCTATAAATTACATGACTTATTCTTTTAGAAATGTATTTTCCTTATTCTTAAAACAATACCATACATGTATATAATGCAATTTGGCTATTGTTTTGAAGGCAAACCTGCTAGAGATTGTTGGATATAGTCTGGAAGACAGAAAGTCTAAGCAACGCTCTGTAGTTGAGCCCACTACACTGAAGGACATCTAGGATTGTGTAAGAGGGAAGCAGAGGTACTAATGAGATAGGGTGCTGCACTCCGGCATGTTCACTCTCTCAGCAGAACTCTTGGTTCAGTGACTCCTATTCATGTCAGCTGTCCCTTCTCTGCAACCCCTCTCCCTCCAAAAGCCCAAACATTAGGCTATTTTAACTTTAGTCATATGAGCTCCTTGACTTTTGTCTTTTGTCTTTAATTAATCTCACTCTTTTGAGAAATCAAACCATGTTGCTAAAGGCTAATAATGTCTAAGTTTGGATGCTTTAGAAATGGGATGAATTTAAATCTTTTTGTTATTTTATTATTATGGGGACAGATGTTAATGGTAAATCTTCAAAGTAAATATTTCCGACCTTTTTGATTAGTTTTGGAGAACAAAATTACAGAAGACTGTGCCAAGGTCAACAGTGTGTGAATGACAGTAAAACTGGAATACTCCTGCTCTGGCAACAGTGGTGAACACTAGGGAGAACTATGCAGTGCAGCCACACATTATCTCTCAAAGAATGCAGTAGGAAGGGGCACTGCTGGTGTTAATAGGTGCAGTGGCAGGGAGGAGCTAGGGATGAGGCTTGTGGGCAAATACTACAACAGGTTTCCTTCCTTTAGGACCTTGTCAAGCCTAAAATAATTCATTTTATTTCATATCCTTTAACTTAGAAGAAGCAGAGAGAACTCACTGGCTTCTTCAAACTCATGTGACCACATGCTGGGTCCTCCCTCCCCACCCCCAAAGTTTTGTGACTCTACTAGGGTTTGAGAGAACATACTTTAGGGGAACACACAAACTCAGGCAGTTCATCAGGGTCAGCACAGGTGATGGCTGTGTGTGGGCCTCTGGGCTCCCTCATGGTCCTCAGCACAGTGTCTGAGAAAGCAGATGCTTAAAAATGTCTGGAGAGAATTGACAGGTTTCATCAAACAAGCTCTTAAACCAGGCAAAGACTTTGAAGTAATCTCCCAGCAACTGAGACAGAAAACACATTCTCCATGAGATGATACAGTAGAGACGAGAACACGGAAAGGAAACGGCTTCAACAGAGTCCCATGACACCCAGAGCTGCTTCCAGACAGAGCAGCTGCTGAAGGCTCTGGAGGCTCTTGGTTGTTCCCATTACCTCTGGGCCTCTGATCTAGTGGTAGATCTCGTGGTGGCTCCCAAGGGCTCATCCTCCTCCTCTTCTTCCTCTTCCTCATCAGACTCCTGATCTTTTTTATCCTCAGATGTTTCAGAAACTGACTTCTGGCGCTTTCTTTCTGGCTCTGAGGATTCTGTTCAGACAGAAGGGTAACACCTGGACTATACAATTCCCAAAGACGCTTCCCCAGGACAGTCATGGAGTAGAACTCAGGGTCTTAGCAACTTGGAAGCAGAAGAAGTGCTTTTCCACTTCCTTTTGGTCTCAGTACTTGCAATTCACAACTGTTTACCTTAATCTCAAACACATTTGGGATAGTTTACTTATGCAGCTCACAGCCAGCATTTGCAAAAACTTCACACGAACTCAGGAAAGCATCTGGCTGTGCCATTTCTGGCAGGGATTAGAGCCATTTCACACACATTTATGCAACATTAATTCTAGTTGCATCCGGCGTGATTTTTCATCTAAAAAGTACTTTTTAAAAAAGTGTAATTTTTGAAAAAATAAGACTGTAATTAACAATGTATAGATGTATCTATTTCTTGTGCTTTTTGTTTTTTCCTCTATTTACTTTGTTCCATTTTTCACAATAAACCTATCTATCTATCTATGTCTGTCTGTCTGTCTATCTGTCTGTCTAACATCCTGGCCACAGTTTCCTCTTTCTCCTCTTCTCCCAGTACCCTTCCCCCTGCCTTCCTTCTCTGCAATCTACTCCTCCTCTGTTTCTGTTTAGGAAAGGGCAGGTCTCCCATGAGTATCAGCAAAACATAGTATATAAGTTGCAGTAAGACTAAGCACCTCCCCCATTTCTTTTTCTTTCTTTCTTTCTTTTTTTTTTTTTAATTGGCCTGTTTTCTAAAGAGAGAGAGAAAGAGAATTAGACTTATACCAGCATCATCTGATGAAGTCAATGAGCGTTTGGGCTTTCTTCCTCTCCGCCGCATACTTGCTATTTTTTCTTCATTATCATCCTAGAAACACCATATTAAAGTTGAAAGGGTGGTTAGGTGAGCATTTATTAAGTTTATTTCTACAAGAGACACTTTAATTAGAAAACTAGCACTTACATTGCTTGTACTTCTTTCTTGTAGGCTGGCTGTTTCTTTATTGGTCTCATCTTTAAAAAAACAGAAATTAAATTTCAGCAGTAGGTCTGACCTGTTTTATCTGTCATTATTCCAGCTAATACACTGTTACACAATTAGTTATTTTGGATTTTTAACCCCAGATTTGGGAATATCAGAAAATACCATAAAGAAAGATCTTAGGAAGGTGACCCACATGTAAAGATAAAATTCGGGGTTTGGGAGGTAGCTAGCTCAGTCAGTGCAACGCCTGCCTTGAAAGCATGAGGACCCGATTTCAGACCCTCGAACCAACATGCTGGTGAGGTGGAGGGAATGCCTGTGGCTCGTGGCCAGCCAGTCTACCCTAACTGGTGATTTCCAAGCATATGACATTCTTGACGATGACACTTGAGGCTTTCCTCCAATCTCCATGTGCAGGTGCAGACATACATGCACACAAGTACATCACCCTGCCCTACTCTCACACATACATATTAAAAAAAATATAAAATGCACTTATATTTCCTATATACCTCATCCACGTGGCTAGAAGGTAATATTATGCAGTATTTTTAGTGTGTCTGTATTCTGAGAGCAATCCACAGGGCAGCTATGGAAATTTCCACTTTATCATGTCAACACCGGAAAAGTTTTGGATTCTGAAGCATTTCAGATTTTTGAATAGAGATGCTTCTTCTAAATCTCAGTACTGCTCTATAAATACTTCAACCTCAGTTTACAGTTTGGAAAAAGAGGCTTGAATAACTTGGTTTCTATAACTTGTTCAGTCATGCAATTCATGAGTAGAGTGGTATTTGGACTCTTTTCACTCCAGATACACACATCACGGAAACAAACAAAGCAATAAATGCATTATAAGTCTGTTGGGAGACTATACTTTATTCTTTAAACATCTGTCTTATGTAGATGTTACAATTTTCTGAGAACACATTATGGTAAGGAAAAAAAAAGATAATGTAGTATATTATTTCAATATAAAATTATGGGCTAGTACTCAAAAACTCAAGAGTATTTTTTGGGGGATGGGGATAGTGTCTAATTTTGTAGCCTAGGCCACCACTCTGGTCTTCAAAGGGTCTATTCCTCATAGATGAAGAGTGTTTTCTCTTTTCTGAAGGTTCATTACACTAAGGAACATGGAAAAGTTAACCCAATAAGATCAAAGAAGTCTGTCCTAAGCTGGTCATTATTACCCAGACTCAGAAAATAACAAAAAAGCAAAATCACCACATAATCACATAGATCACAATCTTTATAATGAGTCCAAGGTATGAAGACTTCTCCTACGGATTTAAATACTATAATAAAAGCAGGTTACAAACTAAACAGAAGCAGATTGTTCCTCTCTTAGCAAAACAAAAATAAAAACAACAACAAAAGCAAAAACCCACAAAAAACAGAAAACCCAAACAACAGAACCTTCATTTACCAAGAGACAAGAAAAAACACGAAGCATGATCAAAGCTTATAGATAAGTAGGTGTGTAAAACCTGTATACAGGCTTATGTACTTGCTGTATCTTGATGACCAGACTGTAAGCTTTCCCAAGTTACACAAACAGCTGCCATATTCACCCCTTTTCATATTATCAACCTTAAGCCCACTGACAGTTTTTTCTTTCATTTAAAAATCCTTATGCTAGGAGATTAAAATGTACAACCCACTAAAAAATCTGAACAAGGCAGACTAAATAATAAGGAATGCTTCTATTTCTATTAGCCTCCCATCCAGGGGCAAGCAGTATCAATATTTTGTAATATTTTTCTTCCCTTTGGAATGAGGACAAAATACTTGAAATGATTTCATCTTTTTAAGATCTCAAGTCTGTAGGGTACAGAGGGTTCTTTCAGACATTATTATTCCTCTGAGCTTAGTTTCTTGGGATGTGCCTCTGCTTCCATGGTAACAGTGCTCCAAAGAGCTACTTCTTCCATTTCACCTCAATCTACAGCTTGGCCACTGCAGTGATTTCTCTTCAGCCTTCCTTCACTATTTTGCTTTCTACAGTCTTGCCCTTTTGTGATGACAATGCCCCAGACTAAAATTCCGACTAAAGAAAAAAAAAGTAAGTATATGTAACTTTCTTTTTTAACCAAAAGTCAACTCATTTCATGGAGAAACAACAAAATCTCCCCTAACATCCAGGCTTGATTCCCTGCTCAATTAGGAAAAACCTCTTATTTAGAAAACTACTCTGAACAGTCCTTGTGCATGAACTGAAAACATAGTAGCTCCTTAGATCATAGGCTGAGGAATTCTTGGTACATACCTGCTTGGCTGGCTTTCAGTTTGCTGCTAGGTGGAGATTGTTCTACCTAAGTTTAAATGAGTAAAAATTAAAACGAACAGTTTGTCATTATCATATAGGAAGGCAACCAGTAAATTTTAAGACATTTACTTAATACATTATCAGAAAAATGGGGACCTATTTCTTGTGGCTGGTCCAGCAGAGCTGGCACGTATGGGTGCCCATGTTTCCGAATAATCTCTGACGAGTATACTCCCACCACTGTGCTGCAACTCTGGAGACTGCCAGAATAGTGAAATGTCCAAACTGTCAGTTTTCCCTGAGGCCAACAAGCGCTTTCACGTGTGGTTCTCGCACTCTGCAGTCTTAGATACTATGAGAGAAGTACTTTAGGTACTACAGCACTGTGCTTCTTCATAGCCAAGAAAGCAGTCTTGAAGGCTTACATGACTGGCTGCAGGCCACAGGTCTGGGAGGAAGTGACAAAGCTGAGGTTTAAATCCAAAGTGATGTTTTCTAGGCACTACTCACTGCCATTCAAGTACATGGAATGAAATCCTCATATAATGATTTCACCGGGTATGTTCTTCAGAGTCAAAGAGAAGAACATTCAAAGATAAAGTAGCAGTACTGGGAGATGGTTGACTTAATAAAATGCCTGCTCTATAGGTTGGGATCCTAGCACCTGTGTAAAGAGCTGGGTGCAGTGATGAACATTTGTAATCCAGAGTTAGTGGGAGAGGCAGGTGGATCCAGGGAGTTCACTGGTCAGCCAACCTATCTGAATCATGAGCTATAGGATAATGGAGAGACCCTGCCTCAAAAAACAAGATGGGAGTTGTAAGGAAGACACCTGATGTCAATCTCTGGCCTTCATGTGCACATGCACATGCATGCATTCACATATGTGTGCTCCCACATGAACACACACTATACCCATACCCACACAAATAGCATTAATAATTCCCCTGCTCTAAAATCAGTGTATATTCAGTCTAAAAACAATTCAAGAGAAAATCATAAGGCAGCAAAAGTCATCAGAAACTTCCCATGGAAAGTCACTACTCAAAACCACACAAAACAGTGAACTTCTGTATTTTAACCAAGGCTCTCTAATTTTACATAACTGAGCTTCTAGGAATTGATGGAACAGGCTTAATAATGGCTATTAAAACTCTGTCCATAGGAAGATACTACTAATCAAGGCATCATCTGAATGGCTAGCCCACCTTTTAAGAAAGTCTTTTGAAGTACTTAAAGTAGTTTACAACACTAGATGTTCACAGGCCAAGAGCACATATTTGAATGTTTTTTTTTTTTTTTTTTCTCATCTTTTGCAATTACTTACAGAGGTAATGCCAGTCTCTGTTTTGGAATCTTCTTCTAAAATAATAATAATAAAAAAAAATTACTTAGATGGTCAGTTCAGAAAGTTCTTGTGTATGACTTGAAAATGAGCCAAACACCTACTCGTTTTCAAGGCTGTTTCTGTCGGGTATTTTCGAGGTCTTCCTCTTCTCCTTTTAATAATTATCGGCTGATCGTCCTAAGAGAGACATGAGAAAAAACCCCCAGTAGTAAAAGAATAACTTACTCCCCACTGTATCAATTCAGAGTTCCGTTACTAACAGGAATAAAACCCAGCTTAGACAGGATGTTGAAGGTCTTGCATTTACTCTCACTGCAGTCCCCCTGCTTAGTGAGTGTGACAGTCCTATGAGTCCAGAGTCCCACAGGAGTAACAAGAGCTTAGTGAGTGTTGTCCCAGACAAGAACTATGTATGTCCATTTAAACTGGGATTTGGTTCAAGCTACTTGTGGTCAAATGCTATCTCCTACAGGAAAAAAAAAAAAAAATCTAGTGAGTTTCTCACAAGGAACTGTTAAAGAGTTGGTAAACTAGCAATGGCTAGTCTGGACTTAGAGGGCTCTCTCAGGCCACTGTCATTCTCTGACCCAGAAGCTCCCTGTGAATGACTAGGCTGGAAGCAGGCACGGCTGGCACAGACTTGGTGAAGACAGCCTCCTGTGAACCCGTGACTTTGCCTCACCATGCTGGGTCTCCTTGGCCCTCCTCCTGCTGCTCCCATTTCCCCATTTGCTCCTGCAGTGCTAAGCTGCTAGGCCAGGAACCTGACAGTGTCCCTGTAGAGTATTGGACTGACCCTATGTAATGATGACATAAGTAGGTTTCACATAAACGCTTTGATGAAATCAGACAAAAAGAACACAATTAATCAGAATGACATTAATAAAGCATACTGTTGGAACAGTGTCCTACTGCACTAAAACTGGCTGAAAAGTACTTATGAAAAACTCATGTAGAGGCACAGGACACATTTGGATGTCATTTTGGAGAGAATCAATAGGAAAACCAATTCTCACCTCCTGTGACTTGATATCATCTTCATTCAGCTCAATCTTTTCGCCTGTACCCTCACTGCCGCTAAGGTCATCTGGGGGAAAAGGCAGAGCTCAATGCAATGCTGGTAACCAGATAAGCTTTCATCACACCCCAGAGGATCTGCACAGTCTCAGACACATACATGTGCACACGAGATGCACATACACACACATACTTCATTTGCATACCTTCATTATTAAAACTAATAAGCCTGATTATAGTTATTTAAGAAACAGTCCAAAAAAAAAAATAGCCGGGCGGTGGTGGCGCACGCCTTTAATCCCAGCACTCGGGAGGCAGAGCCAGGCGGATCTCTGTGAGTTCGAGGCCAGCCTGGGCTACCAAGTGAGTTCCAGGAAAAGGCGCAAAGCTACACAGAGAAACCCTGTCTCGAAAAACCAAAAAAAAAAAAAAAAAGAAACAGCATACTTTGAGAAGAAGATTCAAATTAAAATGATCCCCAACTTTACAAACTTAAGCCTAAGATACTGTACTATCTGGGGGGGAGCAAATGGGCAAAAGGACATCCCAGCAGTTCTCCCAACCCCACAATTCTCCAGAGTTTTCTTGAGTGAGAGCAGCAGGAAATATTAGATAGAAGGATTTAGAATGTGGAGATAAACAGACAGAAAATACAGGATAGCCTCAAGAGGGCCTGGAACCTATTCCAACCAGCCCTGACTGTTTTTGCCCCAGGGTATTTACAGAAATGCCAAGGGGTGGAGCAAAAGACTTCCCCCAGCACAGTCAAGTGCACACCATCTCAGACACCTGCACTCAGGCCCGTGGTCTAATCATCCCCTCTATGTGGACCTGCTGGGTAAAGCCACTAGGAACCTGAAAATGGGCTCCCACAGTGATGTTTAGCATTGGCTGAGCCCCCAGCACCCACAAGCAGGACTTTCACCCACCTCTGTCGTCCAGGGCAGTACTGGTTTTTTTTGAACTTGTTTTAGAGAATTCCTCCAGATCCCCAGAGTTCTCTTCCTGTGGAGAAGTTGAACAAGACCAGAGACTTCATTTTCAAATTTAACTTTGTCTCCATTCATACTCCCCTGAGTCTCTCTCAACAACAATGTCCTAGTTGTCATGTAGAATAGTTTGATAAATGTTTTTAAAAACATAACCATTATTGCAGTTAGTGCAACTGTTAAAAAGAGATTAAAAAAACTGAAGGCAGAAAAGCAAGTTTAGATACAAAATACCCAGGTCAGGGTTAGTTTTATTTTCTTCCTCTAAAATGTACTTTTTCTTTTTAAGAGAAACTTCAAAGGAAGAATTATTATAAATTACAATTCCTTATGGAGTGGTAGAGGAGAAAGGTATAGGGAAGGAGTAAGGGAATATGCCAAAAAGAACATCTGGGGATTCAGATGAGCTAATTTAGAGTAGTAATCCCTAACAGTTAACTTATTCACGTTTAATTGAAATAAGTTTTGAGCATGAAACATCAAGTGAACCCTGCCAGCTACAACAATGACCGGCCATAAGTTGCAACAGTGGCATAAACATCACAGAAGCAACCAACCACCTTCTGATTAAAGTCCCACTCCATATGACAAAACTCATACCTGGACTATTGCCGGGCCAAGAACTTGTGACTAGAGAACCTACTACTATTTTTGCTAAATGGACACAGTATTAAACTGACTCTTAATGACTTATTTATTATACCCATAGATGCACCTCTTAACCCTCATCAGAGAAGCTTCTATTTGTAGTAGATAGAGAGCAACACAGAGATCTACAACTGGCCAAGGTGCAGAGAATAAAAGACTGTTGACTGCTTAGCCCTCAATGGGACATCTACATCATATCCCCTCCTCCCAAGGCTCAGGGATCGTCACAGAAGAAGGGGCAGAAAGATTGTAAGAGCCAGAGGTGGTGGATCGCTATAGGGAAACAGTGTACTTCGGACACAGCAGGGAAGCACCACATATGAAATTATAAGCCCTGTGGTGCAATCTCAGGCCAAATAAAATCCCAGCATGGAGAGGGAAGACAGATCTGAAGTCCAACTATTGGCAACTAATAGCTACTGGGAGAGGGAGAGTCAGTTTTCTTTGAAGTGTTTCCCCTGGTAGGTTTATCATGCTCCAGTGGAAGGCCATGCATTCAAGAATATATGGGTAGTACAAATTGAACTTGATGGGTTAAAAAAAAAAAGCTGTTTCTGTTGAGTAGGAAAGGGATGAGAACAACAACAAATCTATTTCTGGCATGTGTTTTGAAAATGTCTTTTGATTAGTCAAGTATTACTAAGTAATAGGAAGATCAGTTCTGGTGTTCTACACAGCAACACGGCACAGATAGTGGCAATGTATTATATTAAAAACGGGAAGACAGAATGCTGAGTGTTTTCTACCACAATGAAGCAATAATATTTAAAGAAACAAATAAGCTCATTTTTATTTGAACACTGCACTTATATATGTACCACGCTGCAACACGGTATCTTACCATACATACACTCACACACACACACACACACTCTCTCTCTCACACACACACACACACATACAGTTTTTATGTCAACTAAAACCTAAGTTACTGTTTAAACAAAACAAAACAAAACTCCACAAAATGTTGACAGCACTAACATGCTCAAAAAAGTAGCCAAAGTAGGAGGAGATCAAGATTAAAAAATTCAAGTTTCAATTTTACTGCTTTAATGGTCTTTTATATAACTGTAAGTAATTTCCATTATTTTAAATTTGAATTACTTTTTGAATGACCCATTATTATCCTCATTTCTTTCCTTTCTTTTTTCTTTGTGGCACTGGAGGGTCGAGGATTGCCTTACATCCCTCCCTTCACAAAGGCAGTGTCACCAGGTGTTTTATGTTATTTATTTTTTGCATGTGCTTAAGTGCACACATGGCACATGTATGGAGGTCAGAGTCACTTCCCCCCTTGCACTGTGTGGGTCTTGGGATTTGAATTCAGGCTATCAGACTGGACAGCAGTGCCTTTACCCACTAAGCCATCTTGCTGGCCCACTTTTCAGAAACTTAAGGAGGTATAAATACAAAGCAAAAATATCCACATTATACCATACTTAAGGCTTTCTAAACATTGGAGTTTCTGGCCTACTTTGAGGCAGATCCCTTCTCCCTAGTAATAAGGAAGACAAGGAGCTTGTGTTATCTCCTAGTGATAGCAGTGTGAGTTTAGGTGTTTCTCATTTGTCTGTGACTACATAATGAATGGCTTCTTTGTAGGAGCCCTAAGTATCCAGTGTGGAGGGTCATTCCTGTTAACACTAAGCTAACAGATCCTTAAGTTCTCTTAACTGATTACCTGTAAATTCTAATCACATGATGCTAAACGCAGATCATTCTCAAGTTCTCTCACCTGCGGAACTCCCAGCTTTCCCTAGGGTATCTTGAAAACACTACATGACCAGGACCAAGACAAGGAGTTACAGACCATGACTGACAATGTAGCTCAGTGACTGCAGACACCAGGGCTAGTTTCTGTATTATTCACAGAGAATTTTAGAATAATTTTAAACAGAAAGTAGAATTAAAAGCCGTTCTGTCATTTAATTAATATTCTAGAGTAGTGGTTCTCAACTTTCCTAATGCTGTGACCCTTTAATACAGTTCCTCATGTTGTGGTGACCCCCAACCACAAAATTATTTTCGTTGCTACTTCATAACCATAATTTTTTCTGATGGTCTTAGGCAACTGCTGTGAAGGGTTATTTGACGTCCCCAAAGGGGTCGCAACCCACAGGTTGGGAACAGCTGTTCTAGTGGCTTATCACTCTTTCAGCTTGGGAGGGCACAGGCTTAGAATATGGAAGTTCAGCCCACCTAAGAACGCCTAACAGCTGTCTCTAGAGCAAGCTATATAATTTGCCCTCATGTATCTATCTAGTGACTTCCAACCTTGACCCTTTTCAAGTGCTGAAAGGTGGAAGGACAGAGGTGTGTCTGTGTTAGTTGGTGTTTGCTCCAGTTCACATGTGGCTGAAGATGCTGTCCAGTTTTAGTGTCTAGGATAGACTATATATCCGGTTAGGGATGATTCTTACAGAACAAGCACTGGGTCCCTCAAGAATTCTGCCAGCTCCCAATGACATGCAGGAACTCATTTTTATTCTGTTTTCCATTTCCCCAGTGCCTGGAATTTTTCCAAATTAAATTTTTAACTTCTTTTAGTCTTGCTATACCAACTTGCCAATGACTTATTGCTTTTTTTTTTTTAAAGATTTATTTATTAATTATGTATACAATGTTCTGCCTGCGTGTACGCCTGCAAGCCAGAAGAGGGCACCAGATCTCATTACAGATGGTTGTGAGCCACCATGTGGTTGCTGGGAATTGAACTCAGGACCTCTGGAAGAACAACCAGTGCTCTTAACCTCTGAGCCATCTCTCCAGCCCCCGACTTATTGCTTCTAAAAGTGATACATCTTTATTTCATGAGCTGTCATAGGAAAGGTAAAATCACTCCCAACCTAGTAGACTAGTCTACAGATCAGCATTACTGTAAAATGAGACATTAAATAGCTTCTGAATATAGCTTCTGTGCAGGAAAATACCATTTCATAATATTGAAAATATTATCTATGGATGCTTTTTTATGTTGAAGGACTGAAGATAGAGTCCAGGGTCCTATACACTCTATGCAAATGCTTTCTCGCTGAACTATCAGATTTTACTTAAATTCATTATTTAAAAACTTATATGAAATTGGGGGGGGGGAATCTCCTTCAAACTGCTTCTCTATTAATTTAAAAGTATTACCTTATCATCTAGTTGTGAACAGGGCAATGAGGAATGAATTAAAAGCCTATTTCTTTTCTAGGTACACACCCACTGAAATTCATGGTACTATGCCACTTTTCCTTCTTTGGTTTTTAAGAGTCCTTTCTTTTTATTTAGTTCACCAGTTCTTGCAGACACAAGAATTCCTGTAGTGTGCTGGAAGTCAGCTGTTATATTTGCATAAAACTAGAACTAGGTGGAGAAAAATAACATGGGCAAGAGAGACAGAAGATATCACTCAAGAGGTCCCCAGCAGGAAATGTGCAAATCTGGGACAAGCAGGATGGGGAGCAGAGGGAAGGCAAGGACCCACAAGCTGCTCCTCTAAATCCCGACACAAATGTAAGAGCTATGGGAAAAGTGCAGATCCAGGGCTGCTGGACTTGAGGCAGAAAGTATTCAGAGGTAGCATATCAACATTTCTAAGTAACACATATCACCACTGGTGCAAGTACATCTATGCTAAAAGCACATCAGAGCTGGAAGAAAGCATCTGGAAATGCTGAGAAATAAGCAAGATCACTGAACAAAGTTATAAGTGAACATCAAATCTAACTGTCATATTACTACAATCTTGCAGTTTATGATTATAAAGTAGCAAATTTATATATCTTTTATAACAAGCTGGTTATTGTTTAGATACATGATGGAAGGATAATAGAATAAAAATTGTAAGTATTCACAGTGATGCAATTAGGCTACCTCCCTCCCTCCAAATTTAGAACTAATCAGTAGAAAAATACCTTTGTGTCATGTGGCTCAGTTTCAGAATACTGTCTCTGTGCTGTTTCTATTCTGGAAACCAGGACATCTGGGCTATCATCTGTAAATCACAAAAGAATCACAAAAGAACAAAAACTAACTGAAAATGAAATACAGTTCTATTTTAGGGCAGTTGCAGATTTTTTTTAGGTCTGTGATACACTAAAGCCAAAAGTTATTCTAAATATATTTAAAATGTTTGAGATTTGAGCACTCAGCAATGGTTGAACACTCAGCATTGGTCTTTGGCTTGCTGAAGAAAGGGAGTATAAAAAAATCTCCAAAAGTTATCAGGGCATGATAGTTTACCCCTGAACTCAGGAATGGAGGCAGGGAGGAGTATTGCCAGTCCAGGGCCAGTCTAGGCTAAATCTCAAGATCTTGTCTCAAAAACAAAAAACAGTCCCACCCTGAAGTCCACATGGTACCATGAGGTCTAGTAGGAAGGGCTGGGCACATGGAGTCCCAGGGACACTGGTACTTCACTTCCTTGAAAAAGCTCAACCCAAGAAGCATGGCCTTGAGCGGGACCTGGGCTGTGCGAGCAGGCTGCTTGGGGGAAGTAAAGGAAACCTCTCAGCTTTAGCCTATATTTACTAGATGCTATGAGGATAACCTGGGACTGCACATAAAGAACCATGTATAGTATCCGAATGTAAAATGTGAGTTATTTATTACTATAAAATAATCACATGCTTCTACTTAAAAAGGAGAAAATTCTATTTTCTCATATGTTCACTTAAGTATTTAATGAATTTCTACTCCGTGTCAGGCACTGTCTAACATGGCAGTCACTAGCAACATGTATTTCAGTCTTACTCTGTAGCTGCTAGGCCTGGACCTAATGTCCTGCTGCTCAGTCTCTTGAGAAGCTGAGCTTCCAGGTCCATGCCATCAGGCCCAGCATTAAGACAGAAAGCATCAAGGTGCTGTGCCATTATGTATTTAGATTTATTACTGTGGCCCATGCTAACTAATACACTGAAAAAAATATTAATGAAAAAAATTCAGTCTTTCATCCACACTGACCATATCCAAATGCCCACCATCCTCTAGTACCCACTAGCCATTATACAGATAAATAACTATGGGACAGCCACTAATGTAGCAAGTTCTATCATCTGGCTGTGTTACAGGCCATAACATCAACAAGGTGACACAGAGGCATTATCTCATGTGCCTTTGCTAAAATATCTCACTAGCTTTGCTTGGTATCTGCCCACAACAAAAATCATAGCATTCAGTGCCACTTACGTGCCCCTATAACAAAGATTTGTGACATGTCCTCAAGTTGGGTTTTCTCCCGGAAATAGCCTAATTTCTGGATCTATGTCTGAAAAGATCCTATTGGTGTCTCAAATTAGCCTCAAAAGTATTTATAAAGCAAAGTTACTATCTTCATGGATTGTTTTATTGTCCCACGTCATTAGCTATGAATATAACTTTTTGGACATCTAGTACAGAAGCTCACGTGAATACCTAGTTCATCTTCTGAGGAGGGGTAATCCTGCTTTCTGTTTCTTCCAGACATGTGTCTTTCTTCCTCTTCTTCAACCTGGAATTAACAATGGCCATGTTACAGGCAGCAGGATCTGCATCCAATCAGTTAAAGTAGGACACATAGTAATAATTTCTATCATTTGCAGTAAGTAGGTACATTAATTAAAAAAAATGTTATTAGAAATTCTGGCACCTGGTGGGTGGTGGTAGCGCATATCTTTAATCCCTGCACTTGGGAGGAAGAGGCAGGTGAATTTCTATGAGTTTGAGGTCAGCCTGGTCTATAGAGAGAGTTTCAGGACAGCCAAGGCTACACAGAGAAACCTGTCTCAATAAAGCAAAACAACAACAACAAAAAAAAAAGAAAGAAAAGAAAAAGAAATGTTGGCACCTTTACTTAGACTGAGGTAATCACGATGAAAGGTAGTGCAAACCAGTGCACTTTGAACACACAACAGGGACACAGCACCTAAGCATTACAACAGTGTAAGCAAGCACAAATGGTATGTGATACACACCACTCTAACATCCATTTAATTTATACAAAGAAATAATAATTGGGCAGCACAAATTGGTTTTGAAGAACTTTTAGGAGAAGACAGGTGGGCGGGAAAGAAGTGGGGAGGGCAAATACGATCAAAACATACATGAAACTTTCAAATAACTAATCAAAGTACAAACAAAACAAAAAGAAATAGAACCTTTCTTTTTTGAAATAAGAATCTCTCTAACACCTTTGCTCACACAGAGAGAAAACCCTACATACAACACACAAACACTTGAGTAAGCTATGCAACACACCTCTTCAAGATCTGCTTCAATGCTGCCACCGCTTAGGGCTTCCGTGCTGTCTTTTTGACCACTGAGCATTTCTGAATAGTAAATACAATTAGAAAAACCATCGTAAGTCTCAGAAATAAAACATTTGGGTGTTTGTGCATGTGGTTGGGAAAAACTGTCTAGTCATCCCTTTGTGTAGCAGTTGTGTACTAGGCACAGTGGACGACAGTTCAGGTGGTTTTTGAGGTATTCTCCCAAAAATGCTGTTAGGGAAGTTCCATTGTTTATCAGTGTTAAATGTGAATAAACAGGCCCAAGCAGGAACGGACTATGCCAGTGCCACAAAACTGAATTTTGCCCAGCAGACTTTCAAGGCCTTCCTTCAGCTTTGTAGCCAAACAGTGTTAGGAGTCTCCAAAGAATCCCCATGAAGTACTGCACAACAGCCATCAGATCAGCAAGCATCACAGCCTAACAAGGTCAGCACAACACAAGTGTGAAGTGACAACTAGGCCACTTGAAGAAAAGCTAGCATTCGGTATACTGAAGATATGCTCATAACCGAGCAAATCTAGAGACACAGGACACTGCTCATATTTTGAAGGACAGGGACATGCAAAGTCGTACTTTGTAACTAAGAAAAGCTGCAAAATATTGGAATGTTCACCAGTAACAGAAGCAAAAAAAAAATAAAATAAAATAACCATGGCATATTCATACAATGGAATACTAACTAGCATTACAGTAAAGTAACTGGACTTATGTACAATAAAGAGGACAGAACCTCAGAACATACTGCAAAGTAGGCAAATAGAAAGTGGAAATGGTTTATAAAATGTGGTTACCATTCACCTAAACCAGGCAACATATGCTATGTATTTTATGAAACTAAAACCATACCTAGTAAATGCAGAACAGTGGTTCCCTTTGTGTGGGATAAAAGAGAAAGAGATTGTGACTAGGAAATCCTACTATGGGGACTCACTACATCTGTAACATTTTAATAGGTGAGTGAGACAAATATGCTAAATCTTAAGGTATGATAAATGTGGTGATGTGCACGAGTGTCTATCAATCAACGTCACTGTTTTACTGTTATCTAAAATACAATTCAAGGCAATTATGAGAACTAAGTGTATAAAATATAAATCTTTCTCCAATCTTGGATTACAGAACCAACAAAATTAGCAGAAACCAACAAAACTTCACATGCTGGTTGAGAAAAAAATTCTCTCTTTGAGAGCTAGTGGCCTTCAAAGGTTATGTGTGACAAGGACTGACTCACATAAATGCAACTTCCTGATCTGTTGTTACATTAAGACAGTGAGAAGTTAATTAACAAATGCTCAGCCAGAAGTATGGCATAGCATTTCATATTTCTACCATAAAAATCACAGGAGACTATGTACTTTGCTCCAACACAGGACTGAACCCACTGTGAGGTTACTGGTAAAGGTCTTGTAGTTAGTTAAGGTCAAATACCACTTCTTAGTTGTATGGCCAAATTACTAAAGCTCTCTAAGCTATTTCCTTAACTATAAATGTGATGCTTAGTGTTCACTTTATTGAACTGCATAAACTACACAAGAACAACTGTGAAGTAAGAGCATAGAAGACTCTCAATAAATGATAATTATAATTAGTACTAAAATTACCACTGTGGAATTCATTAACTTACCTCCTTTGTTTCGAGATTCATAGTGAATTTCTTCATTGATCTTTGAGTCTGATTTTTCAACCTAAATATACAATAAAAGGATTCGTTATGGATAGTCTCAAGTAAACTTAACAGCAGATAAAAAGGCATGTGTGGAACCTGACTGTTTACGACAATACTGCCGTGTTTTCTTCAGTTTACCCAGAAACTCAAGGATACAGAGGGTCTTCTTTGTGAAAAAATTCTAACTTAGTAAGTTATCATGCTTTAATGTTTATTCTCATGGTCTTTAAAATGATTTTGGAAAAAGCAAAATAAGAAAGAAAAAATTAAAGTTCTGAATTCTCTTCCACTCAAAGAGCTCTCACAAGTCCTCTTTATCTTTAAAAACTCTTGAGCTGTGTGCAGTGCACACATGTGCAATCCTAGCACTCGGGAGGGTGAGGCAGAAGGATTGTCATAAGCTTGAGGCCAGCTGGTCTATATATCAAGTAACAGGTTATATAGCAAGATCGTGTCTCAAAAAGTTAGAAAATCTCAAACAACAGCAAGACCCATCAAAACTCTGAAGTGTTTTTTGGTCATAAAATTACCTATTTGGCAAATTTTGTCAACCATACTTTATTTTAAACTACACAGTCTCGATGTCCTACATTTTACAACCCTAGCTACAGACCCTCATGACTACTGGAGGTTGTACTCCGCTGAGGACTTGGGGTGATGGGGTGACACACACTGTCTGGTGCTGTAGGTTTCAGCTTGGAGGGCAAATCAGAGCCCCACCACAGGGGCTTCTCCTTTACAGCATAGTCTGTGAGCGTCTAGGTACAAAGCTAGGCAGTTTAATGAGTTCAGGTAAAGACTCCGATGACGTCACAGTGCCTAGAAGTAAGCAAAACTCTCCATTTCTTCCAGAATACATGGATGTTCTGGAAAGCATGGCTAAGGGAGATTTGTGAGCATTTTATCAAATGTTCGCCTCTGGTGTCATGTTCCCTACATATACACTGAGGCAAAACAAAAACAAAACTTTCAAGGGATTCAAAGCAATTATGAGAATTACAACTGGGAAAAATGTTTATTACAATCACAGTTCAATCTCTTCAGACAAGCTTTCTACCAGCATAAAGTGAAGTCTAACTCTCAAACTAAAAACTCTTTTGTCTATAGCCAGTAAGATTTAAGATATTACAACTGAATGTGCAATTCTATTGTAATAGAAAGCAGCAAGCTCAGAGTTCTTTAGCACAGCATGTAGGTGACTGTGGAAGAGGTCAAGGGAAAGCTGCTGTCTGCATGTGAACTTGAGTGGAGAACATGCTACCAGATGGCCTCGGGTACAGACTCCTCACATGCTAGTTCTCCTCTCTCCTCACCCTCAAACAAAAACGAACCATCAACAGACCAAACTTTTACAGTTACTTACATTTTGTGATTCACTCACCAATGAAGCTTCCTTCACCTGCTCACCTGTTCAAAAACAAGATGAGACACGAGGAAACAACACTGTGTTTGAAATGTGGAGCAACACATTTTATTAAAGAGTTCCAGAGCAGAGGAACTGAATAAGACAATGTCAAGTGACCTGTATTCTTGTGGATCATAAAACTCTAACCAATCAGTTTTTACAATCTGAGTTCTGCATATTATCAGAAAAACAGCTTGTGTTTTTATAATAATGTCTGTAGCCCATTAAGTCATGCAGTGACTTAACTATTTCAGTCATCTGGAGCTAAGGAAAAGGTGAAAGACCTTAATGTTATCTGCTAAGCTGCAGCTAACACTGGCTCATTTAAAAATAATGCCATCAGATGAAAGGTTAGAGCCTTTCCCCTCACACAGCAATGGTCTGTTTATAATCTTTGGAACTTGAAGTACAAAGCCTACTGTTTCTCCTCAACAATGACAGAATATACATTTTTTTTTAAACAGCTTCCTTCTAAGTAAATAGATCTCTTATTGAATTGTACCTAAACACAGTAAAACAGTCTAAAGCTAGCTATGGGAACCAAAGACTGAGAATGCACAAATATTTCCTTCTAGACAGTGAACATTATGCACTATTGAAACAGCCATACACACTGAACTAATTTATTCATGTTTTGGATTATTTAACTTCAGCATGAATGACTTAGCATCTGTTGTAGTCTTTGAGGATTATGTGAATTTCTGTTTAGAAGGCTCCTAAGGCCATTTCCTTTCTAATTCTGAGACTTTCCCCTAAAAGTATTGTGGCTTAGAACAGAGAGTGCTGTAGACTGAAAGGTGATGCAAGCTGAGAGTGGTTTTGTGTTGTTACTAGGGCAAAAGACAGAGTTCTAGGGCTGAGAGCCAAGGTGGTCAAGTGGGCACGTGATTGGTTGTTGGGAACACGCTGCAATAGTCCCCGGAAGGGCAGTAAGGGCATGGAGAAACATGCAGGAATAAAGCACCTGTCCCCTGACACGATTATTTGGAGAGGTCATATTTAAACAATAACCCTCCATAAAACAGGATGAGAAAAGTGTATGTTAAAAACGAAAGAATGTGTGTGGCTCAAGGGAGAGTTCAACAGTTATGTGGTGTACTGCTCTTCCAGAAGAACCAAGTTCAGTTTCCAGTGCACTTATAAAATGACTTACAAGTGCTTCTAACTCCAGCTGGAGAAGATCTGACAGCTCTGGCTTCCCAAGTCACCTGCATGCATTCATGTACACACCCACCCATCCACATCAACAAAATTTTAAATAAATCTTTAACAAACAAAAGGAAAAAGAATGAAGAATTTTCTCTGAACTATTTTAAAAAGTGAGAGGCAAATTCATAGTCTGTCAGTGTTTTACTATAAATCTACCAACTTTAAGCTTCAACGAAAGATCAAAATACATGCAGGGACAGACAGTGTGAACAACTGCTAAAAGCAGCCTACCTGATCCATTCGGCCTTCCAACACAGGGGTTTTCAGACACTGCTCCAACTTCATGATTTGTATTTTCCTCTGAACGTACAGATGCCTACAAAATCCAAATCACCACAAAAATAAGTGAGGTGAGACTAGCTGGCAACTGTGGTGACAATACTCCCCCCTCACCCAACATCTAGAAACAATTTAAAATCTACCTTCCCATGAATTGAAAACTGAGCACATCAACATTTAAAAATACAGGAATGATCAGTCTAATCTCACATTTCACCCATCAATATTTCTCTTACTGCAAAAGATAAAAACTATAGTTTATCACAATACATGTGGTCCTTCCTGATTGGTCCCACTACCTTGCCAGACAGCTGGGAGCCTGGTGTACCACAGTATCACCCATCCCATCTCTTTGCCTAGTTTTTCTCTCCTTTCTCTTCCAATAAACTTGAACTGTACTTCCAGAACTCTGCACCAATGTCCTTTTACAAATGCTCCTTATTACCTGCCCAAAGCCCTTTTGGGGTAACCCCCCACTCACTGCCAGCTTGTCATTCATAAGAAACAAGAGTGCAAATTGTGTATAGTACAAGTATAATAAAAATAAGAACAATTTTATTCAAAATATGAAACCATGGAAATTTAAGCAGAGCTACGACAAGACCCAATTTCTGTTTTGAAAGACATTGTGCATGGTATGTCAACCATAAGATGGGCTGGAACAGAAGTCCAAGTCGAATGGGAAGCCATTAAAGCAGTCACTGAGGTGAGGGTGGTAACTATGGGAACAGAAAGTCATGGACTCATGTTTTGTTGACAGCAGATTAAACACAGATGACAGAAAAACTGAAGGTGACTCCATGTTTGCCTTGAGGAGACGGAACTGACAATGACACTTTTCACTAAGATTACTGAAGTTCTTAGCTTTTTACCCATAGGGTGACAATAACACCACCATGTGTCACGAGTATGAGAAAAGGCTGAACACTGATTATGTATGCATGGCCAACAGCACACACCACTTCCAGTCAAGACTTACTGAGCTAATGGTCTTACCTCAGTTGTCAAATTAGCTGACAGTCCTGGTTCTTCGATAGCCTTTGGTGGTGACTCCATATTACCTAAGGAAACTCAAAGAATTAATACAATTTAAAAATGTGGATGCAAAATACATCTCACCCAGAAAAGTAAAGGTGTGTTACCTAACACTCAGAGCTGCCTACCCTTGCTGATTTATTTCACTGTAAGCAAAAAAGCAGAAAAAGGAGTACTCTGTGTGTAAAAGGGGCTGGAAAAAGAGAGTGGCTATTTGCTCATTTGTGGGAAATGGAATTATTTCTTGCTTGCATAAAAAGTTAGCTGACCAGAAAGGGAGATAAAATATTATTTATGGAGCTATCATATTTCCTAGTATTGTTCTATAGCCAGCTCCATCAAATTTGTCCCTAAAACTATATATGCAACATTGTGAACAACAGAGATTTATAAATGCCCAATCAAGAGGTGATTTATAGACCCACTTTACTTCCTGCCACAGTGAAACTGAATACAAAATTAAAACCTGTCAGGTAGACCCCAAGACAATGGGGTCTTCTCAGGTGGGCAATTTTATCACATCCCTTTGTAGCTGTGGCTTCTGGTTCCCTTACCTCACACAGAAGCTAACAAAGAAAAGCCTTCATTTCCCCAAGAGCCTGCAGCTCTTTTCTTGTTAAAAGCCCTTCTATTTGCCCTTCCAAGGGACAGAAAACAGATGGAGGAATAAGAGTGCAGAAAAACAAAAACCTTCAGAGAACTCAATTCATTCTAGGCTAAATGCAATGGAAAAAGTTAGTTATTTCAACCCTTAGGATACTTCTTTTCTTCCATTTTTTTCTTTTATTTTTGGGATTTTAAGTACATAATTTTTTCTCTTCACTTTCCTCCCTCCAAGCCTCCCATATATCCCTACTAGCTCTTTCAAATTCAAGTCCTTTTTTTTTCATTAATTGCTGTTACATCTCTCTCTCTATGTATGTATGTACATATATATATATTTCCAAATATATAATCTGCTCAGTATGTATAGCATTACTTGTATGTACATTTTCAGAGCTGACCATTTGGTACTAGATAACCAACCAACTGGTGTGCTCCTCCCTGGAGACAACTCCTTAAGACATTTCTTAATGCTGCTTTAAGTACCTATAACAAACAGGGCTAAATCTACTAGCATCAGTTTTCTGAAGCTAGACTAAGTGCAAGTAAGGTTGGTTCCATTTAAAGGTCCAGGATGCCATAGTTTATAAAGCTAGAATGGAGATGAATCAAGGTCCATCGGCCCCTGCAAGTCTTATCAGAAACTCTTGAGTTTGTAGAATACACTATTCTTCACTTCACACTAAACACTTGTCACACTTGAATCACACTGCCAATGAGTGTTACACGAGGCAGAATTCATAACTGTCTTCCCACTGGTTCTCTGCACCCCTAGAGCCTAGCATAGTAGTAATTGTGCACGGCATCTGAAACTGGATAGTATAACTGCAACTATACCTTTGAAAGTGATTACTGATTTCCACAAGACCAGCACTCTGAAATCTCTCAAAAAGGAACAGGTACCCCCTCCCCCAAATATTCTAAATTGTAAGTTAATGCATCTTACTCGAACAGCACTCTCAGGAATAAACATAGGAGCTGGAAGTGTATGTAGCTCAGTGGTAGAATACACAAGAGGCCCTGAGTTCAACCCCCAAGATACTGCAAACCAAAACAAACCAATACCAAACCAAAGCAACCAACCAACCAAGGCACAAACAAACAAGAAACCTGAAGAAGGCTCAGAAACTTGCCAGTCATGAAGATAAACACGTTGAGGTGCCTACCCTCAGCCTCCTGCCTCTTCTACACTGACACATGAGCAATGGGTCTAGTTTTAATATTTAAAACACAGGATGTTGTAAAATCACCTTGGTTAGGTGTTAGAATATATAATTATAAATGGACTCTCACCTATGCCACATGCATTCTCCTCAGGAAGAACAGTGACATCAAGGTTTCCTTTCCTGTGGAGTGACTGCCTTGTACCAGGAACATGTCCCGTTTTTTCAGCAGACCTTTCACTAGTCCATGTGCCACTGTGGTCACTTTTTGCAGTCAAGCCCCCCTCCCGTTTTGGAGTAGATGGAGTTACAAGGCAGGTAGTTGGAAGGCCTGCTGTGTGGGAAGGAGTCATTTTTGCCTGTTGGCTCGTAATACATTTGGTGGTAGTTTTCAAGTTGTTCTCAGGTGCCTGCTGGTCAGAAGGATACTCCGATGCAGCATCTCTGATGGGCAGCACGTCATCAGTTTTAGCACCAGTATTTACTGCTGCCAGACAGTGACTACTGCCAGAGGAGTCCTCAGATGTCTGTTCTGGTCCTTTCAGACAGTTAGTCTCAGACAATTTGTCAGACACTGAGTTTGCATTCCTCTCTGAGCCCCTTCTTGCTAGACCACTAGCTGTGCTGTCTCCTGCTGCCTCTGCCTCTGCACTTTTGTTCTCCCTCTGAACAGAGCTCAGCAATGCATTCCTTTCTTTCGAACTGGGGTCTTGGCCAAGGCAGTCCTTGCCATGTCTCTCTTCCTCTCCTATGCATGAGGCAGTACCTGGCTGGCCTTGCCCTGCAGAGGGCTCACAGACCGGTAGTCTATCATGCCCTACCCTGGTGCTCACTGCCATCAAGGGGCTCACTTCTTTGACTGTTGTGAATGGCCCAGGGCACTGACAGTAATTCTCAGCCATGAGGCTGGGCATGGGTAGTTCACACTTACTTTGCTTTGTAGCTAAATGACCACCATTTCCTTCTGGGTTGTGTGTGGCTGGCTGACTCTCTTCATGTCTGCTTAGGCTAGTGCACATCAGCACACACTCTGTTGTGCTAGTGGAGATAATGGCAGCATCACTCAAATCTTCCCCTCTCACAGTGGTGGCCTGGTCTTCATCTGCAGGGACAGTACCAATCATGGCTGCTTCACGTCCTTCAGAGGTGCTGGTGGAAATCATGGCGGTGTCACCCGTCTCCTCTACTGGTATGACTGAAGGACAGATTGTTTCCTGAGGGACAGCACTGGACACAGAGCCTTCACAGTCTTCCACTGAACTTGTTGAGATAACTGCATTCCCATCTGTAACAGAGGGTGCATTTTCACTTACACCGGAGACAGAGGCTTCACATTCTTCTGCTATGCTTGTTGAAATGAGAGCACACTCATCCTTTTCTTCCTTGCTGGTTGAGGCAAGAGGACTTGCAGCTTCCGTGGGGGCACTGGGCATAGGCACCTCAAAGTCCTCGGTGCTCACCAAGACTGGACCTGGAGTGCTTTCCTCAGCTGCGGCAACTGGCTGCCCACTTTCAGCACATGTGATGGTAGCTGCACTGGAAATGGGAACTTCCAAGTCTTCCCCTATGCTTGTGGAGATCATGGCGCACTCATCCTTCTCCTCACTTCTGCTAGCAGAAGTGAGTTGGTTCTCATCACCTGAAATTGCACTGGGCATAGGAGCCTCAAATCCTTCCATGTGTATTCTTGTGCCTTCCACATTTTCTTCAGTGTTCAGAGTACACAAATGCCCTCTTCTCACATCTATAAGTGCACTTACCTGAAGGGTGCAATCGTTTGTACTAGT
Organism: Peromyscus californicus insignis; assembly: GCF_007827085.1. Classification (NCBI taxonomy): domain Eukaryota; kingdom Metazoa; phylum Chordata; class Mammalia; order Rodentia; family Cricetidae; genus Peromyscus; species Peromyscus californicus. The sequence goes on from NW_026294424.1 coordinate 37,307,464, forward strand.
AGAAATCATCAAGCCATTGCCTTGACTTTTACTCCCAGCTAAGCTGTCCTTGTTGGAAATATCAGAACTGGCTGTAGAAGCCATAAGGCCATCACAGTCTTCATTTTCTACAGAAGTGATGATACCTTCATCTTTTTCCCTGGGTGACATGTGGCCAACTTCACATTCTGGAACTGCACCAGATACAAGAACATCATCACTGCCCCTAACTAACCCAGTGGAAATAGTTGTATCTTCCACCATTTCTTTCCTGGTAAGCTGACTATCATTGTGATGAGAAGTTGCACTAGCCACAGGACCTTCACTACCACCTAGAACTGGTGGCCCATCACTGTTTCCTGCAAAGGCACTAGTCACACTGCTTTCCACAATCCCTTTGGCACTGGAGCAGATATCAGTGTCTTTGCTTTCCTTTTCTGCACCACTCATACTATCAACATTACTGTCATTTGGATTCATAGTGGCTGCCCCAGCCTCAGCACCCACATGCTCCATTGTAGGGCCACTCTGACTACCCCCTTCTCCACTCTCACAAATCAACATTCCTTCACTTTCTTCTAGCCCTGTGCAAGTTGAGGCATGTCCAGTTTCATTTCCTCTTCCAGTACTAGTCACAACACCTTCCCCCTCATCATCCTCTTCTTTTGCACCTGTGCTGGTCACAATGTCTTCATCGTCACAGGGACCAGCAGCCACCACAGGGATGGTAGTAATGTCTTTGGCCTCTGTGCTGTCCATTGCACTCTCGGCATTTTCTTCTGTTTCAGAACTGATGGCACAGCCTTCACTGCTGTCTTCTGAGCCTGTGCAATTTGCTGACCCTTCCCCATCTTCTTCAGTAATGCCTGTGCTGGTGACGGCACTCTCACCTTCTGTACCATCATTTCCAGAACCGTCTCGTTCTGGGTTGGCACTTGCCTCTCGAGGCTTATCATCATTTACTTGGACCACATCTGCACCTGTAACTACACGTTGCTCTTGGGTTCCCACTCCAGTTACCAAGCAGAAAAGGAAGTTATCACTTCTTCCTTTGGCTTCAGTACATGTCACAGTGCCTTCTCTTTCTTTTTTAGGATCAACTTGTGTCCTATTTTCTTGGGAGCCAACAACATCTTCACTGCTCACAGATCCTGCTCTTATTTCTGTTCCAGCACTTGTAACGGCTCCATCGCTTTCAACTTCACCAATAAAAGTCACAGTCCCCTCAACTGTGCACGAAGAACCATCACACTTTTCCTCAGAGCCTGCACTGGTTACTGCATCATCTTTTTCCTCTGTTGTAATACTGTTCACATTGGCTTCAGTTTGAACTGTATGAGCTGCCAAGGGGCCTGCTGCTCTGTCTTCTGATTCAGCCACAGCACACTCTCCACTTTCTCCTTCCTTGGAACTTGTGAGCAAAGTCTCACTTTCAGCAAATCCTTCTGTGACAACACCCCTCCCCTCTTCAGCTGCAGCAAAAACAGTGCACTCACTGGCTTCTGCCCCAACCTGAAGAGGATGGTTTCTAGGGCATGCACCCATTATGAAGCCTTCGTCTGCCTCAATACTGGTGCAAGGTAAGGTCATCCCCTTCGCTCTTGTTTCTGATGAAGTGGTCGTGGCATCCCCAGCCTTCACTGGGTTTAACGTGATGCCTTTGTCCTTCCCTTCAGTACTAGTAGCAATGAAAGCTTTGTCTCGTCTACCAGATCCAGCTGCCACCCTCTCCATTTTCCCATGCCTTTGCTGTGACACGGAGGCATTATCACGCCTAGCACTGGTGTCTACCTCATTGTTTTCAGTCTTCCTTTCAGCATTAGTTGGTATTTTCTTACTTTCGTCTGGATCTTTGTTATGCTTACGTCTGACTGTTTCAGCCTCCTTTCTTGTACTCAGGTCTACCACATTCTCAACTGCAGCACTGTCCTGTTTTACATCAGGCTCTGCGTTCAGATCACTCTCTTTTTTGGCTGTGCCCATCAAGTTCCTTTGCTTGCTAATGTTCTTACATTCCCCAGTCATGCCCGTTGACTTGCCAGCCAGAGGTATGCTTGCTTTGCCTTCTTTACCGTACAGCAATGTGGCCTGGCCATCTTCAGAAAGGTGCCTTTTGCTACCGACGTTTGCTTTGGATGGCATATCTGCTGTGGAACCATCACTACCTTCTTTGCTGCCGTTGGTCTTATGGACTTCTGACTTCTTAACAGTCAAACTTTGGTGAGGGCTATCAGAATGATTTACAAGGGAGGCACCAGCTGTGCCACCTTCAGAAATGGTTTCTCTGTCAACTAGAGGAATTGTACTTGAATCATGAGATTCTTTCTGAGGTACAACAGTAGAGCCTGAGGATGATGAGAGGTCTGAGTCTGCAGAGCATTCACAAGAAGCATCCCCTTGAGTGCCACATTCCTCAGTGGCTCTGGATGTGCCTTTCAAATTCTTCTGTACCCTCTCATTTTCCGATGGGGCCCGAGAGAGCACTCTCGGACTCCCTTCAGAGTCTACATTTACGTCACAGGCTCCTCGCTGAACTGGCTCTCTCTCCCTAGTTGCTTTTGATGTAGCACTTTGGACATGCACTTTCCTGGTCAAGGTGCTTTTATGGTCAGCATGCTTTTCAGAATTGCTAGTAACTGCTAGTCCACGCCCTGATTTACAGGCCACAGCTACTGGTTTTGAATCTACCGTGGAAGCTCTTAGCTCATCCTTTAAAACCCCAGCAACAGCTTTATGTTTTGTAACATTTTCAAAGTCAGTATCTTGCTGAGAACTATTACTGCTGATGTCCCGGGATTTAGACAGTTCAGACATATTTTCGACAGCTGCCTCAGAATCAATTTCCATTGGCTCTTGTTCAGGGATCAATGTGGTTTCACTGCTTTTTTTTGGTCTCTGCAGGGAAGAACTAGTGGCAGTGCCTAAAATGGTCGCTGCTAACTTATCTTCCTTGGTCATTTCCTGGGATATGCTTCCTCTTCGGTTTTCACACAGCCTTCTACTTAATTTCTTTTCTATGACTGAGCCATTCCCTCTGCCCTTTTCATGACTGCTGTCCACTTCTTTACCGTCCTTGTCATCTGGTTTATTTTCTTCTTTCTTTTTCATGTCTTTATTACTGTGCTTTAAGCTTCTGCTTCTGTGCCCATCTGAGAGCCTCCTCTCAACTTTGGAGGAGGTGGAGTCTTTATCGGCCTTATGCTTCTCTTTTACCAAGGGTAACTTAGCTCTGTGCCCAGAGTCCTTCTGAGCACCATGTGCTGAAGATGCAGCACTCTCTGATGCAGGTTCAACGACAGTTTCTTCTAAAGCTCTGTCTTCAAGTTTGGACTTGCGCTGTCTTTCTGGGTCACTGTCTTCTGTAGTCTTCTCCTTGTCAGGCTTTGGAGTTGTCCCCTGCTTTGTGACACCTTCTTGTGACTCTGTTTCGGCCACTTTTGTTTGTTTGCCTTGACCTTTGGATTTAGACTTTAACACGAGCTTCTCTTCCAACAAGCTCTTCACTCTCCGCCTCTCTTTATGAGGCTCTTCTGGCTTTGAACTGCTATCGGCGCTGGTGGAGTCTGTGTCACACTTGTCCTCAGGGCAGCTCTCGCTTCTTTTCTGCAATGTAACACCGTGCTGCTTGGCGCTTACGACCTCTTTCTGCAGTTTGGAGTCACTTGACCTTCTTGACTTGTGCTCTGCCTTGGCTTTTTCAGACGGCAGGTGCCTCTCCTTCCTGTTATCTTTACGTGCATGTTCATCTGTTTTTATAGTGTATTCAGAAACTGGCCTTCCATCTCTACCCAGTACTGACAATCTCCTTTCATTCCTGTGTTTACTTTTACGTTCAGTTTTATCATCGGAAGAAAGTTTGGTTTGCTGACTTTGTTTCTGAGCATTTTCTTCTACTTTTACACCTTTCTCAGAAGAGTGAAGTTCAGTCTCATCACCTATTTTATGCACACCATCACCTTTGTATTTGTGTTTTGAAGACAATTTTTCTTCTGATTGAGTTTTCTCTTTCTCAGGTTTCTCCTTGGTGGACTTGGCCTCTTTTTTAGGCAGGCCTTTCCCATGTGTTTCAGGTTCATCTTTCTTTTGAGACTTTTCATTTTTAAGAGTGCTTTTCTGTTTCTGGGGTTCATCCACATTAATTTCTGAGCGTTCTGCTTGCTTTTTTCCATCTCTTGTTTCCGTTTCTTCCTGAGCTCCTTCCATTACAACGGGGGTAGATGTTCGTCTTTTATGTTCTCTTTCTATCTTCGATTCAGTTTTGTTTTCATCAGCTGGATGCAGAGATTCTGAAAGTCTCCGGGCAGGTTTACTTGGTTCTCCTTTCCCATGAGCATGTTTCAGGTCCTTGGAGGAGGCCTTTTCTTTTTCACAGTGCTGTTAGAAAGCAGAGGGTTCTTATGAGACACATTTTATATACAAACTTACTATTGGATATATTTAGTATGTGAGTGCTAGACTTCCTGAGGCCCTTCCTGTGATCCATGGATGGTGGATGGATCCATGGATGATGTTGCCCGGTAGGTATTAGACATCAGGAAGCTGAAACTCACTGCAATGGGAGTGTCTAGATGATCACACTAAGTCTTGAATTCTTCCCAGCTTTATAGAACAGTTATTCCATCTAACTGGTCCATGCATTTAGGAAGTCTTCAATTCTATAAATGACTATAGTTCACTAATACCCAGTGGTTCTTTTTTTTTTTTTTTTTTTTTTTGGTTTTTCGAGACAGGGTTTCTCTGTGTAGCTTTGCGCCTTTTCCTGGAACTCACTTGGTAGCCCAGGCTGGCCTTGAACTCACAGAGATCCGCCTGGCTCTGCCTCCCGAGTGCTGGGATTAAAGGCGTGCACCACCACCGGCTGCAGTGGTTCTTAATAAATGCAATCTAAGTGTTCTTTTCAGTATAAGAATATACATGTTGATGAAGAAGTAAAGGCTTATTTTTAAATCTAGAAACCCAAAATCACTTACAGAATCCACGTGAATTTAGACTATTTGTATACTCTATAAAATCTCAAATGTATGCATAGTAACATGAGTAACAGTGTAAGCATATACATGTGAGATAAGCATATGCACACATATATGTTCATGTGTTATGGGGAGATGCTGGGAACATGCACAGTACCTGAACTTTCCTCTCCACTCCAGTTTTGACACTTAGTACATTAACATGTAAAACTTCATGAGATAATTTCCACAAAAAAACTATCACAAAAAAGTTAAACATTTAAATATATATAGTAACATATCAGGATGTATGCTTAAATATGATTCTAGTTTCTAAATAAAGAAATTTACTGGCTATTAACAATTACTAAGCTATTAGTGTCTCTATCCCAGAAACATCATGAATTGATTAGCTATAGAACTATGGATATATTTAAACTCAGTTAAAGGCAAAATCTGTCCCAAGAAAATAAGCCAGGGAAGAAATGTATTCACTATATGTATTTTCACCCTAAGACAAGGTTTCTCTGTGTCGTCCTCACTGTCCTGGAACTTACTCTGTAGAGCAGGCTGGCCTTGAACTCTGCCTCCTAGGATTACAGTGTTAGTGCTAGGATTAAAGGTATGCACCACCACAACCAGGCTTATTTTCACAATTTAAAATCAGCACATTTTGGAACAATCTTAGTGTCAAATACAAGTGCTAATATAAATGAGAATGTATCCATTCAGTATGACAATAATCAATTCCTAGACGAAACAAAATCACATTCATCAACTCATCGCAACAAGGAATTCAGGCCAAGATGGGACAAAGCTTAAGAATGCTGAACAGAGTGGTTTTTAAGACATAATACAGAAAAGATCCCATTATGCTGTTTTGCTGCAAAGGAACATGAATGACCCACCCCTAACAAAAGGGCAAATAACAAGGGTTCCATTAAGACGTACCTCAGTAGTTTTGAGGGCTTCTTTGGACTCTTCCTCAGTCTGCTGTTTCTTTCTGGAATTCTCATCAACATTCCTGAGGGGAGTATATCAAACATGACTTTCCAATCTGAATCTAAGAATCTCACAAGAAGTTGACAGAAAATCTTTCCTTTGTTGTGACTTCTCACTTCATTTAAACTTTACTCTTAGTCATCAGAGAGCACAATCCAATCCAATTGTGGCAGGAACTGCTCCTGGTGCTAAAGGAAAACATGCTACAAGGACAATTCCTAATGTGCTGCACTGTGAACACTACATCCGCTATGCACTGTGACCACTACATCCACTATGCAGACATTTGAAAGCCTCTCCATCTTTTGAGTAAGCAGGGAGGCTGTTTTGATTTGGAGCAAGATGAACAGGGAACAATAAAATTGAGAACTGACTCCTCTTCTGAGTTCTGTAAATCTGCTTGTCTTGAAGTTTATGACCAATTTACATCGTTGCAACGATGGGCTGGAAAGAGAGTTCAACCACTAAAAGCATCTGCTGTTCTTTTTTTAGAGGACTTGGGTTTGGGTCCCAGCACCCACATGGCAGCTCACAACCACTTTAACTGCAGTTCCAGAGGATCCAACACCATCTCCTAGTCTCCATAGGCTCCTGCACATATGTGGTACATATAAATGCATATAAACATATAAAATAATAAAAAAAGTAAACTTAAAAAAAGAATTATAATTTAATAAAACAGTAAAAATGTAGCCCATCATTCACATCACATCATAGCTACTTTCAGGAGTCTCTCTGCCTTTGTAATTTTTAAACAATTAGCAATGACAATGGAGTGCTTCAAAAATTAAAAGAACCTGACTTTATGTGAGAGAGAAAAATGATGGGATGATGTTAAAAAACAGATGCTGAAGATTGGTGAACAGATGCAAGCATGGTTAGTAAGTGGTTACCATAGACCCAGACAAGATACTTCTCCAAGTACTTCCAGGGGCCCATAAACTCCACTCTCTGATACTCAGGGGAAGTTTCATGTTTATGTCTGTATACTTTCTGGGGCAGAGTCTAAAGCTTCTATCAGATTTTCACAAAATTAATTAAAACCTTACTTTAAAATGCGATATTCTTAACACAGTGAAAGAAGATAAAAATGAACTCCAAGACTATCATAAACATATAGGAACATCTCTACTCAAGGTGAGACTTTCTATGACCACTTTCTTTTTTTCCTGACAGGTTGTTGTTTTCCTTATTCTGTTTTTCTGTTACAGTCTTTTTTTCCCCCACTACAATTATTTTCTATCACAAAGTAGTACAAATCATTCTCATGAGTGCATCAGTTTCTGTTTTTCAATTAAGCAAGATGGCCCATCAGGTAAAGCTCCTTCCTGCCAAGACAGGTGGCCTGAGTTCTATCCCTGGGATCCACAGAGGATAATGCTCCCCCTAAAAGCCACAGGTTGCCAAATAAAAACCTAGTGCCAGGTATGAGATGCCTCCCCTCAAGGTGTTGGTTGGGAGGGGGTCTCAGAGATTCCCAATAAAATATAGGCTACTGCCAACAATCTTAGTGGCCACCATAACTTGACAGTAATATCCTATTACTGAAAACACCACACACCTTGGTCCCAGAACATGGAGACATCAAGCTGGTACTACTCTGAAAACATCTTCTCTGCTGGTTAGATTTCATAGTGCCAGAAGGTTCCTGGGGATGGAGGGAGTCTTCTACAGTCCTACAGAGTTGTGGACCCTGTGAGCTACAATAATGACTAGTGTGGCAAGACATGCTTATAGGTGCAATAGTGGCATGAATGTTCAAGGTGTAACTAATTTCGGCTGGATTTAAGGCCTGATCTATTAGAAGAAACACATGCCTAGTATCTGACTTAAAAAAAATGCATGATTGGGGAGCTCATGGGACCCAGGGGTGAACATACTAGCACTATTTTGCTAAATAGATACAATACCAAAGTACCCTATAAATTCTTATCTCTAAAAAAGCCAGGTGTGATGGCACACAGCTTTAATTCTAGCACTGGAGAGGCTAAGGCAGAAAGACCTCTGTGAGTTCAAGGCCAGCCTGGTCTACATAGACAGTTCCAGGGCTATTTCTACACCTATAGATTAGTGCAGTTCTCAGACCTCAACAGAGATGTTTCTTTGCACAAAAGATGGTAGTTAACACAAAAACTCACAAACCCATCAGAGTCGCAGAGACTAAGTGAAAAGGACTTTTTTTTTTAAAATGGAGAGATAGGGTCTCTTTCTAGAGCCCTGGATACCCTGAAACTCTCTATGAGAACCTGGCTGGCCTCAAACTCACAGAGATCCCATTGCCTTTGCCTCCTAAGTGCTGGGATTAAGGGTGTCCACTACCATACCTGGCTACTTTTTAAGACAGCCTATGACCACATTCAATGCCCTCTTCTGGAAGTACACCACTAATGTGACAATTAGAACACAGCAGATATGGGCTGGAGAGATGGCTCAGAGGTTAAGAGCACTGCTTGCTCTTCCAAAGGTCCTGAGTTCAATTCCCAGCAACCACATGGTGGCTCACAACCATCTGTAATGAGATCTGGCGCCCTCTTCTGGCCTGCAGGGATATGTGCAGACAGAACACTGTATACATAATAAATAAATAAATCTTTAAAAAAAATAAATTAAAAAAAAAAAAAAAAAAAAAGAACACAGCAGATAAAAATGTACCTTGAATCTTTTCTTCTTCTTTTGCTTAAGGCTACTTTTTTCTCTAAAACTTTCCGTTCTTTAAGGACTTCTTTAATTCTTGGGGCTTTCAGTTCCAAAGTCTTGGTTGACGAGTCTTCTAGGTCCACACTACTTTTGCCTAGAAATAAATAAATAAATAAAATAAATACAGAGATAAATAAATAAGCTTTACTTTAGAAGACAGCTTTGTAACAATGCTGTATTTACTTTTCATTAAGGTTTTATAATTACTTTAAAACACAAAATACCTTTAATGGGTCTCAATTTCTGCTAGGAAAAACAGACCTCAATTTTGTTCTATTTACTCTGCTAGATAAATGTCAGCACAAAGGCTGTAAGTACAGCTCTAGCAAGTTTGTGGTCTTGAGTTCAATCCCCAGCATCAAAGACAAGAACAGAAAAGGAAAGAGAAAAAGCATAGATGATGTAAGGTATAGGCTAGCTGTACGATCTTCACCAGAAACACTCAACTACTCTTGCCTGAAATCCATTCATTCACTACTGCAGGATAAATTGCTTCCACACTTAGGAACAGATCACTTTATTCTATGTGCATATGCCACAAGCAATATGAGACTAACTAGAAGATGATGGTGTGCATAAGATACTCTCAAATAGCAGCACTATCTGCTATACCTTGGCTCTTCACTTTGGAAGACTTCGTCTTCTCTGCTTTCTGTTTTCGTTTTTCTTCAAGTTTCTCTCTATTGATTCGCCTTCTTAAAAGTCTCTCTTCTTTTTCTTTAGCCTAAAACCATAAAATTGCCTGACACATTACCAGATAAAAGCAAAGGCATTCTGAGAAAACATACGTGAGAAAAACCTGAGAGTGCACCTCTGAGGTAGCAATCCAAGTAGTCAAAGCTGCCCCTGCTAACAAAGTTTTAGTTTGCTCTTCTGATGGTCTTGCACATCAATGGGATATGCACACATACATAAGGCTAAAGAAATGGCTCAGTCATTAAAAGCACTTGTTCTTACAGAGGACGACCCAGAATCAGTTCCTAGCACCCACATGATAGCTAACAACCATCACTAACTCCAGTTCCAGGGGATCCAACAACTTCTTCTAAATTCTACAGCCACTAGGTACACATATACATAAATCATTAAAAAATAAAATAAAAAGGAGACATACACTATGTGTACATAAGTACTGGTATGACTGTTCTATTTTGACAGCTACCAGATGATAGAAGGCACAGATAAGAAAACTTTTAATTACTGTTTTGTTATTCTTACCACTCCTTTCTGGCTCAGAGCTCAGAGCCAAAATTTCAAAAATCCTAAGCAGGTGCAAAGCTCTTATCCAATATTCTCTCTAAGAAATAAGCCTAGAAGGAAAGCCAGCTAGCAATCACACTTTGTAGTGTTTTCTGCAACATCCCCTCATCTTGAAATAAGAAATTTTTCCTATTTTAATGCTTCTTAAATTGTAAGCCATTTAAGAACCAACAAATTTTGTTTAAGAATCTACCATTAATTGAATGGGACTTGATAGTTGGAAGCATTTTCAAGCCCAGGGAATCAGTGAACTGCATTTTCCTCAATACTATACTAGTTGCACACTGTATCTTTATATGAAATGAGCCATATGGATACAAGCATTTTCATAATATGGAACAGACTGCTTCATTTTTTCTCTTTTGACAGTAACAATGATATAATCACCTTTGTGTCTAGTCTATGTAGTTCCAAGGCAAGCTCCCTGAGGGCAAGGCAATGTCTGCTCTGTGTATACTTGTACCTTGGACAGACTATTACTCAAATTTTGTCAACCTGGTGCAGCAGGCTAAATCACAGCATTTCTCAACCTGGGCATCGTGATCCCTCTGAGGGTCAAACAGTCCTTTCACAGGGGGTTCATATTAGATATCCTGCATATTAGATATTTACATTACATTTATATTACTGCTGTGGGATGTTTTTCTGTATGCTGTGAATATGTGTTACCCTCATTGGCTAATAAATAAAGCTGCATTGACCTATGGCAGGGCAGGATGGAGCCAGGTGGGAAAACGCAGGAAATAGTGAAAGGAGAAAGAGTAGGAGGAGACACCAGCCTGCCACCCAAGGAGCAACATGCCAGCAGACCAGTAACACCACGGCCATGTGGCAATACATAGATTAATAGAAATGGGTTAATTTAAGATGAAAGAGCTAGCTAGCAAGAAGCCTGACCCATAGGCCATACAGTTTGTAAATAATATAAGCCTCTGTGTGTTTACTTGGGACCAAGCAGCTACAGGACATGAGTGGGAGAGATTCATCCTGATTGTGGGGCTGGGCAGGACTGGAGAAACCTCTGGTTACACATTACAATTCATAACAGTAGCAAAATTATAGTTATGAAGTAGCAATGAAATAATTTTATGGTTTGGCTGGGAGTCACTAACATGAGGAACTGTATATTAAAAGGTCACAGCACTAGAAAGGTTGAGGACCAATGCTAATCAGCAAGGGATCAACTGGACTTACAATGGACTGCCGCCGTTGTTCTACTGTGAGTTCATCATCAGAATCACTGTAGTACTTTGAGTAAAGATAAGGTTTGTGAACATAAGCATGCCGTACACTTCTGGCTTTTCCATCACTAGAATCACTGGTTTGAGTTTTTGTTTTATTTTGTTTGTTTTTCTCTTCATCTGGAAAGAAGTCAATATAAAGAATGAGTGCTTCTGTAATTAGCAACAGCATCAACATGTCACATAAGCAGTAAAAAACACCAATATACTTCAAGTATATTTAAAGGTCCAAAGGGGTGTCTGCATGAGAAAGTTCAGAAGTTGACATTTTAAAAAACTACAAATCACTTCACATATAAAGTCAGACCAAGAAAAATTAGACACTGTAAGTACTTGTGTTACTAAAAGAAAAATGAAGTATAGACGAAAGTTGCCAGAACTGATCTTAACAAAGAGCAAGCAGGGCATGCTGAGAACTAGGTTCCACTCTGCACCTGAAGCAGCGAGCTTTTGCAGGCTCAACATGGAAGCCAAGTATCACTTTATTGGACTCACCACTGCGAGGCCTTTACCTGAGGTATGATCTGATGGGAAGGACCCACTCAGAGGTTACTGGATGGTTCCTGCTAGTCTCAGCTGAAGTTTCCCTTTCCTCTTTATGCCATTTGGGTTTATTAAGTCAGGAGCCACCTTAGTCTTTTGCCCCTTCCAGTTATTTAAACAATGTATTTTGACAAACAGTTAATTCTCATTTGTCAGTAGACTGGATATGAATGGTTTTGTCCTTGTTGAAGAAATTCACTTGAAGCTGCACTTTAAAGCACACTGGAGCTCTTATTTATTTATTTTAGTTTTTGGACGAAGGGTCTTCTGGCTGTCCTGGAATTCATTATGTACACCAGGCTGGCCTCGAGCTCAATATATCCACCTGCCTCTGCCTCCCAAGTGCTGGGATTAAAGCTGTGCACCACCTCACCCAGCTCACACTTGACATCTTAATGCCTACTTGTGAATTTACGGAAAAGGCAGGAGTCAATCACAGTTCTTATACCTTAAACTAAAACCTCTACATGAGGAAGGCAATCTTTCCATCTGACACAGTAGAAATGGAAAAAAAGGAATGTTTTCATTTCCTATTACTTGTTGCCCTTAGTGAGCTTCTTAATTTTAGAACCTATGCACATAAAATCTAGCCCCAACCAAGAAAGCATCCCAACAGACCCTAAAGCATCAGCAGAGTAGAGAAATCACTCAGGAGGGGAAATTCTCAGGATGGGAACTAGTCTTCCCTCATGGGCAGTACAGTGAGGACCAACATCAGTTAGGGTGCACTGCTGGATCCTACTTTGATATTATAACTTGGTTTCTCCTGGAGAAACACATAAAAGTTAGACAAGAAGACTAAGAAAATTATCTGTGGAGTTAGCAGGTTCTACTTTTTTCCCCGAGTTTCTCCCTTGGTATCTGTTAGGATAATCTTTTTGTACACTGTGTGAAGATGTGTCTCTGTCCTTCCTCACTGCCTAAGGCAGCTTCTGACTAGTTTAATAAAGAGTTGAATGGCCGATAGCTAGGCAGGAGAGGATAGACAAGACTTCCAGGGAGAGGTAGGAACTCTGGGAAAGAAGACACAGGAGTTTTGCCAGCTAGATGAGAAGGAAGTCGGATGTACAGTACTGAGAAGAGGTAACGAGCCATGTGGCAGACCACAGATTAAAATAAGTGGGTTAATTAAAGTTTTAAGAGTTAGTTGGGAACAAGCCACAGCTGAGTCCAAGCTTTCATAATTAATAAAAAGTCTCTGTGTCATTATTTGGGAGCTGGCTACAGGCATCCTATGCAAAGCTAGCAGGAAACGTAAAGAATGCTCCCTACTAGCAAGAGTAGGTAAAACTTCAATATGCAGGGCAAAGAGCAGCATGATGTACAAGCTTCAAGTAGACTCAGGTTTGGATTCTGCCCTGGCTAGTGGCTTTGTGACTTTGGATTGGACATATTTCAGCTTTGTTCCCTTTGCTGTGCCTCCTGCCAGCGCTGCAGGAGCTAAGACACTGTCTCTGGACTGTGAGCACTTAGGAAGGGTTAGCTGACAAGCAACTGAATAATAAAGACTTCAGCTTTGCCCAGAGAGAGCTGACATTTGTCCTAGGCTTCTGAGAGGTCATCTCTATGCTCTCAGGATGCTGCACTTGACTGGTGTGTTTCTGCTTGCCTGCTTTTCTTAAGGTCAAATCAAAGTCTACTATGGTTAGGATCGGGGAATGGGGGTTGGATCCTGCAGCAAGTCCTTCTGAGGGTCTAGAGACACAAGGGCAAGTAAGTCTTTATGACTATATCCTGGAGCCCAAGTAAGAATTTCAAACTAAAGTACTGGTGAACTTTTGTGGTTGATCATATATTATTCCTATTATAGAAATGCATGTCAAGGAAGTAAAATTGCCCACAATTCCAGAGAGAATATGCATAGAGCTCCTGTTTGGGACATTTCTGGACTTTAGCTCTTTATTAAACCAACCAGAAGGGGTCTTTTAGGGCTCCTGAATTTCTAACTGGTGCCAGAAGTGAGGGCAGTCTTCTAGCTTGTACTTCTTCTGTTAAGTGTCATTTACACATAAAAAAAAGCAGCTCTGTGTGCACTATCTCCTCTCACTCTTGCAATAGTCTCAGATGATGGTCCTGGCCATGGAGAACTGAAGTTTGTAGTAACATGTACAAGGTTGATTAGACAGAAACCCTACAGTTCAGTCAGAAGCCAATCTTGCAATTACAAGGTAGCAGGCTCTTGCTAGGCCACACTCTGTCAAGAAGTAGGCACTAGAACACAAATAATGCTTAATAGAAACATCGCAGAGACACTGAGAAAAGTGCATTACCATCTGATGTAATCTCGCCTTCTTCCATGCTATCAGACATGACAACTTCCTCTTCTGTGTCTTCTTCAAAAGATGAAAGGTCGCTGGTGTGGACAGAGCTAACTGTGATGTCAGTGAGGCCATCTACATCAGAATCCATCAAAGAGCAATCTTAAAGAAGAAAATGAAACAAACAACTGATCATAAGAACACATTCAAAACCTAAGCCCTAAATATTAAAAATTTCCTGCTTTAAATAGATGTCAAAGAAATCAGCTATCAGAAAGGCAGCTATCTTAATAAAATACAAAGGTAAAATAGTAACTTGCAAAAATAACTTTTAATTTGCAATGTAAAAATATGCACAAATGTAAATTTTAAGTAACTGATTATTACTACCTGGTATTTTGAAGATTAGCACATACAGCTTAAGCTGCTTGGAACAGTGTGAATAAATGATAAAACAAATTACAAAGTTTGTAGCTTTTCTTTTAATTTTCTTTGTGAACAGACACATCAGTATAGTAAAGAAATTATAAATATTAATTGCCTCTTTTCCCCCTAGCCCAAATGGGGCCTGATTATTTAGGCTGGCCTGGATTCTGCAATCATCATGTTCAATGCTGGGATTATTGCTGTGTGCCACCATGCCCAGCTTATTACTTTTATAGTTTTACAAGTTTTCAAGTCTGACATGGAAGCATCAAAACAAATCATTAAAATCCAAAGCCAAATGTGACATTGTCCCTGTTCCCCTAAGGAACAGTCTGCTCTTGAAAGAAACATGGACAAGTGCACACACCTTCTCTTGTCCCTTCAGCAGCCCTGGCTCTGCTGTTGATCTTTTCAGAAGGAAGCTTCATGCTCTCTACGTCTTTGTCCTTTGCTTGTTTCTCATCTTTTGCTTTCTGTGTGTCTTCGCTCCTTTTGGAGTGATCAATTTTTTTCTCAGTCTTTTCTTTCTTTTCTTTCTTTCTTTCTCCTTTCTCATTACTATCTGGTTTCTTTTCCCCTTTGTCCACTGATTTATTTTTTTGGTCACTGCCTTCCTGCTGAGCATCCTTACTCAGTAAAAGTAAGCTATTCTCTTTCACATGATTTTTAGTTTCTTCCACTGGACAAGGAAGATCACTAGGTTCTTCTGACTTGGGAGCAATTTCCATGCCCTCGGCTCCAGAATCAGGGGTAGCCTTTTCTTTATCAGCTCCATCCTCTGCGCCTCTCTCTTTGTCAGTGCTGATGTCAGTGCTGGGCTGAGATGAGAGTTTTCTGAGTACTCTCTCACTGGCCTTGGCATTTGACATCTCTGTTGAAGCTCGGGCAGCATTAGCTTCTTGGTTAAGAGAAGTTATGGTTTCTAAGATTGACATGGCATCACTGGCTACATTAGCACTGGGCCCAGGAGCAGGAACACCTTCAAGGAGAAGAGAAGACTTGGAATAAATTCATTCAAAAAGCACACCCATCCACTTCATCTACATAACACACCACTGTTAGAAGCTGGGCAGAAATGCATGTTCCTGTAGGTTTTCAGGTACAGCGCTGGCATACATACTCACAAATTTCAATCTCCTGAGTACAGTGTCTTATAGGAAGGGCACCAACACATCTGAGAAAATTCTAGTTGTGAGAAGAATGTCTTCACTAATTTTTTTCAGTTACTTCCTCTCTTACAGTGATCATGCACACATAAACTCGTTATTATTAAAGTGCTTTCTAAAATTAATTTCAAAAAAGAAATGTCATGCCAGTTGACGAATCTGAGTAATATTGAAGGTACATATAATTTCACTTGAGCAGCTAAATGGAGCAAGGTGTTGAAGAACCAAATATCCCTAGGTAGGCAATCAGATCAAGGAGAGCACAGCAACTGACAAGAGTAAAACCAAAGCACCTTGGGTAATGACGGAAGAGTCCAGCTTCTCATCATCAGGAGCTGTGCTGCCAGTCGCTTCCTCCTTGTGATTCAGTGTGGCCAGAAACTCATGCACAGCCTTTTCCACCTGAGGCCTGAACGTGTGGTTGATCTTTGGATCCACAACCTGAGAAATAATTCGGTCGATACCAGACTCCAGCATTCCTGATCTGAAACACAGGTAATTCACAGAAAGGAAAAGAAATAATTTATATTATTTGCATAAAATATTTTAAATAAAATAGTATATACTATAGATATGTTCCACCTTCAATAGTCTATTTGGGCAGTTTAATACAGTAGTGGTTTTAGGTATGCTATACTACAAAGACATTTGTAAACGATCCACCAATGCATCACTGGTGGAAAAACTAACACATATAAAAGGCCTTTGAAGTTGCTTCAGCACTGCAGAACACAAGAGAGGTGGTGCTTCTCTCAGCCTCCATCCCTGGAACACAAGAGCACCTCACGACTGATGAGTTCCAGGCCTAAAGTAAATCTCTCAATGTTGAAACTTTCTTTTTTTAAAAATAGAAAATATAAACTTTTTTTATAAGTCTTAGAGTTTCCAGTTAAAGTGAAGAATATACACAAAGTATAATTTCATCAAATTAAGAAACAAGAAACAAGGAAAACAAAAATAAAACTCAAGATGTCTGGCTTTCTTTTTATTACCTTCCTGCTATAAAACAGGATGATTTAGTCATTCAAGAGGTAGGTTATGAATGCCTTCTACATAAAAGGCACCATGCTGGCCACCAGGCAGCTACAGACCAGACCTGGGCCCTGGACACTGGTTAAAGATACAGAGACAACTAAAATACAAGAAGCTAGGCATGAACTCACACCATGTCCTGAGAGAGAAGAGTAAGGGATTATTGGCTATGTCCAAGATAATTTGGGACACTCCACTAAGAGAAGACATCTGAGCTGAGTCTTGATTTGTATAGAAGAGGAAGGAAGGAAAGGGGCTCCACGTTAAAGAAACATCACAGAAGGCAGACAGAGGAGTGACAAGGACAGAAGCAGCACTTCTTGTAAAATGACACCTGAGCACAATAGATTTAAGAACATGTTATTATTAAGAACATTAGAATGCACCAGGAGGAATCAAAGACCCAGGACAGCACTGGGAGACTGAGGTATTAGTCACCTCCTGCTTCTTGGCCTCCATCTTTAGGGATAGAATAGGAAAGGAGTTGGTCCTGAAACTGTCAAATGCTGTTCCCGAGAGTACCTGTCTGAAGTGAGGGTGGACTGGATTTTCAATTCCTAAGGCACTTTGCAGCCATGTGGTACTATAATTCTATTTATGTGGGACATAAAGAAAAATGAGCTGACATGCAACAAAGTAGGTTACCTGCCTTTAAAGTTCCAAGATTAAAAAACAGAACACAAACCTTGAAAACAGTGCTGTATCTTAAAGGTGTCCTTTTTGTCCCCTTAAAGGTGACTTGCAAATGTAGCAGAAAGAATCATTAAAAAGTTCTGCTGTAAGGCATAACTACAAAGGCACAAAATGAAAGAATAAACCCACTGAACCTAAAAATACTGCTTCAGTTGCCTTCTCTGTTTGCCTATGTTTTGGCTTCTTGTCCTGTAAGCAAAATACTCCTAAATGTAGTCTTCCTTCCCACGGAGATCAGCTCTGATCTTACATAAAAATTCGGTCCAGAGGTACTGATCCACTGCTCTTTGTAGGCTCCCTGCCTTGGGTCATTCCCTAGCTGCTTCCTCAGACAGGAAAGTCTCAGCTCTAGGTCCATAGGTAAAGACAAATGCTGACAATAGATATGTTCCTGGTTAAAGTTACTTTGCTGCAGGCCTGGCAGTACATGTCTATAATACCAGCTACTTAGGAGGCTGAGGCAGGATAGTCACAAGCTTACTACCTGCCTGAGCAACAGGGAAAACTCAGGGTAAGAGTTCAAGACCAGCCCGGGTATTTAGAGAACTTTTCTCAAAATAAAAAGAAAATAAAAGAGGTCAGGTATGACCTGAAGTCAGGTATGGTGGTAGTTCCTGTAATTCTAGCACTCTAGTTCCAGGCCAGTCTAGGCTACATACAGACTTTGAGACCCATGACTACATACTGAGACCCTTTAAAAAGAAGTAACTCAGTGACAGAGTGCTTATTTTGCATTTATGAAAACCTAGATCCAACCCTTAGTACTGGAAAAAAAAAAGTAAATACATAAATCAAATCAAGTCCTTCTCTTTTAAAATTCTGTCAAGGTCATTACAGAAAGCTATCCAGCATTTTCAGATTCTGCATTGTAAATGAATACGTAAGCAGAATAAAAATTTCCTTCCTCCTGAATCAAAAGATAAGCGACTATGTTGATCCGTCTTAAGTTGCTACACAAATGGCAACTGCAATGTCTTAACCTTAGTCAATCAGCTGAGTATTTTCTCCAGTGTGTTTATGAAAACCTGCTTCAGATTAGTTATTTCTATAGCTAGTCCATCCATACAGGATTCATTTGCATGCAACTAAAGAATCCTTTTCTAAGCCAGATGTAATGATGCACGCTTTCAATCCTGGCACTCAGGAGGCAGGGGCAGGCAGAGCTCTGAGTTCGAATCCAGCCAGGTCTACAGAGTGAGGTTGAGGATAGCCAGAGTTACATAGTGAGACCCTGTCTCAAAAAAACCCCACAAAAAACAAAAAAACCACAAACAAAATAAAACAAATCCTTCTCTAGGGAAAAGGAAAACTTTAATATGTTACTATCACTAACATAAAACTTTGCAAATGGGGCAAGCAAGATATTTCAGGGGTTAAAAGCACTTACTGTACAAACCCAATGACCTGAGTTCAATTCCTGGATTCCATAGTAGAAGGAGAGAACTTACTCCCAAAGTTTTTCTTTGAGCTCCATAACCAGAGGATAACAAGAGGAAAATTTACAGAAATCTTAGGGGAGTAGCAGCTAAGTTAACCAGAATACAGCCGTTCTCCTTCTCAGTCTCCAGTCTAGAGGAAGCCAGCACCAGTGTTCACCACTGCCATAATCATTGGCTTCCTTACCTTTTACCAGGCATGAAAATGTGGTAAAGATGTCTGTTATTGGTATTAGGATTGTAAATGATTTTTACATTTCTCTTTCCTTTGCCTAAAATAAAATAAATGACAGCTTCCTCATCTTACAGATTTTGAACACCAAAGTATACATGAAACTTCAGAAAACCAGTCTTCTGCTTGAGACTCTCAGCATGAGACAATAAGATAGTGCAAGATTTGTAGCATCCTGTGGCCTGGATCAGCACAAAGGATGCCAGAGCCTTCTAAACAGATGGTAATGAAGCAATGCAATCATTTGTGAGAAGGGCAGCAGCTAGGAAGCGTTGAAAGGGAGCCCCGGATTATCAGCAGCACTGCATATAAATGTGCCCCCGCCCCCACTCCAGCTCTCACTGCGGTGCTGCTCTGCTCACTGTTCTACTGAAGGCCTTTGTGGAAAGAAGGGGCCTTCTTGCCCTGCCACTCAATAGACTCCTTCTAGCATCTTCTTTTCAGGAAACAGCTTTGACTTTTTACCAACAGGTGGTATTAAGCAGCCTTCCGATGGCATCGTTTGATCTCACCTGGACTCTTTTACAGGTTCTCAAACAGCTTTTAAAAGATAGACAACAAAGCTGGTGCTATTTCCTTTTCTTATACACAGGGAGACACAGTCTAAGCTCCCAGGCTCCAGGTTTCTAGTATTACCTGGGGCTAAATGGACTTTTTAGTGAATTTTTATTTCTGGGGCTTGGAACTATCACACTACATAGGCTTGAGTTAGACTGCTCACCTGTTTAAAGCCATATTTTATAAATGTTCTTGAGTATAAATATTTGTCAAAGCAGGAAGACTAGGCACTCTTTAAACAACTGGGATAGAAAGTCTTTTTGTCTTAGCAAATATTTATATTCAAAAACAAGTAAAAGATTGTAAATCAAGTTTGTCCCTTTTTAAAAGTAAATATTCCAGACTTTTTCAAATATTGCAGCTTTTATTCTTTGTTTCTTATGCTGATGCAGAAATGACCAGACAGATCAAACGTATTTTCTTTTGGCCACATACTACATATTTAGAAAACAAAACACCTTCAAACAAGCAATTTTTTTTTTTTAAATTTCAGGGTTCTGTCATGTTCTGTTTACTAAACAAAAAAACTGTTATGAGTATAACTGTCTAGGACATCATAGCATTTGCATCTATTAATATTTACATAGAGACTTTTCTTGGATAGATTTTCTCAAGATATGCCACTACAAGGAGCTAAAATTTATAGGAGAAATATGAAATGATGAGGCCATACTCCAAAATTATACTAGACCACGGCACATCAACATTCCAAAACTACCATCAGGAGAATGTACTTCTGTTTGCTTTCAGACAAAGTAAGTAGCAGCATGTTAAATTGAACCTGTGCACTCCACTCAGACTTACTTCAGAACTTGCTGTCGGATATTGTTTCTCAGTTGGTTCTTATTAAGGTGCGGACTCCATGTATGAGTTGCCAAGTGGTTTGCAACAAAGTTGTCAACTCTCTGCCTCAGATTCTGATAGGCAGGCTAAAAGGAAGAAAAAAAAACCATAAATGCTAGAAACCTTTAATTCATACAATATTGATAACTGGTTCAATAATTTTAGTACATTTAATAGGCCTAAGGTTTCTTACAGTGTCGATGGGAAGTTTCTCAGTTATAACTTTCAAATACTGCCTATTTTGTCTAAGACAAGCTGTTTGGAAATAAAGTAAGATAGAGAAAACAAATTTTTTTTGTAGACAAAAGAGGAGAAACAAGACACAAATGTTAATGTTGGGGGATTGGAAACAAAGAAAGGCAGCAAAGCCCAAGAAAGAAGTCTTGAGTGATAATGTGGCATTTGACCTGGAAAATTGGTTTCAAAGTTGCATGATGTAACTAGGGAGGAGACTGGCCTTCTTTGTGGCCAGAGCCAACAACAGAAGAAAGTAATAATGGGACTAGAAAACTGTAAGGTCAGAAGCATTGGGACCATATACTGGTAGTCTTATTTAGTAGCTGAAGGGGGCACAAGGGGCAACAGGAATGAAGACACAGACTGGGACCTGGTGCTGGCACAAGGAGGTTGGAGAGTGGGAATTCATTATACATATGAGCACAGGGATTCACTAGCTGAGCATAAACAGATACACGACTCACCTGGCAAAGTATGCAATAATTAAAATAATGGAAGTCTGTGATGGTAAGATAGGAGGTAAAAGTTATGGACTCAAGGGAAATTACTCAGGGACAGACCACTGAACTATAATCCGAATCTGATGTAAAAGTAGTTCTCAAGCAGGAGTGATTTTAAACTCTCTTCCTGAAAGCAAGCATTTGGTAATGTCTAAAGCATTTTAGATCTTAACTGAGGAGGAGAGGGCAAGGATGCTATTGAATATTCTACACAGCTCAGGACAGATCCTACAGGAACTAATCAGCTCAAAAGGTGCACAGTGTCCAAGGCTTAGAACCCCTATCTCCGCATCCCCCCCAAAAAAGAAGGAAGAGGAGGAGGATGAAAATGAAATCAAGTCATCCCTATTCAAGAAATGGTTCTGAGGGTGGTGGTGGTGCACACCTCTAATCCCAGCACTTTGAAGGCAGAGGCAGGTGGATCTCTGACTTCGAGGTTAGCCTGGTCTACAGAACAAATTCCAGGACACCTAGGGCTACAAAGAGAAACCATCTCAAAAAAAAAAAAAAAAAAGACAAAAAGGAAAGAAAGAAATGGTTCCGAGTTAGTGCCTCAGTCAGTCCTGTTACCTACTCATTCAGGGTTATCTTTCCTCTCTCTGTCTTTTTTTCCTTCAATATAGGTGGGTGACCTAGAATGATTTTAAGAAAAAGAGCACAGTATCACCCTGTGCCACTTCTCCCTCTCTCCTTTAAAAGCATATATCCCAGCAACTAATTTCCATATACCCACTCCCTCTACCTGTCCATCTGACAAAGCTCTCACCTTCAGAGTTTATCCTAACACAGTCATTCTGACATCCAGTGCAGGCTTATTATACAGCCATTCTTTGACAGTTCCTGCCATCTTCTATACATACCACCATTCAACAATTCTTGCAGGGCACTGTATTTTGCAAAAGCAGAAATTCTTATCTCCTTTGCAGTGTAGCCCTGCTCTTGTCCACACTGCTTGGCAGATAAGTAATTAAAACGCTGTCCTCCAATAACTAGGTACCTACCTTGCAACAGAATTGAAGATCCTAGCCTTATGAGATGCTCTTTTATCACTTCCAATTTCCAACTCTTGCTGTTGTCTACTTTCTCTTTCCCAAGGAAGTCGCCCAATTATTTATTTATGGCCTTCTCCACTTAGTCATGAAATTTTCAACATGAAAATTTCTTTCTCCCTAACATTTATAATGTATATTTCTTCTTTTAACAAGTGTTTATTAGACTTGAATATATTTAGTTTTTTAGTCCCCTCAAAATAAATTCAAATTTCAACTTCCCCCAAAGGAAAAATTTTCTTTTTTTCTAAGTTTTTCCATTAGCAGAGCATGATAGTACATGTCTGTAATCTCAGCAATTGCAACACTGAGGCAGGAGGATGGCAATTTCAAGGTCTACTTGGGCTACACACTGAATTCAAGGCTAGCCTGTGCTACATGGCAGATCCTGCCTTAAATTTAAAATCAACAAGTTCTTCTGCTAAGCAAAGTCTGCATATGCCACCAGAAGCTCCAGCATCAGAGGGTGTTCAGAACCTATTTCTACTACTCTTTCCCCGATGCTCCAAGGCGTCTCATTTCCTGATATTCCTGCCTACCCAAGCCCAACTCACATCCATCTTCTAAGAAAGTACGTTAAATGTTCGAAAGTTAGGGTCATCAAAACATTTGTCCAAAGTAGATCATGAATTATCACTTCATCTAAAATATAAGTCAGATCATGACCCTTTGCTCAAACTCACTACTAATTTCTCAGTACTAGAAATCCCCCAAACAATTATGTTGAGATCCAAAATTTACTAGACTGTATTTTATGGCTCCAGGAGTGGCAGTAGACATTGGTACATCTCATCCTCGTGTAGATACACTGAGGTGGACACTCTGTTCTTGGACAGCACCTGGAAGCTATCAAGTGTCTTGATTCTTACACATGTATGACTGACTGACTGTTAACAGCCTATGCACTACATGTAAGACTTTTAGGTAGAAAGCAGGACAGTCTTTTGGGTTCAATTGTGAAGAATATCAGACTTCATGAGTGGCAGATGAGATTCAAGAGTTCCATTAAAGTGATAGTCCTTTGTATGAATAGGGATTATTATTCTCTGTGTTGGCCTACTCATTGTAATGTTATAAATGTTACATTCTTAAGTAGTATTCTTTTTCTTTTTATATATTAGAAAAAATAGAAATGTGACTTAATTACAAATATTTTAAATTAAAACCAACACAATTGTTATCTAAGGGAGAGGAAGGGAAGAGAGGGCTAGAAGGGAGGAGAAAGTCAAGAACGGAAGGGAAGAGAAACTGAGTGATTATGGAAAGTTCCAGTAACTATGCCCTCCTGTGCCCACTCTCTGAGAAGAAGCTGTCATTTCAGTTCTGCTCCTCTCTAGCTTCAAGCTTCTCTTTCCTAGAGAAGAATGTTCGGCGGACCTCAGCCCTCTATCCAGAGCATGAGGTTGAACCACATGAAATTGCCTCTAGTCAACTACTGTGAACTACTGAACACAGCACTTTAATGTGTGTATTTAAAGAGAAGGGCCTAGTTTTTCTTAGACTGTCATACCAACTTCTCTTCTTTCCCCCAAGGAACATTTTAATAATCTACTTTTGAGAGTTTTGGCAGGGATACTACAGACACACAGTAGTAACAATTAATGGGGATGGGATAAATAAAAGGTTGAGTTGGAACGACTGCACCTCCTTCATCAGTATATTAAAACTTAACTTTTATATTCAATATACACAATGACAAAACAGACACTCAGGTTTCTGAGAACATCAAAGTGTAATACCCACTTGCTGCTTGTAAACAACTAGCTTTATATGGGGAAATATTTACCTAACCATGCCTAATATTTTCTCATCAAAATATTTTTCAAAAAGCAATAGCAATGACTTTAAAATATGGCCATGATAGTCCCTAAGTAAAATAAGATTATATTTCCTACACACAGCCCAATAAACTAAAGTCCCTGTGAATAAAACCTCTAACACCTTAGAAAGGCTAAGGGAATAGGTCCAACACCAGAGTCCTTGAAGGAGAAGATTTTTTTTTAGGTACTTAGGAGGAATTTCTCTAGAGGAGATGGCAGAACAGTGAGCAGTCGACCTCAAAGCTGAGGATTTGCAGGTGCTATAAACACCCGAATTTTAAGGGAACCAGGTTCTTCAGACCTGCCAGTCTGAAAAAAACTTTCATCTTCATAGGTCCAATCAAATGGACCCACCCACTTCAAAGCAAAACCAAATACATACACTAAACCAAATGCAAGCCGCAAGAAGCCCACACTAGGAACCAACACCTCTCCCGTCACCTGCTTCCAGACACACTTCCCTAGCTTTTCACCAACTTCACTGACTGCTCCTTCCTGCACCCTCGGTTCACTCCGTTAAAGCCCCTTTCTGGGACAGTGCCGGGTTCCTCCCTTCCCCTTCTTTTTGGATAGGGAACCTTGTTGCTGGCTCTTGGCTTACCGTGCTCACTCTCCTAACGCACCCCCCCCTCCATCCCGTTCTTCTTCCACTTCAGCATTTGCTGTCATGTCTCCTCCACGCTTTCCCCACTGAACGGCTCCATTCTCTCTACCTCCATCTCTCTCTGCCTCTTCTCATCTTAGCAAACTGCCTTGACCTAACTACTAAATCAGGCAGTCACTGCTAGAGATCAAACGACAGTCCTATCTCCCAAGCCACTTTTTTGTCTGCCCAGGTTTGCCCCCCAACATCCTGCAAAACACATTGCAAATCACTCCATGACCACATTACGACTTATGCAAACGCCAAATTTGTGGCTTTTTACAACCGAAGAAACTTTAGGAGGGCAAAAACCAACTTGGGTGCAAAGTTAATAGAGCGATAAATCACGAGAAATAAGAATGAACATTAAACCGAGTCCCGTTTTCCCTAGTGCTTCCAAACCAGTTTCCCTAGGAACAATGACTCGGTCTTGCTTACCACCGCCGTGAAATTGTAGAGGCCAAGCAGTGCCTGGCACACAGTAGGTATTCAAGAAACACTAGCCTACGAAAGGAACACAAGGGCACGGGGATGAATGAACATTGCAAGCCTTGCCGAGTGCATGGCACACCGCTGCAGGTCAGGAAAAAGGAAGCGGCTGCAAAGGGAGCCCTGTGAGCCAGACAGTCGCGAGGGTCCGGTCTGGGGAAGCCGCCCCTCCGAGCACGCGGGACCCCGCTCCCCGCGCCGCCCGCCGTCCCAGCCCCGAACCTTGGTGTCCACGTCCGCCAAGCAGTCCCTGCGGAACTGGTCGAAGAGCCCCTGGCTCTTGAGGTGGTTCACGATCATGGCAACGAGCTGCGGGTCCCCGGCGCCGGCACCCGCGCCGCCCGGCCCGCTCGCTCCGGGGCCAGCCCCGGGGCCCGGCGGCGGCGGTGGAGGCTGTGGCTGCGGCGGCGGCGGCGGCGGCGCGGGCGGCGGAGGCTGCGGCTGCGGGTTGGTGGCCATGGCGGCCCGGGCCGTGGAGCGCGCGAGCCCAGGCGGGCAGGCGCTCCGGGGGAGGCGACTACACAGGTCCCGCCGCCTGAGGGAAGCCAACGGGATGTTGTTACGGAACCAGCGGATCTAGAACAACCCCGGAAGTGAAAAGGAACTGAGGGAAAGGAGGAAAAGGCGGTGACTGCCGCAACTATGGTCTGGCTACGGGGGCCGCCATGGTCCAATTCCCGCCGCCTGGAGGCGTGAGCGCCCTCGCGAGGCTGAGCGGGGCTGGAACTGGCTGTGGTGGCGTCCGCCGCTGGAAGGCAGGGCAGCTGAGCGCTGGGTCGGAGCGGAGCGCTGGTTGGGAGCTTAAGCCTGCCTGCATGGCACCTTCAGGGTCTGCACAGAGTAGACAGGAGGAGGGAGGGGTTGCCCTAGTTTTACCTGTTTGTCTGCCGGCCCCACGGCACTTGCTCCTTTTTCTCCGGGTGGTGGAAACCCGTAGGCATTTATAGTGCGAACCGTTCGTGGGACTGCGGGAGAACTCTCGGGAGTCTAGGATTCTGTTTCTTTCCAGAAGGATAACTTCAGGGTCTTCGCTTTTCTCTTCCACCCACCCATCCCATTTTCCCGTTGACATCCCTTGCTACTCTTCTGGTGTGGTTGCCTCCCTTGCACTAACCTAGCGGCCTCCCATTACTGTCTCTTAAGGCAGAATTTTAGCTACGAGGGTTTTGCTGCTCGGTATGGTAATAGTGGGTGAAGCTTATGTAGCATTGTGTCTCAGGCATGGAATGTACTCACGATAAGGAGTTTAGTCATTGGAAGACACTTAAAACTAGGTCTTTGTATATTCTGGCTTTTTTTTTTTGTCAACTTGACACAAGCTAGAGTCATCTGTGAGGAGGACACCTCAGTTGAGAAAAGTGCCCCCATAAGATCTGGCTGTAGGCAAGCCTGTGGGGCGTTTTCTTAATTATGATTGATGTAGGAGGGCCCCAGTCAATTGTGGGTGGGGATATCCATGGGCTGGTGGTTTTGGGTTCTATAAGGAAGCAGGCTGATTGCAAGCAAGCCAGTAAGCAGCACTCCTCCATGGCTTTTGCGTCAGCTCCTGCCTCCAGATTCTTGCCCTGTGAGTTCCTGTCCTGACTTCCCTTGATGATGATGAACAGTGATGTAGAAGTGCAAGTGAAATAACCCAATCCCCACCAAGTTGCTTTTGGACATGGCGTTTCATCACAGCAATAGTAACCCTAACTAGGACACTCTACTAATTTCAGTTTGCATATCAGGAAACGATGTAATTATTTCGTTATTTATTATTGCCTGTCCTGGGGCCGAGTCTTTAAAGCTGTTCTTAAAATTGTTCTTAAAGCTGAGCAGTGGTGGACCATGCCTTTAATCTCAGCACTTGGGAGGCAGAGGCAGGCAGATCTCTGAGTTTGAGGCCAGCTTGGGCTACACAGAGAAACCCTGCCTAAAAAAACAAAACAAAACAAACAAACAAAACCAAACCCAATCAAAACAAAACAAAAAACCTTAAAAAAAGATCAGTCAAGTTTAAATCGGTATAAAGTATAATTTCATTTCTTTCTTTTTCCTTTCCTTTTCTTTTTTGTTTTGAAACTAGGTCTAGCTATGTAGGTTTCACTGGCTTTGAACTCACTGTGTGGGTCCACTTGGCTCTACATCCTGAGTGCTGGGACTAAGGATGTGTATACCATTTGAAAATGTAATCCATTTTCAAAATAAATTTTGGTAACAGGATGAGATTATAACTTGTATTTCCTTAGTGTACCAACAGTGCAATCCAATATGTTGTTAAGTGTATGTTATCAAGTGTGTATATAATATGAAAAGACTTAGTGTTTATTTGGTATGTATATATATAATTTATACAACTATTCTGAAATAGCTAAGTGAGAATCATCCATAAAACTGGAAAACTTGCCAGGTAATGGTGGTGCATGCCTTTAATCCTAGCACTCTGGAGGCAGAGGCAGGTGGATCTCTGTGAGTTCGAGGTCAGCCTAGGCTACAAAGTGAGTTCCAGGAAAGGTGCAAAGCTACACAGAAAAACCCTGTCTCGAAAACAAAACAAAACAAAAAACAAACAAAACCAAACCAAACCTGAAAAACTTAACAAATTTAATTAGGCACAATTACTAATCTTTAAAGATTAATTAAAAAAAGGTATTTGCTGCTAAAAGAATTTGTTTAGTGGCTAATAAATAATATTATTTATATAATATATATAAAAGGTCCTGAGCCTTTTTCAAAATGTTTGAAGGTATGAATTGATAATAATTTAGAAAATTCACAACTGATATCCTAAAATATGTGGTGGTTGGCTTGTTGAAGAAATCTAACAAGTAGCATGTTTGTACACGGGAGTTCCAGTTATACTGATTGCACACACTAGATACAATGTAGCTTGCGCAATACCATAGCCTTGAAAAACCTCCCAGATACATTGAAAAGAATTCAGGTCACTGATCTGTATTGTTGGCCTCTTTCAAAAGCACTTTTCTTTCTGTTTGAGGACAGAGTCTAGGGATGAATATTGCAATTACATGGAGAAAAGGGAAGGGGGGCACATTAACAGTTTTTACTTTCAGAAATCTTTTTAAAGTAGTGTTTCTTGCCAGTGACCTCTTTTGCTTTGTTTGCTCTGGATTATTTCCTTAGAAATGATAATATAATTTTGACCATAGTGAGTGCAAAAAAAAACATGGCGTCTCCCGCTCCCCGCCCCCACACGTGAACACTGTGAGCAGCCACTCTGTGAACAGCTTCTGTGAGAACACTGAAGGCACAAAGATACATTATTTGCCTTTCCAAGGTAAGTGCACCTGTTGCAGCCATTTCTCTGTTTCTGTGGCAATATGAAGCAACCCATGAAGGTGTACCTACCCTTGTGCAGGCACTTTGCAGATTAGTTTGATCTTCTATATGACCCAGCCATATCATTCCTTGGCACATACCCACTGGAGTCTACAGCTTACAGAGACACTCTCACAACCACGTTTATTGCAGCTCTATTCACAACAGCTAGGAAATCGGCCAACAGGCCCGTCAATTGACACTTGGTAAAAGATGTTGTCTTGGTCGTTGTTCTATTACTGTGAAGAGACACCATGACCACAGCAACTCTTATTAAGTATTTCATTGGGGCTTGCTTACAGTTTCAGAGGTTTAGTCCATTATCATCACGGTTGAGAGCATGGCAGCAAGCAGGCAGGCATGGTGCTGGAGAAGTAGCTGAGAGTTCTACATCTCAATCTGCAGGCCTCAGGGAGACAGAGCCACTGGGCCTGGCTTGAGCTTTTGAAACCCAAAGCCCACCTCTAGTGACATACTTCCTCCAACAAGGCCACACCTCCTAATCTTTCTTAAATATTGCCACTCCCTGATCACTAAGCATTCAAATATATGGGGGTCATTCTTATTCAAATGTGATGTGATGCATATACATAATAGGATGTTATGTAACTTCAAAGAAAAATGAAATTATAAAATTTGCAAGAAAATGCATGAAACTGGAAAATACTGTACAGAGCCAGTTGACCTGGGCTCAGAAAGACAAATGTTACATGGTTTCTTTCATAATGTAGGTTCCATTTTACTTTTTTGTGTGCTCATTTTGGAGTACCCTGGGAATCCAAGAAACTAAAAATGGACAGTATGTGTGGGATGCTTTATAGTGGGGTAGATAGTACTATGTAGGTTACAGGAGGATAGAGAGCAGGTGTATTGAGGGTGAGAAGGGTCAAATGAGGAGGAATGGTAGGGATGGAGGAGACAAAAAGGATAAAGGGTGTCAAGTCAAAGGAAGACAGCTAGGTAACCTACTGTGGTAACCCAGTTAAAAAACATAGAAGTGCTGGGTATAGTGGCACATTTAATCCCACATTTAATCCCAGCACTCAGAGGCAGGTGGATCTCTATGAGTTTAAGACAAGCCTGGTTTACATTCTACATAGTGAGTCCCAGTCCCAGGGTATGCAGTTAGACACTGTCTCAAAACAAAATAAAAGAGAACAAAACACAAAAGAGAGTTCTAAAGCAGATACCTCATTTATGTGCTATTAGTATTGTTTAGCTTCCCCCCTGACACCCCAACTGTACTAGGGGATACTTTGAAAACTCACTTTAATTGGGGAACATGGATTCTTAGGATATAGTCTGTTAGGTTACAAGTTCCCTAGCTTTTGAAATACCATTTTTCTCTATATGCATTAACTATGGTCATGACTTCCATGGCCATTTGAATAAAAATAGCCCCCAAAAGCTTATAGGGAGTGGCATCATTAAGAAATATGGCCTTGTTGGAGTAGGTGCAGCCTTGTTGGAGGAAGTGTGTCACTAGAAGCAGGCTTTGAGGTTTCAGATGCTCAAGCCAGGTCCAGTGTTTCACTTTGTTTTCCTCCTGCCTGCCGATCCAGATGTAGAACTCTCAGCTTCTCTCCAGCACCATCCCTGTCTGCATGCCACCATGCTTCCAGCCATGATGACAATGGACTAAACCTCTGAACTGTAAGCCAGGCCCCAATGAAATGTTTTCCTTTATAAGAATTGGTGTGGTCACCTAGCTTTTGGGAACCTGTTCCCATGTTGGATTACCTTGTCCAGCCTTTATGCAGGGGAAGGAGCTTAGCCCTACCTCAGCTTGATAAGCCATGCTTTGCTTAAGCCCATGGGAGGCCTGCCCCTTTCTGAATTGGAATGGGGGAGGAGTGGATAGGAAGGGAGTAGATGGGAATCAGGGGAGGGAATGAGAGGAGAGGAGGGAGGGGAAACTGTGATTGGTATGTAAAATAAATGAAAAAAATGTTAAGTAAATAAAATAAAATTAAAAAAAAGAATTGCTGTGGTCATAGTGTCTCTTCACAGCAATTGAAACCCTAAGACACCTTCCTTTTAAAGACATGTTTTTATTGATTTAAGTAAGTTCAGTTTGTTCTAACATTTCTAGTTCAACATTTCTACCTCATAGAGTTCACATGAATTTCACCAATTTTGACAAGCCTACCATCAACAAGAAGTGTAAGCATTGAATATTATCTAGGAATGTGTTGTATTTTACTATTTCTAAAATCAATAGCAATATAGTAATCCCATTGGTTGGACCTAGTTACTATTATTATCATCTTAGTCTTAAGGGTTTTGTGTCTGAAATCAGGGTATCCCCATGATCAAGCTTTGTACTGGAAGATTTAAAATCTACCAATTTAAAAGCAAGTGTTTTAAAATTCTGAACAGTGAGAGAATCCATTTAATGAGGATAGTGAGACTATTTCAAATCTTTTAAACATGAACGTTTGAATCAAATAAAGAAGCCTGGACCATAAAATCATGGCTGTTGAGAGAATATAATATCCTCAGTTACAGCTTCATTGCATCAAATGTCAGCAGTACTCTTGTCAGTAGGAAACTATATAAAGCCAAATTCCAAATGTCTTGGACAGTTTTTTGAAGATTTAAATATAAAAGTATCCCTCTGTCAGATGTGGGGTTGGTGAAGACCTTTTCCCATTCTGTAGGCTGTCGCTTTGCCTTGTTGACCGTATCCTTTGCTCTACAAAAGCTTCTCAGTTTCAAGAGGTCCCATTGATTGATTGTTTCTCTCAGTATCTGTGCTACTGGTGTTCTATTTAGGAAGTGATCTCCTATGCCAATGCGTTCAAGACTACTTCCTACTTTCTCTTCTAGCAGGTTCAGAGTAGCTGGATTTATGTTGAGGTCCTTGATCCACTTGGACTTAAGTTTTGTGCACAGTGATAGATATGGATCTATTTGCAGCCTTCTACATGTTGATATCCAGTTATGCCAGCACCATTTGTTGAAGATGCCCTAATCATCAGGGAAATGCAAATCAAAACAACTCTCAGATACCACCTTATGCCTGTCAGAATGGCTAAGATCAAAAACACTGAAGACACCTTATGCTGGAGAGGATGTGGAGCTAGGGGAACTCTCCTCCACTGCTGGTGGGAATACAAGCTTGTGCAACCACTTTGGAAATCAATATGGCGTTTTCTTAGAAAATTGGGAATCCATCTCCCCCAAGATCCAGCTATACCACTCTTGGGCATATACCCAAGGAATGCTCAATCATACCACAAGAGCACTTGTTCAGCTATGTTCATATCAGCATTGTTTGTAATAGCCAGAACATGGAAACAACCTAGATGCCCTTCAACTGAAGAATGGATAAACAAAAGGTGATACATATGCACAATAGAATACTACTCAGCAGAGAAAAACAATGACACCATGAGGTTTGCAGGCAAATGGATGGATGTAGATGTATCCAACCTTCCCATCAAACAATAAACACAGAACCAATGCAAAGAAGAAAGCCAAGAGGTCAGAGCCAAGAGCCAAAACCTTACCCTTCCTCCTGCGGTGGTCCTACCTCTCCGAACCAGAGCTACCCCTGTGTTAAAGTCTTTATATAGAGTTCCTGTCCTGCCTTCTCATTGGTTGTAAACCCAACCACATGACCGCCTCCTCACAGCCTGTCTGTATAGGCCTCCAGGTTTTCCATGATTGGTATTAAGATTAAAGGCATGTGTATCCAATAATGGCTGTATCCCTGAACACACAGAGACTTACCTAGCTCTGCCTACTAAGTGCTGGAATTACAAGCGTACGCTACCACTGCCCTGCTTTCCTATGGCTTGCTAATAGCTCTGACCCCCGGGCAACTTTATTTATTAACATACAAATAACATTTTAATACAAATAAAATATCACCATATTTCCCCTTTTCTATTTTAATAAAAAGGAAAAAAAAGAAAAAGCTTATAACTAATATAAGAAAAACTATATACAAAAGGACAATAACTATATACAATATATACAAGTAATAAATACCTAAACAATGTCTAGTCCATTTGTATTTGACAAATTCAGAGAAAATAATTTCATTATCTATCCTATTTTGGTAAGTCCAAAATGTATCCTAATTAATCTTCAACTATAACTAACTAACCTTCAACTATAACTAACTAATCTTCAACTCCCTCAGAGACCCAAGAAGGAAATAATATTAGCTAACAAAAATAAAAACAGGAAGTGCACATAAGCAACCTCCAAAAAATTTGTGAGTTGACAGAAACAGACAGCTGTCTGGACAGTCACCTGAGGTTTCTCCGAAGTGCTGGGGCATCATCTTCAGCCTATAGGCCCAGCATATCCGACAGACTCATTTGTGAAGCAGGATGTACACAAGGTCAACAGTTCAACCTCACATTGAGTGAGAGTAGTCCATGTACCAGAAACACCTGAATTCCACCAGTGTCATGTCATGATTCAGGATTTCAAATTCTGGAAATTGCTGATGGTTTTCCAACTCAGCTGTCCATTCTTCCTGGCTGTGTATATATGGCTTCATCTCAGCATCCCATTCTTCTCCATATCCCTCCATCAAATGCCAGTCTACTATTGAGAGGCGTGAGCTTAGTTACTCTTCAAGAATAACTGTTTCAGCTGCTGTTCCATTGCACATCAGAGGCCATCGGCCCACTGCCTGTTCAGCTGCCTTCGAAGAAAAGGGCACTGTACCTTTTTCGAATTGCGAAGGCCACTTCAGGGATGGTGCCATATTGTCCTGGCCTCTGAAGATGCCTTTTGATAAAGCCATAACCACACTTGTTTTGGCAAGAATCAGTAATCCTTTGTTTTATGTCCTGTTTGTCCATTTTGTCCTGTTGATTCGAGGATACTTTGTTGTCCAGTGGCTAACTTTTGCCACAATGAAAGTTAACTCCATATGCAGTTTCTTCAATGCCCATATTTTCTCTGAAGTAGATTGGTACTGCCAGGAGCCGACATGTCTCATAGTCATAACAAAAAAGAAAAATTTTCTAAGTTATTAAAACATTTTAAATGCCATATTCTGTAGATCTCTGAAGGGTTTGAAGATAACCTGTCTATCTAAAATATATCTACTCAATCTTGAAAACATACCTAATATAACTACAAGTTCTATTATAATATCTAACTACTAACTTTCATTTCTTTATATCCTAATAGTTGGTAATAACATTCAAGGATCAGAAAATTGCATTACATTGTTAGATGAACGGTACAATTAGAAAAATATATATAACATTTTCTAACAATATCAATTTCAATATATATAATTTGTATACAATATAAAACAATCCAATCCAATGTAAAGTATTTACATTTTTCTTTTCTTTCTTTCTTTTTTTTTTTTAAATAAGAACCTTAAATCTAATCTCCTTTGCTTAGCCTTTTTCCTAACCCTTGACAACAACTTGTAACCAACCCCCCTAATCAATGAAAATTATCCCAGACCCAAAACCCATTAAAAGACCAAAAAAACCAACCGCCCCACACCACCTCTTTGGGAATGTGGGCGTCGTATTCTTGAAATTGCTTCCTACTGGGTATGGGCGAAGGTATCTTTATCCTGAAAGAAAAATTTTAGGTTAATTGTCAAATTCTAGGAAAGGTAAATATATCCTTCGTTATCCAGTCTGTGTATAATGCCAAAATTCAGGGTTTATCTCAAGTCCTTATTCAAGTAGTCTTTGAGACTGGATCATCTCAGCTAGCTCTTCTCAAAATTGCTCTGAGCACTTTGTAGTTCAAAGCTGATCTGTAGATGATGTTTGTCAGCTTAGTGATGTTATTATTGTCCACGTGGAATTGTTGTTGTTGTGGGGCCCCATCTTCTTCCTGGAGACTTCAGTTGATGTTAGGCCTAACCGTGATTTCCTGCAAAAAAACTGATAAGAGACTCGAACACAAAGACTATATATGCGACTTTTTAGAATTAGTTAGTACTCTATATGACCATTTATATCTTAACAAAGTTTAAAATGTATATATATCTATATATATTGATCTTGTAAATTTTGATATAAAATTCATACTTTAAGAAAAGTTTAAAGAATCAGAATAGAATCAAAGAGTTGAGATTCGTAATAGAATAGTCCCTTAATTAATTTGGCTTTTCTCCTGTCCCATAGCAGAAGATGGCTCTTTTCCTCTGGCATGATACAGGGAGTTTGCATTTTCCTTTTAACAACATGCTTGAGTTTAAAGAAGGAGAGAGCCATTCTCCAACTCCAAAGTCAGCTTTAAATTTTAATTGAACTGGGACTATTAGAAGTTAAATAGTGTTAAATCTTTAAAGAAAAGCAGAAACAAACATTTAGGAAGACATAAAATTTTTTTTTAGATAACATACCCATACGCCATTTCACTCTGTTTCTTAGGATAGATGATTTGTTCCTTTTCTTCAGTTGTCTCATTTGTCCAGTGTTCTTCAAATTCGTTAACCTTCATTCTCCTAAAAGACAAAAACAAAAACCTTTCCCCAAGGTTTTTTGGGGATGTTCCTTTTTGACAAGTTATCTGATTAAATGAAAAGGCATGTGTTACTGGTGTAAGTTAGTTTAAATTGGATGTTTACGATAGTTGATGAACTATCACCTCCTCTAATTAAGAGGTCTCTCTTGTTCAAATCGAACCTTTATCAATTTTGATGGTACCCACAGCTTATCTTCTCCTGTAGAAATAAAAGCAAAACCTCGTCCCCAACGTAACACATACCCTGGTTTCCATTCTGAGGTCAGCACATCCTTAAAGTATATAGGTTGATTTAATTCTGTAGTTTTTTCTATTATCCAATGTCTCTCTGCAGCTGTTGTTCCTTTCTCATTGGCATTGAGAAAATTCAAAGTTAATAAAGCATTATGTAGTCTATTTCTGGGGGTTTTTGTTACTCCTTTTTGTTTATTTAGCATATCCTTTAGAGTTCTGTTTGATCTTTCTATAACTGCTTGACCTGTAGGATTATGTGGTATACCTGTAACATGGTTTATATTATAATAAGCAAAAAACTGTTTCATTTTAACAGAGACATATGATGGAGCATTATCAGTTTTGATTTGTGCAGGTATACCCATAATGGCCATAACTTCTAGCAAATGAGTGATTACAGAATCAGCTTTTTCAGAACTCAAAGCAGTTGCCCATTGAAATCCTGAATAAGTATCGATAGTGTGGTGTACATATTTCAGTTTTCCAAATTCTGCAAAGTGAAACACGTCCATCTGCCAGATTTCATTCCTCTGAGTACCCTTTGGGTTACATCCTGCTGGTAATGGTGTTTGATTGTAGAAGGAACAAGTAGGACATTTCTTTACTATTTCTTTGGCTTGTTGCCAGGTTATGGAAAAATCCTTTTTTAAACCTTTACTATTTACATGATGTTTTTTATGAAATTCTGAGGCCTCCAGCACATTTCCTATCAATAATTTATCAATCTCATCATTGCCTTGTGCTAGAGGGCCTGGCAGACCAGTATGGGATCGGATGTGAGTTATATATAAAGGATGACTCCGTTTTCTGATTGTATCTTGTAATTGAATAAATAATGAAGTTAATTCTGAAGCATCGTGGATAAATTCTGCAGTCTCAATATGTAATACTACTCTTTCAGCATACTGAGAGTCAGTTACTATATTGAGAGGTTCTGAAAAATCCATTAATACCAACAGAATAGCATACAATTCTGATTTTTGAACTGAATTATAAGGACTTTGAACCACTTTACTTAAATTTTCTGATTTGTAACCTGCCTTTCCTTGTTTGTTGGCATCTGTATAAAATGTACGAACTCCAGATATGGGTTTTTTCCTCACAATTTGAGGCAAGATCCAATCAGCTCTCTTTATAAGATCAATTCTATTGCTTTTGGGATATTTGCTGTTAATTTCTCCCAAAAAATTACTACAAGCTTTTTGCCAAGCTTCATTTTCTATCCATAATTTTTCAATGTCCTCC
The DNA here is from genome assembly GCF_007827085.1 of Peromyscus californicus insignis. Lineage (NCBI taxonomy): Eukaryota > Metazoa > Chordata > Mammalia > Rodentia > Cricetidae > Peromyscus > Peromyscus californicus. The sequence goes on from NW_026294424.1 coordinate 37,343,779, forward strand.
TTAGTTAAAGGTACGACAATTTCTGCTGGGTCTATTCCTGCTAATTGACGAAGTCTCAATTTTCCTTTCCAAATCAAGTCAGAGATTTTTTCCACATAAGTTTTTAATTTTTTATTTGGTTTATTTGGTAAAAATATCCATTCCAATATAATATCTTCCCTTTGCATTAATATTCCTGTTGGGGAATGCCTAGAAGGTAAAATAACCAAAATGCAATCCAGCTTTGGATCAATACGATCTACGTGCCCTTCATGTACTTTCTTTTCTACCAAGGCCAATTCTTTCTCAGCTTCAGGTGATAATTCTCTTGGACTATTTAAGTCCTTATCACCTTCTAAGGTTTTAAACAAATTATTCAGTTCATCATTTTTTACCCCAACAATAGTTCTTAGATGAGAAATGTCTCCAAATAATCTTTGAAAGTCATTAAGAGTCTGTAGTCGATCTCTCCTAATTTGCACTTTTTGAGGTCTAATTTTTTGAAGTTCTATTTTATATCCTAAATAATTAATAGAATCTCCTCTTTGTACCTTTTCTAAAGCAATTTGTAATCCCCAGCAAGGCAAAATTTTCTTTACTTTTTCAAACATTCTTTCTAAAGTATCTGCATTTGAATCAGCTAATAAAATGTCATCCATATAATGATAAATTATAGATTTAGGAAATTTTTTACGTACCACTTCTAATGGCTGTTTTACAAAATATTGGCACAAAGTTGGGCTATTCAACATTCCCTGTGGGAGAACCCTCCATTGAAATCTTTTAACCGGTTGAGAATTATTATAAGTAGGCACTGTGAAAGCAAATCTTTCTCTGTCTTTTTCTTGTAAGGGTATTGAAAAGAAACAGTCTTTTAAATCAATAACTATGAGAGGCCAGCCTTTTGGTAACAGAGTAGGTAAAGGAATTCCAGATTGTAAAGAGCCCATTGGCTGAATTACTTTGTTAATTGCTCTAAGGTCTGTTACCATTCTCCATTTACCAGATTTTTTTTTTATAACAAATACAGGAGAATTCCAAGGGCTGGTTGATTCTTCAATATGATGAGCATTTAACTGTTCTTCCACCAGCTCTTGTAAAGCCTGGAGTTTCTCTGTTGTTAAAGGCCATTGCTGAACCCATACAGGCTTGTCTGTTGACCATTTTAAAGGTAGAGCTGTTAATGTTTTTGGAAGATTATCAGTTGTTGTGCCCTGTTCTTGTATGACATGGATGGCTGGTGAGCACTCATTAGAATAATATCTTTTAATATTTCTCTCAGAAACATGTACTAATTTATGATTTGTTTCTGAGATTGGAGGGATATTAATCTGAGTATTCCACTGTTGTAACAAGTCTCGACCCCACAGGTTCATAGCTATGTTAGCCATATATGGTTTTAATTTTCCTTTCTGTCCTTCTGGACCTATACATTCAAGCCATCTTACACTTTGTTTCACTCTAGATAATGTCCCAATTCCTAAGAGTTGAATGTTTACCTCCTGAAGAGGCCAAGTTGGATGCCAAAATTCTGGTGCAATTATGGTAATGTCAGCACCTGTGTCTACCAGACCAGACAACAAAACACCATTTATTTTTATTGTTAGTTTTGGTCTTTGTTCATTAATAGAAGTTTGCCAAAAAATTTTCTTTATGTTTTTTCCTGTATTTCCTATTTTCTCTGTTTCATCATCTCGACTAACATGATTTATTCCAATAGACATTTGGTTATTTAGTTGCTTTGAGTAGGGGTTTCCTCTACAACTGCAGGAAAGGTTTGAACTGGATTTACTGTGGGGGCCTGCCTGAGGCCCCTCTGGGAGTTTCCCGAAGCTCGAGGCAGAGGGTTACCCTGTCTGTCCCTTGTTGATCTACATTCGTTGGTCCAGTGTTTTCCCTTACCACACCTTCTGCATACTCCAGAAGGAAGGGGCATTCTGTTGCCAGTGTTCCTTGAATAAACATTATTTCTAGGAATGACCTGTTTACAATCCCTTTTCAAATGTCCTTGCTTTCCACATCCAAAACATCTAACATTGCTCAAACCTTTTGAAATTGCTTTTCCTACCCACATATCATCATGGTCATAAGCCTCTACATTAACTGTATCTCTAATCCAATCTTCCAAAGGTGCAGATCTTGCCTTTAACGGCCTAATTATTCTTTTGCACGCTGCATTTGCATTCTCAAAGGCTAAAGATTCAATTATTATCTGACTAGCCTCTGAATTCGGGACCATTTTTTGTACTGCTGAAGTCAATCTTTGTAAGAAGTCTGTGAAAGATTCTTTGGGGCCCTGTATAACCTTTGTAAATGACTCAGTTTTCTTTCCTGGTTCTTCAACTCTGTCCCATGCATTCAAAGCTGCCGTTTTACATAGAAGTAAGGTTTGGACATCATATGAACATTGTGTTTGTACTGAAGCATATTGGCCTTCGCCAATAAGCTGATCCTGGCAGACTTGTATTCCGCTATCCCTCCATTGTCTTTCTATATTTTTAGCCTCATTACTGAACCACATTTTCCACTGGAGATTTTGTCCGGGTTCAAGAACAGCCTGTGCCAATTCCCGCCAGTCCTTTGGTATAATCCTATTACAAGTTGACCAGGTGTTTAACATTTGCTTTACATATGGGGAGTGCATGCCATAAGATGCTATTGCCTCTTTAAACCTTCGTAAGTCTAACATTTCAACTGGAACCCAAGTATTTTGTTCATTCTCTTCATCAGGTAGCTGCTGTACGGCTACTGGATAAATTAAGGGTGATTGTGTGAAAACTGGCTTTCTTTCTGTAACCTTACGATCCAATTTTGAAACAACTTCACTATTTATTTCTTCTGTCTGAATTTGAATTTCTCTATAATTCATTTTTACCGGTTTAACAAGTTTTTCTAAGACTGTTATCCTGGCACTTAAGTTGACGATCTTTTTAAATAGTAAAATGAGGATAAGAAAAGTAATAAACTGAATAATTCGATCAATATTAATCTTTTCATATAGTTGTTCCATTGTCAGAGTGCCTAAAATTTCAAACAAAGCCCAATTTTCTTCCAATGTACACATAAAGCCCATTTTTTTTTTTTTAATGTAGAAAAAAATTCTCTTTTAAATAGATATGTTAATTGACTTACCAAGTCTGGGTAGAACAGTAAAATCCCAGGGAATTTCACAGCCACCTGGTGTTCGAGGTGTGAATCCAGCGAGAGAGAGAGAGAGAGAGAGAGAGAGAGAGAGAGAGAGAGAGAGAGACAGAGAGAGAGAGAGACAGAGAGAGAGAGAGACAGAGAGAGAAAGTGTAGCCGCACAGGCAGGGGCCCTGTTCAGCGGGGCAGGTCTGAGTTGTTTGTAGCAGTTCCAGCTGCGGGTCAGTCAGGCCTGGGCCCAAGCTAGGCAGCCGGGCCGCCCAGGCTGGAAACCGGACCTGCCGCCAAGCCAAGCCAATCGGTTTTTAATGAATTCTTGTCACGTTGGGCGCCAAATGTAGATGTATCCAACCTTCCCATCAAACAATAAACACAGAACCAATGCAAAGAAGAAAGCCAAGAGGTCAGAGCCAAGAGCCAAAACCTTACCCTTCCTCCTGCGGTGGTCCTACCTCTCCGAACCAGAGCTACCCCTGTGTTAAAGTCTTTATATAGAGTTCCTGTCCTGCCTTCTCATTGGTTGTAAACCCAACCACATGACCGCCTCCTCACAGCCTGTCTGTATAGGCCTCCAGGTTTTCCATGATTGGTATTAAGATTAAAGGCATGTGTATCCAATAATGGCTGTATCCCTGAACACACAGAGACTTACCTAGCTCTGCCTACTAAGTGCTGGAATTACAAGCGTACGCTACCACTGCCCTGCTTTCCTATGGCTTGCTAATAGCTCTGACCCCCGGGCAACTTTATTTATTAACATACAAATAACATTTTAATACAAATAAAATATCACCATAGATGGATCTAGAAAAAATCATCCTGAGTGAGGTAACCCAGACTCAGAAAGACAAACATGGTATGTACTCACTCATAGGAGGATACTAGATGTGGAACAAGGATGACTGGACTGCTATTCACATCACCAGGGAGGTTACCTGGAAAACAGGACCCCAAGAAAGACACGGGGATCACCCAATGATGGAAAAATGGAATGAGATCTACATGAACAGCCTGGACATGAGTGGGGGTAATGAAGGGCAAGGGTCAAGGGAAAGAGAGCTTGGGGGACCGGGAGATCCCAGCTGGATCAACAACAGAGAGGGAGAACAAGGAGTAGGAGACCATGGTAAATGAAGACCACATGAGAAAAAATAAATAGATAAATATAAAAGTATCCCAACAAATGTGCACTCATTGGACTCAGTGGATTTAGAAAATTTTTAATTATAAGAGGAGGACATGAAGTTGGGAGGGAAATAAGATGGGAGAACTAGGGGAGAGCTGGAGATGGAGAATGAAAGTGTAGATATGATTAAGATACCTTGTGTGCATATGTAAAATTTTCAAAGAATAAATAAAATTTAAAACTAGGTAATAATACTTTCCTTTGGAATAGAGTTTTGTTCCCCTTGGCGATAGCTAGAGAATAGAGTAGAAGGAGAGGATGATGAAGAAGGAGGCAATGTTGGAACAGGATAGAGTATATGGCTGAAAACAAGGTCTTTGGAATTCAGAGTCTGACACAACTTATAAAATATAATTCTTGTTTTTATACATCTTTTAAAAATTGACATAGTCTGGGTTACCTCACTCTGCCTCACAAGTGCTAGGATTAAAGGCGTGTTCTTGACATAGTTTCTTAAACTCTCTTTCATTTTTGGCAAATTAGCAATTTCGTCACTTCTTATCTTAGAAGTTTCTAAAATTCAGTTTAAATATGCTGCCTGTTTGTTACCTCTAGTGACAAATACCTCTATCAGGTATGACTCTTAGTTTAACACAGCACACTACACACACACACACACACACACACACACACACACACACGACAACAACACTCTTAAACATCTGGGAATATCATTTCCCCAAATTGTGCAAGTTGAATTACTACAATTATGAAACATAAAATTAGCTGGAGTATCAAATTATGTTTTTTTTTCCCTTTGCACCCTTCTTTCCTTTAATTTCAGTTTCCTCTTTTAGTGCCTCCTTATTTTTCTCCTTAAAATTGTAAACTTTTATCCTACTTGGTTGTGGGAGCCCACAAGTGACTCAGTTTCCTAGTTTGAATCTGAAGTCTATTCTGAGTCAATAGAGCTCAAGCTTGCTCGCTCCAGGACTGTGAGAAAGTCCTGATTAGCTCACAACAAGGAACACACTATCTAGTTAGACGCAGACTACTGATGCCAGCTGGAGGTACATCATGGTAAAAAATGAAACTACCTGCTCCTTGACCCAAGGACAGGATAGATAGTGGTTGAATGCCTGTGCTGTGCATTGTTTAATAGCTGTCCTTCAAGTTTGTATATAAGCTGGCTGTGAAATAAACTCAGACATTGTCTGGTATTGACTGGCAGTCCTCTTGACTCTGTTCTGTCTTCTTCATTGTCTCTACAGTCCACACGCCTCCACCCAGCTACCCAACTCATTGTCAGGTTCTGACACTTGTTGGATCTTGTGTTTTTAAATGAACTTAGTTGATGTGGGATGGTCTATATGTCAAATGTGTTGCTGATTGGTCAATGAATAAATCACTGATTGGCAGTGGCCAGGCAGGAAGTATAGGCGGGACAAGGAGGAGAATAGAGCGGGGAAGTAGAAGGCTGAGTCGGAGGAGACACTGCCAGCCGCCATCAGGACAAGGAAGATGTAAAGTACTGGTAAGCCACAAGCCACGTGGCAAGGTATAGATTAATAGAAATGGATTAATTTAAGCTGTAAGAACAGTTAACAAGAAGCCTGCCACGGCCATACAGTTTGTAATCAATATAAGTGTCTGTGTTTACTTGATCGGGTTTGAGCGGCTTGGGACTGGTGGGTGAGAGAGATTTGTCCTGACTGTGGGCCAGGCAGGAAAACTCTAACAACAAATGGCGTCCAACGTGGTGGCAAGAGTTTCCACCTAAAACCTGAAAAAAAAGATTCTAAAACGGAGCTAAAAACAGCTTCCTAATTGTCTCTCTCAAATGAGCGGCAGCTGCCGGTTTGAGCTACTGGCGGGTTCCTAGCATGTGCGCTCGACCTGCCCCTGTATGGCGGGAATGAGGCCTCTGCAAGTGGCACATTAAGCTGCATTGTGGATTTAGCCTTTGCTAGTACAAAACAAAAAAAGAGGTTTCTGGGCTACATGCTGCTTGGATAAAAGCATAGACCCACGATGGCTCCCAGAGCTGGCGGTAAGCATACTGCCGCCATGTTGGGAAGCTGAGGTGGGCGGAGCCAGCAGCCACAGCTGCAGCAGCTTAAAGCAACAGATTCACAATAAGACAGATTCAGATGTAATAGTTTAAAATGTGTGTAAAATATACGTAGGCTTAAAAGAGACAAAAAAAGGTGATATATACAGTATAGAAACAAATACATGGTTTTAAAAAAAATAGTCTTTAAAGAGACAGTAAAATTAATATAAAAAATAAGCCACGTAGAGATGACTATTACACAGAGAGTCTGGATTGTGTTGTCTTTGGGATTCTTAACTACAGAGAGATATTTGATTGTAAAGGAAGCTGAGTTAAACCAGTATGTATATTTTAAAGATACTTTGACTTCAAAATTTGGATGTAAGGATATGTTGTTTTGGAAAAGAGTCTCTTTTGTTTCCACAGAAAGCCAGAGGCTATGGATTTGCTCAAGATTAAGACACATCAGGTTTGACCAGCCAAGACCACCTGAAAGGTCTCCGATGACACCTTGGCCCAGATGATCCAACATCCAGAACTGTTTCAAGACAACTGACTCAGATGATACAGCCTCACGGACTACTCCATGATCCTAAAATTTTCTTTGTTTCCCCAGAAGATACAGCGCCCCCCTCCAGCAGGAAGTAGTAAGAGAAGCTACGCCCAAATTCCCAAATATACCAAGCTAACTTTGGAGATGTGTAAAGGTTAAAACCTTCCTTTTTAAGAAAAGAAAAGGGGAAATGATGTGGGATGGTCTATATGTCAAATGTGTTGCTGATTGGTCAATGAATAAATCACTGATTGGCAGTGGCCAGGCAGGAAGTATAGGCGGGACAAGGAGGAGAATAGAGCGGGGAAGTAGAAGGCTGAGTCGGAGGAGACACTGCCAGCCGCCATCAGGACAAGGAAGATGTAAAGTACTGGTAAGCCACAAGCCACGTGGCAAGGTATAGATTAATAGAAATGGATTAATTTAAGCTGTAAGAACAGTTAACAAGAAGCCTGCCACGGCCATACAGTTTGTAATCAATATAAGTGTCTGTGTTTACTTGATCGGGTTTGAGCGGCTTGGGACTGGTGGGTGAGAGAGATTTGTCCTGACTGTGGGCCAGGCAGGAAAACTCTAGCAACACTTAGTTGGTAGATTTGTTCAACTCTTATAAACTAAAAGGAAGTTGGAGTAAGTGTTGGAGCCCACTAGGTTTCCTAGTGGCTGTACCCAACAGGACTGCATAAGAGGTTGACTGGACCACAGGCCTGAGTATCAGGTGTTTGTAAGGGTCTACACTTGGTTGTACCTAGCTAGGGGGAGGTCCTTTGCCCCTCCCCTTGGCATTGTTATAAATAGCCCTTTGGAATAAAGCTCTGGGCCGAGTCTGTCCTATATTTTCTTTTTCTCTCCTCTCTTCATTTCTAACTAAGTCTCTTATTCCTCATTCCTCAAGAGTACCTGGGATAAATAAATGTGGGGGCCAGTCCTCCACAAGTAAGATTGTCTAAGCGTTATGTATTAGGGAGTTTGATTGGAATGGAACCCTTTTTTGAGGTAGGGGATTTTATCATATAAGTATACCATGTAACAGTCACAGAAACGTACCCATTAGGTACAGTGATATAACCTTTAAGCTGAAAGCTCAACCTAAGATTTATGTGCTGCTTATGGAAATAGCTCACTTGAGTGTCACCCAAAGGTTGATTCCTCTCATTGCATCTTGCTTTATCCTGCAGTGTGTGGGTTTGAGTTCATGTCCTTACTTCCTTTAATTATGGACTACAGTGTGGAGGTAGGTATAAGCCAAATAAACCCTTTCCTCCCAACTTGCCTTTGGTCATGGTGTTTCATTACAGGGACAGTAACCCTAATTAAGACACTCGGGAAGAGGGAATCTCAATTGAGGAATTGCCTACATCAGATTGGCTTGTGGATATGTCTGTGGGGGCAATTTTCTTGATAGAAGACCAGCTGGTCTTCCTCAGGTACCATCTAATTGCAATTACCAATATTTTAATTGAACTTGTGATAATTCAGTGGTACCACAGCTCTTTGTAGAAAACTAGGAAAAGTTTGTTGATATTAGTGAGTAGGCTGGAGGCAAGAAAAAGACCCAGACTACACCAATTGAACTCTCTCTTTGGAAAATTTTAAGGTGACTGGTATCCTTCTCCAAGGATCACACTGTAAGCAGAATTCTGGAGTATTAAAAAACCAAGTCCTCAGCCACATAGGTAGAGCTGGTTGTGGTGGTATTGTGTTCCCCAAAACATTGTTCATGATAATAAACTTATCTGGGGTCAGAGAACAGGACAGCCACAATATTAAATATAGAGGATAGGCAGTGGTAGCACATGCCTTTAATCCTAGCATTCCAGAGGCAGAAATCCCTGTGGAGCTCTGTGAGTTCAAGGCCACATTGGAAACAACCAGGCATGGTGACCCACGCCTTTAATCCCAGGAAGTGAGCCTTTAATCCCAGGGAGTGAGGCAGAAAGCAGAAAGATATATAAGGCATGAGGACCAGAAACTAGAAGCATTTGGCTGGCTAAGCTTTCAGGCTTTCGAGCAGCAGTTCAGCTGAGATTCATTCTGGATGAGGACTCAGAGGTATTCAGTCTGAGGAAACACGATCAGCTGAGGAACTAGCAAGGTGAGGTTGGCTGTGGCTTGTTCTGCTTCTCTGACCTTCCAGCATTCACCCCAATAACTGGCCCCAGATTTGATTTTATTAATAAGAACTTTTTAAGATTCCTGCTAAAGCTGGTCTTCTAGGACAGAGTGAAACACAGGGGAAGAATAGGCAAGCGAGTGCCCTGCCTGCACAGCAATGCTCTAGTTACATTTGTCTCTAGACATTGTTTGGTTATATGGGAAACTTTCTCAAAGGGGATCCTACCTGAAATGAGCAGTGTTGTTTGTATGGACTGTGCATTTTTACTGTGACAGAAGGGTATTCAAATCACAAGAGAGTGTAAGAAACACACAGCATGAAGCGGAGACTGACAAATTTCACATGTGGCAATGTTTACCCCCTTTGTAAACAAACGGAATCTTGACTTGGCACTTCCTATTAATTGATGCTGGCTTGCATCAAAACGCCAACATAAATCTGATAGTCCTCAAGACAGTTGGGTTGCTTTTTTTTTTTTTTTTAATCAGGGCTTTCCTTGCTTCAGGGAGGCCATGAATTGGTTAGTTAGGAATTTTTAAAAGCTAGAACCATTTTGCTACAAAGATTTAAAGAATGATTCCCATAGAGTTTAACAGTGTGCCTCTAAAGGGAGCAAGAGAGAGTTGAAAGGAGACTATGGCCACTTCCTTAAAGAAACTTGCATAAATAGTAATTACTAGACAAGGAACACTAAATTTTCAATCATACTTTTTTGATATTGGGTAGAATTTATTCTAAGTGTTTTTCACACCAATTTGTGACCTGAGTAAGAGACAATTAGAAGGTGAGATTCAGAATACTATTTTTAAAAATGTCTGAATAGCAGCCAGGAGTCTTCTTGGTTGAACATGAATTTGAATTTTCACCATGTTAAGCTATTAAAAATGCATGCATTTATTCTAACATAGATTTAACCCAATAAATCTTTTCAAAGAAAGATGAGTTGGTAATCCTCTAGGTTTAGAATAAATCTTTGAAAGAGGTATTCACAGGGTAGTTACAGAAGAAGCAACCTCCATTCCCAAAGACTTATACTCCCAAAGATAGCTAAGAAAAAAACAGTAAAGCCTTGACACAAAAAGGCTGCCTGGGACCTAAAGAGAGCACTACTTGACATTTTCCTATTTCAGACTCCCTGCCTAGCATGTACCATACAGCCAGTTCCCTGACTACAAGGACCTGAAATCTCAAAGGTCATAAAGTCAAGTTCTCGGACAGGACAAAAGATGACCTTTATCCACCTTCAACAGTAGACTTTCTAGGATCTTCTTCTTTCTGCTCTTACCCTTTGGTTCTCCTCACGGCAAATGATACAAAGGACAAGTACAATATCTGGAAAAGTAAAAAGGCTCAACCGAGAGCCCTCATGCCAAGTCACGCTCATGTCACTATACCCAAGTGAACTACTTCAAAAACTACCTTTCTCTTTGGGAAAAAAGAAGAAAAAAAAAAAACAAGCATAGGCTTGTATCACTTGTCACTAGGTTTCATAGGCAGGGACCATGAAGATGGGCATGGGATATGAATTCTTACCCATGTTGGCTTGGTTACTGTCCAAATCCCATATCTACAGCCACAAAAACAAGCAGAGTGATCTTGCTGTCTCTTAGTAGTACAAAACTAGGTAAATGTTACTTTTCTGTGTGTTTTACTGTGGGATGTCCCTCTGTACACTATGAATATGTATTGCTCCCATTGGTTGATAAATAAAACTGCTTTGACCCCTGTCAAGGCAGGATAGAGTCAGGTGGGAAATCCAAGCAGAGATACAGGAGAAGAAGGGCAGAGTCTGGGAGATGCCATTCAGCCGCCCAAGGAACAACATGCCAGCAGACCAGTAATGCCACGGCCATGTGGCAATACTTAGATTAATAGAAATTGGTTAATTAATGTAAGAGTTACCTAATAATAAGCCTGAGCCATTGACCGAACATTTATAATTAATATTAAGCCTTTGAATGGTTATTCAGGAACTGGCAGGCAGGAGAGAAACTTCTGATTATATTTTACAGTTAATTATTATTGTTATTATTACTATTATGTGTGTGTGTGCATGTGTGTGTGTGTGTGTGTGTGTGTGTGTGTGTGTAGGGGTCCATGTGCCACAGTGTAGGTGTAGGTGTATCCTCTACACACGTTAGAGGACAACCTTGTGGAACTGATTTTCTCCTTCAACCTTTGCATCCAGGACTGAACTCAGGTCGTCAGGCTTGCATAGCAGGTATCTTCGCCAACCGAGCCATCTCCCTGGTACTGTATAAAGGTGTAAAATTTATTATTTTCCTTCTGCATCTGTCTCTGTTAGTTTCTATGTGTCAATCTTGTTGATTTTAAGCAGTTGAATTTTTGATGTCCTCCATCCCCTCTAGCTCTTATGCTCTTTTCTCCTTCTCTTCCTTGGGGTTCTTTGAGCCTTGATTGGGAGGGACTAGATAGAGTTATCCTTTTTAGGGCTAAGTGTTCCAAGGTCTCTCACTCTCTGCATGATATCTGACTATGGGTCTCTGTGTTTTTTCCTATCTGCTGCAGGAGGAAGCTTCTGTGATAATGGCTGAGTATAGCAAAATATCGTTGAGTCATTTTTATTGCTACTATTTTTAATATTAATTTTAATTCCTTTTAGAACAGTAGTATTTGGTTTACCCTAGGATGCTGAGCTATCTAGTCTCTTGTTTTGGTTATCCAAGCAGTGTTGGGCATGGGTTCCAGCTTGGGAAGTGGGTTTTAAGTCAAATCATATGTTGGTTGGTTACTCCAACAAACTTTGTGCCACCATTACCCTAGCATATCTTGCAGGCAGGACAACATAGTAGATGAAGGGTTTGTGGCTGGGTTGTTGTTTATGTTTCTATTTTGGTAGCGTACAGAGTACCTTCCTGTACCAAAGATGCTAGAATATAGGGATAGAGGCTCTATGTAGGTGTCAGCTCAATTTCTCCATGTTCAATGAGTCCTGTAGATGTTGACTTTAACAATGGGGCTGTGCTGTCAGTTTGTTGAGAAAAACCTATAGTCTTGGCAACAGCCTGGGTTGTTTGGAGATTCCCATGCATCCTTTTGACCAACAACTCAATTAGATGCAACTCATTCCCGGTACTGGAAAGCTTCATTTGGTGACAAGAGAAGAACACCTGGAACTCTGTCTCTCCCATTATTTGGTGATTTCATTTAGATTTTTTCATATATGTATATATTTTATGAAGCTTCTACTGTATTAGGTTTCCATGCTACCCCTTGAATGGCCCTTAATTTTAGCCGTCTCTCCCTATATTTACTCCCTCATCCACCTCCATCCTTCCCTCCCCACTTGATCCCTCCCATTCCAGCTCCCCATCCATTCAGAACTATCTATTTCACTTTCCTAAGGAAAGCTATCTCTACCTCCTAGCCTCTTACTCTATACCTAACCTCTGTGCTTCTATGGATTATAGCTTGGTTATCATTGACTTCACAGCCAATATCCATATATAAGTGAATACACACTATAATTGTCTTTCTGAGTCTAGAATAGTTTACTCAGGATGATTTTTTTATAGTTTCATTCATTTACCTGCAAATTTCATGATGTCATTTTTTTTAATGGTGAGTAATGCTAATTGTATAAATGCAACACATTTTTTAAAATCCATTTTTCTGTGGAAGACATCTATGTTGTTTCCAATTTCTGGCTATTATGACAAGAGCAACAGTGAATACCATTGAGCAAATGTCTTTGTGATAGGATGAAGCATCTATTTGGTATATGCCCAAGAATGGCATAGATGAATCTTGAGGTAGATTGATTCTCATCTTTCTGAGGAACCACTATACTGATTTCAATAGTGGCTGTACAAGTTTGCACTCCCACCAGCAATGGAGGAGTGTTCACCTTTTCCCACACCCTTTCCAACATGAGCTGTCAGCTGTTTTATAGATCTTTGAATTCTGGTGGATGTAAATGAAATCTCAAAGTAGATTTGATTTGCATTTCCCTGATGGCTAAGGATGTTGAACATTTCTTTAAGTGTCTCCCAGCCATTAGAGATTCCTCTTTTGAAAATTCTTTATTTAGATATGTACCCCATTTTAAACTGCGTTATTTGGGGGTTTTGATAACTAGTTTCTTGAGTTCTTTATATATTTTGGATATTAGCCTTCAATCAAATGTATAGTTAGTAAAAATCTTTTCCCATTCCATGGGCTGCCACTTTGTCCTAATGCTGGTCCTTTGATGTGTAGAAGTTTCTCAGTTTCATGAGGTTCTATTTATTAATTATTCATCTTAGTACCAATGCTTATGATGTTCTGTTCAGAAAGTCTTTTCCTGTGCCAAGGAGTTCAAGGCTATTTATAATTTTCTCTTCTATTGGGTTCACTGTATCTCATTTTGTATTGAGGCCTTTGATCCATTTAAAGTTGAATTTTGTGCAGGGTGATGTGTATGGATCTATTTGGAAACTTCTAAGTGCAGCCATCTGGTTTGACCAGCACTATTTGTTGAAGATGCTGTTTTTTTTCCAATATATGCTTCTGGCTTCAAAATTTTTTTAAACAAAAAATCAGGTATCCATAGTTGTATGGATGTATGTGTTGGTCTTCAATTTAATTCCATTGATCAATGTATCTGTTTTTGTGTTATTACCATGTTATTTTTATTACTCTAGTGATGTAGTACAACTTGAAATCAATCAGGGATAGTAATATTTCCTGAAGTTTTTTTTTTAAATGTTTAGGATTGTTTTAGCTATCTTGGGGTTTTTGTTTTTCTATATGAAGCTGAGAATTATATTTTCAAGGTCTGTGAAGAATTGTGTTGGGATTTTGATGGGGATTGCACTGAATCTGCATGGGAGATCTTCTAATCTTCTGATAGCTTCTTCAATTTATTTATTCAAAGACCTGAAGTTTTTGTCATACAAGTCTTTCACTTGCTTGGTTAGAGTTATCCCAAGATATCTTATGTTATTTGAGTCTATTGTGAAAGGTGTTGTTTCACTGATTTCTTTCTCAGTCCATTTGTAATTTGTGTATTGGAGGGCTACTGATTCTTGTGAGTTAATTTTGTATCCTGCATCAACTTGGCTGAAGGTATTTATCAGCTTATGCATTTCCTGGTGGAATTTTTTGGGTTACTTTTTTATTCTATTGTATCATTTGCTAATAAAGATACTCTGACGTTTTCCTTTCTGAAATGTGTCCCTTTGATTTCCTTCAGCTGTCTTATTGCTCTAGCTAAGACTTCAAGTACTATATAGAAAAGAGTATAAGGAGAGTGAACAACCTCATTTTGCTCATGATTTTAGTGGAATTGCTTTGAGTTTCTCTCCATTTAAGTTGATGCTGACTATCGGCTTTCTGAAAACTGCCTTTATTATGTTGCAGTATCTTTCTTGTATGCCTAATCTCTCCAGGACTATCATGAAGGGGTGTTAGATTTTGTTCAAGGATTTTCTTGCTTCTAATGAGATGATTATGTGGTTTTTTTCTTTCAGTTTGTTTATATGGTGGATTAAATTGACCAATTTATATATGTTGAACCATCCCTGAATCTCTGGGATGAAGCCTACTTGATGATGGTGGATGATCTTTTTGATGTGTTCTTGGGTTTGGTTTGTGAATATTTTATTCAATATTTTTCATCTATGTTCATAAGTAAATTTTTTCTGTAATTCTCTTTCTTTGTTGGGTCTTTATGTTGTTTGGGCAACAGGGTAACTGTGACCTCAATTAAATTGGTAATGTTCCTTTTGTTTCTATTTTGTTGAAAAATTCAAGGAATATTGGCATTAACTTTTCACTGAAAGTATGGTAGAATTCAGCACTAAAACCATCTGTCCCTGGACTATTTTTGTTTGGGAGACTTTTAATGACTACTTGTATTTCACTAGGGGTTATAGGTCTGTTTACATTGTTTATCTGATCTTGATTTAACTTTGGTAAATGGTATGTATCTAAATGGTATGTATGTAGAAAATTATCCATGTCTTTTAGATTTCCAATTTTGAGGTTTTAAAAGTATATACTTATGATTCTCTGGCTTTCCTCTATGACTATTGTTATGTCCCCCTTTTTGTTTCTGATTTTGTTAATTTGGATCTTCTCTCTCTTTCCTTTCCTTTAGAAATGAAAAGAACCATCTTAGAAACATCTTCATTGTGTCTCATAAATTTGAAAATGTGTGTTCATTTTTATTCAGTTCTAGAAAGTCCTTAATTTCTGTCTTGACCAGTTTTTCGTTCAGTAGTGAGTTATTCAGTTTCCATGAGTTTGTAAGCTTTCTGTTATTTCTGTTGTTGATGATATTCAGCTTTAACCCATGGTGTTCAGGTAGGATTCAGGATATTATTTCAGTTTTCTTGTATCTGTTGAGACTTGCTTTGTATCTGAGCATGTGGTTAAATTTGGAGAAAGTTCCACAAGGTGATGAGAAGATGGTCTATTCTTTTGTGTTGTGATAAAATGTTCTGTAAATATCTGTTAGGTCCATTTGGTTTATAACATTAGTTAGTGCCAACATTTCTCTGTTTAGTTTCTTTCTGGGTTGTAACTAGAGTTTTCCTGCCTGGCCCACAGTCAGGACAAATCTTTATCACCTGCCAGTCCCACAGCCGCTCAGACCCGACCAAGTAAACACAGAGACTTATATTGCTTACAAACTGTATGGCCGTGGCAGGCTTCTTGCTAACTGTTCTTATAGCTTAAATTAATCCATTTCCATAAATCTATACCTTGTCATGTGGCTCGTGGCTTACCGGCATCTTCACATGCTGTTTGTCATCATGGCGGCTGGCAGTGTCTCTCTGACTCAGCCTTCCACTTCCCAGCTTTATTCTCCCCCTTGTCCCGCCTATACTTCCTGCCTGGCCACTGGCCAATCAGTGATTTATTTATTGACCAATCAGCAACACACTTGACATACAGACCATCCCACAGCACTGGGTGACTTGTTTTATGGTGAGAGTGGGGTGTTGATGTGTCTCACTGTTAGTGCATGGGGGTCAATATTTAATAGCAGTATTCGTAGCTGAAAGTTTTCCTGTGTTCCGTCTGGCCTGCAGTCAGGACAAATCTCCCTCACTCTCCAGTCCTGCAGCTGCTCAGACCCAAATAAACACACACAGGCTGATATTATTTTTAAACTATGGCCATGGCAGGCTTCTTGTTAGCTAGCTCTTATATCTTAAATTAACCCATTTCTATAAATCTATACTTTGCCACATGGCTTGTGGCTTACCAGTATCTTTACATCTTGCTTCTCCTTGCGGTGGCTAGCAGCGTCTCCTCTGCTCTTCTTTCTTTCTTCCTATATCTCCAGTTAGAATGTCCTGCCTAACCTTATTCTGCCTCATCATTGGCCAAACAGCTTTATTTATCAACCAATCAGAGCAACACATATTCACAGCATACAGAACGACATCCCCATCAGTGTTCATTTCACTAACTTGTGTGCCCTTGTGTTTGGGGCAAAGATGTTAAGAATTGCAATATCTTCCTGATGGATTTTTCCTTTGATAGTGTCCTTCCTTGTCTCTTCTGATTAGTTTTGGTTTGAAGTCTATTTAGTCAGATATTAAAAAGGACACACCAGCTTGCTTCTTAGGTCTATTTTCCCAACCCTTGATGTTAAGGTGTGTTTCTTAGAGACTGAGGAAGGATGAGTCATGTTTTGCATCCATTCTGTCAGATTGTGTCTCTTTTTTTGTTTGTTTGTTTTTTTGTTTTTCGAGACAGGGTTTCTCTGTAGCTTTGGAGCCTGTCCTGGAACTCACTCTGTAGACTAGGCTGGCCTCAAAGTCAGATTCTGTCTCTGCCTCCTGACTGCTAGGATGAAAGCCGTGCACCACCACTGTCTGGCAGTTTGTGTCTTTGTATTGAGGAATTGAGACCATTGATGTTGAGTCACATCAATGAATAATATTTGTGGGTTCCTTTTATTTTGTTGTCATTGTTTTGTCGTGTGTGTGTGTGTGTGTGTGTGTGTGTGTGTGTGTGTGTGTGTGTATGTGAGTACGTGTCTTTCACCTCTTTCCATGTGCTGGTCTAGGGTAATTTATTCCCTATGTTTTCTTAGGTGTGGTTAGCCAGTTAGCCTCTTTTGGTTGGTGTTTTCCTTCTAGCACTTTCTGTAGGGCTGGATTTGTAGACAGATATTGCTTAAATTTGTTTTTTTTTTTAAATTACAGATTATCTTATCTTCTCCATCTATAGTTAGTGAAAGTTTTGCTGGGTATAATAGTCTGGGCTGGCACTGTGGTCTCTTAGAGTCTGTGGTACATCTGTTAAGGCCTTTCTGTCTTTTAGAGTCTCCATTGAGAAGTCAGGTGTAATTCGAATAGTGTAGCTAGAGTTTTCCTGCCTGGCCCACAGTCAGGACAAATCTTTATCACCTGCCAGTCCCACAGCCACTCAGACCTGACCAACTAAACACAGAGACTTATATTGGTTACAAACTGTATGGCCGTGGCAGGCTTCTTGCTGACTGTTCTTACAGCTTAAATTAATCCATTTCCATTAATCTATACCTTGCCACATGGCAGTTGGCAGTGTTTCTCTGACTCAGCCTTCCACTCTTTATTCTCCTCCTTGTCCCGCCTACACTTCCTGCCTAGCCAATGGCCAATCAGTGTTTTATTTATTGACTAATCAGCAACACATTTGCCATACAGAACATCCCACAGAAGAATAGGTCTGCTTTCATATGTTACTTGATTTTGTCCCTTGTAGGCTTTAATATTATTTCTTTGTTCCGTGTATTTAGTGGTTTTTTTTTTTTTTTTGGTTTTTTGAGACAGGGTTTCTCTGTGTAGCTTTGCGCCTTTCCTGGAACTCACTTGGTAGCCCAGGCTGGCCTCGAACTCACAGAGATCCGCCTGGCTCTGCCTCCCGAGTGCTGGGATTAAAGGCATGCGCCACCACCGCCCGGCGTATTTAGTGTTTTGATTGTTATGATCTTAGGGGAATTTCTTTTCTGGTTCAGTCTGTTTGAGGTTCTGTATACTTCTTATACTTTGATAGGCATCCCCTATTTTTTAGGTCAGGGAAATTTTCTTCTATGATTTTGTTGAATATATTTTCTGGGCCTTTGAGCTAGGATTCTTCTCCTTCCTCTATTCCTTTTATTCTTAGATTTTTTTCCCTTCTTATAGTATTCCAGAATCCCTGTGTGTTTTGTGCCAGGAGTTTTTTAGATTTAACATTTTCTTTGACCGATGTATCCATTTCTTCTGTCATGCCTTCAATCCCTGAGATTCTCTTTTCCATCTCAAACTCACAGAGATCCACCTCCCTCTACCTCCCGAGTGCTGGGATTAAAGGCGTGCGCCACCACCACCTGGCTAAGGTCTTTTTCTTGTGCTTCAGCTATGTTGAAATAGCTCACAGCCTACTGAGGCAGGGTTACTGGGCAGTAGTGAAGACATATTGTCTTAACTATTATTGATTGTGTTTTTTTGCTAGTGTCTAGGTATCTGGGATTGGGAAGATTAGTTGCTGATATGTGGTCTTGTCTTTGTTGGATGGATGTTCCTCAGTCTCTGTTGCTTTCTCTGGTTCTTAGGAGAGAGTGGTGGCTGTGTGTTGCCTGGTAGGAAACTATTCTGGGGTCCTGAGAGGTGTGGCCATTGGGGTTTCCAGGTAAAATGTGTTTTTGGGTACTAGGAGATGACACTTAGGAATTCAGATGGCCTGGGTTGGTGTTAAGGGGTCCACAGGAGTGAGGAAAGCAGAGTATTCCATCAAGATCTGCCTAGTGCACTGGGGATGAGGGCAGAGTGAGGAGAGGTCACTGCACAAGGTCTGTTACAGAGCTGGTGATGAGACTGGGAGATTCTACTTGTAGGAATGGAGAAAGAGATGCAGATCTGCAGTTTAGCCTACTTCCTTTCCTGGTCAGAGTGACCTGTGGGTTCCCAGGGAATGCTTGCAGGAGTTGGGGTCAGGGATAAAGCAATGAATAGGGGGAGAAAGGTCAGGAGGGGAAGGTCTGTCTGGTCCACTGGAGATGGGGGCAGGTGGGTGGGTTCAAAGGGAGGCCTCAGCAGGTGTTCTGCTACAGAGCTATGGATGAGACTTGGGAATTGGATTTGGAGAAGCTGAGGGAGAAGTTAAAATCTGGAGTTAACTGTTGGGGAATATTATTTTAAGCTGTGTTGCTTTTGTTTATGTTGCATTTGTTTAACTCTGTGAAGCTGTGTTACTTTGCCTTTCTGAAATACCTGATCTAATAAAGATCTGAATGGACAATAGCAAGGCAGGAGAAAGGATAAGTGGGGCTGGCAGGCAGAGAGGAGATATAGAAGGAGAATACTGGGAGGAGAAAGAGCTAGGAGCCAGAGGAGGCGGCTCCGGGGGCCAGCCACTCAGCTACACGGCAAGCCATGGAATAAGAGTAAGATTTACAGTGAATAAGTGAATGGGAAAAGCCCAGAGGCAAAAGGTAGATGGAATTAGTTAAGGAAAGCTGGCAAGAAAGAAGCTAAGTAAGAATAAACCTCCGTGTGTGGTTTATTTGAGAGCTGGGTGACAGGCCCCCCAAAAGAGTAAAAAACAAACAACAACAGTTAGCCTACCTGTTTCTTTGGTCAGAGTGTACTCTTCTTTTAAAACTGTAGTCTGGTAGTGTTCATTCAGTTATCCTTGTTTTTCACCCAAAAGAGAATCTTTTGAGGTATTACTATTTGTTTATTTTGAAATCATTCCCCTACCAATAAATTTGAAGTAAAATGTAAACTGATACTCCCAGCTAGTTTGTCTGAGGAAGTATGATGCTAATGTCATCCACATCATCCACAGACATGGAATCTGATGCTTCAGATTGCTAACTTGGTCAGTGCTGCAGGGTTCCATCTGCAGCCAGCACAGCCCCCGGCATCTCCTTCAGGAAGTCCAAACTGAACTCCGTGTTCTCAGGAGCAACAAAGCACATCTTGGGCTCACCAGTCACACACTTTCTCTTTTGTTATGTCCCTTTGCCCATTTTATTTTACCTTGGATATTTTTTAAATCCCTATAGCACATCCTTACTAGCTAGCAAGTGAGGTTTGGTATAATTTCCACTGCTGATACTGATTCCCAGGTCTATCACTGTTTTCTTGGTGGCTTGGGTTGACCAGTTGCCCATGCCTCTAGGTCTCGGTGTCCATAGCACAACATTAAGGATAATACAGCCAGGTTTATGTGGGGACAAGGGGGTGGGAGAGGGAGCGGGAGCGGGTGAGTGAGACGATTCTTATTAAAGTTCTTGCTTAGGACATAGTGTATAGGCTCTCCATTAATAATAGTTAATGATTATTTACTGAGTATTTAGAGATAAATAACACTG
The DNA here is from genome assembly GCF_007827085.1 of Peromyscus californicus insignis. Classification (NCBI taxonomy): domain Eukaryota; kingdom Metazoa; phylum Chordata; class Mammalia; order Rodentia; family Cricetidae; genus Peromyscus; species Peromyscus californicus. The sequence goes on from NW_026294424.1 coordinate 37,364,049, forward strand.
TGAAGCACTATTTCATAGAGTCCATTATGGTGATGTCTGAAGACCTTTGCGTTGCCAGCTGGTATAATTCCCACCACAAGGTGGCTCCCCAACCTCCACCCAAGAGACATTCAGGTAAGTGACAAGCATACAGAAGCCTTATTCTTCTCTCTCTCTCTCTCTTTCTCTCCATACACACACACACACACACACACACACACACACACACACACACACACACACACACCCCTCAGGTTAATTCTGTGCAATATAACCTGTCCACATATAATCATTTGGAAAGATTTTCAGAAACAGTTGATTTCTGGGCTGCACTCTAAAAGGCAGATTCAACTGGACTGCTTTTCAGCCCAAGCATCAGTCTGTTCTTGAAGCACGCCATGTGCGGTGAACATTGGATGCTAAGTTCCTTTTTTTTTAACCCTCTGTGAGCCTCAGTTGGCTCCCACGTTTAGAAGCTGGGCTAAACCTAAACCTTGATAGCTCATATAAATACAGGAGGATTCTCCAGCCCTCCACCTGTTCAGATTAGCAGCAGTCCCCATCTCTTGTGTTCAGGAGCCTTTTCACGAAATGCTCAAGAATGGCCCCTGGGAATCTGCAGGTGAATAAGAATTCTGGGGATTCTTCTACCCTTGCTGAAGTGGTGAAGTTCCTGTGTTCTGGACATCACTAATTCCACCCCTTGAAGTGGTTCCTCAGCACAGTAGATGGTAACTATTCTCTTGGGTTGTTCTTGGTTAAGGACACTCTTCTATAAAACAGACCTGGGTTACCAGGGTCGCAGCTCATAAAACGTCACCTCCTCGACTTCACACACATGCAACTACACTTCCCAAGGTAGAGGCCAGAACCCAGGAGAGCCTCTCACAATGGGCTACAGCATCTCTGTCAAGGTGGAATACTCTGTTTCAGCCATGTAGACCTGGGATACCCAGCCCTCAGTCCTGTTTCTCTACTTTTCTTCTTGGACTTTGTTCTATTTCTTCTCACCAACTGACACTGAATGGGTCCATCAGATGTATTCTAGCAGAGGTAATGTGGTAGTTTGAATGTAACTGGCCCCCATAAACTTATAGGGAGTGGCACTATTAGGTGTGGCTTTTTTGGAGTATGTACGGCCTTGTTGGAGAAAGTGTGTCACTGTGAGGGTGGGCTTTGAGGTTTTCTATGCTCAAGATACCGCCCATTGTCACCATCTACTTTCTGTTGCCTTTTGATCAAGATGCAGCCAGCACCACATCTGCCTGCATGCCTCTAGGTTCCCTACCATGGTGATAATGGACTGAACCTCTGAAACTGTAAGGGAGCCACCTCAATTAAATATTTTCCCTTGATAAGAGTTGCCGTGGCCATGGTGTCTCTTCACAATGATAGAAACCCTAACTCAGACAGGTAATATGTACCAAAGCCTCTTATCCCAGGATATTCCCTCTCTATAGGTATAGATTCACATTTAAAAAAACTATTTCTGAGAGAAGATTTGTCATGCATCCCAGGACCCATCTTCTAGTCCTCTAAAAATGTCCTTATCCTCTAATCCAGGGGTCAGAGTGGACTTCCTTTACCTAGGTGCAACACAGAGGACTGTTGGGATGGTTATTTCTAGAACTAAAGACCAACTTGGTGCAAAACTAAGTTCAAATGTTATCAGAACTACTCAGAACTCTCAAGTTTTCTCACTTTCAGCCCATTTTAGGATCTCATCCATACTGTTCAGTCTGTGACCTGTGGACAAGTTCGATATGAATGCGTGTCTCACAGGACTGGTGAGAATAATCAATGAGATAAAATGTGGGGAGAGATCCATTTTATAGTGGATAATGACTGTCACCATTAGTAGTTTTGCTGATTTGATCTAATTAGAGTTGTTCCATGGATCAGTGAATGTCCTGTGGCCTCCTTCAGCTCCTATACTGATTTCAGTGTGATGGTCCTGGTTCCTGGTCAGGACAGTTCAGTAGGTTGTTCCAGGATAGGGCCACAGCACCAGTTGTACAAGTCACACTGACTAGGGTGCTGGGACCTCTGCAGGACATGCAGGATGTGGGCCAGTGTTACCCACTCACTCCTCTCCTGCTCTACGTATACTGGCCAGGCGCCCTTTGGAATTTTTTCTCCTGTTTTTCCCTGGATGGAGTCAAAACTTTTTAAGTATCATAAGAACATTGAGGAATGTCTATATTAATGCATTGCCCCCCTGAAGTAAATAGAAATCATTAAATGCAGGAGTCATGAGGTACTTGCTTAGCCATAGCAGCATACAGCAGTGTAGCATGATTTTTCTGGTGTGCCTTGCTCTGTTAGGTACCTGTTATTGAGGAACCTGGAAGAGAGGAGGTCAGTACTTAGCACCACTAAACCTACAAAGTGACTTGAACGGTGAAAACACTTCTGCTTTAGGGCTTTAGCAACACCCAGCATTTCAAAAATTACATGCATGCTGGTCTGCCCAAGGGAAGATCAGGTTTAGGGTCCTTTCTTAGTCACCAACCATGGATGATGTTGAGAGGGTACTTCAAATAGTTTTAGATTGAAAATGGTGGCCTGGATGTGCTTAGATGGCAGTGGACTCTTCTCAGTCATCCCTGGGAGAGTTCTTCTTTGTCCGGTGTGGCTCTGTTTTCCTTCTGTCTGTTTTTGATGAAGTCCTTGGAACAGACAGGAGGAAAAGCCTAAAGAAAAGCCGGAAAAACACAGCTCTGCAGAGAAGGCCCGTGTGCACTTCACGTGGGGTGCGGGAGGGCACTATTGACTCCATTAGCAGAATACCTAATGTGCTGGTGCTTGAGAAAGAAAATCTGCAGCATCATCAGCCAGTAAGCTGTTAGCCTTGCAGACCAACGATTCTGTCTTACCCTCTTTTGGCCATCAGATGACTCATTTTTGTTTATTTCTTGGCATGTAATCATTTTCTACAGTATTTAAAAAAAAAAAAACTAACCTGGGATGAGATAATTCATGTCTCTTTCCTTGTTCTGGATGATTTGTCTGTAGTTGTTGAGAACTCAGATATGACATGTCTATTTCTATTTGAGACATTCTTCAATATCCCAAGCAGTCTTCCAACTCCCTGTGTAGCTGATGATGAACTTGAACTGCTGATATTGCTGCTGTCAGGTCTCTACTGCTGTGAGTACAGGTGTATGACGGGTTGTATGTCTATGTCCCCAGGTCAACTATATATTGACTATCCACAGTTGATGAAGTGTGACCTGTGATGTGGACAAGCTTGGATTTTAACTTGGTTTGAAATCCTGTTGGATAAAACCCCAGCTGAGCTGCGTATGACCTATGTATTGTTATTGCTTACCAAAGGAAGTTTGTGTCTCACTTTTCTTGGCTGCTTAATGCCATTTAGACTTTTTCTTCCATAAGGTGTTTTGGTTAAAATGTAAAAGGTACTATGCAATAAAAGCTTCAGTTTGAGTATGCTGAGTTTTAAATGCTAAATAAATACCAGTTTTTTCCATTAAAAAAAAATCTTGACAAGTCCTTGCCCATAATGCTACACATAACACAAAGATAATAGAAATAGGTTAGGATGTCAAGTTGTCTTTCATGTGGCAGCTCTCAGAGAGTGGTGGGGCCTCAAGGAGCGTGGTGTACAAATGGATTTTATGGGTCGTCAGGGATGTTTGTTATACTTGCTTAGCTGTCTTCCAAGGCTTGGGAAGGGGCAGTTTGGGAACAAAAATGTCACATATTTACCATTGTGGTCACAAACCTGCTTTGAAGAAGTCAAAGATGATACAGTGTGAAATTCATCTAGAAGAAATGAGTATCTAGAAGAATGAGTATCAGGCTGTTCATAAACATGTTTATATGGTACTTCTTGAATCTTCTCAGCATCTTGGAGAGAAATGAGCTACTACTATTGGCTGAGTAATTCTTTGGGCGGCTGTGAACTGACCCATTCTTCCTCCCAAGGCTTTAGAAATTGTGGTATAGTATGCTGGGAAAATAGTAGATGGGCTGTCCTAGCCCACTTCAGAAATAGGATGTCCTTTATTGCATTTCCAATGTGATTCCCTGGAGTCATGTGTTGGTAACTTAATCCCTGATGGAGTGGCATTGAGAGGTGTGATCTTTAGGAGGCTCTGCCCCAAGAATAGATGAATACTTGCCTTACAGGAGCAAGTAAACTATTATAATAATTTTATTAGGATCCTAATAAAAGGGTGAGTTTGGGAGTAAATATGCACAAAGTACATGATATACACTTGTGAATGTATTATAATTAAATCCATTATTTTGTATTCTAATTTTAAAAAGATTGAATCTCTAACAAAACAAAACTATAAAATTGAAACCTCTGTCATTTATAAGCATATATTTCAATGATATTAGGGATATTCATATTAATTTGCAAAACCCACCATCATCCACCGAAAGAAGTTATTTTTATCTTCTCAATATGAAACTTTGTGCACACGAAACAATGAATACACTCTAGTTACTGTCTCACACTCTGGGAAACACTCTATTAGCTTTTGACGGTATTAATTTGTTTGCTTTAGGATACTTAAGTGGACTTACTCAGTATTTTAAAGATTAGCAATATTCTTACATATGCTGTGATAATGAGTTTTAATTGTCAACCTGACACAATTTAGAATGACTGGGAAGAAAGGCTCCATGAGGGATTGTTGTCTAGATCAGGTTGGCCTGAGGACATGTCTTTGAGGGATTGTCTTGATTATGTTGAGGTGGGAAGACCACCCACTGTGTGTGGCATGATCATAGGCAGGGATCCTGAACTGTCTAGGAAGAAGGCAAGCTGAGCATAAACCAGCCTGCATGCATTCCTCTCTGCCTTTGACTGTGGATATAACATAACCAGTTCTCTCAAGCTTTTGCCTTGGTGACTTCCATAATATGACAGACTATAACCTGGAATCATGAGATAAAACAAACCTTTTCTCCCCTAAGTTGCTTCTGTCAGGGTATTTTTGTCACAGCAGTAGGAAACAAAACTAAGACTCACACACCACATTTTACATCCACAGTCATTCTTTGATGAAAGCAATTGGGTTCTTACTGTGGTTGTTATTAGTGTTGTTGTGTTAGTGGTAAACTCAAGAATGGGAAGGCTATATCACATAACAGTTCTGTTACATGTTTTCAGGAACCTTATATATTTTGCTACACTGCTTCTACCATTTTCCATTCCTACCAGCACCATATTAGGGCTCTACATCTTTCACAACCTGTCCAATAAAAAAACTTGGCCTTTTCATAATGGATATTATGACCTTTGTAACATGTTATTTCAAATCCTGTTTTCTGGTGGTTATATAAGCATTTTTCATATCTGCCAGCCATTGGTGAATTCTAAAGAAATACTCATTCAGTCCTTTCCTCATTAATTTTCTTTAAAAATTATATTTGTTTTTATTTACTTGTGTGTGTGTGTGTGTGTGTGTGTGTGTGTGTGTGTGTGTGTGTGTGTGTGTACCATGATGTATGTGTGGAGGTCAGAGAACAGCTTGTGGGAGTCAGTGTTCTTCTTCCATGGAACCTGGAAATGGAACTCAGATTGTCAGTCTTCGTGGCAAGCACCTTCATCCTCTGAACAGTCTCTCCAGTCCATTTGCCCATTTTCAAATCACTTTTTTTAACTGATTTTTTAGCAATAGGATTTTGAAAATACATTATTAATCTCCTTTATTTAAAAATCATCATACAATATATTTTTACTTATTTTCAAATTTTTAATATTTATTTTTTAGTTTATTTTATTTTCATACAATGAATGTACTTTGTTCATATTCTTTCCCTTCCCCCAACTCTTCCCAGATCCTCTTCACTCCCACCTACCCAACTTCATGTTGTTTCTTTCTCTATTTCTTAAAAAAAAAAAATAAACAAAATCTCCAAGAAAACAACAAAAATCAACACAGGAAAACAAACTAAGAAGAGGAAAATCAATAAGGTATAAAAACAAAAAAGCCAACACCAACAAACCCACCAAAACAAAACAAAAGAAGAAGCATAGAAAGAATCAGGAAGTCCTTTTTTGTGTTGGCCAACTACTATTGAAAATGAGGCCTGCTCTGGAGTGTGGTTGATTTATCTAGTGTTATTCTATTGGAGAAAACTCATTTCCTTTTTTCCCAGCAGATATTAGTTAAAAAAAAATTGGGTGGAACTTTGTGTTCACTTCCCCTTTTCAGTGCTGGAATTTTGTCTGGTTTGAACCTGTGAAGGCCTTGTGAGTTTATATGTGTTTCAGTCCTGTTGTGTCCAGAAGACAGTTTCCTTGGAGTCATCCATCACCTCTGGCTCTTACAATCTTTCTACCCTCACTTCCACATAGATCCCTGAGTCTTGAATGGAGGGGTTGGATGAAGACATCTTATTTAGGGCTGAGTACGCCAATGTCTCTCTTAAGAGATGCTTTGCAAATATTTGTTCTCTGTGAGTTGCCTTTTTACTAGGTTGAGACAGTGTCCTTCAAAATATAATACATGTTAATGCTATATAATTAACCTGTCTTGTTTTTTCTTTTATTACCCATCCTCCTCCTATTTTATGACACAAGATGGCCCTGACCAGATATCAGCATCTTGATATTAGACAAGAGGTCAAAACTTTCCCCGTGCCCTGAGTTTCCTCCTTAAAACAGATGTTCCATAGTGCCTCCTTAAATGTCTTGAAAAGAGGTTCACAGATCATACAACTTATTTGTCAACATGCTTTAATTTTAAGGTCAATATGATGCCCATTCTACAAAGGGAAAAGAAAAAGAAAATAATGTATAGTAAGGCAATGAGTATTTCAATGCATAAATGTGTAGGAGCAACTACATTTAAAGGCTCCATGAAGCACACAGGCTTTTGGAAATACTCACAGGATTTGTACACATTCAGAGGGGAGGTGGCAAGGTATCTTGTAAAATCATGTTGTCTGTTGTACTGTTGTCAGCGATAAGGATTTCTACATGGTGACCAATTGTTGGTACAATTTCTTCCCTCAGTTGAATCTGGAAAATTCACTGTATTAGCATGTAGGACTTGTGATGTAGTTCAATAGTAGATGCTTTTCTAGCATCCATTAGGCCATGGTCTTTAGTAACTGCTTGACCCCCTCCCCCAAATAAAGCACTCCACAAACAACAATAGCAGAAACAAAAAAAATCTGTGTAAATATGCTTTGGTTTGAGGTGTAAGATGGAGCTGCAGTCTATCCACACATCTTTTTCTACTATAAGAGTACACTGTGGTATATGTGGTCTATGTAGCATATTTTTCATGATGAAGGACTGTCCCTGGTATCACTGTTACAGGGTATCTGCTTTGCTTACAGTGCCAGCAAGTGCCCTCTCGTCATTGAGGCAACCATTCCACATATTTCCAAAATATCTTAGAATTGTCCCTGGGGTTCCCCACAATCCACTGATTTCTGCATTGTGTTCAGCTGTGGCTTTTTATAATAGATTCCATTTACTCTAAAGAGACATTTCTTTGACGAAGTTATACTTATATATTAAGATTTGGAGCTAGGAACCACAGATGAGAGAGAACATGCAACATTGGTCTTTCTGGGTTTTGATCAACCCCACTCAATGTAATCTTTTCTAGTTCCATCTATTTACAGCAAAGTTCATGATTTTATTTTGTTTTACAGCTGAATAGTATTATATTGTATAAATATATCACATTTTCATTATCCTTTCATCTGTGAAGGATATTTAAGTTATTTCCATTTCCTACCTACTGTGAGTAGAGCAGCAGTGAACACTGATAAATAGGTAACTGTGGATTAGGATGTTAAGTCCTTTGGGCATATGCCAAGGAGTCATCTGGGTCATAGGTTCTAATATCTATCTATCTATCTATCTATCTATCTATCTATCTATCTATCTATCTATCTATCTATCTATCTATTTAGCTATTTGAAGACCCTTCATACTGAGTTCCATTGTGGCTGTATCAGTTTATAATCCCACATTCTCACCAGTATTTATTAACCTTAGCCATTCTGACTAGTATGAGATGGAATCTTAAAGTTGTTGTAATTTGTATTTCCCTAACTGCTAAGGATGATAAGCACTTTTAAAAATTTTATTCTTCTCTCATATAGCACATCCTTATAAGTTTCCCTTCTTTCCCCTCCTCCCAGCCCCTCCCCCACTACATCCCCTCTCCCCCAGATCCATTTCTCCTTTCCCTTCAGAAAAGGGCAGGCCTCCCAGGGATATCGATCAAATATGGCATTTCAAGTTACAATAAGACTACCAGGCACCTCCCTTTGTAGTAAAGCTGGATGAGACAATCCAGTAGGAGGAAAAAGTTCCCCCAAACAGGCAAAAGAGTCAGAAACAGTCCCTACTCCCACTGTTAGGAATCCCACAAGAAGACCAAGGCACTCAGCCATAACATATATGTAGAGGACCTAGGTCAGTCCCCTACAGGCTCCCTGATTGTCAGATCAGTCTCTGTGAGCCCCTGTCAGCTCAGGTTAGTTGATTCTGTGTATTTCTTGTGGTGTCCCTGACCCCTCTGGTTCCTACAATCCTTCCTCCCCTCTTCTGTAGGATTCCTGGAGCTCTAATGTTTGGCTGTGGATCTCTGCATCCCATCAGTTGCTGGATGAAGCCTCTCTGATGATGATTATGTTAAGCTCCAGTGAGTATAGCAAAGTATCATTAGGAATCATTTCACTGACTTCTTTCTTTGCTGGTCATGTTTGGGTGCATCCTAGGTCTCTGGGATATCTATTTGGCCTCTGGTTCCTAGCCCTCCGAGCAGTGCCAGGGGAGCTCCCTCTTATGGCATAGGTCTCAATCTAAACTAGTTATTGGTTGGCCACTTGCACAATTTTTGCACCACCTTTATCCCAGCACATCTTGCAGGTAGGACAAATTGTAGATTAAAGGTTTTGTGCCTGGGTTTTTTACCAATTCCCCCCACTGGAAGCACTGCCTGGTTACAAACAATGGCTGGTTTAGGTTCCACATCCCTTATTACTAGGAGTCTTGGCTAAGGTCACTCTCATAGATTCCTGAAAGTTTCCATTGCACTAGGTTTCTAGCTCACTCCTGAAATGCACCTCCACTTCCAGTTGTCTTTCCCAGTACTCTTTTCCTCCATTCTTCCCCAACTTTATCCCTCCTGTTACACCCCCCCCCCCCCCCCAGTCCAACTGCAATATCTATTCAATTTCCCTTCCAAGGGAGATTCATGTGTCCCACCTTGAGCCCTCCTTGGTACTTAGCCTCTGGGTCTGTGAATTGTAGCATGATTATCCTTTACTTTACAGCTAATGTCCACATATTAGTGAGTACATACCATGTTTGTCTTTCTGAGTCTGGGTTACCTCATTCAGGATGACTTTTTCTATCCATTTGTATGCAAATTTCATGATGATATTTGTTTTTTAACAGCTGAGTGATATTACACTGTGTATATGTACCACATTTTCTTTACCCATTATTTGGTTGAGGGACATGTAGCTTATTTCCAGGTTTTGGTTATTACAAATAAAGCTGCTATGAACACAGTTGAGCAAGTGTCCTTGTGGTAGGATGGAGTGTCCTTGGGTATATGCCCAGGAGTGGTATGACTGGGTCTTGAGGTAGAGTATTTCCCAGTTTTCTGAGAAACTACCATATTGATTTCCAAAGTGCCTGCACATGTTCGCACTCCCACCAACAGTGGAGGAGTGTTCCTCTTGCCCCACATCCTCTTCAACATAAGTTGTTATCTGTGTTTTTGACATGGAATCTCAGAGACATTTTGATTTGCATTTCCATGATGGCTAAGGATGTTGGACATTTCTTTAAGAGTTTCTCAGCCATTTGAGTTTCCTCTGTTGAGAATTCTCTGTTTAGATCTGTATCCCATTTTTTTTCAATAGGATTATTTGGTTTGTTGATGTATAGTTTCTCGAGGTCTTTATATATTTTGGATATTAGCCCTTTTTCCGATGTGGAGTTGGTGAAAATTGTTTCCCATTCTCTGGGCTGCTGTTTTGTCCTATTGATGGTGTCCTCTGCCTCACAAAAGATTTTCAGTTTCATGAGGTTGTATTTATTTATTATTTATTCTTCTTATCTCATATATTATATCCTGACTACAATTTCCCCTCCCTCCCCCAGTCTTTCTCTCCCTAACCTCCCTTCTCCCCCATATCCATGTCTACTCCATCTCCCCTTAGGAAAGAGCAGGCTTCCCAGGGACATCAACCAAATACCATACAATATGCTACAATAAGACCAGGTACATATCATCACATCAAGGCTGCATGAGGCTACCCAGTAGGAGGAAAGGCATCCAATAAGTAGGCAAAAGAGTCAGTGGAGGTCCTATTTATTAATTGTTGATTTTAGTACTTGTACTATTGGTGTTCTGTTCAGGAAGTTGTCTCCTGTGCCAAGGTGTGATGAGCATTTTTTGAGGTACTTCTTAGCCATTTTTATTTCTTCTTTTGTGGATTGTCTGTTCAGATCCCTTGCCCATTTTTTTAATTGAGTCATTTGTTTTCTTGACTCTTTGTATTTGAGTTCTTTGTATATTATGCATATCAGTACTCTGTCAGATATATAGCTGGCAAAGATTTTTTGTGACTCTGTGGGTTTCTTCTTCACTTGATGGATTATTTCCTTAGCTGTGCAGAAACATTTTAGTTTTATGAGACTCATTTGTCAATTGTTGACTTTAATTCCTGGACAAATAGAGTCCTATTCAGAAAATCCTTTCCTACATCTGTATCTTATAGGGACTGCCTATGTTTTCTTCCAGCAGTTTTAGAATTTCAGGTTCCAAATAGAGGGCTGTCTTAGTTAGAATATCTATTGCTGTGAAGAGACACCATAACCACAGCAACGCTTATAAAGGAAAATATTTAATTGAGGTGGTGGCTTACAGTTCAGAGGTTCAGTCCATTATCATCATGGTGGTGAGCATGGTGGCATGCAGGCTGACATCATGCTGGTCACATCTTGATCAGAAGGCAACAGGAAATGGACTGAGACACTAGGTAGTATCTTGAGCATATATGAGCCCTCAAAACCTGCTTCCACAGTGACACACTTTCTCCAACAAGACCATACCTACTCCAACAAGGTCACACCTCCTAATAGTGCCACTCCTTGTGAGCTTAGGGGGGCCAATTACGTTTAAACTACCACAGGGGCTTTGATCCACTTGGAGTTAATTTTTATGTAGGTGATAGATACAGTTCTAATTTCCTTCTTTTGTATGTGGACATTCAGTTTTCCCAGTACCATTTGGTGAAGGTGCTTTCCTTTGTGTAGTATATGTTTTTGGTCTCTTTGTAGCTTTGGGTATCCATGTTTGGGTCTTCTGTTTTATTCCATTGTCCTACATATCTGTTTTTGTGCTAGTACCATATTGTTTTTATTATTATATCTCTATAACAGATCTTGGATTCAGGAATGGCCTCTACTATTATTCTTTTTTGCTCAGAATTGTTTTTGGCTATTCAGGGTTTATTGTGGTTCCATATGAATGTTAAGATTTTTTTCTATCTTTGTGAAGAGTGAGATGGGGACCTTGATTTATTTATTTTGCTAGGATGGTCATTTTCACAATATTAATTCTGTCTAGGCATGAACAGGATAGCTGACACAGTTTTCAATGAACAGCAGACATTATCATACTTTTGATACCCTTTAAAACTTATCTACTTATGTGCCAATAGAGATTCTCAGGCTGGTGAGATGGCTCAGTGGTTAAGAGCACTTGCTGTTCATACAGAAGGCCCAGGGGTTCAGTTCCCAGTACCCACATCAGGCTGCTCACAACTGCATGCAACTACAGTTCCATGGGTTCCATCATCCTCATCTGCCTCTGTGGGCATTTGCACCCATGGGGTTCACAGACACACATGCAGACACACACGCACACACACACGCACACACACACACACACACACACACACCCATAAAAAAGAAACAAATGTCAAAACGTTCTCAGGCTATTATCTTAGAGAGTGTCTCCCTTTGAATTTTCCTCTAAGACAAACACTTCTTTGTTTCCAATGCGTCAGTTTCTTTTAGAGCAAAGTGTCCTTCTAACCACTTTCCCCCTCTTGGGCACTGGGCCACATCCAAGGATGAAATGTCTTGCATTGAACAGTTCAGACACGCTCCTAATTTGGCTCTTACGGGAGGACGTGAATTGGTTTGAAAAGAAGGAAGGAGGTGACAGTTTTTGAGCATTTGCATTAGATGCATTTGAAAAATGCATTGGACATTGGATTTGTGTAGTCTATTAGAATCCTGTGAGTTATAGATTGCATTTATCACGTGGACTTCACAGGCAAAAAGAGTGGGGACTGCACTATGGAGATTCTTCCTTCAAGTTACCCAAGCACACATGGCAATCATGTCTGATAGACGTCGTCTTGTTTTGCAGACCCTACGACAAAGATTTGCGTGCAAGTGGTGTTTCTGAGGTCCGCGTTTACTATCTTTTGCCTCTCAGCGCTAAACACACCCTTCAAGATGTGCACTATGATGAACAAAAGGATTCTTATTTTGATGAACATTCATTATTTATAGCAAGCGCGGTGCTAAACTCTCCCGGTAGGGGGCGCTGGAGGATACAGCAGTCGGCCGAGTCGCTGGGGTTCAGGAGCTGAACGAGGTTCAGAGATCTTTGAGAATGCAGGCTCCCCCTATGACAGTGAAACCAGCCTTGAATGGGTGATAATCTTTGTATTGCTTCCTCAGCAGGGACTGCAGAGCCCCTAGGTGGTCTGTGCTCGTTGGAGGGCTTCAAAAAGGCTTGTGCCTGTAATTAATTACACGCCCTAGTCCATGTTTTGCAGGCTGCCTGCCATCAGGGGCTGCACTGTGGACCAGTCAACCCCCTTCGCAACCCTGATGCGCTGCTGCCTTTGGCTTGGCTTGGAGGGCTGCACATTGTGCTGTCGCTTCCAGCAAGCTCGAAAGCGCTCCTGCTCTACTTTATAGGACCCTAACCACGCACCATTAAAAGCTTAATGCCTCTCTTGCGGTCCTCGATTCTAGACCACCTGAGGTCGATTAAAACAGTAACTTCGCTGATATCTTGTGGGCAGAGTCAATCTTATCCCAAAAGGGAATTCTTTTTAAGTTTGTATTTTGCTAGGGAGCTTGGAAGAGTTTCGTTTTACCATCGTTGGTTAACGATTGTGTGTGTGTGTGTGTGTGTGTGTGTGTGTGTGTGTGTGTGTGTGTGTGTGTGTATGCGCGCGCGCTAAATTTCTATTTTAAACTTACTTTGTGCTTTGTTTCTTAGCTAGCCTATCTTAGCAGACTATCCCAGGAAGATGGTGAGAGAAAAGCTAAGACACAGTGTGTTGGGGATTGAGTGCTGCTTTTTAGTGCACGAGGCTGTGAGTCTGGGTGCCAGCAAAGAACAATGACCTGACTATTTATGCAGTGCGTTATCACTCTGGGGATTCTTTTGGGGACCACAACTCCCATTGTATCTCTGTCCTTTCTTTAAGACACATTGCCATTCAAGGAACAAACCCTCAGGCAGACCAAAATATCTTTTCTTCCTTTCTTTCTCCCTTCCTTCCTTCCTTTCTTTTTTTTAAAGAGGTAAGAAGAATTTATTTACTAAGTACCCCAAGTGATTCTGAAGATATCTAGTTTGGAAATCACAGCAATTGTATAAACAGTTGACTATGATGGTATAACAGAAGAGGATGATGATGGGCAGTAGAGAGGGGGGTAATATTGGTTTTTAATTAATATTTTGATAAATGAAAATTTCCATTTTTTCAGTACCACCCTGATTCAGAGTGTCTTAAAATTTGCCCATCCAACCACTCTGTCTTGAGGCATCGAAGACGTTGATAAATGTGGAAGATGCCTTTTATTTCTATTTGAGTGGGGTATATTCAGAATTTAAAACTAATATTTCCTTTCACCATAATTTTTTTTTTAATGGTAAGAAATCTATTTGTGGAAATTGTCCACTAAGGCCGACAAGGTGGCCACTGGGGTGAGTCAAAGTGGATGTGGGTGGACAGAGACAAGTCTTCCTGACACTGGCTATTGGAAGGAAATTGGTCAGCCGGATGCTGGTGAGTGGCTCAGAGTGATTCAAAGGTGAGTTTTCTGGAAAAGTCAGTTGCAAGATCAAATGTTTTCCTGACTAGTGTAATTTGATTGTATGGTGAGTGTTCGATGTGGGTAATTGGATTTTTCTTTGACCTTGGCAAGCTTGCTGGCTCACTATCTACATTGGAAGACAGTTTTCTAACTCCCTGGAATACAATAAGCCAAACCTGGATTACATCAAGGGCTGGCAGACCCGCCATCTTCAGGAGGTGTTTGTGGCAGTGGCATCCCAGCAGCAAAAAGTCAGTGTTGTTAGAATTTCCATCTGCCCTTTACAAGAATGTTTCAGCAGAAGCAAAAGGCTTTTCCCTTCTCCCTCGGCTTTTTAATAGAAACCTTGGAAGCATTAAGTCCTTCTATTTCTGAACACTAGCCTATATGTTCAGTAAAGTCAAAGCTTGGCTCTGCCGCAGATCACAGAGACAAGACTCATAGCAGGGACACGGGGGTGGTGGGGGTGATGGGGGGTGGGGGTGGGGTTGGGGGATGTAGGTAAGGGTCAGTTGCATTCCAAAGTGTCTTGGGTAGAAACAAGAGTTTTAATTCATGGTGGTTATGTCATTTTGATAACAAAACAAAACAGTTTTGTTTTTTTGTTGAAATAATGAAATAAATAATAAAATGTCCTCAAAGAGCATACTCCTTGTAACATCCTTTCATAATTAGTACAATCCTCATAGGTATCTTTCCACATGGACAATGTACTACATAAGTTCAAACATTCGCTCAGAAGGTATCCTCTGCAAACATTTAGGGAGTGCTTTTTCCTGGGATGTTCGATCCTCCCCCCCCCCCCCCATTTTCTTTTTTTACATCTATGCTGCTATCCAGCATCCAGGCAGCAGGGGGAGATGTTTCTCTATTTTTTCCTACACACTGTTCCTACTCCCCAACTTGGCCAAGCAAAAGAGACCAATAATTCTTTAATTCCAATCTGTTTGCAAATGCACCCCATTAGATAGAGTCTTGTCGTTACTCTCTTGTCCCCCAGATCTATAGGGGAGACCCTCGCTTCCAGCAGTCAGCTCATGATTGTACGGAGGGGGCTGATGGTTGGCTTTGCTGCTGTGGCATCCCCCCTTCATCCATGCTCCCTCCTTGTCATTCGGCTCAGCTCCCATACATCACTTGCCATAATCAAGTCATAGAAAACAAAAGTAAATTATGGAAATTCACAGCTTTTTTTTTTTCATTTTGCAGATGAGATTCAGGGTTTGGAAGGCAAACAAACAACCAAAGAAATAAAAAGAGGTTTGATTTTGGCCCTCTGTAAAGGATGCTAAAGTGAATAAAAGAAATAAAGGTCGGAGAGGAAGTGACTGGTTATGGATGAGTGTTTATTGATGTGCCTAGGACTATATCTTCTATAATTCCTTATGTCCTTACAGCACCATGGTAGACTACAGGTCGTTAAAGCCTCTTTGCTAATGAGGAGATTGATGCTCAGAGGGGGTGATCAATTTGTCCAACTTTGCATTGCTTGAAAATGACAGAGGGAGAATTGTGAGCCCAGAATCTATCCAAAGCCAAAGCATTTACATTTCTCTTGTCCCCACCTGCCGCTGAATCTGAGGAAGGTGGCATGTCTATTGTGTGTCTCAGTCATTCCTCTCTCGACAGCAGCCCATGTACTTGCTTTCTCACAGGGTGTCCACCTGCTCCCAGCCCCACATGCATGCCTATAAAGACAGGAAGGGAAGAAAGGACAAGCCTCCCCCAAAGCTGCAGGGGCACACAGTGGAAACGGCTCTTTGTTGCTTTTGATTCCTTTAGAAAAGGTGGTTGCACAGAACTGCCCAAGGTCAGGGATTCCTAGAGCTGTGAACTTGGGGAAGTGCCAGGGAAGGCACTGCACTCTTAAAAAAAAAATCAGAGCACTAGACGCCTGTGAGTGGGTATGTATTTCTGAGTATTCACTTTCCTAGCCAGGCTTCCTGGTCATGTCCACAGGACAAGGTGATGATGAGGGAGATGGTAGGCCCTGGCAACAGTGAACATACAGAGCAGCCACCAGGACATTTTACCAAAGTAAATGCTCCTGTCATTTCTGTTAAGTGGTATCACCCTTTAGGAGAGAGCATAACCCTTCTCAATTCTGAGAAAGTCTCCTTTGATGAAATCACGACTCCAGTACTTTTGAACACTCGCTATACTGTCGTTTCAACAGAAGGACAAATTCCTCGTGGAGCTATCATCTGTTTCCCCTTCCCAAGGCAATCTATGTGTTCTTCTTAGGGTCCTCCTTGTTTCCTAGCTTCTCTGGAGCTGTGGGTTGTAGTCTGATTATCCTTTGCTTTACATCTAGTATACACTTATGAGTGGATATATACCATGTTTGTCTTTCTGAGTCTGTGTTACCTCACTCAGGATGATCTTTTCTAGTTCAATCCATTTGCCTGCAAAATTCATGGTGTTATTTTTTTTTTTTACAGCTGAGTAATACTCTATTGTGTATATGTATCACATTTTCTTTATCCCTTCTTCAGTTGAGGGGCATCTAGGTTTTTTCCAGGTTCTGGCTATTATGAATAATGCTGCTATGAATATAGTTGAGCAAGTGTCCTTGTGATATGATTGAGTATTCCTTGGGTATATGCCCAAGAGTGGTATCATTGGGTCTTGAGGTAGATTGATTCCCAATTTTCTGCGAAGTTGCCAAACTGATTTCCAAAGTGGCTGTATAAGTTTGCACTCCCAACACCAGTGGACTGGGAATGAGGTGGGGCAATGGAGGGGAGGGCATGGGGTATGAGAACATGAGAGAACAAGATGGTCAAGTTCGGGGAGGGACAGAGTGAGAGAGCAATGAAAGAGATATCTTGATAGAGGGAGACATTATGGGATTAGGGAGAAACCTGGTGCAAGGGAAATTTCCAGGAATCCATAAGGACGACCCTGGATTAGACTACTAGCAATAGTGTAAAGGGTGCCTGAACTGGCCTAACCCAATAATCAGATCGGTGAATACCCTAACTGTCATCATAGAGTCTTTATCCAGTAACTGATGGAAGAAGATACAGAGATTCACAGTCAGGCACTAGGCTGAGCTCTGGAAGTCCAGTTGAAGAGAGGGAAGAGGGATTATATGAGCAAGTGGGGTCAAGACCATGATGGGAAAATCTACAAAGACAGCTGAACCAAGCTTGTAGAACTCATGAACTTTAGACTGACAGCTGTGGAACCTTCATGGGACTGGACTAGGCCCTCTGCATATGGGAGACAGTTGTGTAAGTTGGTCTGTTTGAGGGTCCCTGGCAGTGGGATCAGGATCTATCCCTGGTGCATGAGCTGGCTTTTTGGAGCCCATTACCAATGGTTGGATGCCTTGCTCACCCTTGATGCAGTGGGGAGGGGCTTGGTCCTGCCTCAAATGAATGTACCAGGCTTTGCTGACTCCCCGTGGGAGGCCTTACCTTTTTGGAGGAGAGCCTCACACTCCATAGAGATCTGCCTGTCTCTGCCTCCCAAGTGCTGGAATTAAAGGCTTGGGCCAGTCTGCCCAGCAAGATGTCCTATTTAGATAACTGTATTTAAAATTTAGAATGTCATCTTCAAGAATGGTAATTGAACAGTGATGGGATAGATGTGTCATAAATGGCGAAAGTGGGGTAAAATGGTAGAAAGATGGGGATACTGTAGTGTATTATCTCTAAAAATGTCCTTCATCTCAGACATTTTATAACTGTCAATCCATCATTTGGGAATGCTGAGACCATGAGGTCTACTTACCCCACTTTACATAGATGAGATAGCTAGTTGGGTTGCTATGAGGTGACACAGTGCCCACTGGCTCACATTTTGTGTGTGCACATGGGCATATGAATGTGTGACTATGCTAGGGAAGAAGCAAAGCAGTATGAGGACTTAGATATTGAATGCCTTAGGGCCTTGAGCAATTTGGGGTAGCTTGGCACTGGAAGCAGGAATGAGGAAAGAAGGAAATGGCTTTACATCAAATGAGAGTTCCTAGACAATAAGAGGGGGAAAGATTCTTAATTTCTCCCTTTCCTGTGTTTACTGCGGCAGACAAGGGAAGAGCTGGTTGACTTCCTCCAATAAACAGAGCAGCAGATCTCGGCTGCCTGCAGAATGTGGCGTTAAATACAATAGGTCAGCATTAAGCTTGAACAAAATGTGATGACTAATTAGGAAGTGAAGGGTAAGCCATGGACGACAGATCCTGATTGTGGTAATGGTTATTAACATACTTACTGGAACAAATGCAACTGCAAGCCATACCGTCAGATTGACAAAACTGGACCCACATATCTTGGTCTTAGGCAGTTTAATTCTGGCTGGAACGGTCATCGATGGGGAAATTAGGGGTCAGTGGCAAAAAAGACATGAACATTCTTAGACCTTGCTCTTTGAGGGCTTGTAGCTCCCAGCTTTTCTTCAGTCTTAGGTCTGAGCTGAATCTTGCTTTCCTTTGGGCATATGGAAATGGCAAATGT
This sequence comes from Peromyscus californicus insignis, assembly GCF_007827085.1. Lineage (NCBI taxonomy): Eukaryota > Metazoa > Chordata > Mammalia > Rodentia > Cricetidae > Peromyscus > Peromyscus californicus. Next base: position 37,382,583 of record NW_026294424.1, read on the forward strand.
TGGACATAACAAAGGGTAAAAGGCAGCTCCTCTTTTCAGACGGTAAGGCAAAGAGCAGGAACTTAGTGCGTATTTGTGTAATGGATGACTAGCAGCCTGGACATTCAATCGGTCGTGTATGATGATGGGTGCAGAACCAAAATATGTTAAGCGTTAATCTCCACTTCAACCCTCATCCCTGTATAGACAAGTTTGGTCATTTTTCAGTGTCATTATTGCTCCAGATCTGAAGTTCAAAGAAACTGTCCCACACAACTGTTCTTGGGATATGGAGAATGAGTCTGATACTGGTGAGTGTGTTGGTTGCCTGTTTATTAAATCATTAATTAATCCTGTGTGCTTGTGAGTGCGTGCGCGCGCGCGCGTGCGCGCGCGCGCGCGCACACACACACACACACACACACACACACACACACACACACACACACACTCCTCTTTACAGATGGAATCTCATCAGGCAGGTCCAGTTGAATTTCAGCTCCTTTTTCAGCTTCTAAAATGCTGGAATTCCAACCTGAGCCACTGCACTTGGTTGCCAGCTGATATACATTAAATACTCAATGAAAATGTAGCTCAGGCATTTCCTAAGATTGAGTGAGGAAGTTAGATAATAACCATGTACATAAATAGATAACCAAGATCCCATTTTCTAGATATTACACATGCCACAATCAAGTAAATCATAGTAATAACACTGAAAAAATGTGACAACTATGAAATATGATGAGTTACACGTCATTTAAAACATTTACTTGTGTATTTAAACCTCACCACCGCCCTAAATGATAGGTATAATTATTGTGTTTTCCTTTACAAGGGAAATAGTGGCACAGAGCTGGGAAGGAGTAGGAAGGCTTCCATTATTTTAGTAACAAAGTCTAGGAAGAGGTCCCTGGGAGGTGACATTCAGGCAATAGTCAAAAATATGTTTCCTGTGTATCTCTAGAATGCATGCTTCCCTTTCTACTCTCTCCTTCTCTGCACCACTACTGTTTGGTGAAGGTCACCAAATTGCTTATTGTCCTTGCAAACGTCTTCTTCCTGGGTGCCCTTCCCAAAGCCTGAAGTGTGGCAGGACCTAGAAGCGACAGACAGATTGGCTAGGTGTATTTGGTCTGCTTACTTTGCTGTGGACTTTTTTTTTTGTATGTAGCCAACTGACACTCTTGGAGTCTGAAGGACACAAAACTCAGACCCGTAGGATGACATGGCAAAGGGCAATGACTCATCACATGCATTTGCCCATCAAGAGGGTGGTTATGTTTCCTGTAGTCCATCAGATATTGTTAGGCTGTTTGCTGTGGGAAGGGACAGAATACGACCCAATGGTGGCAGCAGGAATCAGAACAATCTCTTCTATGCACAGGGCATAGTGACTTTCACAGTCCTTTGCTTCCAGTATCTATGGAACCTCCCTGGGTCCTCCAACAGTCTTGCCAAGTGGAGATTGTTATCCATGATACAGAGACCAGTGACACAGAGGCTGAGCTGCTCCAGAAGTTTGGTCAAGTTTAGTGGGGACAAAGCGAGTCAGTGCTTACACTTTTGGGGGTGATGAAAAACCTGTTAATCATATAACTTCAAGCTTTAGAAATACGTTTTATAACTGTGAAAATAGTCACTACCACAGCAACTTTAATTTTCACAGTTCACCCTGTACCAGTGTCTTGATCTGTTCTGACTGCTGTTAGAAAATACCACAGAGCATGTGGTATGCAAACAACAGACATTTTTCATTATCTTTAGACTGGGAGGATGAGATGAAGGAGCAGGCAGATTTTGTGTCTGGGAAGGTGTTTGCTAATGACATCTCCATTAGGTCCTTACTATTGGAAGAGGTGAAAGGTCGCTCTTGGTCCCCTTTAATAAGGGAACTGATTTCATCCACCAGACTTCTTCCTCCATTACTTAATCATTCTTCAAAGACACCGCCTTCTAATACCATCCACTTGGTGACTGAGATGGCTAATCTTGACTGTCAATTTGATAGGATTAGGAAATGCCTAGGGAGTCAGTGCAGCCTACATCAGGGTGTATCTGTGATGGCTTCTCCAAGGATCCTGAGGAGGGCTAATGACCTAATGAATGGCTTAATCCCCCAGTGAATCCATAATCTGATGGCAATATATTAGGAAACTGTGAAAGGTAGGAGGTGAGGTCTAGTTGGAGGAAGTAGATTACCTGGGGTTAAGGAGAGGGGTACGGGAGGGAACATGTCCCTGGATTTTATATCTTGCTCTGGCCTCTTCCTAGGAACCAGGAGTGAAGATTTTCCTTCAGTACATGTTCCTGCTGTGACAATTTCTGACCAAGCACACAGGGCTAAGTAACCATGGATTAAACCCTTAGCAACTGAGCCGAACATACCTAAGTTCCTTTTAGTTGTTTCTGCCAAGTGTTTGCTTCACAGTGCTGGGAAAAATGACTTAAAGGGCGAGGATGTTCACATATGAACACTGAGGACACAAATATCTGCATCATAGATTCCTCTTCTGGAGCATCCACTCTAAATTCAGGTCTGTCTTACATTAAAAATACATTCGTTTCGTTTCAGTACACCCCCCGCCCCTGCAAAGTCTCCACCAATTCCAGCACCAACTTTAAAGTCCCAAGTCTCATTTAAATATGATATTTAGACATAGGACATGTGATTCTCAAGATGTGATTCACTAGGACATAATTTTCCAACCAGCTGTGAAGCTGTAAAATCATACAAGTTATGAGCTTCCAAAACACAGTGGTGAGATGGTACAGGACAGGGATTGAGATGATAGGTTCTGAGTGAATCCTAAACCTTCAGACTGGAATCATCTGTCATTGGAGTCCTAGTGCTGTGGTTTTGGGAAACCCAGCCTATATGGGTCTGCTGGGTATTGCCTAGTAGGCCATTCTGGGCTGATCTCTAGAGCAGCTCTTCCTGTATCATGACCAAGGCTCTAGATAGTTCCATCGCTCTCAGTTTTTTAAGTAGCCATGCCCTTTTACACATGTTCTGTGTCCTGGCAGATACATCTCATGGAGGCTGCTGAGGTTTGCTTAGGTGCCTTCTACACCTGGGCACTTTGGAGCCACAGCTGTAGTGGCTGAGGGTTGTATGAATGTGGAGAGAAGAGCTTTAAGGAGGGGCCAGGCAGCCCATGCTAAGTTTCTATGGGTACCATTGCCCGTTTTAATAATTGATTCTGTCTTCCAGGCCTTAGATCTCTGGGTCTGAAAAGGTATGAACAGCTCTAACAATCTTTGAAATACCTTTGAGGTAATTATTCTATTGTCTTGGACAATAGATCCTGGGTAATCCATATTAATCTTTTAATTAAAAGGTTGCTTGACCCTAACTTCATTCTGTGTTTGATGGTTCATTTTTTTGAGTATGGAGAGACTGTGTCTTTTCTAATCTTTAAACTTTTCCTTTCTTATGATTAAAAATTCTTTCTTTAAATCATTTTTCTCTTGTATTTTTCTAGAAACATTTAGGAACAGCTAGACTGCACCTTCAACAACTTGCTTAAATATTTCTTTAGCCAAATATCCCATTTCATCATTTGAAGGCTTTACCTCCCACAAAGCATGGCTAGTCATGTTTATGAAACTTAATATTTTTGCATGGTGATGGTCTCTCCTTTAGTTTCCAGTGGGATCCCCATCCCTGTCTGAAACATCATCAGGACGCCCTTTACTATCCAGTTTATACCACCATCCCATTCAGAGCCATTTAAGTATCTTCTAGGGAGACAGAGGCTTCTCTGTGGCTCTTTTTTCTCCATCCTGGGTCCTCATAAGAATTACATTTAACAATTCTTTTAAAGTAAAGTCATCTTTTTCTAGCATGCACCTCAAAATATTCTAAGCTTTTCCCATTACCCTGTCCTGAAGCTGCTTCCCTATTGTTAGCTATTTGCTACATTATCTCCACTGTTTTGTTTTGTTTTTCCCTGTGGTTCTTCACTGTTTTGTTTTGAGACAGAATTTTATTATCCAGGTTGCTGGGGAAAGACATTCCATGCTCCTACTCAGCGTTGGACCCTGCATGCATGTAATACTGACCTGTTGGCAAGATGTACCTTTTGGTGAAATAGTGGCATGATGGTTATGAGGGTAACCAACTCCATTCTGATTGGATACAAAGTCTGCTGCATAAAAGGGATTTAGTGCCCGGCACTGAAAACCTTGTCAGAAGTCCATGGATCTGGAGATCACAGGCTTCAGTGGGAAATCTAATGTTGTTTTGTTAAATTGTCATGCTGTCAAACTGCATTAGAAATATTTATGTTTATACCCATAGATTTGTGTTGCTCTTAACTTCAGTTAGAGAAACTCTTTTTTTTTTTCTAGTGGGTAGTGGATAAGAAAGATGAATAACTGATCAAAAAGCTGAATGTATGTAACCTTGAATGTTCATCTGTAGATGGGTCACCTTCTTCTATCCAAGGCTCTGGGAACTTCATGAAAGAAGTGGGAGGAAAGAGCTGGTGGATGGGTAGGAGATCTGTGAATTGCTGACTTCTGGATGTGATATAGCTATTGCATTGCATCAACTCACAGCAGTGGTGGTGTCTTAGGGTTTCTATTGCTGTGATGAAATACCATGACCAAAAAGCAAGTTGGGGAGGAAAGGGTTTATGAGGCTTACACTTCAGTATTGCTATTCATCACTGGAGGAAGTCAGGATAGGAACTCAAATGGGGCAGGATCCAAGAGACAGGAACTGATGCAGAGGCCATGAAGGGAAGCTGCATACTGGCTTGCTTCCCATGTCTTGCTGAGCCCACCTTCTTATAGAACCCAGGACCAACAGCCCAGGAGTGGTACCACCCACCATGGGCTGGTTTCTCCCCATTGATCACTAAACAAGAAAATGCCCTACACCTGGATCTCATAGAAGCATTTCCTCAACTGACGCTCCTTCCTCTGATGATTCTAGCTCGTATCAAGTTGACACATAAAACCGGTCAGTATAGGTGGTTACTCACACAAACCTGCATAAGGCAACCCAGTCAAAATTCTAGCATGGATGGGGGAGGGCAAGGCTCCACTTCTATTAGTGGAGTGATTGGCTGTTATGTGATATTTTGTTTGTGTTCTGACAAAGCTTGCCTGGAGATCAGAGGGCAGAGTTATCCACTAGTTAACCGTAGATGCTAGGCAGTAGTGGCTTACACCTTTAATCCAAGCACTTGGGAGGCTCATATGTTTAATCCCAGCACTTGGGAGATGGAGACAGGAATATAAGGTGGATAGAGACAGGATCTCGGCCCCTATTCGGTCAAAGGATCCAGAGAGGTAAGAAGCTCCTTTGCATCTCTGATCTTTCAGGTTATTATCCTGAAATCTAACTCCTGGTTTTTATTGATAAGACTAATTAGGTTCACGCTTCAGTTGGCTGTTGATATCTGCTGAAGGACATGAATGATGTAGGTTGCTTGTGTCCCAGTTTATGGCCACGTATCTGTGTGCATATGAGCAACACTAATTAGAAGAGAACATGAAGTTGGAGGAAGATGGATTGAGAGGGCATTAGGATGATTGAGGTGGAGAGAGGAAGTAGTAGGTGGATCTGATCAATATACATTGTATAAATATATAAAATATTCAAAGAATAAAATATTATTTTAAAACAGGTCTGGAGAGATGGCTCTGTGGTTAAAAATATGTACTTCCCTTGAGGAGGACCCATAGTTGTTTCCAAGAACCACATCAAGTGCCTCACAGTTGCCTATAACTCCAGCTCCAGAGGGATGCATTGCTTATGGCCTTCATGAACACCCCCACACACATATACCCACACAGGCATGCACACATACACATAACTAAAGATCTTAGAAAAAGCACAGGGACAAATAGTCAAACGAATGGAAACACATGAACTATGAACCAATGGCTGAGGGGCCCCCAACTGGATCAGGCCCTCTGAATGGGTGAGACAGTTGATTAGCTTGATCTGTTTGGGAGGCATCCAGGCAGTGGGACTGGGACCTGTCCTCAGTGCATGTGCTGGCTGTTTGGAACCTGGGGCTTATACAGGGACACTTGGCTCAGCCTGGGAGGAGGGGACTGGACCTGCCTGGACTGAATCTACCAAGTTGAACTCAATCCTCAGGGGAGGCTTTGCTCTGGAGGAGATGGGAATGGGGGGTGGGCTGGGGGGCAGGTGGAGGGGGGCCGGGAGGGGGGGAGAACAAGGGAATCCGTGGCTGATATGTAAAATTAAATTAAATTATTAAAAAAAGAAGACTCTAATTATTCAGATCTTAAAACAAAATAATACAAAATCACATGAGAAATATATTTGTGAAAGTTTAGGAGGCCAGGATGTCTAAGGTCTAGGTGCTGGCAGATTTAGCATGTGGTGAGGGCCCATTCTCTGGTTCATATGTGACACCTTGCTGTGTCCTGAAATGGTAGAGTAGATGATAAATCTATCTTGGGCTTTATTTATTTTTTCCTTTTATTGAAGATGGATTTTTGTAACATGCTATCACATGTCTCTAGTTATGATCCCTTCCCCCTTCTCCTCCTAGTTTCTCCCTACCCCCCTCCCATTTGAACCTACTACCTTTCTCTGTTTTATTAGAAAACAAACAGGCTTCTAAGGGACAATAATAAAAAATAAAAGATAGTAAGATAAAATAAAAAGCTAACACATTGAAATAGGACAAAACAGACAAAAAAGAAGGAAAAGTACCCAAGAAACAGATACAGATGCAGAGACCTATTTGTTTGCACACTCAGGAATCCCATAAAAACACTAAACTGGAAGCCATAATATATATGTAAAGGACCTGTAGGGTAAAAGAGAAAATATTTAAATGACATAAAATAAATATAAAAAATACAAATAAAAATTTTAAAGGGAAAAACCCTGATACAACCTTATGAGACAAGGAACCTCTAAAGATACCATTGAGTTTGTTTTCTGTTGGCCATCTGCTACTAAAAATGCAGCCTACTCTAAAGAATGGTTTGTTTCCCCATATAGACTCCCCTGCAGAAAACTAAAATCTCATTTTAAGTTATTATCAATTGGAGACAACTTCTGGGTTAGGGATAGGGGCTAGTGTCCACTTCTCCTTTCAGCTCTAGGACCTCATCTGGTGCGGGTCCTGTGCATGCTGCCCCAACCTCTGTGCCTTCATATGTGTATCAGTCTTATTGATTCAGAGGGCCTTGTATTCGTGGTGTCCTCCATCTCCTCAGGCCCTTACACTTTTCCTGACTCCTCTTCCGTAGGGTTTCCAGAGCCTGATGGGAGGGATTTGATGAGACATCCTGTTTAGGGCTGAGTGTTCCAAGGTCTCTAATTATCTGCAGAATGTCTGCCTGTGGATCTCTGCATTTATTCCCGTCTGCTGCAGGAGGTTGAGCAAGGCACTGATCTATGAGGATAGTGGAATGTCATTAGGAGTCATTTTATAGCCTTTGAAAAGAACAATATTTGGTTTTACTCTAGGTCCATGGGCTATCTCGCCTCAGTTTCTGGATCATTCAAGCAGTGGCAGGTTTGGGTTTCATCTCATGGAATGGGCCTTAAGTCAAATCAGATATTGGTTGGATACTCCCACGAGCAGTGTGCCACCATTGCTCTAGCATATCTTGCAGACAAGACAGCATTGTAGATGAAAGGGTTTGTGACTGGGTTGGTAATTACATTTCTCACTTAGTAGCATGCAGACTACCCTCCTGTACCAAAGACACTAGCATGTAGGGGTGAAGGCTCTGTATAGGCACCAGCCGAAAGTCTCCATGTTCAAGGAGCTGTGTGAGTATTGTCTTCAGTAATGGGTCCTTGCCTTCAGTTTGTGGAGAGAAACCTATATATAGTTTTGGCAATATTGTGGGTTGTTTGGGGGTTCCTATGGGACCATTTTGTCATCTAAATTAGATGTAACCCAGTCCCAGTACTGAAAGCTTCATTTGGTGACAAGAGATGGTCAATTGGAGCTCTGTCTCCCTCATTATGTGGTGATTTCATTTAGATCTCCTTCATATAAGTATATATTTTAGGGAGCTTCTACTGTATTAAGTTCCTATGCAACCCCTCAAATGTCCCTTAGTCTTAGCTGTCTCTCCCCATACTCACTCCCTTGGCCCCATCTTCCCTTCCTTTCTCCATTTGATCCTTCAGTTCCAGTCTCCACCCATCTATCAATAACTATTTATTCTATTTCCCTTTCCTAGGGAGGTCAGTCTGCCTGCCTCCTCACTCCCTTATTGTATACCTAACCTTTGTGATTCAATAGGTTGTAGCTTGGTTATCATTGACTTAACAACTAATATCTCTATATAAGCAAATATATACCAAATTTGTCTTTCTGTGTCTTGGTTACCTCATCAGGATGATTTTTTTCTATTTCCATCCATTTACCTGCAAATTTCATTTTGATTAATATCCCACATTTTCTTTATCTATTCTTCTGTTGAGGGACATCTAGGTTGTTTCCATTTTCTGGCTATTATGAACAGAGCAGCTGTGAACATGATTGAGAATGTGTCTCTGTGGTAGAATGAAGTGTCTTTTGAGTATATGCCCAAGAAAGACATAGCTGAATTGAAGTAGATCTATTTGCATCTCCTTGAGGAACTGCTACACTGATTTCCACAGTAGCTGTACAAGTTTGCACTCCCACCAGAAATGGGGGTTAGAGAGGAAGGGGAGGCTGCATCAAGCCATTTCCTAAGTAGACGGTGTCTTGGCATTGTCCCATCACTACTCCAAGTTGTAGCTTTATGTTCTCTTAGCCTCATTCCACAAATATTCTATCTGTTCAGCAACACAGAGGAAGCAAACTGGGGAGGGGGGTCCTGGAGTCTATTTCAGATGCTACAAAGAAAGGACAGATGCTTCCTAGGGTGCAGTCTCATCAAGGAGGTAGGACTTTAGTCAGGCCTTCCTTGGAAGACACTGAGCTTTTGAAAGAAGATTGAAGTATAGGTTAGAAAGTGACGGTAATGAAGGTCAATGTGAGATAAAGCAATCATTTCAGACAAGCTGGAGACCTATGTCTTTAGCAGAGGAAAGGGTGATATCTTAGGATTCTCATTGCTGTGATGAAACACCACGGCCGAAGCAACTTGAGAGAAAAGGGTTTATTTGGTATACATTTCAACAGCACTGTTCATTGCTGAAGGAGGTCAGGGCAGAACTCAAACAGGCAGACAGGAGCTGACACAGAGGGCATGGAGGAGTACTGCTTTTTGACTTGCTCAGCTTCCCTTCCTTCTTTCTTTCCTTCCTTCCTTCCTTCCTTCCTTCCTTCCTTCCTTCCTTCCTTCCTTCCTTCCTTCCTTTTTTAGTTTTTAGAGACAGGGTTTCTTTGTGTATAGCCTTCACTGTCCTGGAGCTCTCTCCATTGACCAGGCTGTCCTCAAACTTACAGAGATCCACCTGCCTTTTCCTCCAAAGTGCTGAGATTAAAGGTATGTGCCACCACCATCCAGCTTTTTTTTCCAGCCTGCTTTTTTTCCCTTTTTCTTTATTAAGAAAATTTCTACCTACTCTACATACCATCCACAGATCCCACCTCCTCACTCCTCCCACCCCCAGCCCTCCCTCCGAAACCCACCCCATATCCCCACATCCCCCAAATCAAGGTCTCCAATGGGGAGTCAGCAGAGCCTGGCACACTGAGCCTAGACAGGTCCAAGCCCCTCCCCACTGCACCAAGGCTGCGCAAGGCATCACACCACAGGCACCAGATTCCCAAAAGCCTGCCCATGCACCAGGGATAAATCCCGCCTCCCCTGCCTGGGTGCCCCCTAAACAGTTTGAGCCAAACAACCATCTTCTGTAACCAGAGGGCCTAATCCAGTCCCATGGGTCAGCCTGCTTTCTTATAGAACTGAGGACCACCAGCCCTGGGATGGCACCACCCACAGTGGGCTGGGCCCTCCCCCATCACTCACTTATTTAAGAAATGCCCACAGGCTTACCTATAGCCTGATCTTAGGGAAGCATTTTCTTAGTTGAGGTTCCCTCTTCTCAGATAACTTTAGCTTGTGTCAAGTTGACATAAAACCATCCAGAATAGATGACTCTTCACATTTTTGCTGATCTTTTGCTTGCTCTTTGTTTGCTTGTGGCTCCAACATGGGGCACTCATGTGTTCCTTCCATGAGAAGGCAACACCTATAGCATCATCAAAGAAGATGATGGGACACTTTGTGTGCCATGAGGCAGCAATAGGAGTCATTGGTATTGTTGTGTGCTGTCATAGCTCGTTTAGGCTTCTATAACAAAAACACCTAGATTGGGTAGCTCATATACAACAGAAAATTATATCTCACAGTTGTGGAGACTAGGTAGTCCAAGATCAAGGTGCCAGCAGATTTTGGGTGTGAAAGGGTTGGCTTCTTGATTTGTGGATGATACTTAAAAATTATAATTCCACATTCGTGTAGTAGAAGGGATGAGGGGACTCCCCAAATCTTTTTAAAATCCCATTCACAGGGCTCTACTTTAATGATTTTATCAACCCTCAAGTGTCCTCAGATCCTGATACCATTATTGTTGTTAGGATTTCAATATATGAACTTTGGAGAAACACAAACATTCAGCCTGAAGATTTCATTTATTGTGTGCCTAGAACAATGGTGAACATTTTGTCTATCATCAAGTTCTGTTTACTGTTCCCTTCATCTAGGAAGCTACAGGGAGACCCAGAGAAATGTCACAAGCTTCAGGTCATAAGCAAGTTAGCACTGGACTTGCTTCTAAGCCCACGTGTGCTGGATTTCAATCCTTCTCTTTCTTGAGTTTTGTGTTGATACTAGGAGGTTCTCCAAGGCCTGCAGAGGGAATGCTTCTCTTGGCACTAGAAAGCAAGAGTAGGGTTGTGGTGGTGATTGCCCACACAAAGCTTTATATTCAGTGCTACCCACTAGAAATATGATGCTAGTCGTGTAAGTTGAAATTCTCTGTTAGCCCCATGAGAATAGGAAAAAGAAACACATGAAATTCATTTAATAATATAGCTGAGGTAACTCAATTCATCCAGCATAGCTCGGATTTAGCAGCAGTCAAAAAAAGTTATTTGGGAGATATTTATGCTTTTTTCCCTTTTAACTCTATGTATTTTGTACTCACAGCTCATCTCAGTTTGATTAATACATTTCAAGTGCACAGTATATTAATGTAACCAGGAGCTGCCCTTCTGGGTCCATAGGTTTGGAGAGAAAGCTGTACCCATAAGAGTAAAAACAACAGCAATAGGTAAATATAACCTTGCACTTAATAGATGCTGGCCCTTCTGTTAGCTTGCCAGGTATGCCAGAACAAAAGGTCACAGACCCAGCTTAAACAACAGACATTTATTTTTCACAGTTCCAAAGATGACAGGACCAAGACAAGATGCTGCAAGTTCCTGGCTTATCTGTGGCTTCCCTTGTTTGCACTTGGAAGACTGTTTTCTCAGTGTAGCCATGTGAAGTCTTCCCCATAATCACACCCCTGGTTTCCCTGTGTGTGTTCGAATTTTCTTTGTTTTTGAGGACACCAGTCACACTGAACTGTGGCCCACTGTTTTGCTCTGATTTAAACCCTCCTTCCAAATGCAATCACATTCTGAAGTATTGGGATTAGGATACTAATGTTCTGTCTCAGGAGAAGGAACAATTTAGCTCCCAATTAGACACCAAGCTAAGGATTTAAGATAATGAATTTAACAAAAAGGCAATCATTTGTGCTGTTAATAACACTAGTTCACACATGTAAAGTCTAAGGTAAAATAAGCTAGGTATGGTTAATAATTTTTGCTGTGGTTGTTGTTTGAGACAGTGTCGCATGTATCACAGGCTGGACTCACACTCACTAAGTCAAGGATGACCCAGAACTTCTGATTCTCCTGCCTCCCAAGTGCTACAATTATAGGTGTATTGCATTATATCCAGATTTGTGCAGTTCTGAGGGATCAAACCCAGAGCTTTGTGCTGACAAGAATTCTACCAACTGTCCTACATCCCCAGGCCTAGGCATTCTTTTTCTTATTAAAGTTTTTTTTGATGATTTCCTGTTTTTATACAAGCTATTATGATTACATGTACCCAAATTACCTTCTCATCCCTTCTTTCTAACCAGCCCCTTCCTGCTTTGATGTCATGGTGGGTGGGTACAACCGCTGTGTTTCTGATTGCAGTGGCCATGTCATATCCAGAGGACAGTTTCATAGAGCTCTTCCCCATCTTCCACATCTTACAGTCTTTCTACTGTTTTGTTTTCAACTTTACCTGGGCCTCAGAGTGTGTGGTATAGATATCTCACTTAGGGAAGTAGTTAATCACTCAGTAGTAACCTAATCTGTGTTATGATTAAGTGGGTCCCAGGGATAGAAGTGAAGTCACCAGGCTCAATGGCAGACACTTTTGCCCATTGAATTAATCTTGTCAGTCTGAGAAAGAGGTCTGAGTGATGTACCCACATGCCAAGGAACACAGAGGATTTCCACCAACCTCCACAAATTGGCAGAGAGCCATGGGGAATATGACTGCTCAAAAACTACAGAAAGAACCAGCTTACCTGCATCTTGATTTGCACTGGTACCCTCTAGAACTCTGGGATAATACAATTTTGTCTTTTAAAGTCACCAGGCTTGTAGAGATTCATAAGCACAGCCTTAAGAAACTAATACAGATGGAAAGTGAGAAACATTCATGAAAATAATTGCTTCGGATGATAATAAGTATGATTCAGAGAGAAGAACGGGATACAGTCAGTGTCTTGGGATTTCTAGCAAAGAAAAATTTCAGGGGAGGATAGAATTATGGTCTAAAAAATCTCCATGTAAATGGGAAGCCTAAGAAATAAAGGAAACTAATGAGAAAAGGTGGCAGATAGGATATTTTGGACTCACCAAGCGTTGGGCTGGAATTCAGTATTATAAACTCAAGTAGAGGGAAGATAGTTGACCTTCCTTATTCACAGGTTCTGCTTCTACAGATTCAGCCAATCAGGGGTAGGAACTATATGTGAAAAGTGTGTCTGTAACTGAACATTCACAGACTTCCCTCTGTGCTATTTATTCCATAAATAATACAGTATAACAGCTATTTGCATATAATCTACACTGTATTGGTTATTCTACATAATATAGAAATGATTTAAAGTATTTGGGAGGATGTATTACTTTATATGCAAATATTGCACCGTTTATATAGGGATTTGAGCATTGTGTGTTTTGATATGGGTGTGTGTACTGGAACAAATGCTCCATGGATACCCAGGCACTACTGTACATTTATTATAAGGGGAGAATTTTTGTATTAGAAAGAGTCAGACAGATGAATGGAAGTCAGAGGTCTCAAAGGAGAAATAGGCTAGTAGAGTTGAGGATGAAAGTGTATATAAAGATACAAGGGAGTGATAGTCCTAAAAAAAAAAGTACATGGGAGTGACTAAAATTTAAAACATGAACCTGTAGGAAGACATTTCTTATTAAAAACTTAGCATTGCACCCTGGCTCCAAAGGACTTATAGCTCGATCATAGTATGAAAAGCATTTAATCCTTCTCCAAGAGTCCTCAGGTCTAAAAGATTTTTGACATTTTTCTAAAGTCTAAGTCTAAAACATCTTCTAAGACTCAAGGTAATTTAGCTGTGAACCTTTTTTTAAAATTTAATTATTTTTGATAGGATCTCATTATATAGCCCTGGCTGACCTGGAACTTGTTACATAGTATAGACTAGTCTTGAACTCACAGAGATCTACCTGCCCTCTGCCTTCCAAGTGCTGGGATGAAAGGCATGCACCATCATGCCAGGTAAAATTATAAAAGGAAATTATGTACCTCTAACATACAATAGTAGAATCAACATTTCCACTCCAAAGGGGAGGGGCAGGAGGACAGTAAAAAGGAGTCAGACTAAGGGAAGACCAAACAAAGCCCAACAGGGAAAACACTACATTCTGTAGGTCCATGTCTGACATTCTGGGCATAAAGTATCCTAAGACTGAGTTCCTTTGAGCCTGGACATCCTTGCTCGTGTGGTCTGGTTATTTGTATCCTGGACAGCCTTTCTATTGGACTGTTTTCACTCTTTGCTTGTGGCTTTCCTCAGCAGACGTTTCATGACTTTTGCTTATCCAACATCCTTGAGCTTCCATTATAGCTAAGCTTCATTCACACAGCCTTATGCATTGCCCTCTCAGCTCCTTTTGGAGAATCTTATTCTGGCCTTACAGACTTTGCTTAAAGATATCAGTGGAAGCCTCTATGACCCTATGGCTCTTCATTGTGCACACCTGCAAACCTAGCTTCATGATGATGATGCCAGTGCCTGTCACCAGCTTGAGCAGTAGCAGTGGAGTCCCCTTGGATCTTGGTTGTAATGATCTCTAAGTGCCTGAACAGCACAAGCCAGGGACTCTTCCCTAAGTGGCCCCATATGACCAGGACATCCCTGTGCGTTCTCTCTTCTCAAAGGGAGAGCTTTCAAATTAGTTTACAATTTGCACTCTGGAGCCTGCGGTGGATAGTGTTAGGCTAATTCATCTTTACTTTTTGCCCAGTACAAAATGGTTGTTCGTGTGTGTGTGTGTGTGTGTGTGTGTGTGTGTGTGTGTGTGTGAGAGAGAGAGAGAGAGAGAGAGAGAGAGCGAGCAAGAGAGTGAGTGAGAGAGAGAGAGCGAGAGCGAGACCACTGTTGATGATGAGGCCGGTGGTTGGTGTTGAGTATCTTGCTCAGTTCTCTCTCTCTCTCTCTCTCTCTCTCTCTCTCTCTCTCTCTCTCTCTCTCTCTCTCTCTCCCTCCAGTGTTTCCCAATAAACCTTTTCAGATAGACTAGATGCCCAGAAAGTTCCAGGGATCCTTTGTCTCTCCCCTCCTCATTCTTTGCAGGCACATGGTACTGCACTGGTCCTATTACGTGGATTTTGGGCATCAAACATAGGTCCTCATGCTTGCATAGAAAGCATTTTACTGACTTAGTCATCTCCCTGGTCCCACTGATTTTTTTCCCTTAATTTTAATTTTTTCCTGATGTCACCAGTCTCCTTAACTATGATACCCTCCTTGTTCACAACATCCCTTGCTTCCTTTTCTGGCCAGACCAAATATTTGTAAAAGTCACTTTGCTTTTCATTTAGCTTCTGTCTATCACTGTAAATCTGGCTAAAATCAGCCTGCTATAGTCATTACAAAAGCTCAAATTTCCTGCTGTCTTAGTGTTTACTCTGCTAAGATGATTATCCCAACACCTTTAAACTTAGCATCTCGAAGTTTCAGGATGTGTATAACGTTTATAGAAAATCTTTGCTAGGATGTAAATCCTAGTCTCTGGTACAATTCCTAATGGTTCATTTCCAGCTGAAAGCGATGAACCTGGCTTTCACTATCTAATATTCCTTTTGCCACTATAATCTTTGTGGCTTCCACTAGAATCACTCATTAAACTCTGCTTGTGGTATTTTAGGTCTTTTTAATTCTACTTATCCAAACTCTTCCAGATTCCTCCCACAAACCAGTTCTAAAGTCTAAAGAATAGGATGGCCATGTTTAATCATCACTCCACTTCTCTGGTGCCAATTTTCTGTGTTACTTACTTTTCTCAATACTGTGACCAAATACTCAACACAACAACTTAAGGGAAGAAAGATTGATTTTGATTCATGGTTCCAGAGGAGTTGCCTGGAACTCTTGCCTGGACCCTACTTGGGCAGAACACTTTGGCAGTAGGTGTGTGCAGTGGAGCTGTTCACACTGTAGCTGACCAGAACCAGAGAGCACAATGCCAAGGATAACACATTCCCAAGGACCCGTTCCCCAGCACACAATTCTTTTTACTCAAGTCTACCTAAAGTTTTTACATCCTCCCCAAATAGTACTATCAGCTGGGACCAGACATTTAAAACATGAGCCTGTGGGTGAGATTCGATGTTCAAACAATAGCACGTGGAATAGTATTATTTATGGTGTTTGATGATATCTCAAGTAGAAATTAAGTATAACTACCATTTTCTTTTGCATATCATAAATCATTATGTGTTCTATGTAGATCAAAGCATTCAAAACATTAAGAGGTGTATTATATATGGAAATCTCTATCCCTTGCCCAAACTAGGCAGTTCTTCAGACAAACTAAAATTATCCCAACAGTAAAACCTTAGGAAATAGAGTTTGAATCAAGGACTCTATCTGAAGATAGATCTATCTAAAGATCCATTACACATTTCTTTAACAGATAAGCCATTTTTGAAATTGGATTTTCAAAGAGATGGCTTGCCCATATTTTAAAATGAGTAGCTTATGGTTGTACTTTCAAAAGGTAAAAATGTTAATTTGGGGAAAAGCCATTTTTCTGGAGATTATATTAAACAAATTTAATGATTATTAACTACCAAATGTTAGACAATTACTAGATACCTGACCCAGATACAATTTATAAGTCCTTCCTGAGAACATCTTCTGTCTTTTGTGCATATTTCAGGCATGAAAATGGTCTCAACCACAGAGCATATGTGCTCTTTGACTTACTGGTGAGCAACAACTTTACTTCTTTAAGCATTGTTTTAGTTAAAAATTTTATTTATGGGACTGGAGAGATGGTTCAATGGTTAAGAGTATTTACTGATCTTCTGGATGACTTGAGTTGAGCTCTCAGCAGTCATATTGCCCTGCTCACAACTGTCTATAATTTCCACTCCAGGGGATCCAACACCCTCTTCTGACCTCCTTGGACACTACCCATGTCACACATATATGCACACATACAATACGCACAAATAAAAATGAAATAAATCTTTAAAAAGTCAGCTACTGCCATTTGTCTTTTGGTACCAACTCAAAGGCAAACAGAGGTGAGAGCAAGTTTTGGTACTGGAAAAAAGAGGGGAGGGATGCAGATGCACCTTGATTGGAGGTTGTTGGTTTGGGGATGCAACAGTCAGCTGAGCAGAAGTGGGACATCTTACGTGTTTGGTTAGGGATGAGTAATTGATGTCCTTTGTTTGATACTAAGTTGGGAACAAGGGAAAAATTTAGGGAGCTGTCAGTTAATATTCAAGTCTTGGGCATCTTGTGACATTCCCGGGTTTTTATTTGACTTCCTGGGCCAGTTTCTAGAGAGAGCATCTATCTTTCTGTGCTGGTTGCTGCAGGCTGTGGTTTGGAGTTCTCATGGTCCATGTTCATTATTTTTATATATGATGTGACCATTGGGTGTATTTTCAGTCTGCCAAGACCTGGGATCAGCAAGGTTTCTTTAAAGAGCCAGATATAAAATAGTAGCAGCTTTGCTAGCCACATAGTCTCTGCTGCAATTACTCAGTTCTGACATTTCAGCATGAAAGCAGCCACAGACAACAGGTAAACAGATGGACTTGTCTGTGTTCCAGTAGAACTTTATTCTCCTCAAAACAAGCAGAAGGTCATATTGGCTCTCCAGCCCTAGTTCTCTGTTTCCCGTTCTAGAGTGTGGTCCCCAAGTGTATGAGTGACGTTTATCCCTTGTTCTGTGCCTCATCCCCTTTCTCCTGTTGTAGAGTCATGGAAGTGAGGATCACCAAAATCATTTGTGAGAGGCACCCCATTGCAGATTGGCAACTAAAACATTTGAAGAATTCTACTCTTTTTTTCAATCTCCAAGGATATCTAATACTAACTGTTTAATACCTAGAGCGAAGTTTTTATTCTGCTGTTATTTTTTCTTTCTGTTTTTCTCATAGGACAAACTCCCATTTCAGAACCTCTTAGTTGCCAGAACTCTTCCTCAAAGCCACTGTCACACAAATCGTGGCAGCACCATCTTCTTTTCCACCCAGCCCATGCCAGGTAAGAACAGCATTGTCAAATTGGCAGAGGTGATTGGTCCTTGTTTATAACGTGGCTGTCACATTTCTAGGTATTACAACAGAATAGTATCCAGAGGAGGTAGAGGACATTTATTCAAAGAGTGACAAGTCCTCTTATAGACTATTCTCAACAGACTCACCCTTATATCTAATTGGCCGGACTGTATTACAGCTATATCAACACTATTAAGGGGAAGGAGGACACGTCTTGTCTTTTATGATGCTTCTAACCTTATAGGAGAGAGTGGATACAAATGAAATAATGTGAGGTTTTGTAGAAACAATTATAGGGGGATTTTTTATAAAGAAGTAACTAACAAGAGGTTGGAAAAGAAGTGGACACAGAAAAGGAATCAGCAGAAAAGAGAGAGCCTGCAAGCAATATGTTGCTAGGGTCTAACATTCTTTAAAGTAGAGGGTCTTCCTTCTTGTGGAAGATTGTGGCTTGGGTTTGTTTATGAAGGAGTTGTTTATAATCTCCTTCTCAACGTATCATATGCAAGGCCAGGAGAACTTGCCAACTTGATAAAACTAGTCAGTCTTCCCTTCAGCCCAGTGTGCATGTCACTTCCAATCTTCTCACAAATCTCACACTCATGTTCACTGAGAATGTTGTTTACTTGATCATGAAGGCTGTGAGCAGAAGGCCATCTAGGTGTGGGGACAGAAACCCTGTGGCTAGAATTCTGACTGCCAGTCACTAGCCACCTTGGACAAGATACTTGGCTGTGATTCACATTGGTTATATGATTTATATTAGTTTTATTATAAGGAAGAAAGATGCTGCCTTCCTATCTCAGGTGGTTGTGGAGACTAATCCATGAGATGATTTTTCAGGCAGCATCAGTACTGTCTGAATAAGTACCACATTCTCCTCTGCTCCTTTGAATAAACCAAACCAACCAGTCTATTCATTGTTCCCTGAACTTTTATACTTTTCTGCTATCCCACTGGGCTTTATGCTATTATTCTTATTCTGCCTCTCTCCACATCAGCAAGACCCTTTTTCTCCATTATAGACCTTCTGTATTATTCTAAGTCAGACTTGATGGCAAACTACGTATGATGTCTTCTCTGATACAGACTCAGGGTGACATTCTCTGAAGGAGTCATCAGAACCTGCAGGATGGAATGTATGGCTGGTACACCATCATGGGCCTAGACAATCAGAAGAATAGAACTAGAAAGCTATGAGTCTGAAATAAGGGGCTACATGAAACAATGGAGTGGAGGCCAGGACTAACCAGAAAGAATTAAATTATATTGGGAGTTTTGGGCTGGAGTCCTGGTGCCTACATTGTCACTTTTCTTGAATTGTGCATGTTGCATTGGTGTCAGTTTTTAATTTCCAAAGGGGAGTGAGTATACACCTAAATCTTCTTCATGGCTTTGTTTCAGGAGGCAAGAACAAAATTTATTTTTTTTCCATGAGTCTATCAGTTACATCCACCTTATAATGAATAACTTTGCAAGCATTAAACTTAGTAAGTAAAATTTGAAAAACAATAAATTGAATGTAAAATAAGAGAGCACAGACATTGCTAATTTAACAACATGCTTTTCCACTGAGCCCAGGCACGGCCTCCATATTTTTGAATATTTATTTGTTGCGTATGCCTGTGTGTATGTGAGTGCATGTGCCTATCTATACGGGGCATGCAGAGACTGGTGCATCTGTGTCCTTTTGCATCACTCTCTGCATGGTCCTTCAAGACAGGTTCTCTTTGCAAGCCCAACGATCCTCTTGTCACCACTTCCCTGGGAACTGTGGTCATTGGTGTTTGTAGGCACTACCTGGCATGTTACACTTGTGCCAACAGAGCCATCTCTTCAGACCTGGCCCTGACATTTTTAAAGAACCAGATTCCTTTATAAGCAGATATTACCAAGTTTTCATAATTGGCGCTTAAATTGAAGCTTGCTTGCTATTACCAGGTTTTACTAAAGAGTACTCTGTTTGGCTTGCAAATTAGTATTCCTAAAGGTCCCCACGGATGGAGGCACCACAGTCTCTAGTGGCTCTGCTCTTTATCCTCTTCTTTGGCTCCCGGGAAGTCTTTATATCCAAACGCAACCTCACCTGGAGTGAAAATTGGGCTGTGTCCCTATCCTTCAACTGGAACAAGTATTTCAAAGATATATGATTTGTTTTTGCTTCTATGAAATGAGAGAAATACCAAAGGAGAAATGAATCAATCCACCTTAGTGAGGTTTCTGTGAAATTTATTAGAAACAAACTCCCATGCATGCAGAAGGCATACCCAGAGCAGCAGGCTCACTTTTAAGTACACTTCTCTCTGTCTGTAATATACAACTCTTGTGCACACCTTTAATCATTTACAGCACTTTTGAAACGTTTCCTAATTGATTTATTACCCTGGAACCAGTTCAAAATCTAGTAACAAGAGTGATTGATTAAAAAGCTATGATGAAAAAGCTTTTTATGATGAAAGATTAAGAACCAAATATGATCAAAACCTTGACCAAACAAGGACCCAGGGACAGCTGTCTTATCAACTATAATTACCTAGCAGGGCATGAACTCCAAAGCAAGAGACAAATGATTTTGCCTGGACATTAGAGATTTCAAAAGGGAAAGTTTTATCATTTATTTTTAAATGATGTAAAATTCAGTCAAGTTGGTTATTCTCTTGAACCAACGGCTCTTGGAGATTAGGTAGGACCCTAATCTCAGAGTGAAGAACATAGAAGTGTGCTTTGATACAGTAGCAGGAAAACACCCCAATCCTCTGTCTAATCTGCTCTTCCTGGCTTCTTTTCTCTAGTGGCCCATTTGTTTTGCATGTATTGTTTTAAAAGGCTTCACTATCCTTGCATATTCAGAAATAAATTTGAGAAATAGTAACTCTAAACCTAAGAAAAAACAATAATTTAATCTGCTGTGGAGAATGTTCCCTGGCAAAAATATTGTCTCTATTGATTATAGGCATTCATGTGGACATTTCCATGATAAGCCTATCTAGATTTCTTATTTAGCAACTTTTCCCAGGCTGGCAGAAAAAGTGTAGAAATAATATCTATAAAAACATCTTATAGATTCTTTGTGTTTTAAATATTATCTTTTAGTTTTACTTTTGCTGTTGTTTGAAGGACACGGTACAGTATGGACATCACTATGTGGACACCAGGAGCCATTGCAGAATTATACAGCAAGGTCCTTGGTCAGAGAGTGGGTTGGAAAGGTCACATTGTCAGTGGTATAGGATACTGGTGAGACTAGTGGTTACATTATTGAAACAATCTGAGTAAGAAGTAATGAGGATCTGAGTCCTCAGTGAAGCCACTGAATGGAGCATGGAAATGCATCAGGGAAGGGATACCATTGCTATTTACTCTCATTATTCCTAGTCTGTCTTCTTCCAGAAGAATCAGGTTTGATGTATTTCATATTTGTGCTGTCATGATCACAGCTGGCTAACACATGGCAACATCCACAAATGATTTATTTCTAACTTGCTTAGGCACAGAGATTGACAAATATCTAGAACAGTAGAGCTTGGCACATTCTCCATCATTTGCAAATGACTGTTTTATTAATAGTAGGATTCAGTTCATAACTCTTTGTCACATTGACTTTTCTCATTAATATACTAGTATGTTTCATTTGTATTTACATAATATATATATATATATATATTAAAAATTTAGTTACCATAGTTGAGAATATGCTATTGCAAAAGAAATTTTGTATTCTACTATCCACCTTTAGCCTTCTATTAAAAATACTTTCCTTTCCACAAAAATTGTTAGTAAACATAATTTTGAATAATTACATAGTTTCTATTGCATAGTATCCTTAGTAATATTATACTATCACTAGTTTAATTCTGGACATGTAAATGAGTTGTGGCTATTATAAATACTATTATCATGTACATTTTTACAAAGATGTTTTTAGTAGTTTTATAAATAAAAACCCCAAACTGAAAACAGCCCAAACAACTATCCCCAGAAGAATAAACAGATTACTATGTTTTTATACAGTGGAATACCATTCAGCAATATAAAAGAAAGAAGTAGTAATAAAACACAAATCAATCACAAAATGGTATATTGACTGAATGTACTAGAAACAAAAGAGGACTCACTGTTTGGTTTCATTTACATGTCATTTTAGAATGGATTACAAAGAACTATGGAGTAGAGATTAGAATGGTGGTTATTTCTTGGAGATGCAACTAACTAGGAAAGATGGAACTTTCTGGAATGATGAAGATAGTTGGGCTTTGATTGGGATGGTGACAATATGGGTGTATTTGTCATAGTTTATCAAACTAAACATGTAAAATTCATGAGCTTCACCTTATGTAAATTTTTTATCATTTACTTATTTTTTGTGGTGCTGAGGATTGAATCCATTGTTTCATGCATGCTAGGCAGGTATTCTATCTTTTCCTTTTACTTTTTGTTTTGAGGGAAGGTCTCATTAAATTGGCTAGGCTGGCCTTGAATTCATGCTGTTGTCCAGACAGGCCCTGAATTCGCAAATTTTATGACATTAACTTCTCAAGTATTTGGGATTGCAAGCCTATGCCACCAGGCTTGGCCAGTCTCTAAAATGTGTATAAGAAGAACTTCTTGTTCTTTGGGTTTATAAATTTGAGCAAATTTGGAGTTCTATGAAGAGATTATGTAAAGCATGTCTCACATGCCATAATGTGAGAACCCTGGATTTTAAGTTGTATATTCTAATACTTCAGAGTACACAGAAAATATCACAGCAAGAGCCTAGCATTGGCACATCACAGTCTCTTGAGCTTATGGGTCTGCACAAGACACTCAATATATAAAACTTATGTGCAATGCTATAAAAGAACCTCCAGGCTCAATTCTGAAAAGCAAGCCCTTCAATAAATAAGATGAGTGGAGGAGCAAGGACATAAGAAATATAAAAACGTTTAGAAGGTCAGGGAAGCACAAGAGATAAAACTCAATAGTACAGGGACCAATAGACAGGGAGTTAGAGTCTTCTGTGTTTTAGATAGAAAATTACAGCTGGAGTTGGAGTAGGACTTTGAAGGAGTATGTTTTATCAGCTAGGTACAAATCTGACTCCACTTGCACAAAGGGAAGTGATAGATAATTCTTTCTGGCTTTTCACCATGCTAAGGAGTGTTTCCCCAGCAAGGGAACTTATGACCGTGTGAGCTATGCTTTGTCTTGTTCAGGGTGATAGTTGCATGAGGCTGTACAATTGTTACGATTCACTAAATTTAACACTCAATTATCAGTATGTTTTATTGATCTTAGGACCTTGACCAAAATCAAATAAACAATAAAAAAATCAAAGAAGGAGAAGTATTATTCTCTTAGTGGCAGACTCACATCTATGTGTTGCTGAGACTTATCAGTCACGGAATTTTCAGTACAAGACCTATTGTTTGGAGAAGGGGACAATGTATCTGGACAGTTCAGGGCTTCTTTGAGTAGTTGGTGACTCATCAAAGCAGAGGCACCATCAGTGTTAGTAGTCTCTTCCTGGCCAAGGACAAAGTAAGAAAATCCCTCTGTGAATTTGGACCACATGTGGGGGCAATGTACAGGTTTTGTTTCTCACCCATAAACTTTGGTAAATATAGAAACCAAGACCTTACCCTTCTTCAAAGAAGATACTCTATTGGTGAAATTGTTAAGGCCACTCCACGTAGTTAAAAGGAGATTTATTTAATGGCGTAACTTACAAATTAAGGAATAGGTAGGTCGCGGAGTCTGGGGAAGGTGTATCACAGTCCAGCGGTGTTCTCTGGAGCTCTGCTCGGTCCACCTCCACTGTCCAGGGTCCCGCAACAGAGAGAGCGCCCGCCGATCCTGATCTCGGGTCCCCTGGCGCCTCCCTTGGCCCCGCCTTGTAGGCGTGACAGTTGCCGAAGTCTCAATGGGGGTTGGAACTTCCAGATCAAAGCTGGAATGGCTACCCACTACAATACTCAGCATTGGTTAGTGATGTCTGCTGAGGTTGAGATAGGATGTATTGGAGGTATACATCCAAATAATTTGTTTGCTACTCCTAGGTGAAGTTTTTGCGTGAAGAATGAGAATAGGAACTGGTTTCTCAAGAATGCTGCGATTTTTCTTCAGTAGTGAGAACAGTCACCATAGTGGTGCTGAGAATGTTGAACTGGAGAGCAGATTCCATTTCTCCCTGAAGCCCTCAGGGGTGCAGCTGCCTCAAGAAGAAACAAACAGATATTTTGACTGAGGCTTCATTCTCAGGTACTGGGCAGAAGTGGAAACTAGGTCTGTGAAAACATGAGTGGAGCCAGATAAAACCTGGGCAGAGGAGGTGAGAACTGACTGGTTTAGGAGGAGACCCTGAACTTCCTGATTGCACAAAAGTCTAGAACTAGGGGCTTTGTGAAGGTTGTTCAGCTCTCCAAGTGTACAGATCATGGATAAAATGCCGTGAATAAGTGAATTCTAGCATTCTGTAAAAAAACAAAAGTAGGTTTTTTTTTTCATATAGTATTTTCTGATTATGGTTCCCCTCCCCCATCTCCTTCCAGCTCTTTCCCACTTTCATACCCAACCAAATCTACACCATTTCTTTCTTTTGTATCAACAAAATAATAATAAAATAAAATAAGATCAAATAAAACAACAAAAACCAGGATAAGATAAAAAATAATTAAACAAGAAAAAGAGCCAAAGAAAAAGCACAAGAAACATACGCATATAAATTCATACACAAAAATTCCATAAAAACACAAAACCAGAAAACATAATATATACACAAAAGACATGTAAGGTAAACAAACAAACAAACAAACAAAATCCCCACTTTAACCATGTATTATGAGACAAAGAAGCTCCAAAAATGCCATTGAGTTCATTTTGTATTGGTTATCTGCTGCTGGGCATGGGTCTGCTCTTAAGAGTGGCTTGTACACCCAGTGAGACTCCCTTGGAGAAAACTTAAGTTTTCTTTCGTGAGTGGTTATCAGTTGGAGAATTCTAGCATCATTAATATCTTGCCTTCCTTGAGGTCAGGCCTGGTGCCAGGACTTGGGGTCCAAGGGTTAGATGGTCTGCATTTCCAGCCTACTCTGTGTTTCCCTTTGTGACAATGCCAAGTCCCTGTTTATTTCTGGGATAGCCACTATAGGGACTAGCCACAGCTTACCTGAGATCACGTTTCTACCGCAGTACCCACAATTCTGACTTCAATTATCATTGACTAATTTTGCCTGACTTGAACTTTGTTTTATAGCATCAAACAGAACATACTTACTCCTTTACATTTAGCTTCTATTATATACTATCTTATCTATGTGAGTCTTATCTTCCCTATTGATATACATTGCAATTGTCCTCTGTTAGGTTCAAAGTGGTCCCCCCAAATAGTTGTGCTGGTGACAATATTCCAAACAGAAGATCTCTGGCCTGGTAAACAGAAGGATTGTTATTGGCTAAACAGAAACAGGCAGTTTCCTGGGAACTTCCTTTAATCCAACTCCTAAAATCACCTACCTTGTCAAGGACATCCAGTTTGTGGTTAATCTGAACAGCCTGTATCAGCTCAAATACCCCCCATTCTGATGACTGTCATATAAAAGATACTTGCTTTTCTGCCATTTTGCTTCTCTCTGATCTTTAAGAGATAGCAGAGGCAGCTTGATCTCTAATAAACCTTTCTTTCTACCCATGGAGCAGTCCAATTTGGTGGTTTCACTGCTCCCTGGCTTTCACTCTTCTCACCCCTAAAAGGGTATTCCACTGTAGAAATATATTGCTATCTGTACATTCTCATGTTGAAAGGCCTTTTGGCATCAGATACCTTCTAATGTGACTAGTAGAGTGAGTATTTCATTTTGTTTGCATATGTCAGTAGTTTCTTCCCTTATATGCATCTACTACTGTGGAAAATATACCTGTCTTTATTGTGAACCTTCCCAAATTTTCAGAGGTTGGAAGAGGAGGGAATTTTAAGTATCTTGTCTTAGTTAATTTAGACTTTTCTACCAAAGTGTCATCAACTGAGTGGCTTATAAGCATCAGAAATTTATTGATTACAGTTCTGGAGGCTGAGAAGTCTAAGATTAGGGAGGAAGCATGGTTGGATTTTGGTGCACATGTCTTTCCAGGTCACAGGTTACCAGCATCTTGATGTATCCTTTAGAGGTAGAAGGGGTAAAGGAGTTACCTTGGACTTCTTTGGCAGGGCACTAATCTCATTCATGAAGGTGCCACATTTATGTTATAAATACCCACCAATGTTTCACTTCCAACTACCATTATTATATTGGGTTAAGATTTCAATTGATAAACTTTGCATTGAGGCACAAACATTCAATCACAACTCATGTCTGATCAAAGAGGACCAGAACTATGCCTTAAACTAAAGGGTTTAATCATTAGATTTTTATAATGACTACACATGGTACCACCATCATGTCCAATTTACCAGATGAGAGCACTGAGACACACACGTTAAGTGACCAGTATACATTAAAGCAGAATTTACACTCAGGTGACCTGACCCAAGAACAAGATCTCCTGACTTCTTCGATCGATTTCACCACCGCTTCTCACAGAAATAAGAAAACCATTGTTAGAAGGGGATTCAACCTTCAACTCTCCTCATACCATTGTCAAAATCTGTGTCCCTATAAAGTTAGAAGTTTACCGCTGTCCTTCATCCTCCAAGGTTACATATGATTGTAGACTGTGAAATGCTACCTCCAAGAAAAGAATTGAAAATATTCTTTTGATAGTAGTCCTGCCATCCTGTGGCTCTCAAAGAAGCCCTTTCTCACCTGGCTCTCTGGTAGTGATGGGCTCCGATTTTCCATGAAGCACTCTAGGCTTCAGCATGATCTTCTGAGAGCTAAGGTCATGACTGTGTTTCAAATAGTTGGAAATGAAAGTCCCAATTTTATTAGCGGAGTGAAAATTTCTGTTTCTCACATTCTGCCTCTGGAGATATTGAGGTCCTAGTAGCTGTCAGCTTAGACTGGAGGAAAGTTTTGTTCACAAGTTCCTAATGTCAGGGGTCCAGAGAGAAAGGACCTGGGAGTGTTTGGGGGAAGGAGTTAATCAGTACCATCTTTAACTGAATTGTTTCCCACGTAAACCAAGGGCTAAAGGTGAAATGGGCAGATAGCACAAATAATTGCTTTATTTCCAGGGTGATTCATTTCTGGCCTGGGGCACTAGGTGTGGATCTCAGTTTGATTTCATTACATTCCTAGGTCACTCCTGCTTTGGCATAGAGATTAATTTCTATCCTGGTGGACTGGTGTGGGGGAAATAACTCTGTGAGATATTTAAAGGTTTAATTATTAAAGCAATAGAAGATCTGTGCAAATTCTAAGTATAAAAGAGTTCAGGGACCCCACGAGCACTGGGAGGTCTCTGTAAGTCAACTTCATCTTGTAGCAAACCTTCCCAGTTCACACCAGCTGGTCTGGCTTCTCTCTTAGTTTCCTTTTCCTCCCTCCCTCCCTCCCTCCCTCCCTCCCTCCCTCCCTCCCTCCCTTCCTTCTTTTCCTCTTTTTCCTCCTCCTCCTCTTCTTTCCCCACTGAGGTAGGTGTGTGTGTGTGTGTGTGTGTGTGTGTGTGTGTGTGTGTGTGTGTGTGTACTTGCTGTGTGTGCACATGTGGAGGCCAGAGGCTGATGTTGGGTATCTAACACTATCACTGTTCACCTTCTCTTTTGAGACAGGCTCTCTTACTGAGTCTTGTGCTTATTGATCTCATTAGACTGGCTGGCCAGCAAGCCCCTGCGACCCGACTGTCTCAGTCCCTCATCCGTTACGGTTACAGACAGATGACACCAGGACACAGGTTGGGGAAGAGATCTGAAGCAGAGCCAGAGTGGGAACTTTATTCCTGTGACTCACTACCTAGGATTCTCATTTATTTTTACTTTTTTGTGTGCAGGGGACTGAATCTGGGGTCTTGCATCTGCTTCACACACATCCTACCATCCCTGCAGACCCCTAATATTCTTGGTGTTTCCCCAAATCACCTAAAAACAATATTTTTCATAGTATGTTACATGACTTTTATAAAATACACAAAATTATAAAGAAAAAAAATGACCAGCTATTCATTTATACACAGATAACCATTCTTTTTATATTTTCATTTATTCTTTGAAAAATTCATAGGTTTATACAATGTATTTTTGAAATATATTTTATTATATGTATTATTTATTGTGTGTGTGTGTGTGTGTGTGTGTGTGTGTGTGTGTGTGTGTGTGTGTGTGAGTTCACATGCTATGGTGCACCTGTGGAGGCCAGAGGATAATTTTTAGGAGTTAGCTTTCTCTTACCACCACACAGGACTCAGGGATGGGAACTCAGGTCCTTCGGCTTGGAGGAGAGCATCTTTCCTTGTTAAAGCCATCTCTCAAACCCTATGTACGATGTATTGAGCACGTCCACCAACCATTATCTCATTCTAATCCTCCCTAGTGCCTCAACCTCATCAGTCTTTGGATTTCATGTTCTCCTCTGAATATTCTTGTTACTAATAATGTCCTGAGTTCGATTAGTGCTGCCCATATGTGCATCAGTGTGGGGTCATCCACTGGGACACAGGCAGCTACTCTTAAGAATGTGGGAGAATTTCCTGCCTATCTCCATTCCATTCAAATGAACAGAATTGCACTTATTTTAATGAAATTGGCTACTGTACCAGAAGTACATTTGAATTCTGCTTTTTATGCTTAACTTTCTTTTGTCAGCCTTGTATTAGGGCATTAAAAATTCGTGAAAATGTAATTTTTAATAGGAACATGGTTTTTGACATGGCATTTGTGGTTATGCCATAATTTGTTTAACTATTTGTGGCATGGAATGAAGGAAGTACTTTTTCCTTCCCTGTAGATGAAATTCTAAACTGTCTTAGTAAATAAGAAACACAGAGCCAAATACAGAGTTAAAGCCTAAGAGATCAGAGCAAGAGCCACGAGTCCCTTAAGCTTATCACTTGCTGCCGTCGCTTCCCGAGAGAGACCTTCTTCCTGTGTCCTATCTTTTTATTGCCTTTCTGTTCTGCCTTCTCATTGGCTCTAAATCCAACCATGTGACTTTCTCATCACTGCCTGTCTATACAGACCTCCAGGTCCCTATGGTTGGTACTGGGATTAAAGGTGTGTGTCACCATGCTTGGCTGTGTCCTTGAACACTCAGCGACTCTGCCTGTCATGTGATCAATTTAAGGGCATGTGCTACCACTGCCTGACTTCTGCTTAATGGCTATGACCTCTGATCTCCAGGCAACTTTATTTATTAACATACAAATAAATTCACATTTCAGCACAAATAAAATATCACCATACTTCCCTTCTCCTTTTTTTTTTTTTTTTTTGAGACAGGGTTTCTCTGTGTAGCTTTGCACCTTTCCTGGATCTCACTCTGTAGACCAGGCTGGCCTCGAACTTCACAAAGATCCGCCTGCCTCTGCCTCCCGAGTGTTGGGATTAAAGGCGTGCGCCACCACCGCCCGGCCATGCTTCCCTTCTTTCCTTTTCCCTCTCTACATCCCTTTTTTTCTTATGACTATGTATTAATTGTAAGAATCAGTGTGTGCCACTGTTATATTTCTGTGCATGTTTTGTACTGTGCATTGATCATGTTCACTCTGCTTCTATCCTTCTTCCCTCCAGTCCCTTCCCAGTCTCTAATAGTTTTCATTTTTAATTTAAAAGTGAGCAAGTGAGACATTTTATATGTCCTCAAAGGGAGAGGAATGATCTTCAACAACCTTAAATGTGTCACTTTTTGTTCAAAGCTCTGGATTGATTTTCTCCCTATAGGTCACAGATGCTCACAAGTCTAGGAAAGGATGAGTCTGCTTTGTGATTGTGTTGCTTTAATTACAATGGTTTCTTGTGACTTTCCTTTGCCCCGACCCCGTTCCCACAGGCAGTGCAGAATCCACTTCATTCTGTGCTTCCCCATTGCAATCACCTCATTTTAGAACCAGCAGCTTGCGTACCCTGCCTGACTTCCTTATCATCTGCCCCTTCAGCCTTCTTGTTTGTTTTAAAAGTATTTTGTTGATCCTAACTTTTGTCTTTCCTTCCTTCCTTCCTTCCTTCCTTCCTTCCTTCCTTCCTTCCTTCCTTCTTTTCTTTCTTCCTTGATCCTTTTCTCCCTCTTTTCCTTCCTCTTTCCCTCCATTTTCCAACTTTAATAAGGTATAATTGGTAGATAAAAATCACATATATTTACCATTGTAATGTGATGTTTTGATGTTTGTAGAACAGTTGAAATGATCATCACAGTGAAGCTAATGACATCATCCATCACTTCACATTGCTGTATTCTTGTCAATGATAACATTTAAGACTAATCTTAGCAGTTGTCACATATATGCTGCATTATCATTCACTACAGTCATGTTGCTGTATCAACATCTTAAGCTAAACTGGAAGATGGTAAATGATAAACTTGCTTGACAAACTTGCTTCATAAAGTGCAGCATATATGGTGGTTTGAATGAGAATGGCCCCATAGGCTCATATGCTTCAACACTTGGTCCTCAGTTGGTGGAACTGTTTGGGAAGGGTTAGTAGGTGTGGTCTTTTTTGAGGAGGTTCATAACTAGGAGTGGGCTTCGAGGTTTCAAAAGCCCATGCCATTCACAATTACCCCTTTATTTGCCTTGTGGTTGTTGTCTCAAGATGTTACTATGTCAGCAACATGCTCTCCCACCATGATGATCATAGACCCATCCTCTGAAACTGTAATCTCTAATAAACTATTTCTTCTATAAGTTGCCTTGGTCATGGTGTCTTATTACAGAAAGAGAAATGAAACTAATACAAGAAATTGGTACAAGAAGTGGAGTATTGCTGTGACAGACATGACCGTGATGTTTTTGGAAGGAATGTGCAGGACTTTGGGACTTTGGACTAGTAAGATTGTGGAATGCTGTAATCAGGGCTTAACCGTCCATTTTAATAAGATTTTGGAAGACAGTAGTGCTGAGAGCAATGGGGACTATGGATGCCCAGCTAAAGAGGTTTCAATAGGGAACAACATTAACAACTAGGCTAGAGACCATTCTTGTGATATTTTAGCAAAGATTGTGACTGGTTTTTGACCTTGTCCTAAGATTTTTGCCTGAGGCTAACTTGAGATGGTTTTGATTAATAACAATGTCAGAAGAGATTTCAAGAGATTAGTTAGTCTAATATTGACTTTGTCACTTGGTTGGTAATAATTACTCTTATGCAGATCGACAATGAAAAAGAGCAAGGAGGACAAAGAGAAATACAAAATGGACAGTTTGAGGAGAAAAACAGTACCAGGAAATTTAATGTTGGAACCATTGTTTGTGCTGAAAGAGATAAGAAATGGAAAGAGGGAGTAGTGACCTCAGGGCAATATCCCACCTACCTAATTCTGCAACTTGTGAAAGGGAAATATCCAAGGGATTTCCTCCACTAAAAGGCAGCTATATATCAAAATTTATGCAAATGTAATTCAAGGAGGAGGCCAGGCTCTATCACAAACAGGCAGTAGAACTCAGCAGCTTTGGACAGCTTTGACCATGTGGTTGTGACTTTAGAGTCATGAAGGATACAGTAGTAAAGGGGTTATGGAATATTCTTCTGCTTCTAAGGAAAGTTGCTGAGGCGAGGCATGTGGCAGAGGAGTCTTTGCATGGAGGCTCAGAGAGGCCATTGTGTGAAGGTGTGAAAATGAATTGTGTTAGAGATTCCAAGATGCAAGAGATGCCAGAGCAGTGAGATACCTGATAAGGAGAGCTGCAGACAGGAAGTGGAATCAAGAGAAGGAAATGTGTTGCAGTCAGCAGTGGTGGGAAGTCTGAGTTATATATGCCCATTGACATTAGACATGGAACTATAGGACTCAGTGTTTGCCCTTTCTAGGTTTTGGTTTTTCTTTGTGCACTATTTCCTCACAATATTCCCTTTCCTCTCTTTTTAGAATAGTAATGTGTATTCTGTGCTATTATATGTTTAAAGTATGAAATTTACTTTTTGATTTTAGAAGAAGTTACAGTTAAGAGGTCATCTTGAATTTCAGTAGAGGCTTCAGTCTTTAAATAGTGTTGAGATTGAAAGACTGATGGAGGATTTAGAAATTGGACTAAGTACATTTTGCATTATGTATGATATAACCACAAATCTGTGGGGGCCAGGGAATGGAATGCTGTGGTTTGAATGAGAATGTCACCCATATGCTCATGTATTTAAATGCTTAGTCCCAGTTGGTGGAACTATTTGGGAAGGATCAGGATGTGTGGGCTTATTGGAGGATGGACATCACTGGAGGTGGGCTTTGAAGTTTCAGAGTCCATGCCATTCCAGTCAGCTCTCTCTTTGCCTCAGGGCTGTTTTCTGAAGATATAAATTATCAGCTACTTCTCCAGTGCTTGACTGCCTGCCTTTTGCCATGCTCTCTACCATGATGGTCTTGGAATCACTTCCTGAAACTGTAGGCTCTAATAAACTATTTCTTTTATCAATTGCCTTGGTCATGTATCTTATTACAGCAATAGAAAAGTAACTAAGACAGCACCTGTGATTCATGATGCTAGCCTTTCCTGAGAAAGGTAGCTAGGAATGATTTTATGTCCATCGAGATTCACTCAACTGGGACCCCATTTGGGAATTTTTCTCCCCATTTCAAAGGTGAAGTATAGTAGGCAGCACAGTAGGAGACAGTGTAGACAAGAATGACAAGTAGAAGCTGGATACTTGAATCTCACCTTGGCCTTGACTTGCAGTGGGTCCTTAGATTCATGTAAATCATCTGAACCTCAATTTTCTCATCTGTGGTTTAGTAGTAATAATGAGCCATAGGCTTTGGCAAGGACTAAAAAGCAATATGTCTAAGAGTTGAGATTGGTCCTGGAAGGTCAAAGCAGTCAATAAATGGTAGTGAGGATCATCACTTTAGCTATTTCTTATCTTATTCTGACACTCAAGGTCAGTGCTCATGCTTCTATAGCTAGAAGGTAAAAAAGAAAGGAATGCTCTTGTTTACATGTATCTGTATGAACTAGGTACTTTTGGGCTTACATTAAGGAATGGGAACTTTGATCACTAGAGTCAGTGAGGAGTAGGGGATCAAGTATCTTGACGTACTTGGAGAGCAGATCATAGCTTTTCACATTCTCCATGCTCACAGAGTGGGTCTGGAGTGCATGCTGGACAATGGACTTTTCTGGAAGCTGTCTGACTGGTTGCCTCAGGCCTTGGAACAGGACTGGAGCTGTCATCCTCACTCACTCGAATAGATGTGACCTTCATTTCACACCTGCAGCTGTTCTCTGGGAGCCAAATATGTATGTACCAGGTGCAGAACAGTCCTTCACTGTGAAGAACAACGTGCAGTAATATCTGCTCGTAAATGCAGTCATCTTATCTCCGAGCAATGCATTTCCAGGCTGGCTGGCTGCTCCATGCTGTTCTTTCAGGCAGAACGGCAGTGGGACTAAATCACCTTCCAGAAGCACCTTGTGGTCATTTGCTAATTATTTTGTGGTGCCAGGTCAGCTATAAAGTTGTCTTTCCTGATGCTTTCTAGCCCAGAGCCACATGACCAAAAAAAAAAAAAAAAGCATTTCTCAAAATAGCATGTGGAGTGCCCAGCTCGAGAGGGAGAGGACTTTGGAACCCTCTGGCTTGGTTGCTTTGCATTCATTCTCCTTGTGTTTCCTTTTTCTGATCCTAAGTTTTGCTTTTCTTGGAGTTTTCCTATTGTTGATACAATAAAGTACAAGAAGCTGAGTGGTTAGGACAGCTGGGACGCAGTCTTTAGGGTTCTGTTGCAGGAGATGACCAGCTCCACCTCCTTTCTGCTTCTGTTGTTGCCAGCCACCCTCCACATTACAAGGAAAGGTTCACAGTGGTGCCTCTCCAACATCTACCTTAACTGTTACTTTTCTCTTTGTGCCTGTCTGTCTGTGTGCCTTCTCTAATAAAGACACCAGCTATATTATATTAAGGACCCACCCTGCTCCAGCTTGACCACATCTTAACTAATGGCATATATAATGACCTCCTTTGTGGATAAGGTTATATATTATAAAGCATCTGGGTTAGGATGTGAACAATGTTTTGAAGGGAAAAATTCAAATTATAGCAGAAAGTACCCAAGGAGTCTTCATTTATGAAAGCTTAGATGCCTTTTCTAATCCTTTCCCAGGATTGAGGCTAGTTAGAAGGTGTTTAAAGAGTGTTCACCTGGGGAGGTGTCTTAGTTGGTAAAGTACTTGTAAAAGTCAGGCGCTGTGGTGTGCATCTGTAACTCCAGCACTGGGGTGGGTGGTAGAGCTAGGCAGAATTTGAGAGCTCACCAGCCAGCCAGTCTAGCCAAATTGGTAATCTCCAGATTAAATGAGAAATCATGTCTCAAAAAGTAAGACAGATAGTGTCTGAGAAGGCATCACATGTCAATCTCTGACCACCAGTGCATGTTCACACATGCACACATGGGCACACACAAACACCCCCCCACACCCACAACCTCCCCACTCATGGTGTTCATTGCAGGTGATTGGTGGAAAGACAAGGGCTCAGCTTCAAACTTATGCTAGCTGCATGCACATGTGCATGGGCTTGAGCACTCTCGTTGGCTATATTTGTCTATTTTAATGATCACAGTCTATAATTCTAGTACAATGTCAGTATCCAACCAAGAAAGAGAAGCAATCACATCTCAATGAGTCAAGACTCACACTCAAAGGTCTCCCTTATTCTCAAAGCAGCTCTTCAGTGACAAAACTCTTGTTTCTTGTGGAGGGGAAAAATTACATGGTCATATGAAAATTATAGCAAGGAAGTTAAAATTCTGAGGCTATTTATCTCAGAAAACCCTGTCATCTTTTAGTTAAACAGGGCAAATGTGAAATTTACTGGAGATCTTGAGCAATACAATACAGTGAGAAATACTCCACTCCTTTTGTTTATTTGATGAGTTTCATCTGAAGTTTCTCAGATGCAATGCTGATTTTATAAATTATGTTGTCTGTGGAACATCTACTTCTTGTTCACCTTTCCTCCCCATTTCCAAGTTCCATGGAGGTACAGCATCCAGCTTGAGGGTCTCTGGGCAGGAAAAACCCCACTTAAGTGTTCTGAGATTTTGAGACTTTTATTTCTTATGTATATTTCAAGGACATACTTAGCATCATAGAAAGAACTGTGGTTTTGAATTTAGCTGTGTGGATTGAACCTTCAGTTTCCTTAATTAGACAATGAAGCATTTGGACTTAACAACTTCTAAGGTTCTCTTCCAAGTCCAGGTTTCTAGGACTCTGGTTTAAAATGACTTTTCGAAATTGCTTTCAAGTGTTGATCAGGGTGTTAACCATGCTTTTAGGACATGGATGTGAGTTGGCATTTTTCTCAGTTCTTCTGACAAAAATCTTCTGTTGCGTGAAGGATTTTTCCTTAGTCTTTGACCTCCGTGCTCTTCAGGCTTGTCAATGCCTGTGGCTTAGCAGTCACCTTGTAAAGTGAAATAGCTACTTTGCATTTCTTCCTGCCAATATTCATGCTCTCCAAAGGCTGTCCCAGAGGTTATTGATGAGAGGTATGGCCCAATGTGATCTCTAATATTTGTGTAGCTCTTTATACTTTCACAATGAATTCATGAGCATTCATTTATTTAATCCCCATGATAGTCTGGAGATAGGCTCCCCTGGCATTTCTGTTCTCATTTGAAGAATGAGAAAACCAAGGAACATTTAAGCTATGCCATCTTAACAAGGTCACAAAGTAAGCTAGTGCCAGACAGAAGACTGGAATACAAATTTTCTGGCTTGTAGTTCAGGTTTCTTTCCAGTACATTACATTTGGACTGAACTACAAGATGAAGAAAGAAAAGAATTTAACATATACATACCACATGCCAGACAATTTACCAGAAAGGATTAAAACTACCCCAGCATGGATTTGATTCCAAGGGCTGAATATTTCCATTCTCCAGTGTATCTTCATTGATAATTGGCAGCAGATTGTAAGCCTCAACTATGCCATGTAAACTTCATCAAACTTGGTTGGTTTCAAAGGACAATTCAGACATTGGTGAGGGCCCAGTGCACTTAGTGGGGGAAATACCTCTTGGTGGAATCATCTTGTGTCCTGCAGGGAGATTCCATTGTAGGTGCCTGAGGAGAGAGGGAAGCTATGAGGGGATATATTATCTCTTCCTAAAGGATACCAGTAAAAGATAGGAGTCAGGAGTGTTGTTTTCCTCTCACCTGAATGAATGATGTGCTATTGAAGTTGCCAGGAATTCTTTGTGGATTCCTCATTCTGCCTTGGATGGCTCCAGAGTAGTACTGCTAGGGACTGACCAGAAGGAAGTACTGTCAAATCTCTACAACAGTGCCTTCCTTATTTTCCTTGTTGACTGTTGGGAGGATCAGACATGATTACAAAGGCGATTGTGCTATGGGAATGCAACTCATAGTGAAAAATGCATCGTGACTTTGTGAGAGAATGGCTTGAAGTACAGGAGCAAGCTCCAGATTTCCACCTTGCTTGATGTTTCTGAGGTTTCTATCAGGTGTTCTTTCTAGAATGCTGAACCCAGTATCTTTCCATAACAGGTTCTGGATGAGAAGCTATTTCTTCTCACCTTTTGATTTTGTTAAGATATTTGGGATAAGAAACATTTTGTTTGAAATGGTTTATGATCTTTAAGAACACAACATCTGTAAACATCCCAAGCTGAAAACAAAGCAAACAAGTTTTCCTTTAGTAGCACGTATCCTAGCGGTCTCATTTTAGTGTATCTGTGCATCTCTGGTGGGATTGACAATGATCTGGCCTTGCCTTCCTTTTCTTTCTTTGTACAGTGATTGGCTCAAGGATGCAATGGGATTCCAGAAAAGCTTATCACAGCATTTGCTAAGGTTTGATTTGGTCACTGGTGGATAGAGAGCAATACTCAGACTGTTAGCTGTAAGTAAGATTGAACCTGGAGCTGCGGCTGCTGGGGTCTTTGATGTCCTGTAGGAATAGCATTCTGGGGATGAAGCCTTTGTAATAGAAAGCAGAATAACATAGCATAGAAAGAAAGGTTTTAAAAAATTATTTTTTGTTACAAACATATATAAAATGTATTCTGATGATATTTTATCCCTAACACCCTCTGTAACCCCTTCCCTTCCCTTTCCTTCCTTTCCCTTTTCTCTGAACATCTTCTTTCCAGCTAGTCTCCTAGTGGTTGTGCAACTGAAGAAAATGACACCCCCTCTCACAGCAACTATTGACAGTCAATAGCTCCCAAGGAAGGGATAGGGCCTTTTGGAAACCTCCTGTATCCATGACTGGATGTTGAAGGGCCTAGTCTTGTGCAGGTTAGCATTAGTGCTGAGTGTTCATAATTGCAGTGGCTGTGTCCTATCTGGATGGCAACATTTCGTGATATACCACCTGACCCTTTGGCTCTTATACTCAGAAAGAAAGATTCCTCACCATTCATTTGAACATCTCTAAATATTTAATCATGCTTAATCCTTTCTTTAGTATAACTGCTTTTTTCCCTGATGCCTAAGTGCCTCTCTGGTTGTTTGAATAGGTGTCGTCCTCATAGACTCATATGTTTGAAGGCTTGGTCCACAGAGAGTGGCACTATAGGAAGTGTAGCCTTGCTGGAATAAATGTGGCCTTATTGGAGGAGGTATGTCACTGTGGAAATGGGTTTTGAGGTCTCATATATCCTCAAGTCATGCCCAGTGTTACAGTTTCCTTCTGCTTCCTATGGATAAAGATGTAGAACTCTCAGCTCCTTCTCAAGCATGTCTGCCTGCATGCCACCATGCTCCCCACCATGATGATAATGGACTAAACTTCTTAATATGTTAGCCAGCCCCAATTAAATGTTTTCCTTTATGAGTTACCATGGTCATGGTGTCTCTTAACAGCAATAGAAACCCTAACTAAGACAGCCTCTATACTTCAAGTTTATTTGCACTGTTTTGTAACAGGTCTCCAGACCTTATCATTATTGACACCATGCTGGACACACCATTCTGACCTTAGGACCCAGCATGTAGGCCCCAATACCTGACAAAATGGGGACCAAGATTTAATTCATCAAAACCTAGTGCATAGTTCTGGGATCTAGGAAAGTTCCTAGACATACTAACATTGCTTTTTGGCTTCTATAGTTTTCTTCTCACTAACTGTTCTTGCTAACCAAAGTGTGTTAACCAGCATGGGGTTTTTGTGCATAAAAAAGACAAAATGTGATGAGGCGTGAGTCTCCGTAGTCTGGACAAGTTCCCTGTGTAGCCACCACCTGGCAACACAGACTTTCCATCTGGCTTGAAGAATGTCCATGTGTTCTCAGGTGGAGTTACCTTGCAATAGGAAGAACAGACTTGGGGTGACCTTCCGGTCTTGATGCAAAGATAGACATCTTTGGAAAAATTCCTCAACTGATCTGATTTCTGGTTCTTGTAATCTGCTAATGGAGATGCTCTTGACAACTTTACAGGGCCTCTGGGAGGATAATACTATCAGCTCCTGGTGTTGTTAAGCTGCAGTTTTTTTCCCTTGTCTGGCAAATTCACAATAGAAAGGATGTTCTTGAAAGTTCCTAGAGGAGGCAGTGGCCAGATGAAATCCATTACCAATGCAGGCAGCATATTATGCTTCTAGAATGTTCAAGAGTGCAAGGAGGATTTTGAATGCAGCTTTGTTTGGTGCTCTTTAACAACAAGATTATTTTTATGTTCTTCATACATATAATTGGCCTCAGATGAACACATAGTTTTATTAGCTGTGCAATCTATAATCAATTCATGGTGTCAGTTCACTTTAAGTGACCATAAAGTTATATATGAACATCTGCTTGGGTATTGTACCAGAGACCCAAAAAGGATCTAAATTTTCCCAATTCTTAATTGAAAGGCGTGTTTCAACTACTTTGAAATTTGTGACCCCTTATAATAATACCAGGATAAACTAAAGACAGGAAATCAGACTTTTTTCTCTTTCCACCAAGGCCATAGTTCAGTAACATTGCCTATTCAAGTTATAGCCTTTTAGGACAAAAATAGGTTTAACTTGGAAGCCAAACCATTGAATTGAAATTGACTACCCTAGGCACTTGGTTGAGAAGGTCTCTGAACTCACACATGGAATCCACAGAAAGTAAGCCATGACTAATTTATGGTTTCAGCTCTCTCTGTGTATTGAGGTGTGTTGTTAAATTTCCCCAAACATGACATTCATCATACTTATCCTTAAGCTTTCTCTCATGGTTCCTACTTCTTCTGATGATCCTTTAACAACTTTGTAGAGTGTTGGCAGAACTCAAGAAGAAAAGGTAGGAAAGAGTAGCATGTATTAAACACCCCTCTTGTCTTAGGGTTTCTATTGCTGTGAAGAGACACCATGACCACGGCATCCCTTAAAAAGGAAAACATTTAATGGGGCAAGCTTACAGGTTCAGAGGTTAAATCCATTATCATCATGGTGGTATAGGGCCACATTCAGCTAGACATGGTGCTGGAGAAGGAAGCTGAGAGTTCTATATCTTGATCTGCAGTCAACAGAAAGTGAACTGTGACTTTGAAAGTGAAAAGTTCTATACTGGGTGTAGCTTGAGCATATATGAGACCTCAAAGCCCACTCCCACAGTGTCACACTTCCTCCGACAAGGCCACACCTACTTTAACAAGGTCACACCTCCAAGAGTGCCACTCCCTATTGGCCAAGCATTTAATACATGAGTCTATGTCTATTCAAACCACCACAACTTTCTTTGTGTGTTTCCAGCATTCTACTTCTATTTTAACTAGTGACTTTACCTAACAGATAACAATCACAGCTTGTCTATGATCAATGAATATATGTCCCCCCATTGTCATTGTGTAAGTATCTTGACATTCGGGATTGTTAGTCTTCATTCCAGTGTTTTCCCCACATCTGTTCTCACTCTGAAACCTGCTAAGATACTTGTCATGGTTATAATGGTCTTTCAGTTTTACCACCCACTTCAAGTCTTCAGTTCTACTCTGTGAAAGTATCCCTTGCAATAAACAAAATATCTTTAATTACGTTATCCTATTTCTATTTAAAAATTTCCAAGGACCTCAAACAGCTAAAGAAAAAACCTAAATTTTGAATCTTTTATTTTGGCAAAAGTAGTCTTTGGACATTCTATTCTCTGACTCACAGCCATGATTTTTCTTCTTCTTCATCCTTTATTACACCATAATCTCTGAGAGGAGGCTATGATTGAGCTCCTAAGGAATAATGGATGAGCTAGGAGAGCAGCACAGTGGTGAAAATGTTTTGTGTATAGAATTGGGGCCTTGTGGACCATACCCAGAATGTGCAACAGTGTTGAAGATAGATAACTAACCTTATGTGAATGATATGTTCTTGCTATTTAGGAGGCACTAGTCTCCGAGTTATCCCACTAGAACTCCAATACTTGTCACATGCTAGAAAGATATGGGGAAAAGAGGGCTCACACAGTAAAGTCTTTCCAACAAAAAGGCATATGGGATGTAAGTGTGGCCTTTTTTGTAAACCAGGCTATGCAAGTAGAGTAATTCCTTAATTCTCTTATCCTAATAGAGGTGAATTGTGGGGAGAGCCTTCTTTCTCTTACTGGAGCGAGAGGTGAGGGTTTCATGGTCTTTGGCTAGTGAAGAGGAGTTTTTTTTTTTTTTTTATCAGTAACATCCATGGGTAGACCAATAGGCCAGGTGCTATGATGGCATTTCAAATATCATAGCTAACTTTGACATGTATGAAGTAATGCTTGCTCATCTCTCCCTGCCCAAATGCATCATTCGTATTAATTGAAATCACTTCCTCTATCCATTAAAACAATGAGAATAGTTGCTTTTACCATAGGAAAGGAAGTTGGAAAAAAGGGGGACTCATGAGATTTTGTATAGAGGTTCAATTTAATTGGACAGGAATTTGAGAGATAGCAGAGGGCATGTGGGATCAGGTGCAAAAAGGGCGCTGACCACATAGGGCTGGAAGGGTCAGGTGCAAAAGAGGGCATAGCATAAAGAAGAGGACACTGTAAACAGGAGACATGGGATAAATACAGTGCTGAATGCAGATGTCATGGTGTAAAGAAAAGTATTCTGGTATAAGTTGACACTTTTAAGAGGCACCATGACTTTTTTTTTTCCTTCGAAGCTGAAATGGATGGGCAACAATATCTCTTGGTAAACCTGAAGAGAACAACTGACTTAGAGATTCAGAGAATGTAATACAAGTATGGTAGGAGAGGTTATGTCACAAAATCTAATTTCATCTGAAACAAACTAAAAAAGAAATCAGAATATATTGTATTTATTAATGCTTTAGCTACTTCTTTCATTATTGTGTCCAAACACCTGACAAGAAGTGACTTAAAGGACAAGGAATCTCTTTTGGCAGATGGTTTCAGGATGCAATCCATCATAGCAGGAAAGGTATGGCGACAGGGACATACGATTGCATGCTTAAACTATAGTGACTAGGAAGGAGAGATTGAACAAGAAGTGGAGCTAGCTATAATCCTCAAAGTCCACCCCTCAGAGATCCACTTCCTTCAGCTAGGCCCCATAGCTCGAAGATTCCACAGCTTCACAAAACAGCCCTTCCAGCTGGTATCCAAGTCTTCAAACCCATGAATCTGTGTATGTGTGTGTGTGTGTGTGTTCAGATTTCACATCCAAAACATAAAAATTAGTAGTTATCTCATGATGGATAGACATG
Organism: Peromyscus californicus insignis; assembly: GCF_007827085.1. Lineage (NCBI taxonomy): Eukaryota > Metazoa > Chordata > Mammalia > Rodentia > Cricetidae > Peromyscus > Peromyscus californicus. The sequence goes on from NW_026294424.1 coordinate 37,424,056, forward strand.
CTGTTAAAATAGGTGGAGCATTGTGTATACCATAATGTAACCATTTAAGCAATGTCTCAAAGTGTTTAAAGATCCACTCACTGTTTTGCATTTCTTAGGGTACTCATTTTGGGATTTTTCTCTTTCAATAGTTGGTTCAGAGACAACTGACATTAACTACATAGCCAGGTCTCTTGGAGTTGTATGTTCAAACATCTGAGAGGTACTGGGAAATTGATCTGTCTTTATATGTCCACATGGCCCCTTATCTAAGAGATGCAGTATAAGGAAATGGGCTGTCTAGCTGGATAGACTTGGGTTTAAATCTTGATGCTAACTTATCATCTGTGTATGTAGGGAAGACGATTTGTGAAGTTGTATATGATCTTTCATAAACAGACATTGACATTTTTAGTGTTATGTGGGTAATAAATATGAGATGGTTAGCTATGTGTTAGGGTAAGAGATTCTTAAAATTTCGTTTGGTTTATATGGTATTAATATTCTTTTCTGATCAAATGCTGACATTTCATTTTCTACAAGATTATATGATATTTAAAACTCATGCATTTGTATATATATATGTATATATATGTGTGTGTGTGTGCGTATACATAGGTATATATTTATATATAAGAGTTTGTGGTATTTGTGGTATGTCTTACTTTGTAGATGGGAATGGCAGATATGGCACTCTTTCTCTTTATCACAAATACATAAATTTCCTATGAAATTTTATAATTCTCTTTTGTTTCTTTTTTTGGAAAATATAAAGCTATCAAATTCAAGTCACCTAATCAATGTTGTGTAGTGCATCTTAAACTTGAATCCAGCTCTTCTGACCCCAAATTCACTGATATTTCCTTTATACACTGCTAATAACTTTTGAGACGATTCTTCAAAAATAAACATGGTGTAAGTTCAGTAGGTTCTAGGTTTAGCAACCTGCTCAGATCCATTTTTGTTGTATCAAATCCCTTAAAGAAGACAAAATTCTTCCTAAATGTCCTATCACTTAGAATTCCAAACAGCTGTTAATATTATTTTTCTGTTTGAACATGGAGACCATGTTTCTCCATTCTTGGTGGCCACAAGCCATTTTACAAATCATTTCTTATATTTTTTGAGATTATAATATAATCAAATTGTTTCCTTCTTACCTTTCTCCCTCCAAACCTTCCCATATACTGGATCTTGCTTTCTGAAATTCATTGTCTCTTTTTGCATTAATTTTTGTTACATACACACATGTATACATATATATTATATGTTTATATATACATTTCTCAATAGATAAACCTGTTCAGTCTGTATAATGTTACTTGTGTGTCTGTATTTCTGGGACTGATCATTTGGTATTGGACAATTTGGCATGCTTTTCCCTGGGGAAGATTATTTCTTCTACTTTCAGCATTCCTTAGTTGCCTGTAGTTCTTTGTATAGTGTTGGGACCTCATGACCTTTCCCACATAAAGTCTCACCACCATAACAGCTTAAACATGAAACAAGCAAGAATGACACCAATAGGCATGCTTATGTGAACAGGGAAATCCCACATAGCATGTTAAATAGTAGTCAGTAGTTCATTCAATGTATGAGATTGAGAAGGTATCATGTAGGCAGGGAGTAAGTGGATATTTTTGCCTGACTGCTTTTGATTTCAGGACATTGTTATGTGTCATGAGGACATGGCCCAAATATTCTTTTGTTTCATTCTGCAATTCCAAGTAATCAGGCTGGTCATGCTCTGCATAGATGACATTCATCTGTCATGGTTGGTGAGTGATGGTTACTTGATCAATTGAGATGAATTTGAGATTTGAGGTCAATTTGCTCAGTATGGTGATATTTTATTTGTACTGAACTATGATTTTATTTGTATGATAATAAATAAAGTTGCCTGGGGGTCAGAGCTAATAGCAAGCCATAGCAGAGCTGGGCGTTGGTGGTGCATGCCTTTAATCCCAGCTCTTGGGAGGCAGAGCTAGGCGGATCTCTGTGTTCAAGGATACAGCCAGCATGGAGACACATGCCTTTAATCTCAATACCAACCATGGAAGACCTGGCGGTCTGTACAGACAGGCAGTGACGAGGCGGTCATGTGGTTGGGTTTACAACCAATGAGAAGGCAGAACAGAAAGTCTATATAAGGACAAACACACAGGAAGTAGGTCTCTTGACTGAAGAGGACAGCAGCGGCAGTGAAGGGTAAGGCTCTGACCTCTTGGGCTTTCATCTCTGCATTGGCTCTGTGTTCCTTATTTAATAAGACGGTTACTTCTACAGTTCAGCCTTTCCCACCTTGCTCAGCTGTAAGAACTGTTTTCCAATGCTATTGAAATTCTGTTTTACATTTACAATTACTTTAAATTTCTTGCCTTTCCTTTTTCTTCCCTAAAAATATAAACTTTTATATTTTTTAAAAGTAAATGAATGATTATTTTGAAATACTACAAACGGTACAAAATTATGAATGTTAGAGTGTTCATCCCACTGAAGAATAAATAGGTCAGCCTAAATGTTCATTTTCTATTTATGTAGAACTTGCTGTGTAAATTCTTGCAAAACCATGAACATATAATATGAAACAAAATTGAGGCAGATCACTGCAGTTATGTTCTCCCATCTCAGTCTCTTTCAGCAAACACTATTTGTTGGACCTACTAGCACAATCAATGATCTTATTCACTGTTCTAGGGGATTGCTGGCTGACACTTGCTTACATCAATTTGACATTGTGTGTGCAGGCTTAAAGACTATTTGTCTTGTACTTTTTCTCCTTGCTCAATGCAAACAAGGACAAATCAAACCTTTTTTTACAAAAATCTTTTTATGCACAGCCATACATGTTTGTAACATGTCTATAAAGTCATTTTTCTAAAGAATTGTTAAGACAAAGAATCCTCTTGCCTCATTTAAAGATATTTATTTCTATATTACCCAACTAACATGGTTATTAGTTTTTTTCTTTAAGTTAGCAACTTAATTTAACAATGTGAACTCTAAGTTCTATTTTTATTCACAGATAATTTCTAATCCACAAATGTATAGTTTTTTTTAACTCTCTACATGAACCAAGTCTTTAAATCTCTGTACACCAACTCAATTGCCAGTGATTCAGTTCAATTCTAACACTATCCGATTGTCTGGGGTTTTCTCTATAAGACTACTCCTACTTCAGATGCCAATTTCAGCCTCACTCTATACAGTTGGTAGTTCCCATGACTCTCTTTTCTGATTTGATTATTTTGTGGAATGGCTCTGAGAACTCAGGAAAGCAATTTCCTTGTTACTAGCTTATTTTCAAGAGCCACTGAATAGAGGAGATGTTCTGTTAGTCTGGATTCTCCAGAGAAACTCAAACAATAGGATTTTTCTGTCTGTTTGCTTCTATCTATCTATCTATCTATCTATCTATCTATCTATCTATCTATCTATCTATCTATCATCTATCTACCTATCATCTATCTACCTGTCTATCTATCTATCATCTATCTGCCTATCATCTATCTATCTATCTATCTATCTATCTATCTATCTATCTATCTATCTTCCTACCTATCTACCTATCTTTCTATCATCTATCTGTCTGCCTACCTACCTATCATCTATCTATCTATATCATTGATCAATATATCATCTATCTAAATTACTGTATAATACGTACATACAATTTGAAGCAAAATTACTTAAAAATTATTGAAAAGTGTATTTTCTACTAATCTGCCTCATCATTGTTTCTAGTTTTATGTACATGTTTTTGTATAAATTATTTTTAAAGTATAGAAACTGTGTGTGGGTAGATAGATAAACAGCTGGATAGAAGTAGATTTTGAAAGGGGATTTATTGTGGCTCATGTGATCATGAAGGTCAAAATGTTTCAAAATTGAGATGTGCAAGCAGGATGTTGGATTCGTGGCTTGCTTCAAGTCTAGAAAACTCACACTAGGGAAGTCAATGGTGTCACTTTAAGTTAAGGCCAAAGCCTGAGTACCTGGGATGCCATTGATGCAAGTTTAAATAGATTAATCTGGAGATCTGATGTTCAAGGTCAGGAGATGTAACCCAAATCCAAGGGAGGGAAGGAGAGAGAGAAGGAGGGAGAGAGGGAGGAAGGAAGGTAAGAAGGGAAGGAGGGAGATAGGAAGGGAGAGAGAGAAAGAAAAGAGACACAGAGAGATTTACCCCACTTGATTGGGGTAATCATCTTCCCTCAAGGTTAGATTTTCCCCACTCAGTCCTTCATCCCATACATCATTCTTCTCTAGATACATCTCCACATACATACATAGTGCTTTATTATGTTTCTAGAGAGTCCTCAGTATGGTCAAGCTGACATCTGCAGTGGATTCCTATCATGGATGCAGAGAATAAGTACAGAAGAAAGTTGCTTTCATCCTGTCTGGACACATGACCGTCTCAATATGTCCATGAATTTATCAACTGGGAAGGTTTCTTCTTTTTTTTTATTTTTTGAGACAGGATTTCTCTGTGCAGCTTTGCACCTTTCCTGGAACTCTGTAGCCTAGACTGGCCTCAAACTCACAGAGATCTGCCTGCCTCTGCCTCTCAAGTGCTGGGATTAAAGACATGCGCCACCACCGCCCAGCTCAACTGGGAAGGTTTCTAAGCCCCACTTTTTAGTATTTTGACAGAGTGTCCATTACATTGTCATGGTTGATTAAATTATTGGTCATTGGTAATTAATTCAGTCCCAAATCCCACTCACATTACTGATTTTTGGGAAAGGAGGCTTTAAGATCCAACCCTCCAATTACATGGTTGGTTCCTTTGGCAATTAGTGCCTCACCTTGAAGTCATCTAGGTGTTCACCAAGAGTCAACTTCATTAGCATAAGCTCAGGTATGATTGAAAGAGCTCTTTTATGTCTAGCAGAAGATCCTCTGCTCATTCCTATTACCAAGGACATGAATTACAAAATGTTTAGGAGCTACCTCCCAGGAATGGGGACAAGACTATTTATATATTACATATTACATTATATATTATATATTACAGTACAACAACATATTAGACATTAAGTTTAAATGCTCCATAAAGAAACTTTCCTTTTAACTGTGAAATTTTTTCACTTAAATTTTGTTACTTTGCATTGTTCTATTCTTTATATTCTGAACTTGGCTAATAACTCTAAGATAAACATAAGATTGCTTTTAAAAAGAAGACATCACTGTTGAGAACTCTGTGCTAATGGGGTATGTTAAGTTTCCTCTTGTCAGATTTCTTGGTCCATACTGGGTCTTTTTCCAATTACAACTGGTTGGGCTTCTCAATATATTGTATGTGACATCTTTCATTATAGTAGATATCGCCATTATTTAATTAATATTGGGAAAGCAACAATGTTAAAAATCTTTCTTGTGTAAAACATCTCATGTATCCATAATAGGATGGAAGACCTGCTTAGAACCTTGAAATAATCCCAATCCTAGAAAAATCCTGTAATAAAGAGTAGATTTACATACTTGATCCAACTTTAGATTTTAGGTACAGCCAGTTTGATCTAGTAGTCTTAGGCATCTTGTCCTGTATGTATATAACTAGCAAATGCTAATGTGCATGGATGAGGTCTTGCTACTCCTTAAGTGTATGTGCCTTTACTCTCTTACCAGGCCAAGTGTGTTTTAGCTGGGGGACACTGTAATTTGACCCTATTAAAGATTTGGTGGCTTTTCTTTTTCCTTTTTCTTAAAATTGAAAATTCATACAATATATTTTGACTACAATTTTCCCTCCCTCACAGACTTTTCTAATTGGAGCTCTGGCATAGGTGGGGCTGGCTTGTCTGGGTCACAGTTGTCTTATCTGGAGTTTCTTTGTCATTGTATTTAAGTTCTGGGTGTTATCTTTAGCTGCATTTCTTTTGTCTTCTGACCTCGAGTATGAGAAATCTTCTGATATACCACCCTAAAGGCATTCTAAGGTCCTTTATACTTTGGTTTACATATGTGATTGATCATCTTCAACCTCGTATTGTATTTCTTCAGTCAATCAATAAATTTCCCCAGAAGAAACCATCCACTTCTGTAGTTGTTGAAATTGTTTTTCCTGAGTATTTGAAACACTTGAGATATTGCAATGTCCCGTCTTAGTTCCCCAGCAGTAAGAAATGTAACCATTGCTGCTGTAATATCCTGAGGACTCCTAGCACCTCATTTACTACTTATGACAGATTTGGCACTGTCAACCAATTCAGATGGTCCAGCTCTTGAGTCCCATTTTAAAATCTACTTTTCAGAGAATTCCTAGAATTGTTTTTTAGTTTGAGTTTTCCTGAAAAATGTGTATAAAATTTATTGAGAACATTTTGCAACAATAGATGAACAGAGGGGGAAACTGAGTTGATCAGTGGGTGAAGTTGATGCATTTGCAATAGAGAGCTTAGATGACTGTGTCGTGGATTTGGGATTTGGAACTGGCATGGCTCTAGATCTGTTGTCTAGATCTAGATGAATGTTGGGTCACTGATTGCCCATATCGCTTCAAGTTCCTGGGAAAATAGTTTAACATAGGCTGAGACATTTACCTCTTATAAGCATGGTGGAGAAGGATGCATCTGCTAGACACCAGCAGCCAATCATCTAAGCAGCAAGGACAGGGTATTTGTGTTTTTGTTGTTAAGGGATATCCAAGCAATGGATGGATCATATTGACAGCCACTTTACAGACTTTGCATTAGTACATGATCAAAACTATGCATGGGATATGTAAGGAATTGCAAATACAGCAGAAGAGACCAATAACTTTAAGACTTTATAGAAAGACAACATATGAGGGCTAGAGTGGTGGTCCAAAGGAACAAATGACTCAGTGTGTGTGTGTGTGTGTGTGTGTGTGTGGTGAATGTCTGTGTGTACATGGTGAATGTCTGTGTGTGCATCATGAATGTCTGTGTGTGCATGGTGTGTGTACACCCTGAAGGAGATACATGGACTGTCTAGTCACAAGGGGAAGCTTGCTGGAGGAGCCATGGTTAGAAGTGGAGCCTGGATAGCTGAAACAGCAAGTGTAATTCTGTGATGTCTTGAGTATAGTTGGGGGAGTCTAGAGTGGTTATTTTTTTATTACCAAATGTTTCAAGTAAAGAAAGTTAAGTAGTACAAAGTTAAATAAATATAAATTGAAATAGATTTCTAGCTAAGTGAATTAGAGAAAACTAGAATCTGTCAATTACATGAAGATAATCAATATGACAAGAAGTGGTCTGTGTCAGTAGTGGAAGCTTAAACTTTTTGACAACATCTGGAAAACTATTTTACGGCTTTTTTTCTGTCTATGCATTTTTATTTTTAATTTGTTTTAAGTTTAAAGGATATTTTGGTTTTATTTAAAACTGAGTCTCACAATGTAGCTCAGGCTGACTTCAAACTCAAACTCATGGTACTCCTCCTGCCTCAGCTCCCAAACGCTAGGATTATAGGTTTGTATCAACACGTCTGACAGTGGTATATTTTTGTCCAAGAAGAATTTTATCTGGAGATAATTATAGATTTACATGCAGTTTCAAGACACACTTATGGGTAAGATACCAAGTGTCATCATGCACCTTCCCAATGGTAATGACTTGCAAAACTCTGGTATAATGCCACAGCTAAGTGTTTGTCCTTGATGCACTCAAGAAGCAGAAGATTCATTCACCAGAAGGACTTCTTATGATTACCCTTTACAGCAACGTTCACTACACTCATGTAATTGTAGTTCAATGCCAATCTGCCATCTTGTTCTTTACTTCTGTCACCTTAACATTGTTGTATAATCATAGGTAACGGGATCCAGAAAGCTGGCTCATGCACCAGGGATAGATCCTGGTCACATTGCTGGGGCCCCTCTAACAGACCCAGCTTCACAACTGTCTCCCACATGCAGAGGATCTAATCCAGTCCCATGCAAGTTCCACAGCTGTCAGTCTAAAGTTAGTGAGTTCCTTTGAGCTTGGTTCAGTTGTCTCTGTAGATTTCTCCATCATGATTTCGAACCCTCTTGCTCATATAATCCCTCTTCCCCCTCTTCAACTGGACTCCCAGTGCTCAGCCTGGTGCATGGTTGTGGATCTCTGCATCTGCTTCCATCAGTTACTGGGAACCCCTGATAAAGCAGGGAGGGGCTTTATCAGTTGAGGCTTGGTCCTGCCTCAACTGAATGTACCAGGCTTAGCTGTCACCCCATGAGAGAACTTACCCTATCAGAGGAGGAGATGAGGGAGAGGGGGAAAGGTGGAGGGGGAGCGGGAGGAGGGATGAGAAAGGGATCTGTGGTTGGTATGTAAATTGAATTAAAAAATTTAGTAAAAAAAGACCAATTAGGATTTGTGCCACATGGAAAAAAAAGATGGTTGTGTAAATGGAATTGTGTAAGACTATGTAATGGAATAATCCCAATCTTCATTACCAAGCTATAACTTAATTTTGAAATTGGGAATATGAATTCCTCTCACTTCATATTTTAAAAAGATTTTATTAATTAACTTTTTAAAGATTTTTATTTATTATGTATACAGTGTTCTTTCTGCATGTATGACTGCAGGCCAAAAGAGGGTGCCTGATCTCATTACAAATGGTTGTGAGCCTCCATGTGGTTATTGGGAACTAAACGCAGGTCCTCTGAAAGAGCAGCCAATGCTCTTAACCACTGAGTCATCTCTCCAGTTCCTCTCACTTCATCTTTACTTTTCAAGATTATTTCACCATTACAATTTCTTTGGTTTTCCATATGCAATGTAGAATATTTTTGCCTATATCTATAAGAACTCTTGCTAGGATTTTGATAGGCATTGTGTTAAAGTGGCATATTATCTTCAGGAGAACTGACTTTTTTAAAAATATGAGTCTTTTATCCCACAATTTTAGATCTTCTTTGATTTTTGTCAATATTGATACTTTTTAGCACACAAGTCTTATGCATATTTGTTAGATCCTAGCTTATTAAAAAGAAAAACTTTGGGACTGCCTATACATGAGCTGAACAAAGATGATACCATTTGGCATGCTAACTGTGGACAGGAGGAAGTTCACAAGCCCTCACACCTACAAAAAGAACTACAGGCAACTAAGGAATGTTGAGAGTGGGGGAAATAGTCTTTCCCCTGAAAGAGAATACTGATTGGCTACCCAATACCAAATGGTCAGATACAAAAACATCAAACATTTAGATACTAGTAACATTGTACAGACTGAGACTGTTGTATTTGTTTATTTAGGAATACACACACACACACACACACACACACACGTATCAATTAATGAAAAAGAGGCCATGAATTTCAGAGAGAACAAATGGGGATATATGGGAGGGTTTGGAGGGAGGAAAGGGAAGGGTAAATAATGTAATTGCATTATAATATCAACTTGTACCAGTGTTTGTCTGCAAAGGTATCACTGGGCTATTCTATCAATGAGATATTGAATGATAAAGCACCTATGCATGGCTTGATGTCAGAAAAGCCAAATAAAATACTAGTAAGATGTGGTTGGGTAAGGGCTTTAGTAATTGGACTTCTTATCAGCATTATTACAGTCAGCATAGGCGTTGTTTTCTCTGAGCCTGGTTTCTCCTTCTGTAAAGAAGACAAATATGCTACTTTTGTAAAAGTGGTCTCAGAAACCTTGGTCCAATGCTTATGAATATATTTCCTAAACTGAGTACTGTTGTTCCAAGGCCAAGGGCTGTCTGTACAGACTGGTCACCCAGCTATCTCTTGCCCTTTTTCTTTGACACACTGCCTATGTAATTTCTTCTTTTTGTATTACTTAAATTTACATCCTCACCAAAGCCTCCCCTCCCTCCTTTCCTCCCACTCCCTCTCCTTCCTCCTTTCTGCCCTCCCCATCTGCCCCTCCCCAGTAATCACTCAGAAAGGGACAGGTCTCCCATGGGCTTCAGCAAAGCGTGGCATACCAAGCTGTCATAAAAACAAGCACCCTTGCTCCCTGTATTCAGGCTCTGCAAGGCAATCCACCATGAGGAATAGGTTTCCAAGAGCCAGCCAAAGCACCAGGGACAGTCCCTGCTCCCACTGCCAGGAGTCCCACAAATAGACCAAGCTACCCAACTGTCACATATATGCAGAGGGCCTAGGTTGGTCCCATGCATGCTCTCTTGTTGGTTCAGACCCTCTGAATTCCCATGAGTCAGGCTAGTGTTTCTGTGGGTTTTCCTGCTATGTTCCTGACCCCACCCCTGTTTCCTACAAGTCCTCCTTCTCCTCAGCAGAACTCCCAGAGTGGGAGTCTCTGGATTTCCGAATCCACCCTGGGAGGTGAATCTGCCTCCATCCATCACTGGATGAAGGCTCCCCAATGACAACCATGATAGTCACCAATCTGATCACAGGGGATGGCCAGTTTAGGCTATGCATTCACTGCTGCCAGGAGTCTTAGCTGGGAACATCCTTGTATATTCACAGAAGTTTCCCCTGCATCAGGCTTCTATCTGACTCCTTAAAGATCCCCTTTCCACTCATCCTTCTCAGCACTGTCCCAACATACCTCCCAACCAGATCCCTCAAGTTCCCATGCCCACACGCCCCCAGTCCAACCAGGAGATCTCCTCTAATTCCCCTTCACAAGGAGATCCATGCATCCCTCTTGGGCCCTCCTTATTTTCTAGCTTCCCTGGATCTGTGGACTGTAGCATGGTTATTCTTTACTTTATAGTTACTATCCAATTATGAGTGAGTAAATACCATTTTCCTCTTTCTGGGTCTGGGTTACGTCACTCAGGATGTTTTTTTTTCTAGTTCCATCCATTTGCCTTCAAATTTTCTGATGTCATTCTTTTAACAGCTGAGTAATATTCCACTGTGTAAATGTACCACATTTTCTTTAACTGTTCTTCAGGTGAGGGGCGTCTAGATTGTTACCAGGTTCTGGCTGTTATAAAGCTATGAACAAGTGTCCTTGAAGGATGACTGAGTGTCCTTAGGGCATTTGCCCAAGAGTGGTATAGCTGGGTCTTAAGGTAGATTGATTCTCAATTTTCTGAGAAACTGACATATTGATTTCCAAAGTGGCTGTACAAGTTTGCATTCCCACCAGCAATGGAGGACTGTTTCCCTTGCTCCACATCCTCTCCAGCATAAGCTGTCATCAGTGTTTTTGATCTTAGCCATTCTGACAGTTGTAAGATGGAATCTCAGAGTCATTTAGATTTGCATTGCTCTGATGGTTAAGGATGATGAACCTTTCTTTAAGTGCTTCTCTGCCATTTGAGATTCTTCTGTTGAGAGTTCTCTGTTTAGATCAGTACCCCACTTTTTAATTGGATTATTATTTATTTTGACGTTTAGTTTCTTGAGTTCTATATATATTTTAGAGATCATCCCTCTGTTGGATGTGGGGTTGGTGAAGATATTTTTCCATTGTGTAGGCTGCCATTTTGTCCTGCTGACAGTGTCCTTTGCCTTACAGAAGTTTTTTAGTTTCAGGAGGTCCCATCTATTAATTGATTTTCATGTCTGTTCTACTGGTATTATATTCAGAAAGTGGTTTCCTGTTCCAATGCGTTCAGTGCTGCTTCCTACTTTCTCCTCTATCAGGTTCAGTGTAGCTGGATTTATGTTGAGGTCTTTGATCCATTGGAATTTGACTTTTATGCAGGGTGATAGATATGAAAATATTTGCATTCTTCTACATGCTGGCATTCAGTTATGCCAACACCATTTGTTGAAGATTGTTTCTTTTCTCCATTGTATAGTTTTGGCTTTTTGTTGAAAAATCAAGTGACCATAGATGTGTGGATTTATGTCTGGGTCTTCGATTCAATTCCATTAATCAGTGTGTCTGTTTTTATGCAAATACTATGCTGTTTTTATTACTGTAGCTCTGTAGTAGAGCTTGAGATCAGGGATAGTGATGTCTCTGGCAGTTCTTTTATTGTACAAGATGGTTTTAGCTATCCTGGGCTTTTTGTTTTCCCATATGAAGTTGAGTATTGTTCTTTTAAGGTCTGTAAAGAATTTTGTTGGAATTTTGATGGGCATTTCTTTAAATCTGTAGATTGTTTTTGGTAAGATGGTCATTTTTACTATGTTAATCCTATTGATAAATGAGCATGGGAGATCTTTCCATCTTCTGATATCATCTCTAATTTCTTTCTTCGAAGACTTGAAGTTCTTGTTCTACAGGTCTTTCATTTGCTTGGTTAGAATTACTCCAAGATATTTTATATTGTCTGTGGCTATTGTGAAGGGTGTTGTTTCCCTGATTTCTTTCTCAGCCCTTTTATCATTTTATCATTTGTATATAAGAGTATAAGAGGTCTACTTTTTTTTTTTTTTTAGTTAATCTTGTATCCAGCTACTTCTCTAAAGATGTTGTCAGTTGTAGGAGTTCCCTAGTAGAATTTTTGGGGTCTTTTATGTATACTATCATGTCATCTGCAAATAGTGATACTTTGACTTCTTTTCCAATTTTTATCCCCTTGATATCCTTTTGTTGTCTTATTGTTCTAGTAGAACTTCAAGTACTATATTAAAAAGATATGAAGAGAGTGGGCAGCTTTGTCTTGTTACTGATTTTAGTGGAATTGCTTTGAGTTCCTCTCTGTTTAATTTGCTGTTTGCTGTTGGCTTGATGTATATTGCTTTTATTATGTTTAGGTGTGTTCCTTGTATCCCTGACCTCTCCAAGATTTTCTCATTGTGAAAGTGTGTTCAATTTTGTCAAAAACTTTTCCAGCATCTACTGAGATGATGATCATCTGATTTTTTTTCTTTCAGGTTGTTTACTTGGTGGGTTACATTGACAGATTTTTATATGTTGAGCCATCCCTGCATCTCTGGGATGAAACTTACTGGATCATGGTAGATGATCATTTTGATGTGTTCTTGGATTCAGTTTACCAGTATTTTATTCAACATTTTTGCATCAATGTTCATGAGGGAAATAGGTCTGTAATTCTCTTTCTTTGTTGAATCTTTGTGTGATTTTGGAATGTTCCCTCTGTTTCTATTTTTGTGGAATAATTTGAGGAATATTGGTATTAGCTCTTCTTTGAAAGTCTGGTAGAACTGTGCACTGAAACCATGTGGCCCTGCGTTTTCCTGTTTGGGAGACGTTTAATGATTGCTTTTATTTCCTGAGAGGTTATAGGTCTGTTTAAATTGTTTATCTGATCATGGTTTAATTTTGGTATGTGCTATCTGTCAAGAAATTTGTTCTTTCCTTTTAGATTTTCCAATTTTGTGAAGTATAGGTTTTTGATGTATGACCTAATGATTCTTGGGATTTCGTCAGAGTCTGTTGTTATGTCCCCCTTTTTGTTTCTGATTTTGTCTAATAGGTCTGTCATTATATGTTACTTGGCTTTTTTCCTGTGTTTGTCTTTCTTGGATGGGTGTTTTTTTCCTTGTTTTTTGTTTCCTTTCTTGTCTTCTTGCCTAAGTAGCATGGGTTCTGGTGACTGATAAGTCTTCACATGCAGTAGGGTGTTTGGGATCTTGGGTCCATTGTTCCAGTCTGGCCTCTGGTAGAGCTGCTGGGGCTATTTCTTTCTTTCTTTCTTTTTTTTTTTGGCCTGGTGTGGACTGCATGTGGGCCTATGGCCTCTGTTCTTCCAACTGGTGTGGACTGAGCCTATAGAGTCTGCTAGAGTTCTGATCTGACTTGTGTGGCCTGAGCCCATTCTGTCTGGTGTGGTCTATGCTTCAGTGGCAGAAGCCCGCTAGGATTGATGGTAGGGGCTCAGCGGCAGCAGGGCCTGGGATGAGCTGGGATGGTGAGCTGGGATGACTTTGGTCTGGGGAAGATTCAAGGTGGACACAATGGGGGGATGGAGTTACAGTTCTGCTGCTAGGAGGGTCACTCACCTGTTCTGGCTGGTGTGGCCTGGACCTGTTTGGCTAAAGTCTTCTGGTTGGGAGGAAGACGTAGCTATGGGGCTGGGGATTAGCTGGGAGGTTGTGTGTTTGGGGACTGGTCAAATGTAGCTGGAGTTTTCTCCAGTCCTGCTCTGACCCGTAGCCACTCAGACCCAAATAAACACACAGATGCTTTTATTATTTAAACTGTTTGGCCTGATGGCTCAGGCTTCTTGCTATCTAGTTCTTATATCTTAAATTAACCCATTTCTATTAATCTATAAGTTGCCACATGGCTTGTGGCTTACTGGTACCTTACATCTTGCTTCTCATGGAGGTGGTGGCTGGCAGCATCTCCTGACTCAGCCTTCCACCTCCCAGAATTCTCCTCTCTCTTTGTCCTGCCTGGCTACTGAACAATCAGCATTTTATTTATCAACCAATCAGAGCAACACATTCACAGCATACACAACATATCCACAGCAGTTGAAGGGGGCAGAATCCTGGTGGGGGTGCAGTTCAGCTGGTAGGCCTGTCACCCTTTCTGGCTAGTGCATTCTGTGCCTCAGTGGTGGAAGTCTGTTGGGACTGGGAGTAGGGTCAGGGATGCCCTGGGATTGGGCTGGGGAAGGGTCACAGTGAACAGAATGGAGGGATATTTCAGTTCTGCTGCTTGGGGAGGGGTCACTCACCCTTTCTGACTGGTGTGGCCTGGACCTGCTTGGTGGAAGTCTTCTCCTATGTAATTTCTAACAACAATGATGAGCTTGAAAAGGTTGTAGATTTTATTTGATTTGGAAGTTTTAATAACATAATACCTCCTTTCCTGCTGTACAAATCTGTATTTGTATGAAACTCTTTTGGGAGTGACATAAAAGAGCCCATCTGACAAGATAATGAAGGTTAGCTCTGTCATTATAAAAATTCCAGCTCACTGGGTTGTTCACAATTGAATACTGAGTCTTGGCTTCCTCCATGGCATCCCAGGGTCAGTATCTGTCTCTGCAAGTAAAAGTCAATGACAACTTGCCTGCAAGGGGAAGATCCAATTGCAGCTTAAGAATGGAGATCAATACAACCACTGCAAGTAAACTTGTCTGACCTCGTCCTCTGTAAGAAGGAAAAGAATCAACAGGGCATGAAGAGTTGTCAGCATTTTCAGTTTTGGCAGGTGATAAAGGGGGAAACAGTTTATGCTGTCCTCATCCATCACTGGGCATCAGTAAGATCATTAAGATTAGAGCTAAGGAGGTAGCACTTTGTCTAATTCTCCTGCTGGACATCCAAGCACCAACCAGTTCAGCTCAGCTTGGTTCAATCCAATTCACCATTAAGTACCAATACTGTGTATGCTCATGCTAGCTTTAAGAAAACCCATCCTATGTTCATTTGGCTTATTTAATGTCATGCTTTGCTGGGAACAAGAATGCATAGCTAGGAAGGAATGTAGACACAGAACATCTATTGTGATAGATGCTAAAGGATTCATTTGCATAAAAGTCCTGTGGATTTATTGTGGAGAGAAACTACACATTCCTCAAAGAAGGAGGTAATTTTTGAGTTTGGAAATTTTACAGGACAAATTGTTATTTACACATTGAGTATAAAAAAGGTTTAGTTTAACTGAGCTTAACCATCACTTATTGAGACATACTATGGGATAGACGCCAAATGGGCACTGGCTTTAAAGAGGTGAAGGAAGCTTCATTGCTTTCCCTGGGAAGCTCACAGGTGTTTAGTACATGGAAGAGACAAAGACCTGAAGGAGATTTTACCCTAGAAAAGAAAGGTGAGTATGTCAGGACAGATCTTCCTTTGCAACATCATTCAACTTAATCTGCTTTAAAAGATCTTCTTTTGTTTGGCCATCTTTGTTATGTTTTACCCTCATAATGGCAGTGAAATATCTAGAAAGATGCCAGGGAACTGGAAATAAATAAGGACTTGTGCAAAGGCATGGTGTCAATCCCTCATACATAATATTTGTCCCAGAGAACTCCAGTCCAACTGGAAGGACTGATGTCATTACTACTATGATTGCTATTTTCATTATCATTCCATTTTGGACTGATGCTATTTTGAGATTTTAATTGGCATGATTTCCTTACTTCCAAATAATAATAATGAAGACATAATTCATTTTGTGTCAAACTAGAAACAAAGGTTGCAGACAGGTGCTACCTCCAGGAAAACAATTTACTCTGTTGTTGAAGTCTCCTGTTGCCACATATTATGAGCAATGAAATATAACCAAAAGAGAGGTTGCAACTTTCAGAGAAGGAAACATGAGAGAGAACTGACTCAACCCAGGGCCCTGAGAGTTGGATTTGGCACTGTCTAAGTGCTTTTGTCACTGCTGAGGAGGGACCACCAAATAATAGTCTTTGGCCCACCACTCATCAATCTTGTAGGCTGGTGGGTGGTTCTCTGTGCCTGTGTGACTAGCTGTCACTCTCAGCATGCCCACACAGTGAGACAGCAGTGGATCCAGCTGAGCAGTTTACTTACAAAGTGCTAGCAACTGGAAGTTGAGCCTCACAAATTCCCATTGAGCACTCCCAGCATCCCATAATGGTACCTAAAATTTGATTTGTGAAGCACACAGATGTTCAAAGATGACAGTTTTGCCCCTCATTGATCTCTGAGCAGTTATTCCTTCCCATGACAAGAAATAAACAAGATGGTGACGGCTCCTCAAGTTCTTGTACCAATTTCAACCTGATACTTCACCCCTACATCTGGAGACAGGGCTATTTCTGATGAAATCCTTGCTGTAAATATACCAATCAATTTTCCTTACAAATGATTTCTAATATGTAATTATGAAATCAAGCTTTCCCATAAGCAAGCCGGCTCTTGACATAGAGTGATGGGGTGCACAGTAATATTTTAAATAAAGTATGATTGCTCCACTATTTATTTTGAAGTCTAATCTTCAGGGTCGGGAGCTTATACATTGATGGCAGTTTAGGGATTAACAGCAGGCTAAATGTGAAATTCTGTGAGCCAATGCTTTGATGTAAACAAATGTATGAAAATAGCCTCCTGCTACTGTTTGCAAAGTCTGGCAGGGCTGCAGGGCTTTCTGCAAAGCAGAGGGTGCAAAATGGACTAGATTCATCAAATTCTAGTAGTGATCTGTTAAAAAAAATAATGCTTTTGTCTACAAATGGAAACTGCTAACAGCTTTCCCCGTCCACTGCAATCCTCTTTCCATCTGCTTGGGTTTTTATAATTGTGTTGCCTTTGGAAAATTACAACACGGAGCATATTCTCCCAGAGGTCTGTTATCTAGCTGAATATTCTGGGCTATGAAATGGTGACAACAGTAGAAGAGTTTCTCTGCAGAAGTGTTACAACCACTGCATCCTAACGAGCTGTGCTGGGGCTGCAAGGCTCTGGCAGGAAGGGAGTATCAGATTGCATCTGATCACGATTTAAAAAAACTCTCACATACACTTGAATAGCCACTATCTATCAATCGGAGCTCTTTGGTGTAACAGCTGCTTCTTTCTTCCCGTTTCCTTCAACTTTCCTTTCATTCTAGTCCCCCAAACCCATTTCCATACTAGAAATTCTCATCTAAGATATTATCCACTATGCTCAAGGTCATGAGGGACCAGGAAGGCTCCTCTAGTCTATGACCTGCTTCAAGAACAGCACAGTTCCTTTCTGTCTCCAGACACTTCTCAGGGAGGACTCTGATCATAGTGAGTAATCATTACTGTTGATAAATGAATGAAAGGTGCTGTGTTCTTTCTATGCATCTTCATATTTATAAAATACCATGTGCTTTATACCATACCTTTGTTGATGTCATCTTTACAGTGTTTGAGGAGGGGACAAAAGGTGTTATTGATATGATGTGCTAGTTTAAGAAGGGGGTAACTTTAGATGACAAGACAGGAGATTGATTAGGTAAGTTGTGAGAAAATGAGACAGATGTAATAGAGGCTTGGGGAGCCATCAGCAAGCAAAGTAGATCCTATTCCTAGAGGAGAAAGAAGCTTGGGAGGGAAAGGTCTTTGACTCTCAGTATGAGGAGTGCTTCAGCAAAACTGATGGTGAGTTTAAAGTTGGTAGACAGATGGGCCTCATGTTTTCTAGAAATGTCTCTGCCATTCTCAGACTTTATTTAGCTGGGAGCTGCTAATGGTGTTAATGTGGTGATGGATTTGAGAAAGCAAAGCTAAGGTCCTTAGTCAGGTTTACTCTATGAAAATGGGAAGTCTGAGGCAGCATTCTTATGGCCACCATGCCTTAATGTAAAGCCAGGAAATGGACACCAAGAAAGGTTAAGGAATATTCTCTGGGTCTTAAGCCCACACTGCTCAGCAAATATAGATCATGTTAGACTGCCAGGTTCTAACCCAAGGGATGCCTTTGCAGATACACTCGGGCTTTACTTGCACTCCTGAGTCCATTTTCTCTTCTCTGGCTGCATGTGACTTGGATTGTTTGGTGGGGAAGTAGGGACATCAAAGCTGGATTGGCCAAACACTTGGCAGGAGCAAGACAAGAGACATAGGTGTGGTAGCTTTCACTCACGACAGATGGCAGGGTATGAGTCTGGGAGGAAAGTGTTAGAAGTGCTTGTCTTGGCTAGGAATATGCAAGAAATTCACTCCAGTGACAGAAACATTCTATAAGTAAAGTTAAACAATTTGAGAATTAGAATATACTACAAATACACAAACTCCTGGAAGGTAGAGATGGCCTCACTATTTTCTTAGAGTTTGTTTCCAGAACCCTGACAGTGTTTGGCACAATCATATGCCATAAATATTTGTCTTTGCTTGAATAAATACTAACTTTAGCTTAGAGGGGACCCCAGAGACCATCTCATATACCTTAGAAGACAAAGGGAATGGACTTTGTATTATTATTAACGTCATCCTGTGGAGGATGTTTAGATCCAGAAGTCTCTAGATTTCTTACCAAGCACCTGTCCCTTTCCTCCCTTGAACTATTTTTTGGGCTGAATGTTCTGGTCTACAATACGAGAGACCATGGGACACACTGATGTTGAATTTTTATGGAATATTTTGACAAAAGAAGATTTTATCTCTGCATTTTTTCTAAGCTAAATACCAATGTGGAGTGTAGGTTAAAGTCAAATTCACAGATAAGAAATGAATAGGGAGAACAGTGAGTCACTTCATGAAGAACAGTGCCTGAATCCTGTATGAGAACACTCATATTTGGGAAGATCACAAGATACCTTAGCCACCACACAGTAGATGCCAGAAAAGCAGAGGAAAATGGATATATATGCTAACTGTCTTTTTGTGGATCTACCTATCTGTGTAATCAAGAGCTATGAACACCATGACTATGGCAGGCATTGTGGCTTTGTTTAAAAGATTATAGAAAAAAAACAATATGGGGTAGACTACCTGGTAGGTTAGACAATCGGTAAGTGAACAAACATAATAAATATTAGACGATTGGAAGTATTTTAAAGAGAAATACCTTGGGACATGGGAGATTGTAAAAGTCCTGTGATAACAGATGAAATATGAGACAGTGAAAATTGGATAGACACAAAAAAACTACCTTGCTAAAAATATGAGGACCAAAGAGCTGTCGAGAGAAGGTGGTCAGTGACAAAGGTCCAAAGTCCCTAGAGAAACTCTGTGTTTTAGGAGCAGAAGGAAAAAGTCTTCCCAGGGAGAGCCCAGTGTAGGGGGGTGATAGTAGGATTTGAGGTCAGAAAAGTAGGTAGGGCTAGCTTCTCAGGACCATCTTTGAGTCTTATCTGAAGAATGTTTGGAAGCCATTAGAAGATTTTTAAGCAAACTGTGTCAGGATTTGATTTACACTAAATAAAACCATGGAGACAGGAAGGCATGCATGAAAGCAAGAGGACTCAGCGAGTCTGTTAGCAGCACTGGTTGGGGCTGGACATGCTGCAAATAGGTAGGCAGACAACACAAAAGGATTCTGGGCACGTGTAAGGCAGACAGACCTGGGTTAAGGATGTGACTTATTTAGGGGTTTACCTGGTTTGTAGTGTCTGGGGTGCAAATGTGCATTGAGGAGCAGGGAGATATGTTAAAAAGAAAAAGTGACTTCTGCTTCCCAGATCTACTGAGAGATAACTTGAGAAAAAAGCCCGCTTCCATCTCTATGACTTAGTGTCTTCTTCCATTTGGTGGCACCTCTGGAATCCAGAGTATGAGCATTTGATTGACATGCCTTGGTTCTGTAGCATTTCCATGCTGGGCTTTGTCATAATCGTTTCAATAGCTGTAAGTGATGGAAAGATACTCATAAAAGTCAGAACAACAAATGAATCATGAAAATAGGCACAAGCTATCACCAAGTGTTTAAATCTTTTTCATAAGCCATCACAACCAAAGGTTGTTTCAGGAGACACTGGGTACGGCTGTTTGGTTACTGCTTCTCTGTCCTTGTCAGAGCTCAATCTCCCTGGAATATTTGAAGCAAGGCTTCACTGTCCTGAACACAAAGAGCTTCCTTCTGCAGAAAACAGAAGAGGCCAAGATACAATGATTACAAATTTGTGACTGTTTTCCATCTTTACCAGATGCCAGCCTATTCTTATTATATAACAGATGTTGGTCTGGGCAAATTTCTGCAGCGGTTCATGTAGTCTGCTTAACTATGATGTTGGTGATATTATCTTCCCTATAAGATGGGAAAGGTGAAGACTGAAGAGATTAATTAATTAATTAATTAATGGTTCTAAGTTATCAGCCTTGCTAAAGAGTTTAAGAGTGGGGTGGTATCAGGAAGCACAGTAGATTTCAGGATCTGGACTCTACCACCTGTTCTTTAAGATGCTTAGTAGTCCTTCTCCACTGAGTTCCTCATCTGTGAAATGGGGAAATATTCAGGGAGCAGCTGTGGACATTTGAATATTATGTCAAGTACCTGAAGCAATAAATGTTAGTTGTCTTCGCACATGAAGATGCTTTATAACCCTGTTATTAAAATTTAATACCCCCTCCATGAACATTTCTAGGCTATTAACTTGATTCTGTACAAAACTGTATTTAATGTGAAGATATTTGTATCGTAGAAGGATCATTAGGGTTGCTAATTTTTGTATGGCTTTGGAAGGAGTTGGTGAGTTAACTGTTTTCCTTAGACATCAGAAACAGTGAGCCAGAAATTTGCATGGATTGATATCATTTTCAGGCAGCATTTATTTTTGCCTTAAGAAATCTACCTAGGAGAAAAAAATGAGCTATTGACTAAGTGCTTAGTACTTTTCTAGTACTGTGAAGGAAGAATGGATCATGGAGATGCATCCAGATAGTAAGACCCTCAGGGAACTGTCCATCACCTAGTGCTAGAGGGAGGAGGGGTGGCTTTCTCTTGAAGCAGGGGTGGATTCTCTTACTAGAATTAGAGAGAAGAGAACAGGTAGGTGTGTGAGGTGCGTGTGTGCGTGCGTGTGTGTGTGTGTGTGTGTGTGTGTGTGTGTGTGTGTGTGTATGTGTCAGAGACAGACAGACAGACACACACACTGAGAGAGAGAGAGAGAGAGAGAGAGAGAGAGAGAGAGAGAGAGAGAGAGAGAGAGAGAGAGAGAGAGAGAGAGAGAGTTCATGTTTATAAAAAGCTGGGGGAGAAAGGAAAGGTTTTGAGCAAACTTGGTCCAGCAAAGGGATCCATGATAGAAGAGCTGAATCAGAGAGTTGTGAGAAGTAAAGCTAACTTTTAATTTTTAACAGTATATGAACAATCAAGCATTACTTAGTGGGTTCCTGGGTCTGCGTGAATTAGATTCAGTTGTACAAAGGCCATAGTTTATTCTCTTAGGCCCCATTTTATGATGAGTATCACATTCGTCTTTTTTCTCTTTACTGAAAAGATAATACAATCCACTTACAATGTAATTTCAAAACCAAATCAATATATGCCCTCACCTAACAAAAGAAGAAATTAAAGCAAAGTAATTTAAGATAAAGTAATATAGGTAATATTTTAGTATGAGAGCGTTCATGTGACTTGAAAGATAATGAAGTAGTCATATGCTCACATCCAAGACAGGCTCAGTGGACAGGCCCAGGCTGCCTTGGTAGCTATTGACTAGGTTCCTGGGTTTTCCCCTAGTGGCTTTGCCTTTGTGTGACTTCTGATCATACATTGGTTCATCACGTGGAAAATATCTTCCCAGGAGCAAAACAGATGCTGTGAAGGTTTTGCTGTCTAGACCCTGGAGTCTCAAAGCCTCACCTCTGCTGCATTCTGCTGACAAAAACAAGTCACAGGGTAGAGCAGCATATACAAGCCAGGAAGTGGGTGATACGTTATTCCTCACTTTTTGAATAAAAAGTAAAGAATCACAGTATCATGTTGCAAGGTGAGCATGTGGGATGTGAGATCATTGTTGCTGGTATGTAGGGCCCTAAAGAGTAAAGAATTTTGTAAAAACAAACAATATAGTCATCGATTATGTCCTCACTATGTCTCCCCACTAAGATGTTCATGTTATGTTAAGTGAAGCTTCTAGCCACTCTATATGGTAAGTAAAATTATTAACCCCAATTTATAAATAAAAAAAACCGAAGCTAACAATGGTAAAGTAACCTTGCCCTTTCATAAGGGGCAGAGACAGAACTCAAATGCATCCTTTGGATACCCACACCTTTCCATGGGCCATATAGATATAGCAGTCATATGGAGAGAACCATACCTGCTGAATAGAATAATGGGATTGGCTTAAACATGTAGATGGATCCAGTGATTAGATACAAAAGATGTCTAATATTTGTTTATAGAACTATTGTAGTTGTTGAATTGATGGTTTTTGGTATATGGAGATACAGAAGTGAGCCTAAGTGCTAGGTATTGAATTTGCTTCCTCATAGTGGGTCAGTTAAAAAGGTTCTGGTAATGGTGTAAGTCTATATATTTCAGTGCCTGTAAGGTGTTCAGGTCTTTGACTTTCCAGAATATATACAGTGCTGGAGGGCCAGACATTTGAAGGATGGTCACATCAGTCAGTTTTCACTTCAAGTGCCACAGATGATTACTGAATGACTTGGGAGACAGGAAAGAGGACAGCATCAAAGTGATGGATGTGGTGAAGTTCTTGGCTCAACCAACATGGGGACACACCCTGCTAAGAACTCAACATGATGAGATATGACCTCATATGGAGAGGATAGATTAAAAGACCTGTGTCCTTTTGATGATTGCTCATAATTAAGCAAGAATAATCTTTCTGGAACTTGAGACACAAGTTCCAATTGCTATTACATACTTGATTTAGATAATACACTAGACTTTTAGAACTATCTCAGTCTCAGATGGCCCTAGGCTCAGAATCTCTCAGATAGTTCTTATGAAGGGCAAGGAAAAGCTTTCATATCACAGTGTAGAAGCTGATTCCAACTTCTTTTCCCCACCTTTATTGTGGCCTTGTTGTGTGAAATTTTTCTTCTGAAAAAAACTTAATAATATAACAGTGTAAGAGCTATCCATTCACTCATTCGTCTACTTAGTTAATGTTTCAGATGATTCACAGGAAATGATTCCAGGATTTGGCAATAGAATACTGAACAAAAGACACAAAGTACTGAATCTCCTGAAACATATATTGGTGGAACCAGATATACATATTTCATGTGAGATTATGTTCTAAGAAAGAAAATAAAGCCAGTGAAAGGGGCATTGCAGAACTACTCTGAGGATGCCTCAAGTGACATTTGAGTATAGGCCTGCATAGCACTGAGGAGAAGCCAACAGAGGATTTCAGGAAGAAGTGGTATCCAGGTATGGAGAGTGCTGAGGGCAACATTCTGGAAGGAGATATGTCCCTGGTGAACAAAGAACACTGAGGAAGCCTGCATTTCAGGGACAGAGTACGAGAGGCATATATTGATGACAAATGGGGTCAGAGAGCAAGACAACCAGCCTAGGACACAACATCCTGCATGTGTGTGTAGACTGGGTCCGGAGTTCCAACTTTGTTTGGAGTGAAGTGAGACCCCATTGAAGGTTTTGACCAGAGGAAAGAAATAATTTGAGTTATGACTTTAAGAGGTCATTTTGGCTGTTATGTGGGATACAGTGTAAGGGGGCAAGGGTGAAACTAGGGAGGCTGATTGATTCAAAGCTGTTGCTATTATTATTTAGGCAGTGGATAATGACATTTTGAACTAGGAGGATAGTAGGGAAAGTTGTGAGAAACAGTCTCATTCTAGATATTTTTCATAGCTAAAGTCAACAAAATTTATTGACAAGGGAGGTATGGATAAAAGTGAAGGGGTGACTTTAATGTGGTTAGCACAAGAAACTGGAAAAATGGATCTGCAACTTACTTACATAAGAAAGTGTCAAGGGCATGTTGGGAGAAGAAGTTTAGAAGCCCAGTTTTAAAACATGACATTTTAAATGTGTATGAAACATCTTGGAGATCTTAGGAAGTTGATGCAGGAGTCTGGGATTCTGAAGGGATATCTAATTAACGACAACAAGATTAGTGATGAGTTTGACATTGTCAGCACACAAATGTTGTTTAACCCAGAGGATTATATGTTCAAGGATAACCAAGTTCAAGATTGGATCCTGAACATGCCAAGATTTAGTCAGGGTCTGAAAAGGTATGAGCAAAGGAAAGTAAGCAATAGGAACAAGAAGTAAGTGGCTCTCTGAAGGGAGGAATTTCAAAAAGGAGGAGGAGGTCCTTTACTGAAAAAAGTTGATGGGTTGAGTCTCATGGGGCAGAAGATTCAGAATGCAACATGAAGGCCATTAGTAGGCTTGGCAGAGCCAGTTTAGTGGAGATAGTATTTTTCTTGAACCAGTTTTCTTGATTTGGGGATAAGCTACAGCAGACACATGAAGGAGTAATAGTAGATGAAAAATGTCCTTTCAGTGTTGTACATGAGGGAATGCCATATGGGTGATCCACAGATAAGTATTTAGTGTGGAAACATGTGGAAGTTATCTTGTGCTTCTTGCTCTGTTGTCTTGGTGGATAGGATGTAAGGTAATTAGCTGAGAGAAAGGAGGCACGGATAGGTAAATGAATCTGAGTGTAGGAAGGTAGAACTAGTCTGGAGACTTTAAGGATTTTCCTAGGGACTTTACGTTGTATTTAACAGCAGCAGTGACAAACGTTTAAAGCTTAGTACTCCTATGTTTAAAGTGGACCGATCCTCATGGTTGCATTTCCTCCATTTATATTTGCAAGCATGGAATGATGAAGAACTGGCTTCCTACATGGCTTGTTTTTTCCTAGCAAGAATGAGGAAGACAAGGCTATGAATATGTGTAGAGGGTGGTCAGAATGATGGGCTAGAAAGTTTTTGCTGAATACAAACCAAGGAGTTGGGGTAAGTAATAGGGAAGAAGTGAAGTGGTGATACAGTGTAATCTGAATGGGGCTGGGGAATAGCTGAATGTGGATACAGCAGGAGAGAGATGTATATGACATTGGTATCACATATGGAACCATTAAAGTTGATGGTTCCGATGGGTTATAGAGCAGGGCAGTTTGGAATATAGTAGTAAAACAATGACACATTTATTGGAGGAGGAGAAGTCATGTAAGTCGGGATGTTAATGAGTCATGATATCCACATTGAAACCACCATCCTGAAACTACTTATGACTAACTAGGACTAATCCTTGGAATGGTGTAGGAACAGTGGAGATTCTCAGGGAACATTTGCTAAGTAAATACCTGTTATACAATGGCAATCAAACCACAGGTTGGGAGATGTTTCTTATGGTTGAGGTAAAAATTATTGATCCTAGTCTACAGTGGGCTGAGTGACAATTCTAATTTCCAAAAAACAGAGTCCAAAAGATTAGTTCTTTGGGTCTATTGCATGGTAATTTCTGTTTCCCTGCATCCAGTAGGTACTTACTTCCCAGAGCCCAACAGGATAAATTCTCAGACCACCAACAAGCGTTTTCTCTCTAGAAATACTGCTCTATATAATTAGGTCTTTAGAAAGAAGACAAACATGAGAAGAGGGTATTAGATAAAGAGAGGATGATAAAACAGAAGACTCAATGGAATTGAGTTTTTTCTGCACTGTTATGCTAGCCCCTAGAGTTTAACATTGAGTTTCATTCTTGGAAACTGACCACCTCTTTAGAAATACTGAGTAATGTGAAAAATACAATGCTGTATTTGCTTTGATGAATGACTGTAGTTTGCAACCTGTGGGTGTGGTTTGTTTGGAAGGCAGAATGCATTTTTTCCAAGCAATGTTACATATGGAAGTTAGGTTCCTAAGTATGTCTGTTTAATCATTTGTTTCCACTCAGTACAGAGTATTATTTTTTGTCTTAATAAATAGGACTGCATATACATATATATAATACTGTATTAACTGGAGGGAGAGACTATCCCATTTTCCTTGGAGTTGGTTTGGCTCAGAAAAGAGTAAATGCCACCAATATCTCTTCCCTTTGGGAAGAATTAGAATCCATGTCAAGATGTTAAAAATGATTCTTAGAATCAGCCCAATTTTGCATTCTCTCTGGCAATATCACCTGAGGAAATGAGTGAAAGGAGAGGATAAGCTATACCAAAAGCCTATTAAAACAGGGTAAAGCATTGGTCCAAAGAGCATTCTAAAGTCAAGCTTCACTAGTAGTGAATCAGATACTGTTTCAATTTTTGCTAAGCTTTAGAGTCTATTTCCCAAGAGACAAGAACCTTAGGAGAGAAGACATGCTTTGATATTGACAAACCACAACAGTGTAGAGCATTAGAGGAAGACGCACTTGAAGAGTACACATGCAGCCAGACCTGTCCACCAAAATCTATCAGGTGCCTCCACTCTCCTCACTGTGGGAGAGTTTCTCCACAGGGTGACATCGTCTGTTGCCTCTAATTCTCTTCTACACCCTGTTCCTACCATGCATGATATGTTTTCCAAGTTGCTATATTGTGTAGCTTATTATCATTCTGCTTGTTTCTATGACCCATATATTCTCTGATAGAAGGCAATGTAGCATGCAGGAATGATATAACTCTAGGATTAGACAATCTGGTTTGAACTTAGATTGACCTCTTACTGGTTAAGGAGTCTCAGGAAGCCTAACTGGCTTCTCAAGACTGTTTCCTTATATATGAAATAAAAGACAACAATAACTATCCTGCTATGTGGATTCAATGTGCTCACCATGTGTATCTGATGGTGTGTCTGGCACAGTTGTCCATATTATTCTTGATAATGAGTCCTCTTGCTAACTCTATGGAATAAGAGTGATGTATCTTTTATAAAATTAGATGTCCAATGTACTGAGCCCCCCAGCAAGGTACAGAGTTGAGATTCAAGTACAGGTTTGTCTTGATGCCCTTACATTTCACTCTCTGCCTCCTCAACTGGGGACCTTCATGCTATCTGCAATGATAGAGATGTTAACTGAGGGAGTTCATAAGTCCTTCCCAGAATGTTCTTGGCTGTGTAGGAGGAGGTGATTCTGTGGTCAAATGGCTAGCTTACTCTATAGTCCTTGGTCTTCTTGTGATAAAACTCTTTTTATAAGTTTATGTAATTTTCTTTCTTACTGGAGATATCACTATGCTCCACTTAAAAAGGCTATTTTAAAGATTAGGAAAAATCATGTAAAGTAAATGCTAACTCCATGAATTTCAGCATGAGTACAGAAGATGACCAAAGTAAGGACAACAGCAGCAGCAGCAACAACAACAAAATGATATAATGGTAAGCAAATACAGAAAGACATGAGTCATGGAGACACACTGTTTTCTGGTTGTTCTTTTAAACAATTAAAGATCACATAGAACTTGTGAAAAATAAAAATAAAAATAAGGCTGATCTTGGGTCCCTTGTAAAAAGAAAGTGACAAAACAAACCTTCCAAATTACATAATTCTGGATAAGAGCAACTTTATCCTTATGTATCCAGGACAAATCTTTCCACCAGCCAAAAACAAATAGAGGAATTACTAGGGTTTCAGATGCTGCTTGGTTACAGGTAACTTTTTGATGAGAAACCCAGGATTGGGAATACCTTTTCTGTGAAAAGTTCAGAAAATTGACCAAATCTCTCCCTCCAAAGATTAAACTGTCTTCCAAGAATTTATTTTACTTATATAAGAGAGAGATGGGGAGGCAAAATAATAAAAAGGGGGAATGAAAACTCTTGGTGGAGGCTATGAGATAGAGAGATGTACAAAGGGAGAAGAGAGGTTGACAGCAGGGTGGAGAAGAGGGGCCATTGATTATGAAGAAAAAGAAAATGTTGTGGTCTGGGTGGCTTCCAGCCAACTCAGCGGACTTTATTTGCTGTTTTCATCAGAAACTCTGGGGAAAGACATAATCATTTCTCAACTGGAATTTGATTCCTTTTTAGCTGTGTAGGTGGAAAATAACCTGAGATTGCTGTGTTGGTATTAACTGGTCCAGGCACACTGCCTCTTCTCCACTGCAGCCATCTGCTGGCAATAAATCTGTACGTGATTGTCCTGTAAGTGTGTGGGATACTGCATTTCTTCCTTCAAGGTACTTCTACATATTTTGACTTAGAAGGACCCTAGAACTGAGAATGTGAGTTCACTCTAAGTACCAAAGATTTCATGTAGATAGATACTTTTATACAGGACTGCATTAATGTTAGAAACTTTGAGACTATAATTTATGTGTGCATGTGTGTGTGAGTGTGAGTGTGTGTGTGTATGAGAGAGAGAGAGAGAGAGAGAGAGAGAGAGAGAGAGAGAGAGAGAGAGAGAGAGAAAGAGAGAGAGAGAGAGAAAGAGAGAGAGAGAAAGAGAGAGAGAGAGGAGAGAGAGGAGACTTTTGGTAAGACCCCCCTATCTCTGTGTCCATAAAGTAACAGGGAAGTAACTAGGGAAATGAAGGGAAGACCTAGAAACCAGGTGGATGGCTTGAGTCCCAACCCACCAGGAGAGTGGACCTTCATCTCTGAGAGACCAGAATATGAGTGTATATGTGGGGGAAACCACAGTGGGGTTTGGAGTCAACTTCAGCTGTGCAGGTGAAAAGCTTTTGCTGTTCTGACTCAAACAGGTACAGACAAAGTAGGAAGTAGTTGACACATCAATATTGTATAAATTCACTTTCTGTTGCTCTAAGTGTGCATTGATAAACTGTGTAGCTGTTATGTGACTTTTTCTGGAGATAATAGCAACTCTCCATTTGCCACAAATAAGATACCAAGCCAGACAAACAAACAATTCCACTCAATTTGACTTGATGAACTAATGAGTTTATTGAGGTTGTTTGAAGGAACACGAGTGAGAGGTTTCATACAAGAACTCAGGTGAGAGAAAAGCAGGTGATCACCCCCTGCCCCTAGCATGAGTGACAACTCATGAAAGTGGCATTCTACTAGCCCCCTGCTCAACTTGCAGATAGCTCCACAAAAGAGCCCCCTTTCTCCTAGGAGTGGAGTATGGATTATACAACCTGGGGAAAGGCTTTCAAGTTGTGTAAATGTCCTGGGTTTCTTAGCCTTATACACTTCCCACCCCCAATCTCTGGAAGGAATATTCTAATTCTCAGGGAATAGCCACACGAGAGTAGTTAAAACAAAAAGAAGTGTGTTTAGCTTAAGGCTGTGGAAATTGTCGAGTGTGGTGCTAACATAGTCCAAAAATGGCCCATGACATCATAAAGTGAAGCAGAGCAGGCTGTCAACCATGGGTCTCTCTTCCTTTTATCAGAAGACCATGAACTGCCATCTTGCATACTTAATCTGGATTCCCTCTCAAAGGCTCTACTGGGCCCTACCTCTTACTTCACAATGGGGGTTACATTTCATCATGGTTATTCATAAGTATAGAGTTTTGGTAGGGCCATTTAAACCAAAGAAAGTACTTAGTAAGTACTAATGTTATTTGTTCATTTGGTGTCTACTTTCTTTTCCTCTCTATGCTTCAGCTCTAGTTGTTTTGATTCCTCTCTTGTCTCCTTCAAGTGTTTGGAGAGAAGCAACCATGTTAAGCAGAAGAGCCCCTGTGCTTTAACAGCAGATTAGAGGAGAAGAGGGAGAGGGAACATGGCTCCCTTATTACACGTCTGAAGCTTCAGCTAGGATATTACACTTCTACGTGGCAAATCTGAGCTTTTGGTGTTACTTTATGGGTCTTTCCCTAAAATGGAAAATTTTGGATACTTGAAGTGAAGAATTATTTTTTCCTATTAGAGAGGAAGATTGTCACATATAGAAGTCAAGGTGAAACTTATATCCAGCTCATATGTATGCTAGAGGATGAGTGACTGCTAGAAATATCTTCCTAGAAATGAGAGAAAGAGTATATGGGAATGGCCAACCAATGACTGGTCCAACTGTAGACCCATGCCACGAGAGGGAGTCCACCAATGACACTGTCTGGGTTGCCCCGAGACCTAGGATAGAACCAAACATGACAGGAAAAAAAAGGTAAGAAAAAGCCAATGAAATGATCCATAATGATACTGCTCTGCTATACTACTAGACCAGAGAATAGCATAATCATCATCAGAGAGGCTTCATCCAGCAACTGATGGGAGCAGATATAAAGAACCACAGCCAAACATTAGGTGGAGCTCAGGGAATCCTTCAGAAGAGAAGGAGGATGGTAGGAGCCAGAGGCATCAAGTGCACCAGAAGAAAATGGCCCACAGAATCAAATAACCAGGGCTCATACGGGCTCACAGAAATTGAACCAACAATCAGGGAGCCTGTAAGGGTCTGACCTAGGTCCTCTGCATATACCTTATGGTTGTGTAGCTTGGTGTTCTTGTGGGATTCCTAACAGTAGGATCAGGGGCTGTCTCTGACTTTTTTGCCTGCTTGTGGGATCCTTTCCTCCTACTGGGTTGCCTTGTCCAGCCTTAATATGAAGGGATGCGCCTAGTCTTACTGCAATTTGATATGCCATGTTTGGTTGATATCTCTGGGAGACCTGCCCTGTTTTGAAGGGAAAGGAGGAAGAGTGGATCTGGGGCAGATGGAAGGTGAAGGAGGACTGGAAGGAGAGGAGGAGGGGAAACTGAGGTCAGGATGTAATATATGAGGGAAAATAAAAAAATAAGCATAGGAGGTGTCTGTGGTGTGCAATGGAAATAGAAGATGCACAAAGGTCTCTGGGGAACTTGGCTGACTTCTTTCTTTGACCTGATGCTTACAACTTGTGCACTTAAAAAATTGCAGCTAGTGTGCTGTGCATTGAGTCAAAGAAGTTCAAACTTGTCACTATCAAAGTTCCTTACAAAAGACAGACATATGTAAGACAAACACAGGTTAGTTTCTAAAGTCAGTTCCACTGTGAGATAAGGCAGCCTTCCTCTTCCTTTCACTGGACCAGTCCTATTTCATGCACTTCTTGTTTCTTCTTTACTTAATATCTCTTCTTTAGTTTATGATAATTTCATACATGTAAACAGTGTATCTTAATCATATCCACTCCAACTCCCCAATCTCATTTCCTCTAGGTACTTTTAACTTGTCCCTATCCCCCTTTAATATCCTCTCCTTTTTATTTTTTTTGGTAACCATCTGAGTCCTTGTAGTTCTACTTGTTGGAATATTGGCTGATCTTGTAGGCCTGATTGTGTGTAGATAACCATAGCAGGTATGAATTCATGAGTGCAATGGTCATTTCATGTCCAGAAGACAGTATTCTATAGCAGCCATCCCCCTCCTCTGACTCTTACGTTCTTTATATCCCCTCTTGAATGATGTTCCATGAGCCTTGGGGGAGGGGACATTGATACAGATGTCTCATTTAGGACAGAGCACTCAATAGTCACATAGTCTCAGCATTTTGGTGGGGTATGGATCTCTACATTAGCTACTGACCACTGCAGAGAGAAGCCTCTTTGGCCAAGGTTGAGGGCAGCACTAATCTATGTGTGTAAATATAAATACTTATAAGGCAGTTTGACAACATGCCTATTTAGTAAGACAAGAGCAGTAAGTTTCCCGCCATACCCAGGGCCTATGACCTCTGTTCTCATTACCTTTTGACCAAGTTTAGAGTATCCTGGGTAAGTTTTCTCCTGTGAAGCAGACCCCAGACCCAGGCCTGAAGTGAGTGGTTTCTCCCATAACCTTCTTGCCACTATTACACCTTGCGTGGCTCATCTTGCGTGGCATATTGGTTTTGGAGCATGCAGGCTTCATTGATGGCTTTTCTCCCCTAGAAGCTGGCATAGCATCCTCTGGAGCTATGAAAGCTAGCCTGAAGGAGAGATATTTTCAATCAACTCCACATTTATTTCTTCGTGTCCTGAAATCAAAGTGTGTGGTTTCTTCAGCAAGCATTACCATCTATTTATGATGGGCGACCAAGAGCAAAGGCAATGGTCTGTGATGTTTAGAAGGACTCCGAGGCTTCCCCTACCAATAACTCTTAGGGAAGTATTCCATGCTCGGCACTGTGGTTTCTATTTAATAACCCTCATCCTCTGGGGGAAGTATTATCCACTCATTCAGGGTACCTATGTTCAAACTCTTTTAAAATTATATTTTTGAATTAACTTATAATAGTGCATTTCCATAAGCCTTTAAAGCAAGTCCTTAGTTTCTACCAATATACTCCTCCTCTATCCATCCTCCTGTGGCATCCCTGCTTAACCCTTTACCCCAGTATTCCTCCCTCTACTTTCATAGCATATGTGTTCTACTATTCTCTCACCTCCTAATATCTCTTCCACTCCCCTTCTTGTGGGCAATTTCTAGCTCCCTGCATTCTACAGGTATTCTAAATCAAGCACACAAATCTAAATATTTAAAGCTACAGTCCACACATGAAAGAGAACATGCAACTCAGTGCAACATTTTTCAGTTCTATCTATTTTCCTGCAGCTTTCCTAATTTCATTTTTATTTACAGTGGAATAAGATTTCATTAAGTATATGCAACACATTTTCATTAGTATTCGTTTAAACTATGAGAATAAGAAGATTCTCTATTACTTAAGACTGGTAATATTTAAAAATCATGGTCAAATTAATGAGAGTTGAGAAAATGAGCAATTACAGTTTCAACTTGACCAAATACCTTTGTATAAAACTGACAATTTGTGATCATCCACTCACCAACCCACCCACTCATAGACTCACTCATGTGTCCTCCTACCCACTTACCTACCTATTAATTTACACCCACACCCAATGTCCACCTATCTAACCATACTCACCCACTAATTTCTGCATGAAATAGTCCATCATTTTGCTCACTCACTCTTTATTCTTCCCTTCCTGGTTCCACCCACACTCAAGAGACTAATGTGCCTACCTACAGCTCGCAGATCCAGAGCACAGAGCTACAACTCTTGCTGATAGGCAAATGCATTTCCATTCCAATCTTCAGGGAGCTTGATGCCTAATGAGATTTATAAAAACTAAATTATAACAAAATGGGAAATGCTTTGATGAAGGCATATAGCAAGATACTGATTTCACAATGCTATGGATATTTAAAACAAAATTAACCCAGGCTTGGTGACTCATAAATATAATGCCAGTAGTCAGGATGTACAGGTAGGAATTCAAGGCCAGCTTGAATTACATATCAAGTTTCATGGCAGACTGGGCTATTATACCCTGCTTCAAATCAAATAGTATATGTATATGTATGTGTGTATATCTATCTATCTATCTATCTATCTATCTATCTATCTATCTATCTATCTATCGTTATCTATCTATCTATCTATCTATCTATCTATCTATCTATCATCTCATTATCTTCTAAATATCCATCAACAAAATAGCATTTTCTATGATGTTCTCCATGGTTTTGTTGTTAAGAACATGATCTCAGAACTTGGATTACTAGCTATCTCATTGTAGAAGTTCCTTAACTCTCCCCTCACACATTTAATATAGGACTGAAAATCCTTAGTTCATAGGGTTACTGGGATTAAGTGAATCAAGGCATTTATTCCTTAAGACCTTTTCTAATTTGGGGAAATGAACAAAAGCAGCTGTTGCTTTTCTATCCAGGACAGTTATGTTCAGGGAAGTTATTTTTAGGGGAAGTCGCAGAACTGCAGAGAAGTGGAGCTGGAAGTCTACCTCAGTGCTTTTTCTGCAACATTCTTTTTATTGCACCACAAAGCCTCATATATTGACTTGAAAAGCTACTGTTGTTCCCCAAGTGTCATAGCTGCCGCCTGGTGCAGCTGGACTGGCTATAAACACAGTCAAATGACACAGGCTGCAGCACAACCCAATCACTACTGTTTTGTCCTCATCTGCCACTCCATCGAAGGTCCCTAGGTATCAGGGTCAGCGACATGGGTCATAAGACTGACAGACACCAACTATACATCTCAATCAGTTGTGCACAGTCACCTTCATCCAAGTCCTTATGGTAAATGTGTCTCCATAGGGTTTTGGAGAATTTGAAATTCAATTTCCTTTAAAAATGAAAACCAGCTTTGGCATTCAAAAGCACTCAAGAGTCAGATTTTTTGACTATACTCTGTTGAAAATATGGACAGGCTTCTTTGACTGATTGGCTCTTGTGTGAAGCTAGAGATGGAAGAGGAGTATTAGGCTACAACCAGCAGCTGTCACAGGAATACAGCAATGTGAATATGGTTCAGTGGTAGAGTGCTTGCCTAGCATGCAGAAGGCCATTGAGTCCTACCCCTAGCACTTGCAATAAATAAATAGAAATATGTAGGGTATGTGGCTATAGAAGGGGTATGGGAGCCATGGAGCTGCATTAATTTATGTTTATGTTCATTGCTGCCACTGTTAGACCTGGGGTGGAAAGATGAAACAGCATACAGTTTTTAAGAGTTCCCAGGTAAGTGGAGAAAATACATATAACATAATTATAGTGCAATGTAATAGGAATGACATGACCTTGCACAGGAATCTCAGAGGAAAAAAAAGATTCATTCTGCATCTGGGAATACAAGGAGGTTTCAGTCAATAGATCTTATCCAAGCAGGGTTTAAAGAAGGATGCATTTTTCAAACAAACTTGAGGATGTGAGTTCTAAGCAGAATCTATAGTCTAGCTGAAGACCTGCAATTATTTACAAAATCAATTCCATTTCAATTGTTTTCCTAAAGAGTTACACGAACTGACAACACTTAGTTTCTTCTTGACTTTGGCTAAACTAGTGGGTGTGAAGTGGTATCCTTGCTAAGGAAATTTATATTTCCTTAAACACTGATGACTTCAAGTATCTTTTCATATGTTCATTGATGGCTTCTGTTTAAGTATAATATCCAGTTATAGCATTCACTTTTTCATTTGTATTCTCCATATTTTTCTTACTGTTTTTTTTGTAGAAAATTTCAATAACCCTTATTGTTTTGAAAATGTAGTCTCCTTAATTCATTCTCATATAGTCTCATATACATAGACACATGCATACTAATAAGTATGTAACTATATATACATATGGATATAAGAATCTACTGTAAAGATCTGGGATATAGGTCAAGGACCATGAAACACCATTCTCAAGACTCAACAGAACTACTGAAATTATCAACTTACAATAACTGTAGTTGCTGGCACTGAGCTCACACAGAATAGGCCTATCAACAATAGTCAAGGAAGAAGCAGGGGCTCATGGGACCCTATCATTTACCTCTGAACATATGGCTACTCTAGACTGTGGAAGAGGGGGGAACCACTGTCTTGATTTGTGTGTGCACTGTTGAACACACAAGGCAGCAACAAAACTTCTTCTTTACATTGATGTTGCTGGAGGCTGAGAAAAAGAGAAGGCATTTAGACTGAGCAGTTGAGAGATGGTGATGGCAATGGAGGTATGGAAGACTAGGGTGTGATGAGGGGAATCATCAAACTTATGATACTTGGGAGTTACATATTCAGAGGTAGCTGTTGGTAGGCATGCAAGTCCTGAAGTTTGGTACTGGGTGGAGAGGTTGTCTGCCCCATAGATGTATAATTTATATGTATTTGTGACTTTAGTTGGAAGACTTACGTTAGAATATATTATAAAGAATACTGAGTTTAGCGAGTTGTTAAGCAAATGAGTATAAATGCCAGAGACAGTGAGTGGTGGCAAACATTTCATGATATTTGGTGATAAAAGAAAAGGGAACAAAGACAGAAGATGTAGCACTCTAGAGCTGGACTGGAGGCTGAGGAGTTTATTTTAATGTGAGACAGATATGCTTTGCAGAAGGAGTTGATAGATGACTATCCAAAAACACACAAGGCAGAATGGAAAGCAAATTTAGAAAGCATTGCTTGAGAGGATGAAGAGAAAGGAATGTGGAGGGTGGTACTAATGGGAGGGTGAGGCACAAGCATGCCATTTTCTAACAGTGGCAGAAGGTGAAGATGTAATGTGACCTTTAAGTGTCAGGACTCAAGACTAGGTGGTCTAGGTTCAGAATGGGCTTTCCTGTGACTACAAGTGACAAAAATTCGTCTTATTTAGCTCTTTTGTTGTTGATATGGGAATGATTATCCCATATGGAGACTAGGAGATATATCAGAGCACTCATCACAGAGCCTAACAAACACAAGGTGATACAGTTTTAATAACTATAGATTTGCATGTTTAAATGGAAAGACAAATCTGTACACACTGTAGCTCTCAGTACTGGGCAGTAATGTGAAGTAATATGGTACTGGGATAGGTTAGGAAGACTCTCAGTATTCAGAGGTGTTCTGGGATCATTGGAGAGGGACCAAACACCAGCACTCAACTCCTGTTGGTATGTGCATAGCAAGTGAAACTGCTTTCAACAGTAATGAGAGGACCAGCTCACTTTGCTGGTCAATGCAAACAAGAGAGATTGAGCCAAATCTCCAAATTCTTAGAATGGGCCACCAAAAACATGTTAAGTTCCTTATAACCAGAAACTGAACTCCAAGTCCTCTGAAGATGCATTTGTGGGAACAAATGTTTGTCAGTGTTGAAAGAAATTTCACCCTGGGTGGGAGTTCAGGTGGGAGGCATTGGGGTGGGGTAGTTGACCATAACAACAAAGATGGCAACAACTAGGCCATTCTTCTCTCTTCCTTCTACAGTCCCAGTGACAAAATAAGGTTTGATTCCACCAAGGTTCACCAGGCTATACGTTTTTAGGATTACTTACAGACCATGGGTGAGGGATTACGGCAGGAGTATGGGTGACCCTAAATCAGCTACAATGGGAGGTCTGTACCTAGCATGGATGATAGTTTCCCCATGGCTGTGCAGATGGAACCCCCTTTCCCTAGCTGCCTTAGCCTATATAATCTAGTCTCTCCATGAACTACCGAGGCCAGGTGAAATTAGGGCAGGATTGCAAACAACTAGTTTGGAGGAGTGGCTTGATGCTCACGTGAGAGTCCCATGACCTTTCTATGAAAAAAAACCATCAACAGTCAAGAATCTCAGCTGGCATGAACATTTGCAAGATGGTGTTTGTTTGCCCTGGAAGAAAGCTTGGCACAGCAGGTAGGTTGTCCACTTGCAACGTGGCACAGTTTATATTTTGCCTGACTGTTTTTGGATTTGAGTTGGCCTTTTCATTCTGGGCAGTCAGAAAGGGAAGAATTCCTTATCTGGAGTTATGTGGACATTTAGTCTGATGTAGTTTTTAAAGACATTACAGAGTTTGGGATAGAGGCAAGATGCCTGGGATTAGTTTCAGTTCTTTAACTGTCTAACTGTGTGGGTTCCTTGGCATCTGACAAGGAGGAGTTTGCCCTGAACAGCTGTTGGTTCCTTTTTGGTTCCAAGTTGTCTGTCCAGCCACCTGCAACACAGACTCACCAAGTAATTCATGTCTGAGAGATTTTTGATCTTGAAGACGTATGGAGGCAGGTTCAGTTTGCAGAGGAGGTTATCTGATACATTGGAGTTAATAGTCATACTCTGCCCTAATTACTTACGGCTCTTTGCAGTTTCCGAATAGGTTTCCTCAATAAACATTATCTTCCCGGCCAGATGGTGAAAGTACGATAAACAGCAAGACAGGGATGGCTCTATCTTCATAGACATTATTACCCTGTTTTCACTAAAGCAACCTCATAATGATCATCATTACACAATAGGGCAGTCGGATATGCTTTGATACTTCACTGTTTTGTCTACACAATAATTCTAAACACCAAATAGGACATAGTTTGAAGGTTGCATTTTATTTACATTTGTATGCCTGATGTTCAGCCCAATTCTTGTCATGTGCAATATATTCAGTGAGTATATAAATGAAACAGTCTCTGATAATTCTGAGAAGGTATAGATTAGATAATATACTTTTGGTTTTGTTTTATTTTCCAAGTGCTTTAGGATCCCAGGGCCTGGCACATACTAGGCAAAGACTCCATCACCGAGTTAATCCCCAGCCCTAATTTCTGTTTTGATATTTCAAAAGGAAAGGGCATATATACTAGTGGTAAGGGATCAACATTTACTTAACATTTATTATGTGACTCCCGTCAGATGGGTGCTTCAAATGCATTTGTTAATATGACTAATAAAAATGCTTTTAAAATTTATTTTATGTAATATACATACATATATATACATATACATATATATACATATACATATATATATATGAGTATTTTGCCTATATGTATGTGAATAAACTGTGTGTGTGGCTGATGTTCATGGAGGGTGTTGGATTTCATGGAACTGGAGTTACAAACAGTTGTAAGCCATCACATGGAGGCAGATCTTTTCTAAGAGCAATAAGTGTTCTTGATTGTTGAACCATCTCTACAGCTCTTACTATGATTCTTTTAGCTACTTGTTTTGTTCTGATGAAAAACTAAGGTCTAGAGAGGGTGTTACCAAGGTCTTGACAGTTTTTCTTATTTTTATTTTTGTTTTTCAAGATGGTTTCTCCATGTAGTGTTGGTGCCTGTCCTGGATCTCGCTCTGTAGACCACGCTGGCCTCCAACTCACAGAGATCCATCTGTCTCTGCCTCCCGAGTGCTGGGATTAAAGGCATTCACCACCACTGCCTCAGCTAGTTTTTTCTATTAATTAAATTTTTTCATTTATTTTACATACCGACCACAGTTCCCCCTCCTTCCTCTCCTCCTGTTCCCCACATGCCTCTCATCTACCTACCTACCCATCCACTCCTACTCCATTGTCTTCATTTAGGAAGGGGTAGGCCTCCCTTGGGATTGAACAAAGCATGGCACATCAAGTTGTGGCAGGACCAAGCTCCTCTCTCTGCATCAAGGCTCAGCGAAGAAATCCAGCATGGGTAACAGGTTCCTAAAGGCCAGCTAAGCATGCCAGGAGTAGGTCATGATCTCACTGCTAGGAGCCTTGCAGACCAAGCTACACAACTGTCACACACATGCAGAGCGCCTAGGTCTGTCCCTTGCAGGCTCCCTAAGTAGGTCCCATGCAGGCTCCCTAAGTCCAGAGCTCCCAGGGGCTCAGGTAAGCCTGACAGAATTTTTATATTTACTCTTCTCTCATGTGTTACATTTCAACTGCAGTTTCCACTCCCTCTTCTCCTCCCAGACCCTTCTCCACACCTCCCCTCTCCATCTAGTCCATTCCTCCTCTATTTCCCTTCAGGAAAGGGCAGGCCTCTCAAGGATACCAATCAAACATGGCATATCAAATTGCAGTAAGGCTAGACACCCTCCTCATGTTAAGGCTGGACAAGGCAATCCAGTAGGAGAAAAAGGGTCCCCAAATCAGGCCAAAGAGCCAGGAACAGCCCCTATCCTACTGTTAGGAGTCCTACAAGAACATCAAGCTATACAACGTAAATGCAGAGGATCTAGGTCCGACTCATGGAGGCTCCCTGATTATTGGTTCCATCTCTGTGAGCCACAATGAGCCCTGGTTAGTTCATTCTGTGGATTTTCTTGTGTCCTTGGCCCCTCTGACTCCTCCAACCAGGGCTCTTCCCCTTCAATCCTTCCCTTCTTCCACAGTATTCTTTGAGCTCCACATAATGTTTGGCTGTGGTTCTCTGCATTTTCTCCCATCAGTTGCTAGATGAAACCTCTTTGATGACCTAGACTCTGAGGCTTTAAACCATGGCCTACCTGACTTAAAGGTTTCGATGATCACATTGTTTTGTTTTTATGTTTCTCACAGTTGCAGGAATTACTGATATATTCACAAGTAAAATCTACAACCAGTACTCTTATATAAATAAAAGCACTATGACAATTTGGGGACTTCTAGGTTCTGCCTGTCTAGCATCAATTTTACTATTTTATCACAGAGTTTCAGGAAGGTGATTGGCCATAATAGCCCCTAGCCCAATGATGGGACAAAAAATGACAAGCTAGAGATAAAATAAATGCTATTTTCTATTATCCACAGTATTAATGATTACACAGCCATGATTCTTTGTATTAAGACACAAAGCACTTGCCCAGGTGTCAATATTCTGAAAAGTAGACAAGGGAGGGTTTCATAAATCACCCAAATCTGCCTGCCAAAAGGTGGCCCAGCTGAGCCTGATCTTTTGTCACTTGTCCAGAGACATGCAGAGTAATGAGACATTCTCAGTTTGGAACAACCATGTGTGTATAAACTATAAACTAACCTGGCAGATAAATGGATTTATACTTAGGGTCAAAATTGTAACAGCATAATTTCATAACAGCTCGCAATTTACTTTTCCTGCTGAAAAGGAAAAAAACGTCCTTGCTCCTTGATTTCTTTGTGCTTGTCAGAAAACCCAGTTGTAGATTTCAGTTGTGAGTGGAGAATGGAATTCTCTTAGTTCATTCCAATTTTCAGGGCATCACAAAAGAAGGAAAAGCTCTTCAGTCATTTGGAAATTGTAGTAAGTGGAACTCTGTGCCTGGATATTTGCAGGGGACCTGAGCAATTAAGGCTCTTTGATGTGTTTTGAAAAGAGAGCCTCCTCACAAGCTGTCTCCCACTGAAACTGACAGTCAGCAGGGGCACTGGGAGGCATGCTTTGCTCTTCTTGCCCAAGGAGCTAAGACCCAGTTCCTCCCACATAGTCCTTCTCTGGGAATCACACACCAAGGCTTCTGTGGGCTTCAGCAGCATTGTTTATTTTTGACTTCCTCCTCTTGGTGTGTCTTCTGTGTTCAAAGCATGACAGTTCCTCTGGAGTAGGCAGCTTGGTTTAAAAAGAAGCACACAGTGGATTTAAGAAATGCAACACCTGAGTAGGATGCCATCTGTAGGCTGTGTTCTTGCAAAAGTCATTATCACCAGCCCCTCATTTTTCATCCATGAAATGGAAATGAAGTCTTCCATACAGGGCCATTGGTAGAGTGTGACAATACATGTGAATGTACTTGTACAAAAACCCCACATCACTATTTACTTCTCTTTTATAAGTCTGATACAGGGGCTTCATAGCCTAGGGTACTCTTGAATTCATGATCCTCTTGCCTCTACCTGTAGAATGATGTGTACCATACCTAGACCTATCATTTTCTTACATTTATGGCTCTATTAAAATAATGTGGGACAAGATGTTCTGTTAGGCTATAAACTATGTGATCAATACTGCTGAAAGACTCATCACTAATCATATGGGTGGAGTACCAGAAGCATAGAAGTTCAATAAATCATGGCTTTCTTTCATTTCCCTATAATTTAGTGTACTCTGTTAAGAAGTCAATGTTATTCGTTCATAGACCCTCCACTTGATTTTGTGTCTTAAGATGTGGGTCTGCTTGATTCTCATCTGAAGACCTGGATCCACAACATCACATATACAACAAGACTGTTTGAAACTGTTTAAATTTAAATAATTTCTTGAAATATTTTTGGCTACTTTCTTTGGATTCATAACAGAATGAATTATTTAAAATAAAGTTTTATGTCTTTAATAGGTATCTGTGAAGTCAATGTCATTGTAAATTCACTGATTGGATTCTAAGTTTGTCTCACTGAGGGCTGGGGAATCACCAGTTGTGGCAGTCAACTTGATTGTGAAATAGACCCAGAAAATGAGTGAAGTATGCCTTTGGGGAGGTTATCACTGAGAGGTGTTTCCAGAGAGGATTATCTAAGGGGCATCATCAGGGTCTGTCCTAAATGTAAGTGACACCATCTCACTGTTCCTCGGGGGATTAAAAGGGAGGAGAAATCTGGAGAACATAGAGACTCTTTCTTTCCACCTCTGCTGCACTGGTGTGAGGTACTCTGCTTTGCTGCAGCATCCTGCCAATGATGGACTGACTCCTTTAGATCTGTGAGCCAAAATAAACCTTTCTTCTCTTAAGTCATTTTCCTCAGAGTTTTCATAGTGACAGGAAGCATGACTGGCACACCGCTCTTCATTTCTCTCCTCCCTGTGGCTTGTCATTGGGTGGATGCTTGAAAGGCTTGCTGAACCACTTGGGGAAGCAGCCATGCAGTTCTGTTTTTTCCTCTTTCTATGAAATCCTCCAAGAGAATTTGTGAAATAGTTGCTTTGGAAGGCAGAAAGACAGACTGCTTGTGTATACATGAAAAATAGAAGCAGAGAGGAGATGTGTGGAAGAATTTTAAAACAATGAAAATCATGTCCTATCATGCATGGAAAGTTACTATCATCTCTCTTTCCTGTTGTGCACTTCAGGGTTGTCCTGAAAAGGCAAAGTGCGAGGCTCTAGTTCCCTCAATGTTCGCTGATAGGTCAAGATAACACATAGACACACAGGGATGGAGATTAAGGCAGCAGAGAGGAGTAAGTCTTTCTCCTTGGGCCCTCAATCCAGCCAGCCAGGCCATGGCTTGTCCCAGAATTCACTCACCAAAGGTGTCCTCTACACCATCCCTGATAGGTTGATAGGCCTGGGCCACTACAAAGTGTGAGCAGAAGTGAATGAAGCTGGCAAAGGAATGTTTTTAGTGGTGGCTCCAGGAGGTGTGTGCAATGGTCTCATATATGAAATAAATAGCATAATGAGCCAGGTGGTGGTGGTGCACACCTTTAACCTCAGCACTCGGGGAGCAGAGGTGGGTGCATCTCTGTGAGTTTGAGGCCAGATTGGTCTACAAAGTGGGTCCAAGGATAGTCAGGGACACACAGAGAAACCCTGTATTGAAACAAACAAACAAACAAAAAAACAAAAAAAACCTAATATATATAATGAAGCTTCATCCATGGGTTGCCAGTCAACCTATCAACCTTGTCCTGCTTGAGGCAATGCCCAGGGCCCAAGGGCCTCTGAAACTTCTGTCTATTACTTTTGGTAAATTAAAGATATGGAGCTATAGATGCAAACTGTTTGCTGCAGTAATGTGTCTGGATTAGGAAAGTTTATGGCTGGTGTCCCTGCCAGGAAACACACAAGCTGGTGATGTTCTTATGTCTGTCTCCCCAGCTCCAGTTGATGCAAAGCAACTCAAAGGAATGATGTGCCAAGTCTCCCTCCTTTTCCCTCCAGTTTCCATTCTGGGTTTATGTGCTCTTGGCACGAGGGCTGCCCAGCTGTAGGCTCTGCTTCTCAGGATCCCCGTAGGGAAGCTCTGATGATGGCTCTTTGGGTTGAAGAAGGGAAGTGGATAGTTTCCTGCACCTGCTCTGGTCCACACCAGGCATTTCTTCTTTCACCAACTTGACTGCAGCTGAGGGGCAAATGCACTATTTCTATTCTATGGTAGTGGGGCAGTTGGATTAGGTTTTATGTTCAGGAGGAGACTCATAGTTAACAGCAGTGTTTTATCTTGAGAAGACACAGCCTGGACCCCATTTCAAAACCAGTCATCTGTCACATCTATCATACTGGGCTCCTCAAATCAAAAGGACAACAAGGA
The DNA here is from genome assembly GCF_007827085.1 of Peromyscus californicus insignis. Taxonomy (NCBI): domain Eukaryota; kingdom Metazoa; phylum Chordata; class Mammalia; order Rodentia; family Cricetidae; genus Peromyscus; species Peromyscus californicus. The sequence continues at coordinate 37,467,474 of NW_026294424.1, forward strand.
TTACATGAATCTGAATTTCTAAATTCCCAAAGTATGTGGTTTTGAGAAGTTAATGTCTCTAATCTGTCTCTAAACCTCTGTGTCCTGTTTTATGGGATGAAGAATGAAAGGCTGATTATATATATATATATATATATATATATATATATATATATATATATATATATATATATATATTTATCCAATATAAAAATATATCTTATAGTAAACCAAGGAGGGAGATTTTGAATTAGAATAGGACTGTAATCTTGCAATTCCAAATTAAATAATAAAGGAAGTAGGCAGATAAGGTAAACAACTAGACAGAAAAGATAAGAGTGAAATGGACTAGATCTATTTTGTCTTAAAAAGAAAACAGCAGTTCTGTCTACTGAAAATCCAACTTAGATGGAATGAAGACTTGTCACATCTAAATTGTGTCCTCCAAATGCCATTCCCAAGGTTTGGGGACTTCTTTGAGAAGTAGATGATTACAGGTATGGAGCAGGAAACATTTTAGATGCTTCTGGAACAGCTTGTTATATCTGAAAGAAGGGAAGCTATCAAAAGCCCTTGGGGTTATGTTTTAATGACTTAGAAACAATGAGAAGTTGCAGGAAATTTTAGCATCAAAGAAATAAAAGCTGAAATATGTTGAAATACATCATATATGTTAAAAATCCTTATGTTCATAATGATATTTTAAAACAAAATATTCACTATTTCCTTTGGACAATTCTAGAGCATCTATTAGTGAGAAACTTGGAAATAAAGGGAAAGGTGAAACATCTTGTTTTTCCTAGACAAGCTATTCCTTGAGACAACCAAATGGTTGAATGGGGACATTCTTCTTCATAAAAGCATGCCTGATAGCAAATTAAGGAAGGGAATTTGAATTAGAATAGAGCTACAATCTTTGAATTCCAAATTAATTTATAAAGTCAGTGGCAGGTGTTGTGGTTTATGCCTGCTATCCTAGCATTTGGGAAGCTGAGCCACAAGTTGGGACCAGCATGGGCTGTATGGTGAGTTCTAGGTTAGTCGGTTCTACAGAGTGAAACCTTGTATGAAGAAACAAAACAAGCACATATAAGACGGTGACCAATGTCTTAGGTAAAATCCAGTGGGGAGTTCTATGAAGAGTTGTTGATTTGTCTGATCCCATGGAAATCCATCATATTAACAGAGGCAATCCTATATGAAAGAAAAAGGAACTCAAATGTAATCCAACTGTTTGAACTGACCCCACAGTTTTCAGAAAATGTGAGAGGCAGAACACACAGAACACAATCCTGGGTATACACATGAGTACACTTTGAAAAATATATAATATGGGAAATTCTAGCAAAGTAGTTACATATTACTTCAACAAATATTTTATAAAGAAAAACAGAGGAGTCTAGGGAAGCACCTATAGATCTAAGGAGACTAAGAGGCATGTTAACAAGGACAATAAGGGAACAAATGGGCTCTGATCAGAATGGATATTTTATAACACCATGAAGTTAGTTTTTTTAAAAAGACATTTAACAGTATTATGGAATTGTGTGTGTACTTTGCAGAGAGAGTCACTCTGCTCTGTGATATGGTCACTGATAAATGGCTCATGAGCCAGTCAATAACCTCTCACTGATTGGAAAAAGATTCAAGAACCATCACAAGCACAGGAAACAAAAGTACAATTATTTTCCATTTATTACCTTAGCTTTATTGAGATATAATTTATATGCTAGTTGATTCACCATTTTAAGTATAGTATGTTTTGAGGTACTTTGCTATTACATTCATAGAAATGTAAAGCCTCCACTGGTTTCTAACTTTAGAACTTTTTTTTAATCACCCAAAGGAAACTCTGTATCTATTTAGTATCACTCCTCATTCATCTCTGTCAACCCTCCGCCATGTCAACCACCATCAACTAATTATAAGTATTTTCTTTAAAGAGATACATACTGTGATACTTATAAATTAATCAGAATGCTCAGGATATCGATAAACTTGTTGGATTAAGGAATAGGAAGAAAAAGAAGAGACAAGGTTCACCATGCACTAAGTTGAGAGCTGGAAACAGATGTGTGGGATTCCATGGTATTAATCTTTCAACCCTCATTCATGTTTGCATTTCCTCCAATCAATAAACAACTTTAAAATGAAACAAGAGTACATATATCGCCATACCCTCTCTTTAGGGATTGTTACAAACTCTGTGTTCTCCCTTGAGCCTTCTTGTTCCTTTGTGCCAATTTTGGGCATTTGCAAGCAATGCATATTCATGCAGGCTATAGAATTTGGTAGTCCAAATGGGCAGACTCTAATTCTCAGTTTCCTGTTGCTTGAAATTCTTTCAGTGTCTTTATTTTATTATTATTATTATTATTATTATTATTATTATTATTATTATTATTATTTTGTTAAAAGCCAGAAGTTAGTCTTCAGTTTCATCCCAGGTCTTGCCCTACCTGAAAATAACCTCACACACTTCCAAGAATTTATGGCCATTTATGAGACACCTGTCCACTTGGCCCTAGATAAGCAAGCATTCAACTGGATCTTTTTTTTTTTTTTTTTTGGTTTTTCGAGACAGGGTTTCTCTGTGTAGCTTTGCGCCTTTCCTGGAACTCGCTTTGGAGACCAGGCTGGCCTCGAACTCACAGAGATCCTCCTGGCTCTGCCTCCCGAGTGCTGGGATTAAAGGCGTGTGCCACCACCGCCCGGCTTCAACTGGATCTTATAATCATTCATTATTTGATATTCCTTTGCATATAGGCAAATAAGAATAACAAAAACAAACAGGCACAAAACAAAACAGTACTTAGATGTTATGCAATTTTGAAAAGACAAGTGAGAAATTTTAAGAACAGTAAAGAAGATATATTGTAGGAGACAATATATATGTTTCTGATATAATAATGTTAAGCTGCGTGGAATGAATGGTAAGTCTATGTTCTTCCCCATGTCACAGCCATATCTTTAAAAGGAAAATCATAAAGATTGAGAAAGAGACTGGCTTTCCTCTAAAGCTGAACTATAATCAATCTCAGTCAGTGTGGAGGGCTTTAAAAGGAATAGCCACTTAGGAAAAGTGGATTAATTGTTTACATGGTAGAGTGACCAACAGTCACAATTTTTCCAGAATTGAAGTCTCTTAGGACAAGATTTAAAGCTAAAGACAGAGGCCAGAATACCGCCTCAGCACTTAAGAACGCTTGCTGCTTCTCCAGAGGGCCCAAGCTGAGTGGGTTACAGCCACCTGCAACTCTGCTCCAGGGGATCTGATGCTCTCTTCTGACTTCTACAGGCACCCCACATGCATATGCCTGTGCTCATGCATGTGTGCTGTGCACACAAAGAATAACTGGTCACCCAACAATGAGACCAAAGAAACATTCCTTCAAAAAAAATACAGGCCTAGTAAAATGAGTATAAACTGGAGGAAAATTTGTTATTATGGCAATGGGCATTAGTTCTTATGCAATTAATAACCTTTTCCGTAGACAAAATTGGGTGGGAGATCATTTTACGTTTAGAATTCTTGAACTTATAAAATCACCCTTCCTGGTTCTCTACATTAAAGCCAATATAATCCTAGGAAAACAATTTCCCAAAAACATTTGTCTAAGGCCTTACAGTTTCCAGATAACAATTTCAATATTAAAATTCCTTTATAATTACCATTTTTGTTTTCCAAGGGAAGTAAGTGCATTAAAATACCTAAAGTCAATGGAAACAGCTTTCCTCTGAGTGGGCAAGCACTAACTTATGACACAGCTTTGCCTGCTTCATACTGCATTTATTTTTAGGATTTCTCATTTTTAATTTAAGGAATTTTAAAATGGGGCTCCTGCTTTATAAGAGCACAATGGAGTTATACATTGCTAGCTTATGCAAAAAAGAAAGTTGACTCATTTGCTCTTCTATCTAAAATTAACAGAGAGGGTCATTTTGTGTTTGTAGGACAGAAAGCAGATTCCTTCTTCCTTTCCATAGGAATACAGAAAGTAGGAAAGGGTCAGGTGTGATAGCACACATCTTTAATCCCAGCACTTGGGAGGCAGAGGCAGGGGGATTTCTATGAGTTCAAGGTCAGTCTGGTCTACATAGTGAGTTCCAAGATAACCAGTACTCCATAGTGAGACTCTGTCTCAAAACACCAAACCCAAAACCAAACCAAAACAAAAAAGCACGTGTGTGTGTGTGTGTGTGTGTGTGTGTGTGTGTGTGTGTGTGTGTGTGTGTGTGTGTATGTGTGTGTGTAGGAGATTTGAACTTCAGAAACAGGAATTATGATTAACACAGAATCTGTAAAATTTATGTAGTCCATGAAATGGGCTTATGGAGCTACCCTACCTTATTTTTGAAACTGGATTGGTACAAATGTGCATTATTTTTGTCAGACTTTCCATAGCATTCACTAGATTATGAAGAAGACTTTATTAAATAATTACAATTGATGTTTTAGGCTGCCGAAGAGGAAAGATCAATGGTACTGCCATCCACTAATATTTGTGGGGGTAAATATTAAGAAAACAGTGGAACTGCACTACTGTCTCAGAGTGCTGAAGAGCAAGAGGGGAGATCAGCAAAAGGATGTTCTCCAAGACAGCCTGGTTGTCACTAGTGGGAGCATTGAATTACTGTCAAAAGGCTTTGGATTCAGGGTTGGGGGAACTAGAATCAGACCAGGGGATGCTATGAGGACTCTTGTGCCTCCTTTCAGCCATGGAGTTCATCCTGGTCATTTCTATGGGACAGTCTCTCATTGCAGCATTTCTGGTGTTCAGGATGGAGAATCCCTGGTGCTATAGGGCTTTTCTACAAATGGTTTAGCGGCCGTCCCCGGCCTTTCCTACCCACGAGATGCCAATAGAACTTCCACAGTCTTGATAAACAAACATATCTGTCAACATTTCTAAATATGCCTTGGAGGGCAAAGTCTCCTCCAACCGGGAGTAAAATGTTGGAGCAGACTCATGAGAGCCAATGACTTGGTGCTTTGCACAGACCAAGCTGAAGGCAGCAGAAATTCTTCCTATGCTACACAAAATTTTCTCCAGCAAAATCTCGTCTTTGTTCTCAGCAACTGGGGTCTTGATTTCCCCAAGGTGACGTACACAGCTGCATCTGTAGGAGTCAGTTGGTTATCTGTCTGTTCTGACAAGGCCCCTGGTGTGTTTGAGGGAGGTGCGTCTTTGACTCATCAAAGCACAGTGCATGCACAATTACATCTCTGCATTGTGCTTGCCAAAGCACGACAATCAGAACACTTTGATCCAAGGCTTGTTTTGTTCTGGTTGGTATCAGAAGTTCCTAACCTTAGATTGAGTGGTGAAATTGATTGTATATTCCATTTGCCACAAGCCTTCCAGCTTGTACATCTATTCTTTTCATTTTCTTGGCCCAGGTTCACAGTCAGCAGTCATATAATATTCTTTAAAGTGTTTTCCATTGTGACTAGGCTTTCCAGAGTAAATTTTGGAGGGACAACTGCACTCTCAGCATTTCTACCTTGGAATGTCCAAATGGATAGGTCTCGAGCTAGAGCTGTTGAGTCTGGAGTTGAACTGCAGAAGAAGCCAAAATATCTGAGGGATCAAATGGAAAGGAATAGTATAGAAGGCCAGCATTCTATACTAAATTAAGACCATTAAGTCAGGAGAAAGGTTTCCCTGAACAGAAGCGCTAAAAGCAGATTCTAAAATTGGGATATGGAGCCACTATGATATGGGCAGGGGGGGATGGAAGCAAGGAGAAGGCTCAGAACAGCAGCTGCTATGAAGCAAGGTGGAACCAAAACTTGTGAGTGTAAGCTACTAGCTGGGCATTATACTCTGCATTCTCAGGAAGAACGTGTGGTGCAGGTTCTGCCATCTGGAAAGGAGGCAGAGAGGAGTTCAGCTACTTGCTCATCATCACAACTGAGTGTAGAAGGGCCAGAAGCAAAAGGGTGAGAATTCTGACTGTCTGATGCCAGAGCTGGGCTGTGAGTCATTGAAGTCTGTGCCACTCTGAGAAATACACTGGTGGGTATTGAGTAGATTGTTATAACGTAAAGGATCAGGAAAAATAGGTGAGGAAATTATTTTAATATCATCCCAGAGGTTAATTCATAGGAGAGAAAGAGGCCCATGATCAAAGCAACCTAAACTTAGCCAACAATTGTTGGCTTTCAAAATTCCAAAGGATGACACAGCCTTAAAGCCCAAACCTTTGTATTCTGTTGATTGTTTAGCAAAGGATGCTTGAGTTTGATGAGCCGCAAAGTACCAAATACTGTATGATCTGAAAACAGACACTGATAGTTTCAACATTCAGACTATACCTGATTATGATAGGTACATCTCCCTATGAGCAAACCTTTTCAATGTTTTGAAATGAAATGTCCTACTTTGTCTCTCATACCAATTTTTGCCTTAAGGTCTACCATGTCTAACTTAAAATAGCACCCCAACTCTTTTGGTTACTGTTCGCATGGTATACATGTCTTACTGCTTACATAATATGTATGTCTTTTCCTCCAGTTTTTTCCCCATTAAAAATTATTTTTATTTTATATGTCTAAGTGTTTTACCTACATGTATGTAAGTCCACCACAAGCATACTCAATGCCTGTGGATGTCAGAAGAGGGTATCCCATCCTTACAGATGATTATGATCTGCCAAGTGGGTGCTGGGACTGGAAGCTAGGTACTCTACAAGAGCAGTATGTGCTCTGAACCACTAAGCAATCTCTCTTGCCCCTTTCTTCCAGTTTTTAATTATATGACTTATTTGTGTATTTTCTTTATCTATTGAGTTTACCCCCATTGTCTTTTTCTCCTTTGTTCTGTGTATGTGCTGAATTACACTTAATTTTGGAGTGTGAAGTTAATTCATATTCATAATATATTTCACTAATTCATGTTGAGTTACCCCTATGATTGACAGACTCTACATGTCCACATTATATTGACAATTGTTGAATCTTAATAGTTTTCTATTGTCAGGATAATGGCACTAATGACTCCAGAAATGGCGTGGGAAGTACTCCCACTCCTATTTTGTGTGAGATTGGTGTTACTTCTTTTCTAAATGGTTGACTAAATTCACCAGTGAAACTCCCTGAATCTGGACTCCTTCCCATGCCAAGAATGCTTTCAATGGGGAGTGTCCTGCCTTATGAGATGCTCAAATGTTTTGGTCTGTCTTCTGACTAAGTCTGTCAGGCTTAGTAGGTTTCTTATATGAGATGTGGTCATTTGACAGATTGATACATTTCACTCAAGGTGTCAACTTCGTCGTCGTCGTGCATTATTACATTGTTTATAATCCATATGTTGTTCTGTGGTTATCTTTGTAATGTCCTGGGAATATTCTGTGATGTCTCACTTGATTTTTGTTATTTCTGACTTTCTTTTTGATCAATCATACTACAGGTTGATCATTTGTATTGATCTTTTAAAACGTTATGGTTGAAAAGGCTCCACAGTTTTACTGATTTTTCTTTCTTGTTTGCTTTTCATTTTATTGATTTAATGCTTTTTATTACTTCTTTGTACTTTGGGGTTCAGTTTTTATTGTTCTGTGTTCTCAGTGTGGATGTGAGGATAACAGATATCGGATATTTAAAGAATTGGTGATGCAAACGTTCAGTGCTGTAAAATTTCTTCTGAGCACTGTTTTATTTGTACATCATAAACTTTGATAGGGGATATTTTCTAATCTCCCTTGTCAATTTCTCTTTGAAACAGTCTATTTTGAAATATGTTGTTTTCTCAGATATTTGGGACTTTCCTAGTATCTTTTCATTTTATAATAGTTGGAGAGATGGATTGTATACTTTCTACCCTTTGACATGCTTTGAGATTTTCTTTATGGTCCAGATATGGTATATATTTAGTAGATTTTCCAAGTGCACTTGGAGTCTCTGAATTATGCTCTTGTTTGGTTACTGTGGTGGTGTGAGTGAGAAATGTCCCCCATAGTCTTCCGTATTTGATCCCCAGTTGGTGGTACTGTTTGAGGAGATTTGGGTAGTGCAGCCTTGATTGAGGAAGTACATCCATCGTGGTGGGCTTTGAGATTAAAAACCTCACACTACTTCTAACTTGCTCTCTACTTCGTGCTTGAATTTGAAGATGTGAGCGTTCAGCATCCTGTTCCTGCTGCCATGCTGCCATTTGCTACTATGCCTCCTGTGGGGATTGGAATGATAGTGGCCCCCATAGGCTCATCTATTTGAATACTTGGTCTCTAGTTGGTGGGAATGTTTTGGAAGGATTAGGAAGTGTGGCCTTGTAAGAGGAGTTGTGTTACTGGAGGGTAGACTTTGAGGTTTATGGCATTTCTAGTTAGCTCTCTTTGTCTCTGACTTGTGGGTCAAGATGCCTGCTCTCAGTCACTGCTCCCCATGATAGATGATGGTCATGGACTCTAACCCTCTGAAACTGTAAGACCCAAATAAACCTTTTCTTCTAAAAGTTGCCTTGGTCATGACAGCAATATGAAAGTAACAAAGGCACCTCCCTACCATGATGGATGATCATCCCTTTAGGACCACAAGCCAGAATAAATTCTTCCTTATACAAGTTGCCTTGGTTATAGTGTCTTATCACAGGAACAGAAAAATAACTCACATAATTGTGTTAATGAATAAATTAAACCAAATTGGAGGTGTTATTAACTCTATAATCTTATTCTGTCTAAGTTTTTAGCTACTAGAAGAGGAGTGTACACATTTCTATCATAATTGAAAATCTGTTAATTTCTTCTTTCATATTTATCAGTTTTTATTTCATGTGTTTTATAACCTTCTATTACTTTCTCATATATTTTGAATTATTAGCATTCGATAAATTAAACCGCTTGTTAAGATAAAAATGTCTCTTGTAGTTCAAGATCATCCTTGGCTACATAGTGAATACTAGTCTAGTCTGGGTTATATAACATCCTGTATCAAAAGCAAAGCAAACAAACAAAAAACAAAAAAACAACTCCTTTTTTGTTACTAGAGCTAGTGTATTAGTTACTTTTCTGTTGCTGTGATAAAACACTGTGACCAAGGTGTCTTAGTTAGGGTTTCTGTTGCTGTCAAGAGATATCCTGACCATGGCAACTTTTATAAAGGAAAACATTTGAGGTGGTGACTTACAGTTTCAGAGGTTCAGTTCATTATCATCATGGTGGGGAGCATGGTGGCATGCAGGCAGATGTGATGCTGGAGGAGTAGCTGAGAGTTCTACATCCTGCAGGCAACAGGAAATCAAATGAGACAGTGGGCAGTAGGCATCCTGAGCATAGGAAACCTCAAAGTTCCCATGCCCTTCAGTGACACATTTTCTTTATCAAGGCCATACCAACTCTAACAAATCCACACCTTTCAGTAATGCCACTCCCTTTGGGGGCCATTTTTTTTCAAACCACCATACAAGACAACTCATATAAGGAAGACTTAATTTGGGCTATGGTTTTAGAGGGTTAAGAGTTCATTATGGCAGGAGAGATGGTAGTAAGTGGCAGGCATCATAGTAGGAACAGCTTACATCTTAGACTATGGACAGAAAGCAGAGAGAGCAAGTAGGAATGGCATGTAACTTTTGAAACCTCAAACTCTGCCCCCAGTGACATATTACTCCAGGAAGGTCACATTTCTTAACTCTACCCAAATATTACCACTAACAGGGGGTCAGTTGTTCAAACCTCTGAGCCTATGGGGGACATTCTCATTCAATTCCCCACAACTATGAATTTGTTCTTAAAAGTCTACCTTGATATGAAGAAAACCACTCTGGTGTTCTTATTATTAATATTTGCATAGTTCATTATTCTCTGTTCTTACAATTTTACAATGTAAGACTCAATAATTTATTTCTACTTACTGCTAGTTTTAATTTATCTATTTTTATTTATGTGTGTATATGCGTGTGTGTGTGTGTGTGTGTGTGTGTGTGTGTGTGTGTGTGTGTGTGTTTGTCTGTATGTGTACTATGTGTGTGCAGGTACCTACAGAAGTTAGGAGAGGATGCTGGATCCCATAGCACTGGGGTTACAGGCAGTTGTGAGCTCCCACATAGGTGCTTGGAATCCAGCTGGTTCTTCTTTAAGAGCAGTAAGTGTTCTTATTTTAATTTTAGGAGATTTACTTTTAATAAAAAGACCCTCCCACTGAGAGATGAACACTGAAGGCTACTGGTTCTTTCCATTTCCATCTGAGCATATACCCCTGCTGCAGCCAAGATTCATTCCCAGTGCCCCAAACATGACTCCAGGACACAGAGGACACACAGGGAGAGTCCCTTGAGTGTTGTTTCTAGTTTCAAGGGCTAAAGCCAGAGAAAGTTCTTTTGCTTGACTGTCCTGGCTTTGGTAAGATGGGTGTTAAAGACACTGCCAAGCATCCACTTGGTCCTGAATATCAAGCACTGTTAACTGTAGGTCACCACACCCGACACAGCATAATTACCTCCTTCAAGGCCTTCATCTCTCCATGTTTTTGTCCTTCTCAACCACAGCCTGAAGGGCAGCTCTACTTCCTGCTTCTTGAGCCCCAGACACTACCAGGTTCTTTGCAAAGACATGGATGGGATGAGGGTGCTCATATTGCCCGAGAAGGCTTTTGTGGTAAACATTGGCTTGCTGCCATCATTGGACATAATGCTGGGCTCCAAAGAGACCAGAGTACCCATGTTCTCTAACTGGGTCATCAAAACCAGGGTATGGCTTCTGAAGGCCTTGTAGACCACTTGGGTATGCCTACCATATGTTCGCCTCACATACCACTTCTGTCTGCTTTTTAGAAATTACTAATGGTTTGTTCTCCATGGTTCCATCTTCTATTTTGCCTGTATGTATATTTTGTATGACATGTGCATGATGGTGACATTAGAGGCCAGAAGAGGATGTCAGACCCCTAGAACTGGAGTTACAGATGGTGATGAGCCTCCATATGCATGCTGGGAATAGAACCCCATCCTCTAGAAGAGCAACTGGTGTTCTGAACCAAGACTCCAGGCCTTATAGTACATTTAATAAGCGACATGATGTCCCATTTTTCTTGATTTTTTTCTAAATACTTTTGAAGAATTAGAACATAAGGAAAAGATATTTTTCTTTACAGAGAGAGATCTTCCAAACTGACCTACCACTGCTCTGAGTGGACTCAAGTTTGCATGTGATATCATTTTCTTTTTTTTCCCCTAGAACTTTCCTTAACCTTTCCTATATAGAAATCATTCATGACTCAGCTCTCAGTATTTCTCTTACGTGAGAACATTTTTGAAAGCTGTTTTCACTGGATCCACAATGTCATTTTTCTTTCAGCACATTACAGCTGTCCCATTGTCTTTTGTCTTGGGGTTTTTTTTTTGATGTGAACACCGCAGCCAATCTTATCTTTGTTTTCCTGAATGCAGTGTGGCTTTTCTACCTAGAGCTCCTTTGAAAAGTTTTCTCTGTGTTACTAAGTACTAGTAATTTTATCATACATACCATGCTAATGTTTTCTCTGTTTTTAGTTTGCTTTGCACTAGAATTTTTGATTGTGTGTATATGGTTTTAATCACATGTGGATAAGATGTCAGTCTTCATTTCTTTAAATATTTCTTCCTGTTTCTCCTTTTCTGACTCAAGTTGTGTTTATATTAAATTGAAATGTGTTGATGTTGTCCCTGTTGTACTGATGCTATCCCTGTGTCATTTTCCACATTATCCTTTTTCTTTCTGCTGAAGTTTTTGTGACATCTATTGTTATGTTTTCAGAACAAATTTATCTTTTCCCATGTGATTTCTAATCTGTTAGTACTTCTATGCAATATATGTATATATTTATATAGATTATATTTATTTTCTGCTCTAGGAAACTCTTTGGAGTCTTTTTATCATTTAAAATTTTCTCCTTATCATATTCATAGGGTTTTGTAAATTCATTGACCTTATTCAGAATAGCTCCTTTAAAATGCTTGTTTACTAATTCCACCATTGCTGACATTTCTGGGACAAAAGACATTACATTGTTTATGCATAGAAATATCAGAGTAATCTACAGAAAACCGCAGTGTCAGTTGCTAGTACAGTAGGCTGTAAGTAGCAGAATGACAACAACATAAAGAAACAGGAGATTTATTGTTTTATAAAAGTGTTAGGAGGCAAGCAGTTGCTGGTTCTGATTCAATAGTCATTTAACATGAAGATTCTGATAATTACCTTTGTTGTTTCCCTTACAATGGTAACCCCATTGTTTCAAGAAAACTGCAAACCTCTAGACAACACAGCTATAGCCCAAGTAGGTTTTTTGTAAGTTCAGTCTAGTTGCTTTCTGGACTGGGGTCACATGAATTTTTTTTTTTTTTGGAGGGCAAGTTGAGTAAAATTCCCCTAGTTGATTTAGACTATTGAGAAGTCTTCTTGGACTCAGAGATGAATTGGGGCTTTAAGAGTAGGAGAAGGATGGTAGGCAGGGACAGATATTGCCTTTGCTCTGTAGGTAAAGTATCCTTTACAGAATGACTGCTGATCTTCATCAAATGGGAAATTTCATGAGCTGTCTTTCAGGACAGTCCAAAACAATCTGTGTAACCTCTGATATTTCTAGATTTCATACAAGATGCTTAGAAGCAAGTTATTAGATTCCTGCATGCTGTAGTTTGAGTGGTTCTGAAAACACATCAGGACAATGTGGTTGCTGGAAGTGTCTAGTCAAAAACAAGGGTAGTAAGAATCATAGAAAATGGAAAACTGTATAGAAATTGCTAATCAAGCTGGAGGATCTTTTTTTTTTTTTTGTCTCAAAAATATTTCCTTCGAGTTATGTGACCCAGCCTATAAAAGTCTGTTTCTTTATTAAAAGTTAGACAGAATGATACATTTGTTGTGGGAGGCTATTGGTCACCTGTAGTGTTGCTTCTTGTTCTGCTTAAAAGCAGGAAGCATGTCCCAGTGTCAGTCTACCAGCAGGGGTTCTCTAGGATTTAGGTGTCAAGGTTGCTTGAAGCCTTTGGAAAAAAATGAAGGATATTGGAAAGCTTCTGTTTGTGCTTGCTGCAGCTACCGAGATTCCCAATTCTAAATGCTGAAGCTGAGAGTAGAAAAGGTGTCATATCATTAAAAAATAGCAATTATACTGACTGTTAAAAATAGGTAACACAGGACCAAGAGATTACTCAGCAATTAAGAACTCTCTCTGCTCTCCCAGAGGGCCTGGGTTCTGCTCCAGGCACTTTCATCTGGTAGCTCATAACTGCCTCTAAGTCCAGATCCAGCAGCTCTGATGCCTCTTCTGGCCTCTGCAGGCACCCATATACATGTGGCTTGCATGCAAACAGACTCATACATGCATGTTTAAAAGAAGGTAACATTTTAAACTTTAATAGTCTTTTGTGTGTATGTGTGTGTGTGTATGTGTGTGTGTGTGTGTGTGTGTGTGTGTATGGTTTGTGTTTTTCTATGATGTGTATGTACATATGTGTTTGATGTGTGCATATCTGATGTGCATATGGGTGTGTATATGTGATGTATATATGTGTTCCTGTATAAAGTGTGCATGTATGATGTATATGTATGATGTATATGTGTTTGATATGTGTATGTGGGATACACATGTATATTCTATGTATATGTATTTATGTGTGATATGTATGTATGAATGCATCCATTGTGTGTTTGTGTGTATATATGTGTGCATGCATGATGTGTGTGTATGTGTGTAGCATGTGTAGAGATCAGAGGACAATTTTTCTGACTTGGTTTTCTTCTTCTACCTTTGCTAAGGTTCTGGGGATCAAAATTAGGTCATCAGGCCAGTGACACAAGTATATTTTACCCACTGACCTTAAACTAAAATATTCTTTTAAACATGTTTTCCAAAATAATCAGATCTTGAAAATAGGGATATTATTTTACATTTGTCCCAGTCTCTTCTAGTTTCATGGAGGGTTACAAGGTTGTCTGCCGTATTTCTGATTCAGTCTGTTTCACTGTCATGTGTTACCTTGGCTCTGGCTATTCTGATAAGCTTGGTGTATTCTCATGAAAAAAATGAAACACACACACACATGCAGAAGAGAGAGAGAGGGGAGAGGAGAGAGAGAGAGAGAGAGAGAGAGAGAGAGAGAGAGAGAGAGAGAGAGAGAGAGAGAGAGAGGCTTGCATAAAGAAAATAGATCTGCTGTTGTCTGTGCCCATGAAATATCCCTGGCAGTTCCCAGATCAGATGTGGAGAATTGTTAGTTGAGAAGTGAGTTGTTATGGGAAGGGTGCATCCATGTTTCAGTTTGGAACCATAGAGGGAGTTTCACTCTCAGCCTTCTAGGGCTGCCGTTAGGATTCTGTAAGTTTAGTTTAGTGCAGATTTTAATATTCAAGCAGAACTGATTCTTGTTTCTGCTCAGTGATTGGACAGTGAGATACTACTTCCCCACTTTTTCTTCGGAGTAGAAGTCACTTTTGGAATATTTTGTTCAAGAGCAGAGGAAGCAAATCTTTGCATTTATTGATAGAGCCCTGTCCTTGTCTCAATATTTATATAAAAATAACCCATTTGGGAAGTCATGCTGAGTGTCAGGCATCCGCATCACACAATGAGTCATTTTCTCTCCCATTCCTTCACTGCACTCAGAACAAAGAGTAGGGGTTAGACATGTTTATCAGCCCCATTTCACACACCAGGCAAGTAAGACTCTGAGGTTAAAAAACTTGTGCAAAGTCAGAATTTCCAGGGCAAACCTTTATCTCCTGACTCCACAGTCTGTGCCTTTGAAGTCTCCTCCTTGCCTCTCAGTTCTGATTTCTTCGCATTAATATGCATGCTGCGCACCTGCTCTTTGGGAGGCGGGCTTGCCTGCCTCAGCTTTTGAAGTTGGTGCTGGAACTTGTTTTTATTAAGGATGGAAAATTCACTGAATAGACAGATAGACAGGATGGCCTTTCCATTGCTTTGGAGATGAAAACTGCTGGGTAAGTGTAATTATCTGTGTGTTGGTAATTTGATCAAAGAAGCAATAACTATGTAGAAATGACCCTCAGAAAATGGGATCTGAGAAGGGGGCAGTGGTCATCAACTTTGTGCCGGAAGACCTCAGGTTTATTCAAATTTTGATGTAGGAAGTTTCTGTGGTCTGCTTCAGATGTTAATAAATTCTGTAGCTGACCCCAATGTAGTAGGAGGCAGGCCAGCATGTGTAAATTCAATATCATGAGCAGAAAAGTGAAGATGAACCCCTAGTGACTTCTGGGAGATCCTTTCAGGCAAGAAAGAGAGGGAAGAAGGTAAAAAGCTAATAGTGCATATTAAGGGCTCTTCAGAATTCTTGGTTAAGGGGTCTTACACCATTAAGAGTCTCAGAAGAGACAGGCTAATGATGCTACCATCTAGTGCGGACTGGGCTTGTTCTATACTAAACATTTCATATATGTTTATTTTAAAAATTGTGCATTGAATCCAGGGCCAGGTACATACTAGACAAGTGCTTTACCACTGACCTACACCCTCAAAGGTTTTTGAATGCCTTGTGTCATTTGTTTTTGTTGTTGTAGTTAATTATTTTTTGAAAATTTCTTGTGTGTAGACAATGTATTTTGGTCATATCCACTATCCTTCTGCAACTTCTCTTGGGCATCCCAATATGTTTTCCTTTCAACTTTTTTCTTAATACAACCCATTGAATTCCATTAGTGTGGTATGCTTGTACATGGGTGTGCAGCCAGCCACTGTTTTACAATAAGATGATGTAATTCAAGGATATCAAATGATTTTTGCATGGTCATAGAACTAGTGAGTGGTACAGTAACCAAACCTAGTTCAAGAGATCTGTAGAGGGCAGCTTTGGGCAACATAATACGGCATTAGTTCCCATGAGAGGCATCTATCAGAGGTCTTTGTATCTGTTAGAATGCTCATAGCTGTAACAGAAGTCCCACTCAATTTGAATTACATAATCGTGACATAAAAATATAAGATACTTTCTGGCATGGCGTGCTGTTTAGTTTTTGTCAACCTAACACAAACCTAGACATATCTGGGAAGAAGGAACTTTACTTGAGAAAGTGCCTACATCAGTTCAGCCTATGTGCCAGTCAACAGGGCATTTTCTAGATTAATGATTTATGTAGGAGGCTGAGTGCACTGCGGGAGGTATCAACCCTGGGTAGGTGGTCCTGAGTCATAAGAAATATCAAGATGAGCATGCCATAAAAAGCATGGCTAGTAAGCATTGTTCCGTCATGATTTCTGCTTCAGCCTGCCTTCAGGTTTCATGATTTGAGTTCTTGCTCTGATTTTATCCAGAGATGAATTTTGCATGATAAAATAAAACCTTTCCTCTCCAGGTTGCTTTTGATCATGAAATAGAAAATAAGACAAAACACACAGGATTGTGGGATCTGCTTCTTTCTGAAATTCTCTTAGCTCTCTCTCTTTGTGTGTGTGTGTGTGTGTGTGTGTGTGTGTGTGTGTGTGAGAGAGAGAGAGAGAGAGACAGAGACAGAGACAGAGACAGAGACAGTAATTTCCCCCCTGCTTTTACTTTTAGTGATCAATTTTTTCAAGGCCTATATATTCTTCAATGGTCATGAGGAGGAAGGAATAGTAGTAGTAGTAATAGTAGTAGTAGTAATAGTAGTAGTAGTAGTAGTAGTAGTAGTAGTAGTAGTAGTAGTAGTAGTAGAAGAAGAAGTAGTAGAGAAAGCCAGGAAATAGAGTGGAAAGGAAATACCTCAAGCCAGTGGTTCTCAACCTTCCTAATGCTACGACTCTTTAATACAATTCCTCATGATGTGGTGACCCCGAACCATAAAATTTCATGGTTGTTACTTCATAACTGTAATTTTGCTACTGTTATGAATCATAATGTAATTATCTGATATGTGAGCCCCAAAGAGATCATGACTTACAGGTTGAGAACCACTGCCTAAGCACTCTTATGGCCCTCGCTTAGGTAATTTGCTAACAGCTCAGGACTTTAGGTGGTCAGGAGAGCATTGGGTGCCAGCTGGTGTAGATTAATCAGAAGCTGAGGCTGAGGCTGGTGCTGAAGGAGTAGATACTAGGTGGATGGACTTTAGTGTCAGCCATAGTCTACTAAGTGTCTTGAGCTATCTAAGCATCCTGCAGGTCCATTAGAAACATGTGGGCATCATTGCTTTCTTTGTGAAATGAGTCAAGTGGCAACGTGAGATGAGGATTATGAAGGACTCTTGTAAGTATGTACATCTATACACTGTGTATTTACTTGTAAAGCAATTTGACACATATGTTAATATATGTAATACTTCTTAGGTTCTGAAAGGAATATGCCAGTCCTTCAGGGAAACCAAGTTTTTCTGAATGTATAAATTCTGAGATGTTTTGTATGTGAATGAAATTTAAATTCACTGCCAAATGACAGATTAAAATTTTGAGCAAGACTTCACATTCTTCCAAAGTAGCAATGTGCTTCATTAGACTTTGTTATTTGGTGTCTGCAGATAGCAACCCAGGACATTTGATGAAAGCTGGTCTCTGAGAGAGTGACTTAGAGGAAGGAAGTAGGGTCCTGAACAGTCTTCTGAGTGGGGAGTGGAGTTCAAGTATAAGTTGCCCATAACTGTTTCTTCAGACATTTTTACCTAGGTCTAATAACAAGAGAGAATAGAATTTATTTGTGGAGAAGATTTGGAATTTATAATTTATTTGTGGAGAAGATAGTGGAGGTGGGTAGATATGGGGAAAGAGCACAAAATTCCTTTGAGGTCTTACATGTTGGGCTCAAATTGCATATACTTTTTACATTCAATTCCTTGGTGAGCCCCTGTATGTTCTAATATAAGATAAGACTTTGCCACAATCTCTAAGTAAAATAGATGGTGCAAGTGGCTGTGGCATGCTGAAAACAGTGGTTTAATATAGCCAGGCATGTGGGAAGGCTCCTTCGGCAATTTCCACAAGTTAGTTCATTTTTGAACTATCACCTACTTTTCTGGGAATAGGCAACATCTCTACTTTGTGTAAAGTTTAATGTATCTGAGATACACTACTGTAGTGGGTAGCCATTCCAGCTTTGATCTGGAAGTTCCAACCCCCAAATAGCTCAGCCTGGCTAGCTCAGTCAGTAGAGCATGAGACTCTTATTCTCAGGGTTGTGGATTTGTGTCCCACATTGGGCGCCAGATATTGGTGAAATTATTAAGGCCACTCCATGTAGTTGAAAGGGAGGTTTATTTTGTGGGGTATCTTACAAGTGAAGGGATAGGTAACAGGGTCTGGGAAAGGTGTGGTGCAGTCTAGCGGTGTTCTCTAGAGAACTTGGCTTGGTCTACCTCCAGCGTCCAGGGCCCAGGAATCTAGAGAGCTGGCCCATCCGGATCTCAGGTCTTCAGGGTCCTCTCTCGGCCCCACCTTGTAGGCATGACAGTTACCAAAGCCTCAATGGGGGCTAGAACTTCCAGATCAAAGCTGGGATGGCTACCCACTACAGACTACCTTTAAAGCTAAATTTACTTTTTACCCTCACACTGAGCTCTATCATCTACTAATGATAATTCCAAATCATAATACACAATTTCTTGTCTTTATTAAAATTGACACAAAACAGTAAACTATTCTCTCTTAAGGGAATGCTCCATTTTTTAATCCAGGAGGCACAGATTCAGAATAGTGGTTCTCAAGTCTTCTCTGCTGTTATGTGACACAGTTTTTTTTTCTGGGGAGACACAACACACACACACACACACACACACACACATCTACTCACCCACATAGGGAACTGAAGACAGACCAAAGTACAGTACCAGCAAAGACTAACTTGGTAAACCAATGAGTTGCATTGGGTGAATGATTACTTAACAGGAGCAGAAATGTCTCAAAGACAGATGCATCACCAAAGCCCACCCTGAAGGGACACTAGCCTAGCATGTGGCTCTGACAGGCCTTGCCCTTCTCCCCCATTCCCTCTCCCTTGCTGAAAACCATTAGATTACATTCCTAAAGCTAGCCACCAAGGTCTCTCTCCTTATTTGGCCATTTCCTCCTCCTGAGGCTGACTACCAAAGTCCAGCAATCAAAAACCCACTTTGGTTCACCTAATAACATGCCCAATTAAAATTAAACACCTCATCATAACACAGGTTTTCCCCTTTACCTTTATAAACCACCACTTGCCTATGTGCCATGTCTGTCTCCCTTCTATCCAGAAGCAGTCCTTTATCACTCTGAGACAAATACCCCTTCTCTCTTATCCCTTATCTCCTTTACCACTACATCCTAGCCTATTCTAACACAGACCTTCCCTTTTGCTCTACTTAAAAATTACACCTGCAAGGTCATTTGCTGCTCTTTTCTGCCTGAGTCCGAAAGCAGTCACTTTAACTTTTCTTCCCCATTTAACAAAGGCTCTCTATGTGAAAACAGGTATTTGGGTGTGGTTTGTGCCTAATCTGGGGTCCAGGAGGAAGACCCCACTGTTTGGGGAGGCTCCTTCACACCACAGTATGGGTGACAGCTTGCTTCAACTGGAGAGCTGGAGCACATGGCACAGCCATGCAGGCAGCGCAGCTGGTTGGAGAATGTCCTTTCTGGGTTGCTCAGGTGTTCTGCATCTTTTCCAGGCCACTTGTTAGTCTTCGTTTCTTCTAGGCTGCTTGGCTGGTCTCTAAGCTAGTCTGAGCTCAGAGTCTTCTTTGCAGCTTGGTTTGTCTGAGAGTGACTCTCAGTAGTCTTTATTGCCGTAGTATTTTTGGGGGAAGAAGGGCCCTAGTGAATCTGGTCAGTTACATGGACTTTCTGAAGCTATTCGAGTTGTTATTTCCTGTCTTAATGAGCTTCCCTGCAGGATGGAATGTTTCAATCTTAGAAGAAGCTGCTAAACAATAACTTCCTGTGGAAATTACTTGCTGGAGTTTATGGGTTGTACGGTCCTGGCCACAACCTCAGGGGGTGTGTTTTAACAAGACTTAGGTGAGCTTAGAAATTTGGCCTTTTACAATGGCACCAGATGACGGTGATGCCAGTGACTCCTGGGAAACTAATGGATGCTCACCTTTGGAGAAAAATAGGTGTCCTATCTTTCAAATGATCTACAAATCTCCCTGCTCTTAAAGTTTTCTTTCTTTTTTTTTTTCTTACAGGAGCTAAACTAGTAGATTGGCTTTTTCTTTCCTCCCTTCTTTCTTTTTCTCTATCAAACAGAAGACATCAAAAATGCTGGCCACCACTCTACCATCATGAGCCAAGTACTGCTCTGATGAGAGTGTGTTACATTGTCATTTGATCCTCAGAGCAGCTCTATGCGTGGCAAGTTCTATATTTTACCCATTATACAGATGAGAAAACAGAGATTCATAGAGAAGCCTGTCACATGGTAATAAAAATGTTGATTTCTAGCCCAAGATGACTCACCTACACCTTAACATCCAGGAACACCTTTTTATTCCATGATTTAGTGACCCAAGCATTAGGAGGTAGAGTTCATCAACAATTTTCTATTAGGGGCCAAATACCTGGCCATTTAGTCTCTGCAGTGACACTTAACCGGACCCCTGTGTCAAGGCAGAAAAAGACAGTACAGACATGGACAGAAGTAGTTCTGTTTCAGTGAAACATTGTTTGCAAAAGCAGTTTGCCCACTCAGATCTAAATCAAGCAGGACTTGGAAGTCATGTGTCTAAGTCTTGGGACTATCGGGATTCTGAATAAAGGCAAGCTGGTGGCAAAAATCTCCATTTTCTTTCTTCACTGCTTATGTCTATGACTGCTTTCCTTCCAGCATATTCTAGGTGAACAACTCCCCACTCTGTGTCATAGCTTGGGTTTTCCTGCAACCTTTATCAAATTCATATCCCAGCTCTCTGCTGTGGGATGTTCTGTATGTCAAATATGTTGCTCTGATTGGTTAGTAAATAAAACACTGATTGGCCAGTAGCCAGGCAGGAAGGATAGGCAGGACAAGCAGAGAAGAGAATTCTGGGAAGTGGAAGGCTGAGTCAGAGAGACACTGCCAGCCGCCATCATGACAAGCAGCATGTGAAGATGCTGGTAAGCCATGAGCCACGTGGCAAGGTACAGATTTATAGAAATGGATTAGTTTAAGATGTAAGAACAGTTAGCAAGAAGCCTGGCACGGCCATACAGTTTGTAAACAATATAAGTCTCTGTGTTTACTTGGTTGGGTCTGAGCTGCAGTGGGGCTGGCGGATGAGAGAGATTTGTCCTGACTGTGGGCAAGGCAGGAAAACTCTAGCTACAGCTCTCAGAACTCAGATGTTTCCTCAAAGCTCAACATGTGTCACATCTACTTCCTAAACATTTCTCTACTTAGTGTTTACTCCCACTGAGCAGAACCCTCCACATATATAGACACTGAAGGTATTCTACAAGCAGGTCCAACATGGCTCCCCTGGCTCATGCCCTTTGGTGCATCCCAAAATTTTTAGGATAAAGTCTGATCCTTGGTTGTTTTTAACTATTTTGTCTCTCCTGATGATTGCAACTGGGATCGAATGCTCCAAAGTGCTCTGAACAAACTGTATTGTGCCAAGGTCTTTCCCTCACCTTTGTAACTGCATGGTGTTCAATACCAGTCACATGTGTGAGAATGTCACTCCTCTTCCTTTGCTTTCTTCGGGAGCCCCATTTCTTGATTTCAGATGTTCTCAGGAAATCCAGTGTTTGCCATTTTCATAGCAGCTCAGTAACTTCTATATTTTATCATGGACAAGTCAGGATGTTAATTCGGTCAATTGGAGTCTCTTCCTCTTTCTCCTCCTAGGTGATCCTAATTACCAGGAAGGTGATGATATATCTGTTTCCCACACATTGTGGCAGGATTCCTATTAATATGCAGCTCTTTTTTGGTGGCTGCTATCTTCTTTTGGAAGTGATCTTGTAACCCTGTCCTTGATTCTGGTCCTAGGGTCTGAATATTGTATGTCTTTTTCTCCAGCAGGTTGGATTTTGGTCTCTTTAAGACAGGGGGTCTGTTCTGTGGTTAGTAATTTTTCCCTAGTTTTGGTTTCTGGTATACAGTCTATAATCTGCATTTTTCAAGAGATGCAAAGTGAAGCTTTTGAAATTCATGGAAATGTAATCAGCCAATCAAGTTTCTTTCTCTCTAGAAAAGTAGCTTTATAAGCCTGCAAATTTGACTCTGATTGTAAACTCTGTCTCCTGCCCTCAGATCTCATGAATGCAGAAGGTTTTTGCACCTGAGATATCTCAAATTATTACCACTCAGCATTTAGAGTGTGTCACCTCTTTTGATGAAGTCCAGTCAATGGGAGGCATGTCAGTCTTCCATGATGTCATAGTGTCTCGCCTATGTTCCTATCAATATGACCGTATATTCTATGATGTGTCTCCATTTCCTTGCCATCTTCCAAGACAGTAAGATCATCTTGAAGGTAACTTAGTGCCTTTTAAATTATTCACATTTTTTGGTTTTAATACAGGGCTTCACATTTTGTAGTTGCTAAAAATGCCATTGTTTGTTGACTGGATAATCCATGCAGCCTCTTGCTCACCTCAGTGACATCTATTTAGTATCTACTGAATTGTTAACTAGTTTTCAAGGATGTTTTGGTTCTTAAACTATTTATAAAGCCCATGAAGTCACTGACAATGTTAAACAACTTTATTTCCCTTAATACTCTGTGCAGAGCCAGGTAGATATAAAGATTCATTTAGCTGATGATTGAAATAGCTTCCCTTTTTAAAAAGAAAATGAATGCACGGAATTCACAGTAATTCTAGTTGAGTTCTTTGGGTAGGTCATGTGACTTTGCAGCATCACTCATCCTCACTGATATTCACTTATTAGATGTTGTCAAACTACCCCAGTCTTAGGGCCATGTTTATTTTAAGCTATACCATTCTGTACTTTATGGCTTACTGGGGAGGGAGATTCAATAAGTCTTGGACAATGATCATGGATTGCCTGTTTTCCACTAAGTGAGCTTTCGTATTGTACCATACTGCCCATTCCCATGTCCCACTGATGCCACCTCTGGCCATAGAAATACAGTATAAAGAAAGCGTGGTAATCAGCCAACAGCTGTTGAGCTAACTGCCGTCTTTATTGGGAAGCTCCTTTCCTCAGTCGTTTGACATATGGAGAAGACTTCCATCTCAGAGTTCCCTGCACTTTACATTGGATTCTGCTCTTGAAATTCATGCATTAAAAGAAAGGAATGGACACAGGGGTGGACAATGGTTTCTGCTTCCTCCCAGGCCAGCTGCTTCATATTTAAGCCTTGAGAATAAAATGCCATTAATCAGTAACACAGGGGTACACAGGGTCTAAGAGTTTGGGGTAGATAAAGTCTACCTCTTACTGGATGCCTATGTGACCACTTTTGTACAACTCTTGCTGCAATACTTAGTTGTTTTATCCCTCTCATTCAGAAAACAAGGAAACCAAATCAACAAGGGTAAATACTGGGCATGAAGTCACACAGCCAGGACATGGTAGATTGGAATCTGCCTCAAAAATTGAATTCATTCATGCTTTTCCACTCCATTGTGCAATTCTCTGCCCTGGTAATAATCCTCCATCTTTATTTAAACAACAGCGTGATTTTAGTGCACGTCCCCAGAAGTGCCTTAGGCGATCTCTAACACTTTAGGCCACCAGAGTGCTATTTAATGCAATGAAGCAGATATCTTTTCATACACATAATTTATTTGTAGCAAAGTTTTCCACTACAGCACCCAAAATGAATTGGGCTAGTGTATTATTTTATACTAATGAGGTGGTTGGAACTTGGCATATTTAGTTTATGAAATTTCAGATTCCCATTTAAACCTTTTTTGCTAGTAGATTTCAAGTAAAATGTAACCTAATTAGTTCTTCCTCATTTACACTCTTGTTCATTTATACACTCTCATTCATTTTACACATGAAGGGCATTTTGTTGAATTATTTAATGCCCACTATCTGTGATCTTCTCTTAAAGATGATTTCAAGTCCCTTTTAGTGGAAGCAGAATGTTTTGACTTTATGATCTAGTCGTATATTGGTTGATGCTGCAACAAGACCTGGGTTGAGGATTTAGTTCACATGTCAGTGTTAGTGTTCTTGCTTAGTGTGAACTTCTAGTTTCGAGCCTTGGTGCTATAAAACAGTGAACAGCACCAGCGTTAGTTTTCCATCACTGTGATATCTAACTTGGCATAACCAACCTCTGAGGAGGGAAGATTTGTTTGGCTCATATTTTTGGAGTTTTCAGCCCATGGTTGCTTAGCCTAGTTGCTATGAGGTCTGGAGTGAGTAGGCACACCACTGCAGACACGAGTGGCAGAAGAAGCTGCCAACTTCATGATGGCCAAGAAATGAAGAAAGAGAGAGGAGGAGGCACTCTGATTCCAGTTCAGAGGCACATCCTCTGTGAACTTACTTCTGGTGGGCCCACCTATTAAAGGGGCATTATCTCTCAATAGTGCCACAAGCTGGTGATCAAACCTGTAGCACATGACTTTTGGGGGATATATAAAATCCAAATTATAACAACATCTGAGACTAGGCTGTTTATATTGAGTAGAAATGTTTTTGTGCTTGGTTCTGGAGTTTGGCATCTGCACTGGTGAGTGCCCTCTTACCATTTCATTCTGTGGTGGAAGATAACAGGTTAAAGAGGACAAGAGGCGAGAGCCAGAAGTTTTATTTTATTTTTGACAGCAAAACCCACTCGTAATACCTGACTTCCTCCTGTGATACCATCTCTAATCACCTTTCATTAGGACCTGCCCCCCAACATGGTTGCACTTGAGATCAAGTTTTCCTCATATGAACATTGGGGAATATTTAAGTCACAGACAGTCCCATCTTTAGGGTGAAGTCTTCCATTTAGGAAGCTGAAGTCAGCTTCCAACCTTGGCAAATGCAATCTTTAACCTCTAATGCGGCTTCATATTGAAGCAATCCAGAGGGATAACAGGGCTCTAATGGAAATTGTCAACAAAATTGAAGAGAAGAAAAGAAGCCACATTTTAACATCCAGAACTTGAGAGGTCGCTAAGTACAAACAACACAGGCATAAAACTCCAGAAGGCTTCAAACGGCTTTAATCTGCTGGTGAATCTGTCCTTTGATAGAATGTAAAAATCTAAGCTGAAAAATGTGTGCCACGGGGTTTCAGTACACTAATTCCAAGATTGATTTTGCAACAGAACCTGTGCAGCATTCAAAACAGGCAACAGCAAGAAAGGGAGCAGGAGACAAGAAAGGGAGATGAGGCGAGAGAGCACACGGGAAAGGACGATTAAGATTGATGATGAGGAGGATGGTGAGGTGGGAAAGGGTGAGCCTTCTGTTTAGAGACTGAAGACTCAGTTTGAATCCTGGTATTAACATTTTATAAGGCTATGCAGATCCCTTGAACCAATTTGGAATCGTTTCCTTATATGTATAATGGGAGGAAGGATTCTAGACTTCATGCTACAGGACTAATTGAAGTGGTTCCTGTAGGGCAATATAAACATAGAAATTGCTAACCCATCTTCTACTTGCAGTTCTTCTCTGACTGCTCCCATCCCTGCCCTTCCTTCTCCTTGTTGATCTTTTGATCGCCGACAGTGTTCCCAAGTGAACTCTACTTTCATTTCTAAATCATATCCCCTCCTATTGGTTTCTATTATATATTTCTGCCTCTATTTATTTAATCGGTTATTTATTTTGACATTCTTTTCAGGACACTTAAACGTCCCTTGACTCTCAAGTTGGGGCCCAACTACAATTATCTTTAGGTGTAAGGACAAATACTTATAATGTAGTTGGGGATTATGCTGTTTTAGTAAGTGGTGGTTGTAGGTTCCATGACTTCAGTAGCCCTGGGATAGTTGGTTATAGTCTTACCCAGCTTTGATGCCTGTGAACCACGATTATCAACTTGGCATGGTAACTCTATGGTTGTAGTAGTGGCATGCATACCTCGGCAGTAACCAAGAGTTCTTTAAATGATGGAAAGGCCTGGTCAACAAGAGGCACATCATGCCTTGTACTGGAGACTTGTTTTATAGGGGCTCAGAGTTAAGAGTTTGTCTTCAGTCTCTAAAGAGACTTCAAGCTTTGTATTTTTGATTATGTTAAGAGCTGTTAAGATTATGGTGACTTTTAAATTTGGACACAATGGATTTTACACTATTAAATGGCTATGAGCAGATAGATGCCAGGAGTAGAATATTATAGTTCAGATGTAAACTATTCCTCTCAGACTCACACTGTTTAGGGAGGTATAGAACCTGTGGGAGGTGAGGCACCTCAGGAGGAAGTCACTTGTTTGGCAGGCCTTGAATTTTAATGTTTGACTCTGCTTCTTGTTCAATCTCTGCTTCTCAACCTGCCCAGATGTGAGCAAGCAGCTTCACATTCTTGCTGCCTCAGCTGAGAGCTTTTCTTGTAACCATGTATTTCTTACCACTGTGGGCTCTACCCTCAAACTGTGAACCAAACTATACACTTCCTTCTTAGTTACTTCTTGTCATCTGTATTGTCATGGTAATCAAGAAAGTTTAAAACAGAATATGACTTTCCCCTTCAAATATAACTTTCTTAACTTAGTAAATGACCATTTGCCCATATCTGAAACTACAGTATTATCCAGCCACCTTTTTCTGGCATTACATTTAACATAAACTCTTACTAATTCATCTTTCGAAAACTCTCGAGTTTACTCACTTAACTTAGGTCTACCGATGTCCAGCTTGTCAGGGACACTGCCATTTCTCATCCAAACAATGGTGCTGATTTCTGTTTTTTTCCCCCCAATTTTTATTCTCATGCCTGTGCTCCTCCTGATAATTAATGAAAGGGACATCTCAAAATGCAAAGTGTCATGCCAGCCCCCAGCTTGGAATCTTCCATTTGGACATCCAATGGCACTTAGTATATGTGTGTGCTAAACTTTGGTGTTGTGACAATATATCTGACATAAAGAATTTCGAGGGAAACATGACATATGTTTTGGCTTATAATTTTCGTTTGTTGTTGGTTGGCTCCATTGCGACGAGAGTGTGGTGAAGTAGGACATCATCACAGTGGGAGCGTGTGACAGAAGAAGCTGCTCATCATAGAGAATCCAGGAAGAAAGGGGGCAGGAGACAAGGTATATCCTTTAAAGACCTACTTTGCCAACCTGGCCTCATTTCCTAGTTTTCATCACCTCCCAATAGTGGAATCAGATTATGACTCCAGCAATGGAGTAATCCATTAATTAGACCAACCAACCTCATGATCCATTTGCTTCTCAATAGCACTACCAGTTTGGGACCAATCCTTTAGCATATTTCATACCTAAACCATAACAGTGTAATATCTAACATTTCTCTCACAGTCTGTGTGTAACTACACAATTTGACCGAACTCACCTCACTCATCAGTGACACTTTCACTTGATTGTGCCATGGTGTCCTGGAGTTTGTTATTTCTTTTTGCTACCAAGACCTGATTGCTACAGAAAATTCAGAACTATGATGACAGAAAAACAGGAATTCTTTGGACTATAGTAATCTGAACTGTTGTAGAGCATATTATTTTATGTGAGTCTCACAGGAGTTTTGGGAGGAATGAACATTTAACAAATGTGGACAAATAATGTTTTCAAGGGCTTTTGTTCATTTGTGCTAGGGTAGCAGAGCTGACAGGGAGATTAGATTTTATCTAATTCAACTTCTTCCTTTGGGGAAGAGGAGACAGTGGTTGGGGGAAGTAAAATGACTTGGGAACTTGCTGGTTTACATGCAATATAAATAGCTTTTTAAAATAGTTCTGAGTGGGTGAACCAAATTCACTTTTCTTATGCTAATGTGGTCTTTTCCTCTGCAAGTGCTCCCTTGCTTTATGATTTTTTATTGGGTGGGGTAGCTATCGTTTGTATGTTTATCCTAGTTTAAGGAAGATTACTGTAAAAAAATCCACTGATTGAATTTTTCTTTTCAGTAAGAAACTTTAGGTGTAGTAGCAGGCAGATGGAGGTAAGTGTCTAGAGACTCCACTTCTTGTACCTGAAAATCCAATTAAACAGAGGGTATCAAGAGAGGAAAGAAGGGACCAGGAAAAAGGGCACATCTGCCTTTGATTCTTATTTTTGCATGTGTTCTTACTGAATGTGAGTGCAGAAACTCAGGGCAGCCTTTCTCCAAGTCTCAGTTTCCACAGTGATGTATGTCTCAGAGTTCTGAGAGATGAATTTGATGTCACCAAGCATTCTGCAGACACTCACTTGCATTTTTGCTTGTTTTGTTCTTTTGTCTCCTTGGTAAAAAAATCTCTGATTTCATTGCCTCCCCATAACAGAAGCATTTGAAGGGCATGGACATATGTGTATTCACACACACACACACACACACACACACACACACACACACACATAGGTATTGAAAGACATTTATAATATCAGCATGGTGTGAGCAAGAACCATCTTTGCTGTTTTTTATATGAGACTCTCTCCAGGCATCATTCCATTCATTTACATCTATTTTGAGGGGCACTGATTGAAGTGCTAAGCATTTTTCCTGGCTCTGACTGTTTGATAGTTTACCCACTTTGGGCTTATGGTAGTTTAGTCGAAGAAGACAGGTGAACACACAGCCTTTATTTACTATCTGTTTGATTGCAGGCAAAGCATTCATACCATCTGTGTCTTATTTTCCTTATCTATTAAGAGGGAGATTTTTTTCTTTAGGTTCTCTGTCCTGCAACCCTTAGGAGCTTTCATTCTGGAATACCTGTGCATCTATATATGAAAACAAAGAAGAAATATAGTGATTCCTACCACTGGAGAGGGCAGGTTCACTTTCTAACCAGCATGGCAAATATACCATCTTCTTCCTAGATATAGGTTGAAAGATTGCAGGTTGTCATAGTAAAAGACTGGAGTTTTCTGAAGTTTGGGTTTCTCAACTGTAAGGTTGATATTATGCCATTGACATTGTCTCTGTGGGGTGTAGGGAAGCAAAGAAAACTGACAGGAACATGAGGCTCATGATGCCAAGTGTGCCATGGGAAATAGCACCCATGCTCCTGACACAGGAACCTAGTGTCCTCTGGCAGCAACTGTGTGTTGCGAGCTGACTTGTTCTTTAGCAAGCAGTGAAAATTTCCAGACCTGTTCTTGATGATATTATCATAATATTGTTATAAGAACTGGGTGGGAGAGTGGCATTGCACTCGTTAACTTATCTGGAACTCTCCCTCCCCTGTCTACATCCTATTTATTCACCTGTTTATTACTTATTCACCTTCTCTGCTTTCTTCTCCATCTATCACCTTACAAGTGAGATTCATTTGCACTTCCCTTTTAAACAGTAGGTTCCGCCGGGCGGTGGTGGCGCACGCCTTTAATCCCAGCACTCGGGAGGCAGAGCCAGGCGGATCTCTGTGAGTTCGAGGCCAGCCTGGGCTACCAAGTGAGTTCCAGGAAAAGGCGCAAAGCTACACAGAGAAACCCTGTCTCGAAAAACCAAAAAAAAAACAAAAAACAAAAAACCAGTAGCTTCCTTGTATACCAGTCAAGTCCCTGCCAGAGAAGCAGAAGCAGTAGGACATGTGAATGGAGAGATATATCGAGGATTGTATTATATAATTGTAGAGACTGGTCAGACAAATTGGAAACAAATTGAGTGGCCATTGGGAAGGGCAGGTTGGGGTTCATGGGCAGAAGGCTGATGCTGCAGTTCAGAGTTTCTTCTTCCACAGGGGAGCTACAGCTCTACTCTATGGCTTACCCACTGATTGATGCATCCACCAAGGCTGTCTAGAATAACCTAGACAAAGTCAGCTGCTAGTGGAGTTCAGTCACATCTACAGTTATCATTCCAGTATAACTCCCAGGTTAGTGCTCCACTAAATATTAGGGATCTGCAGCTTTGGGAAGTTGACATATCAAAGGACTAGACACTTCAATGTGCCCTATTTATTGCCGCTGACTTATTTCCGTTATTGTGTCTATCAGACTCTCACTAATTACTTTATTTATTATTCTCCTTTGATAATCTGGAAACTTCCCTAGGACAGAGAGTTTTGACTGTTCATTGTTAGATTCACTACATCTACAATAGTGCATGACTTGTAGCTGTATAAAATGAATTACTGAAGTGATTAGAAAACAGCCTGATATGTGAGAATAAATTAAATTCTAGCTCTTGGTATAATACATATGGATATAATGTCAATGAAAAAAATTTTCACTTAGGGATCTCTTCACTCCCCCCCCAAACCAGACACCTTTTCAAAGGTACCATCTACCTCCAGCAGATATCCAGTTTTGCTAGTAGGTCTCCATGGGGCTACCACTCCCCTAACACAGTCCCCAGCCTTACCTGTGGACATCTTAATGAATCAGGTGTTTACACTGGATTGAATATTTATTTTAAAGCCTGTGAAAGCCTCAGACTATTCTTCCTGTATGTTTTTTTCATGTATTACTCTCCGAACTCTGAGTGTTCTTCCCATCTCTGTGCTCATTGGCTTCCCTGTATTCTCTTTTTACATTCAGTTCAGGGGTTGATTCTTTTTCAGGGTCCTTTCTCTAAGACTGGCCACATTTTTGTGCCTGCATAGTGTTCTGTCTGCTCTATCCTAAAGCTTAACAGAATTTTCCATTAAAATGATTTATTTCATCCGTACTGTGATGAAACCCTCAAGGACAAGATGATACCATTCATCTCTGCATCTCAAGAATGTAGGTGGTTCTGATTCAGACACATGCTTAGTAAATTTTAGCTCAAAGCTTACCATTTGGTGATCACTCCCAAGTGATCCAGGATTAACTGCTTAGCTCAGCACCATTGAAAGGCAGCATCTCTCAGCTCTCATCCTGCAGTAGTGTCTAGGGGATAGTTTGAAAGCTATTATAGAAACTCTGACTCAGTTTGTCTGATATAAGGCTTGAAAGTTGGCATATTTTTGAAGAGGTTCTCCAGTTAATCTTGATGTGCAGTCAGGACTGAGCGACATAACTTCCAGAACTCTGAACTACTGTGATGTTTAATAGGGATTGACAACAGAATTTAGAACCCCCAAGAAACAGGCTTTGGACATATCTGTGAGGGATTATATAGATTAGGTTAACTGATAGGGAAGACCCTAAATGTGGTTGGCACCATTCTTTGGGCTGGGGTCCTTGTTAATGGTGCAGCAGCTTCAATCACCTTCTGCTTCTTGAGTGCAGATGCAATCTGATCAGCTGCCCCGTGTTCCCGCTGCCATGACTTCCTCATATTTCCATAGAACTATAAACTGAAACAATTTCTCTCTCCATTAAGCTGCTTCTGTCAGGTATTTTGTCTCAGCAATAAGGAGAGTAACTAATAAACTACCCCCAGGGGAGCAACATTCTTGAGAGCAGCCCTTCTAGGATGCTTGAGCAAGTGAGAGGGTTTATTAAGGTTTTATTTATTAATCTTGTTTATTTGTTTTTATTAAAATCAACTTACTCAAAGATTCTTTCATCAACTATTTAAAATAATAATTCAATTTTATTCTTTGAGAATTTCATACATGGGTCCAATTTATTTTGATTACATCAACACCCCATTTCCCCTTTACCATTCTCTGGACCCCCCTCCTAACACATCTCCCTCTCAAGTTCATGTCATGTCCTTTTCTTCTTCTTCTTCTTCTTCTTCTTCTTCTTCTTCTTCTTCTTCTTCTTCTTCTTCTTCTTCTTCTTCTTCTTCTTCTTCTTTTCTTCTTTCTTCTTCTTCTTCTTCTTCTTCTTCTTCTTCTTCTTCTTCTTTCTTCTTCTTCTTCTTCTTCTTCTTCTTCTTCTTCTTCTTCTTCTTCTTCTTCTTCTTTTCTTCTTCTCTCTTTCCTCCTCCCCCTCCTCCTCCCTCTTCCCCTTCTCCTTTTTCCTCTTCTTCCTCCTCCTCGTGCTCCTCCTTCTCCTCTTCCTTCTCTTGCTTCTCTTCCTTCATTTTATAATCCCCTGAGTCCAGTTCATGTTGCTAATATGCACATGGGCCTCTGGCCCCCAACTAGAGCATGGGCAACGTACCACTTGCCACACCACCAAAGAAAACTTACTCTTACTGGAACACTCATGAGCTGTCATGTTAATAGCTCTTCCGAAAGGGTGAGGCCTTTGGAGTCCCTCTCATCCATGGTGGAGCTGTTACTGGTTGATCCTATCCTATCTTGCTCAGATAACCACAGCTGCTTGACTTTATGGTTTGAAAGACATTGACATTCCACAGCACTCCTCCATCTCTTGCATTCTTTTGGACACTCCTCTGTGATATTCCCTGGCCTTTGTAAGGAGATGATATGGATGACTCCTTTAGGGGTGAGCATTAACAGTCACTTATTCTTAGCACTTTGAACAGTTATGGTTATTTGCATTAACTGCTGTTCACTGCACAAAAGAAGCTTCTCTGACCAAGGGCACTTTGACTACATAACCATTTAGCAACAGGAAGTTCCATTTATAAGTCCAATGACATCTCTAGTCATGGGCTTTGACCAGGATTAGAGATATCAGTTATGAAGTCCTTCCTGTGGAGCAGACAGGCCTCAAATCCTATCAAAAGTAGTTGGTCACCCTTATGACAGTCATGCCATTATTAAACCAGTGAGCACACCTCACTTGTAAGGTCAGAATTGCATCACGCAGAATCTAGTGCTGGATAAAAATACTGATATTTTTTTCCCCCCACGCAGCTTGCATGACACCTTTCAGAACCGTGAAAGTTAACCCGCAGGAAGAATGTTTCCCAGCTATTTTGAGATTGTTTTCTTGATGTTCTGCAACCAAAGAATGTGGTGTTTCCAGTAGCAGGGTCTCACCATCTAGTTCTGTTGGACAATCAGGAGCAATGGCAGTGACTTATGTTTTAGAGATCCCCGCGGTCTACCTGATATTTCATAGGGAGACATCTCATATGCGCCTAGTGCTGAGGTTTTCATTTAATAACCCTTATCTTCCGCAAGTAGCATTGTCTACTTGTGCAGGGTACCTCTGTTCAAACTCTTCTAAGATTATGCTTTTAATTATCTTCGTAGTAGCGGGCTTTCCTAAAGAATGTTCATACGTCTGAGTTGTGGCTATCTCACCCTCTACTGCCTTCTCTCCTCCATCTCCTGCTAAAACCTTTAGCCCCAGCACTCCCTGCTTTCTTTCACATCACGGTGTTCTACTATCCTTTCCAATTACAGTTTTGAACTGAGTTATAAGACAGTAGGCTTCCATATGGAGTTCCCATATACCTTTTATTTTGATTAACTTTCCCCATCCTCGTGCCTCTTTGATTAAACCTTCTCACCTCCAGTATGCTCCTGTTCTAATTTCATTTTTTACCTATATTCTAGTAATCATATTATTTTAATTTGAGTTTTTATTGTTTTGACATCTTGGGGATTTGCTTATCCTGGAGGGGTGAGCCCTCCCAAGACCAGCTAATATGGACAAGTTACAAATAACTGTGGGCATCTCTTTTCAGTGCAAACCAGCTAGATTAGAAGTTTCTGTCCCTTACATAGAGTTTCCACTCCATAGGTAGCACTGTGTTCCTGCTTGAATCTCTCCAGGGCCAGGTATCACAACACCAGGGAGAGCATCTGTATTCAAGAGCACACTGAAATCCCTCCTACTAACCTATCCCAAGTTTGC
The DNA here is from genome assembly GCF_007827085.1 of Peromyscus californicus insignis. Lineage (NCBI taxonomy): Eukaryota > Metazoa > Chordata > Mammalia > Rodentia > Cricetidae > Peromyscus > Peromyscus californicus. The sequence continues at coordinate 37,500,993 of NW_026294424.1, forward strand.
TTCCCTGTCTCACCTGCCTCAGTGGATGTCACATAAAATTGATCTGTCCCCAGTGCCTGCTCTCAAATCCACTTCTGTTTGATCCCGTGGGACCCTGAACAGGGTGCTTCAAGACCACTGAACAAACTCCCTCCCTTCTGGAAGACATTTCTCTGTCACAGGCCTTCTCACACCTGATTAAAACAAGTTGTGTTACCCATTAAGAGGAGGGATCTGATGGAGAGGGTTAGAATTCAGAAAGCATAGGACCTGAGGGGAGGAGATGTGTAACAAGAAAGGAGACTGCAGAGATTAGTCAGCCTTTCATCCTGGAGGACATGCCAGTGGTAACAGGAGAGCCAGAGGCTCCCCAAACAGAAGCTTGCATGATTACTGCTGGCTTTGCACTGGGGACTGCTGTGTGCTCCCCGCACTTTCCCCTAGGGGGCAGCAGAAGGCCCTTGTGCATAACTTGTGGGTAGTAGGGAGCTAATGAGCCAGAATCTCTATCCATAAGGACGTTTTCTGGAAGATTATTCAAAAAGAAGGCAGAGGCTGTCAGCAAAACAGTCCAGTCCCCAGGGGAGAATGACAGGAAGCTAGTCTGAATCCCAAGTGTAGCCCCGTTGAGCTTATCAGCTGAAAGACTCCTGGATAAAGTGTTCACTGAGCCCCCTCAGGGCTCCCAGGTGACCTGCTGTCCCAGGGCTATGAGTCACCCTAGTGTTGATGAAAGTTCTGCTCTCAGACATCTTTCATCAATTCCTTTTTATCTTTGCTCTAACTGAGGGAGGATAAGCTTCCGTTTTGCAGTCTCTCCTCATGCAGCTTGTAGCATCTATTGATTTTTTTTTTTCAAGTTGATACAGGCACAGAAAGAGAGTGGCCTTCACAGGTAAAGTCCTCAACGTGAAAGAGGAGTATAGATGCCTGAAACCACTCCCTCCTCCCTCCTCTTTTAAAGGGTTAGATCCTGCAGGACATAGTACACAAGTGTTCAGATACTCTGGTTTAATTCTCCTCCTTATTTTGTATCATTCTTAAAACAAACCCCTCTTCCTGATGATCAGAATACATGGCAGCACAAAGTTGCATCCAACACTTGCTTCCTTGCAGGCTTTTAGCAGAGGGAAGGCACAGCCTGGACAGCAATGAAACTCAAATTAGAGCATCTCGGAGCAACTGGCACTCAGGAATCCATGACTCACAAAATAGTTTCTCATTTGTTGTATAATTCAGCCTACACAAGATCAATGTTTCATGGCTTAGGAATTTGAGTTTGTGAAGTACAGCCATATATTCACCCAGTAAATATCCACCCCCCAGTATCCTTTACAGACCTAGAACTGTCTATGACCCCCAGAACTATCTGGAGATTCCATGTGACAGAAAGAAAGGCTTTCCTACCACTGAGCCATGCTAAGGAGTTCAAAAAATGATCCTGAACCTGGGTTTCCTGATGTTACTACAGTGAGAGGAGTTTTCATGGCTGTTCAGGGGAAAGCTGTATGATCATGAATGAATGTCTAAGCTTCCTCAAGACACAGAGAAAAATATTGTATCTATCTCAAATGGCTACTGAGAACTGTAGATGCTACAAGGTTTAATGTCTGGTCCATAGTCAGGGCTCCATAAAAGATATTTATTACTTTTTGAGTAGCTGTGAAGTGTTGGAATTAGGAGCAATTACTTCTTACTGGGGAAGTCAGCAGAGACAAGTCCTCAGAAGACATGGCCTGGACATTAGAAAGGAATTCTCAGTTCTTGGAAAAGTATCTCTCCCTTGCTTAGAAAGTGCTCAGTTGAGTAACATCTAAAAAGTCTTTTACATTACATTGTTCATTTTCTACAAGACTGTATGCCAAATCTGTGAGTTCAAAATCTGCATGTAGGTTATAGCAAGAGCTACAGAAGAGAAGAGACACCATGTTAAATGACACAGAAAGCACAGTAGATATGAAATTGAGTTCAGTTTTTTTAAAATAAACTTTTTTCTTTGGTAACAAATAGAGTGAACGAGAGTTTGAATTCTGACTCCACCTGGGACTAGTTTTGTACCTTGAAGAAATTTATAGTAAGTCCTGTGGTCTTGGTTCCTTCTCTTACAATTGTTAAGATAATCTTTAGTGTTATGGGGATAATTGGCTAACAAATGAGAGTTGAAACATAAAATTAGAGCCTGAAGAGCTGTCTCAGTGGCTAAGATCACTGGCTGCTCTTCCAGAGGACCTGGGTTTGATTCCCAGTACCCACATAGCAGTTAATAATTATCAATAACTTCAATTCCAGGGTATCTGACATTTTTCATAGCCACTGTACACACATGTTGGCAAAACTCCCATATACACGAAATATAAGAAAAACATAAAATTAATGCACCAGACACTTTTCTTTCTTTTTTTGACATTTATTTTATTATTATTGTTCAAATTTCATACATAAGTATTGTATTTACATAATTTCTATCCCATACTCTTTCATACTCTAACTCTTCCTATGTCTCTCTCAGTCCTCTCAACTTCATGACCTCTTCTTTAACTATTACATGTACACACACACACACACACACACACACACACACACACACACACACACAAAACCTCCTGACTCCATTTAGTGTTGCACATATGTATACATGTGTAGGGATGAGCCCTTGAGTTTAGACAACCTATTGGGGGGCTTGTCCATGGAGATGATTCTTTTTTTAAAGCAGCCATTAATTATCTGTAATTCTTCATCGAGTGGGAGGGACCTTGTGATATCTGGGATGGGATGTCAGCTGGTGTTATCATTCTGCAGGTCTTCTTCAGGTGATCATATTGTTAAGATGTCATGAGTGCAACTCCATGAACCCAAACTCTGTCAAAATAAGAACACTTTTCTTTCTTAACACTCAATGATTTAGTCTATTTTATTCTCCTATGACAATACCAAAAGCCAAATGATTTATTATTATCATAAGTTTATTTGGGTAATGGTCCTAAATGTAAGTGTGAGTGGTCAAATTTGGTGAAGGTCTTATGAAAGAAGGCATTACATGCCAAGAAAGGATAGAAGGGTCCCAAACTTGCTGTTTTATCAGACATTCTTTCCTAACCTATTCCTTTAGTGACTACAGTAACCCATCCTCACCTTTACTTCCTAGTAATTTTTTCTTAAAGAGTCTACCTCATGGTACTGTTGTGTTGAGGATCAGTTTCTACAACATGACTTTTGGGGACACAGTGGTCTATGGTAGAATATGGGGAGGAGTCCTGTGCCCATCCTGAGGTTTGTTCCTCCCTCAGGAGGTGTAGCAGTGGCAAGCAGCTGGTTCAACTCTGTGAATAACAGCTGATACTTGGCTGTAGCTGGAAGGTAAACAGGATGATGCTTCCAGTACTTTCAGTAGTCTAGAAAGTCTAGTGGCCATCTTATAGTAAGCTAAACAGCCAAAAAATGATGTTGCTTAGGTTGTTTCTTGACTAAAACCCTCAAAGAATCCCATTTCCATTGATTAAAGCTAGTGTCTTCTCATTGCCCAGCTCAGTTGCCTCAGCCCTGATGTCTTTCTGCATCATGCCCAACTGTTTCACTCTAAGTGACTGTTCCACATGTACTCTCATGATGTCTCAATGTTCCAACCTTTGTATACAGTGCTCTCCTTAGGGTGATGTCCACACGGATCATTCCTATCTCCTCTATCTAGCTCATTTTCCATGAGTCCCATACTGCCCACTCTATTTTTAATCACAGCTTATTTTTCTCACACATACCATCTCTGCATAGTCCATGGCTACCTTTCTTTACTTTTTTACATTAACACTTATCATCATATAAATTACTTATTATTTTTGCTAAATTTTTGTTTTGAAATTATGTTCTCACTAGAATTCATACTCTGCAAGGACTTGGGATTTTTCTTTAACACTTACAGTCACTTGTGTATCACAAGAATACCCAATAAACCAGGCATATTGCAGGTGTCTACTACATATTTATTATCAAATGAATGAATACATTTTAGTTGAAATTATGTTAACTCACTATATCAACACAAAAACTCACAATGGAAATTTTAAACACAAAATTGAGAGATAAACCCTTTCCTAATAAGAATGTTTTAATTAATATAAACTGAAAAATATTAGATACATTTTAAAAATGTAAGTGATTAATTCATTGGAGGTATCAAATTTCTTAAAATGGGGTGTGAGCTATGTGAAATATCAGGAGAAATGATACTGAATAGAGATCATCTCAGTGACCCTGACAGACCAAAGCATTGAACACTTACTGTTAGTATCAGTACTCACTTCACAGTTGCATATTTCCTTGTTGTGTTTTCTTTGCTTCCCCATGTTTACATTGCACTCTTGTTTCTTTCAGAATTACCAACCCATGAACCTGTTTTGAACAGAGATGTTAAGATAAAAACATTGTCTCAAGTGAAGTTCAGCATACTAAGCACAGTGTCCTGGGTGTGGGCAAAACACACACACACACACACACACACACACACACACACACACACACACACACTCACACACGGGGTGGGGAGACAGAGAAACAGAGACAGAGAAAAAAGAGTCAGAGAGACAGAGAAGGAAATAGTGTCTTAAATGTACACACATCTCCAATTCCATCTATATTTCTTCCCCCACATGCTAGAAGTGGGTACTTACTTAAGGGGAAATATTTTTGTTATTTCATTGAGTAAAAGGAGCTGAGGAAGAGATACAGTGCTTCATGCCTTGATTATCTCCATCCACCAACTTGCTCTTTATCTCCACGGGGAGACTGGAGGCAGTAATTAAAGAATTAAACCTGCTTTATTCATTCATGCAGAGCACAGGATCTTCAGCCATTTGGTATTTATTTTCCAGATGAGAGAGTTTAATTTATTTTTCTTTCATTCTTTGAAACCCAGCTGCCTGACCCACAACTGCCTCCTACTGTGGCTATGAGGGACTCCCACTTTTCTTCTTGAATGGGGCTCACTTATGTTAGGCAGGTGAAGAAATGTGACAGGAGTCTATGTAAGATCGAATCCTCATTCACCTTGAATGGCCTGGGTGGTAGGGTGGAATCCATTCCTATTCTATTTTCCTGGGCTTCTTATTGCTGATGGCAATAAAGCTGTTTCAGGTACTGTAGAACTCACTTCACACAAGTGTGCAAAGTGGACCTCAGTCCAAATCTTCATTTCTCATAGTATGACTGATGCATATGGTTGGTAGTGCTCCCAGGCAGCAGAGGGAATTAATTCTATGATTGCCAGTGGATGCTTTGTGCACAAGATACCTACTACCTTAACATTGGCCCTAGGATCCCTACATAGTCCTGCTTTCCTTGTCTAACCTCTGTCCATACACATTTTGAAAACAAGTTTCAGTTTTCACATACTTTCTTTAAAGTATGATTTAGTGCCTCAAAATCTTAAGAGTGTGAGCTCAGAGGACAGTGAGAATTATTCACACCAATCTTGCTAAACAAGGTTGATTTTTCCTTCCTTGGTGTCTAGAACTCAGACAGATGGGATGCCTCAGGGGTGATAATATGTCCTTTCTAAGGATGTAAACTTAAAGCCCAAGAATCAACCTCTACCGAACACAGTCTGACCCGCTCAGCTTTCACACCTAAGATGTCTCTTGGTGCCTCAGTTTCTCACAAGCAAAATGAAAATGTGCTAGTGTGTGCAGGTGGTTTTGAACACCGCATATATAAAATATTTAAGAAAATACCATCAGATCCAACTTAAATCCCAACTTTTTATATCCTACTTATAAATTTCAACTTATATCTTCACGATCAAGTATAAGCAGACTAAATACAAGCTAGGGCTCGAGATGTTGTAGGCTCTGGACAGACAGGACAGGTAGATAATTTGGGAATATCTATGATAACTCAGATCTTTACTCTTGTCTCTTTTTTTTTTTTCTCTCGAGACAGGGTTTCTCTGTGTAGTTTTGCGCCTTTCCTGGAACTCACTTCGTAGACCACGCTGGCCTCGAACTCACAGAGATCCACCTGGCTCTGCTTCCCGAGTGCTGGGATTAAAGGCGTGCGCCACCACCGCCCGGCCTACTCTTGTCTCTTAATGTGCATCCAGGCATCAGAAATACGGTAAGATCCACAAAATTGCCAAGTGTATTTTCTGACTGCCCATGCATTATTTGGTGGGTAGACAGCAAGTCTGGGACCAAGGTGAAGATGTCTGTGCTAAGAGGGGAAGCAGCACCCAGATACAGAAGCAGGGTCAGCAATATGTTTTGTAGTAATAGTCAACACCATTGTCAGAAACTACCTAAGCACTGCTTCATTTAATGGCCACAGTGTCACAAATAAGGTAGGCATTATCTTCATTCCTGCGCTAAGTCTTGCCTACTTGGTTTGTACAAGCAAGGAAGTTAACAGCCAGAGAAGCTAACTTACTCAAATGGAGCTACACACCTAAGTGGCAAAAGTGGAAAGTCACAATGGAAATAGAGCATGTGACTTGCGTCCAGAACCTAGTCATTCTATTAAGATTCAAGTCACCAGAGAAGCAGCAGGTATTACATTCAGAGGACTGGAGTCAACATGTGGTCAGAAGTTGGGAATGCTGGTCCAGGCAGATGGCCAAGGGCAGAATGACTCTTAAAGGTGCTGAGTAGTGTTAGGTATATTTGTTCCTTTTATGCACACCTTGTTCTCTTCTAGTAGTCATCCTTAAAGAAGTCAATGCTTGGGGGAAAATCTTGTAAGTCAAGGCCTATATTGTATTGGTTTGCCTTATTTATTATTTATGTGCAAGGACCCAATTATGTTCTATGACTGCAGATTTAAAGAGTTTCTGTCTGTAGAAATATCAATTCTAGTATAGGAGAGGGGCATTTACAGTGTAGTAAGTTCTCACACTTAGTATAGGAGAGTGGCATTTACAGTGTAGTAAGTTCTCACATGTAGGAGAGACTGCTTTGCCTGGGACATGGAGGAAGGGCTTTCACAAAGAGATAGTCCTCAATGTGATGCTCCAAAAAAAAAAAGAGCAGAGGAGAAAACCAGGTAGGCCGTCTGCAGACCTTTTCCTCTCTCTCTGTTCCCCTAGACTCAACCCCCCCAATCTTGTCCCTAGTGCTGCAACGGACTACCAGCTGCAGACTCCCTTCACCCCTGCCCACATCTCTTGTGGATCCCACAGACCATCCTCTCTTGACTTCCCTCCCCCTACTCCTCACTGCTTTCCAGCCTCCAAAACCAGAAGGCATTCCTTGTGAACACACCAGCTGATCAGGCCTATAAAATAGGCAAAACACAGCCATTAAACTCCGAAAGTCCAGACAGAAAACAGAAAAAGGTACAAAACACCCACCCAACAAAAACAAACCCAGAAATCAGCACATAGACCTAAGCCAGATGCCTAGAGCCAGTGTAAGAATACAATCAATACCAGTCAGGGCATTATGTCTCCATTACAGCCCAGTTATCCTACCAGAGCAGGCCCTGAATATTCCAACATAGCTGATGCACACACACACAAAAGACCTTAAAACCAACTATATGAAGAGAGAGGTCCTTGAAGAAGAAAGGAATAAGTCCCTTAAAGAAATCCAGAAAAAACAAACAAACAATCAGAGGAAACAAATAAATCCCTTAAAGAAAACCAAAAAAATACAAACAAACAGTTGAAGGAAATGAATGAAATCGTTCAAGACCTGAAAATATAAATAGATGCAAAAAGGAAAACACAAGCTGAGGGAATTCTGGAAATGAAAAATTTAGGAATCTGAACAGGAACAGAGGCAAGCTTCGCCAACAGAATAACAAAAGATGAAAGAGAAATTTCAGGTATCGAAGATATAGAAGAAATGGACACATCCATTAAAGAAAATGTTAAATCTAAAAAATTGCTGACACAAAACATCCAGGAAATCTGGGACAGTATAAAAAGACCAAACCTAAGAATAATAGGAATGGAAGAAGGAGAAGAACCCAAACTCAAAGGCACAGAAAATATTTTCAATAAAATCATAGAATAAAAATTTCCTAACCTAAAATAGCAGATCCCTGTAAAGGTACAAGCAGCACACAGAACACCAAATAAATTGGACCAGAAAAGAGAGTCCCATCACCACATAATAATCAAAACACTAAACATACAGAACAAAGAAATACTATTAAAAGCTTCAAGAAAAAAAGACAAAGTAGCCGGGCAGTGGGGGCGCACGCCTTTAATTCCAGCACTAGGGAGGCAGAGCCAGGCGGATCTCTGTGAGTTCGAGGCCAGCCTGGGCTACCAAGTGAGCTCCAGAAAAGGCGCAAAGCTACACAGAGAAACCCTGTCTCGAAAAACCAAAAAAAAAAAAAAAAAAAAAAAAAGAAAAAGAAAAAGAAAAGTAACATATAAAGGCAGACCTGTTAGAATTAGATCTGACTTCTCAATAGAGACTCTAGAAGCCGGAAGGACCTGGACAGATGTGCTGCAGACTCTAAGAGACCACAGATGCCAGCAAAGACTACTATATCCAGCAAAACTTTCAATCACCAAAGATGGAGAAAATAAGATATCCCATGACAAATTCAACTTAAAACAATATCTATATACAAATCCAGCCCTACAGAAGGTGTTAGAAGGAAATCTCCAACCTAAGGAAGTTAACTACACCCATGAAAACACATGAAATGAATAATCTCACACCAGAAAAACCCAAAGAAGGAAAGTGCACACACACACACACACACACACACACACACACATACACACACACACACACACACACACACAACCACCACCACCACCACCACCACCACCACCACCACCACCACCACCACCAACAACAACAACAACAACAACAACAAAAACAACAAGATAACAGAAATGAACAATCATTGGTCATTGATATCTCTCAATATCAGTGGTCTCAATTTGCCTATAAAAAGACACAGACTAACTGAACTGATGGGAAAACAGGATCCATCCTTCTGCTGCATACAAGAAACATAATACTCAACATTAAGTATAGACATTATGTCAGAGGAAAAGTTTGGAAAAAGACATTCTAAGCAAATAGACCTAAGAAGCAAACTGGTATAGCCATTTTAACATCTGACAAAATAGACTTCAAGCCAAAACCAATCAAAAAGATGGGAAAGGACACTACATACTCATCAAAGGATAAATCCACCAAGATGATATTTCAGTTCTTAACCTCTATGTTGTGCCCAAACACAAGGGCACTCAAGTTTGTCAAAGAATACCTACTATGTCTTAAATCATGTATTGACTTTCACACACTGATAGTGGGAGACTTCAAAACTAATGGACAGATCATCCAGACAAAAACTAAACTGAGAAATACTGGAGGTAAGTAATGTTACAAACCAAATGGACCTAACATATATACAGAATATTTTACCCAAACACAAAAGAATATACCTTCCTCTCAGCACCTCATGAAACTTTCTCCAAAATTGACCACATACTTGATCACAAAGCAAGTCTCAATAGATACAAGAAAATTGAAGTAGCTCCTGAATCCTATCAGGCCGCCATGGATTAAAGCTGGATATCATCAACAACAGAAAAAACAGAAAGCTTACAAATTAATGGAAACTGAACATCTCTCTACTGAGGTCAAGACAGAAATAAAGAAAGAAATTAAAGACTTCCTAGAATTCAATGAATATGAATGTACAGCATACCCAAACTTATGAGACACAGTGAAAGTGGTACTGAGAAAAGTTCATAGTATTAAGTACCTACATAAAAAATCGGAAAGATTTCAAACTAGCAACTTAACAGCACACCTGAGAGCCCTAGAACAAAAGAAGCAAACAAATGTAAGAGGGAGAGATGGCAGGAAAAATCAAATTGAGGGCTGAAATAAATAAAATAGAAACACAGAGAACAGTACAAAGAATTAATGAAACAAGAATTTGGTTCTTTGAGAAAATCAACAAGATAGACAAACCCTTATCCAAGCTACTAAAAGGCAGAGAGGGAATACCCAAATTAACAAAATTACAAACAAAAGGGCCATAATAACAGACATCAAGGAAATCCAGAGAATCATAAGGATATATTTTAAAAACCTGTACTCCACCAAATTGGAAAATCTAAAAGAAATGGATAATTTTCTCCATAGGTACCACTTACCAAAATTAAATCAATGTCAGATAGACAATTTAAAAAGACATATAAGCCCTAGTGAAATAGAAGCAGTTATTAAGTCTCCCAACAACAACAACAACAACAACAACAACAAACAAAAAGCCTAGGACTAGATGGTTTTAGCACACTGTTCTACTTAGACTTCCAAAGAAGAGTTAATGCCAATACTCCACAAATTATTGCAGAAAAGAGAAACAGAAGTAACATTGCCCAGTTCATTGTATGAGGCCACAGTTATCCTGTTACCCAAACTACATAAAGACTCAATAAGAGAATTACAGACCAATTTCCTGTAGGAACGTAGATGCAAAAATACTTAATAAAATACTTGCAAATGGAATTCAAGAACACATTAAAAAAATTATCTACCATGATGAAGTAAGTTTCATTCCAGAGATGTAGGGGTGGTTCCATATATGAAAATCAGTTGATGTAATCCACCATATAAACAAACTGAAAGAAAAAAAAACCCACAGGATCTTCTTGTTTGATGCAAAAAAGGCCATGAACAAAATCCAACCCTCCTTTATGATAAAATTCCTGGAGAGATTAGGGATAAAAGAGACATACCTAAACATAACAAAGGCAATTTACAGCAAGCCTATAGACAGCATCAAATTAAATGGAGAGAAACTCAAAGTAATTCCATTAAAATCAGGGACAAGACAAGGTTGTCCACTCTCTTCATATCTATTCAATATCGTACTTGATGTTCTAGCTAGAGCAATAAGATGAGTAAAGAAGATCAAGGGAATACAAATTGGAAAGGAAGAAGTTAAAGTATCCTTATTTGCAGATTATATGATAGAATACATAAATGACCTTAAAAATTCCACCTATAGAATTTTTTCTATAGGGAACATCTATAACTGATAAATATTTTCAGTAAAGTAGCTGGATACAAGATTTACTCAAAAAATTCAGTGACCCTCCTGTATACAAATGACAAATGGACTGAGAAAGAAATCAAGTAAATAACAGCTATCACAATAGCCTCAAATAAAAAAAAATATCTTGGGATAACCCTAGCAAAGCAACTGAAAAGCTTATAATATAAAAACTTCAAATCTTTGAAGAAAGAAACTGAAAAAGAAGTCAAAAGATGGAAAGCTTTCCTATGCTCATGGATTGTTAGGATTAACATAGAAGAAATGGCCATTCTATCAAAAGAAATCTACAAATTCGATGTAATCCCCATCAAAATACCAACACAATTCTTTGCAAACCTTGACAGGACAATTCTCAACTTCATATGGAAAAGCAAAAATGCAGGACAGCTAAAACACTCTTGAACCATAAAAGAATTCCTGGAAGTCTCACCATACCTAATTTTAAGTTGTATCACAGAACTACAGTAATAAGAACCACATGCTATTGGAATAAAGACACACAGGTTGATCAATGGAATAGAACTGAAGACCCAGACATAAATCCACATATCCATGGACACCCAATTTTTGATAAAGAAGCCAGAAATTCACACTGGAAAAATGATAGAATCTTTAACAAATGGAGCTGGTTAGGCTGGATGTCTGCATTTAGAAGAATGAAAATAGATCCATACTTAATACCCTGCACAAAACTCAAGTCCAAGTGGATCAAAGATCTCAACATAAAACTAGATGCACTAATCCAGATACAATAGAAAGTGAGAAATAGCCTTGAACACACTGGCATGGGAGACAATTTTCTGAACAGAACACTGGTAGTTCAGGTACTAAGATCAACAATTAATAAATATGACCTCATGAAACTGAAAAAGTCTGTAAGGTATAGAAGAACAGTCTTATTAAATAAGAAACACAGAGCCAAATGCAGAGTTAAAAGCCCAAGAGGTCAGAGCAGTAGCTGAGAGCTGAGACTTAAAACTGCCTTCTTACCCTTCCTGGCACTGCTGTCCTTCCCCTCAGCAAGAGACCTACTTCCTGTGTATCTGTCTTTTCATTGACTTTCTGTTCTGCCTTCTCATTGGTTGTAAACCCAACCACATGACCTCCTCGTCACTGCCCATCTATACAGACCTCCAGATCTTCTATGGTTGGTATTGAGATTAAAGGCATGTGTCTCCATGCTGGTGGTATCCTTAAACACACAGAGATCTGCCTGTCATGTGATCAGGATTAAGGGCGTGTGCTACTACTGCCAGACTTCTGCTATGGCTTGCTATTAGCTCTGACCCCCAGGCAACTTTATTTATTAACATACAAATAAAATCACATTTCAGTACAAATAAAATATCACCATAGTAAGGTAAAGGACACTGTCATTTGGACAAGGTAGCAACCTGTAGAATGAAAAAGATTTTTACCAACTCCACATCCAATAGAATACTAATTTCCCAAATATATAAAGAAACCAAGACTCTAGATATAAAAAAAAAATCCAATGTAAGAATGGGGTATAGATATAAAGAGAATTTTCAATGGAGGAATCTCAAATGGCTGAGATACACTTAAAGAAATGTTCAAATCCTTAGCCATCAGGGAAATGCAGATCAAAACTACTTTGAGATTTCATCTTACACCTGTCAGAATGATGAAGATTAATAACAGGTGACAGCTCATGATGGTGAGGATGTGGAACAAGGGGAGCTCTCCTCCATTGCTGATGGAAGTGCAAATTTGTCCATCCACTATGGAAATCAATACGATGGTTCCTTGGGAAATTGGGAATCTATCTATCTCAAGACCCAGTTATACCACTCTTGAGCATATACCCAAAGGATGGTCAATCATACCCCAAGGACACTTGCTCAATCTTGTTCACAGTGGCTTTATTCATGATGGTCAGGAACTGGCAACAATGTAGATGTACTTCAACAGAAGAATGGATAAACAAAATGTGGTACATGTTACTCAGCGAAAAAGCATGACATTCATAGGCAAATGAATGAAACTAGAAAAAAATCATCCTGAGTGAGGTAACCCAGACTCAGAAAGATAAACATGGTATGTATTCATTTATAAGTGGATATTAACCATTGAGTAAATGATAACCAAGCTAAAATCCATACATTCAGAGAGGTTAGATAAAGAGGAGGTCTCCAGCAGGGACCATAATCTCCCTGGGAAGGGGAAATAGAATAGATTTTATGAGTGGACTGGGTGTGGGTGGGGATGGGAGTGGGATCAGGTGTGGGAGGAATAGAATGGGAGGAAGAGAGTCTTGGGAGAGATGACTGGAATTGGGGGGCACTTGGAGGGTGGTATGGAAACCTAATGCAGGGAAAACTTCCTAGAATGTATGAAGGTGAACCTAATGACTCCTAATAATGAGGGATATGGAGTCTCAACTGTTCTCTTTTAGCCAGGCAAGGCTTCCAGTGGTTAATTCTGGGTTTCATTCACTTGAGTTGTTGGCCAAGGGAGTCCCATGGAAATCCCCAAACAACCCAGGTTGTTGCTAAGACAAAAGGTTGCTCTCTGAAAAACTGACAGGGCAGGGTGGGGGGCAGGGCATTGCTGAGGACAACACCCATACAAGTCATTGAAAATTGAGAAGTCGAGCTGGTGTCTACATGGAGCCCTCACCTGTAGCAGGAATCTTAAAAGTTCTTATTAATAAAACAAACCCGGGCCAGGTATTGGGGTGAACACTGGAAGATCAGAGAGACAGAACAAGCCACAGTAGCTCACCTTGCCAATTCCTCAGCTGGTTCTGTTTCCTCACACTGGAGGCCTCTGAGTCCTCATCCAGAATGAATCTCAGCTGAACTGTGCTGCTCCAAAGCCTGAAAGCTTAACCAGCCAAATGCTTCTAGTTTCTGGTCCTCACGCCTTATATACCTTTCTGCTTTCTACCACCACTCCTTGGGATTAAAGGCTTGCTTTCTGGGATTAAAGGTGTGTATCACCATGCCTGGCTGTTTCCAATGTGGCCTTGAACTCACAGAGATCCAGAGGGATTTCTACCTCTGGAGTGCTAGGATTAAAGGTGTGAGTGCCACCATTTTCTAGCCTTTGTATCTAGTGGATGTTCTGTCTCTGACCCCAGATAAGTTTATTAGGGTGTACAATATTTTGGGGAATACAATACCACCACACTCACCTCTATGTTCTAGTCTCTTTGGTGTGGGAAGGTACCCTGCAGGCTACTGAAAGAGAAACATAGACACCAACCTAGTAACAAAACCTTTGACCTACAATTTATCCTGCCTGCAAAGTATGCTAGGGCAACGGTGGCACAGAACTTGTGGGAAGAGCCAATCAATGTCTAATTTGACTTAAGGCCCATTCCACAAGAAGGAATCCGTAACTGACACCACTTGGGTAGCCAAGAACTGGAGACTAGATAGTCTAGTGACCTAGGACAAAATCAAACAAGACTGGTCAAAAACAAAGCAAAAAACAAAACAAAACAAAACAAAAAACAAAGCAAAACAAACAAAACCCAAACAAACAAAAAAGATTCCTAATGATATTCTGGTATACTCATAGATTGGTGCCTAATCTAGTCATCATTAGAGAGGCTTCCTCCAGCAGCAGATGGGAACAGACACAGAGACCCACAGCCAGACATAATGCAGAAAGAAAGACTAAATTGGAGGTCTCCATTGAATGCTGCCCCTCAGAGCTCATGGAATCCTGTTGAAGAGGAGGTGGAAAGATTGTAAGAATCAGAGGAGATTGAATATTCCAGAACATAGCTCCCTGAATCAACTAAGCAAGGAGCATATGAGCTCAAAGATGCTAAAGCAACATGCACAGGGCCTGCATGGGTCTACACGAACTCCTCTGTATATATATATATATATATATATATATATATATATATATATATATATATATATATATATATATATATATATATATATATATATATATATATATATATATATATATATATATATATATATATAATAGCTATTAGCTTAGGATTTTTTATGGGACTTCTCTTGACTATGAAAATGAGTGATTCTTCTGCCTGCTCTTGGGATTCCTGGGTTGCTGTGTCCAACTTTAATATGAAAGTTTTTTCTTCATCTTATATTTTATTTTGTCATTTGTTTTTTTATCTCTTAAGAAGTCTGTTCTTTTCTAGTGAGAGACAGAAAGGGAGTGGATCCAGAAGGGAGAGGAGGTGGGGAGGAACTGAGAGGAGTGGAGGGAGGGGAAACTATAATCAGGATATGTTGTATGAGAAAAGAATCTATTTTCAACAAAAAAGAAGAGCAGGAATTTGCAAAATGCTTGAGGGCAGGAGGAAAATACTTCAGGCAGAGAAAATTGCATATGATATTCTGTCTACCATTGTTACTGCAGATCCTAAAGTGTGTTGACATCTGGTAAGCTTTCCTCTTGCTAGAGTAAATGCTGTTTTCCAAGGACAGAGTGGATTAGTCCTGAATGCTTTGGTGATCAGGAAGAAAAGTGGTAGAGGAAACATTTTCCTAGGACTTGCCACATGCATGCTAATTACATGCCTCCCCCTCATTGGATCCAGGTCCTGCCTGTCCCTGTCTTGCTTTTAACCTTGAGAGCTCAGGGTTTAGAAGGCGACTTTGCTTCTCAGACCCTTCTTTAGTGGAGATCTAGTTGGTACCCTCTTTGACCTTGGTGGATAGCCAGACCTATTGTTCTTCCTAAATAGGAGACTGAGCTGTACTGCATGATGTTTGGGGCCCCCATGTGCCCATTTCAACTACATGGATAATTATTTAGAAAGGGCAATACAGATGATTCCGAGGGATGCTGTGAACCCCTCTGGAAGATTTTACCTTGAGAGGTGTAATTGACCTTAGCATGCAGTAGAACGGGTTCCAACTCAGCTCTAGGCACATTGATCGCTAGATCCTGGGTTTCATGCCCTGCCAGTCCTCAGACTGTGCCACCGTTGTAGCCACAGTAGCATAAAAGCCAGTAACCTCACATGTTGTGTGCCTCAATTCTGCAGTGAGGAGGTTTAAAATAATGTGGTTTAAGGAAGCAAAGAGCATCTTCATAGATGTGAGGTGAATAACAAAAAAGCAAGGTTTGAGTTTATTTTTGGTGTGTGTGTGTGTGTGTGTGTGTGTGTGTGTGTGTGTGTGTGTGTGTCTGCCTTCTACCTTGTGTGACATAGTGTTTCTTGTTCACTGCTGCTCATTACAGGTCACCTGACCCATAAGCTTCCAGGGGGTTCTCTGGTCTCCACTTTCTATCTTACAAGAGATGCTTTGGGATTACAGAAGTGCATTACCATGTCTGGCCTTCACATGGCTCCAAGGGATGCAAACTCAGATCCTCATGCAAGTGCTTTCCCCACTGAGCAATCTCACCAGCCCTGAGTTTGAGTTTTTGACACTTCCTTTTGAGTCCCACATAGAAGGCTTCTGGCAGTGCAGAGTCTATGATAACCTATGCTTTCTGCCCAGGAACATGTCCCAGGAGAGTGTCACTACCTCTGTGAGAGAGCCCTTATCTCAGTTCTTCAGCTTCCATCATACACAGCACAGTTAATTCATGTAGGTTGCAGCCCCCATGGTGGATCTTGCACCAGCCCTGTTTTGCTGCCTCTGAAGCATACTCCCAGTCCATTGCTGGCACCAGTGCTTCTGCTCCACACCCAAAGTTCCACCTGCACTTTTGTGCTACTGAGGGGATGCCTGGTTCTTCTTTCTTTGGCTGCTCCATCCTACCAGCCCTGTCTCATCTTTACTCAGCATGCAGGAAATTCTTTTATAAATAAATTGAGATATATTGGATCTTATCTCTCTCCCTTGCTCAAGCCTCTGTTGGTTCCCCAATATATGTAAAACAAAATTTTCAATTGTCTATCACCTATAGCCTACTTGTCTCTATCAGCATCGACTGTAACTAGACAATTTCGAGCATTATCCCTTCAGCAGATCTCTGCTCTTTCTGGTCTTATCTTCCCCTGCCTTGGTTGGTACCATTTAAACCTCCAGATGTCTGGGGCAATGCTAACCTCACAGGTGCCTTCCCTCACAACCTCTCAGCGTCATCTCTTCTGTCACACTGCGGCTGCTTGATTTCCTTCACACCACTCATCTCTGTGTGCAGTGTGGACCAGAAGAGTGTTCTATTTGCACTCCTTCCTCTAGCAAGGGGGCTTCTCAGGGGATGGGTCTTTGTCAGTTTATGTGCTGTGGTTACCCAGGTTGCCAGATAAAACATGGCCATTTGGTGAAATCTGAGTTGTGCTGGTCCTATGTGTACTAAAAACAATCATACCTTAAAATTTCTATTTGTGGCATCTCTCACCCCATTTAGATTGTCATGTCTGTTGGTGCATATGAATATCATCTGTTCAATGAAACAACAGAGAAAGCAAGCGATCAGTGAAAGGTGACCAGGAAAAAGAACCTCCAGGCTGAATGTCTCTTTTCCCGGCCTGTACATTCTGTTTGCTTCTTTATGATCCATGTATGACTAGTGCTCGCCAAAAGCATGCAATTGAACAGAGTGGTAGGTTCTTACATCACGGTGTCTGTTCCCCTTTTGAGATAGAGAAACAGGGTTAGAAAACAAGAGCTCTTTCAAATTTAAAGCAGCGGGGGACAGATACCATCACAGAATCCAGGATGTAGCTTTCATAAAAAACTTAAACCTGTTCTTCATGTAAAGATAATTGAGGCCCAATATGGTGGCCCCAAGTTCATGCTTCCATCTTTCCCCTTCACAATTCCCAAAGCTAATGTCTGGTGTCAAGTTTACAGTATGACCCTAAATGGCTGCTGGAAAGCCAGACATCACATTCATATTCCGGGGAGGTAGCTCACCAGTGGATGAAGACCAAGACAATTTACTGTTCTTCTTTTAAGGCAGTGCAAGCATGATCATATATGGAGGTTTGCTAAATTTTAAAACATTGATTGATTGATAATGGATTCATGTGTGCAATGCATGCCATGGCCCACATGTGGAGGTCAGAGAACAAGTTGCTGGAGTAGAT
Organism: Peromyscus californicus insignis; assembly: GCF_007827085.1. Taxonomy (NCBI): domain Eukaryota; kingdom Metazoa; phylum Chordata; class Mammalia; order Rodentia; family Cricetidae; genus Peromyscus; species Peromyscus californicus. The sequence goes on from NW_026294424.1 coordinate 37,518,997, forward strand.
TCTTTAGTTCTACCATGTGGGGATTGAACTCAAGTTATTAGGCTTGGCAGCAGGCCCCTTTACCAGCTGCACCATCTTATGGACCCACACATGATCTCTTAAATTTCCTTGGTCAGACTCTGTCTCCTGATCACTTCTAGGAATAAAGGAGCTGGAAATGCCATCATTAATATTAGCCACGTGTGTTCTGGGAAAGCTTCCTCTTAAGAAGCTTAAGAAGAGAATGGTTGTAGGGGACCAATGAGCCACCTCTGGCCAGGATAAAAGAAACAGAGGGATTCCTGCTGTGTCCTCTGGGCTGCTGTGGCTTCACCTGCTCCTATCACCAATGTCACTTGTGGGTGAAGATGGGGTGGGACCATGGCTTCTGTCATAGGAATCAGAGGCTTCCTATGCCTTTGCCTTCTGTTTGCTTGGACATGTGCTTGAATAGGAGGGGACAGAGAATGTTGGATGCACCCTGCTGTTTTTTTCTGAGATATTTGCCAAGTTGAATACATTAAGCATCAGCCACAGAAAATATTGGGGAGTTTCCAGGTAGCTTAGATTGTCTGACACACAGAGAAACACAAATAAGGTTCAGAGAGTTATAAGAAAGCTAAGTCACAAGAGATGTCTGGTCCATTGTTTCAGGACCCCCACAGAGCTCAACAGGCCAAAGCTGTAGTTATTTAAGCCTAATGATGTGTAACTAGATGAGTCTAAAAGAAAACCAGGAAGATGGATCAGCGTGATATAGCAGCAGCAGAGTGTCCAGGAAGCCCCAGGGAGCTCCAGTAGCAGAGTAAACTGAGGGAATGCTTTAGCTGCCATGACTATGAAGCATTATAGATAATTTTTTACCTTTTCCTATGTTAGCAGGAACAGGGAATTTCAGAGATGGTGGCAAGAGTCATACACACACACACACACACACACACACACACACACACACACACACACCTGTCATAATGGTGTCCACTGTTCTATGCTTTATGTCTTAACGGGGAAGGGACAGAGCAGAGTTTTAAAAGGTGACCTATTTAACATTTTTATAAGTCACTTGGGTCACATCTACTTATCAGATTTGCAGAATGCTCTAGTCTGACAGAGGTAGCAGATACAGTGATTGGCAGAATTAGTCAAGAATGACAATGGGCCAGTGTGAGACTATGGAGGAATCAGATTAAAGAATCTCATCACAAAATGATAAGTATCTGAGATAGAGAGGAGGCTAAATAGTTCAATTTAGCCATTCCACCAAGTACGCTCACTTTGAAACTCTAAGTGGTACATGATAAACATACACATGTTTTTTTTGTCATTTGGGGTGAAAATTAAGATTAAAAATGAATAAAATAGACTAAAGGATGTCATCCAAGTGACTGACAAAAATGTTAAATAGGTCACCTTTCAAAACTCTGTCCCTTCCTCTTTAAAGCATCAAGCATAGAACTGTGGATACTGTGATGACAGATGTGTGTGTGTGTGTGTGTGTGTGTGCGTGTGCGTGTGCGTGTGCGTGCACGTGCGCGCGCACGCGTGGGCACGTGTGAGCTTAAGGTATTTTTCAGGCAGAAAGGAACATTTTTCTAGCTCTCCAAATCTGGTGCCCTTTATAGGTAGATTCCCAGATGCCCTCAACTGCCAGGATTAAAGGCCAACAACCTGAAGCATTCTGCTTTCACTCTCCCACTAGTTCCTTTCCCAGTGGATAGCCACATGTGTTCATTCCCTTACCCAAAGGGATTCCCCCTCCTAGCTCCTGTTTATCAATGTTGTCACACCTGCCCTAGGAACTCATTGTATAAGGCAAGATTCCAGGGAGAAACAGATGGCACACTCATATTTGTGTGATTTAAAAAGAGATCATTTACAAAGCTGGGCGCAGGGCTTAGGGAGCCACAGAGAAGGATGAAATGATGGAGGGTTATAAAATCTGATTGCCATGATAGGCTTGAAAGAGTGGGGGAGAAAAAAAAACCTCATTCACAGTAGAGATGGTGTAGGATAGATCTCTTAACAGGACTCCCGGATATCACAGACCTGGCCCATTCAAACCCCATGGCAGTGGTGACTAATGTCATCCCTTTGCTGGAGTCCCACCACACTGAACAAATGCAGTTGGAAGTCAGTGAGCAAGAGCCCAGTGGCGTGGTTCAGGGGCTTCTTTGTTAATCCTGCAACGTTTCATTCGGGGGAGGGGCTTAGAGTTCTTCAGTGGACATCTCTGCTAGCTCATTTTGAGTGCTGTGGGTGAGATGTATTTTTTTTTTGCCTACAAATAATGCAGGAAATGTGGTTGAGTGTTCAGGAAGAGCAACCACAGAGACTGAATTTGCTTCTTCAATGCCAGAAGTTTCTTCTCCCCATTGCAGGGTTGCCCGCTCTCGGGTCCATAAAACAAAATGCTGGCTGTCACTACTGACAAGACCTGGGATTGGTTCCTTTTAAGTAGCTACCAGGTCAAAGGGATTAAATGTTCTCCAGGGAGTCCCAAGAAAAGTAGAATGTCAGCATCACCTTTTCTCTATGAAGATGGCTCTGACATTTTCAGAAAGGAAAGACAGCCACTACCTGTCTTCACTGAGTGGAGAATACAAGGTTAGTGTATTAGTCAGGGTTCTCTAGAGTCATAGAACTTATGGAATAAATCTCTCTCTCTCTCTCTCTCTCTCTCTCTCTCTCTCTCTCTCTCTCTCTCTCTCTCTCTCCACACACGCACACACACATATACATACATATGTATGTATGTATATAAAGGGAATTTATTGGAATGACTTACAGGCTGAAGTTCAACTAATCCAACAGTGGCTAGGTGTGAATAGAAAGCCCAAGAATCTAGTAATTGCTCAGTCTCATGAGGCTGGGTGTCTCAACTGGTCTTCTGTAAATTGCTGGAATCTTGAAGAAGTAGGCTCCAATGGATGTGCTGACAAGGTGAGGGCAAGCAGACAAAAAATGATGAATGATGGGCTGAAGAGATGGCTCAGTGGTTAAGAGCACTGACTACTCTTCCAGTGGTCCTGAGTTCAATTCCCAGTAACCACATGGTGGCTCACAACCACTTGAAATGAGATCTGGTGCCATATTCTGGCCTGCAGGGACACATGCAGGCAGAACACTGTATACATAATAAATAAATAAATCTTTAAAAAAAAAAGATGAATGACCCCTTCCTTCTTCCATTGTCCTTCTATAGGCTTACAACAGAAGGTGTGTCCCAGATTAAAGGTGTGCCTTCCCGCCTCAAGATCTGAATTAAAGGTGTGTATCCTCCTGCCTCAAGGGTTGGATCACAAGTGTGCCCTCCATTTCCAGATTGTAGTTCATTCCAGATATAGTCAAGTTGACAACCAAGAATAGCCATCACAGTTAGATGGCTCCTTACCACCAGGAGATGACCAGTATGGCTGCAATGCACTTCTCAGAAGCAGCTAATGTGAGAAAGCCAGAGGACTCTTGTGAGACCTGAGAGGCAGCCAGGTGGAAGAAGGAGAGAGCTTTGGCCTTATAAACTCCTGGGTTTGCATCTCACCCTGGACTTGTAATGTTCTCTTCGAGCTTAGAGTTGTAGAGCCTCCCTGGAAGAGGTTCTTGGGTCTGAGTTTCTGTCATCTGTGAGTGGTGGCTTTGAGTTGCCCGAACTAGTTCCAGGAAAAAAAACTCTTAAGGCCAGCTTTGTCTACCTGCCATATCTTTTAAAACAAGCATACAGGAACAGCTAATTAATATTCATAAATTACAGATACCAGCTACCCCTCAAACACATATAGTGACTATTTTGTCTACCTAGTGCAAAAGTATAGTCTCTACCAAGAAATCCAAATATGTCAAGCATGTGTGTGTGTGTGTGTGTGTGTGTGTGTGTGTGTGTGTGTGTGTGTGTGAATATGCATGTGTGTGTGCATGTGTAAATGTGTATGCATATATATATTTATATATATATGTATGTATGTATATATTTTTGTGTGTAAGGTTTAACTAAAGTACATCATCAAGGAAGGTTTCTTCATTGCACTACATTATTCTATTAAAGACCTTGTATTGGAGGTTTTGGTAAAAATAGAATTAAAAAGCTTAAGACTTTTCTTTGGGAAGAAAAATGTGGATTAAAAACCATGTCACTTTCCATTTTGTAAAGGCTTGACTGAAGGGTAATGGTGAATAGTTAATCCTGTTAAGACAGGAAACCATCTAAGGAGACTTAAGGATACTTGTTCATAGAGGTGCAATGTTCTGAGTTACCTTCCTGTGTGGTGTGAAGAGTGGAAAGAGTCAAAATGTTTTTGACTTAGTGATGAAGTGTTGATTACTGGATATTAATCTTGTGGTAAAAGTATCAGATAAAGTTAAATTTGACTCTTTTCTGTTTTCTCTCACATGCTGGAGACCTGCTGAGAATTTTCTGAGAACAAGAGACGTCAGTTACAAAAGATTAACAGGTGCTGTTTCTGCTGGCCTGGACTCTTATGCTTTACCCTTAAGAACTGACAACTCTATACAAAAATCAATAGCTTTCCTATATTCCAATGATAAGCATGGTAAGAACAAAAGGAAGAGAACAATTCCATTCATAATAGTTCCTAAAATATCTTTGAATAACTCTAACTAAGGAAAGGAAAGACATGTACCATGTAGACTGTAGGATTCTCAAGAAAGTAATTGTCAAAAATACCAGAAGAAAGACCTTACTTGCTTATGGATTGGAAGGCTTAATATTGTGAAAAATGGCCATCCCACCAGAAGTAATATACAGAGTAATGTAATCCTCATCAAAATTCCAGTGCAATACTTTATAGAAACTGAAAAAAATAAAGGTAAAAATGCACATGGAAAGACACACGTACACATAAAACAAGAATAGTCAATCATGCAATAAAAGCACTCCTGGAGTATCTCCATTCCTGATTCTAGTTATATTTCAGAGCTATATTAACAAAATCAGCATTATACTGACATAAAAATAGACACCTTGACCAGTGGAATAGAATTGAGGTCCCAGATCTAAATCCATGTACCTATCGCCACCTGATTTTTGACAAAGAGGCTGAAAACACTTACTGGAGAAAAGAGAGCATGTTTGACAAATGGTGCTGGTCAAGCTGGATAGCTATAAATAGGAGAATGAAACTAGATCCTCATGGCTCCCCAAGTATAAACTCAGCTCCATATGTATCACAAACCTCAATATAAGACCTGATACTCTGAGTCTGTTAGAAGAGAGAGTAGGTGTCTTAGTTAGGGTTTCTATTATTGTGGTGTGACACCATGACTAAAAAGCAAGTTGAGGAGGAAAGGATTTATTTGGCTTGTACTTCCATATTGCTGTTCATCATCAAGGAAGTCAGGACAGGAATTCAAACAGGGCAGGAACCTGGAGACAGGAGCTGATGCAGAGGTCATGGAGGGGTGCTGCTTACTGGCTTGCACAGTTTACTTTCTTGTAAAACCAAGACCACCATCCCAGGGATGGAACCACACCCACAATGGATTTAGCCCCCTACCCTCATCAATTACAGAAAATGCCGTACAACTGGATCTTATAGAGGCATCTTCTCAACTGAGGTTCCATCCTTTCAGATGACTCTAATTTGTTTGTCAAGTTGACATAAGATAGTCAGCATAGCAGGGAAGCTGCTTGAACTCATAGACATCCTTTTCTCCTCCATGTATTTAGAAAGAATCACAGAAAACATCATATTTTAACTTGCATATTGAGATCTGAAATGTCTGATCTGTCATCTTCTTGTAAAAAAAATTAAGGTTTTCAGGGTGGAGATTCCTCTAATAGCTGTTAAGATAACCTCTCACTGCTATTGTCTCCTGTCTAAGTAGTATGTTGTGTGCTTATGTCTAACACTGTGATTACTAGAGCAAAGGTCACTAATGGGGGTAGAAGGCCAGGCTATTCCCCTGTGAACAGTGAAGTGCTGGATTGTTTCAGTCTCACCTAATATAAATCAAGGAAGTTTGCCTAGATGGTAGAAACTGGCCTGGGTGACTTCCCTCAGTCAAGTAGGTATATTTGACTTCAGGAAACTTTTGGCTTGTTATCACACTATAGTTAATGTTATGAACAACTCCCAGGAACTGAGTGATTTTGGTGGGTGAGAGACTGTGCTATGGAGATAGGTGCTGTTTTGATTGATGGCACAAACTGGAGATGAGGACTCATACATTTGTTAAGGACACATAGCATGTTGAAGATGGTGGCAACAGTGGTGTTACTTTTGCTCTTTGAAGACAAGTCTCTGAACATAAAATTGAGAAGCTAAGAAGGGTTGGGACCCCAGATAGGTGGTTGGGATATAGATTCTCAACCATCTTGTATTCATAACCTGATCCAGAACACTCAGACACACCTTGAAGCTCAGAGGCAATGGGAAGCATCAAAGTGCAAGGTGTCATGGTGTTCTCCTTTGTCTGGGTTTCTTATCCAAGTAAGGACCACAAAGGAGAGAGTTGGTGCTTCCTTTCTCATGAATCCTTTTACCATTTTAAATTTCACTTTCCATTGCATGGCGTAGCATAGGGCATGCGCAAATCCTTCTCTTTCACAGCTATAGCATATCTTACCATTCAGCAACAGCACAGATGAAAAAGTGTAATTAGCTAAGTAGAACAAAGGAGAGTGAGCTTACAGCTGGTTATAAGTCAATTAATCTCCGTATTACAGAATATAATGATACTAATTAACATCCCAGTTTTCTGGTTTCTCCATGAATCTGTTGAGTGTCAGCTACCAGTATAATGACTGGATTTGGGGATGGTTCCGCTTGACCTTTCTCTTTACCCTGAGCTGAGTTAGGGTGTTCTATAGTGTGGCAGGGAGTTCCAGGCTGTGAGTCAGGACTTCTGGATGCTGGTGACCTCTTGTTCTTTGTAGGCACGGGTCCATCATGTGACACTGGAGATCAGCTTCAGGAAGGGGGATGACCCTGTGAGCAGGCTCAACTTTGGGATTGCAAGTGAGGAGTAGAAGAGATGAACTCTGGTCTGAACTGTCGGTGTTCTGAGAGCAAACAAAGGAGAACAGACAGATTTTGGAGCTAGAAGTCATTGCTGGAGGGGGTGGGGGCTTGGAACTTGAAGTTTCTGTGTGACATTCATGTGTAAATGAGTCATGATGGGGTCTTGAGTGTGAGCATCTTGACAGGGATCTTGGAAGCAGTTGATGGAGAAAGATGAACTGAAGACAAGTGGAGAACTGTGGTTGATACATTGTACACCCCAGTAAACTTATCTGGGGGTCAGAGAACAGAACAGCCACTATATTAAAGATAGGTTTAGGCAGCGGTAGCACATGTGTTTAATCCTAGCATTTCAGAGGCAGAGATCTGTCTGGATCTCTGTGAGTTCAAAGCCACACTGGAAAAAGCCAGGCATGGTGACATACACCTTTAATCCCAGAAAGTGATGGCAGGAAGCAGAAAGGTATATCAGGCATGAGGACCAGAAACTAGAGCCTTTTTAAGCTTTCAGGTTTTAGCAGCACTTCAGCTGAGATCCATTTGGATGAGGATTCAGAGGCTTCCAGTCTGAGGAAACAGAATCAGCTGAGGAATTGGCAAAGTGAGGTTGGATGTGACTTGTTCTGTTTCTCTGATCATTCAGCATTCACCCCAATACCTGGCTCCGGGTTGGTTTTTTATTAATAAGATCTTTTAAGATTCACGCTACAGAGAACTCTATAGGAAATACGGCTGAAGTTCCCTATGGGCTCACATACACCACTCATGTGCTGAATCACGACTCTTCCTATAGCCTCCTTTGCCTGAAGGAAAAGAGTGAAATATGTCTTCAGCATTATGATCCTGGTCTTGTTCCCACAGATCTATATATTGTACTTCTTCCTCTCTTCCTGTCAGAGAAGATGTCACCTTTTCCTTATGAGGAAATCTGTAACATTCACTAATTTGCCTAGAGACATCAAGCCTTGGGTAAGATGCAGATTTTTATACCACTTTCTAAATACACCTTACTGCTGGAATGCATGACTCGTGGGTAAATATATGAACTAAGACCCATTGGTGTTGTGGGTTAGCTTATAGCCTAAGATGACAAAGATAGAGATGGGCAGTTGATTTAAGGTTTTTTGAATTGTATGCCAGACTTAATGAGAGTTTTGAACATCTGAAATTGGAAAAGGCTTCAGAGAAGGTGAGGGTAGCCTCCCCCGCCTGCCCCCAGAGTCACTGATCTGCAGATTGTCTTCTATTTCCTTCCCTTTCTTAGGAAGAGACCTTGTCAACCTCATAATGGCCCTTCTGAAGCATTGCTCTGATGACCTGTGCTATAATAATCCTGGGGAGACTTATCAGTGGGCACACTAATGTCATTTGACCGGGAAGAAAACTGAGACTCGGACATGAATTGCTTTGTTCAAGGACATGTGTTTACTAAGTGACAAACTTGAGATGAGAGTCATTATATTGATTCCTTTCCAGCCTGAAAGCAGTTGCTCATTCTTACTTAGACCATTTCAGCAGTCAGTTAAACGGTGTCTCTGATATTGGTGTATATTAGAGTTCAGGGGATGCCATTGGAAGGGCCCTAGGTTCTTGTGTTCCTGAATGAAGAATCGAAAAGAGAAACAGTTGAAGTAGAAGCAGAGATGGTTTTTACCAGGAGAAAATTCACTTCCAAGGGACGAAGGGAGTCTAAGCACAGATGAAATTTAGCTGCTCAGGATTGCAGGGTAGAGACTTTTACTTTACCTTAGCAAGGAGATTTGGAGTTTGTTTGAATAGTGTCTACTTTTTGCCTTTGTCCAATGCATTTACACCACTTCATGTGTTGTATCTCTCATTAGCATCTCAAATCTCTACTTAGGGCTGTGGGTTTTAGCATTACAATGAGCCATAGATTACTTTGCAACACTTGGATGCATCTCTGAGCCTGCACCAGTGAAACAAGCTGGAGCTGGTTTAAGTTGGCCTTCCTAGAGGGCTAGCTTGTTCTTTCCTTTCTAATTTTGCAGGAGGTCTTTTTAGATCTGTTTGCTTTATTTTCCTAGCACACACCCCAGCCCTAACCTGCCTCTTTCATTTTTGGTTTAGTTTGGAGATTCATCTTCTTAGAATAAGGCTAACTCCTGTCCACTTTCATCTTTCCACATATCCAATGTCTCCACATAGTCCACCAACAATAGGCCAATGTCCATGCAAGATGCTCAAGGCCTTCAATAGTCTGCTCTGGATGATGTGCCCTGTGTCATCAGCTGGAACTGCCTTCTGTGTTCTCCATATGTTTGTGCTGTTCTTTAGCAAGGACAATGTTGCTTTCTTGTTGAATACTGTACATCCTTTGAGGGCTTAGTTCAAAGGCCACGTTGTTTATGATTGTGGAACTCAAACTCAAATACCCCATACTCAATGCTGTGCACCCTTATGGAACTTGATCTCACTCCACTCCTGGCATCCAGGCCTGAGCCACCTAACACACTCAGTTCTTTGGGAAATGCCAGGAACCCAACCTCATTCTTCATGTTATTTTATATACTTAGTAAATACATTTAATGAATGAGTTTGTTAGTAAACAAGCCAGTGTTTTAGGAAAGTGGTAAAGCACTGATCTATATTTAATACTCATGAGAAAGTAGACCATTTTGGGGTCTGTAGAAGAGTGTTCTCCAAGCTTCTGTCCCTTCAAGCATTTTGCTGTGTGACCTGCTAGATTGATCTAGACTGCTTGTTGAAAGTACCAATTGCTAGCTCTAATTCCAAAGTTTTGGTCTGGTATGACACATGGACTTTAGGTCATTTGTATGCTAACCCATGGCTAGGAGCCATTGGCCTGGAATACCTGTCTTTAAGAATATTTTGATCAATAAAATAAGTCAAGCTAGCTGAAGATTCATTCATAGCAAAAGGGCTACTGTGACTTACAGTACTGAGGCTTACAGATGGATTCAGGAGTACTTTGTGTCACAGCAGGAAGCATGTAAGTGGCATCCAGATTTCAATCTTCTTTCTCATTTGACTGCTCTACCTCTGCTACCCTACCATTGTGATTTCTTGTCTGTTGTTTTTGTATTGCCATCATGTCTGCACATCCGTTTTACCTTCAAATAGCCTCCTCCCCATTGCTTATTAGATGAACATAACTTCTTCCTATATAGACCCTCCTCCCCCCCCACACACTCTGGTTTCTCATTCTGCCTTCTCTCTTTGATTTGTTACTGAGATGCTGGCATTTTTTTTTTTCTGGCATCCAAACCTAGTGTTGTCTACTTTATGCAACCCAGTGTATGCAGAGTACAGTTTGCTGGCCATGTTGCTTCCAGATGTTAAATTCTCCACCACAGAGGCAGGTAAAGTGTGAACCTAATTAGTCTCTCCGAATCTGAATCCTCAGACTGAATGGGTGCTTGAGATCCTGTCTCTACCCACTTTATAATCCTGTCTCCACCTCCCTAGTGCTGAGATTAAAGGCATGAGCCTCCCATGTGCTTGGATCAAAGGCATGAGATCCCAAGTGCTGGGATCAAAGGTGTGAGCCACCACTGCCCAAGACTTTGTTTCTCTTTTGCACTGGTTCATTATGATATAGCTCAGGGTGGCCTTGGACTCCTGATCTTCCTGTTTCCTTCCTAGTGCTGGGATTTAAGGTGTGTGCCACCACTGCCTGGCCTCTATGGCTAACTAGTGGCTATCTGCACCCTCTGATCTCCAGGTAAGCTTTATATGTCAGAACACAAACAAAATATCACACAACACTATCAGGGTAGGTATGGGTGCATGTTTGGAGTACTTATTATAGTTGAGTTTTCCTGCTTCTACTGAAGAAGCAATATCCCTTGCTTTATGTATGTAATGTAAGTGACAAGGAAGGTTGTTTGCACTATAAAAAGCTCAGAAATCAAAGCCCACCGCTGCTTTTACTCTCAGTATTAGTGTCTCTTGTATTATTCTGAGTGCTACTGTGTCCCTATCCCACCCTAGCTGGCTGAGGTGCTATGCATGTCTTCCTAATGGTGGTTGGCTTGGCATATTTATTGTGGGTTGCTGTCTCCCCTCTCCCGCCACTTCTAAGGAATCTAGTCAGTCACCTTTTCTTGACTTCTCACAGTCCTGGTACTAGCATGAGTGATCCCTCAACTTCCTACTCCTTAATTTAAGATTTTTTTCCACTGTTGGGTTATGTGGCAAGAGACAGGAATCTTTGTTACTTTCCACTGTTGGGTTATGTGGCAAGAGACAGGAATCTTTGTTACTTTCCACTGTTGGGTTATGTGACAAGAGACAGGAATCTTTGTTACTTTCCACTGTTGGGTTATGTGGCAAGAGACAGGAATCTTTGTTACTTTTCTGTTATGAGGATCTAGCCCTCACCGTTTGCACTCTTGGTTATTTAATTTTATTTTTTTATTTATTTTTCTCTTATACCGTACATCCTCACTGCAGTTTCCACCCCCTCTGCTTCTCCCTTTTTTCCCTTCAGAAAAAAGCAGGCCTCCCAGGGATATCTACCCAACACAGCACAAGAAGATATCGTAATACTAGGCATAAACCCTCATATCAGGGCAGGGTAAGACAACAGAGTAGGAGGAAAAGGGTCCCAGGTGCATGGAAAAGAGTCAGAGATACTCCCACTCCCACTCTTAACAAGTCCTACAAAAATCCCAAGCTAATAACCATAGCACATATATGCAGAGGATCTGGGCATGGCCCATTTAGGCTCCGTGATTGCCACTTCATTCTCCATGGATCCCTATGAGCTCTAGTTGATTCTGCGGGCCATGTTCTCATGGTGTCCTCACCCCTCTGGCTCTTACAATCCTTCTTCCCCACTTTGGTCGGGTTCCCTGAGCTCCAAAGGAAGGGACCCGATAGATAGAGATCTCCAGTTTGGGCTCTCTCTCTCTGCTATATGTTTGGCCATATTACCTTTTTGTATTAAGAAGGGTAAAAGGAAAACCCAGTTTGAGAGGGTAATTGACACTCATTGCGTTCCCTGTGTGGGTGAGGTGAGGTTCTGACACCATAGCAATGAAGCCTTCATCGTCCCTCAGCTTGGGATAAAACTCTGGCTGTAGCTGAGGTAGAATATTCACTACAGCTTCTTGTCAGAAAAGTTACATCACCCTTTCTTTATCCATGAAGATGCTGAAGTTCCAAGAGGTTTGGCTACTGGCTCAAGGACACAGAGCTAAGAATACACAGAAGCTAGATGGAATTTTCTGCCGTGAAATACAGTTTCTATCCTCTGTTCCTCTCTGCTCAGAGTCTTGTGGATATGAAATGATATGCCCAGGGTACCAGGTGAGCTGAAGACATCCATGTCACCAGAATCCAGCCTAAAAGATGACCGCCCCCCCTGGTCTTTTTGTCACTCACTCTAAGTTCTCTGGTCTCTTACTTCTCTTTGTCCAAGAATGTCAGTTGGTAATAGCACATGAGCTGGAAACTACTGAATGAAAAATACTAACAGAGAAAGGAAGATACAAGATGAGTAGAGACAAGTACTCTATTTATCATCCTTGATTTTGTTACAAAAGACCTGCAAAGGACACACACACACACACACACACACACACACACACACACACACACACCAACTTACAGATCACATGATGGTTAATAAAACAGTGAATTAAGCCTCCCTGGCTCAACCTACAGATTCCTGAAGGAACTCAGAGTGCCCTCTCTGTGTTTTGTTTTAGGGCCCAGTACAAAAGGTTTTCACCTTAGGATAATTAACTTTTTATCATTAATATTCTGAAAAATTGAATTGTGTTGGACATAGGTCACTATAATGAGAATTTAATGACGATGTATTACAATGCAAGCTAAGCTTTGAATGTGTGCTAAAGGCGTCACATTGTCACTGACCTATGCAAATTTCCATCTCAGTGGCTCTTATTCTTCCCCACTGTGGCATCTAGCCCCCTCCCTTCTCTCCCCTCATCTCCTTAAACAATGATTCCCTCATTTTCATATTAATTGCATCACTTAGCTGAGATAATGCTCCCTCTGAAATGAGCAAAGGGATGAATCACCGAAACGGGCTATTATTCTTTTTGCTTAACCAATTTCACAGGCCCCGCACAAAGCACTGCCTTCATTTGGTTTCCCATAATTGCTTATCATTAGGCCCAGCCGCCCCACGAAGTACCTTTTTATTTATTTAAGTCTCATCTCTGATGGATGGAGAATGAGTCACTTGCATATCTGAGGAGCCCAGACTGTTCTGTGACCAGCCAGGGAGTGGTCACATCCTCAGGAGAGGCTGCAAGCATGGATGGTTCGGCATATTTCCCTTTCCCACGGAGATTCTGTAGACAGATACTGCCATCAGGTGACCTACAGGTGTGGAGTTGCAGCCCCAGAGGTTTCCCACGATTGGGAGGGGAGAGTACTGATCTCCCAGATTAAGGTGAACAAGGCCTCCCATGTTTGCTCCTCACTAAGGATCACAGTGTCCCACATGTAGGTAGGTGACTTAGCCATTGAAAAGCTGGACCTGGACCTTCATTTAGTAGTTTGTGCCCATCCACTAAAGCAGTGTTGTAGATGATGTTATTCACCACACCATCCTTTAGAGAAAATTGCACAGTGAGTGGGAGGGAGGGGGACAGTACGTTTTCTGAGGGAAATTACGCTGTTATCAGCCGCAGCCACATTCTGAAAGACATCAAGGAGGATGGTTTTCCTCACTACAGAAAGGGAAAACTCCCATTAGCCTGTCAGGAGATCGGGGATGACATATTCCCTGCAGGTTTACAGGGAGCACATGGTATGCTTTTGTTCCTGTAGATAACAGAGCCTGTCATAGGGGAGAGCTGAGCTACCCATGGGCTTGCAATGGCCTGTCATAATATTGTTTCTCAGATTTGCCTGCTCTGATTCATATCCCCTTCCCCTTTGTTTGGAGGGCTGTTATAATGTCACCTGTGCAATTCCTCCACTTTGATGCTCAGCTTTCATCACGGTTCCTCAGCTTACTACTCACCCACCAATCAAGAGTATGCAAGGTCTGTATTTCTTATGCTCCTTGAATCTCAGATTGGGATGTAGCTTGTATGGTCATTCTGCTTAACACGGAAAGGAGATGGTTTTGGTGATAAACAATGGACACTTTTCTCAAGGCAGGGCTTAGTCTAGGGTACACATTTGCAGGGTATGCTTCTTGATCTTGCAGCAATAGCAGCCCTTCAGAGCCATTAGGAACAATTATTCTCATCCCAGACAGTGAAGGAGTCTAGGTGGGTTTTCTCATGCCCTCCAGGTGACTCTATTGCTCAGTAGATGATGGGTCATTGGTCTTGGGCATTGCAGTTTCACTTGGCATCTTTTAGAAATTCATAATGCTCTCATATGTAGCATCTTGCTGGATCCTCACATTGACTTTTGAAACATAGGTTGGAGAAGGCAGGACTGTTAGAGTTATCATGTTGCAGATGAGATCCTCTGGGATGCACAAGGCAGGGAGATCACATTTGCACATGAGAAGTTAGGGATAGTGAGAGGAGGATTTTCTAGGGTGGTGGGTGTGGCAGTTGCATGAAGACTGTCTTAGGGTTTCTATTGCTTCAAAGAAACACTATGATCAAAAGGCAAGTTGGGGAGAAAAGGGTTTATTTGCCTTACATTTCCCTATCACTGTTCATCACTGAAGGAAGTCAGGACAGGAACTCTAGCAGGGTAGGAACCTGGAGGCAGGGGCTGAGGCAGAGTCCATGGAGGAGTACTGCTTAATGGCTTGCTCAGTCTAGCTTCTAATAGAACCCAGGACTATCAGGCCAGGGTGAGCATTACCTACAATGGGCTGAGCCCTCCCCATCAATAACTAATTAAGAAAATGCCTTAAAGCTTGATATTATATAGGAGACATCTTCTCAATTGATGTTCCCCCCTTTCAGACAACTCTAGCTTGTGTCAAGTTGATGTAAGACTAGCCAGCACAACTGACCCCTTGTCAACTTGACATACAAACACGCCACTATTAAGCCATAATCCTTCCTTTCTTATTTGCCCCCAAGATCTCACATTAAAATCATAAATAACTTTAAAAGCCCCACAGTATTTACAAATTCAAACACATTAAAACTCCAGTCTTTAAAGTATCCAATTCCTTTAAAAATCTAAAGTCTTTTTAAAATTCAAAGTCTCTCAATTGTGGGCTCCAGTAAAATAAAAAAATAAATAAATTAAATTCTTACTTCAAGAGGGAAGAACCTGTATGTAGCTGAAAGGTTTCCTGTGTCTTGCCTGGTCCTCAGCTGCTAAGACCTAAATAAAGACACACAGGCTTATATTATTTTTAAACTATAGCCATGGCAGGCTTCTTGCTAGCTATCTCAGTCTTATATATTAAATTAACCCATTTCTATTAATCTATACTTTGCCACATGGCTCGTGGCTTACCTTTACATCTTGCTTCTCCTGGCAGCAGCTAGCAGTGTCTCCTTTGCCTCTCTTTTCTCTTCCTATCTATCTGTTTGGACATTCTCCCATCACCAGGATATAGTAACAATCATATCAAAGCAAAACCAAAGTCTAAAAGTAAATAACTCGCCAGGCGGTGGTGGCGCATGCCTTTAATCCCAGCACTCGGGAGGCAGAGGCAGGCGGATCTCTGTGAGTTCGAGGCCAGCCTGGTCTACAGAGCGAGATCCAGGAAAGGTGCAAAGCTACACAGAGAAACCCTGTCTCGAAAAACCAAAAAAAAAAAAAAAAAAAAGTAAATAACTCAGAGTCCAGTATCTGGATTCACTCACCATCTTCTGATCTCTTTCAAGGGACTTAGGTCATTTCTCTGGCTCTATGTTCTACAGCACACACAGCTTGTCTTCTAGGCCCTGGCTGGCTCCACTCAACTGGTGCTGCTGTTCTTAGTGGTCATCCCATGGTATTGGTGTCTCCAAAATGTTGGTTTTTCTGCTGCAACTGTGCTGCACTTTCACCAATAGCCTCTCATAGGCTCCCTTTATAAGTGCCAAGCCTCAACTTCTCTGCATAACCTCTTCAATCCTGGGCCTTCAACTGCCACTGAGGCAGCACTTTTCACCAATGACCTCTCCTGTCCTCTCACAGTGCCAAGCCTCAGAAGCTTTCCATGACCCCTTCATGCCTTCAAAACCAGGACCCCCTGGGTGACTCCTATACCACCAAGTTTAGCTGCCTGCACAAGAGACAGTCTCAGCCACTTCCAGAAAACAGCTTCAGTGTGCTGACCTTAAAGAAACACTTGCCAGAAGGTTTCACTTCAGTGATGCTGGTCTCTTCCTAACCACCACCAATCTCTTCGCGCCAGCTAACCAGCATCAATTGTCCTAGTAACGCGAAGGTTTCACTTCAGTGGAGCTGCTCTTTTGTTAGTCGGCTGACTCTTCAGCCCCAGATGACTAGAATGACAGAATCTTAATGCACAGCAGCGAATGGCCCTGATAGAGTCTTTAAATTTCCCTCTGAAACTTCACCAGCCAGGCCTCCATCTTCTGCACTGCTCTCACCATTATCTTCCAGGCTCCTAAAGAACATCCCACTGACAGTTCAACACTCAATAGCTTTTCTAGCCCAAAGTTCCGAAGCTCTTCAACAATGCTCCCCAAATATGGTCAGGTCTGTTGCAATAGCAAGACCATAGAATCCTGGTACCAACGTGTCACAGTTAGGGTTTCTACTGCTGCAATGAAACACCATGAACAAAAGACAAGTTGGGGAGGAAAGGATTTATTTGCCTTATGCTTCCATTCATTGAAGGAAGTCAAGACAGGAACTCTAACAGGGCAGAAACCTAGAGGCAGGAGCTGATGCAGAAGTCATGGAGGAGTGCTGCTTAATGGCTTGCTCAGCTACCTTCTTATAGAACTCAGGACCACCAGGCCAGGGTTGGCACCATGCACAAAGAGCTGAGCCATCCTCCATTAATCGCTAATTAAGAAAAAGACTTAGAGAGCCGTAAGTCAGCCCAGTGCCCCCCCCCCCCCCCCGCCAGAGCAGGCAGGTACCACTATGATGAACAAGTTTGTGGAGGAGAAATGGGAGAGAAGGAGAAGTGGAATGGTTCATACACTGTGGAGAGAAGCAGAATTGAAGACACTATGGCAGTAAGGAACAGGCTGATATAGGATGCCTTTGCTGCCATGTGGGGCCATGTAGTGTCCAGGCCTATGCTGCAGCCAAGGACCATGTCTGGGTCTGTAGCCCTCCTGAAGATGGGGTCTGTGATGATGTCTGTGGCCCTTGTTACCACTGAAGGCCATGTGGATTCCCAAGGTTTGGGCTGCTACCTGAGGCCATGTTGGTATCCAAGGATATACTGATATGAGTGGCCTGAACTGCCACCTGAGGTTATGCTGATGTCTGGACCAAGCTGAGGCAGAAGGACATATCTGGGTCTGTGGTCCTATAGCAGCCAGGATCTGTATTGATGTCCATAGCCTGTGTTACCACTGAAGACCATGGAGGAGCTGATCCCAGCGGTCTGGGCACAGGAGAACTGGTCCTGATCCTTGCTGGCCACCTCCCAGGAGATCTGCATTCCTCCCCCCCACTCTGCCACCAGCCACAATGGGAGAGTTGATCCCACCCCACACCATGTATATGGGGGAGCTGGCCCTGACCCTCATCTGAGGGGGCCTGTCCCAGTGAAGGTCTGGACTGACCAACTCAGCTACCACGCAGGCCCACATCTGGAGCTATGACCTGCTGGAGCACATGAACGGACTGGTCCTATGGAACCATAGTCTCAGGATTTCTATGACTTGGGGCAACAGCTGATTATATGAGAGAAGTTTTGATGAGGGTTCAGTATTTTTGTTTGTTTGTTTTTGTTTATGCTGCATTTGCTTTTTTCATTTTTATTTATTCATTTATTTATTCTATTATCAGCTTGATTACAGTATAAATTCTTATCCTAATAGTGAAATGTTTCATTGAGGCTTGCCCAGTAATTGAGTAAAACCAAAACTTATTATAAGCCACAGTCATCCTAAGGTCCCCCCTGCTATATAGCCTCCCTGGTTCTGTGGGTTTCAGTCTGATTGTTCTTTGCTTTATATCTAGAATCTACTTATGAGTGAGTACATACCATGTTTGTCCTTCTGGGTTTGGGTTACCTCACTCAGGATGATATTTCCTAGTTCCATCCATTTGCCTGGAAATTCCATAATGTCATTGTTTTTCTCTGCTCAACTATGTTCATAGCAGCACTATTTGTAATAGCCAGAACCTGGAAACAACCTAGATGCCTGTCAACTGAAGAATGGATTAAGAAAATGTGGTACATATACACGAGGGTCTGTAGCTAGAGTTTTCCTGCCTGGCCCACAGTCAGGACAAATCTCTCTCACCCACCAGTCCCACAGCTGCTCAGACCCAACCAAGTAAACACAGAGACTTATATTGCTTACAAACTGTATGGCCGTGGCAGGCTTCTTGTTAACTGTTCTTATAGCTTAAATTAATCCATTTCTATTAATCTATACCTTGCCACGTGGCTCGTGGCTTACCGGCATCTTCACATGCTGTTTGTCATTGTGGTGGCTGGTAGTGTCTCTGACTCAGCCTTTCACTTCCCAGCTTTATTCTCCTCCTTGTCCTGCCTATACTTCCTGCCTAGCCACTGGCCAATCAGTGATTTATTTATTGACCAATCAGCAACACACTTGACATACAGACCATCCCACAGCAAGGGTCCAGTATTGATGGTGTACCAGAAACCAGAGGTCTTGAACCAACTCATTGCAATGAACATTTGCAAGTAAAGCTGTTTGAGCAAAAGGGTATACTGCAGCTCCCAAGGCCTCTGTGACAAAAGAATATGTGATGGAGAGGCCGGAAAGATGGAGGAGTAGAGGTTTTTTGTTGTTGTTTTTTATTTTCTTTTGTAAGGGTTACAAGGGTTTATGGCAGACATGAAGGGACTGGGAAATGAGCGGGGTTGGAGTGCATGATGTGAAATTCCCAAGGAATCAATGAAAAAATTATGTTAAAAATAATAAAAACTAAATGAACTTCCAAAAAAAGAAAAAAAGAAAAGAGGAAAAGAAAATGTCTTACAGCCAAATATTATTGAGGCATTTTCTCAATTGAGGTTTCTTCCTTTCAGATAACTAGCTCGTGTCAAGCACTAGTCAGCACAGAGACTCTGAAGCATAGTCTTGGATGGATATTAGGCATGGATCCAGAAACAGAATAAGGCAAAGTGAGACTATATTTTGTCCAAGTTCAGATGGCAGAATTGGATATGTGGGGACATAATTTTGAGAAGAAATTTATGAATCATGGATAGAAATGAGGCCTCTTTTTGTGTAGGACTAGCATTCTGACATGCAGATGGCCTGATGCCCAGCTTTGTTCTACTATATGCTAGAGCAGATTAAATCTTAATATTGTGTTTTGGAAAAAAAATGTTGGCAACTATTGCAAGTAAGTTTTCTCCCTACCTCTTGCAATGACAAAGGAGAATGAAACTAAGGAACATTTGTAGGGTTTCATCACCTTCCCTAAGAGAAAAGGCATGCATGACTTATTCTACTAGGAGAGCTTCCCTTGGACTGAGTTGAGAGGTCAGAAGGAGCCCATTCTTGCAAAATGTTCTGTTACTCTGCTCTGCTCCTGATATTACTGCTGAGGTAAGCATGCTCTTATTCCTGCAGCTGTTTGGGAAAGGCCACTGAGGTTCTGTTCTCCATGCTTCCTCATCTCTTACACTCCTCCTCAGCAACTTCCCACAGGCAAGCTCTTTTTGCTAAGCATGCTTAAGATAAATCATGTTTTTCCAGGCCAAATTTCACGAGAACTTCTCTGTGGAATATAGACTGCAACCATGGGCATTCATATTTGCTTTTGATTGTAATTATTATGTATGGAACTATACTAAATAAATCAACACAAATATAATTAACTATTAATAAACATCTGTTATAAACTTAATATTTGTCTTCCCCCAAATTCACTTGTTGAAGCCTTAAATACCAATGTGGTGATGTTTGGAGACAGAAACTCTGAGAGGTAATAATTAGTTTAGATGAGGATGTGAAAGTGACACTCGCATGGTGAGATTTGACTATCATTCATGAAGAGGAGACCAAAGCTTTCTCTCTCTCCTGCATGCGAGGCCACAAAAAGATGTTGGTTATCTACAAGCCAGGAAGAGAGCTTTCATTAGAGCTAAGTACCTCCGCCCCTTGGTCTGGGACTTCGAGCCTCCAAAGAAATAAATATTTGCTGTTTAGAGACCATGCTCTTGGTATTTTGTTATTGTAGACAGATCAACTAACACAAGAGTCAAAAGTTTATCCCTTTTAAACAATGGACTGTTGTGACTGGGAAGCATGAAGATGCTGATGCTGATGGCCATTATTATCCTCTAGCTGAGAGAAAGAGAAGAACATGGATTGGTGTGGACACTTTCACGCATTGTATCTTGACATGGCACATCCTACTTTCACCCATAATCTATGGGCATAAATCCTGAATTCAAGGAGGCTGAGAAATTCAGAGTTACTCTCCAGAAAGGATAGAGTTTTCTGGGAAGCTTTAAAATCCAAAAGGTGCCTTAGCCTCTATTTTACTGATGAAGACAGTAGATTATTTCAGAAAACATTGGCTGCTGTGCATGGATCCAGAAAAGATTCAAGGTCACTTAATGAACTTCCTATTTTTATTCCAGCCATAAAGGTTAATTATTCCTCAAGTGAAGGAATGAAAGCATATGGAAAGAGTTCTCAACTCCTCATGTGTGTACTCCAGAGTGGAGAAAGTATGAAGGACACTCTAACAGCCTCTACTGGCAGTAGGAGTCCTTGATCTTTACAGTTCCAATACTTCTGACAGAAGTCTCTATAACTTCTGATTGAACAGTATTGATAACTTCTGATTGAACTGCTTTTCAAAGCAAATGTCTTCATGTAGAAACATTTTGGAGAAATTAGTCATCAATGAGTTCTTAGTAACTAGATTCATATGTGGCATTTAGCAGAGGTTTGTCAAATATTTGCTGAATTAGTGACTATATGAATGTGAGCATATTTATTCTCATGGCAGAGCTGTATAGTAGAAGAGATCCAGGGAGTTTAAATCACTTTTCTGAGTTCACTGGGTAGAACATCAAAGAATAGAACCTGCAGACATTGATTCTTTACCCCAGTGTCATTTAATGTGAAGACATTTCTTCTTGTGGAATTTTAAATTCACAATAGTTATTGAATGCAAATAGACAAAACCAAGTAGAGAATAATGAAATAGTCATTGCACAGTACTGTTATGCTGCATCGAATTCAGAAATATAAAATTGATGTGGCCTAGAAGTTCCAGCAATAGCTGACATAGGTATTCTAGCCCTGAATACTATTTACACAGTGAGGAAGAGAGATGACTGAATTCCAGGCGTTAGCACTGGTGTCAAGAACTATAAAGACATTGGTGACAGTGGAGAACATAAAGATGCTGACCACAGTGGGGAATAAGGTTGGGGAAAAGTAGGGTCAGATTACTGTTATTAGTATTTTTTTTCTTTTTTTTAAAATTTATTTTGCAATACAATTCAGTTCTACATATCAGCCACGGATTCCCTTGTTCTCCCCCCTCCCGTCCCCCTCACCTTCCCCCCAACCCCCCCCCTTCCCATTCCCATCTCCTCCAGGGCAAAGCCTTCCCCACAGACTGAGGTCAACCTGGTAGACTCAGTCCAGGTAGGTCTAGTCCCCTCCTCCCAGGCCGAGCCAAACAATCCTGCATAGGCCCCAGGTTTCAAACAGCCAACTCATGCAATGAGCACAGGACCCGGTCCCACTGCCTGGATGCCTCCCAAACAGATCAAGCCAATCAACTGTCTCACCCATTCGGAGGGCCTGATCCAGTGGAGACCCCTCAGCCATTGGTTCATAGTTCATGTGTTTCCATTCATTTGGCTATTTGTCCCTGTGCTTTATCCAACCTTGGTCTCAACAATTCTCGCTCATATAAACCCTCCTCATTCTCGCCAATTGGACTCCCAGAGATCCACCTGGGGCCTCATCATGGATCTCTGCATCCAGATCCCTCAGTAGTTGGATGAGGTTTCTAGCACAACAATTAGGGTGTTTGGCCATCCCATCACCAGAGTAGGTCAGTTCGGGCTGTCTCTCGACCATTGCCAGCAGTCTGTTGTGTGGGTATCTTTGTGGATTTCTGTGGGCCTCTCTAGCACTTTGCTTCTTCCTATTCTCATGTGGTCTTCATTTACCATGGTCTCCTATTCCTGTTATTAGTATTTTTATCTTTCTATTGTTTTGAGAATTTTATACACGCATATAATGTACTTTGATCAAGTCCACTCCATTCCTTCCTCTGGCCCAGTTCCTCCCATATCCCTCTACCATTTGTCCTCTCAATTTCATGTGCTCTTTGTTAAAAAACCCACTTTATCCACCCAGTGCTGCCCATATATGCATGGGTATATGTCCATCCACTGTAGTGTGAGAGGTCTCTTCTGGGCCCCATCCCTGAAGAAGACTGACTTACTTTTCCAGCAGCCATCAATTGGCAATAGATCCTTAGCTAGGGTAAGACTTCATGAACCCTTCCCCCTGGTGAAAGGGATTCTTGAAGGACAGGTAATGGGTGGTAGGGCAGTTTTATAAGTTCCCTAACTTGAGAACAACAGAAAATGATGCTTTACAAAGAATACTTTGAAAACAGTATTTGAGAAGGCTTAGATCAGGAAAGAGTAGATGCCTTTATTAAATATATTGTTGTTTGTAATTAGCATAGTTTGAACACTAGTGCTCTTATTCACAGCAATGCTCTGTACAAAACTGACTGGCTAACAGTGGTGAAATATTTGATACTCCTAAATCATTCTATGCTAAGTCACCTCTCTTGACCTCAGTTTACTTAGCTTTAAAAAGGAATTAAACTATTTCATAAACTGCTTCTTTTCTCATAAGATATGATTAAATTTTAATATATAAACATCATGGCATATATAACATCATGGCAAACTTTGTGAAATTGGTGTTAAGAACCACTGAATTTTCTTGATTTAGAATTGATTTGATGAAAGCCATAGTTTAAGAGAAATTATAGAGTGATAAAGCAGAGATATTTACATTACTGGGAACAACATATTATTAAAATAAAAAGATTGACTTTAAATATGACATATGCCATAAAAATTAAACCATCAGAGAGCTGAGTTTGGAATAATGATTTGGAGAAAAAGTAGCTGCAGCATAACATATCATTTATGTTAGTTTAGATGGGCTAAATCGCTGCCTGAAAATGTGGTAGCTGAAATGTTATGAAGATTTGTTTCCTTTCTAGCATCAACAGGGATATTCCAGGTCAGCAGAAGTTGTGAGCAGTTAGAGTAAGGGAAACAATTCTGTTTTATATAGTATTTTAGGGATTTGGGGGTGACAGTTGTTTATTATATTCAAGACATGGTTCCTGAGGTTGCCTTATCAGTCACTACTAGCTTCTAGCTGAAAGAGAAGAACATGGATTGGTGTGGGTACTTCTATGGATCAGATATTAACATGGCACACACTTCTTCCTCCTATAATCTATTGTCCTAAACCCTGAATTAAAGGAGGCTGAGAAACTCAGAGTTACTGTCCAGAAAGCATAGAGTTTTTTGGGATGCCGTAAAATCCAAAAGGTGTGCTAGCCTCTATTTTACTGATGAAGACTGAAAACATTGACTGCTGTGCGTGGATCTAGAAAAGATTCAAGATCATTTAATTGTTTTCCTATTTATATTCCAGCCATAAAAGTTAATTATTCCTCAAGTGATGGACCTAGAGAGAATCCAAAGAGCTCCCAAACTCCTCAAGTGTAACACCTATTTGAATCTAGTGGATATCATAGTTCTGTAATGAGTTAGTGAGTTGCAAAGCTATGTGATGGAGAAAAGACTACCTTTACTTTTGATCTCTAAACATTATTTGAAAACTGTGCATTGAATTTTCTTTTTTCAAAATTTGAAAATAATTTTGAGATCATAATATAATTACAATATTTCTCACCTTCCTCCCTCCAAGCCCTCCTACATATCCCCCGACTCCCTTCAAATTCATGCCCTCTTTTTTCCACTAATTGTTATTGTTGTATATATACGTGTAGTATATTCCTAGATATGTATTCCTAAATATAGTCTGTTCAGTCCTTATAATGCTACTTGTTTGTATGTTTTCAGGGCTGATAATTTGACACTAGACAACCAATTGGTGTGCTCTTCACTGGGGAAGATCACCTCTCTTGCTCCAAGCTTTCCTCAGTTGCCTATAGTTCTTTGCATGGTTTTGAGGCCTGGTAGGCTTTCCTCTGTCCACTTCAGCATGTCCATTGGTGTCATTCTTTTTCAGCTCATGTTTGGGAAGACATCTTGGTGAAACTTCATGGGAGTGGCTGCTGACATTACTAACAGATACAATCTCATAACAATCTTCTTCAACCTCTGGCTCTTACAATCTTTCCACCCCATCTTCTGCAATGTTCCCTGAGCCTTAGGCATGGAAATGTTTTCTAGACTGAATTTTCTTTGACAAGATGCAGTGCATATCAATTAGTCCTACATGCCCCTAAGGCTGTGGATTTCTCTAGAGGGAGGAGTGAAATTTCTTGTTAGTATATAACATTTTGCATCATGTTGCATGGAGTTCTTAACACAAGGAGTTCTATGTTTGTTTCCTCTCCCTTGACAAGCTAATTTTTGACACGTAAGTCATGACTTCCTTCTTATAAAAACACAGAAGTTTGTTGAACACATCCACACATTGAATGGATAAATTGACTTGTAGTCTGATTTAAGAACTTCATGTTAGATGTTACAAGAATACTATAAAGCAGCAGAGGATTTCATTTCCTCTTCCCTTCAGGAAATGGATAGTCTAATGAATATAAAAGGATTTTCACCTTGCCCATCTTGCAAGAAGGCTGGGGCAAAATAAAACAAAAATGAATGTGAAAGAAATCAGAATTTTCAAAGTTAGATGCAGGTTTGTAGGATCTTTGTAATGATGATCCATCAATACTGTGACTTTTGCCTGAATACTGAACATGCATTTGCTATCATGAAATATTTGCAAAATTGTTCAAGATGCAAGTATTCTGTTTTGAGTATGTCACTTGAAGATCCAAATATTATAATTGTACTCTCCAATATTATGTTACTCATATTTAGAGGCATAACTTTTACAAGCAGTTTGGCCACAAACATGGAATCTTTCTGAATGTGTGTGTGTGTGTGTGTGTGTGTGTGTGTGTGTATGAATATATGTACACACACATACACATATATTTCATTTAAGCTGGATGGTAGAGCATGTCTGTAATTCCAGTACTTGAGAGGTTAAGGCAAGAAAATCATGAGTTCAAGGCCAGGCTAAGCTACTAGACTACAAAGTTAAGCCCTTTCCCCAGAGAACTGTATATAAAACAGTCTGTTTTTTAAATATGGATCTTCCTAGCCTCCAAACTGTGAAAAACAAATTTCAAATTTTAAAGTCGATGTTAGCTTGCTATAGCAGCACAAAGCAACTGTTACAGAACTTAAGTATTGGGAACAGGTAAGCCACTTTGGATCTCCTGAATGGTAGAGACCTGAAGGGTTTTGATGTGCGTGCTGGGTGAAGCCCATTATTTCTGTGAGGAGAGTATTTAGTGTGATTTCAAAAGAATGGAGAAAGGCTGCAGAGAAAGCTTCACTCTTATGGAACATCTATGCCACAGAATAGAATGATGGCATGGATATGGATGATAGAGGATGTTTTGAAATCTCAGTAGAAACAAGGAACATGTTTTTGGGCACAGAGGAGAGGCTGCTACTGGTATAGGGTGGTGAAGAGCTAGACTGAACTGCATTTATGTCCTAGCATTTTTTTTTTTTTTTGAGACAGGGTTTCTCTGTGTATCCCCGACTGTCCTCAACTTGTTCTGTAGATCAGGCTGGCCTCAAACTCACAGAGATCCTCTTTCCTCCCAAATGCTGGGATTAAAGATGTGTGCCACCAACACCTGGCTTGTCCTTTTATTTTTTTTAGAAGTGGAATTTGAGAGTGATGCAGTTGGATATTAGCAGAGGCTGTTTAGCTAAGTTTTGAAGCAGTGACTTTGTTCCTTTTGAGTGATTACAGTAAAACACGAGGAGAGACACAATTCAAAGATAGAATTGCTAATTAACAGGGAGCAAAAGCCAAAGATTTGGATAACTTCTCACTCTATCTATATTGAAGAGTGGAGGAAACTGTGTGGGAGAAAGAGCATTGTGGCCAAGTGACAGGTGTGATATGGAGATGTGCGTGGATCATCTACCTTGGCAGAAGCTAGGAGAAGCTTAAGATTCTCTAAGGTAGAATTGGGACCCTGAAAGTAATTCTGAAACTACCAAGGTTGCCCTCATGATGTTAGGCTGTAGAGTCTGGATGATTTTTTTCCCATTACTGCTTAATAAGATGTTTTTAATGGAGCAATGAGAAACCTTGAAGGATGTTGCTATAAGATGAAAATTTCAGCTTTGAAATCTTAATTTACCTGGAAATCTGAAATTTTTGTGGCAACAACCACAAATTAGAGTGCAAACTGTAATCTTGTTTCAGAGAAGCTTCACGTTTTCAAATCCTCACTGTCATACTTAATATGGCTCTTACCATTTTCTACTCCATTTTAATTTTTTTATCAATTAAATTTATTCACCATTTGTTGAAGATGCTTTCTTTTTTTTAATTGTATAATTTTGATTTCTTTGTCAAAAATTGGGTGTTCATAGGTGTGTGGATTTATTTCATGATCATTGATTAGATTCCATTGATCTACCTGTCTGTTTTTATGTCAATACCAAGCTGTTTTTATTACTATAGATCTGTAGTAGAGCTTGAAATCAGGGATGATGACATCTCTGAAAGTTTCTTTACTATACAGGATTATTTTAGCTATTCTGAGATTTTTGTTTTTCCATATGAAGTTGAGTATTGTGCTTTCAAAGTCTGTAAAGAATTGTGTTGGAATTTTGATGGAAATTGCATTGAATCTGTAGATAGCTTTGGGTAAAATGGTTATTTTTACTATGTTAATCCTATGAATCCATGATCATGGGAAATCTTTCCATCTTCTGATATCTTCTCCAATTTCTTGCTTCAAAGACTTAAAGTTCTTGTCAAACAAGTCTTTCACTTGTTTGTTTAGAGTTACCCCAAAATATTTTATATTATTTGTAGCTATTGTGAAGGGTGTTGTTTCCCTGATTTCTTTCTCAGCCTGTTTATCATTTATATGTAGGAGGGCTACTGAGTTTTTTGAGTTAATGTTTGTATCCAGCCATATTGTTGAAGGTGTTTTTCAGTTGTTGGAACTTTCTGGTAGAGTTTTTGGGGTCACCTATGTATACTATCGTATCATCTAAAATAGTGAAAGTTTGGCTTCTTCCTTTCCAATTTTTATTCCCTTGATCTCCTTTCATTGTCTTATTGTTCTAGCTAGAACTTCAAGTACTATATTGAATAGATATGGAGAGAGTGGGAAGCTTTGTCTTTTTCCTGATTTTAGTGGAAATGCTTTGAGTTTCTCTCCATTTAATTTGATGTTGGCTATTGGCTTGCTGTATATTGCTTTTATTATGTTTAGTTATGTTCCTTGTATCCATGATCTCTCCAAGATCTTTATCCTGAAAATATGTTGGATTTTGTTAAAGGCTTTGTCAGCATGAAATGAGAAGATCATGTGTTTTTTTTCTTTGTTTGTTTGTATGGTGGATTACATGAACAGATTTTCTTATGCTGAACCACTCCTGCATCTCTGAAATAAAACCAACTTGATCATGGTGGATGATCTTTCTGATGTATTCTTGGATTCAATTTGCAAGTATTTTATTGGCTATTTTTGCATCAATGTTCATGAGGGAGATTGGTCTGTAATTCTCCTTCTTTGTTGAGTCTTTGTGTGGTTTGGGTATCAGGGCAAATGTGGCCTCATAAAAAGAATTTTGCAGTGTTCCCTTTGTTTCTGTTTTGTGGAATAATTTGAGGAGTACTGGTACTAGCTCTTCTTTGAAAGTCTGACTGAATTGTGTGCTGGAACCATCTGGCCCTGGGCTTTTTTTTTTTTTTTTTTTTTTTTTTTTGGTTGGGGGACCTTTACTGATTGCTTCTATTTCCTTAGGGGTTATAGGTCTATTTAAATTGTTTATATAATCTTTATTTAATTTTGATATGTGGTACCTATCAAGAAATTTGTCCATTTCTTTTAGATTTTCCAATTTTGTGTAGTACTGGTTTTTGAATTATGACCTAATGATTCTCTGTATTTCCTCAGTTTCTGTTGCTACACCCCCCCTTTTTGTTTCTGATTTTGTTGATTTGGATATTCTTTCTCTGCCTTTTGGTTAGTTTGGATATGGGTTTTTCTATCTTCCTGATTATCTCAAAGAACCAACTCTTTGTTTCATTGATTCTTCATATTGTTCTCTTTGTTTCTATTTTATTAATCTCAGACCTCAGTTTGATTATTTCTTGTTGTCTGTTTTTCTTGGGTATGTCTGATTCATTTTGTTCTAGAGCTTTCAGGTATGCTGTTAAGTTGCTAGTGTGAGATTTCTCCAAATTCTCTATGTGGGCATTAAGTACCATGAACTTTCCTTTTGTCACTGCTTTCATTGTGTCCTGTAACTTTGTGTATGTTGTGCTTTCATTTTCATTGAATTCTTGGAAGTCTTTTATTTCTGTCTTCATTTCTTCCTTGACCCAGTGGTGATTCAGTTGAGAGTTGTTCAGTTTCTGTGAGTTTGTAGGCTTTCTCTAAATTTGTGTTGTTGAAATCCAACTTTAACCTATGGTGATCTGGTAAGATACAGGGGGTTATTCCAATTTTTGTATCTATTGAGATTTGCTTTGTGAGTAAGTATGTGATCAATTTAGAGAAGATACTAAGAGATGTTGGGAAAAAGATATATTCTTTTGTCTTTGGGTGCCATGATTTATAGACGTCTGTTAGGTTCATTTGAGTCATAACATCAGTTAGTTCCCTTATTTCTCTATTCAGTTTCTGTCTGGAAGGCCTGTCCATTAATGAGAATGGGGTGTTGAAGTCTCCCACTATTAATGTGTGGGGTTTGATGTATCATTTAAGCTTTAGTAATGTTTCTTTTACAAATGTGGGTGACCTAGTATTTGGGGCATAAATAGTCAGAATTGAGACTTCATCTTAATGGACTTTTCCTTTGATTAATATCAAATGTCTTTCTCCATCTATCCTGATTAATTTTAGTTACAGTCCTTTCTGTTAGGTATTAGGATAGCTATACCAGCTGACTTCTTAGGCCCATTTGATTGGAAAATCTTTTTGTAACCCTTTACTCTGAGGTAGTATCTGTCTTTGATGTTGAAGCATGTTTTTTGCATGCAGTAGAAGGATGGATCCTGCTTTCTTATCCGTTCTATTAGCCCATGCCTTTTTATTGGTGAATTGAGTCTGTTGATATTAAGAGATATTAATGACTAGTGACTGTTAGTTCCTGTTATTTTGTTGTTGTTGTTGTTCTTGGTGGCGGTGGTAGTGTGTATGTGTGTGTGTGTGTGTGTGTGTATGTTTCCCTTCTTTGGGTTTTACTGGTATGAGATTATCTATTGCCTATGTTTTCATGGGTATAGTCAATTTCTTTGGGTTGGAGTTTTCCTTCTAGTACCTTCTGTAAGGCTAGATTTGTGGCTAGGTATTGTTTAATTTTTTTTTTTTTTTTTTTTTTTTGGTTTTTGTCATGAAATATCTGGTTTTGTCCATCTATGTTAATTGACAGTTATACTGTGTATACTAGTCTGGGCTGACATGTCTGGTCTCTAAGTGTCTGAAAAATGTCTGTCTAGGCTTTTAGAGTCTTCTGGCTTTTAGAGTCTCCATTGAGAAGTCAGGTGTGATCCTGATAGGTCTGCCTTTATATGTTACTTGACCTTTATCCTTTGGACCTCTAATATCTTTCTTTATTCTATATGTTTAGTGTTTTGATTATTTTGTGGTGAGGGGAATTTTTTTGTTACAGTCCATTTGGTGTTCTGTAAACTTCTTGTACCTTTATAGGCATGTTCTTCTTTAGGTTGGGCAAGTTTTCTTCTATTATTTTGTTGGACATATTCTGAACCTTTGAGCTAGGATTCTTATCTTTCTTCTAGTACTATTATTCTTAGCTTTGGCCTTTTCATGATATCCCAGATTTCCTGGATATTTTGTGTTAGAAATCTTATGGATCTAACATTTTCTTTTACTGATGAATCTATTTCTTCTATCTATTTCTTCAATGAATGAGATCTTCCTTTTCATCTCTTGTATTCTGTTGGTGATGCTTGCATCTATAGGTCCTATTCACTTACCCATTTTACATTTCTAGAATTCCCTCCGTTTGTGTTTTCTTTATTGATTCTATTTCAATTTTCAGATCTTTGACAGTTTCCTTCACCTGTTTGATTGTTTTTCTTGGCTTTGTTGGCATTCCTTAAAAGATTTTTTTATTTCATCAAATTTTTTGTTTGTCTTTTCCTCAATTCTTTAAGTGAATTTTTCATTTCCTCTCTAAGGGCTCCTATCATCTACATAGAATTATTTTTAAGGTTGTTTTCTTGTATTTCACCTGCATTGGAATGTTCAGGTCTTGCTGTTGTAGGATCCGTGGGGTTCTGGCGGTAGCATATTGTCTTTTCTGTTATTGAATGTGTTCTTACACTGGCATTTAGGCATCTGGATTTTGGATGTTTATAGGTCTGGGTGTTGATTCTTGTTTTTGTCTTTGTTGGATGGGTGTTTTGTTCCTTTATGTTTCCTCTATTTTCTTCCGGCCTAAAAGGCCAAGAGTTCTGGTGACTGGCAGGTCTTCAGGTCCAGTAGGTTGTCTCAGCTGAGGTTTTTTTGGTTTGGGCGCCTAGATCAAGCTTAGCCTCCTGTTATTCCAGCTGGTGTGGCTCTAGTTGTGCCTATGAAATCTGCTGGAGTTGCAGAAAGGGCTGGCCATAGGGAGGAGGGTAAGGTGGGTTGAGTTGGGCAGTGGAGTGGGTCTTGGGGAATATAATCCAGTGGGTTGTTGTGGTGGTGGTCCAGCTGGCCGACAGATCTCTTACCTGCTTGCTGGCTAATGGGGACTTCAACAGAGCAGTGGGATTTCCCTAGATGGTTCAAAGAGAGGAGCCTTTGGTCCTTGTGGGACCATTCCTCATCTCTCATTGCAGATTTGCCTCTTGTGCTCTGGATCTGAACTCTCCAGCCATTCCAGGTGTGCTTGTAATAGACATTGGTGCAGTATGAAAATTTCATGTTATGCTGAGCAAAAGACCATTGTCTTTAGAGGCCAAAGACTTGGGACTTGAGACAAATAAACCTCTGGCAAATATTAGCTATGTGCTTCAGAAAATAAGTTGTGCTGGGAAATTTATTTTCCAATACACAGAATGTCTTCTTATGACATATGGTTATTATCAAGGTTATATAATCAATGTGTAAAAAAAAACCTCCCAGTTTTTAAAAATAGTTTTGATTATAGTCACTACCTCTTTGGGGTCACTTAAGTCACTCTGTAGTAGCAGGAGCCATGCAAATTGAGCTTTGGATTGTTATGGTTTGTGTTTAGTCAGGGTACTCTAGAAGAAGAGAATTGATAGAATGAATAGATATTAAAAACATTTATTAGGTCGACTTACATCATATAGTCTGTGCAGTTCAACAATAGCTGTCTTATGGGCTGAGAACCTGGTATGTGCCCCATTCACAATGCTGGATCATCAGCCCTCTCAGTCTGGCACTGAGGGCCTAGAGCATTCCCAGAGAAATGCTGGTCATCAGTCTATGTTAGGATTCCAAAGTTAGGTCTTAATATCAGGGAAGGAATGTAGCAGCAGGCAGCAAAATATTGATGAACACACAGTGAGAGTGAAGGCAAGCTGACAAATGCAAGAAACTTTCTTTTTCTACCTCCCTTGTAACCGGAGTGCCACCAGAGGGTGTCATGCACACTTAAGGTAGGTCTTTCCATTCCATATAATTGATTCCAGATCTTATCAAGCTAAAAACTAACATCAGCCAGGACTAATTGCTTAGCACTTAAATGAGGTCAGAGGTAAGTCCGAGATACATGAGATTTGGGCTTCCAGAAATGGATCATTATGTTATAGAATATCAATCCTGGAGACATTGAAAGTTTACTTTAGTTTAAGCCATCTTAACATATAGAACCACATGAGATGGCAGTTTTGAGAGGTTATTTTCTGTCTTCAGATATAATAGTCCTAGCAATGAGGCCTAACATAGAAAGGTACCTTATGACTGAGCACGTGGCGCCATGCCGGAATTCTGGCTGTCTTGATCTTATGCAGGTCTTGTGTCGATAGCCATGGCTATGGTGAATTTGTGATTGTGACAGCAGTGCCATTCCAGCAACAGGTTCACTATCAGAAGTTTGTTTGTAAGCATGCCGAGTGGAAATGCATGGGAGAGACACATCCATGGAGAGCTGGGTGGGTTGAGTCTTCAGACAGGAACAGCAAAAAGCCCAATGGGGAAGTAGAGGCAGGATACTTCAAGCAGAAGGAAGGCACTGGAAATATAAATGAGTTAGTGTGTGTCAGACTATAAGCTTTTCAGTTTTTGATGAATATTAAATGCCAGACAAGAATAGAATGTATTGGATCTGTGTATTAGGCAGGAACCAGATAGGTCATGGGAAAACTCTAGGCACCAGAAAGGAACTTAGATTTCCCTATTGACATAATTTAGTAGGTACTTGATATGGTCTATTTGCTTCTGGAAAGCTTTCCCTCCCACTGAGATGAAATCTACCACTATATAATTTCTGTCCATCTTTTCAGTCCTAGTCAAATATCAAAAACATTGCTATTTAAAGACAAATTTTATTTCTCCCCTGAGACAAGCTTTCTAGCTTTGTATGACATGACTATCAGACTCCTTACCACCCTTGCATTTTCTAACACCACCAGGGACAGAGACAAGAAACTGGTAGAGGGATGGAGTGTCAGTGTTTGGAAAAGGGAATAACTTAGTCTTGGATACCAAGAACCAGCACTCATTGCATCTACTGTGATAGTCATCTTTGTGCCAGTTGGAACAAATCTGACACAGGTTCCATATGAATTAAAGAGAAGGTTACATTTGCTTCTGGTTCTGGAGGTCAAAGTATAAGACCTGGTGGCCTCATTGTTTTGGATCTCTGGTGATGGTGACACATTAAGGTGGGACCAAATATTGGAATGCAGGCTTACAGCTCAAGCCAAGAGGTAGAGGAGCAGGATGTGATGAGTAAGGAGGATCTTCTATGTATCTCTTGTCCTGGTTGGGTTTTTTGTCAACCTGATGCAATCTAGTATTATCTGGAATGAGGAGCTTCAGTAGAGAAAATGTCTATATCAGATTGTGTGTTGACAAGTCTGTGGGGACATTTTCTTGATTAATGATTGAGGCAAGAGGGCTCAGCTTACTGGGTTCAGTTCTGCACTATGGGCAGACTGCCCAGAGTGGGATAAAAAAGCAGGCTGAGAAAATGACGCTGAGCAAGCCATGGAGAGCAAGTCAGTAGCAGCATTCCTCCATGGCCACTGCTACAGTTTCTGCCTCCCCTGCCTTAAGTTCATGGTTTAGCATCCCTCAATGGATTGTGACTTAGGACATGTAAGCCCCAAATGCCCATTGCTTCAGCAGTTGCTTTTGGTAATGGTCTTTGTTACAGAAATTGAAAGCAGACCAGGACACCTCTGAAAAGGTCCTTCCACTTAGGAATCAATCCTTTAACACACAGGCTGTTAGGGGACAGTCATCGTCAAAACTTCAGCATCCACCAAGCTTCTGTGGAGTTACTATTTTCTGCATTAATTCAGTTCCTTGCTCATTCATATTCAACTCTGATTTTTTTCAGCACTTCACTGATTTCAAGAAATGTTGAAAATCTCCCAAAATTACTATCTCATCTTTGGAATTTCCTTCCTGTGTTAACTGTCTTTCTCATATTTCTGCATTTATATGTACTGTACTTGAATGTCTATGTCAATTTCGTGTCTAGTGTAGTTCTTGGCAGCTGCTGAGTGGCCACAAAATATTTGTTGAATGAATGAGTGAACCCATAGTCTGGAAACACTCAGCATCTCTCATGGCTTCTCTCTTGTTTTCAAACATTTTAAAGGATAATTTATTAAAGACTGATGGAATCAATAGAACAGGGCAGCACTTTTCTGCTTCGTTCCCCTCCTCTGTCCCTGTCCTCAAGTCCTTCTCCCTCTGTTGTTCACAGGGAGCTGCAAATTCTTTTCTCTCCATAACGGATGATGGTTCTGGACCACCTAATTCTTAGAATCACAACTGATATTCATCAGTATGAGAACCACAATGGATTAATTACCATCCTTGTTTCCGTGACAAAATGTCTGATGATTGGAAACTGAGGAAGTAAGGGTTGATTTTTGCTCACATAGTCCATCATGGTAGTAAGAGCTTAGGGTGGTTGGACATGTTGCATCTACAGTCAGGAAGGAGAGGGAGAGATGAAATTCAGCACTCAGTTTGCTTTCCCCATTTTATTGTGTCCAGAACCCCTGCACATGGAATGCTGTCCCCTATATTCAGAGTAGATCTTTCCACCTCAATTAATTGAATCTAGAAACTACCTTAAAGGCATGTTCAGAGGTTTCTCCCCTAACAACTGCTTCCAAATCTTGTTAACAGTCAACATTAACCATCATAAATGGTATATGTGTCTAAAAATTCCTAGTATTGTTTATTGTAGAAGACCCTTGTAGAATCACTGAACATCTGCTCTTGGGAGATGCTGTGGTCTGGATCCAGCACACTACAGAGAGTACTCATGGAAGAAAAGGCCCACCATGGTGAAGATCACAAAGAAATAACCTTTTCTCCATTGCTGCATTCCAAAACTATTTAGCATGAAATAGACTTTCAAAATGTACTTTATAGACTTGGAAACTAGTACTTCTATAATAAATTAAGAGAAGTATTGCTCCTACTCAGAGGATATTTGGGTATTTCTGAGGCTGTTTCTGGTTCCTCTAGTAATTGTTAATTGGAATGCCATAGCTATGTAGCAGGAATAGGTCAAGCATTTAGAGTTCTGAAGACATTCTCCGCCCCCCCCCCCCCCCCCCCCCCCCCGCCCCGGAGCTCAGGACTGAACCCAGGGCCTTGCACTTGCTAGGCAAGTGCTCTACCACTGAGCTAAATCCCCAACCCCCTGAAGACATCCTTGAACAGAGTTATCCTATCCAAAAAAGATATCTGGCACAAACCTTGGAAAATTCTGTTCTTCATTGTATCTCCCACAGGTTGGATTTCTGGCAGATCCTAGTCCCTCATGTTGGACTGAACTTCCGTGAGGGCCATGATCACACTCCACTGCTTACAGGAAAATGGGAATCTCATGCTTAGTGGCAGATACTTACTTCATTCCTAAATGCTTGAAATGAAATG
Source organism: Peromyscus californicus insignis (assembly GCF_007827085.1). Lineage (NCBI taxonomy): Eukaryota > Metazoa > Chordata > Mammalia > Rodentia > Cricetidae > Peromyscus > Peromyscus californicus. Next base: position 37,554,372 of record NW_026294424.1, read on the forward strand.
CAATGAATGAAACTTTTTTCTCTATTAACCTTTAGCAGCATTTACAATGGCCGTGTTAAATCAAACCTCATTATAATGTAATGAGGCCTGACTGAAATACTACAGGTATGATGCTGAGTAATTTCATAAATTATTAAATGGTAATTGAAAGTAATATGACAGAATATGTTTTATTCTTGAGGGGGAAATACGTAAGTTTTTGGAGATAAATAAAGTAGGCTAAAATAGAGTCCATAAGAAGCAGTCAGAGGCAGGGCAGAGAGGAGAAAAAATCCTGAATGTATGCACTAATGTTTGGTGTTGGGTTAAAACAGTGTTTTGATATTGAGAATTTTTTGGTATGTTGAGTGGCATGGCCCGTTCTTGATATGCAGGTATCCATTCCACTCATTTCCTCTATCTGGTGACAGGTCACTAAAGCTCAAAGATCAAATTCAAATTATTATTATTTTTTATTTAGAAATTTTTTCATACAATGAATTTTGATCATATTCTTTATTCTTCCCAACTCCTCCCAGATCCTATATCCCTATCTACTCAACTTCACGAATTCTTTTTCTAAAAAACAAAAAGACAAAAAGAAAAGCTGAATAAAAAAGAAAAGAAAACAGTAAGACAAATAATACCAAAGCCAAGCAAAGAGTACACACATACACACACGCACACACACACACCACACACACACACCACACACACACACACACCAAAAAAAAAAGCAAGTCCATTTTGTGTTTGTCAACTACTCTTGGGCATGGGGGACTGCTCTGGAGTGTGATTAATATACCCAGTGTCCACTCTATTGTAGAAAACCTCTACCAACAGGTATAAGTTGCAAATAGCCTCTTTGTTAGAGGTGGGATTTTGTGTGTCCACTTCCCTTTGTTAGTGCTGGGATTTTGTTCTGGTTTGAACTTGTGCAGATCTTGTGCGTGTGGTCACAGTCTCTGTGATTCTGTATGTGTATCAGTCCTATTGTGTCTGGAAGACCCTATTTCCTTGGAGTTCCTTCATCCCCTCTGGCTCTTTCAATCTTTCTGCTTTCTCTTCTGTGTAGATTGCTGAGCCTCAAGGAGAAGATTTTGATAAAGACATCCCATTTAGGGTCAAATGCTCCGCAGGCTTTTATTCTCTGCACATTGTCCAGTTGTAGGTCTCTGTGTTAATTAACATCTACTCGGGAGGATATATTGTTATAGAGAGATAAAGGAGAAACTAGAATAGGAGGACTACATAGGGAGGGGGAGTGAGAGTTCAGGGTAAAGGAGAAATTATGTCGAAGGACAACTAACACTAATAGCCCTTTGAAAATCATATGGAAACTGACTACCATACCATCCTGAAATATAGACACACACAGAAAGATATATTTGTGTGTGTATGTATATATATATGTGTATGTATATATGTATATGTGTATGTATGTATATGTATGTGCGTATATATATGTGTGTGTGTGTGTGTGTGTGTGTGTGTGTGGTGTGTGTGTGTGTGTAGACCATAAAAGGGAGGAGAATAATTCCCCAACTAGATATCTTATGCCACCAAGTAAAAGCTCCCTGTGCCAAGAATGGGTTAGGTCGTATTAAGTTGTTGCCAAAGAGGTCTCACAGAACCAGCTCCCCAAACATCACAGGTTGTTGCTAAGGCTATTGGTTATCTGATGATTAAGGTCCTTTTGCTCAAGACACCATCTAAGTCATCAAACTCAGAGAAATTGAGCTGGTGCCCAACTAGAGGTGTCATCTCAACTGATTAATGTCATCATTTATATATCCAATCAACTCTCTCTCTCTCTCTCTCTCTCTTCTCTCTCTCTCTCTCTCTCTCTCTCTCTCGTCTCTCTCTCTCTCTCTCTCTCTCTCTCCTCTCTCTCATCTCTCTCTCTCTCTCTCTCTCTCTGGTTCTATGCTTTGAGCCAAGGTCTCACTCTGTAGCCCAGAATGGCCTTGAATTCACAGTGAGCTTCTTTTCTTATTCTAAGTGTTGGAATTACTGGTATGAGCCACTACACTTGCCTCTTAGACTCTTTTAAAAATGCTTTTATTCTTTCATAGCTTCAGACTCATATGTAATGAATTTTTGCTTCCCTTTATCTATTACCCTTGCTTGTCTCTCTTACTGACATATCTCTTCTTCCTGAGTCCCTTCGTGTGTGTGTGTGTGTGTGTGTGTGTGTGTGTGTGTGTGTGTGTGTGTGTGCACGTGTGTCCATCCACTCAGTTTAAATAGGTTTGCTTGTATGAGCTAACTTATCATTGGTTACACAGATAAAAGAAAAATGAAAAGCCCTCTCCCAGCCTACTGTTAACTGCCAATAATCCCTTGGGGAAAGGGTGGGTCCTCATGAACTCTTCTATCTGTAATAAAATATTGACAGGCTGAATCTCATTAAGGTCTGATGAAGGTTGTTACCAAAGCTGCAAGTGAGTTCACGAGTGTAACAATACGTTTCATCTTGAAGATATATTTTACTGTTTACCTGTTCTCTAGCTTTTTTTGTTCATTTTGCCTTCTCCTCTGTGATGTTTCCTAGGCCTTGGCGGTGTATGTGTGTTGATAATGGATATCTTCCTAGACTCTTAGGCATTTGTTTGGGTTATTATGAATAGCACCTTTACATATATGTTTTTTGACAAACATATGTTGATACATGTTATATGTACATATAGTTGTTTCTATACATTTCTGGAATTTATAATGCATATTAATGCTACTATCCTCAGTTTTTCCAAAGCAATTGCAGGTGATTTGTATTTTTACAGACACTAAATAAAGGTTTCAATTGTTTTACATCTCTGCTTACACTTGGAATAGAACTTATTAAAAATATCTAAAAGTTTAGTTAATTTTGTGAGATCTAGCTGTAATTCATTGTGGCACTAGTTTGCATTTTCCTTAGGAATAAAGATGTGAAACACCATTGCATACATTTGAGATTATCATCTGACAACTACCTAGACAATGGGTCCAATTTGTCTGGATACTTTCAGTATTCTGTTTAGGAAATATTTACCTTCCCCAAGAAGCTGTTGTGTAGATGGATTTGTTCTTTGGGCCTCCAGCTCACAAAAAAAGGACACAGAGACTTATTAATTATGAAAGCTTGCCTGATAGCTTAGGCTTGTTTCTAACTAGCTCTTATAACTTAAATTAACCCATATCTTTTTAATCTACATCCTTTTACATGGCTTAGTTACCTTTATTCTGTACTGTCCATGCTGTCTTCCTCTCCATCTGACTGGCATCACCTTTCTTCTTCCCAGAGTTCTCTCTCTTCCCTGAGTCCTGAAGTCCCATCTATACAACCTGGTCAGTTGGTAAGTTTAGCATGAGGCTCTTAATCTCAGGGTTGAGGGTTTGAGCCCCATGTTGAGTGCCATATGTAGTGAGTCTTTTTCTGTCCTACCTTCTAGCTCCGAAATAATCACATGGAGACTTCTTATTAATTATGAAATCTTGGCTGATAGCTTAGGCTTGTTTTTTATCTAGCTCTTATAACTTCAATTAGCCCATTTCTATTCATCTACATGCTGCCATGTGGCTCATGGCTTGTTACCTCATCTCCTACATGTCATGCTTCCTCCAGGTCTCAGGTTTCCATCCTTCTTCTTCCAAGCATCCTCTGTGCCTGGAAATCCTGCCTAGCTATTGACCATTCAGCTCTTTATTAAACTAACTAAAGCAACATGTCTTTACACAGTGTAATCAAATATCTCACAACACTATTGTCCTGTACTGCCACCTGTGAGCATTTAATTTACACATCCTCAATAGATCTCTGATGCTTCTGAAATTTTCTCCTCTGTAGAATGTGAGGAAACAGTTATGGGTAATTAATTTGATACCCTTTCATGAGAGAACCATGTATTTCATGGACAAGCTTTGGGATCAGTCAGAAGTCTATGCATATGTGAATCTTTTTCTGGAATCTAGTCTATTTCTTTACTGCGTCATCAGTCCGACAGTGAGTGTGGTTGTCTTATCAGAGTTGTTATCTTATAATATCAGTCATCCAGCTTTGTTTTTCTTCAGAATTATACTTATGTCACTTAACCCTTTTCATATCCACATTTATTTTCTTCTTTAAAAATATTTTAAAAATTGGTGTGTATGTTTGTGAGTTTATGTAAGTGTATGCTGCATGTGTGTGAATGCCTGCAGAGTCCAGAAGGCTTGGATCTTCTGAAGCTAGTGTTACAGACAGTTGTGAGCCATCTGATTTGTGTGTTGGGAGCCAAACTTGGGTCCTCTGGAAGAGCAGAAAGTGCTCTTAACCACTGAATTATCTCTCCAGCCCCTACAAATTTATTTTCATAAATACATTTTTATAAATTAAGGTATACATTTATTATTATTTTGTGTTTATGTGTGTATGATATGTATATGTGGGCAGACTTGTAATGCTGGTGGTAGTGATGGGATCTCAGTTGATGGAAAATCACTTCAAGCATTGAGGAATACTGTGCTAAGCTCAAATGAGGATATTTTATGAAGGTAAACTATAGTGATCAGATATTACCGGAGGGTGTGTGAAAGTGTTTCATCTATTGCAGATTGTCAGAATAGGGTAAAAAAAAAATGGAATTGTGTGAGGAGAATGCTGAATGCTTCTAAGAAACTCCAAGAAAACAGGACAAGAATCTTGTGACCTCAGATTCTTCAAAACATAGAATTGTTCTTGGAATGTGTTTTCATGCTCCTCCCAGGTGTAGTAGATAGGAGTAAGTTTACTTCAGATTATTCATTACAACTGGCTATTATTATTTGTCTAGATGCCTCTATGGAAAAACATGTTTTGCTACATGCAGCTGTGGCTTGTTCTTGTGATTGTACACTTAACTCATGTGATTCTTCTTAACTTCAGAGTATAAATTGTCTGTTGCTTTGAATAAAGTTGGCTATTGCATGAGACTATAGTTCACCTCATTTATCAGTTCCAGTCTCCTATGTCCCAACACCTCTAGATGGGTGAACAGTCGACGATCAGATACTGAGGGTGAACAAATTGAGTCAAAATTCTTAATGTAACTGGAGTCCAAAGACAGAGACAGAAGTCCAAAGTTGAGCCGAGGCAAGCAATAGGCTCAGAGGAACCTAAGAAAAATCTGATTAAGGTGAGAAACCTACCAATGTTATCATTTACTTTCTAATATCAAGGAAAGTTCCCAGTATTCCATCTTTCATACCATAATTACTATAGATTTGTTTTAAAGAAATGGATATGCATAAGGAAGTTCATTTCTGTTTTTATCTTTCTAGAGCACCTAAAAACGTAAATGCATATTGACTTTCATCAACTGTGTTCTCTGTACTCATTGAAATATCCATAAAAGGTTCTTATTTATTTTTTTAGTGTGGCAAATTAGACTGATTAATTTAAAAATGTTAACTATCCTTGAATAGCTGAAATAAACCCTCCATTCTTATGTTTGCTCTTTATGTATCATGCATTGGTTTGCTATGATACTATTTAATATGATTATATGTGTATTCAGTAGATGGACTGATCAGTTATTTTCATGTACACTTGAAAATAATATTTTAATCAACAATATGCCACATGATATTTTATTAAACAATAGTCTGTGTGTATAATGGTGTTCCTCTAAAATTATGTTGTGGAGTGATGCTGTACTCCTCTTTGTTTGGTATAACCACACACTGTGATTGATGTTCATGTGATGATGGAATTGTCAAATGGTGCATGTCTTAGAATATATCTTTGTGATAAAGGGATGCATCTATCTATCTATCTATCTATCTATCTATCTATCTATCTATCTATCTAGTGTGTGTATTTTGCTGACAGATTTGGAGATTGCAGTTGCAACATCTTATATATACTACTCTATTTCTGTTCCTGGGAAAAGTGGGCATGAGGTAGGTATTGTTTTGTAGAAAGGCTTTTATTTCAGGTTAATTTCCTGTACTAGATTTAATCATCTTCGTGTCTTCTACTTGATGTAGTGCTAATATTAAAAGTCTTCCTCCCCTCCTCAATCCCTCTCTTTTGCTTGACAAATTCCTTCTTTTGTGACTTCTTTGTGGGTCTCATGGTGACAAGTTCATTGTACTTTAATTTTTTTCTAAAACTGTATAAATATTTGGTTTGTTCTCATTTTGTAGATAGTTTAATTTTTATTAAACAAAGTATTCTAGATTAACCTTTGTTTAATATCTAAAAATTCATTATACTGTTTTTGACTTTTATAATTGCTAAGAACTCAGAACAGATTTCTTTCTACTTCTACTCTTTTGATTTCTCCCAAATAATATTTTCTAAAAGATGTTCACTGATGTTATCTTTGTGATTTTAAATTTTTCTTGTATTTATGTTGTTCAGATTCTAGGATACTTTTGATATGGGGCTTGTCTTTCTTTGACTTGGGAAAATTCCCAAGTCATGCTGTCTTAATATTCTGATTAATGTTCTCTTTATTTTCTGTAAAAAATTGTTATGCACACATAGATATGTCTTCCATATTCCAGATACATTCTCCACTTGTTTCTCTATATTTGTTTCCTTACTCTGTGACTCAACATAGATTATTTTATTAAAAGCTTATTTATATTCCCAATCACTAATTCCTTTGGCTTTCTTTAATCTTCTTTGGTTTCTAATTTCAGTTGTAGAATTTTCATCTGACTTTTTAAAATAGAATTTTTAAAACCGTTCATACTCTCCCTACTATTATGTATTTTGTTGAATTCACCAATCATAGTTTCTTTAAAGATCATCTGAAAGTACAATTGCCTGATCACTTCTTGTTAACTTTCTGTTATCTATTCATTTCGTTTCTTTTGTTATTTGGTTTCTAACTTGGCATGACCTACATCTTTTCATTAATTATACACAAATGTGTTTAGAAAATTTTAGAGGTTCTGGATGACATTTCTTACTTGTTTTCTGGAAGTCATATAAGCTATTGGAAGAATTCTCTTTTAATTAAGCCTATATTTCTGGCTGTGGTTGCATGCATCTTTTATGCATTCCCTTATTTTTGGGACTAGCCTGTAGATGTTCTCAATTGAAAATCTGGGTTTTCTTCCCAAATCTTTACCAGAGAATCGTTGTGTCACAGTAGATGTCAATTAAAATGGAGACCCACAATTGGTCACTCTGTGGGGAGTTAAGGAGTGAGGCATTTCCAGTTCTAAATGGGATGTCAGTATCTTCCTTCCTCTAAGGTTCAGGGATCATCATGAAAGAGAGGTAGCAGGCTTGGAAGAGCCAGAAGTAGTGGGTATCTACACTGAAACATTATTTATCAGACATAACAGGGCTGCTGCACACATGATTTCAGTGGCTGTGATGGAATGCAGAAAACTCCTCAAGATCAAGCCAGCCAAAATTCCAGCATGGGGGCTGCAGAGATGGATGGCTGAGCCATTAAGGGCTAGGCTCACAACCAAAATTCCAGCATGGATTGGGGAGGAGCTCATGAAGTTCACCTCTGGATGAGGGGCTGACTAGTGGCAATTGATGGTTGCTGGGTGAGGGAGAGTCAGTTTTCTTCAGGGATGTCATTCCTGAGAGGCTACCCATACTACAGGAAATGATCTTACATGCATGAATATACAGGCAGTATCAAATGGACTCAGTAGGTTTAACAGGGTGTGGAATTGGGAAAGGGAGGAATTAAAGGAGTTAAAGAGGATGGATTTGACAAAGATTCATTGTATGAATTATAAATCTCCCAAACAATAAAAAAAAAATTCTGAGCTTTCTACCAGTACTTTTCTTCTTTTCTATGGTGGGCTCTGGACTCAAGCTTTAATTCCCTATCAGCTAAAGACTGCCTAAATCTCTGCTTAGCTTTTTAGCCTTCCAGCAGCTGCTTTTGCTTGATTTTTCTCTCTGGACCTGCATGACTGCATAGTCTTGAAGTCAGGAAGCAATTTTGGGAGCAAGTCATGAGCGTAATTTTCTTCTGTGACCAAGACCTTTCCAGTCTTAACTGTTGTAATCATTATTAATTCTCATTTCTCCTTCCAGCCCAGTGACACTTTGCAAGTTCCACGTTGCCACCTTCTCTTTGTCCCCTGTGGTTTTTTTCCCCCCTTGCATATTGGCAAGATCCCAAAGGAAAACAGTTGTCTTGGAAATGGATTAACTGCAATATTTTTCCCGTTTCTGGGATTCGTGATCCCTTTGTTTTTCCTACCTGCATTCCTATTTCTTGATGTTTTCAACAAGTGCCACTCCTAAACCACACTTCTTGTATTTTAAAATATGACACACAACCCCCTCACCCTCAACCCCACACAAAGGGCACTTGAAGGTTTACAGAAAAAATATAGAGAGGTTTCTCATATATTGCTGACCCCACATATGCACAGCCCTTCCCACTACAAATGAGCTTGCTGTAGAGGAATGGTTGTAAGCACTGATGACTTACTGATGCACAGTCGTACCTAGAGCCTGTACTCACATCAGGGTTTGCTCTCAGTGTGCACATCCCATAGGGCTTGACAAGTGTATTTAAGGACGCATATCCACTGTCTGTGATCTCTCATCTCTCCTCTGTTTAACCCTGGCAGCCACATATATTTTCCTGTTGTCTCTCCAGTTTTGATTTTTACAGAACATTATGTGGTTGTCATCATGGAGGAGCTAGCCCTTTTAGATGGGCTTCTTTTACTTAGTGACATGAATTTAATTTTTTTCTGTTGTTTTCATAGCATGATAGAGCATTTTATTCCTTAGCACTAAATAGAATACCCCACTGTATAGCTATACCATATTTTGTTTGTCCATTCAGTTACTGAGGGACATCTTGGTTATTTCTAAGTTTTGACATTTATTCTATGAAGTTGCTATAAACACTGATGTGAAGGGTTTTGTGTAGACACACGTTTTCTACTTCCTTATCTAACTTCTTAGATGAATGCCAAGAATTATAAAAATCTTATCTTTAGAAAATATTTTGTCTGACTCTAAGTTGTACTTAACAGAAGGATTAATGTGACATAAACTACTCAAAATAACTGGGGCTTTTTATTGACTTTGAAGACTACATAGAATAGCACTTCTTGACTATAGCACAATCATTTGGTCCTTGTTGGATGTTTAGTCTTTTACTATCATAAATAATGTTGCACAGAGATTCCTCTAACAGAATTCTGTGCAATTACAGCACAGATTACTGGCAGAGGGATAAACATATTTTATATCACCTTTTGTCTACATTGTATTGGTGGGAACTCAGTTCTGTGCCTTTAACCTAATTTCAATGTAGCCTGAAAAATAGACTTTTGGGTGCACAAAGAAAATGCTGTGGTGAACACAGTACTGTGTTTTCTAAGCGATTTTTAACTCACTTTTCTGTGTTACACTCTTACACAACTTAATCCTAACTACCACTTAAGAGGCCCCAGCAGATCAACTCTGAATGCAATATTGATCTGTGCAAGTGTATTAAGTTATAGTAGCTCAAAGTAAGGCAGCCTTGTATTTCAGTTACTTACTTTTTTCTTTGCAACATGGAAAGGGAAGGATTGAGGAAGGGAGGGAGGGAGGGAGGGAGGGAGAGAGAGAGAAGAGAGAAGAGAGAGAGGAGAGAGGAAGGAGAGAGAGAGAGACAGAGAGAGAGAGAGAGAGAGAGAGAGAGAGAGAGAGAGAGAGAGAGAGAGAGAGAGAGAGAGAAGGAATCAAGCCTCATATTCAATGCCTCAGGTTGAAAGGCTAAGGACCGCTCCTTCATCTCCAGCTTTATTTTGTTTGTTTAGAACCATTTAGATCTGTGTTTGCAGAGGTAACAGATGCTTGAATGGCATGACTTTAAGTGTTAAGTGCCTTCTTAGCTCCCAGCCTGAAGTTCCAGGTTAGGGCCTCTCAAGTGGATCTCTTGAGAGTTGTTGGTTTTAATCCACAGTGAGAGGGTGGCCTGAGTGGGAGCGCCATGGCCTGGTGTGTCAGCTCTGCTTGGCAGAGGAGCATCCTTGAGTCCTCATCCGGCTTTGTGTCATTCACTTGTCTTTTCACTGACTGGGAGTTAACAAGCCCAGGAGCAGGACGCCAGTGAGGACATCACTCCTGTGTGCCTTCTGGGAGCTGTCACAATTGTTTCAAAGTTTATACCAAGAAGCAAGTTGCTCAATTAGGATCCCATTTATGCTATTTCTAGGTCTTGGAACTGAGGAAAGTTGGTTATCTACATATCCATCTTCATGTCTTCAAACTATAGAAGAGTAACAGTATTGTCCCTGGAGGTCTCTTGAGGATTAAATGAGATAATCTATGAGAAATGGTTTAAATATTGCCTGGCATATCATAAGCCTGTAGATGTAACCGTCTTATTAAATAAGAAACACAGAGCCAGTGGAGGCCAGAAGCAGAAGGGCACCCACATAAGCCCTGTATAAATGTTGGTTGGCTTTGTTAAAAATAATCATTAATTATTTTCTCATTGAGTCTCTATACTTTTCAAGGTAGATATTTTAGTCTTTTTACTCTTTTTTTTTTTTTTTTTTTTTTTTTTTTTTTTTTTTGGTTTTTCGAGACAGGGTTTCTCTGTGTAGCTTTGCGCCTTTTCCTGGAACTCACTTGGTAGCCCAGGCTGGCCTCGAACTCACAGAGATCCGCCTGGCTCTGCCTCCCGAGTGCTGGGATTAAAGGCGTGCACCATAGTTTTACTCTTTTACAGATGAGAAAATGAAGGAAGAAGGAAGTGGTGACACTTTCTTTTTAACCACATGTAATTGGAATTCAAAATCAGGACTTGTGAACTAGCAACAACGAATGTTTTGTAGAGTGTACACTTTGAGCAAAGGAGAGTTAGATGACATTAATTGGATGTCATATGCTTGTTTAACTTTCTAGACTTAGGAAAGTGTGGGTGACTGACAAAGTCTATTTAACTTTGCGTCGAATAGTGCAGGGTTTGTATTCAGCCAGTTTTAGATACAGACTCAGATTCTAACAACTCACTATTAATTGTTTGACTTTTGAACTTCCTGATCTTCAACACCCTCTAAACCACTTTATACAATGTGGGAACTATTAGCAAAGACCACAGAACATTATATGCTCTCAAAATCTTTTGGGTGCTACAGTAGATCTTAAAGTACCCCTATTTCTTCTTCTTGTGTGCATTAACACCTTTAACCATAAAGCATTTCAGTGCCTTAAACACTAGACTCAGCCATGTGACTGGTTAACAGGAGTGGGTCAAAAAAAAATCAGGATCCCAGTTGTAACATGGGACTTTGCACCATGTGGTAACTACTTGGCCATTCCACTTCTTGGGAAGGAAGAGGGCTGGGGATTGAGTCTGACTATATGCCATTCAATCATACATATGAAACTAATCCCCATTAAACTTGGGACATTGAGATTTGGTGGACATATTGATGTGACTTGGTGGCGGGTGGAACACATATCTATTATGCCAGGAGGATATCCTGATTCCATAGGCACAAGGCAGGGAAATTGTGTTCAGGACTCTCACAGATGTTGCCCCACAGTACAGGGTAACACTTTTCTAAGTTATAGGAAACTTAAGGGAGGGTACTGCGATAATTTCCTAGATTTGTAGCCGGCTGAGAATTGCAGGTGGCCCAGGGGTGCCTGGATTTGGTTGCTGTCTGCTTGGAATGCAGTTTGTTGACCACTGTGGCTTTAACTCATGAAGTTTGAGGATTAGTATTTTAATTGCACAATACTATTTCTGAAAAAATTAAGTTTTAAAAGGGCTAAATGTCTTGTTCACCCACTCTCAGTTTTAGTTCCCTTCCTTTAAAAAAAAAAAACACTCTGCATAGGTACATACTGCTTCCCACTCTTTTAAAATGTGTTTATGCATCACTTAAGAATTTATGGCCAACACAGTGTTATCTTGTGTTTGCTTTTCTTTTGACATGAAAAGCAATATATTTTTACATTTATCAGAATTTTGAGTTTTTCTTTTACTCAGAAATGCTTTTTGAACATCAAATATTTATAGTTACCTCATTAAAAATAGAACAACATCAACAACAAAAAAACCCTCTTTGCCTATCTAGTCCCCTATTGATGGACATGCAGATTTCTTTATAATTTTAACCTCTGCTTCAAATTGTGATGAAACAAGCATTTATACTTGCTTCTTAGACTGTGCTGGAGAGTTTTACCTAGGGAAGGCATCTCCGAACAAATCTACTTTGAAAATTTGACTGACCTTTCAATTGTGTTTTGGCCCCATTGAAAATCATTTATTTAGTGATAGTTGGCTGATTTGAAACAAAGCCCAAGAATTCCTGTAGTATTTTAACTGCATAATACTATTTATATATCTTTATGACAAATAAGCTTTAAAAGGACTAGATATCTTGTTCACCCCACTTCCAATGTTAATTCCCTTCCTTTAAAACTAAACCATTCTGCATAGGTAACTATTCAGAACAATAGGGACATAGGTCACTGTCAATTTTCCAGCAGGGACAGAAGTTTATTTCTTTGACTAGAAGAGAGCATTTTATTTTGGCTTATTATAAATTGAAGGCATTTGGAAAGTATTGACTTTTAGGGAAAAAATGAATAAACCTTTTGTTGGTATTTGTTATTTTATAACTTGCACTAAAATTTGCTTGTATATTTGTGTGTGTGTGTGTGTGTGTGTGTGTGTGAGAGAGAGAGAGAGAGAGAGAGAGAGAGAGAGAGAGAGAGAAAGAGGAGTATGCACACTTAACATACTTGGGAGAAGGATTGTAATTTAAAGGTGAGGTTCTATGACCTTGAATTTCTTACCCAACTCTTGAAAATGATAGTCATGAGTGTGTATTCAGACTGCTATGACAAAATGCTGATGGTGTATCTTAAAGAACAGATATTTACTTTTTTATGTTGAAATTAAAATATAATTATGTAACTTCTCCCCTTATTTCATCCTTCCAACCCCTTCCAGATTTTTCTCCTTTTCTCTCTCAAAGCCATTACCTCTTTTTCATTAATTGCTATTGTTACACACATACACACACACGACACATTTATATACATATGCATAAATATATAATACAACTTATTCAATTCATTTAGTGTTACTTGTATGCATCTGATTTTAGGCCTGCCCACTTATATTGGATAACCAGGTAGAGATCTTATCCTTGTAAAAGACTATTTCCCCCACTCTCAGCATTCCTTAGTTGCTTGTAGTTCTTGGTTTAGGTGTGGGGCCCCATGATATTCTCCCCTTCCCTGTTGACATGTGTATTGTGTTGTACTTGTTCAAGTCTTAATTAGGCAGCCATATTGTTGAAGTATCATAAGTGAAACTCCCCTGTCATTTCTGGGACACATAATCTCACAGTAGAATTCATGGTCCTCTGACTCTTAGAATGCCCCTCTCCCTTCCACAGTCTTTCTCAAATCTTAGGTATAGGGCTTGTGTTGTAGATATATAAGCTGTGAACCAATCAGATGTTCGGAATTTTGACCAATTATGGTTTTCTGTAATGGTCTCTATATGTTGTAAAGAGACATTTTTAAAATGAAGGATGAGATCTATGCTTATCTGTGGATATAAGGATAACTATTTAGAATTCAGTTAGGAATTATGCTGGTTTAATAAAGTGGAAATAGTAGGTTCTCCTCCAAAATTCATGACCTGGTATTGGGGTTTTTGTTAAATAGTTAGTAGCTCTTATGGGATCATTGCAAACTCAAGTGGCATAATTTCATTTAAACTATATATATATATATATATATATATATATATATATACATATACATATACGCATATACATACACTTATATATGTATCATATGTAATTGTAGGTAATAACATGTAATATGATTCCTTATGGCTTTTTCAAACATCCTTAGTGTTACTTTTCCTTTTCATTCTGTATTGACCTCCCACCCACCTCCCCAATTAAAGGTCCCCATTTCTCTTCATATCACTTATATCCTGATATTTCCTTCTCTAGTGACCTCTTCAGATATTTACTTCCTGCAGGGTGAAGCCAGAAAAGTCCAAGAACAGTAGCTGTTTGGTTCCTGATGAGGGGGTCCTCTGTCTCTTTCTTACATGTTTTCTCTCATAGACATCTGTCTTTCCATTGTGTTTTCACATGGTAGATGCTCACTGGTGAAGTCTTCTTTAAAGAGCACTTATAACTTCCTCTTACTATAAGGGAATTAATTCCATCATGACACTATCCTCATGACTTCATCTAAACCAAATGCCCTTCTAAAAGCCCAATTTCAAAATACCAGTTAAGGGCTAGGACCTGAACATATAAATGGAGACTACAAACACTAAAATCATAATTATGTACTGAGCTTTACTCCCAACCCTTAGGATGATAGCTTTAGTATTTCCTTTTGCAATATGTGCACAAATATTTCCCTCTGGGTTCTACACTGACAGGTTGTGATGCTATCTTGTTATCACTTACCTTCTATTCACTCTTCTGTTCCAGCCATGATAAATATGGAATGATGTTTCACAACATCTTTAGCATTTATTTTTCTTTTGTTGCGTATAGGTATGCATGTATGCATGTATGTATGAATATGTACCTGTTTTGTGTATGTGGATGCGTGTGTGCATGTGTGCGTGTGTGTGTGTGTGTGTGTGTGTGTGTGTGTGTGTGTGTGTGTGTGTGTGAATGTCTAGGCCTATGCTTAACATTGGGAATATTCTTCAGTTGCTCTTCCACCTTACACATTTGGCCCCCAAGTTAGTTGATGTGGTTAGTCTCTCTATCTAGTTTGCTGTCTTCATCTCCCCAGGTTAAATTACAGGTAACTCATCACACCTACTAGGCATTTCTATTGTTATCAGGGATCCAAACTCCATTCCTGCATGGCCAGCAAATACTTTAATTACCAAACCATATATACCCAGTCTCTCCTACCTGATTTGCTTCTTAAGTCTCCAAATGATGTCATCGTAAAAATAGTTAAACATTACGAATTCAATCTCAGGGGGATTAACACTTTTATTTCTAAAGTTACAGATAAGTATCATAGTCTTAAATACCAGGAAGATTTTTTTTTAACCTTAGCTTTAAGGTAGCCACAGGCAGTAATCATATTTCTACACAATGCTTGCTCTCAGGTGAGACCTGTTGTGAATTTCTTACCTTCAGGTAGCTCTCTGAACATGCACTTCTCTAATCTTATGTAAGAAAACAAAAGTCATGGTTGTCTATAGCAAGTTGAGGAGATGCTGTGCAAAGTCCACAATGTCTTCCTTTGAGAATGGAGAGAGGAGCTGAGACTTGGTTGCCAAAGACTGCCCTCCCCATAGTTGTTCTCTTCCTCCCGCTTCTTGAGTCTCTAGGCACATATTTTCTTTCTCACTGACATGTTGCTCATTTCTACCTTCTCTCTTCTTCCTTCTTAAACCCATTTCATGACTTTCACCTCTGCGAAATCAAGATAGCATCAATGACAATGATTTATTCTAATAATAACAAGTGCAAGTGTCCCATAAGTTATAGAAACTACGTATTTTCATTTAATTCTCACGCTTATCCTAATCCTTCAAAGTTAAAATAATCAAGCCCATTTTTTCAGCAAAAATTATTTTTCCCAAGGTCACTCACAACTGGAAGAGCCAGTAACACCCTTTCCTCCTTACTACTCCAGCTTAGTTCGAGTCTGCTTGTTGCAGTTAGTTGAAGTCTGGAAGTCTTCTGTTTCAAACCAGAAAATGAGCCCTGAAATGTAGAATGTGCTTGTTTCCTTGGCTTCATCTTCCTGTTTTCTTATTTATAGGATCTTGCAGGTCCTGCTACCATTATCCTTCAATAGAATGTGCTTAAACCTCATCCAGAGGTCTTCCTGTCCTCTGCCTTCACCCTCATAGCCCAGTGACCAATCTGCATTTTAAAATTGTCTCCAAGTTATGTTAAAATCTCCAGAGTCCTTGCAGCCTTAAGAATGCTGGATCTAATTCTGAAATGATTTATCATTGCAATTTGTGCTAATATCATTATAAATCATCAATTTACATAGACTGAAGATCTGATTAATTCAAATGTATTCATTTATTTTAGATTAGTATGCACTCACTGACTAACCTCAGTATTCATTTACACACAAGATTAAGAACAGATTATTATATCCAAACAGCTACCTACAGCAGACAATCTGAATGGAGTTGTCCTTTTCCAGTGTCTACAGAATACGTTGATAAGAGTTTTCCCAGTCTTAGAGAGTCGAGGGGAGAAGTGTCGAGGCTGGTACATCACTTTAGCAACAGGCTTTCAGCATCTGATTTTGCACCATCATAGCTGCTTGCATGGTCTCTGGGTATACTTACATTTTCCCCCAATTAGTTCTCAATCTACAGGGAGATGAAGGATCTCAGACTGCTTCCTACTTGTCTGGAATAAGTGTCTGCACACTATGTATAAGGCTTTATACACACTAAATCATTTAATCTTTGCAGCATCCCTATGAAGCAGGTACTAATGTTCTTCAGTTTGTTAATGCTGTTTCACTTTTACTTTTATTTTAATTGAAGTATTTCTTGAGAATTTCACACATGCGCGTGCGCACACACACACATACACACACACACACATTATACTATTATACCTACTCTCCCATTTTTTCTCCCACTCCTCCTTTCCTTCCCAATATACCTTTCTTTCAGTGTCATGCCCTCCTCCTTTAAAAAAAAATCCCATGGTGTCCATTGGTGTTGCCTACATATTCATGAGTTAGCGGTCATCCACTGGAGTATTGGCAACTTACCAGTGGCTACATCTTCAAGTAAAAATGACTGTCCATTTCCCAGAAGCCATTGGTTTCCAATAGCTCCTTAGCTAGGGGTAAAGCTTTGTGTGCTCGTCCCTCAGTCATGTTGAAATTTTGACTGGCCTGATCTCATGCAGGTCGTACACAGTTTGCCATGGTTATGGCAATACCCATGCCATGTTCTGAAGATAGTATTTCACAGTATTCTTTTCCATCCTCCATCTCTTAAATTCTTTCTACCCCCTCTTCTGTGACATTTCAGGAAACGTGGTGGGTAGGGTGTTGATATAGATTTCCATTTAGAGATGAGCATTCACAATCATGTATTCTCAGCACTCTGACTGATTACAAGCCTCTGTATTAAACAATGCCCATTGACAAAAGAAGTTTCTCTGACAAAGGGTGAGAACAACACAACCCTACCTCATCCTCTCTGCATCCTCTCATTCCCATCCTTACTTCAGCCTTTAACCCCAAATATTACCCTTCTTCTTTCATATCACATTTGCTCTATAGCCTCTAATTCTATTTTTAAGTTGGATTGCAAGATATTCGGTTTCCATATGTCCTTTCCACACACACTTCATTTTGTTTAACACTCTTCCCCGTGTGTGTGTGTGTGTGTGTGTGTGTGTGTGTGTGTGTGTGTGTGTATGGAAGCTGGAAGAAGATATTGCTTTATTACTCACCACTGTATTCTTTTGAGCCAGCTCCATTGATCCTGGAGCTAGACTGGTTACCAGCAAGTCCCAGCAACGCCCATGTCTCTTCCCTCTTCTTCCATGGTGCTAGGTTATAGGCATGCATGACCATGCTTGGCTTTCTGTAGGGGTCTGGGGTTTGACCTCAGGTTCTCATGCTTGTTCTCACTTTTGCATGCTGAGTCATTTCCACAGCCTAATTACTTAATTTCACGGAGAATGAAGGCCTAGAGAGACTAAATATCTTGTTCATCTTCAACATCATTAGTCTTCTGCTAATCTTTGAGAATCTGAACCATTAAAGTCTGTATCCAGAGAACATTCTCTTTACTACACTGCTAGACAGATCTATGAATGATTCTATATCTGATCTTCATTCATCAGAATGAAGCCAGAATGGAAAGAAACTTGACACATTTGTTACATTCCTTAAGCTAATAAGTGTCTGAAATGATAAATGCTTCTGAAATCTTAAGACACTTAGTCCAACTGGGTGACAGTCAGCTTCTCCATCCAAGCAGGTGGGAAATCTAATGACTATTCTTCCTCTAGTAATGGAGTTATCAGAACGGGGATGAAATCCTTGTTTCCTGCTCTGCAATTCTGGAATTGTGAAAAGTGGATTTGATCTCCATTTCCTTCAGTTCTCCATCTAGTCACTGTGTGCACAGTCCCCAAAGAACCCCACTCCTCATTTCCTGCTGAAATGCTAGTCTTGTTTCCCTGGATGACTTCCTTAGGCTGAGCCTTGTGCACTTTTAAAACAGCTACTTGATTCCATGGTGAAGTTCACAGGCAGTCGAGGTCTTCATTAGTCTGGGTCAGAGGAACAAATTTGCTGTTGCTTTTTCCCAAGTGCCTTGCTACTGAAGGGGAGTCCAGGAAGCAGGTCACCTGTTTTCAATCTATTAAAAGTTTACAGACAAAGGCATTGAGTTGACTTTGAGCACAAAATATGATTAATGATTTGAAGTACTAATGGAATGTTGGCCCTGCAAAAATACCTTTCACATATATTTCCAAAAATGCCTCTCTTACCCAAAGACCTTGAGTGTTAAATTATATTTCTAGGTCCACTTTTTATATCCAGAACATGTCTGTCAGCCACCTATTGTGTGAAAAACATTTTGCCTGCTGGGATAGGAATGATATTAACAATAATAAATACATCATGTACTTGTAGAGCTGAGATTTTCATGTGCTTCATCACAACTTTGAAGGATCAGCAAAATGAGACCAAGGATTGAAGCAAACTATGTCATGACTGAATGACCTTAGAGAGGTCACTGTTGCTTTTTTACTACCAATCTTCCCATATAATTTGAGCATACAACTGGTTAGCGAGAGGTATAATTTTCTATGATGCATTGCTACTTTACTTTAGAGTACTTGTTAAAGACTCTCACTAATAAAATGTCACATCAAGGGACTCAATCAAGACTTGTTGGAATACACTATTTAAATTATAGAATTTGGCATCAGGCTGCTGGCATTTTAATCTTTGCTTGACTGTCTATTACTGGGAATGTTCTTTGATCTCTGTTTTGACATCTTCAAAGTAGAGTTCAAATAGCACCCATTTTATGGGTCAGGCAAAGAGTAAATTAGCTAATTAATGGAAACTGCTTGAACAATACCTGTGTTTTCATAGGTGCTCAGCAGACACTATCCACTTTTGGTCGTCTAAGAAATTTGGAACTCATCTGTGCTGTGTGTCCTTGAGACATTTACTTTCAATGTGGGAGGCTGAAGTAGAAGTCAGCAGAAGACAGACCCTCTTACCACAAAATGATGTTTATGGACCAGAAAAGAACAACTAGGTTACCTTGCAATTTTACTGTGAATATGAGCATTTTTATAGGGCAGATTTTGGAGCTTGGAAATCAGGTCTCTTGGATGAATCTTTTTACATGGTCCACTTCTTATGATGCCAAAAGTTAAATTTATTCATATGAAACTGATATATTTCCTTCTTTTAAAGATACATATTCACATTTTAAGATAATTTTTTTGTACGATGGCTTGATTTTCCAACATTTTATGCACTTTTTGAGATTTTATCATAATCTCTAATAGCCATTGACATTGTTATCCTTTCCAATATTATGTCAATTAGTAGGAAGTTTCATCATCACACATACAAACAAGCACTGAATCCTATGGCTCCTACCTCCACCCAAGTACTTTCTTCTATCTCTATATTCTTCTCTTTCTCTACTCCAGGTCAGAGTCATGTTGCCCTGACAGGAACTGCTTCTTTTACCATCCTCTTTGCCTTTGGATGAGGGCCCTTTATGGCTTAAGATTGAATTCAACAATCGTTACTGTGTAATGGAAAACTGTGGTAGGTTTCCCCTACAGCTGAGTCTTAGATTCTTGAGACAATTACTTAACTTGCCTGGCTCAGTTTTCTAATTTCTCAAATGTACACAAGTAAGAGCAATAGCTACTTCACAGTGATGCTGTGAAGATAATTATGTGTGCCAAGTTTTTTAACACAGGGTCTGACTCATGGTCATCCTTAAAACTCAACACTGGGTTAATTGTAGTAATACTACCTCTGTTGAGCATCAACACTATTGTGGAAAGTGGGGCAGGAGTGGGTGGATTGTAGATGTTATTTGCATTGTTCTTTACGGAGTCAGACAGTTGTGGGAGCATCAAGCCATTGCTACTGAATATAAAGGCTATGAGCACCCGAAACTCAACAGATGAAAGATACCAAAGAAGAAAATGCTGAGTCTGGGGAAGTGTCCTGGCATATGTCCACATGCTTACGACTCTGGGGAAAGGGAATTGAGAGTATAATAGTGGTTTAAAAACATTCATGGATGCAGAAAGTTAAGACTAGCTTTACTGACTGCTGTCACCACTGCAGGGCTAGGCTCTGCATGAGGTCAAGGCTCATCAGCTTTCCCCCAGAGCTAGGAAAGCTGAGCCAGCAGAAGGGAATACAAGGGAACATACAACACTGGATTTCTGTCTAGGTTAGTCTTCCCAATAACTTGCAGTTGTATTATTTTACACCTCACAAAGTCAAACATGGCAGAATGCTTCTCAGGCACCATGACCCTTTCCCTAGACTTGTATGGCGTTCTTTCTGACAGTATATCAGATTCTACATGAGATGAAATATAAACTGCCATAGGATGTGAGTAGATTGCCTTACTGGAGTAATTCAAGCCAAAATTAAAGTGTGAGTGGAATTTCAAACACTAAAGGGGGATGGAATTGGGCTGATCACTATGGTCTGAGGCTGAGAATCCTAGGCTTTATAAAATAATGCCTGTGGCTGACACTGTTGAAGTAAGTACTTTGGTTTTGTTTTTATATAGTTCTGTATTAAAAGAACTCTTTTTTGATTCTTAGAAGTTCTGTGCCACTCCTGAATAGAACCTCTGGTTAGTGAGTACTTGTCCAGTAATACATTTGTGTAGTTAGTAACTATTACCTATAAATCCTCTCAATGAAATTGCAGGGCATGAATCATCCACAAAACTCCATAGAGGGGCATTTTCCTTAGCTAAACTCAGAATTTTCTAACCTCCTGTAAATATTCACTCACATGAAGCAGTTAATAGGTTTATTCATGCAGAACATTTTTGGCCACCAATGGAAAAAAAAATTCTAAAAGACAGATTGCTTTCCCATGGCCTCATGACAAATGCTGATGAGGACCCTTATTCTGCCTGACACCTCCAGTTAACATCAAGCCCCAGAACACTGATTCTAGAGCTCACTGAACGATCTGTGAGTAGCCCCATTTTGTTGTCCTACAGACCCCGGTTCTGCTAACTGAGAATTAGAGGCACAGACATGTGCTGCAAGGCTTTCTATGCAGTAGAACCCATGATATTCCCAATAGCTTAATTCAGACTATGTTTCAGTGATGCATGTTACTGCACTTTCTTGCAGATGAAGTGGCTGTAGCTCACATAGGTTAGATCCCAGCTATCAATACCATAGTAACCAGCAATTCAAATTTATCTGAGGCAATCAAAATGATATAAAATTGGAAATTTTAAGTGCTCAGTGAACACACATGTCCAGTGGACCTTCTGGACAGTGAGTCTTAGAACTCTTCTACTATCTTAAGAAGTTCTTTGGACAGCATTATTGTTGAAGATCTTCTAAATGTAGAGCTGACGGGAGCCATAAGCCTAAGTGACCTTTGACACACATGCTGCCATATTTGGGCTTCTCTCCTCTTTTTCTAGATCTAGGCCTTGCTTAAGTCTCCATAGCACCAGAACCTCTTCTCACAGATACCAGAACCTCTTTTCAGATATCAGGTGACCGCGCTGCAGTTAGGCAGTTAGGCAAGAATAGTTAATCCCCATAGCAACATTCCCTGTTGGCTGAACAACCCATGATTGAAGTCCTCTCCCTGCTTACACCCCCCATCTTGCCCCCGCCTATATATGCCTTAAGAGGAAAATAAAATTTTGGAGCTTGATCAGACATCCTGTCTTGCTCTCATTCTTTGTGTCTCTTGTCCCTCTCATTCGCCGGCCCTCCCTTCAGGTCCCCGTTGAAGACCCCGCTGGCTGGGGCATAGAGTTGGCATTTAAACACCAAACCTTCAACATTCTTGAGCAGCATGGTGCTTTGTGAAGAAAGTAAGCAGTGTGCTGTTCACCCTGCTTGCTACTTCCAAGCCCTTACGTAACAGATGAAGGATATTAGCAGGACATCCAGGATGGCTACAAATGCTGGTGGATTATGGAGACCAGAGCTGAAATAGGCCTTCTGCCTGTCACTAGATATTCACTCCATTTATACAATTAATGTGCGTTAGGGTTCAGACCTGGGTCTAAGTGCACAGCACCTCCCTTTAGGTCTGCTTATCCAAGTCTTAAGTAGGGTCTTTCAAAATCATCTCAGCAAGATTATTCCAGAGAAGCTGCCTACCACTGGTGGATATTTTACAAGGTAGCCTCCTTTATTTTGTAAACCATGCAGTCATTCTTTGTGTCCTTAGCAACACAGATCCTCAGGATGGTTCTCAGGACCTCTGTCCCCACTGGCTTCTCTTTCCGAGGCAGGAATACATGAGTTTGCTGCAATTTTTTAACACCCCCAAGTTCAGAGCAGTCTCCAAACTACATAAGAAAAGCAGACAGAATATTTAGTGCAGTTACTAGAGCAATAAAAGAGAAAAAATTAACCAAGCTTATTAGGCTTCCTGTTTCTTTTCTCCCATAAAGTGAGCAATTGGTAATAAATGCCATTCTACTTTTTAACAGATGAATAGCGCAGTTGTGATAAATCCACCAGTGTTTGCTGGGGGAAATATATTTTATTCTAGACAGTTTTAGTGTGGGACTGTATTTTTCAAATGAGTGTGAAGACACTTTACTGAGGGTTAAACTCTCCAAACTGGTGTGACAGCCTGGTGGGGGGAGATCACATACCCTTGGAGTTGGATTCCAAGGAGGAGAGCCACTTAACTCTTTGGCACAATCTCTACTTATACTGCCTCCGTGTTTTCCATGTTTTTATTTGGCTCCACATAGTCTATTACTACAGTATATGTGTGTGTGTGTGTGTGTGTGTGTATATATATATATATATATATATATATATATATATATATATATGTATGTGTATGTGTATGTGTTTGTGTGTGTGTGTGTGTGTGTGTGTGTGTGTGTGTATGTCCACCAAGGCTCAGAAAAGAAAGGGAGAGAGAGAGAGAGAGAGAGAGAGAGAGAGAGAGAGAGAGAGAAAAGGAGAGAGCAAGTGAGCACATAACTGGTTTGCTCAAGGTCATACACCTTGTGGGAGAGGATTCTAGAAGCCAGCATATTACTTTTCTGTTCACTTTATTGCATTGAACTTTTGCCTCACAAAAGGTGAAGAAAGTGAAATCACCTAGAAGTTAGGAGAAGTCTGGGTTTTGCTAACTGACCAAAACCATTATCCCCCATGCTTTGTTTTACGCTCCATGTGCCAGGTTCTGGTAGGCCTAACACTGAGTGGTAGCCTATGACATAGGATTTTCAGTCCTAAAACCCCAGACATCCAATGCAAGCTGAGAAACCTCAGTTACCTTAGTCCCAGATTGGAGCCGTTTTCCCTTCTTGGCAGTCTGTCTTTCAACATTCTCATCCTGTGTTCCATCGACTTCAAGCACCATCAAGTTCTTAGATATCTGTTCTGTTTCATTCCTAGTACTTCTTAGCTTCAGCCTATCTGCCAGGGCACACTTCACAGAGCTCTATACTTTGGTGTGTCCAGACTGCTTTTATTTCCCTTGCTTCCATCCATCCTTGTCCTACCTTCTCAAACCATGTCCTCTGCTGCAGTCCGTGACACCAAAAACAACCCATTACCCACCTAGCCACTAGAGAGGAGTCTCAATGTTTCTGCATTCTACTCTGCCTAATTAGCTTGCAGGTAATATCAATCTTCTCTTCCATCTGTTTCTTGAATCTTTCTATATATCTCCATCCAACAGTACCTTATTTAGTTCAGGCTCTTATAACCTCTTGCAGAGATTGCCACATCTTATCCTCACCTTTGTCCTTACCCTATGCTCTACCCTGTGGTGATATATTGTACATCCTAATGAAGCTTGCCTGAGGATCAGAGGACAGAGCCAGCCACTAGATTAGACATAGAGGCCAGTCAATGGTGGCACACACCCTTAATCCTATCACTTGGGAGGCAGAGATCCATCCTGATCTCTGTGAGTTCAAGGCCACACTGCAAACAGAGCCAGGCAGTGGTGGCACACCTTTAATCCCAGTACTGGGAAGCACACACTCCTTTAATTCAAGGAAGTGATGGCAGGGCAGAGAAAGGTATTCAAGGCTCGAGGAAAGAGGAACTAAGGCAGTTCAGCTGAGACCCTTTTGGGTGAAGACTCAGAAGATTTCAGTCAGAGGATTTATGGAGTTGGTGAGGTGATAAGTGGTGGCTGTGGCCTGCTCTGAATCCTCCAATCTTTCAGCTTTTACCCCCAAATCTGGCTCTGTGTTTTTTATTAAAAGACTATCTAAGATTTGAACAACATTACCCCATTTGATTAAATAGTTCTTTTTTTTTTTTTTTTATTTTTCCTTGAGTCTTCTTTGAGGTATAACTATTGCCTGGATGGCTTTAAGCCAGTCTACAGATCATGCCCCCCTCAAAAAAAGAGTTATATTTTGATAATCTTTAAAACCTTCTTCCCTTTTTATCTAAAGAAACTAGTATTTGTTTTTGTCACTGGTGTCTAGAACCCTGAGGAGGGCTGTGGAGATGGCTTAGTGGGTAAAAGGCTTTCAGTGCAAACACAAAGACCTGAATTTAGATCTCAGCATCCACATAAGAAGTTCATGTCAGTTTTCTTTGGAAATTTAGTGCTTAGGTTGGGGGGCAGAGATGAGCAGATCCTGTAGCTCACTGGCCAGCTAGCCTAGGTAATTGGCGAGCTCCAGAATCAGTGTGAGACCTTGTCTCCTAAAACAAGATGGAGAATGACTAAGAAGACGCTCATTCAACCTCTAGCTCCTGCATGTTCATGCACACACACACACACACACACACACACACACACACACACACACCTCCCCCCAAAAAGAAGAACTCATCTGTAAGATTGGTTCAAAGAAGGTTTACAGTAGGACAGAATCTGAGGTAGAGGCTGAGGTGGAATCTTGCCATGTGAATAAACATCCCAGGGCCTATGTGAGACACTGATACAGCACATCAGATTCTTCAATTTGCTGGAGCACTTTATTGAATCTGGAAGTGATCAGTAAACACTTCCAGTCACATAAGGTGTGCTACAGAGTCATGAGACCTGGGTTTTGAATAGCTCTTTGGCAAGTCAACTAACCCTTCCAGCTCTAGTTATCCAACCAGCTCATGAGAGGCTGATAGATGTTAAGGACCTGTTTTTTATAGGGTGATAAAAACTCTTCACAGACTCATACTGCAGGTATTTATGAATTCTAAAGAGGCAGGTTGGATGCAGAAACCATACTTTATTAGTATTTAGTGAGCTTTTGACTATGAAGCATAAAGCCCTGGGGCCTACTTTAGGATGGAGTTGTCTTAGTTAGGGTTTCTATTGCAGTAAAAAGACTACAGCAACTTTTATAAAGGAAAACATCTAATTGGGGATAGTGTACAGTTTCAGAGGTTTAGCTCATCATCGTTATGGTAGGGAGCATGGCAGTGTGCAGGCAGACATGATGCTGAAGTAGGAGCTGAGAGTTCTACACCTGGATCAGCAGGCAGTAGGAACAGAGAGTGACACTGGGCCTGGCTTGAGCATTTGAAACCTCAAAGCCCACCTCCAGTGATACACTTTCTCCAGCAGGGTCATAACTACTCCAACAAGGCCACACCTCTTAATAGTGCCACACACTATGAGCCTGTGGGGGTCATTTTCATTCAAACTGCCATAGGAGTGATTGATTAAAAGGATAATAAAATAATAGAACTTTTCAGATAAGTTTCTGGTGTTTGAGAAACTCAAAGGTTAGGGGCCAATGAGTAAGGTGAGAATAATGATTGGAGCCTGGTTACTGAAGCTGAGGGCAGAAAACAGAGAGAAGATTGGCTTGGAGATTTCAGGTCTCAGCAACCTGACAGCAGGTGTGCACTTCAGGATAATGATGGCCTGGGAGACTTGACTGACAATCTTTAGAAGCAGCAAAGCATGTGTGAGGACTTATTTCTTTTCTGGCTCATGCTGCAATGTTTTTCTTGTTCTTGGGGCTTTCAGTAGAATCTGACTTTCCTTTCAGCATTGTGTTTAGTGCTGGGAGGAATGAAAAAGATAGCTTCATCCATGCATGGGGTGAAGACACACAGATGGAGTAGAAACCAAGTAGGAGGGGCATTTGAAGTAAGAGGTGAGAGGTTCCAATCAGGAGACTATATACTCCAGATATTCCTCCCCACCAGTAGAAAAAGCAGAACCTTGGGGAGCCACTGTCCTGGAACTGCCTCCTCACGGGCTCATGGGTGGCTTACATTGATGATGGACAATAAGAAGGTGCACAGTTGCTATAAGGCCCTTAAAAATGCCAGGGTTTGTGGCCATTATTTTATTTTTGAGGTGACAAACCAAGGTAAAGGGAAAAATGATAATGGGATTGTGCTCATGGCCTGGACAAGCTGATTGCATGTGAAGGCGTCACTACACCTGGCTCTAATTAAACCAAATGCTTCATAGCTACTTTTGTTAAGTTGGGTTTGGTTGGCATGGCCCTCATTTGCAGTTGAACTGTATTAGGACTAGAAATAAATATTCTCTGAACCCATCCCTTCTACCTATGGCAGACTAATTCTGTCCTCCAAGAAGGTATGTTGGCATTCTAGTCCCTAGCACTTGTGACTGTGACTTTGTTTGTTAATAGTCTTTGCAGATATAGTCAGGGGCATTGAGGTAAGTTCATAGGCTGACCCTAGTACAAAATGACTGGTGTTCTCACAAGAAGCAACAGAGATTTTTCAGAAATAAGGGCTCATGGCAACAGAGACAGAGACTGAAGGGAAGGTAACCGCAAGCCTATGGCCACTACAGATGTCCAGCTGCAACTGAGAGCCGCAAGAGACCATGAAGGGTTCTGTCTTGAGTCTTCAAAGAAGCATGGCCTTACTGACACCTTGCTTTTGGACTTCTGTCCTCCAGAACTATGAGATATCAACTCCATTTGCTTCCCCAGTAGCACCTGGAGGCTAGCACGCCATTGCAAATCACCATATGGCATGGTGGAGTTCCTGTATTCTCATCCACAGTCTGCGAGGATCGCTCATTCTTATCATTCATATGTGCATGTTGCTGTGCCAGCTGCTTTATGAGGACTCCAAATCTGAGTTGTATTCTAAAGTGAATTCCAATATTGGCTAACAAGAAATGCACAAAGGAGTGCCTGAGATGGTGGCTAGAATACATGTCTGGGTAAGTCTTCAGCATCAGATTTTTGTTTGCTTGTTTGTTTTTGGTTTTTGGTTTTTTGAGACAGGGTTTCTCTGTGTAGTTTTGGTGCCTATCCTGGATCTCGCTCAGTAGATCAGGCTGGCCTTGAACTCACAGAGATCTGTCTGGCTCTGCCTCCTGAGTGCTGGGATTAAAGGCATTCACCACCATAAACAGCACCAGATATTATTGTGTGTGACATCACATGAGGCCATGGGTATGTCACACTCTAGAGCAGCCTAGCTGGGTAGAGCCTCAGCTTTCCTGTACCCTTTTCTGTCTTTCTTGAAAGGTTTTCCTCTTTTGCTCCAGCCCTCTGCTACATTCTACTATTTGGTTTCATCATGGCTCTCAGTCTCTGAAATGCTTGTATTTATTTTTTGTTTATTTGTGGTAGACTTTCTCATTGTTGACAGGGTTGACATCTAGCTCCAGAGAACTTTGTGTGAGGCTGTTCTGGGAATTGTAGAAAGTGTAATAGGATCCCTGGCCTCTACCTACTAGATGCCAGTAGCACTCTGCCCATCATGACAATAAATTTCTAGACATTGCTGAGTGTCCCTTGAGGGGAAAGTCCTACTCTGCTGTGGAGTGTTGATAACAAGCTTGTTTCTGAAAGCAGGCATTATGTGTGTTTTTGTTTACTGTCTTTCTAGCTTCTTATGTGCTGTTAAGTCAAAGGAAGTGCTGCCTCTGAGTTAAAATTGCAGTTCTATCAGAACTTGGAGGAGAAATGCTCCACCTCTGGTTTGAAGGTTCTCAAGGAGAGGTAGCTGATCTGCAACTGTAGTCCATACCAACATGCTTTATCCTAGCCAGAGGTGGGTAGTGGGGACGCTAGGCAGTAAAAGGGAGGCAGTGGGCTGTTTCTTGGGATGTTGGTGAAAAAATCCTGTGTGGGATGAATAGTAGAAGGGGGAACAACTCAGGGTGGCCACAGGTCATGCGGTAGAATCTCGGAGTCCTAGGCTGAGGCTGGGACAAAGGATAAAGTTTCACTTTAAGATGTCTGATTAGTGAACTTCCCTCTGAAGTCATTACTCTGCCTGATTATCCCCTTGCTTTGTGCTTCTTGCAGACAGATTAGAGCTTCATAAAATGGCATTGCCCCTATAGCTCATATATCATTATCTTTACTTTTGCTCAGCAACTATCACATCTGATCATTTTTACATTAATTGTACATAACGCCGCTTTGCTTTAAACATATTATTTTAAAACATTTTGTTTTACAGTTCACTTCCCAGCTAGAAATTCTGTAGACAGTGGCCATAAATCTCTCTTGAAAGAAAACGAAAGTTGTCTATTTTAATTTCATATCAATTCCCTACAGCTTGGGCAAAGAGATGGAAGACAGAAAAAAAAATCTCTCAAGCACTTGCAATTATCTACATTTTCTCCCCTACTGGTGGTGGTGGTGGGGGGGTTGCTGTTTTTAAGCTGAATAGATTACTTTCAAATGCATTTGTTTAAGGTTGGAGTTTGAAAATGTATTTTGTGACAAGGTGAAAGATTTTGAATAGAAATAGCAATTGAATTTGGGATGTGTGTGTGACCAAAAAGATAGTAGCAATGAGATTTATAAAACAGTACGGGTTCCTGACAGACAGATTTTGCTAAAATTCTGCTTTCAGTGCCCTGTAGTTCTGTAATCCTAATGACAGTAGGTGTAGCCAATCACTCCGAAAGCTTAGTGCCAAAAAAAGAGAAACAAGAATCAGTTATTTTGCTTACAACATTTTTTTTTCTCTTCTTGGTCAGGTATCAATATAGATGACTTGCTCTGGTTCTCATGGCAACAGATTCAGTGTTGAGCATATTGGATGAGAACAGATTCAGCCTGGAGTTGGAAGATGCATTTCCAGTGTGGTAATATCACTTGGTTGATGAGTTGGCATTGATTTGTCAATGATCTCAATTGAGTGCCAGTAAGCAGGGTCACTGCATGTGGACCTCCCAATGTGACAGTCTGCAGTCAATGCATCATTTACATGATGATTAAGAAAATGTATGCCCAGTTCAGGGTAGTAGCAGGAATACTGTATCATAATAGCATCAGAGCAAGGTCACACGTAGAGGAGCGTGTGAAACACAAGAGAAGGTATAGTATGCCACAAAGTCTGCAGAGCACAGACCACTTTGTAAATTGTGTGCTGGAACAAATGTTTAGTAAGCAGCAATAACCCCCAATTTTATGAGTCAGGTGGTGGTGGGCAGTCATTCACAACCCAGACTCTGCATCCTCACAGAAATGGTTTATTATAATAGAGAGATGAAGAGAAGAGAGAGGAAGTGAGAGAGGGGTCAAGGGGCACACACCTCTTGGGGATAAAAACAGAAGAAAGAGAGAAAAGGAAGGGGCTGCGCCAAGGGGCAGGTCAGAATATTAATACCCTCTCTTTCCCAGCCTCTGGTTACTGCTATGTTACTTTCTGTATTTCTGAGCTTCTTGACTCTAAATACCTCATATGAGTGGAATCATGCACTGCTTGTCTTTCTGTAACTGGCTTATGTCACTTAACATAATGTCCTCAAAGATAATCTGTTCATCCATCAAGCACACATCAGAGATTCCTTCCTTTTTTTGTCTGGACAGATTTGTCTGTTATGCCCAGATTGCAGGGACCCCCAAAAGACCACCATGGAGACCGAATCCCATATGTGAAAGTAAAGAGCCTTTATTTCAAACTCCAAGCTTGGTCTCTCTGTGTGTCTGACAATGCAGCGATGTGAGCAAAGAGCCCAGAGCCCAGGCAGGGTGGGGTTTTTATCATAGCAGAGGTTGGGGTGAGAGGTATAGGGAATGTTTGGAATGTCAGGTATTTTCCCCTTAGATGCAGGCCTCCCTGGGTGGGGTCAGCTCATGGCTTCTCCTGGATCTGGGTGTTGCCTGCCAGTAAGCCTGTCACAGAAGCTGTGTCTGGGCCTCTAAACCTGTCATGGCAGTTGTGTGGTCAAGCTGTTTGCCTCCCCCACCCCCATTGTCCACTCAGTGTGTGTAGTACATTTTCTCTATCTGTTCATCTGTTGATGCACACTTGGGTTGCTTCCACCATCTGGCCCATACAGTCAATGCTGCTGTGAGTTTCCATTGTAATTAGTTATTCTTGGGTGTCTTTGGGATGCACTCTGTTTCTCTCACCACCCCTGCTGTGAGCTGCATCAGGTACAAGCTGCATCTTCTGCTTCTCCTCAG
The DNA here is from genome assembly GCF_007827085.1 of Peromyscus californicus insignis. NCBI lineage: Eukaryota > Metazoa > Chordata > Mammalia > Rodentia > Cricetidae > Peromyscus > Peromyscus californicus. The sequence continues at coordinate 37,584,878 of NW_026294424.1, forward strand.
CACTGTCTCTCTATGACCCTAGGTGATAACTGGCAGTATGCAGGTGTTCAGTCTTTTATAAACTAAGAGAACCTGCAATGTCTTGAAAATTATCTCAATTTTCCATAGCTACTTTCCTATGATACCTCATAATTATATGAAAATACACAGGAGTGCGTAACTGGCTTTATAGAGAGAGAAAAGAGAAAGTTGTGCTACATGATAATACCATAACAAAAGGAGATTTACTTGCCTTTGATCAGTTTTAGCAACCATGGCAATATAGAATCACATAGGTTAGGTGTTTGCAATATTATTTGAAGTAGTTTTTAGACATCAGATTTTTGGGATGTGATACAAGAGCTTTTGTTTTATTCTATCCTTCAGCAGAGGCATATTCTAGTTCCAAATCCAACTCAACCTCCTCACTAAAATGCTGGGAAGAAATCTTAGCCATTCTCAAGAAGAAAGTAATTGGCTCATTTAACACTTTGTCTAATCCTATTCACTAACTAATCCTAAGGTTAGTTAGTATTTCTAAAATTTATGGAACCTCCTCAAAACAGTATTATAATAAACTCCCATGGACTCATAATCCAATTATAACAATTATCAACCCAGGGCTCATATTTTGTCATCTGTTGCTCTGTCTACTGCTCCCTTTGCCTAGATTATTTTGGAGCGAATCCCAGACACCATATAATTTAATCCATATGGATTTTGCTATGTGTTTAATAAGTACCCTTAAAGAAATACAACAGCAATGCTGTTTTTTATATCTGAGTAATTTAAAATAATTTCTTGTGATAATAAGACATTGAGCCTGTTTTGGGATTTTTCTAATTATGTTTTCAAATAAATTGTTATACCTGTCAGTGAACTGTGCTTCATACCTTGCCTCTAGGCCTTGAGAACCCCTCCTCCGAAAACTTCCCGTAGCCGCACTCGCACCAACTTCCAACTTACTTGTGGAGTAAAATGGCTGATTTGGCCTGTAACGGGGTCCCACATTCCGAGTTTGCAGACTGAAGCCCAGTGGCATCATGTAACACACTCTGCCATCCCTATTTCCTGTAACTTGGCGGTTAGAGTTTGCAACTTGATAGATCCAGGTTGGAGTTTGGGGAAAGAATTTCACAATTTTCAAGATTTTTCCATCATGTCTAAAGAACTCTTTCTATCCTATTAGAAACCTTTGTGGCCATGTCTAGACCCACTATTACATCAAGACTCACAAATACCAATTTCTAAATTTATTACTTTTCATTTTTTTTATAGAGTGAATTATTTCTGTAAATACTGTCTCATTAGCCTTTTTGAGCAACCTCAAAAGCATTTTGTACAGCAAAGGCAGAATAAGTGCTTGGCCAGTTTTACTTCCATTTACTAGTTTTCAGAACTTTGAAAGTGGTGATAGGAATTTCCTTACTTCCCCCCCCCCCCCCCCCCCCCCCCCCGTTGCTCCTTGTCTTCCTTCCTATTTCTCCCTTCCTTTTCGTTTACTCATGACAAACATTACTGTGTCCACAACAAAATCATCTTTAATAACCAGGTCCTATTTGTTGGGTTTCAGAGGGCTTGTTATTTCTTAATGTTAAATGGTATGTTGATATTAGGGGAAAACATGCTGAATAGATGTGATTAACACTTTCTTTGACTTTTTTTTGTCATGTGCTTGTTTTAAAATTCAGACTGACCCTGTCATATATCAGTGGATACATATACTTAGGTAAAAACTGATCGAATGAGACTTCCAAGGAAACATGTTTTCCTCCTAAAAGGAGAACAGACTTCCTGCCATTTTCTTTTTCTTCCTACCTGCGATGAAGATGCAATGGCAGGAGGGATAACGTGACAGTGTCACAAAGAGGATGAACACTATGTACATGCTCAGATGGTGGAATGGAAAACTGTGGGAAACAGTTCCTTGATGATACCCTTAACTAATGACTCTGTCTTGAGATCACTGTGCCTGACTTCTTATTATACAATGTCAAAACCCCTTCGATTTTTAATGCATTATTTATTGAGGTGTCTTCATTGATGCATTTGTCCAAAGTCATATGCCTAATAAGTGGGTGAACTGGGTTCTAAACCCAGGTTTGATAATAAGTAATGTTTATGTCCTCTTGCTAAATAATGTAGAGGACCTATAAACAAGAAGTGTAACTTAATTTTCAATACAGTACCCCATCATTAACTCTTCAATTACTCTCACCAGTTCCTTATGCCTAAAGTCAAGTGGTTCCTGAATTAATACACCTTCTCAGCCTGTCCTCATCAGGGGAAGGGATGCCTCTACACAATGACCTGATAAAGGATATAAGTCTTTTCTAAGACTTATATTTCTAAGACTAACATTTCTATACCAAAAATATCTTTTTAAATTTAATTCCTTGTAAAGTATGGCATACTTGTAAACATTTTGCTAAATAAACTACACTTGATAATAATATTTAATCCATTTTACAATTTTAATCCAATCAATGTAAGCTTGATTTCTGATCCACATGAATAGTGTTCATACCCTGCTACCCTGAGTTGGTTCTAATTTCAGTTAGAAATAGGGAAACTCTGGTTTACCAGAACATCCTTACATTCTGTTAGGATTTTAAGACTGATAAAAATCCATGATCAGGCTTGTAGATTTTGATAGGTCTGGAGAATTTCCTAGGACCCAGGTTCACACTCCTTCCTAAAGAGCACGGTGGCAAATAAACCAACCAGCTCTCAGCAAACCCACAAAGGATGTAGAAAAGTTTTCCAGGCAGAAAATGGATGTAATTCTGCTAAATGTTCCTCTTGATACCACAAACTTCTGAGCTGAGACAACTGTGGCTATCCTTGGCCATCCAAGGTCTACTCACTCATGTGTTTCTCATCTCCCACCTGGAGTCTCAAGCCAGGCCTGGCCACTGAATACTGAATGTGGGCCAGCTGTAGAGGCCAACCACAGAAGTAAGTGGGCTGTAGAGGCGATACTGTGTAGGTACCCAGCCGGCCTGCGTTGTGCTCTAGGAGTGTTTTAACCCTTCCTCTCCTCTTTTTTTTATCATGGTGTCGTGTTCCTGATGGTTGAGTTCTGTTTGTAAAGCATTTACGCAGCATGTGCATGAGCCACACATGTTAGACACCAGACTCAAGAAAATGAGTAAGATATATAATTTATGGATGGCGCTTCAGCATTGATAATCAGGTTCTTCCTCACTTGAAAAGTTCATCTACCCAGCAGCGGGACTTGGGAGGAACCAAATGGCTAATGGTATTCTCCTCTATCTATGGCTTTACCCCCAGTCACTGATGGGTCCCACTGGAGCCCAGATAGCGTCTATCTCCTCAATACTGTGGCGCCTGCCTTTCTGCTAGCAGAGACACTTTGATGTATCTTTCTGACCAGATTGAGATCTTATATTCTGCTCACCTGTGTGGTTCTCGCCCACCAGGTGGGGAGAAGACAGGGTGAGGCAACTGCAGAAGAAGGCATGTCTCTGGCTAATGGTGTTGCAAAAATGACAGCTTAATATTCTGGCTAGATGAAACTCCAGAACACTGCCTACCCCATTTCATGAACTACCCCCGCCTCCATCTACCCCTACACCTCAGCATCTAACAGAAGAGACCTGAATGCATTTATTTTGTCATGTCCCCAATATCCTGTCATTCATTCTCTGGCCTAGGTCTCATGCTTTGTCTTTATCTTTTGTTTCCATTTCCCCTGTGTTCTCCATGCCCTTGGAACTAGCCTTAAAAGGCTGCTTCTGCCAGTCTTGGTGTGGACTTAACTACCCAGCCAGAATTTCCACTTAATTTACTATTGACATTTTCAAACTGATAAGTGAGTACTGTCAGTTAGGTCCCAAGTACAACATGACTCACATACTTTGGAAGAGTATGTGGAGGATGAAGGAAAAGGAAAAAGAATGAGGGAAAAAAAAACTGAGAATGATTTTAGTCATGTAAGTCATGAAAGTGCCCACCAGGCTGTTCTGGTTTTGTTTGTTTTAAAAAATGACTGGAGGCCATAATGTTTGAACTTTCCATTGTCAAATCTGCTGAGAATTCAAGCAGGGCTGACCCCTGGAGACTTCTTTTTCTTCAGTTCCTGAGATGGAAAAATGAAAGCCTGAATCTTATTAAGCAGATCCACAGTACTTGAGTAGAAAGAAATATGAAAACACGATTCTGTGATCAAGCCTGGAAAGGAAAAAACTTCAGAGGGAGCCAGACATGCTTTGGAATAGCAACACAGTGAGGCGAAGGCAGTGTGTGTGTGTGTGTGTGTGTGTGTGTGTGTGTGTGTGTGTGTGTGTGTGTGTGTGTGTGTGTAAGAGAGAGAGAGAGAGTATTCATCACCACAATAAAAACTTGCTTGAAAATTTACAGAAGACATTCATTTCTAGAAAAATAACTACAAAATATATCAGATTAATTTTAAAGATGGAACTTACATTTTATGGAAGCATTTGTGGATCTCAAAAATTTGGGAAGAAAACCTCTGCCCACCCCTGCATTATAGTCCTACAGATTAATAGGGCTTTGCTCCCTGAGCTCTATATTGGTCTCGTTCTTTACAGATACTCAGTAGCCCTTATTATTGGTGCTAGATGATCAAACTCATGCTCTTTTAGTCTGTCTGGACATCTTTAACAAAATACTACATGCTGGGAAGCTTATAGCCATGGAAAAGTATTTCTAATGGTTCTGGAAGCTAGATATCAGGGACCAGTGCCAGCAGATGCAGACCACTGCCTCTTTATTGTGCCATAGCCCAACAGTAAGAGGATAATATAGCTGACTGGAGTCCTTTTTACGAGGACACTAGTCCCATCTGGGACAGCTTCACTCTCATGTCCTAATCACACCCTAATGGCTGGCTCTACCTCCTCATACTATAGTCTTGGATGTCAGCATTTGTTATAGTTTAGATATATGTTCTGCCCCCACACAGGCTCATGCTGACTCTTGCTGGTGGCTCTGTCTTAAAAGGCTGAGGAGTCTTTGTGACAGGAGCTATAGTTGGTGGAGGTACGTCACCAGGGGTGAGCCTTTGGGCATTATAGCTCAGCCTTGCTGCTGGCCTCAGCTTTCTTTTTTTTATGATTTTCCAAGTTCCAAATAAGCCACAAGCTCTCAACACTATAGAACTGCAGACAGGATCACTCTCCATCATGATGGATTAGAAGCATTATTGGCTTCTGTAATGAGAAGGATTGTGGTATAGATGAACATGGATGGATAGGATATGGTCAGTTCCGGATACCTCAGCCCAAGTCCCTTTGTAGAGGAGCCTTCTCTTGTCTCCCAGGTATGATGCCCAAATATTTTACTGCTCTTAGAGAGAATGGCCTGAATATGTAGGTGCCTCTTAACTGATGCCCAGGTCTTTGACCTCTGATGGTCTTGAAAGTAAATTACTGTGGTTCCCTTGAAACCCTGGGCTATGTTTAGACATTTGAAACATATCTTGAATGCAAGCAACTGATTTCTCCTTGTTTTCTGTCTCTGTGCTTTGGAAGAGGATCTTTACTCTTTCTAATTAAAATTCCATGTAAGTATTTCCCTCTAAACCATGTCTTCCATCATAAAGGAATTTGAGCCTCTCCCTCAGAAGAAAGAGAATTGCTGGCAGCTTTCAAATGTCAGGGGCATGCTTCTACCTGTCAAGATTTCCAAACACAAATGCATGAGGTGCTGCGGGATCAGCACAGAGCATGTCAACCATCTTCTGCCTCTCCTGTCCCTGCACAGACATGAAGACATACATTAGCATGTTGTGCTGCACAAAACTGATGAACCTATTCTGATACAACTGTTAATTGAAATCTGTTATTTACATCAGCTGACTCTGTTATATAGCTCATGGCGTTTGGACAAATAAAATGCATCTTATATATGTACCATTGTAGTACCAGAATAGTTTCCTTGCCCTAAAAGCTCTCTCTTTCATACCCTATACACCTGACATGTTTTACTGCTCATATAGTTTTATCTTTCCCAGGATATCATGGGATTGGAATCTATTGCCAAAACTACAGTCTTTGCAGTAATTCTAAAATAAACATTATAGGACTTCTGGAGCTTTGACAATATATTTCTTCTTACCCTGTTCTTTGCCTTCAGTGCAGTATGGTCTATTCTGAATCTTTTACTTTTCTGTACAACATTTAGAACACGTTCATCAATGTCCAGAGAGTAACTTGTGTTGGTGGTATATTAGTGAGGACAGCTGCCTGCCAAAGAATAATTTGCTGATATTTTGAATAGGGTAGCGTTGAATCTGTTGACATAGTTGGGAAGAACTGATCTCTTCACATTGCTGAATCATCTGACCCCAGGAATGCGGACTATTTCTCCATTTACTTTAGTCCTCCTTGATTTCTTTTGTTTGAATTATGTATTTCCTCCTGTGTAGATCTTATACATCCTTTGTTACATTTATACCTAAGAAATTTTGGAGGATGATAATGGGGATGGCATTCTGTCTTAAATTTCAGTTTCCAACTGCTCATTGCCAGCATATAGATTTATTTATTTTTTTATCTCAAAAGAAAAATCTCCCATGCAAGCTCAAATTGCCTTAGTGCAAATAAAATCTCTCTAGAGATTAAAGGATAATACTTATCCAAAGATTGATTCTACAGTCTCATCAGGAACTCATTTCTTAGGTGCTTGAGTGTTGTCACGGTGAGTAGATCACTGCCTCCCAAAGCCACTCAATGTATTTTGAACTTTACTTTTAGATTGTACTTCTCTATATTTGATTCCTCATGGGTGAGCTCTCGCTTAATTATAAAATGAAAAAGGCATTTGTCATTTAAGTTAATAGCTTCACCTGCACTCTTACTCGGATAACTATTGGAAAGGTTTAATGAATCCAATGAGTCCTGGATGCTGTGCAGTGAGACTCTAGAGTACCAACTGAACACCTGACTTCAGGTTTGGGTTTCCCACTTAACTTAGTAATTTTGGGTGAGCTCCCTCTCTCAATTGCTTTATGCTTAATAGTAGGAAAATTCATATTCCCAAAGCATGGCCATATAAAAGAATCAAGACGGTGAACATGAAAGGAGTTGTTAATCACACTGCTCAGTGGATATGTGATTTCAAACTCATCATCTCCTACTTTTTCTATCACTATCCAAATCTCCAAATTATTAATTGTACATAGAAAGAGAGGCAGAGAGAAGCAGATTTGGCATCCTTACACTGAACCTCACTCTTCATTTTCAAGCTTTGAATGTCTTGGTTAAAAAGAATAGAGCATATTTAGTTTAACTCCTTAATTTCACTGATCAGAAAATTGAGGCAGAAACCCCAGCTAATGAACCAGGTTATTTAGTTGCTAGAGTTAGAAAGGTCCTAGTCTAACTCTTAATGCCAGTGTCTTTCTCGTAACTCAACAAGAGACACTTGGAGCTTCCCCACAGGCTCTGCCACTTCCCATGGTTTCTTGCTTCTCCTCTTATGCTGAGGTACTGGTTTACAAGTTGTGGCTTTCCTTGTAAAGAACTGGGGATGGCTACATGGTGGACATTTGCCTTACTCCATTTTGTACTGGTAACAGAGCACCACAGGCTGAATCCTTTATAGGGAAAGAACATTGTTTTACTCATAGTTCTGGAGACCAGGAAGTCAAACAATACTGCATTTGGTCAGAGCCTTTTTTGCTGTGTTGTCCTGTACAAGTGGCCTGAGGGCCAGACTTCCTGAGAAAGCAGGGCAGCAGGAGGGAGGCTGGTAACTGGCTTTTATAACAAGCCTACTTCCTCAGTAACTAGCCTGCTTCCATACATTAATCTTGCTAATCACTGCTGGGGAACACATTTAAATTACAGCAGCATTCCCTCCCCAGGGTATTGTCATGAAAAAGGTACATAGACCCTGAGAACTGAACATAAACTTAGAAATAAATCCATACATCTATACTGTTTATTGACATAGGTGCTGAAAACATACAAATAGCCTCTTCAACAGCTGGTACTAAGAACACTGGGGATGTGTCTGCAAAACAGTTAATCTAGACCCCTGTCTCTCCTAAGTCACAAAGATAAAATTGAAATGTATTGAGGACTTAAAATGCAGGATGGTAAGCTAGGAAACTCACTGGAGAAAATAAAATGACTCAGTATATTGGGGTAGGTAATGATTTTTTTTGACAACTTCTAAAAGCAAAGTGAAAAAGAACAAAATCAGATGAGTTGAGACGATGTCAAACTAAAAAGGTTTCTGTTCAGTAGGACATAGTCATCAGAGTGAAGAAACTCTGCAGGTTGGGAAAAGACTTCTAAACTATACATCTAAAGGGGGTTGAATATACAAGGAATATAAAAACTCGATGCCAAGCAAATGAACAACCCGATTTAAAATGGACAAGATAACTAAGTGGATATAACTCCAGAGACAAAAAAATATGCTCAGTATGACTAATCACCAGAGAAATACAAATTAGAACCATAACAACATTGCCTCATTTTGATAAGAATAATTATTACCCAAAAGGTGCTGGTGAGGGTTAGGACACAAGGGAGAAATGGGAGTGAGCATGTAAAATGGCTCAGCCATTGTTAAAATTGATATGGAGTTTTCTTAAACATTTAAATAGAAGTTCCCTACCATCCAACCATCCCACTACTGGGTACGTCTACAAACCGTATGGGAGGGGATGACAAGGCAAGAGTGGGAATAATCAGAATATAGTATATAGATGTGCAAAATTGTCAAAGAGCAAATTTCTGTTAGAAGACTTCTCTTTTATTTACATTTAAAACTTTTTATTTTCTTTTGAAAATATATTTTAGTTTGTTTTTTCTATAGAATATATATTTATCATATTCTTTCCCCCGCTACTCACCCAACTCCATGTTTCTTCTTTCTCTCAACAAAGCAACACAAAACAAAACAGCAAACTAAAAATGAAAGTCAAAACAAACAAAAACCTCCCAAATACTAAAACAAAACAAAAAGGACACACTAAAAAAAAATCATGGAGTCCATTTTGGGTTGACCAACTAACTACTCCTGGACATAGGGCCTTCCCTGAAGTGAGGTTGAGATACTCAGTAATACCCCTTTGTGGAAAGGTGATTTTGTTTTTCCCAGGAGGTGTCAGTTGCAAATAGCTTTTAAAGCACCAATTTAATTAATCAAAAAGGCAAATCAGTCATTTACAGAGACATTTGTATTCTCATGGTTATTGTAAGACTATTTACATAGTGAAGAAATGCAAGCTACCTAAATGTTGATGGCTGAATAAAGGAAATATGACATACTTATGTAATAGAAGAGAATTAACTCCCCCTGAAAGAATGAAATCTTGTCACTTGCAATGATATGCAGGAACTAGAGATGATTATGTTAAGTTAAATAAGCCAGGCACAGAAAGACAAATGATCTCACTCATACGTGAAATCTGAAAAGTTAAGAATGGAATGGTGGTTTCCAGAGGTCAGGGACAGAAGAGGAGGAGGGGAAGGAGGAAGAGAAGGGGGAGGAGGAGAGGGAGGAGGGGGAAGGGGGGGAGAAGGGGGAAAGGGGAAGATGGAAGTTTAATTATTTGTTACAAGACTTATTAGTGATAGGTAACAAGGTGTGGTGTGCTCTTGCAGAATAATGTGACTATGGATAAAATATATTATGTATTTCAAAACCTAAGTATTTTGAATGTCTTCATGAGAAAGAAATGATAAATGAAGATATAGATATATCTAACCCGATTTAAAGATTATATAATCTACATGCATTGGAACATCATATGGTGCTCTATAAATATGTCCAAGTTTTTAAAGACAGGTTCTCTCTACATCACCCTGGCTATCTTGGAGCTTGCTATGTAGAACAGGTTTGCCTTGAACTCTCAGAGACCTGCTTGCCTCTGCCTAGGATTAAAGGTGTGCACCACCACACATGGATAATATCTGTAGTGCTTATATTCTAATGTATTAGTAAAGAGTTAATTCAAATTCAAAGAAACAAGAACTGAGTGTTCACCTCCACAAAGACAGATGAATGTTCTTTGAAGCTACACAAAGGTAAGAAAAGCAGAGAAACTTATTTTGTACATTAGCTTCTATTGATCAAGAAAACCAAATTCCATTTTGGTGAGCAAATGTTTCATAGAAACTAGTATTCAAATATTCCACTGAAAACCAACACTATGATTTTCTTGGAGGGAAATATGAGGATATTATAAAAAATTTTATATGCTACCGAGTACACAAGTGTGCTGTAATCTTTGTCCTTGAGTAGCTCATATCCTTGTATACTGTCTTGTTGCATTCCATATATCAGTCTCCAAGAACAGAACGTCACAACCTTTGACAGATGGCTCAGCTCCCATCATTTCTTAAACAGCTGCAATGAATGGTCACACCTCCTCAGACTGTACTGTGAGAAGGTATGTATGTAGAAAGCTCACAACTCAGTACCAGGAGGGCAATAAGTAGGTGCTCAGAGCCGGGGAGCTCCCAGAATTCAGGCTTTGGAGTCAAATCCCACATTTAGGTTCAGTTCTCACCGCAGGACCTACGATGCTGACTTTATTTGAAACAAAGTTTGCAGATGTAATTGCACTAAGATGAAATGATTACAGAGTAAGATGGTTCCTAAACCCAGTATGACTGAGAGGAAAAGAGACAGACTCTGTGGTGCAATGATTACCTTCAAATTGAAATTTCTTTTCTCCTGAAAGGAGAATGGAGATTCATAAGTCTCAGAAGTAAACAAAACTTTCAAAACTCAGACAGATGAGGGTTGAAAGATTTATAAGAGTTCTTCAAGGTCACACAAACAGTAATGATTGCTGGGTAGAGGAGACCCTCCCAAGTTGGACTGCATGCAAGTACTGCAGGGAACTCCTGGAAATCCTGCTTTGAGAGCCCTTCCTTCTAGGGTGGGCTTTTTGGTGATGTATCCACCTTTGAGTCATCCATGTCCTTATAAGTAATGCCTCACCCATACTCCCATAAGTAACCCCTATAAACTCACTGGTTGACTAAATGTCCTGGCTAGTCTTACGTCAGCTTGACACACAAACTAAAGTTATCTGAAAGGAGGGAAGCTCAATTGAGAAGATGCCTTCATAAGAGCCAGTTGTAAGGCATTTTTTCAATTAGCGATAAATGTGGGAGGACCCACTCCATGGTTGGTGGTGCCATCCTGGGCTGCTGGTCCTGGGTATGATAAGAAAGCAGGCTGAGTAAGCCATGGGAGCAAGCCAATTAGCAGCACCCCCCCATGGCCTCTGTATTAGCTCCTGCCTATAGGATCCTGACCTATTTGAGTTCCTCTCCCGACTTCCTTTGATGATGAGTAGTGATATGGAAGTGTAAGCCAAATAAATCCTTTCCTCCTCAACTTGCTTTTTGGTTATGATGTTTCACCACAGCAATAGAAACCCTAAGACACAAAACCACAGACACAGACACACACATACACACACACACACACACACACACACACACACACACACACACACACACACACATAGAAAGAAATTGAAGTGATAAGTATGGATAGCTGGCAATCACCAGACACTTAGGAGAGCCAAAGAAGTGTTGTTTTCTAGATCCATGGTCCTGATCACAGGTTTCTAGCTTCCCGAACTGTGAATTATGTCACTTTGCCAGCTGTTGTCTCCTGACATGTATAATAGCAACACAAAGAAAAGAAATGGTCTTAGCCTCTTCCTCTGGACTGTTATATCTGTATGAGTCTTGTGAAATCTTTCTGTCCTTGTTGCAGCCACACGGATCCAGTGTGAAGAGTATGGGGACAGACTGGTGGCTGTACAGTCACTAAGCTTAGGAGTCCTGTTCTCACCAGTTAGGTAATATATCTGACCTTCTGTTTAAGTTACACTGGTTTGTTTTTCCTTTCATTTGCACATAAAATTATCCTAAGTCATTCAGAAAGGCATTTGATCTTTCCCTGGTTTCTTCCTCTGTGATTGCACACTATAGGATTTTTGTGAGGGCTCAATTAGGTACAGGATGATCCAGATTGTTTTCAGTTTGTCTGATTTTCATTAATTCACTGTTTAATTCAGCTCCCATTACAATTATTCAGTGAATATTCAGTAAATACTCCCTTATGAATGGATGAATGAACGGAGTTACCCTAATGCAGGAAGGAATGTGGAAATGGTAATTAGGGAAAAACAAACACCATGAGAGGTGGGGAAATTCATCAGGCTAGACTCCAAAACAACCTCACAATGCTTAGGTTGGTCAGGACCAGGGCTCAAAACAGGCAAATCTGGTGCTTTATGCAAAGATATTTGAATTAAAGGATGCATTCAGGAGGTTTGCAGATATATGAGGGCAGGACTGGCTGGAGAAGGTGAGGCTCAGAGGCTGCCCTACCAATCCCCTAGCCCACAGCGCCAAGGATTAGAACAGAAGTGTGAGCTTTGTTAGGTGTCAGAGTTAAGGAAAGGGGCTTGCATTTTGCCTGAGGGAGAGCAATTGACTGTTTCTCCCAAAGACCTTGTTTGAAATTAAAGTCTTGGAACACTGGATTCAATTAACTACCAGTTTAGGGACCTTGGGGATTCTAACTTGCTGTGTGCTTCATTTTCCCTTACAAATCATTCTCTGGCTTCTCGCCTCTATGCTTCTCCCATCTACAGAAAATTCAGTCTGCAGGGCTGGGTTAAAACCGGTTCCTTTTCTCAGGTTAAAGTGAGGAATAAAGGCTACACTCACTCTGCTTTCAAAAATCAGTGTTGCTGTCCATATGAGTTAGAATGGAGATCTTGAGAAAGTGTAAGAAAATACATATAAGTATATAGTACATATATGAGTGCTCACACATGTATTTTTATGCATGCATGTATGTATGTGTCTGCATGAATGCATCTAAACAGCAGTTGGGAAAGACTGACATGTTCAATCTTTTACAACAATCACAGTCTCCATCCCATGACTACTCAGCAAGAGATGCACACAGCATTTATGTCCTTTGGAACTCCCCAGTTTATGGGAAAACAGATGAATTGAGAAGTGCCTCGATACGGGCAGGTGCTACAAATACCCACATTGCTGTAGTCTGCAGGACAGTTAGTGAACTTGGAAGGGAGACAGGCGGGTGGTCAGGAATAGGGTGGAGTCGGAACAGGCTTCCCAGAGGGTGCTGCCTTGTCAGTTGCTTGAGTGATGTGAGCAGTAGTTTGCCTTGTGCAGGACTAGACAAGATGCAGGACAGCTGCTCTGCTCTATGAAGCACATAAAGTATCTCCAGGGAAATTGGTATGAGGTGACATTTGACCCACATCCCTACTTCTGTCTCCAGTTGTGCTTGAAGGCATGCAAATTGGTCTTTCTCTTAACATATGCAATAAAGTCCTTGCTTTGTATTTGGAAAAAGTCTTCTTTGATAGTAATTAATACATTTTCATCCTCAACACAGAAGTTTTTGGCCCTTGCAAACAGCATTAAGAAGTGTGGGGAAGCACATTTGGGGTAGAAAGAGGGCTGAGTTTATTGCTGTGTATCAGGAATGGGGAGAAAACCAGGGGCTGTGGCCTTGGGACTGAGAACAGAAGAGCTGGAGAAGGGCCAGAATTGCTTTGGCTGAGAGAAAGTATCCAAAAGGCCTCAGAGCATGGAGTTATTTCCTAGACATACTCTACTATGTAATAGAAATTCCCCTCCTCACCTTCTCAATGAAATGCTGAACTGTGGACTAGATTCTATATTTTCCCAGATACACTTCCTCTCCCCTTCTCCTCCTTTCCTTTTTTGAGACAAGGTTTTACTACATTGTCTATGTTCATCTGGAATTATAAATCCTCGTGCCTCAGCTTGCTCAGTGCTACAATTACAGGTATGCACCATTCTGCCTGGCCTAGGCCTTCTAATTTAAAAATTATGTGTGTGTATGCTCACATACACATGTATGCTTGCATGTGTTATGGTGGTAGATGATAAACTTGGATGTCACATTCAGGAACACTGCCCATTTCTTTTGAGACCAGGTCTTTCATTGGCCTGGAGTTCATCAATTAGGCTAGATTGGTTGGCCAGTGAGCTCCAGGTAAAGATCTGTTTCCCTTCCCAAGCACAGGTTACATGTATGTGCCATGCCCAGCATTTTAACATGGATTCTGTTGATTGAACTCAGGGTTTTGTCTATCCAGGCAAGTTTTTTTCTCTTTCTTTCTTTTCCTCTTTTCCTTCTTTCCTTCCTTCCTTTCTTCCTCCCTCTCTCTTTCTTTCTTTTCCTCCCTCCCTCCCTCCCTCCCTCCCTCCCTCCCTTCCTTCCTTCCTTCCTCTCTGTCTCTCTCTGTCTCTCTGTCTCTGTCTCTGTCTCTCTCTCTTTCCTTCTTTCTTTTTCCAATGGATCCCTCCCTCCAGTCCAGGACTTTTGGTTTTAAAGAACATGAAGAGCATGTAAGGTCATAAACCATTATCTACCAACCTACAGAAGACTATATGCTCTTGACCCTCTAGTGACTGGCAAAGTATCTTCTCTCTACCGATGATAAACACTGAAAGAAATTTAAGAGTATTAGCTTATAGGAAGTTCAACCATCTAATAAATTCAAGTGGAGAAAATGGTGTGTGTAGAGCCCTAAGATGTGGTCCTCCATTTGGTGTGTATAGTAGATGGTTTCGTGGAGCTGTAAGAGAGGATGTGAAATAAACTGGGTGGAAGATGAGGAGGGGAGATGGGCAGGAGCTGGGTCACTGTTTCCACGAATGCTTGTGGAAAGGTTTCTACTTATCTCCAAAAGTCATGTTTACTTTAGAGAGCCACTGCAGGGGAATTGCTTGATCATTTCAGATTTTTTTTTTTGGTTTTTCGAGACAGGGTTTCTCTGTGTAGCTTTGCGCCTGCGCCTGTCCTGGAACTCACTTGGTAGCCCAGGCTGGCCTCGAACTCACAGAGATCCGCCTGGCTCTGCCTCCCGAGTGCTGGGATTAAAGGCGTGCGCCACCACCGCCCGGCCTCATTTCAGATTTTGTAAGGGACATTTGGCATTGGTCTAGAGAGTATCTTCCCAAAGATAGTCAAGTCTGGCAGAGTCCCTAATGTTGATTCGTTTCCCTGTCATTGCTTCCTGCTGTTCCCCATCGTAATTAACAGAAAAGCATCTTGAGGGATTTTCTAGTGGAAGTGTCTCCTGGGTAGCTTACAGGCAGAGTGGGGATGATGCATCTGTTTGGTTCCAGTTTCATCAGTTGGTAGCTGAGTGTAGGGCAGCTAGTGAGTTTCCCAGTTTTCCCGAGACTTTTGAATAATACAGGTTCCTGAGACCTTCATAAGACATTTAACATGCATCAGCTGTCCTACAGGCAAAACTCCCCCCGGCCAGCCAGCATTTGCCTCCTTCTATTACAGCGTCTTTCATCCCTGAAGGACAATACAGCATGAGGTCAAAAGTGTGATTCAGGCTCTGGCATACAACTCCTGCTGTTGTACCAGGCAGCTGTGTGGTCTTAGACAATCCATGGTATACTGGGATCATTTACTTGCTATTTCTACTCCTCACATTATGTGCCCCAGTCCGTGTAATCTATCCTGTGCTCAGCAAATGTTTATTGAATGAATAAATGAAAAGGCAAATGAGAAGTAGTTCATTGTTGAGTGTTTGTTGAATGCACAGATGAATAATTGAAGGAATTCGGAGAAAATTGGTCAAGTACACTTCTTTCTGCTTACAGTTGATCTACATGTGTAAATCTCAGGCTTTTCTCAACTCTCAGTTCCCTGCCCTCTATCATACTCCTCTCTTAAAACCACCCACCCCAAATAACCCAGATGATAAAAGACTTTATTTCTATTCAATAGGGACTCTTGTGCTGTGGGACTTCTTCAAGTGTTTATGGGCCAAATAAAGACTGTTTTGCTGGTCCATGGAGATGATTGGCTGACAGTAAGAGCCTCCTCCAGCACTGTAGCCAAGGCAGAATTAAGTCAGGCTGCCAAGCATCACAACTCCACTGTTATCCCTCTACTGTACAGACTAGGGACCCTGCCCACCCACCCCTGTCCTCAGCCAACAAGAGAAGTTCCACAAGCTGGAGGGGCAGTTGGATCATAGCTTATTCTGCCCCCAGGATACATCTCTCATCTTAATTGTGCTTATTCAGCTGTGGGGATGCATTGATATCTGGCCGTTGTTTTGAAAAAGTGCAGAGATCCATTTAAAAACAGAAGCAAATCCTTCTTCGGAGATAGGGGCCTGGCGTGGGAGTGGAGAGGGAGGGATAAGAGAAGTTTCCATCTTCTTTCTGATATCCGTTGCTTTGTATGTGAACATTCACAGAGATGCCTGCAGGCAGTTCTCCAAAGCCTCGTTTTGATCAGAATCAATAAAGCTCTCTGTGTAGGAAGTTCTCTCACAACCAGCTTCATACTTTGTGCCTTCTTGTGGAGATAAGTCATCTAAAAAGCACACAGCCAGGGCTCCTTATCTGCCAGGGTCTGTTAACAGCACTGGTGGCAATTATCAGTCCATTAACCATGAATGAAGTGATTCCTATCTGCCAGGCTCTGAGCTGACTGCATTTTGGGGAGAAATGGATTCAGAAAAAAAAAATTAATAGAAGTAATAGCTATTATTCATTTTTTTGTGTATGCCTACTCTGTGCCTGGCACTTACACACACACACACACACACACACACACACACACACACACACACACACACACAAACTTCTTTTGTGCACTATTTGTGAGGAAAAGCATAGTATAATTTTTGGAAATATGGAAACTCAAACTGCAAAGGAAATAATTTGCCTAAAATCATGTTATACCCAAATGCATGGGATTGACAAGCAAAGACATCTGAGGAAGAACAATTGGTTTAAGAGAGGCAGGGGACAGAGGACCCATCAGGTTCTGTAAAGAGTTCTGTGTCATTGTCTTCTGGGCTCTCCTGAGAGGGGTTGGATGGGCATGCAAGCTTGAGAAGATAAAGATGGCTTGGAAGAAAGTTATGTCATTGGGCTTTCTTTCTAAACACCTGGTTTATTGCTGTCACCAACTGTAATATGGATTAATTATAGGGAGGACTGAGGTAATAAGGATAATCAATCAAACAATCCATCAGTGAGTTTATTGTGTTTCTACATTATAAAGGCAATATATACTCATTAGAAACATTTTGGAAAGTGCCAAAAAGTAGGAGGTAAAAACATTGATCTTTGAGTCACTTCCCAATGCAACCACTCTGCACTGGTGTATCTCTTCTTTCCACTCGTTGTTTATGGGATGATGATTATATTGTATATAAAATTTGACTTCATATTCACTCAGGGCAGTGTGATGTAACCTTTGTAGATATTACAAAGCCCTTAAAAACATGTACACTGAGTTGGTGTGTAACACAGAGTTACAGTACCTGTCTAACAAGGCCCTGAATTAAAACCCTAACCAAAAATGTTTGTGGAAATTCTTATAGCCTCTTAAATGAATATGTCAAGTTTTATATAAACAGGATCATAGAGTCAGCTATCTACATGTTTGATATTTTTCATTTTGATAAGTAAGGTTTTCATGAGAATCTTTCTTAAAGATTTTTCTTGAAAATCAAAGTGACTAAAATTGTGAGTGAGTGTGTGTGTGTGCGTGCGTGCGTGCGTGCGTGCGTGCGTGTGTGTGTGTGTGTGTGTGTGTGTGTATGTATGTACATGACACAGCACATATTTGGCAGTCAGAAGACAGCTTTGTAGAATCAGTTCTCTCCTTTCACCTTTAAATGGGCTCCAGGGGTCAAACTCAGGTCGTCTGGCTTCATGGCAAGCATTTAACCCACTGAGCCATCTAGCCAGCTCTCTCCTGTGACATTTGTGTGGAATGAAATTCTGGCTGGACTGCTTTGCCAGGGGTGTTTTCTGAGTTACTGAGTTGAAAGGACATGGATTCTTTCCAGTGATTCTAATATAAAGTAAATGCCAATTGAAAAAAACATAGTTTATGAAGATATCCTGGACTGACTCAGGAACCCATATTCTTCTTGGATTGTTAAAAAAAATTATGGAATATCATGAAATACTAGTGGCTGGAAACATTATAAACTTGTATTTGTGTGTGTGTGTGTGTGTGTGTGTGTGTGTGTGTGTGTGTGTGTGTGTGTGTCTGTGTGTGCCTGCCTGTCTATGATTTAAGACTAATGAGTAAGGAAACACAACTGTCAATACTGGGAGGCCCCTTAGGAAAACACCTGGCAAGGCAATGTCCGGAACTCTAAACTCCTCACCTGTTGGCCACTTTTTAGCATAGATGTTGTATATTATCAAGATGGGTTCTCTACTTCTATCTGCCTTAAGCTGGTCTTCTTAACATCATGATCCAGCCCAACCATAGAAAAATGGCATGTTCCCAAAAGTCAAAGGCACTCAATCCACAGAAGGCTGTAGCAAGATCTCCAACAAGAATATGGTTTGCATAAGGTTTAATCCATTTCCTTCTCATCCCTCCCACTCTCAATTGGAAGACAAATGAGTTACATATGCAATTCACGTGCTTCATCATTCCAGGCCTTCTAGGGGGAGGGGCCTGCCTCTTCTCTTCAGGTCTTACCAATTTAATTAGATTGCTCCAATTTTGCCCAATGAAATTTAAAGGGAAACCGGCTGGAGGAGGGTTGTGGATGCTTTCTCTGATCATAAAAAAGAATGACTGACGCAGAAAGACATGCCTTGTTTTCTGGATATTTTTGTGTCTGCATGCATTGCTTGAAACTACAGCAGCCATCATGACTGAGAAAGAAAGTATGAAAACCTGACAGGGATTTTGGTGTAGAATGATGGGTCTTCGATTGTGTCTCTAAATTGGTAACTTAATTCTGAGGCCTTTCTGCACTTCTTGCTATGGGAGATAAACTTTGTTCATTGTTTCAATGAATTGATACTGGTTTTTCCAGTGTTGAAAGCTCCAATCACGCAGTGGACTGCAAGGTCTGTTGCCATCACCAGGGGCAATTTTCCCCATGTGTGAGGCTTGGCATTGCCTGTACTGTTAGAATGAATCACTCCAGACGAAAAGTTAACAAAAATAATAGATCACTATTTTTTTTCTGAATGTCTATAGACAGATGACTTTCTGATATCTTATATATGAATGAAAGCCTCTGATGTGGAATGACCGATCTGGACACATTTATGAAATCACAAAACTTAGCTTTGCTACCATCTCCCCAAGGAGGTCTTCCTGACTTTTGCCCACACTTCTGCTTTATTTGGATTAGCAGTCTCTCTTGAGTTCTCATAATAGCCACTTTGATTTTATTGCATGAATAATGTTTCTGTCTTCCCATCAAGCTATACATGCCATTGGCGTCTTTTTTTCTTTTTTTAATCTTCGTAGCTGCACGCTTAGAACTCAAAATGCAAAACAAAATGAACACATGGCTCAGTGGCTCATTGGAACTTCCATTTTCCATAAAGGCACTGAAGTGATGCACATTTATGTTATTTTTAACATAATTTGTATCTGCAGGTATTTGCAGGCCTTTTGTATGTTCTTCTCTGTCTTTCTCATGGAGAACATCTCTCAGAACCCAATATAGTTGAGATGAAGCTCCTTTGCCTCCAGGGAGACTTAGCCAACTTGGAGCATCCTGCTTTGTTTGAGACGCAAGTTGAAGAGCAAGCAGGGAAAGAATTCGTGTTTATTGTACTGAACAACTCCTTCAAATGCTACTGGCTGCAAGGTGTCTGTCACTTAGAAAACAGAATGTGCAGCTTCTGGAATGTGTCTGCTGCCACGTCTAGCTCCATGACATCTGAAAAGTCACTTAAGGATTCTGTAGGTGGCTCGAAGTTCTACCCAGAGGCTTAGAAAGTCGTGATCTATAATACTTATGGGATGACTAAGCTGGAGCATCAGGAAGCTCGCTGATGACTAATAATTATTCTCATTCCACAGTGTATAGTTTGCAAAACAAAGCAAGCAAGGCCTCTGCCCTTTTGTTCTGTGACTCACTCCTCTAAACTCTTGGTGAGAAGGCCATGAGAGCACCAGCGGTGATGCCCATGGGCACTCTTGCTCTTTTCCACTTCCCTTGCCTCGAGGCTGCAAGCCCATTTTTCCATGCTTGAGGAGAGGTTGTGCTGTGTGGTGGTTAAGAATCAGACTTTGCATTTTAATTTGGACATCCTCATCCGGGTGCCACCATTTCCCAGATGTGTAGCCTTGGGCCAAGGGCTTTAACATCTCTGAGCCCCACTGGTTTTCATCTCTTAGGTAGAAACAATGACAAAAGTTAGAGGTTGTTATGGAAACGAGTGGCTATAAAGTACTTTGTACACAGTTGGTACAGACAGAGAGATGAAGGCATGGTAATTATTATTAAGATTAGCTGCAGGTTTTCTTCAGGCTATTTCCAAAGAGTGAAATACATACACAGTTTGGAGACTTAAAGATAATAATTAAAAAACCCTCTTTCTATTCTATTGTTTATTCATTTTAAAACCAATTTCAAAAATTTCAACTTTGCAGCTTTTTAAAGGGAGCAGAGCAGGATGTGGCAACATACCAGCACGGCATGCTGGCTTTAACATGTGTTCTTTTCTTTCTCTGGAGTGCACTGAGACACCATGATGTGTTCAACCTCCTAATTGTGCTCCCAGATCTTCATGGTGGAAGGCATAACTTTTTATTTTTCTTTTATCTTTATGTTTGTGCACGTATGTGTGTGTGTGTGTGTGTGTGTGTGTGTGTGTGTGTGTGTGTGTGTGCATGCATGTGGAAGTCAGAGGACAAGGTTGGATTTCAGGCCTGGCCTTCCACCTTGTGGTAGAATAGGAGTTTTTATTGATAGTCATTGCAATCACCAGGCTGCCTATCTGAACTTGATGTCTCACCATATGGACATTGAGATTACATGTGTGAGGTATTGCATATAGCTTTATGTGTGTTTTAAGGATCTGAAATCAGATCCTTGTACTTCTGTGATTCAACACTCTTCTCACTGAGACATTTTCCCAGCTTGAAATGTCACTTTTTAAACTATTCACCCCTAAAGGATAAATTCTAAACATTAAGTTTATAGATGGGCACTAGCCATCTGCCCATCTCGAGGGAGAAGAGACAGAGATCACCCACAACCAGTGGTGATCAGTGGGGCTTCCTGCCACTCTGTCCATTGGAGGATTGTAAACTTCACTTGAATTAGACAAACAAAATGATGTGGCATTTCTTGGGTGCTAATGTTAAATAGGTTCGGAATGACTATGTTTATAAGAAACACACAAGGGAAGGCTTAATTGAAAGGGTTTAGTGCATAGTGGCAGAGTGAGCCAGGGAGACTTTAAGCCACAAAATGGTGCAGTTACAGATTTTGAATCCTGGAGTGAGAGAATGAACAGAATTAGTTTTGCCTTCCCTTACCATCTTGGGATGTTAAGGCAGGTCAATTAATCTTTCATCCATGAGGCATGGTGATTTAGAATATCTCTCCAGAAAGTTTTTAATTTTAAGAATCATGTGATAGGACCATATCTAGCTTACATAACTGATCAACAGGCATGCTGTTATTATTAGTGTCACCATGATTGTGTAGAAGAATTTGAAGAGGGCTTTGTGAAATCCCCATCACAGTTTTTAAAGAAGGTAAGCATGAAAGCTTGTCAATTCTACCCATACTATGCTTGTTAGCATTCAATACAAATATTTCTGGCCTGTGGTATGGCCAATTATATGCAAGATTAGAAAGAATCCTTTGAGAATCGGCATGCATTTTCATGTAGATGCTCTGAATACAATGAGGTCTGTGATGTTGAGAAAACTCCAAGGACAAAGTTTGGGAGACAGGCCATTTTGTGGGGAGGATTTAAGGTGTTTTCCTTAGGAGGTAGTGATGGAATTGGAAAGGGAGTCAGCATTTTGGAAAAATAGAAACATTGCAGATACATTCATAATACTCTTTGGAAATCTAAATACACTTTATTCTTTTACCAAAATAAATCATGTCACATAAATTGTTTTGTTCTCGTTTTTCCTTTGAAGATCTGAAAGCTTGGCTTAGAAGAGGAGGAAAAATAAAAACAAACCTCTGAAGATTTGGAGGAGGATTTTCTTTACTGCTTATTGTGCTTTATTTTGAGAAAAAAAAAAGAGTTTGGTATAAAAACATTTCTAGCCACATGTAGATTCGGGAAGGGGTGGGGTGGACCTTCATGCTAGAGTCCCCATAAGCTCATAAAAATATCTTCCTTATCTTCTTTACAGTTCAATTAAATATATTTTATTTCACTGAGATTTGATGTAGCCCAATTCAATTCATTCTCTATGCATGGATATGCATACCAGCCCAAATATTCTAATCTTAGTCATAATGGGGACATGAAAGGAATAACTCCAGTGTTTGCTGATTTCATGGCTCCATTGGGTAGTGAGGAGGCTCTGCATGTTACTGTGAGCATTCAGAGGAGCTGGCAAACCAAACAAATGCAGGTGTGAAGAGCCCCAAGTGTATATTCTGCCTCTTCTCCTCCTCCATTCTTTAATTTTTCTCTCCGATGTTGTTTTCAAAGTGATTGCATGGAAAGTGATGAAAATTGAGTGATGTGGAAAATGTTAAAATCTCCCTGTGACAGGAACAGCTCAACAGTCTACATAGTCAGCACTCCTACATTTTTGTGTACCTACACACAAGGTAAGGCAGAAACCATGATTATCCTCTCAGATTTGACTCCAGTACTTACGCTGAATAATAAGTATTCAGATGTTTTCATTTTCTAAAATTATGTGGTAAACTATCAGCTAAATGCACAGGAAACAATAACCGGCTTATTCTTCCATTTTTAACTTATTGCCCACCTCTATACAAAGAATGCTAAGAATTATTCAGAGTTTGGTTACTTAGAAAAGTATTTTGAAGAAAATTATTGGAACGAAATACTCCTTCCTTGTGAAAGAAATTTGTATCAGTGATCTTTTACAATTAGTGCCGTGTAACAAATAATTCCATGATCTCACTAGGTGATGACAATGGACATTTATTTTCATAGACATTCAGGTTGACTACAGTTAAAAAGCTCTAAATTGGGATTGTTTAGGTGCCCTTCAGGCTTTGTTTTGATCAGAATTGTTTCTAATTACAGATTGAGTCCAAGCTTATCCCATGAAACTTGTCATTCTGGAACCAGTGACAACCAAAAATATGGTTTTATAGTGATGATACTGGCACAAAAATTAGGCTGAACATTGTATGTCTCTTAAGATCTTGATCGATGGGTACAATGTTGCTTCTCAGAATTAATTGACTGAAACAAATCATATGTCCAAGCCCACTAGCACCTGAAGTGAGGAAATAAGTAAGTTCTACCTTTCCAAAGAATTTGTTTTTCAAATAGCAATTTTACAAAGGAAATTATCACCCAAACTTCACATTTGTCTTGATATTTGGGTAACATAAAGATGAATACCTGACACAGAATTCAAAAAATTTATAGAGGAATATGTTAGGAAGAAACCATAGTTACAAAATTTGGCTCTGCAATCTATTTGTGTCCCTGGTTGGCTAAATTGGGTCTAGTGGAAGGGAACAAGCCATGGAACACCTCGTCACTTGTCAACATTTTCAGAGAAGAAAACTGACTAGAAAGATGAGGGTGAATGTAAAGAAAGTTGCAAGCAGAAGAAAATATTAAAACATTGTATGGCCATCTGCTGGGAACACTAAAGCACCAGAAACTGAATCGTTTTCCCCAATGTGTCCACTCAGGTAGAATTAAGAAACAGAAGCACCATGATGTAGAGTGATGTAGAAAAAGGGCTAGATTTTTGGATCACTTCTAGTGAAGAAACATTCATGCAAAGCTGGTGTGATCCCGAGGTCACTATAGTTAATGTGGGGAGGTGAGAGGACAAGAAAAGGGAAGAACAAGGACAAATTGGAACCTGCAACTTTTGGAGGGAAGATGTGTTAGATCCCCAGAACTTTGTCAGTCTGCTAGCATCTCTGACACCTCCTACCTTAATGATGTGATGGCTTGCAGGGGAAACTGGTACCCTTCATCACAGAGCTGCATCTTCATCTGACCAAGGATGAAGACAGGAATAAAGAAAAAAAAAACATAAAGAGAGGGTCCGAGCAGCTGAATGCCGGGTTGCTGTTCTCCACCAACAAGGAAGCAAGCTGGAAGATCAGCAGCTACGTGCAGGGACTACGACACAGTTTGACACCGACACCAAACCTGTAGGCTCAGGCAGTGGCCTGTTGCATTTGGTCTTTTCTACTCAAACACGTTCTTTTATAGTCTCTCTAGCCTGCAGTCTCACAGAGAGGAGACTCTGGAAGGTAAGTTCCTGATTATCTAAACTGATGCACTCCGAAGCCATTCTATATTCTATAGTTGTTTAGAGTTTCACTGAAAAGCAAGGGACAGGAAGCAAGTCACAGTGAAAAAAAACTCTGTTATCAAGGCAGAAGGGGCTTCAGATGGCCAAGAGACTGGATGAGGCTACTCTGGACTTTGCTATCCACAATGAAAGTTATGTAGAGAAATGACTTCCTGAAGATGCTGATGAGAGAGGCTCATGAGAGTAGGGAGGAACAGAAACAGAAAAGGTGCAAAAAAGATGGTTTGGGTCCTATTTTTATTTTGTTCATATTACATACTTGCATGTGTATAATTATACACCCCTCTCTGTGTTTAGGTTTATTGAAGCATATCAGGTTGCCGGGGGTTACAAACATAAAAGAATTTTCGCCCCACCCACTGTTCTCAATAACGCTGCACTAAATTTCTTTTGCCTGTGGTGCAGCATGCTCCCTATTTTCATATTGCTTTTTTTGCTTAAAACAACTTCTTCCAGTTCAAGAGATGGAATTCATCTTTTTCTCTTTCTCTAATGCTATCAGGGCTTGGGGGCTGTGAGGGGAAGGAACTCGCAAGCTTCTGCCCTTCTTCCCTCCGCCCTTTTCTTCTCCCTGTTCCTATGAAGGTCCGATGCTGCAGCGTGTTGGGAGGGGAAGGAAGGAGGGTGGGCAGGCACAGGAATCACTTATTAAAGTAGCCATCACAGCAGTGTGCTCTGTTGGCTGTCACTGCTTCTATGGGTTCCACTGATGGGACCTCAAGCATCTCCCTGCAGCCGATTGTCATCTCTGGGGCTTCCTTACTGTAGTGCTGTCTTAGTTTTCTTTCCTGTTGTTATAACAACACACTCTCTGAAAAGCAATTAAATGGAGAAAGGGCTTGTTCTGGCTCAAAGTTCAATGGCACATTCCATCATGGTGGGAATTCAGAGCAGCAGGAGCTTGAAGAGGCTGGTCTCATTGCATTCACAATCAAGAGGCAGAACATGATGCTTGCTGATGCTTAGCTCCCTTTCTCCACTACAGCGTTCAAGAGCCCGTCTGTGGAATAGTACCTCCCAAGGACAGCAGACCTTCCTACCTCACTTAATGCAATCAAGATGACCTTTAACAGGTGTGTCCAGAGGCCCATCTCCCAGGTGACTGTGGAGTCTGTCAAGGTGTCAGTGACTACTACCTATCACAGGTGCACTGACTTTTCGAAGGCTTTTCTTAAGATGTCTTCTAACTATAGGATCTCTCTCTCCAGTCGATAATTCCCAAGCTTCTCTTAGATGCTCCTTAGTGGTTCATTAGCAGCCTCCTACTACTGAGGTCACCACCTTCTT
This sequence comes from Peromyscus californicus insignis, assembly GCF_007827085.1. Lineage (NCBI taxonomy): Eukaryota > Metazoa > Chordata > Mammalia > Rodentia > Cricetidae > Peromyscus > Peromyscus californicus. The sequence continues at coordinate 37,610,456 of NW_026294424.1, forward strand.
TGGCCACTAATGTCTTGAATGGTGTCAAGACTATCTTTTCCAGTGTCCCCTGGACCTCCAGAAGGTTGCTGCATTTCTTCCAAGACAATTAGGAGAAGCTGCCCCAGGAGTATCCCCTTTCTGCCCTATTACAACATTAACTACTACTAAGGCAGGAACAGAGCAAATAAACAAGGCTACTGTCTAATCAGTTGCACAGCCAGGGAACAAGGAGCTGGCATCCACTTCTTGAGAATTTTTCCTATATTTTTTTTTTGTGTGTTATTTTTTTGGACACAATTCACAGGTATATGAGATATTCATATCTCATATGTCACAGACACCCATTTGGCTCTTGGATATGCCTTATATCAGTATTGCTAGCCAGCAACCATAGGCAGCTGTTTTCTCCTCTCTTTGATCTGTTTTGACAAAGGAAAATAATATGAGGTAGTGTAGATGAATAATGGCTAAGGGTAGCAGTAAAACCCAGTTACCTTTTTTACTTATTTATTTATTCTTAAAATTTTGTATTTGATTGAGGTATGATTGACATGTACAAACAGATAGATGTTTAATGAAAATAACTTGATGAGTTTTAAAATAATTATATATCCATGAGACCACTATCAGTTTTTCTATCTGTCCTAGCTTGATTTCTGTTACTGTGATAAAATATTATGAACAAAAGCAGCTTAGGGGAGGAAAGGGTTTATTTAAACTTGCAGGTTAACAATCCTTCATTGAGTGAAGACAGGGCAGGAACTCAATCAAGATCTGGATGCATAAACCAGGGAGGAATAATGCTTGCTGGCTTACCAACAAGTTCATGTGCAGATAACTTTCCTGTGTATCCAGGACTTTCACAGGAAATGGTGCCACCTACAGTGAACTAGGCCCTTCCATGTCAATGAACAATTAAGACAGTCCCCCCACAAACATGCTTATAGGCCAATATGTTCCAAGCAATCACTCAATTGAGACTAACTTCTCACATGACTTTAAACTGCTAAATTGACAGTTAAATCTAACCAGGACAAGGGCATAGACATGCCCATCACTTCTCATCATTTCATTTACTGTCAAAATTGTTATATTATTATTATTATTATTATTATTATTTATTGTTTTAAAACGCTTTACATAAGAGCTGTCCTTTCAGTAAATTTTAAGTAATTAATACTCCAGTGCTGGCTGTAGGCACTAAACCATATGTCAGACCTTCAAATCTTATTTTGCTTTCATAACTAAATCCTCATGCCATTTGACCCAGCATCTCTCCATTTCCTCTTTCTTAGAGCCCTGGCAATGGCCAACCAACCCTGTGTTGCATGTTTCACTAGTTCAGATTCCACATAAAAGTGAGGTTTTACAGAACTTGTCTTTCTGTGCTTAGTTTAATGATATACTTTGCATGGTATCCTACAGTTTCATTCACATCGTCATAGGCTGAAGAATGCTGAGTTCTAAATTATTATTATTTTTTACCCATTTATCAATTGGTGAATGCTGAGACTCTTTCTGTATCCTGTCCAATGAATAATACTGCAATGTACATGGGAGTAAAGAAACCTTCTAAAGATACTGATCTCATCTCCTTTAATAAATACTCAGAAGGGAGGTTGCTGGATCATACACTCGTTAGCAAGATTTGAGGAAGGTATTGGTTGTATCATACTTAATAGCTCCTTATTCAAAGTTTTGTTAATTCTGGACTATTAAGCCCCAGTTTCTATATGATTATAATAAATCATACATATCCACTTACTCAGACCCCGCCCAAACACTCTTCCCCACATTCATATCTCATGAGAGGGGGGAATGTAAGAGGAAGAAAGAAATTTCCTTATTGAAATGTTTATAGTGGCTGCCATTAGGTAATAAAATTAGAAAAATTTCTTCTGCTACATTGCTTTCCTTTCCTCCAAAACAAGCTCACTCCTCTTAAAAATAAAAAAGATGAAGTACAATAAACATGATTTTCAAAATACTTCTGAGCTGTGGCACATTCCACTGATGGGCCAGATGTGAGGGGCAGGGTCTTGGGTTTTCTGACCTCCTGGGGCTCTCTGCAGGCTCATGGCTTTATGAAGTCTCAGCTGTTCTGCATTCCTGCAGCACCTGCCACAACAAAGGGAGGCCTTCTGCTGAGCATACTAATGTGGTTGTACATGCCTTCAGAGAACAAAGAAACCCAGATGAGCAGGTCGTTAGCCTCCCTTGGACACTGTCCATCTTATCCTTGCCTGAGCCCTCTGGAGGAGGCATGAATCCACCTGCAAGGGAGGATGTCTCTCATCGTGTCCCCAGATCTTCCCTTTGTCCTCTCTGGTGGTCTCATCCTTCCTTGTTCTGGTCCCTGCTTCCCATTTGGCTTGTATCATGGCTTTTTTGTTCTGAGACCTAGTCAGCATCTGTTTCTCCGGCTTTGCCTCTGTATTCTCTCTTGAGCCCAAATGTAGCCCCACACATCAAGGTTATGCTTAAATGACAGATTGGCTCCTCAGGGGGCCAAGGACAAAAATGAATGGGCTACTCTTCAATCTGCAGAGCTTCTTCTTGTCTGCTTTCTCACATTCCCTACTGGTACTTTGTCTCATCCTCAAAGTTATCAGCTCCCTTCTTGGCTCCCTACAGAGATGACACATTGATGTCTTCATATTAAATTTTCTTTTCAGAGTCTACCCAACTTCTTCCATCTTTCCCATATGTTGAATATTAAGGACAGAGAGTAGTTTCCTCATCCCCTCCCCACCCCTCTGGGTCGAGAAGAGGAACGACTAGTCTGATGGTCTCAGTTGAATGCCCATCTGAGATATGTTTATTAGTGGGTGAGATCACTGTGTCTGAAAGGTAAGTTCTATTCTGTACCCTTCTTGTGCTTCAACATAGTGCTTTCTCTTTTGTTTCTTTCTCCAGTGTTATTACCATTTTTCCTTGAGGACCTTATCCTTCCCCATGGGAATCCAGTGTGCAGTGAGCTACAGCTTACTTCTCCTATTGACAATAAAGTGAGTCAGGCTGGTTATTCTCATCTGAGCAATTGCCTGATTAAACGCACAAAGAGTCTTGTTGCTCAATTAATGTGTGTGTGTGTGTGCATGCATGTGCATATATGTTTGCTTTTGTTTGCTTGGTTGACTTTGTTTGGCTTATGTAGGCTTGCTTTGAGCACTTTATATAGTCAAGGCTGGCCTTGAACTTCTGGTGCTCTTGCCTATCTACTTCCTCAGTGCTGGAATTACAGTATGGGCTTCCATAACTCAATGCTGTAAATCTTTATTTCTTCTCTAGTACATTTGAATTTGTTATTCTCAGAATTTCAAACCTAAGAGATTCACTTTAATCCAGCCTTGACTTGGGCCAGCATCAGAGCTCTAGTCTGAAAACCTATGGACTAAATGCTAAGTTTCCTTTAATGTAAGCATAATGTGAAGGTGAGAGAGCCTGTGCAGTACCTAATAGAGATTTGGGATTAGAGAGGACATTTTCTACAGAAACTCTCTGTCTTCCCCCTTGACTTTGGACTGAGCTGTCCCTATTCTGCTCACATTCTCCCATTGATCCATGCCAAAGTACCACTGTAGGGACTTGGTTCTTTTGCAGTAGTGTCTATGAGATGCCACACTTTCTTTGTGCTTTGGCGTGAGATTATTTCCTGAGCAACAACAAGAATTATATGAAGACTTACTGGTGCCTGTGTGAGTAAATGAATCACACCATGTACTGTGCTGAATCCAATGTGCCCAATGAAGATTGGAATCCGTGCTCTTCTTCAAATATTCTCTGATGAGTAAAGCTGGAAATGGTTTGGTGGGAGCTGATAAAGGTTATATAAAAACTTGGCATTCCTATTCTTACTAGCAGTCACCAAAGGAAAGCAAACCAAGGTCTTCTGGAAATTTGGATCCAACTAGAATCCTTTTGGAAGTATAATGAAAGATTGTGATGTTTTTTCTTTAAGAAAGTGATACTTCCTTACCAATGTGGGGTATCATGGTTAGAGATGCAGAAATCCAGGTTCAAAGAAGAGGAAAAGTAGGGCAGAGGTTAGGAATTTGAGATCTGCATCCCCATGATTTAGGTCTGAAAACTGACTTGTTTACTATCACTGAAAACTTGGACAAGTGACTCAACCTTTCTTATTATTGCTTCTATTACCATTATCATAATTTCAGTGATAAAATGAGAGACACTTACAAATAACCTATGGAATTGTTGGGAACTATTGACCTTTTAACCAGATAACGTACTCAAAGTTGTTCAGCACAGGTCTGGACATATTGTAAGCATTAAACACATGGTAGCTAAAATTCTGCCTCATTATTTTATTATAAGAACATTCCATTTTCGCTGTGGTGGTTTAAAAATGGAGCACAAAGAATCAGTGAATGCAAAGCAAGGGATCAGAGATGGATACCAACTGTAGGTAGATACAGTCTGGGTAGAGGCTGAAGGTCCAAGGTGAGAGAATATTCAGGACACTGAACTGTTTTCATTCCATCCTCTTTGAGATTACCAGGAAGCCCTGTATGGGTTCTGCATAGAAGCTATGCTCGGAAGCTGGAAGAGGCAGTAGACACCCCTTGAGAGGTTGTATTAAGTCAAGCTCTTCACTCATATGCTCAGTTCTTAGGGTATATTGGAATAGTGGCTTCAGTTCCTATTCCATTTAGCTTTGCCCTTTGCTATGTGACTTTGTAAATTCTCTGACAAAAAATGGAATCTTTTATCCACATCTTGAATCTGGGCTGGCTTTGTGACTGGTTTCCCACTTCATGTCTAGACATTAAGAGGGCTGTGTGCTTCTATTTCTCCACTCTTCTGCCATACTTAGAAGGACACGCACAGTTGTTACTATGCTGAGTATGAAAGACACATAGGCTAGGACTGAGTCACTCCACTTGAAGTCTGGGACACTGAGCTCTCTTTAGGCTATATGAGTCAGGCAAGTGAAGGGGGAACAGAGTCATCCACAGTGACAGCCTAAACACAAGAATAACAAATGTGTATGGCACATGAGGTTTGCTGTGGTTTTTCTTATGTCCCATTGCTGTGTAGAAAGATAAATGAAAAGTGACCTTGGTAATAGAATTTTGTGTTATTCCGCACCTTACATTCACTCACTCACCCAACATGTACTGGCTGTATACCATGTACTATTGTGTGCTAAGCATTGCTGTACAAAGAGGAGATGGTATTTTTTTTTTTTTTTCAGCAGGAAAACGTGCATAGAGACGAGATTGTGCTATGAGAGGGGAGACATTTTCTATGTTATTTAGCAAAGCATTTTCATGACCTAGAACAGAAAGCTGTATCTTAGCGGGTACTTGTTGCCTTAGGCTGACATATGACACAAGACATACGCATTGTCACATAGGAGGGTGTGTGCACTTTCCTGTGTGTATGTATGTTATTTGTGTCTTTGTTCCAGAATACAAACTTACCATTTGACAGGAGTAGGTCTCCCCATTTCTTCGGCTCTGTTCTTGGCTGGTAGGAACGACTTGCCCTATTCTCTTATGCACTCATTTTTTTTTTTCTCCTTCTTCATACAATGTCGCAGGAGAAACCGCGGTGTGCTATAAATGTGCCTCTATAATAGAATATAGATGCATAAATCAAAACAGCTTCTAATGGTTGTCTGCAGTAATAAATGCTCCGGAGGCCGCCCAACTGGCAGCGTAAGAGAGATCATACAAACCACCGCCTGCAGAAAACACAGCATCGCGAATCACCTCAACCTTGAATTATTTATATATTTTAGGCCCTATTTTCTCTTCTCTATTCTGAAAGCCTGAGAATGATTTTCACTGAGAGCTGGGGATGCCTGGGTTTGGCTCTAAAATAAAAACTGCAGATAATTGTGGACTCACTGTCAGGGGAAGGATGGCTGTTTTCCATGGGGATTCAACAGGGCAGGCAGTGTTGATGCAGTAAGTGGACACTGCAGAATACTCAGGAGAGGACTACTACTTTTATCCCAGCATGAGTCTCTCCAGGGCTGTTGTGAACCACCTCAGGGACAAGCTGGCATAGGGAGAGCCTGAGGGCCTGCCTCCTCTCTCTCTCTGTCTCTCTCTGTCTCTGTCTCTCTGTCTCTGTCTCTGTCTCTGTCTCTCTCTCTCTGTCTCTCTCTCTCTCTCTCTCTCTCTCTCTCTCTCTCTCTCTCTCTCTTTTACCGTGGATCTATGGTCTACTTATTTTCATGCAGTAGGTTTGAACCTAAGGTTTTGTTATATATTAGAAACAAAGCAAAACCAAACAAAAACAAATAGAACCTCCCACCCCGGTGATTTCAATGCAAAAACAAATTTGTAAATCACTAGCAAGGCTGATCTTTGAAGCTTTTCAAGTGGGCCTCTTGTCCTGCTGCCCACTCAAGTCTTTCAGAGCCTTAAGAAAGTGTAAATGCCAGAACTTGGATCCAGGTCCACTGCAGGTGTCTATAGATGGTTCTAAACACCAAGATTTTCATTACTGAGGTTCCTTAGTTCATTGTCCACTCTTGATAACAAGGTACCACAGACTGTTCAGTTACAAAGAAAAGAGTTCTGTTTTGGATCATGGTTTGTGTTCACAGCTTAGGGTACTTGATGATTGTTTCTTAATAGTAGCATCCTTAGGTGGCCCAGGATGTCACATGTTACGACATGGAGTGTGCCCTGGTCTCTCCTCCTTCTCTTATAGAGCCAACGAGAGTCAATTACTCGATCATGAGATGCTACTCTGATGGTCTGGTCTAATTCTAATTATTCTCCAAAGACCTCCACCTCTCAATACCGTCTTCTTAGTGCCTCCCCTGGGTTTTAATGTGAATATGAGCGCTCGGCAGGGGACTGGTGACAAAGCGAAGAATGAGACAGGCTCCATCTTCACTAAAGTTGCCGTTTAGTAGTAAAGTCCAGATAATAAATACGTAACTGAAACCCGGAGAATTTGTGTTGATATGAGAAAGTGAGATGCTGTGAGATATACACCAGTAATGATAATAACAAAATGAATACTATTTGTTGCTGAAATGCCATCATCTCAGTCCCCTTTTAGGCCGAGGCACTGTATTAAAGAACTCATACAAAATCTTTTATCAAATTCTCACTACAGTTTGGTACATATGTTCTCTAGAGTGGGGAAATGACTTTCCCAAGGTTGCCAAGCACACAGAAGTAGAGTGTAGGAGGGGTGTCTCTTACTCACTGAGTCACAATGATATCTTCACGTGTCATATCCTTCTGGGTGTTCTGCAGAGTGGCAGGGACTGGGGAATGTCCGAGCACATGCTGAGGAAAGAAACTTTCCCAGTGAAGGCATGCACCAGCCTAAGGTGGATCCCCATACCCACACACCCACACACACACACACACACACACACACACACACACACACACACACACACACACACATGTTCACAATCTGTTGTAGGCAGAAATGACTGAACAGTTAGGTACAAAGGCAGCTGATGATACAGGATATGCCGTCCTGACATGAGAATGCAGTTTCTAATTCTTCCTTGGGGACTCTTTCTTTTATTTGTGTGTGTGTGTGTGTGTGTGTGTGTGTGTGTGTGTGTGTGTGTGTGTGTACTCTTCAGAACAGGATGGTTTGATTTGCAAAAAAAAAAAAATGCTTCCCTGATCCTTTATTACCACATATTTTTGTTACTCCATCTCCTCAGTTCATGACCCTCTCTTCCTTTAACCACCACTGACACTTTACCCTAGGCATTATAAGACACTAATTTTGAAGGACAAGTCAGGTAAATTCTCAGCTCACATTGTATATACTACCTTAACAATGTTGTGATGACAATAACTTTTGAAATGAAACATTCCATGAACCTCACTACTTGAATGGTTGGTGAAAGACTCGGTCTGAAGTGGATCTTTGAGGAATGCAAACTACTGTCTTGGGACTTGTTTCTTCACTGAAGTGGAGGCTCCAGCCTCCAGATGGGACAAGACAACACATAGATGAATAGAAATGGGTTAATTTAAATTATAAGACCTAGTGGGACAAGACTAAGCTATAGGGTGAGATTTTATAATTAATAAATCTCCGTGTTATTTATTTATTTTGTGAGCTGGTGGCCCGAAGAAAAATCAATCTACATTGACTCCTATCATCCTGCAGTGCCCTGCAATTGGTAGTCTTCCTGCTTGGTGCTTCTCATTCTGTCTGTCTTGTTTGACTTTGGTCTTATGAGGCCTGATAGGACTTCAAAGTGGCTAGGGATCATGCCATCAAGCTCTCATTGGAGGGAGCTGTTTGTCTTTTCATTTGGAGATGGTTGTTGGGGTTTTCATGCTGCTTGTGTTTATTTCTAGAGAAGAGTAGTAGGGTATCTTGAATGTATTCCTTTAGGGGTCTTGACTTTTTATGACTAATGAGAAATTACCCCTGATGCCTTTACCTTCAACTGTTCAGCAATTAGGTAATGATGCTATGTGTTGAAAACATTATTACAGCCTCTGGAGGGAGCTCAAGGCCTTTTACCACCTTCTGCATCCACTCTGCAAAGAGGGAGGCAATCTGTGAGATTTAGGGTTGAATGACATATACAGAAAAAACTGCATGTAAGATATATGGGAACATTTAATGGGAAAGAAAAGGGAAAGCTTGGATTGTTGTCTTGTTAACTGAGTGGTTAACAGTTCACCTTTAAAGGGCCAGAGAGTGGTGTCTTTCCTATTTGTTAGGCAGAAATCTGTAGGCCAGTTGGCTACAGGAATGAGTGGGGCAGCTGAAGTCAGTTCTCCCTAGTTTGGCACAATGACAGCGGAGAGTTTTTGATCTGTTCTCTCTTCCTTGGAGTGGGAAGATCTGAGGTCAGTTTCAGTGCTCAGACAAAGTCACAGTATTAATGAGAATCCCCATGGCCAGCCTACCCCTCTGTCACAGATTCTTCCAGGAGTTGTGGGGTTTTGATGGGATCTTAGTCCCAATCATCTCTCAGCTCTATTAGAAGACAGAGACATAAGAACATACAAAAGAAATCAGTCCGTTTTGCCACTGACTGTAAATTCCCAGAATTCCAGCTTCTCCAGCTAAATGCAAGCATCATCCTCACCTAACAAGCAATCAGGAGATTCGTATGAACATTGGTATGAAAACACCTAGCCTGGATATATATATATATATATATATATATATATATATATATATATATATATATATATATATATATATATATATATATCACTGTGTAGTTGTTTGTCATGTGTTGACTGCAATAACAGGCATGGGTCTGGGTACCTAATGATATTGACTGCTGTTAATGAGCCCTATGTGACAGATGACTAGTACTGTGTTATTTCATCTCATCACTTCAGCACTAGGTGCATCCTCATCATCCCATTCTCCACATGCTGCCACAGAAGCTAGAGAGGATAAGGGAAAATTCTGGGGTCACATAGCTAGTAGATGTTTGAGCTGGAATTTGAATCCATGTTGGTCTGTTATGTTATGGTAATGCTTTCCATGTCCAAATATGGCCTAGAATCCATCATATGCAAACTTCAGCTCCTTTATGGAGGCTACCATTGGACCTTGTGTGCTAGAGGTTCTTCATGGGGAGGTATGGACTGAGGGTGTGGTGATGGTTAGTTTTAGAACATCACAGAGATGCATGCTTCTGTTGCAAGCAGCAGCTGTAGAGTATCTCTCTCCTCCATGGATTCAGAAGACGCTGATGTATCTGAGTGCCACTTTTTAATCAAGGGGACTATCCATCTCCTGTTGTCATTTGATCTTCTTGAAACAACAGCCACAAATCTCTAGGCAACACAGACGTGATGCCGGCAAAATGAAAGGGGAGGTAGCAGCATCTTGCTCTCATTAATGGGTGAGGAGAAAACACACAGCTCTGCCTCAAGTGCTTGGGGAATGTGGTATTTTTAGAAAAGAACATTTTGTGATTTAGTTGTTTGATTTCTGAGAAGGCTTTCTTTTAACTTTTTTTCAGTAAGTTTCAGGATCAAAAGGGAATGATAGATTGACCAAAAACAATCAATCAACAAACATATAGTGAGGGCCTTCTGTGTGCAGAGCACAGAGGTAGAAACAGAGTTAGAAAATTGTTAGGTTTTGTCCTTGCTCTCTCATGTGCTTCAGACCCATTAAGAAAGATTGCAACATTGTGTAGGTCCAGAGCCCAGATAAAGCAATTGGATTTACTCTGGTTCACTGCAAGAATAATATCCAGAGAGATGAAAAGCATAGAGCCTTGAAAAACACGGATGGAGTTGTTTATTCATTTGTCCTTTCAAAGAATATGCACTGAACACCTTCTCTGTGTGTAGCAGATCCCAGAAAAAGAAAGCTGAATAAGACCTTGCCCTACTCTTGAAAAGTTTGTACAGAAGTGGAAGACAGAATCACATCCAAGAATGCTATGAGGCAAAGAACTGAAATTAATATAGATAATATATCCTCAGTAGAAGGCATAATATGTGACACCTAGAAGACAGAGGGCCTAGAAAGACTTTATGGAAGACAGAATACACAGATAAATATTGAAAATGGAAACCAATTGACCAGACAGAAGAAGAAATATTGCTTAGACAAAAGAAGCAACATATGCAAATATCTGTGAACCATGTCGATGAAGATCTATTTACAGCTGGAATGTCCAGATTTTGGAATGGACGGATGGGGATAAAAAGGTGGCTGGACATTCCCATGTCTGGAGGAAATGGGGATATTTAAAGGACAGATGCAATAAGTGACTTGGTCAAATACATGTTTTGGGAAATAAGGTTCACAGTTATGGGGAGGTGATTAATTGAGCCTATTTTGGTTTGAAAGTGAAAAGTGAATGTCCCTCACAGGATCAGGTTTTGGATGCTGGTACTTTTTTTGGGAACATGTCGAGCTTTGGACACAGGATTTAGCTAGTAGAATTAGGGCCATAGGGGTAGGTCTTAAGGGTGGCAGGCTGCTTCATTTCCTATTTCCTTGCTAGTTCCTGAGATGGGAGCAGGCTGTTGCATATGTTCCAGCCACCATGGATGCCATCATGCCTTTCCTACCTTGATAGGATTTATGCTCTCAAACCTTGAGCCATAATAAACTTTTCTTTCTCTGTTCTCTCAGGTAATTTGTCTCAGCAGTGACAAAGGTGACTGGCACAAGAATGATTTTGGTTGCTGTAGGGATTCAGAGAAAAAAACCTTACCCTTTCCACCCTGAGCCTGGCTACTGAGGACTTCTCAGAAAAAGTGACTCCTACGGGAATTAGCATGGAGGAGATGGAATGAGTCAGGAGAAGACAGCTCTTCAAGGAAAGAGAAAGGTTTGCAGCCAAGTTAACTGTTCTACTTGACTGAAGATGGTGTGTGTGTGTGTGCAGTTAGTGGGGTACCAAGCAGGGGTGCTAGGACACTGGAAGGCCCTCTTCAACAGCCTACTTGAACATGATGGGTTTTAGGCAGGTACAACCTTTTCAGATTTGCTGTTCAATAAAGCCATCTGGTTGGTGTGCAGGAATGCAAGGAAGTCAGCCTGATGTGGAAGAAGAATGGTGATGAGGAGATTATTTTTCTTTTTTTTTATTGGCTAACACTTACACCAGAGCAAAAATAGGAGCTATAGAGAACCAGGATAGTGAATTAAGTTTAAGAGCAAGTATTTTAGGCACAAGGAGAAAGGAAATGGTGATTGTTGGCATGGACTGGGGTTCTGGATAAAGGAAGAAAGCTAGGGGTGATGGGGTTTCATGAAAACTGGGAAAAGGGTAGTGTTTGGTAGAAAAGGGTAGATGGCATTGAAAGCTTAGAGATACAATTCACAGGACAAGGAAGTACTTGGGGCAAAGTAGAAGACTTTATGGGCAAAGACAAGGATGTGACTGGTGTTGTTGAGGATGGGAGGGAAGTTCACAGTTTACAAATAAGCAAGTAAGGAGGAAATTAAATCTTAATCCAATAAACACTATTTAAGTCACTGTGACACCCAGGTTTTAGGTTACATGTGGGCATAAAACTCCAATAAAGAACATTTTCAAGAAATCCTATGAGAGGCAAAGACACACACAAAGACAGCATCCCTGTGATGCATCTGTGTGGCAATAAGTATGTGTAAAGTCCAGGAGAGTGTTACTCAGTGAGGTAAATGCTGGGCTTCAACTGCCTTGTGCCACAATGGTGCTAGGTATTCTGATTGTGGCAGTGAGTATGTCTAAAAAGAGCCTTTCCTAAAAGAAGATGCTATTTTATTGTGGAAATTTATCAAGTAGATAAAAATGGGAAAAGATTTATATAAATACTGTGATGTTAGTTGGGTTCTGTAGAGGGTAGAGTAGGACAGTCCATTGAGGGAACATGAAGAGAGAGTTGCAGGGGATTGGGTTAGCCATCAAATGTCAATACTGGCCCAACTCCACAGAGAAGAGAAGGGACAGAAGGCAGAAAAGTCTTTAACTGCTATAAATTGTTAGCAAGGTCCATTGGGGTTCCCAAGCCAGCATATCAGTCAAAGGAGCCCTTATTGTCCTGCCTCACCCAGTCATTGGGCACATGTGACCCTTGGGATGTATGGCTTCTAGAGCATGTGTGTGAATTACAGAGAACAATAACAGAGCATAACACTTAATACTCCAGCTGTGGGATGTCTGCAAGCCCATTCTTATAGTCAGCCACAACTTCCAGTTGCTGGGAGAAAACAACACAGGAGAATGGACATTTAGATGATAGGGGTGAATGGTTTCCTGGGAAGGTACCATTAAACCTAAGACCAGAGCATAAGGAAAACCCAATTGTGTGAAAAACATGAAGGAGAGCAATGGGTAGATCCTATGGCGATATCTGAGAGTCACTCAGAGGGTGAAGGCAGCTTGAATATAATCATGAAAGAATGGCAGCCGCTGTGGACAGGAAGCTGTAGTTGGGTTTTGCAGGTAATTTAAAGCAGTTCAGGACATACCGTGTTTGCAAGGGAAACTAGTCAAAAAGTAGAGGAGAGAGCACCGAGGCCTGACCTGTCATGAGCACCACTTCTGTTTGCTCCGAGGAACAGGCATGTAGCAGACACCGGTAAGGTGACAGCAAATGACAGTTTACATTGTCAGAGCACACTGGTCCCTCGTGGAGGTCCCTGGGGGCGGGTAGAGGGGATTGGTATGGTGAGCAGAGGCTTCATGGAAGAGAGGCAGTCAGAACTCTGCCTTAAAGGAGTGAGATTTTAGGAAAGACTAAAGAATGGAAATGACCTTAGAGGTGAATCTCACTGGGTCTGTGAAGGGAGGAACAATCTTGTAGCATTTTCCAAAATCACTTCTCCAAAACATGGAGCCAAAGTGGCTTTTAATTTAGAGCCTTGTATGGGACAGAACATGGTTCAGAAGACACCAAGGACATTCACAGGTGAAAGTGCTTGAATCAGAAAGACAACACAGTTAGGGAGAAGAGGTCTCCCGCTTTATGGCAGGGAACATTAACTGAGTACTTCACAGACTGAAGCAGAGAGATGAAGAGAACCCTAGACTTCCTTCTGAACTCAGCTCTGGATTCAAACTGGAGCGACACAGTGCACTATTTTGGACTTGGAGACTGAGGGGAAGGGGTGTTTGGATGGCATTAAAAGCTCATTTTTCAGAACCCACTCTTTGAAACCTCTCTCCATGCTGAAAAACAAAACATCAAGTCCCCTGCCTCCACAGTCACAGCAGTGACACAGGACAGAGTGCTGTAGGGTTTCTTTCTGTATGATGTGAATATGTGTTGCTCTGATTGGTTGATGAATAAAGCTGCATTGACCTATGGCAAGGCAGCTTAGAGGCAGGTGGAAATCCAAGCAGACAGACTGGAAGAGAAAGGGGAGGCAGAGAGACACCAGCCTGCCACCCAAGGAACAACATGCCAGCAAACTGGTAAGCCATGGAACACATGGCAAAACATAGATGAATAGAAGTGGGTTAATTTAAGTTTATAAGAGCTAACTAGCAAGAAGCCTGCCATATGCCATGCAATTGGTAATTAATATAAACCTCTGTGTGTTTACTTGGGTCTGAGAGGTTGCAAGACCACATTTGTCTGGACCGTACCGGGCCAGGCAGGACTGGAAAAACCGTCCGACTATAACAGAGCCCCAAACACCTGCAAGCCCCGCCCCCAGCCGATCTCTGTCCTTAACAGTTGTTGCATCTCTTTATTTGTCACTGGCTCTGCCGTAGGTTACCTTTGAAATACATTTCCGCCTCCAGAAGCTTGTGTTTATACACAGGTCAAGTGTAAAAACAATGTACTGTTGGGTAAACACAGCCTAGAGAGAGGTTTTTGGGACTTTCTGAATTAAAAATATCAGACAATTTCATATGAAAATGTATATTTCCTGTTTCTCTCGAAAATTCTAGTGATCTGACCACTCTGGCTCACACAGAGCAATGAGAAGGTAAGCCGAGAGTGGCAGGTTTTTTTTATTCCATAGTAATCTCCCTACTAGCATTTTATTTCCTTTTTTTCCCTATGTGCCTGAGCCAAGAAGGAACTGAATTTTTCTAAGATACTGAGATGATAATTTCATACTTTTAAAGTTTTTTATTAGCCTTCTAGCCTAGAGGATGAAATTTAATTTTATCACCTTGGACGAAAAGGGTCTCTATAATGTTATCTCGTTGTCTCTATGGTTTCCTTCCTTCCTTCCTTCCTTCCTTCCTTCCTTCCTTCCTTCCTTCCTTCCTTCCCTCCCTCCCTCCCTCCCTCCCTCCCTCCCTCCCTCCTTCCTTCCTTCCTTCCTTCCTCCCTCTCTCCCTCTCTCCCTCCTTCCCTCCATCCCTTTCTTTCCTCCTTCCTTCCATGTTTCACAACTGAGGTAAATTCATTGTCCCCTCCATGGATCTTTCTAACCACACTCTTCCCAGAAGCCATGTTGGGATTTTGTACCATATTGTATACTATCCTCTGCCCTGTGTACACTATAACTCTTTTTTTAAAGCTGAAACACCGTTTTCTTTTCCACCCAGTCGAATATCTGCTGTTTGGTTTCAGCTCAGTCTCGAATCCCGTGACTTGTACTTTCAGGTTCCTTGATTCTCTACATCCTAGTCACCATGGTGTCAACTCTGTTATGACCCTTACCACACTGTCCTGACAGTTACAGATCCTTCTCTAGATGGCATGGCCCTTTGGTTTGTAGCTATTTTTGCCTTTGAAGTTCTAAGGCAAGACAACTGAGTAGTATTAACAGTGGAATGGACTACTAATACTTCCTTTTCTCTTGTCAGAGGGTGACAAAGATAGTGACAATCAAGTGATGTCTTTCATAAAACTGTTGACAAAGCAAAGTATAAAGTAATATATGAATGAGCTAAATAATACAGAAATGATACATTCTTAACTTGCTTAAAATGATTTATTGCATTATTGCCATGGAAAAGAACAACCTGAAAGTCAGGGTGCCCAGATTATATGTCCAATTTTATTGCCAATTGCCTGTGTGGCTCAGGGTGAATTGTTCTGGCTCTCTAAACCTGTTTGCAAAGCTGAATGTTGAAAGTTTTACTTTTTTGTTTCTGCTTCTGTACATTTCTTCTTCCAGTTTCTTAGGTGTGAGGGGATTTTTATTTTTCTTAAAGACATATTCTGGATGGACTGTTTATCATAATTTAATAATGAATATCAGTAATCAGCTTTTTTTACTAACTATACAAATAAATGACAATAGTACTTGTATATGCTAATTAGCAACGTTTTCATAACCTGGCATTGTTTTCATTATCGAATCGACACTAACACACTGAAGCACCTGAGTACAGAATCCAAAGACCTCAGCACCACATTACATAGTCCACTCACTCTCTTCCAGCCTTTGGTTCTGTGGTCACATGGCATCTCCATCTTACCTTCCCCATCTTTATAAAGTCACCCGTGTGATTGATGGAGTTGGAAGAGCTGATGAAAGTAGGGAGACTGAAAAGAAATAAGGTCTTTACTTACTAAAATCTCTACTTTCTTTACTTGTTTTTCAAGTCACACCTGATAAAAGTTAACTCACTCACTGCTGGTTAAAGTTGGCTATAGCCCCTGGCATAGATTCCCTGTAATGCACAGTAAAATACCTATGAAGGCTCTGAAGACGTAAACTCAGAAAACAGCCACAGAGTCAGGCCGGTAACCACCCATGACTATATCTTGGTAAATATTTTCAGGCATTAATGCTTGAGTAGGTTAGGTGAGGTGGGTACATTCTATGTGAGATGAGAAGGCTCTCTGTGAGGTAGTGAGTAGGAAAGGTCATTAACCTTCTATCTTTGGGCTCCCACTAGGTCGTGCTGCCCCTGGAATTTGTATCCCTTACTAGAGGTCCTGGTGGAAATTCATAGATGGTCTCACTTGGAAACGAATTCTCTGAAGCTAATCAAGAAAGGCCATACTGGATTGGGACAGATCCTACATCCAATGAGAATGTCCCTAGAGGAGACAAGAAAGAATATTGGAGGTGTGCAGAAAATGATGGCCATGTGAATACAAGCACAGAGAGGACAGTGGTGCAGAAAGAAGCCCAGGGATGCCAAGAACCACCTAAGCTTACAGACAGAGTTGTGGCCTCTTTCTCCTTATGTTATTTACTCTGTCAGATATTATCATTCTTTAAAGGTCCTTGGTCAGAGTCTGGAGGGCAGAAACAGGTAGGCAAGGGCCTAATGGGAATGCCAGAGTTCTGAGGTAGAAAAATGAAGTTCTTGTACACTTGGTGGGGGAAAGAAATACAGAAACTCTTGTATTGGTATTTGGGGAGGACAGTTCCTTTCACTAGAGTTCTTACAGGCAATTGTCCAAGCCTAGACAAGCTGGTTATACATTGGAGAAGAAACGGAGCTAAACAATGATTCCTCCTTAGGATCTCCCAGCAAACTCTTGGCTTTAATACATTCTTTTTTATTTGGGGACAGGAAAGCTGTAAAACATGAAGGAGGTGAACTTCAACCTCCCATAATCATCTACTGAAAGAAATTGATTTGGTTTAGAAAAGTATTTAGTGTCTTAAAATGAAATACAGGGAATGATAATCCTCTCAGAAATAGCATGTCATTAAGTGAGAAGAAAGAACAAGAAGATGGCCTGGAAAGGGAACGGGTAAGATGAGGGAGAAAACTAAGAGCATAATAGCAAAATTACATTAGCATTGAGATGCAGTCAGGGAGATAATTGGGCTGAGGGAATCACATCATGGGATACGTATTAGGCGTCTTCTAGAAAGTGGGGCAAATAAATGAAAAAAGTCAAGAGATGGGATGTTTTCTGAAAAAGGCTTAAATAGGTGCTCTAATAATTAAGTATAGGTTGTTTCTACTTGAAGGAGAAAAGAAAAAAGGTACATTTAAAGAAGATTTGCTGCTTAAAAAATCCCTGTAGAAGCTGTATGCAACTGATTCTAGCTGCAAGAGGAAAAATCCATTTTCTCCAATGGAGTGACACTTGGCGTATCAACTTCGTTCTGTGGCATGCTTCAGGCTCATGAATAGTTGCCTAACACAAACATGACCCCATTTTTTTATATACATTTCTTGAGAGGAAAAAAAATACATGAAAATGGGTGGGTAGGGAAGGGTGACTATCTAGGAGAAGATTGGGGAAGGGAAAGAATTTGATCAAAATGTATCGTATGAAAATTTTTAAAACTTTTTAAAAATGTAAAAAATATCAGTTTGTGTGTAGCATAAATCTTACTAACCATGTCAGGCTACCAAGCCCAGAACCAGAGAAGAAAATCTTGGTAACTTGGTCTCCATTGGAGACTACTCCAACAAAAAACAATGAACTGATGAGATCATTTAGTATATTTGTGTGGTGATATTGTGTTCCCCAATGTATCGTGCACCCTAATAAATTTATCTGGGATCAGAGAACGGAACAGCCACTAGACAGACATAGAGGCCAGAAAATGGTGGCACTCACACCTTTAATCCTAGCCTTCTGGAGGCAGAGATCCATTTGGATCTCTGTGAGTTCAAAGCCACACTGGAAATAGCCAGGCATGGTGACTCATGCCTTTAATCCCAGGAAGTAATGGCGGAAAGTAGAAAGGTATATAAGGCATGAAAACCAGGAACTAGGCTGGTTAAGCTTTTAGGCTTTTGAGCAACAGTTCCGCTGAGATTCATTCCGGATGAGGACTCAGAGGCTTCCAGTCTGAGAAAACAGGGTCAGCTGAGGAATTGGGCAAGGTGGGGTGGCTGTAGCTTGTTCTGCTTCTCTGATCTTCCAGCATTTACCCCAATACCTGGCTCCAGGTTTGATTTTATTAATAAGACCCTCTAACAATTTGTGTTACATATTTGTGTACACATGTATGTGTGTATACATTTGTATGTTTATGTGTGGTATGGGTATAGATCCCAGGGCCTTTTGCTTGCTGGGTAAGTGTTCCAGCACTGAGCTACTACTCTTGTGGCCCAGTTCAAGGAGTTTCAAAATGACTTTTGGGTAAATGTTCAAAACTTCTCAGCTTAAAGTAAAGTAGAAACCATCAAAATAGCAAAGAAAGAAAGAAAGAAAGAAAGAAAGAAAGAAAGAAAGAAAGAAAGAAATTTCTTAGACTTGATTCTTTATACTACGAGTAATGACAGTGAAACTAGCAACAACAACAACAACAAAGAAACGAAAAATTACTCAGACACACAATTACATCAGTTTTCTCCTTGTCTTAGTTACAAATTGTAAAATACTGAAACACCCTAGAAGAATATAGCATAATGCCTTTGAGGAGGATGTGGGTACTAAGATCTGATCAGTGGACTTAAGCACCTTTGCTCTGAATCTGCAGCACCTCCAAATATTTGTTGGTTTAAAAGGAAAAGATCATTGCACTGAACATACCTTTGTGCTGTGCCTTTTGCCCCTTTCATGGAGCAATGCATTGTGGAGGTCTCTTGTCAGAACACGGTACTCTTATGTTTAATATCCAAAGCCAAAGAGGAGACTCTTTCCACCCATTGTACCTATTCCACTATTAATAAGCACTTTTCTTTCTTTTTCAACTCCAAACAGTATGTATGGATATCCTTTCCTTTGCACATTATTTACAAATGGGCTTTGCTCAACTATCCAGAAAAGTCTCTCTAATATAGAATTACCCTGATCCTGATATTTAAGTTTTACTTAAAGATACGAACAAAGGAATTCTACAATGATACAGGTGGACATGAAATGAAGCAGATAAAACGAAGTTACCAAGTAGGTTACTCACAAAGGAGCAGAAATCAAGGCTTTCCTTTGGAAGCAGTGAAGGTTACAATGTGAATAGACTCACATCTGCAGCATTTTCAAGTGGAAAACCAGTATTATGTACAGAGGATATTATTTCCCTCCAAGCAGTCTTTGTATGAAAAAAAAAACCACTCTCTGGTAAACTTCTCTGACTCTTGATGAGGTGACTAAAGGGACTGGATTAAGAACTTGTCTTTTCCCATTATCAGAAGCTAATCACAAACAAAGAGGCCAGGGATAAGAAAGGCAGGATGAGAGTGCAGCAGCCTCCCTTTCCTCAGATTGGATCCACACTCAGGAGGCAGCTGAGGCGCAGAGCTGTGCACCCAGGGGCACCTGGTTGGTTGCTCTGATGAGCTGCCCTTCTTGGCTCTTCTTTTCCTCTCATTTTCCAAGACATGTGTGTCCAGAATCCTAAATTTCAGCAGTTCAGGTAGAATCTTTGTGATTGATGTCCATTTGGAACAATAATTCTTATTATTTTACTGATGCACTTGGAAATTAATCCTGAAATACAAAAACACTTAAAACACCACTGAGAAAATTAATAAACAACAAAACAACCCATTTCTTCTCTATAAAATTCGAGCTGTAGAGAGTGACATATGACCATTCTCATTGCCATGGAACAGGAATAATAACTTCCTGCTTCTTTAGCATGTATATTGGGCCTAGGAAGAGACTGCATTTTTTTTTTAAAGAAATAAACCACCCACTGGCAGATATTATCTGTCATTAAGCTACTCTTTATTTTATTTTCCATCCAGGAACTATGAACATGTCTGAGTTCTTTATGCTTAAAAGCAGTATTATGCCATTATTTCAAGCACATTAAAATACACAGAAAAAGTGTAGGGCAAACACAACTGGCTATTTTTGGTTACCATTAGTTACACACTTGATCATCACTGGTTTTAAAACGTCAGGTTGCTCATCTTATCCTTTGCATTTTAATTTTTTTTTCATTTCTACACAAAGAAAATTGCTCTATTCTAATGAAATGTAAGTGGACACTATTAAAAATAACTGTTTAATTTTAACATACAATGATATGGTGACTAAAAACATATCCACCATTCAGACATGAATATTAATATGTGAATATTAACAGTAATTGTCTGGATAATGAAAGGAGTAACTTTTCTTTCTTCACAGATTATCAAGAGCCTTTCTACTTTAGATTATGGAAAATAGTTTAAAATTCTCTCTATATTAAGGGTTCACTCAGCAATAATTTTGGAGACACCTATTGTGAGAACGGTTTTGTGGCTAAACAGGTAAATGAAGCATGGCACATTGTTCTAGGATTCCTATTGTCATGAGCTATTCTTTCCTTAATTGTCCGTGTTAAACAGTGAGAAGAGAAGGAATCACTTTCATTGATAGAGAGAGGCCACACAATGGGCTTTCAGGTCTTACTGAGCTGGCCTGAAATAATCCATTAAGCATATCCTGGTGAGAAACATCATGGAGTTTAGAAAGCATGGTCCATAGTGTCAGGCCTATTTGGATTAGAATTCTGCTTCATTGCAGGCTCGGCATGTGACCTCAGACTTGGTTTCCTCATCTTTAAAATGCAGAGACTAAAATGAGTGGATGAGGTCATGGAGAATGAAATAATTAAAAGAAATTGTGCATCACAATGACTATGGAGGGGGTCTTTAATATCCGAGAAAATCATATCTCTTTTACTTTATCTGTACCATCTAAAATTTATGGTAGAAATCATGGAAAACAGTACTTAACCATTTGCAGCTGAATTCCTCACCCAATCCTCATTTCAGTAATCCACAAGTATCAGGAACCACATTCGAGGGACTGGTGGGATAGACAATAGTCCTGCAAGGTGAAGGATGGGCATCCAAGTGAGACTAGACTAGCAGGCTCAGTCTCAGGGTTAGAGGGTCATGCCAAAGGCCAACATGGGGGCAAGGCTGAGTAACTTGCATTTTCCTAAGCCAGGAGGCTAAGTGCCTTCTTTTAATTAAAAAATTATTATTTTGTTTGTATGTGTGGAGTGTGCCTGTTTGAGTTTTTATGTGTCTTGAGATAGGAGTGTGGTAAGCTTTCTGAAACAGCCAGAGGTTACTGTGGCTGGAATGGAGGAGAGGATGTTGGAGAAGTGGAACAGTATCTGACCCTGGATTTCCTTGTGGTCCATTTCAGTGACTCTGGTTTTCCTTTTGGGTGAGATAGAAATCCACAGGCAAATGCTGAGCAAAATGTGATACGTTGGAACACAGAGGCTAACAGGATCACCATGGCAGGTGTGCATTTAGGGGAGGCAGAACCATTGTTACAAGGGAGTAGATATAGAAAGTGTCCCCATCCTTGGTCCTAACCAAGTTGTAGGACATAGACTTGAAATTCTGTGTGGGCCATAGTCTTTATGTGGCAGAGGTAACTATGAGAGAACAAGCCTCAGAAGGGGATCCTCACTCAACTATGTGCATCCTTCAACTTTCAAAGTTCAATTCTTGGTCAAGTAATCCGAATATTTACTGTTTTGTTCTTCTGTGTCAGAGTTTTGAGCTAGTAGGTTCAAATTTATGCTTTGTTTTAGCTAGTTTTCTACTGCTAGACTTCTGCATACTGAGAATTATAGAGAAAATAAATAATTTTTTTCTCATAGTTGTGGCGATCTGGAAGTTCAAGGTCATAGTGTTGCATCTGGTGAACATATTTCGAATCAGGAATCACTCTTCTCATGGCAGGTGGCATTACAAGGCAAAGTCAAGCATATTAGGTACTGCATCTGTTGAAGGCATTCCTGATGCCTCTTCTCATGGCAGATGACATTATTTCTCTCAAGGCAGGAGAGAACATGTTAGAGAGAGATTGAGGGCTACAGGCCTTGCTTTCCTGGCAAACCAGTTTCCCCAAAGCTAACTAAGCTAATTCTGCAATAACAACCTCAGTTTATCCACAGGGGCTGAACCCACATTACCTTCATTTCCCAACACTATCTCAATGGCAATTAAATATCTCCTTGAGTTTTGGAGAGAATAAGCATTCAAACTGTAATGAGCTTGTATAAAATGTCAACCTTAAAAGGTAAGGACTCATGTATTAAGCTTTTATTGCCCACTGCAAATGAAATGGGAAAGTTAGAACTTGCTAAGAGACCAAGTCTTATTTGGTCAACTTTAATGATTAGACAAGAAGCGATTGGCAGTTAAAATATTAAGATGGTGCCTAATTGTGTCACCAAAGCGTGGCTTTTATCATGCCTGAAATGTTTCAATTTCTTAAATATATTAATGTATTTATCTCAAATTATATTTGCTAGTAATGCATTTATTTACAAAGAATACTTATATATCAAACTAGTCTCAGAAGCTTAGAAAAACACATGTATTGTTATATGTGCACAAGTATGTACACCCACATATTTGCACACACATATAGCACTAAGTTTTTTAATTGGATGAATGACTACAACTGGATAAAGAAAAAGAACAGCTGTAACCAGGTGCTTGATGACTGACAACCACTGTACTATATTGGGGGATTTATTAAGGCAACTCCATGTAGTTAAAAAGGAGGTTTATTTTGGGGGGTGACTTACAGCTAGTAAAGGGGTTGGTTACAGGATCTGGGAGAGGTGAGGTGCAGTCCAGCTGGGTTCTCTGGAGAACTCCACTCGGTCTACCATCCAACATCCAGGATCACCAGGAACCAAGAGAGCTGGCACATCTCGGGTCATACCGGCTCCTGACTCGGCCCCACCTCAGGGTCAGGTCATAGGTAGGCATGACAGTTACTGGAAGCCCTACTATGATGAATGAAGGCGATTGATTTGTACCTGTGGGAGACTACAAATGAATGAGAAAAGTTAAAATTCACTGAAAGACCAAGTCCTATCTGGACTTGTTATCAGAATGTTAAATACTAGAAAAGAACTAACTCATGACTTTGCAGCAAGGTGAGACAGGAGTAGGAGAGCAGCATGTAGAGAACACCGTGTAACAATCCTATGTAAAATGGTGCATTAGAGAAAGGATGGAGAGACAGTCGGCATGATACCAATGGTATAATTTCACATCTGAGCAGGAGCAATAAAACCCCCATTTATTAGCAGCAGAAATGGATGGTCTCTTGGAAGACAACAAAACGGTCTTGTTTTATGTGCTGTTGGGGAAAAGAGACTGGAAAGCAGAGCCATGAACATTTATAGAGTGCACACGGAGCTTGGATGAGGTTACGATCATTCATCAGCTCCCAGGTACAGCTCATTGAAGCCTGCCATCCAATCATTCTTTAAGGACAGATTTTGTCATCTCTGCTTCATGCCTGAAGAAGCTGATACTCAGAGGGATCGAAGAACTTTGTCCTTCATCACAAGTTAAGGAGCAAAACCAAGGTATGTGTTTGACTTTTTGTTTTAAAATCTATGCAATTTCTACTCTGCCAAACAGCAACCTAGGGTGTATGCTGGACATTAATTTTTCCATCAGACATTTCTGCTCTTGTTATATGAGGGCCTGGGAGAAGTTTACCACTGTTAATAGACTTCACAGACGTCCCTGGAGAGCCAAGCCTTGGCTTCACAGAACTGTCTCTCCTTACCACTGGACACTGGAGGACAATCCACACCTTGAAGACCATGTTCTTCCAAAACTTGTGCACATACAACATTTCCTAGGAGGACCCTTCACTTTTGTTTTGGTGTGAGGTGCTGAGGCTTGAACCCAGGGCCTGATGCATGTTGAGCAAACACTATGACAATGCTACATCCCCTAGCTTTTCACAGCTGAGCAGAAATAGCTCTGCAGTGCTTCAAAATGTTTAGTGATCAAATTCTTTAAGGAGAGAAGGCTGAATATATACATATATATGATATATGATATATCATGTATCATATATATGCCCATTTTCACTTATATGCTACATACATACATACATTCCTATATCTATCTATCTATCTATCTATCTATCTATCTATCTGTCTGTCTGTCTGTCTGTCTGTCTGTCTGTCTATCTATCTATCTGTATGTATGTTTCTATATGTGTGTTCATGTGTACAGGTCCTGTACATGAAAAGTGCCATTTTCCTTACACCATTATCCAGCATCATCAACTATGCATTACAGATTGTGTTTTATGTTTTACATTTTCAAGCTTGAAATAATTTCATCTTTTCTCTTACTTTGAAAACTGAAAAGTTGAAATATATCCAATAGAATTTCAATTTTATAACATCTGATTTGGTTTCTATGAGGATGCTAGTTTGCCCTAGCAGGCCCCTGGATCAAGTCCAGTCCATTCACTGTTTATCTAACTTAAATTTTACTGGAATACTGAAATTTACTGTTCACACAACATCATCTGTTTCTGGGCTGGAGAGATGGCTTAGGAGTTAAGTGCATGTGCTGCTCCTGCAGAGGACCTGAGATAAGTTTTCATCAGCTATGGTGGATGGCTTATCATCACCTGCAACTGCAGCTCCAGGAGATCTGCCACCCTCTTCTGGAGTCCACAGACATAGCACTCACTTGTGCAAACCCAGGTTCATGCATATGTATGTGTGTGTGTGTGTGTGTGTGTGTGTGTGTGTGTGTGTGTGTATGTATACATATATACATATATACATGTATAAGTTAAAAATTACAAAACATTATTTATGCCTATTTTTGGATTAAGGACAGTGTCAAATTAACAAAGATAGAATTGTCAGCCAAACCACCTATATTTACTTCTGACCCTTTTCAGCATGTGCTGACGCCTGGCTGATGACAACAAGAGGTACTTCAATGTTACATTTTCATTCATGTTCTACACCTAGCTTTTAAGTCTCTCTTGCCAGAGAAACCATAATGTCACACGTAAAGCATGTATGTGACAGCAACATGGATTTGATCAGTCATTTCTTCATCACAAAGCATGTATTTATTTCTCTAGAGTCTTTTTTTTTTCTTTTCTTAAAGCCAGGGAAACATCTAAAATATGTTCATAAAATACTGTGGTGTGATTATTATGTCCATTTGGAGTGGAAAAAACACTTTCATTTTAAAAAATCAAATAAAACCAACACCGGGTACAGCTTCTGAGTACCTTACTCATGGGATGGAAAGGAAGGAGGGATGGCAAAATCCTTTCTTTGAAGAGATGACTTTGGGTCATTTCATTTGCCCCAAGTCATTCACAGTAAGCAAGTGTCAAGTTCTGAGCTCAGAATTACGTGGTTCCAAAGTCTCTTCAAACTTGGACTTCTTGAATGAAGTGTCTAAGTGTCTTCCCTCAAACCTTCCATTCATCATGGGCTAAGGACAGACAGATGCGACAACATGGCCTCAGTTTTACTAGATGGTGTACAACTTTAGTGTTTTATGTTAAGATCAGTTTGTCTGAAGGAGAATGCAAATTTCAAAGGAATTTTAAAGATAAAGATAAAACAAAAGACTTCAAATAAATCAAGACTTGCAGAGCCTCTAAGGGTGAAGTATTATCTCTGGGATACTCTTACAGAAAGAAGAAAAGAAAAAAAAGAAGCATGTCCTTGGGGAAAAAATGCACAAAGGAAGCCCATAATAACAAGGATCTAAGTAGAAAGAAGAAGAAAGAGGAAAAGTTTGGAGAGAGGCCTCCAATACAAACTTGAAAATGACTTTCACACAAGTGTCTTCTGTCATTCTGCCACCGAGGAGCCTAATTAAGACATCTGCTAAGAGTTACCAATTGATGGTGGTCTTCCTGTCACACCATTTTAATTGACATGCTGTGATTTCGTTCCAGATTAACTTCATAAGTGGCCTCCTAATAGAAAGATCACTTAAATTAAAAGTGGGCTGTAAATGGGGATTTGCGATGGTAATAGGCCAGTGTAACCTCTGTGTCATTTACATACATTTCCATTTTTTCCAGTGCATATTTGCATACATTGGAGGAAGTCACTGAAGCTTTTATACGGGCAATATTAGTATGGTAATGAGCATCCAACTGGCACAGGGTCCAAAGAGTCAGTTTTTTGACCTTCCTTCAGCACTAATTTTGGAGATGCCTTTGAGCTTCCAACATTAATAATATTAAATCTATGTTTCAAAGAAAAACAGTTCAGGCTATTTGACCAGATACAATAAATGTTCAGAAGACTAAAGCAAATTGAAGCATGGAGCATTTACAACACTTGAAGGGTTGCTCAATACATTAAGGTTGCTAAAACATCTCCAAACGTCTTTGCTCCGTCAGCTCGTTAGTATTGCTCAAGTGTGATGGTCCAACACAGCATTCCTTTGAAACTGGAAGGCTAGGGTCCAAGGTTCACAATACAAATTTCATGGAAAGGGCAATGGAGTGGGAGACTCTCAGACCAGGTTCCAACCGTGAGTCAGCCCTTGTTTGATTTTCACCAATCTGAATCACAGTTCTGCGTTTATGAATGCCAGGTCATAGCAACTACCTGCTATTCGTAGTTAGATTGAGACATGAGTGTAAAAGTACTTTATGTAAGGCTGACTATATGAATGCAGAATCTAGCTCCTGGTAAATGAGGCCAAGATAAGCACAGAGGACTGCTTGGTTTACTTTGATGAATTTGGGACTAGAAATGGGGAGGGAAGGAGGGAGGGAGGAAAAGAAGGGAGCGGGGGGGGGGGGGGCGGTGTCTTATTAGTGGGATTTCCAATGTGTAATCTGAAAAACTAAGTTAAGAATCACTGTAACTATGCAATTAAGTTCTTGCTTTTCCTTGTCCTTTTTGTCACTTAGATACCCTGTTTCATCATGGTAGATCTGGAGGATGAGGGAAGCTTGAGTTGGAAGTTGCTGTCAAAATACATAGCAGTAGGCTAGATTGTTCTTTTTTATGCAATTTTATTAACTATTATTTCTTTGGAGGGCAGTAAGCTTCATACTTCCTAATATTCACAGATGACAGTGAAGACTGGAAGGGACAGGGGTCAGAATGCCACTGGATGCCACCTGGGTATGTTCATGTTACATAGAAAACACTGATGTGGCAACACCTTTTAGAGTTTTAGGGGCATAATTTGGGTATGAAGATCTTGACACTATTTTACTTTATTATTTAGCAGACTGTGATAATCTCATTTTATTTGTGTATATCCAGGATGTTTTTGAATGCTCCTTTTTCTGATTCCTTTGGAGAATATCTCTATAATCTACATCACCTCTGTAGAATATGGACATTGTTCTTTCCTTACTAAGATAGAGAGGAAATTTGGACTGGACAGAGTTTAGCCCTGCTACTCTGGACTGCGTGGGTGCATAAGAGCCCGGCACACTCAGCCCGGGGGCTTTCCTAGAGTTAATGTGTGAAAGAAGGGAGCAGAGTTCTTTTCCCATTAGAATTATGAAACTAGGAAATGTGGATTTAGAAACGAGGGTAGATTTGGGACGAGAGGATGAAAATAAGTGGGGCTGAGACCTGGAGAGGAAGAGGCTGCCTGAACAGCTCTGGTCTTGAACTTTCAAGTCATGTGAACCATAGAATTCCTTTTTCACTTTAACCGTTCAGAGCTGGGGGTCTAATATGCAATTTAAAGTCAATTAAGACTCAAAAAAGGAGGAAAAGATAGATGTACAATAAAACCAATGAAGTAGGAAATCAAGTGTTGGCAGAAGATCTGGAACCCGGGGGCCTGGAAGAGGTCAGGCTGTATTTTGGCACAGGATAGAGCTTGTTCATTAACCTTTCTAGCTTTTATTTTTCTGTGAAAAAAATTGTGCCCATAATATTTTTAAGACTCTCTAATTATTTTTAGGTAACTGTCAGAATTTTTAACACTGAATTCTCTATCATGTAAAAAGAATGCCCCTATTGCCACTAAGGACTCTTTTCCCACACTCAAGTCCTGTTCAAGCAGTGTGAGACTAGAGAGAAACAAGATTGAGAAGGAATGTGATACCACAGCAAGAAGACTGGATTTGAAATTATGGAACAAACTTTTGGATACCCACTCAGGGAGTGCTTCTTGTGGCTCAGACCCTTGATTTTTCAACATGGAATTTGGAGTAAGAATAATGGTCATTCTGACCACACATGGTTTTCATGTGGATGGTATGACTCTGACAGAATGGCTGGCACTAAGAGTCATAGGCTCTAGAGGTGTTTGTGTGCTATTTCAAGACAAATATGTGCCAGTGGTATTCAGAGGAGACAGAGCCAGAACTTCTGTCCCCACCACAAGGCAGGGACAGAATTTTCTAGAGCCTGAAGTAAGTGGGGCACTTGTTTTATTATTTGCGCAAATGTGCATGCGTGTATATGTGTGTGCGTGTGCAAGAGAGAGAGAGAGAGAGAGAGAGAGAGAGAGAGAGAGAGAGAGAGAGAGAGAGAGAGAGAGAGAGAGAGAGAGATTGGAAGGCTTCTTTGTAGCTGGTATTTTGGTTGAATCCATTTATTGTTTGAGAATTTGATGCAGGCATATAATGTGTTTTGACCAAATCCACCTTCCCTTCCTTCCCCTCCCCTCTCCTCCTTTCCCCTCCCCTCCCCTCCCGTCCCCCACCCCAATTCCTCTGCACCAATTCCAAGTGTGCTTTTTTTAAGATCTACTGGGTCCATTTAGTGCTACCAGTATGTGCATGGTGTAGCGCCATCTACTGGAACATGGGTAGCTCTCAGGGACTTCATTCCTGATGAAAACTCTCTCTCTCTTCAACATTTGCCAGTGTCTTCTCAGGAGATGTGGGACTTCATGAGTCCCTCCTCTATCCATGCTGTGATTTTGAAGTACTCTCTTCTTGTGAACTTATTAAAACTACTTTAAGATTTATTTTTTATGTGCATGAGTATCTGGCTTGAATGTATGTCTGCTTACACTGTGCAACCCCAATGCCTCAAGGAAGCCACAAGAGGGTGTCAGATCCCCAGGGACTGGTTGTGAGCTATCATGTGAGTACTGGGAATCAAACCCAAGTCCTGTGGAAGAGCAGACAATGCTCTTCACCTCCCCAGCTCCATCTTGGGAACTTTTAAAAAGTCCTTCCAGGCAAAAAGGAACAGGCACCAGGTGCTTAAGGCTAACTCAAGATTCAAAAAGGAAGTTCATGGGTATATCTCATCTTAGGTGTCTTAGTTTTCTAGGGTCAGAAAATGATTTGTGTTTGTATTCTGTCATTCCTAAGGAGAGTAAATTCACAGACATCGTAAGTTTAGTGTTTTATTCATGTCAGTATCATTACCTCCACTCATAGGAACTAGTTAACTCAGCCTAAGTTGATTAGTTTAATCTCTCCACCCACACAAAGCACAAAAGACAGTGTTAATATTTATCTATATAGAGAGAAGTTAAAGTTTTGAGACATGGAGGCATTTTCTGAGGGCTTTGGACAAAGCAAAACTAAGGTACCAATCACTGTGATGTGCACTGAATTCCAGCAAGTGAAAAATGTTGGCATGTGTAATAAAACCCAGGGCAAGAGCCTGATTTACAATCTACAGAACGAGAATAGAGTTGAGATCTGACTCCCCTTATTCTACTTGAGAGACTGGTATAGAAGGAATGCGGTGGGTCCAGAGAGCAGATTGGTTGCCAAGGGGAGAAGTCGAGTTTGCAGCCCTGGAAACAGTCCTGGGACATTCATTTTCAGGCTCTGCTGGAGCTTGGCTGCCAGCTCTGCCTTCCTGGGAGATGTGTCAATAAGCCATTTGCATGACCCTTTACAAAGTTAAGCCTATTATTTGGACTTCCATGCTGCTTTTATATAAAAATCTGTGACAGACACAGTAGGAATAAAATAATAAATGTCCACATGCTGGGTGCCTTCTTAGAAATTAAAAGTTAAAGTCAGAGAAACTTCACAGCCAAAAGTGGTGTTTGGCCAAGACATACTAAGTATTAATATAGCCAGGGCTTCATCTCATACTCTCATTACCACCTCTCAGCCAGTGGGCTTAGCTAGAGTTCCTACCCACAAGAACTCATTGGGATGGACCAATTAAATGTAGGACTGGCCACAGGAGGGTAGCATACTCTTTTGTCCTGTAAGAAACCTGTGGAAATCATGAATGACTTGAGGTGACACTGTCGAGTGAAGATTATGATGTCATTCATATATATATACATATACATTGTGTGTGTGTGTGTGTGTGTGTGTGTGTGTGTGTGTGTGTGTGTAGTATTGAGCAATGATCACCACAAGCTCTCTGAAATGCACTTGAAGTTATTATATGTCTGTCAAGATTCCCAGAACAGAGTGGAAAAAGCTGGATATATAAAAAACAACAGAGATTTGGATATGATAGCAGACTAGAAGCTGAGCCATGTGCATAGGACATTTATGCAGGAGTTTCCTTGGAGTCTGAATCTATGGAGGAGAAGAAGAAAGCCACTGGGTAGAGGGAGAAGTTGAGTTGTAGCACAGGCCCAGCAACAACTTTGACCAGAAAAAAAAAAAAAAAGAGAGAGACACTTCCATGAGAGTGGCATTTAAAAGTTGTGTCCATTGTTGGGATGAAATGATCAGGGATTTATTCTCCCTTACTGGTCACAAGAAGTAGGCAACAAAAGCAGAGTATGGCCTTGGGTGAGGTGATGCTATGCCTTGCAAGCCGTGCTGCAATGGGATGATAGTTGCCGACCATGTATTCTAACAACTGAAAGAGGACCTGGAGACACATCACATGTCGCAGACCTCTGGTTTCCCCTCAGCTTGATATTGTTCATATTTAAAAGGCCTCCGAGAGGTTGGTGAGAAGGTAAGAGGTGGTGCAGAGAGGTTAGGAGTCTTCATTAATTACTTGGATACTCAATAAAAACTGTCACTTTCCTGTCTTGTGTAGTCTGATCCTTAAACATGTGTGTTAAAGGCTAAGGTAAGCATGGTAGACAATGTAGGACCCAAACCAGACTTAGAGTTTTGTAGGACCCCTTCAACCCTTTAAAAAAAGATGTACATTTGCAATAGGCAGTATTATCTGCACTTATACTATCTGCTGGGTCTCAGGAGAACTGCAGTTGCAAGCCCAGTTCTAGTATTTTAGAACTGAGCTCAGAGGTTTTGCACATTGTTTTTACATCAGAAGAGTGCCTACAAATCTCTCCAGGGATTCTAATTTAATTTTGGGGGCATTCATATGTTCTCAGAGCTCCCTAGGGAAGTCTATGTTATAGCCAGAATGGAGAATATGGATCTAATTCAGCCTTTTATTTTCAGCTCAGGGAACTGGAATTTGGAGTAGGAAAGTGAGTTGTCCAAAGACATATACCTATTACTAGGGGAGCAAGAATTAAGGTCTAGTCTTCTCAATAAAACCTGGGATATTTCCCTCTATTTCATACCATGCTTAAGTTTGAGTGGGGAAAATATGAAACAGTAGGTAAGCTGGTTGAAACTGATGCCATAAATTTTACTCTTTGCTTGTTCCCCGACAAGCATTTATTGCCTCTAACTCATTTACTACCTGATGTTGCCTTCTCTTTCCTTGTTTCTGCAATGGAGATTACAGGGAGTTCAGGAACTAAATGGTAGAAGGGGAAAGAGACCTCACATATAGTTAGGAACTTCTAGACGACAGCATTGCTTTCAGTACTTTACCGTTTCTCAGTTTATGTAGTAATTCTAGGACTTTGGTGTTAATGGCTGAATTTCAAAATTAAAAGTCTCAGGTGGGTTTGGATAGGTGCTTAGGATCTTCCAGGTGATATGTGTTGTGGTTTAGGTAAGAAGTGTCTCCACAAAAGGCTAATGTACTGAAGGATTGGAGGTTACTGTGTCATGAGGGCACTGACTTTGTTAGTGGGTGAACCCATTGAGGCTCTCATAGTTAATGTGCTATTAAGAGGTAGGTCCAGGTTGCCAACAATAGGATACTGAGGAAATGGCTTTAAAGAGCATTTCTTGTCCCCAAACCTCCCTGCCTTTTTTATCTCTGGCCTGGATGCCATAAGAAATATTCTTCATGTCCACATCTTCCTTGCCAGGGTATTCTGCTCAAACAGAGCCCATAGCAATATGGCTATGACAGAAGGCACTGAAACTGTGAGACAAAATACATCCTTCTTCCTTCAGGTTACTGTACAATCAGTGACTTGTGGTTGGTTCATAACTTTCTAAAGCTTATATTTTATCAGAGCCTATGAGCAATACGTTCCACAGAGGTAGGTTTTTTTTTTTTTTAAATACTGGATTTTCTCATTGATGATTTTTCCTACTTACTGTAATACTGGCAGATAAAAGCAGGTTCTCAATAAAAATCAACTGGATTAATGATGAGTACCACTGAACTGCACAGGCTTTACTAATCAGTGTTAACACATTCTGGAATCCAGTAGCTTTCAAAGCACCTGTAAGGAGAACATTGTATTTAAAGTTCCTTTTCCCATTGGTTTATTTTACTACTACTTATTGGGTTTCATCTCTTTTAGGACTATGAGATATTTTCTGGGCTACTGTGGAACTAGCTTCTGGGGCTTCAGCATATCACAGATAAAAGTTGCAACTACTTAACCCAACCATCACCTCCAAATCTTCTCCAACATTCTAATGAAGAACATTTCCTTAATGGTTCAGTGAGTTCACAACCAGGGCTGTTCATGTTCTTTGTAACCAAACCTCCTTCACTCCCATCAGAAGGTCCATCCCAGGCCTAGGACTGAAGCAAGCAAAAGATCGTGTGGGAGAACAATGGTGGCTTTCCTACAGGTAGGGGGGACTCTTGACACTGCCATTAGCACAGAGGGAACAGTAGGCAAAACAGAGACATCTCCTAAGCAGGAGTATTCCAGGCTTGAAAGAGAACAATCAAGAGATGCTGAAGAGGAGGATGATGGGAGAAATGTGCCAATCAAATACACCTGAAGGCTTGACTCTACCCCAGATGAGATCCTGCTGAGAATGCTAAGTATCACATAAATGCGGGCATAAATCTTACACTGGTCCTTTTTATCGTAATATCATACATCAGGCAAGGTAGCATGCTAGGATAGATTTTCACAGAAGTAGTTGTGAATAACCTATACATAATGGTAATAAGTTCTGTGACATATTTCTATTTGTTAGCCTTCTTTTCCTTTTGGTGCTGGAGACCTCTTCCTACCTTGTCATCAGTAATTTGTAAGGAGTCTACACAGTGGACTGATGGATGCCAATTCCTGTGGGCTGGATGGGAGACAAATGAACTGTCAGAAGCTATACATTTTCAGTGCTAAAATGACTATGGTATGGAGAACATGGTGACTATAGTTATTAACAATAGGTTGTATTCTTTAAATGTACAGATAGTAATCTTTATATTCTCATCACACATCCACACACGCCCCATACACTGTTCAGTTTGTAACCATTTTTGTTTATTAACCTACCCAGGGGGATTTTCCAAAGTCCTATGTTCTGCTCCTCTTCCAGAAAACTTGATTTATTGTCTTTATAAATTTCATAAATCTGTTAGGGGAACCCGTATACATCCAGGTTTGAGATGTATCCTTTGAATATTCTTGTCCCATGGCTGTTCCCAGCTCCAGCTCCTACCGTTCCATGTCTATACAGCGCTTTTTGCTGGTGTCTCATCTCCCTTATGTGTTTGTTGGTGTAGTGAGCCCTGATTCACCCTTAAACATCTAACTCTTGCCTTAACTTTTTCAGCCCATTTAGGTAGCCTGATGCCAGACTCAGAAGAATGCTCCCTCATCTCCATTCCTTTTAACACTTTCTGCACACTCCAAATATGGTAGCTGATCAGAAAGACAAGCTTTTCTGTTTTCAAATCTGTTCACTGGAGAATTGGGATCTTGTATTAGTCATTTTTTGTCTTTACACCTGGTAGAATCAACCTGTGGTGCGGATGAAGCAATTGGTGTATAATTAGTGGGATTAAATTGAGGAGCTGAAAACTGCTATTGTGTGGAAGGGAAGAAATCTCTGTTTCTCATGATGCTGATTTCTTTGTTTCACTGCTACGGTTACTGCCTGGCATACCAATGTGCCTCATTTGTACAAACATTGTATTCCCACTTGAGTGCTGAAGTATTTTCCTAATTGTAGGATTGCTTGTGGCTACCATGTGCTGTTTTGCATAAAGCATGCCAACCCAGAATTTAAAATCAAGGTTGCAAGGGCTGCATGCAGTCAGTGGTCTGTAACAGGTCTCGGTATCTAAGCATGCTAAAAACATGTCTGTAGATTCTGTACGTTTAAATGAAAGCCCATGAGATGTATTTGTCTAGTAGTCCTTCCTATGGTCTCGTAAGATTTGACTTTTAATTAAGGACACTATCCATCTTTTTACCATGCCTTTTTCATTCTGGTGATAGTGAGTTTTACCACACAGTTTTTACACAAAGAGGGTGAATCATAAAGTGCTGAGCAGACCAAGGGGCACAGGACACTCAACAATCAACAGGTTCACAGTGGGTGGCTGTGCTGCTGCTAAAGGGGGTGACTAAAGTTGTTGCATGTGATGGTGTCCATTCTGATTGCTCATTTCCTAAAAGTTGGAATTGTAAACGTTTTTCTTTTTTTAATTTATTAAGAAACTTTTATTCATTTTACATACCAACCACAGCTCCCCGTCTTCTCCCTCTTCTCTCCTCCCCCTGCTGTGCTCCGGCCTTCCCCCACAACCCACATCTCATTCCCTCCTC
This sequence comes from Peromyscus californicus insignis, assembly GCF_007827085.1. NCBI lineage: Eukaryota > Metazoa > Chordata > Mammalia > Rodentia > Cricetidae > Peromyscus > Peromyscus californicus. The sequence goes on from NW_026294424.1 coordinate 37,645,182, forward strand.
CCATGGGGAGTTAGCAAAGCCTGGTATATTCAGTTGAGGCAGGTCCAAGCCCCTCCCCCTGATTCAAGGCCCTGCAAGGTGTCCCACCATAGGCAATGGGCTCCAAAAGGCCAGTTCATGCATCAGGGACGGATCCTGATCCCACTGCCAGGGGGCCCCTTAAGCAGACCAAGCTATACAACTGTCTCACACAGAAGGCCTAGTCTAGTCCCATGGAGGCTCCACAGCTGCTGGTCCAAAGTTCATGAGTTCTCACTAGCTTGGTTCCACTGTAGGTTTCCCCTCCATGATCTTGATGCCCCCTGCTCATAGAATCCGTCTTCCCTCTCTTCGACTGGATTCCTGGAGCTCGGCATGGTGCTTGGCTCTGAATCTCTGCATCTACTTCCATCAGTTACTGGAAGAAGGCTCTATGATGGCAATTAGGGTATTCACCAATCTGATTACTGGGATAAGCCAGTTCAGGCAATCTCTCCACTATTGCTAGTAGTCTAAGCTGGGGTCATCATTGTGGATTCCTGGGAACTTCCCTAGTACCAAGTTTCTCCCTATTCCCTCCTGTCAAGGTATCTCTTTCATTGCTCTCCCGCTCTGTCCCTGATCCAACTTGACCATTTCGTGCCCTTATGTTCTTATCCCTCATCCCCTACCGTCTATTGCCTTCCCACACCCAGTTCACTCATGGAGATCTCATCTATTTCCTATTCCCAGGGCGATCCATGCGTCCCTCTTAGGGTCCTCCTTGTTACTAGCTTCTCTGAAGCTGTGGTTTGTAGTCTGGTTATCTTTACATCTAGTATCCACTTATATGAGTGAGTATATACCACGTTTGTCTTTCTGAGTCTGGGTTACATCACTCAGGATGATATTTTCTAATTCTATCTATTTGCCTGCAAATTTCATGATGTCATTTTTTTAACTGCCAAATAGTACTCCATTGTGTGTGTGTGTGTGTATGTGTGTGTGTGTGTGTGTGTGTGTGTGTGTGTGTGTGTGTGTGTGTGTATCACAGTTTTTTACCCATTCTTTGGTTGAGGGGCATCTAGGTTGTTTCCAGGTTCTAGCTATTACAAATAATGCTGCTATGAACATAGTTGAGCAAGTGTCCTTGTGGTGTGATTGAACATTCCTTGGGTGTATGCCCAAGAGTGGTATAGCTGGGTTTTGAGGTAGATTGATTCTCAATTTTCTGAGAAACCACCATACTGATTTCCAAAGTCTCGTACAGGTTTGCACTCCCACCAAGAGTGGAAGAGTGTTCCTTTTGTGTAAGATGTTATCTCAGAGTTGTTTTTATTTGCATTTCCCTGATGACTAAGGATGTTGAGCAATTCCTTAAGTGCCTTTTGGCCATTTGAGATTCTTATGGTGAGAATTCTGTTTAGCTCTGTAGACCATTTTTTAAATTGAATTGTTTGATATTTTGATATCTAGTTTCTTGAATTCTTTATATATTTTAGAGATCAGCCCTCTGTTAAATGTAGGGTTGGTGAAGATCTTTTCCCATTCTGTAGACTATTGTTTTGTCTTATTTACTGTGTCCTTTGCTTTACAGAAGTGTCTCAGTTTCAGGAGGTCCCATTTATTAATTGTTACTCTCAGTGTCTGTGCTATAGGTATTATATTTAGGAAGTGGTCTCCTATGCCAATGTGTTCAATGCTACTTCCTACTTTCTCTTCTATCAGGTTCAGTGTAACTGGGTTTATATTGAGGTCTTTGATCCACTTGGATTTGAGTTTTGTACATGGCAATAGATATGAATCTATTTGCAGCCTTCTACATGTTGACTTCCAGTTATGCCAGCACCGTTTGTTGAAGATACTTTCTTTTTCCACCGTATAGTTTTGGCTTCTTTGTCAAAAATCAGGTGTGCATAGGTGTGAGGATTAATGTCAGGGTCTTCAATTTGATTCCATTGGTCCACATGTCAGTTTTATGCCAATACCAAGCTGTTTTTATTACTATAGCTCTTTAGTAGAGCTTGAGGTAAGGGGTGTTGATGCCTCTGGAAGTTGCTTTATTGTACTATAGATATGATAGCATGAAAGGGTACATTATCGAACCTACTTTTAAAGAGCAACAACTTGTTTGAAAATGTTTTACATTGCTATAGATTTTAGTTTATTGATACAAATTTAAAGTTAATTTTGTTATAATCTCTATATATTTCTACTCTTATTTAAAGTATTTTGTTTGTGCAACTCATCTGAAATTGTAGTATATAGTTGAGAAATACACATTAATAATAATTAGTCATCTATGATAATCAAACTTATAGTCATGTTAGTTAAGTTTTCTAGGTATACATAGATATATTTCAATTAGGTAGGTAATCTTCAAACACTTCAAAAACATACAGAATATGGCATTTAAAATGTTTTAAAAACTTGGACTTTCCTGGACAATGAGATACGTTTGCTCCTGGCAGCACTAATTTACTTCAAAGAGGAAGATGGGCATTGAAGACACTCCATATGGAGTTTATTTTCTTCTTGGCAAAGATAGCCATTTCTGCTTGACAAAATGTTGTATTAACTGGACATTCAGGACCCATAGGAAGGTGTCTACTGAACTTTGCAAGGCGAGATGGTCCTTCAGGTTCCTGCTTCACAGAGGAAACTGCCAGATATTCTACAGAACACAGAGAGAAATGACTGAGAGACTCTAGGCCTATAGGCTAAAGAAGGATGCCCCAACATTGCAGAGGAACTTTGGATGACTGTCCAGGCAGGCAGCTGTCTCTGTCATTGTAGATTTTTGGAAGTTGCTTACAATGCATTTCCTGTTTACTTAGATAATATTATATCCAAAAGGGGTCTTTGATGTAGTTGAAGACTAGATAGTTATAATTTTCTGTGGTTATGATAAAAGATAAATTAGATATAAAACTTTAGACTCACAAATATAGAATAGATAGAATATATATTTTCTTTAATTTTGCCAAATACAAATTGACTAGATATTGTAACTCTAATTCTTGCTTGATAACTGTTCTGTTACATGTAATTTTGCTAGGCTAAAGTTAAAACCTTCCTTTTTGATTAGACAGAAAAGGGTAAGTGTAGCACGAATCTTAGAAGATCTTATTAGTAAATACAAACCCAGAGCCAGGTATTGGGGTGAATGCTAAATGATCAGAGAAAAAGAACAAGCCACATCCAACCTCACCTTGCCAATTCCTCAGCTGATTTTGTTTCCTCAGACTGAAAGCCTCTGAATCCTCTTCTGAATGGATCTCAGCTGAACTGCTGTTAAAAGCTAAAAGCTTAAAAGGCTCTAGTTCCTGGTCCTCATCCCTTATATACCTTTCTCCTTCCTGCCATCACTTCCTGGGATTAAAGGCATGTGTCACCATGCCTGGCTGTTTCCAGTGTGGCTTTGAACTCTCACAGAGATCCAGAAAGTTCTCTGCCTCTGGAATGCTAGGATTAAAGGCATGTGCTACCACTGCCTAAACCTATGTTTAATATCATGGCTGTTCTGTTCTCTGACCTCAGATAAGTTTATTGGGGTGCACAATATATCAACCATAAGGAAGTGCTGTGGGATGTCATTCTGTATGCTGTGAATGTGTCTTGCTCTGATTGGTTGATAAATAAAATGCTGTTTGGCCAGTAGCCAGACAGGAAGTATAGGCAGAATAAACAGACAAGGAGAATTCTGGGAAGAGGAAGGCTGAGTGAGGAGTCACCAGCCAGACACAGAGGAAGCAAGATGACAAGGCAGAACTGAGAAATGGTATCAAGCCACGTGGCTAAACATAGATAAGAATTATGTATTAATTTAAGTATGAGAGCTAGTCAGTAATAAGCCTTAGCTAATGGCCATGCAGTTCATAATTAATATAAGCCTCTATGTGTTTGGATCTGAGGGGCTGCGGACCAGGTGGGACACAAGAAAACTTCAAGCTACATTATACAGATTCTTTTAGTTATCCTGAGTCTTTGTTTTTCCATATGAAGCTGAGTATTTTTCTTTCCAGGTCTGTGAAGAATTGTGTTGGGATTTTGATGGAGGATTGCATTGAATCTCTAAATTGCTTTTTGTAAGATTGCCATTTTTACTATATTAATCCTATCTATCCATGAGCATGGAAGATCTTTTCATTTTTTGATATCTTCTTCAATTTCTTTCTTCAGAGACTTAAAGTTCTTGTCATACAGGTCTTTCACTTGCTTAGTTAGAGTTATCCCAAGGTATTTTATATTATTTGCAGCTATTGTAAAGGGTGATGTTTCTCTAATTTCTTTTTCTGCCTGTTTATCATTTGTATATAGGAGAGCTACTCAGTTTTTTGAGTTAATCTTGTATCCCACCACATTACTGAAGGTGTTTATCAGCTGTAGGGGTTCCCTGGTAGAGTTTTTTGGGTCACTAATGTATACTATCATATCTTTTGCAAATAGCATAAGTTTGACTTCTTCTTTTCCAATTTGTGTCCCCTCTTTCTCCTTTCATTGTCTTATTACTCTATCTAGAATTTGAGTGCTATATTGAATAGATATAGGGAGAATGGGCAGCTTTGTCTTGTTCCTGATTTTAGTGGAATTGCTTTGTGTTTCTCTCCATTTAATGATGTTGGCTGTCGGCTTGCTGTAAATTGCCTTTATTATGTTTAGGTATGATCCTTGTATTCCTGATTGCTCCAAGACCTGTATTATGGAGGGGTGTTGGATTTTGTCAAAGGCTTTTTCAGCATCTAATAAGATGATCATGTGTTTTTTTTTCTTTAACTTTGTTTATATGGTGTATTACATTGACAGATTTTCGTATGCTGGACCATCCTTGCATCTCTGGGATGAAGCCTACTTGATTAGGGTGGATGATTTTTTTGATGTGTTCTTAAATTCGGTTTGCTAGTATTTTACTGAGCATTTTTGCATTGATGTTCATGAAGGAGATTGGTCTGTAATTCTCTGTCTTTGTTACATCTTTGTGTGGTTTGGCTATCAAGGTAATTGTAGCCTCACAAAAAGAATTTTGCAATGTTCCTTTTGTTTCCATTGTGTGAAAAAATTTGAAGAGTATTGGTATTAGCTCTTCTTTGAAATCCTGGTAAAATTGTGTGCTGAAACCATCTGTTCCTGGGATTTTTTTAGTTGGGAGACTTTTAATGACTATTTCTATTTCCTTAGGGGTCATAAGTCTATTTAAATTGTTTATCTGGTCTTGATTTAATTTTGGTATGTGGTACCTATCCAGAAAATTCTCCATTTCTTTTAGATTTTCCAATTTTGGGGAGTACAGATTTTTGAAGTATGACCTAATGATTCTCTAGATTTCCTCATTGTCTGTTGTTATGTCTCCCTTTTCATTTCTGATTTTGTTAATTTGGATGCTCTCTCTCTCTCTGCCCTTGGTTAGTTTGGATAAGTGTTTATCTGCCTTGTTGATTTTCTCAAAGAACCAACTTTTTGTTTCATTGATTCTTTGTATTGTTCTCTTTATTTCTATTTTATTGATTTCAGGCCCCAATTTGATTATTTCCTGGCATCTATTCCTCCTGGGTGAGTTTGCTTCTTTTTGTTGTAGAGCTTTCAGTGTGCCGTTAAGCTGCTAGTGTGAGATTTCTCCAACTTCTTAATGTGGGCATTTAGTGCTATGTATTTTCCTTTTAGCACTGCTTTCATAGTGTCCCATAAGTTTGGGTATGTTGAATATTTATTTTCATTGAAATCTAGGAAGTCTTTACCTTCTTTCTTTATTTCTTCCTTGACCCATTGGTGATTCAGTTAAGAATTATTCAGTTTCCATGAGATTGTAAGCTTTCTGTAATTTTTGTTGTTGAAATCTAACTTTAAGCCATAGTGGTCTGATAAAATACAGGAGGTTATTCCAATTTTTTCTATCTTTTGAGATTTGCTTTGTGACTGAGTATATAAACAATTTTAAAGAAGGTTCCATGGGATCCTGAGAAGAAGGTATATTCTTTTGTGTTATTGTGGAATGGTCTGTAGATATTGATTAAGTCCATTTGAATCATAACATTTTTTAGGTCCCTTATTTCTCTGTTAGGTTTCTGTCTAGCAGACCTGTCCATTGGTGAGAATGGGGTGTTGAAGTCTCCCACTATTAGTGAGTAGGGTTTGATATGTAATTTAAGCTTTAGTATTGTTTCTTTTACATATGTGGATGCCCTTTTATTTGGGGCACAAATGTTCAAAATTGAAGCTTCATTTTGGTGGATCTTTCCTGTGATGAGTATGTAACGTCCTTCTTGATCTCTTTTGATTAATTTTAGTTTGAAGTCTATTTTCTTAGATATTTGAATAGCTACACAAGCTTGCTTCTTAAGTCCATTGGATTGGAAAGAGCCTTTTACTCTGAGCTGGTGTCTGTCTTTAAAGTTGAGGTGTGTTTCTTGTATGCATCAGAAAGTTGGGTACTGATTTTGTATCTATTCTGTTAGCCTGTGACTTTTTATACTCAAATTGAGTCCATTGATATTAAGGGATTTTAATCACCATTGATTGTTAATTCCTGTTATTTTTTGGTGGTGGTGTGAATGTATTTCCCTTCTTTGGGATTTGCTATTGTGGGGTTATCTATTGCCTGTGTTTGTGTGGGTGCATCTAACTTCCTTAGGTTGGAGTTTTCCTTCTAGTGCTTTCTATAGGGCTGGATTTGTGGATAGACATGACTAAATCTGATTTTGTCTTGGAATATCTTGTGCATTCCGTCTATTGTGATTGAGAGTTTTGCTGGGTATAGTAGTCTGGGCTGACATCCATGGTCTCTTAGTTTCTGCATTATGTCTGTCCAGGACCTTCTGGCTTTCAGAGTCTCCATTGAGAAATTGGGTGTTATTCTGATGGGTCTGCCTTTATCATTCACTTGGCCTTTTCCCTTTGCTGCTCTTAATATTCTTTCTTTATTCTGTATGTTTAGTGTTTTTTTCGGGGGTATAGTCTATTTGGTGTTCTGTAAGCTTCTTGTATCTTCATAGGTATTTCCTTATTTAAGTTGGGAAAGTTTTCTTCTATAATTTGTTGAATATATTTTCTGTGCCTTTGAGTTGGTATTCTCCTTCTTCTATCCCTATTATTCTTAGGTTTGGCCTTTTCATGATGTTCCATTTTCCTGGACATTTTGTGTTTGTGACTTTATTGGCTTTAGTGTTTTCTTTGTCTGACAAATTTATTTCCTCTATTGTATCTTCCATGGCAGAGATTCTCTCTTCCATCTCTTGTATTCTGTTGGTTATGCTTGCATCTGTAGTTTCTGTTCTTTTACTCAGATTTTCTATTTCCAGCATTCCCTCTGTTTGTGTCTTCTTCTTGCTTCTATTTTAATTTTCAGATCTTGATCTATTTCCTTCACCTGTTTAATTGCTTTTTCTTGGTTTTCTCTAAGGGATTTGTTGATTTCTTCCTTTTTTGTTTGTCTTTTCCTCAATTTCTTTAAGGGAATTTTCCATTTCCTGTTTAAAGGCCTCTATCATCTTCATAAAGTGATTTTTAAGGTTACTTTCTTCTGCTTCTTCTATGTTGTGATGTTCAAGTCTTGTCACAGGACTGCTAGTTTCTGCTGGTGCCATATTACTCTTTATATTGTATGTATTTTTGCAGTGGTGTCTACCCATCTCTTCCTCCAATAGGTGCAAGAGGTGTCTGTGTCCGAGGGAGTTTCTTTTTGTCCAATCTGTGCTTGCTGTGTCTGTGTCTCAGGTTGCCATTCTTGGTCCAATCAGAGAGCTCTTGGTCTATGTGTAGCTGGCAGAGTCTGTGTCTCAGGAATCTTCTGAGGTTGCAAGGGTTGAATGGGTTTGGAGTAGGGAATGGATCTTGCAGATTTCAGGGTCTGATGGGGGTGTTCATAGGGACGCCTGCCCTCAGGAGTCTTCCCTGCTGGCCTGCAACTGGGCCTCCAGTGGGTGTGGGAGCATGGGTTGTGTCACAAGGCCTAGGTCCTTGAAAAAATTTACACCATTATTTCTGTCAATATGTCATTCTAGGACCTACTATAGATACAGGAATCTTAAGAGCAAATTACTAACCAGTAGAAGTTTTTTAATTTTTATGTGTATGAATGCTTTGTCTGCATGTTTGTCTGTTCACTATGTACATGCTGCACTTGTAGAGGCTAGAATAAGGTGTTGGGGCCCTGGAACTGAAGTTATAGATGGCTGTGAGCCACTGGATAGGGGGAATTGAACTGGTATACTTGACCTACCAGGAGCCACACTTTCAAAGAAAACTTACTATCCCTTAGAAGCCATCAACTGATAACAGCTCCTCAGTTAGGGATAGGGTTTCTTGAATGCCTTTCCATCTCATGCCAGAATGTTAACCATCTTGTTCTTGTATATGTCTTATGTAAGCAACCACAGCTGCTGAGGGTTCAGGAGTGCAGCCATCCTGTTACATCAAGAAGACATTGTTTCACTCAGGTCATCTTTCACCTCTAGCTCTTACCATTTTTCTCTTCTCTTCTCCTCAATGGTCCCTGAGCTTTGCAGAAGGAATGTTATAGGGATGTTCCAAAATAAAGTCGAAGTCAATATTGACTAGGAGGCTTCCTCTCTGCTGGATAGCTTTCATAGTACTGGAAGGTGCTATGCAGGCTATTGGGGGCAAAAAGTCTCACCCAGGTGTGAATGCTCTGAACTGCAATAATGACCAGCATGACATGCCTGTGTATGTAATATTAGTATAAATGTTTGGGGGAGTAGTCAATCACTTTCTGATTGGATTTAAGGCCTTCTCCAGAGGAGGAAACACGTCCTACCTAATGTTGAAAATTTGGCCAAGAATCATGATTGAGGAGATCATAGGCCCCAGTGGTGAATCTATTTCTATTATTTTATGAAATGGGCACAGAATCAAACGAACCTCTAATTTCCTTTCTCTCTGTCTATAGATTACTATAGTTCCCCAATCTCATAAGAGAAGTTTCTTTGTGTAGTTGACAGTGGTTAACATAGAAAATCATAATTGGTCAAAGTACAGAGAATAAGTAACAGAAGAAAGATTTTTAAAGTAACTTCCTCTGAGGAATCAGAGAGGTACAAGGTATGAATCAGGTGCAGTGTATCCCATGCAAGCAACAGCGACTGGCTGGACTGTGCTTCCTGGAGTGCCAGAGGATAGTATGTGTGCCAGAGTTCAAGGGGGGAAGTCTAGTACTAGACCTAATGGTGGCCTGGGTCTTAAAGGATGTCCTGTAATATTCCCTTCAGCTGTGTTAACTCAGCCAAGCTATACACAAGACTTTCTTTCCTAGTCAGCAATATTGTGAACAAGCAGACAAAATGCCAGGTTAACTTGGTAAGCATTTTCTTATCATTATAGATTGTGATTCTGATCGTGTCCCCTAAATATGTGTTCATTGAAAGCTTTTTTTTTAAAGGGGGTATGGCACGAAGAGTTGGTAGAAAGATGACACAGTGGAGGCTGTTGGGAGGTTGTATAGGTATGCCAACCTTAGAAGACATTGAAGTAGTTCTTGAAAGAGTTTGGTAGTTTCATGGGCAAATGTTGTAGTTAAAGATGCAAACTGTCATGTCATTGTTTTCTGGCTTCTTGTCATGACATAGAATTCTCCCTCCTACATACATTCCCATCATGATACTATATGCTGTAAGGTAATGCAACTGAGAGGTTTTTAATAGACTAAGTAATGCCACTATGCTCTTGAACCTCAAACACAATGTATTAAATGAACCCAGTTTCTTTATCATTACCCATTATCAGGTATTACCTTAAAGTAGCAGAAAGCAGATGAATTTTTCTATCATCCTCAACATGCTGTTTTCATCTGATAGTATAATACGACTACTGTAGTTTCCATTATCACATCTTCATAAAAACTAACAGGAATTAGAGTAGACAAAAGGACCATGTGCTCATTATAACTTCTGACAAGTTATAAGCTAACATTTCCACTCATTTGCTTAGCATATTGTCACTTCCTTCAAGAAAGTTTGGAAAACAGACTTTTGCCTTATGTCCTGTGTTAAAATTGTTATGCTTTGGTTGAAGAGAAGAATAGATACTGAGGAAGTAATCAGCCATCTTTCTCTCATAGAAGATTCTTTCCTGGTTACTATGTAAACTCAGCAAAATATAGCACAAATCTGGAAGCACTTGGAGAACACATTGAGAAAGACATTCATCTCAAGGTCTTACATGTTTTCTTAGAACAAGGAATCAATGGTTGAGGTTGCTGACATGCTGTGTGGAAGCCAAGAGTACATGATGAAGCTTCACCTATGTTTTGGTTATACTACTAGGTACACAAGAGACCCATCATCCTAATGACTCCAGAACAAGACAGAATCTGACTGCAACTGTGTGAGAAGCCCTGAATGAGGGAACATGGCTGAAAACAGTCTCCTTGTGAGCTGGCAAAGCACAGAAAATTATTACCTCTGTACAGCACTGAGACTTGAGTGATTTGTTTCACAGCAATAAAAAGTAAATTGATTTGGAGATTCAGAAATAGCAGAAGATGTGGATTCCCAGTGCAGATGTTTACAGGCTGTGATGATGGGCAAGTTACCAGATTGCTCCATAGAACGGGACTAATGGTGGACATGGAGGTAGGAAGAATGAGTGGATTGCCTTACAATCCCTTTGTAACCTATACAAATGTTAGTAATAGCATTATGATTTGCGATTTGACCAAAGTTGCACAGTTGGTCACAAAGTGCCTGAACTAGGGTTTGAGACTTTGCATTATGAGATGTTGTTCATATTCCTCTCCCATCTTTCCCGAGCAGCTATTGAAAAATCTAATCTCATTCTAGCTAGCTTCATTTACAGCACTATTGGGGCAATTCAAAATGATAGTGGTTATTATAGTTACAATAAATACTGGAGATTTTGTGTTGATAATGGCTATATTTTCACTATCCATGTCCTGTGCTTGCATGCACATCCATCTGTGTCATTCTGAGTTAGAGGACAGCTCACTACTAAGGTCCAAGAAAGTACCAGACATGCCAGCTGGGGGTGCTCATCTCCCCCTTCCAAACAGAAGGCTCACTGGGTTCTTTCATGAGAGGTTCAGCATCATTGTTACTTGAGCTAATGCTAAGAGCTTGTGGCTTGAGTCACTTTCCTACCTTGGCCTCAATGGCTTCATTTTAGAAGCCATTGACACATTGGCTTAACACTTCTCTCATTTTCAGAAGGAGGGTTTTGCTGTCTGGAGGTGCATAATCAGATGTACATGGTCCTCTAACTCAGGGCTATGTGCTCCATCCTTTCAACTGCCTTACAAATGTCATGTATTTCAGGACTATGTACTCTATTCTTTCTACTTCTGGGTCTTGTTTGTTGAATTCTCTTAAAATCTGTGCAGAAGTCTAACCATCACCAGGAAAAATGTTATCCACCATTTCCTCACTTTAGGCACTTACATTAATGCTACTGGATTTCATAAACAATGTAAATATACCTCCTTTCTACTGCCCTATTGGTTGCACATCTGAATGAAAGAACAACAGTGTAATCACTATGCACACTCTGATGTCCACTCACATTGTGAATGGATTTCCAAGTGATTTAGTTTCCTATTTTGTACATATCATACATTTACCCTGTACCAGAAACTGTGCTGATACCTCCGTATATGTGATCATGTTTGTCCTCTAGGGCAGAAGTGAACCCACAGGTTCTTTCTTACTTTCTCAGGATCCTATTTCTCTTTGAATAAAATTACCTCTGTTTTTCAATGATTAACTACTTTTTCTTCACTGGATGTGCTCATGATGGGATTTTTCATTAAGATTCTCCACAGTGTACCCCATTGCCCAACATTAGCCAAGGAGTTGGACACACCAGTCTCAGAGGTTCAGATTCTTCTTAATGGAACGGACTTAAGTACAGCCTCATGCAGAAAGCAGCCACCTGGATTTTAGCACTCAGTAGTTATGTCTTAGAACTTCTATCTTCCTTGTGTTGATTGATAATTGATGCGAGAGGGCCCAGCTCACTAGACATGTGGGAATGGGCTGTATAACAAAGCTAGCAGAGAGCAAGCCCAGTAAATTTCTTCTTACAGTCTTTGCTTCAGCTCCTGCTAGATTTGCTACCCAGAAGTCCTTCAGTGATGGACTGTTAGCTGAAAGTACAAGGTTAACTAAACCTTTTCCTTCTCAAGATGCTTTTGTCTGCTAATTTTTGTTGCCACATTTTAAAATCTGTCTCTAGTATATTTTCTGATATGACAGCAATTTCAGGTTAAATAGGTGGTCAGAATTATTGTTGGAATGAATAAATGGACAAAATTTAGACTATGGTTGCGGTGTTGTCCAAATCCTGATCATTAATAATTTCCTTTCATTCTCTGAGCTTCCAGAATATTTGCATTACATGAGACAGCAGAACTCACATGGGCACACATGGCTTCTGTTGAGAGTCATGTCTTTGGGTAAAAAAAAAAATTGTAAGTGTGCATACATTTATTATTTGTTAGATACTTTCTAGCACTTGTCTCTATCACACTTTCTCTTATTTGCTCATCTTTGTGGAATTTTCTGTCCTTGTATCATATCTATCATTAATGAATACAATGTAATAAGTGATTACAAGAGAATAAAAGTCCATATAATTGAAAATGGAAATCTCCTGGGTTTTGACACATATTGTCTAAGAAACATGGTGCTGTACTTGATTTATTTGATTCAGGGATCTTGGCATCACAACGTTTTAGTTCAACCTTGTTATTTGTACCTTCTTCTATTTGCAGTAACTGGCAGGAAGGATGCAGAGGCAGATATAGGAACTCAGAGAGAGGAATCCCCCATAATTATCAAATGCATTCAATTTTCAATCACTGAAAAACAAACTAAGGAATGGAATTTGATTTCTGGCCCAGCACTTGGTTGGGGAGTATTGACCTGTCCTCTCCTCATTCTGTGTTACATGTCAGTCTCTTCAGAACACTGAGCATCTCCAGATTCCTTTGGTCCATCCATCCCTGGATGGGCTCACAAGAAATTTAGTCAAGACAAGCACTATGTTCCATTCAATGTGAAATAAGTCAACTTCTATATGATGCATACTTGGTCAAAGATAAATTGAATAATAAAAAAATCCTTAACTATTATTTATTTTTGTTACTAATTTTGCTAAAGGTCTAAATAAGATGAACTGGTAACTCCTTGTTCTAACTGAACTCAGGATAGTATATAGCAAGTCACTGATAACCACTTTCACTTTGTAAGCAGTTTTAAAAGGATGTGTTTAATTCCATATATCAGAAGTTCTCAATCTTTTCGAGTGAAATGACTCCCTCACAAGTATCACCAAGACCATCAGAAATCATAGATATTTACATTAAATTCATAACAGTAACAAGATTACAGTTATGAAGTAGCAATGAAAATAATTTTACAGCTGGGAGTCACCACAACTTGGGGAATGGTATTAAAAGGTCACAGCATTTGGAAGGTTGAGAATCACTGCTCTAGATGTTCCATTTGACCTGTTAGGGTTGGTTCTTCCATTCTACCTCTTTCTCCTCTTCTTCTCCCCCTTCCTTCTCTCCTCTCATATTCTCTATTTCCGTATCTACTTCCTGAAAATGTAGTATCATACTTTAACCCACAAAATTCCAAGATGCCCATAAGCTCAACTGATGTACCCAAATTAGATAGATAAACAAACAAACAAGTAAATAAATAAAGAGAAGGAACTATAAAAACCATCAGCAGGAAAATATCAGAAGAACAAATGATGCAGACACAATCCACAAATTAGATTGTTGCTTTAAGGGAAAACACAATTTGCATAATCTTAAAGATTTTTATCAATCATTCTCACAAAAGCAAAAATGGAGACTTTACAACACAAAAAACACAGCACACACTAATTTACCCAAGTGACCAAAGCAGGCCTCACCAATAGTAAGATCATTTTGCAGCAATTGTGGCAAATACACACACACACACACACACACACACACACACACACACACACACACACACACACCACTAATAAAGTATTAAATAAAAAAAAAATAAAAAAAATAAAAAAAAATAAAGTATTAAATAAAACTAAATTTAGAGGCAGTATACAAAATAATTGATCATCAGTCATTAGAAATGTAAAGTTCCTGAAAGCCAAGAGAAACTATTATTGATTGGTGATAACCAAGGAAAAATTATGGAAGAATGCAATGTCAGATTGGGAACTAGATAGTGAAGGAAATAGATATTATTAGAAAATTAGTGAATTTTGAGCCTCTTTCTCCCCAAGGTTCAGGGAACTTCTTGGAAGAGGGGCAGAAAGACTGTAAGCACCAGAGATCAAGGAGAACTGGGATGAAGCACTGTCTTCTGGACATGACAGGCCCATTGTACTCATGAACTCACAGAAGCAGTGGTTGTCTGAACATGGTGCACAGAAGAACAAGCCAGTCATGGATGGGGAGGGGCTAACAATGCCCCACTTCTAAAGAACTATTGACATAGTTGCTAGGGGCTAGACAGCTGACTTTCTTTCGGGGTGTGGCCTCTGCAAGGTTGGCCATGATCCAGTGGATAGTCCTATACCCATGTGCAAAGAGGTAGTTTTGATTAGATTCAGTGGGTGCTGGTTTTCTTGGGAGGTCTGGCCTCTAGGATGTTGGCCATGTTCCAATGGATGATCTTGCAACCAAAAGAGGCTACTCAATTAGACTCAGTGGGCAAGTTATTAAAAACCAAGATGACATGAGGAGGTGTTGGAGGGAGGAAATAGGATGTGAATATAATCAAAATTGTGTACATGTATAAAATTTTCAAACAATAAATAAAAATATTATATACTATAAAAAGAAAAATTGATGACTTTTAATAAAATTCTATTGAGGTATAACTATCAGTGTTTTCTTTATTTCTGATAATTGTATTAAGGCTAATACTAATGTTGTTAACATAAAGGGGGTGGCAAGAATAAGATGATTTAAAGGAATCGTTTGTATTATTTTTGTTACTTTTATCTAGATCTAAAAGTTCTTTAAAATAAAATACTAATTTGAGAAATGCTGCTTTTATTTCTATTTTGCTATTATACTTAGAATATGTGTTCCTCAGGATTCCCGAGCCATAGTACTTAAAAAAAAACCCAACATTGATTCCTTAGAGAATTTGTAACAAAATAAGAGTAAAGGATGTTGAGAAGCATTGTTCAAGTTCTTCACCCAAATAGCTCTTCAGGCAAGTGCCCAGAAGTTACGTGAAACCATCATCAAACTGTCCCTTTACTGTCTGAACCTCTGTTTCTTTATCAGCGTAATTGTGATAACAACAATGTTTATAGGAGGAAGAACAAGATATTGTGACTCCAAACTTAGCCCAGACCACACATCCTATGCTCTGGTCTAGCCGGGTAAGTGTGGCTCTCACCCTTTATCAAAGAAGCTGCTTTATATAGCAGTCTGAGGCAATTAGAGAAAGCTATATAATTGATCAAATTCAGAGAACAACACACCAATGGGTGTCTAGCCATTACTCCTAAGGTTCCAGGAAAATCCTGGAGGAGGAAGCATGGACTGTAAGAGCCGGAGGGCCAGGATACCTGCTGAGATACCATGTCTTCTGAATATGACAGGGAAGCTATTCCTATGATAATTCAACAGCATGGCTGCCTAAGCAAGACCTGCATAATGACAACACTGTTTGGCATGTCAGTGTGAAAGGGAAAAGTCTCCTGGGTCCCTATCCCTAAATGAAGAGCTACAGTCAACTAATGACTGCTGAGAGAGGGAGAATCAGTCTTCCCCAGAGATGAGCCCCTAATTGGTTATCCAATACCAAGAGCTCTGCTCTAAAAACATATACATTTGAACAACACTAAATGGAGTCAGCAGATTGTATTTATATATTTATTTGTTTATATATGTGTGTGTGTGTGTGTGTGTGTGTGTGTGTGTGTACATAAAGAAAAAGAGGCTGTGAAATAAAAGAATTGTTGCAAAGCAATTGTATTTTCAAAGTATATGTACTTCATAACATTTATGTGCTTTTAAAAAGTAAATATAATTCCATTTTAATTGTTCAACCCCTGAAGTTATATTCGTACTATACTTTGACTTTACTAGCAACAATATTTCCAAAAAAAATGATATTTTCCAGGAATATAATCCTTGCAGCTGGCAGGAGTTATCATTCCAGAAGGATGGAGTAGTATGTAGAAATGGATTATTTCTGTGATGAGCTGCATTTAGGACCATTTTGCATAAGGAGGTTTTATATGTGTATAATGAGAAGAAACTTGCTATTTCTTAGAAAGAAGCCCCAGGATGGCCCCCAAAGGAAAACAACCATTTAATGACAGCTAAATTCATCGAATATCTTCTGAATTCCAAGGGAAAAATTGTTACTTGACGTCCATATCCTATCTAATATCACATTTTTACATTCAATATACCTAGCACTATAACCATTTTTAATGGGAATAAGATTAGATTTTGCATGAACACATAAACAGCAGAAAATGAGTATCAAAAGCCCAATCCTGATATATCTGTCTTCAAAACCACAACAGTGTCTTTGTAACAGGAGACCAAAGTCATCAAGTACCTAATGTCTTTAGAGACAGGATCAAGAAGATTTCATCAAGTGAATGTCTTGAATGCATCCAGAGACCTTCAGTGTAATGTGCTCATGGTGTTCTTTGTCTTGAGTATATCAGGATTATTTGAACACTTCCTGAGTGTGCAAGTGAGCCAGTCTGCTTCCTGTGTAAGAAACTCCAAGGAATTAAGAAAGCAAATGTTTCCCAACCTTCCATAGGCACAAGCATCCCATTTCAGGGCAGGTGACATTTAAATACTGGCTTGAGAGATAGTTAAACAGCCAGACATTATTGTGCTGGCAAAGAAAATGCCATGGATAAGGGACAGAGGCATCAACAGAGAAAAACTGCACAGAAAACAGTTTGTAGGGAGTGAAGGGACTCATTACATCTAACAGTGTACATGAGAGAAGCACAGACAGCCAAGTACAATTTGTACTTTACAGACCCCACAATCTAGGCAGGGAGACTTCCACATGTGAATGAGGAGTTACAAAGTGGATGGAACTCTCCATACTCTGAAAAATGGCTTTCAAACATTGTTTTTCCTCTTCAACTGCCTTCCCCGACCCATTTCTAGTTCTATGTCATTAGGCAACTCTTTTATTAAAAAAGAAAGAAAAAAACTGTCCAACCCCAATTAGTACACTCAAAAAAACAAAACAAAACAAAAAAGCAGAGAAGGTGGCAGAAATATTGTTAAGAGGCAGGGACCCAATACATCTGCTGCAAGGCAGTGAGTGTCCTCTAGACATGACAGAAAAGTTTTGTGGTTGTCCTGAACAAGACCTACATATTGACACCAGTTGACCTGCCAACCTGGAAAGAAGAAACTCCACAAATACCAAGCCTAGAAGAATGTCAGATGGTCAATGCTGAGAGAGAGGAAATTAGTTCTTCCCAGAGTCCAGCTCCCGCACAGGTCATCCAGTCTTGAGCGATCAGCCCTGAACCTGTGCACCCATGAGCTAAGCTAAATAGACTCAATAGATTGTAGTAGATTGCACGTGCATGCATGTTGTGTGTGTGTGACACAGTAATGTTTAAATAAGAAGAAATCATAAATTTGGGAGGAGGGGGTACATGGGAAGAGTTGGAGGGAAAAAGAGGGCCAGGAGTGATGTAGATGTAGTGCTCATGTCTAAAGTTCTAAAAATAAATAACATGAATTGCGGAAAAAGCTTTCAAATTTTCAATATGTGTTAGCTTAAAAACTCAATGGCTAACCATATATTTTTAGTGAGGGTAGCATATAAAACTCATATTCCTAAACATGGAGCCTGTTGATAAAGAAGCCTTATTCTAGTTAGTGGATTTGCCAATTTTACTCTGAATTAAAAACTACTGGGGGACCTTCTACTATGTGTTGTGCATGAAGCAGTGAAGAACTACCACTGAGCTGAGGAGAGTGGCATTATTACTACTACCTACTATGCCTTAGGTCATGATGATGCATGTTCATCAAATGCTCTGTCTAAATCGGGCCCAGAGATGACTTCATTACAGCAATATTCTCATTGTCTCTTTGCACCATGAAGAGGTACTTTAATTATCTCTCTTCCTTTAGAAGAAGAAGCTGAAACAGAGTGGTTACATAACTTTGCTAAGAATGTCTGTAAGCAAGGAGAAGAGTAAGGGGAAGCTACATTCCCTGTGTATGTCTAGCTGAAAGATCAACAATGTAGGTAACATGGAAGCTAGTGATGATACTGGAGCAGGGCTGTCATACCTAACTTCTCAAACACCAACTACAGTCATAATTGAGGGTCACTATTGTAAATGTGCTGTGCTCTGTTCTCTGATAATTTCGTTATGGACTATATGCTGTCAGTTAGGAAGTCATGGTGGGATAAGGGAGAAATAGAGAAAGAGACAGAGAGCCAATCTTGGAGCTCCAGCAACACATCTTCCCCAGACAACAATATGAAGAAAACAGGAGCAACTGTCTGAATGCAGGAACCCTCCTGGAAAGCTGCATGCTGGGAAAGACACCTGGATCTCATGCCTCACAGAGGGGAGACAAACAGTGTAGGTCCAGATAAACAACTCAGGTGACAAGACTTAATCCTATGTTTTCTCAGGGTCTGACCTCACACTTGTGCATTTTCCAGGTGTGGTCTACGACTTTAAGAGTGTAACTTGTTCTGGGTAAAAATCATGTCTTAGCAAGTGTTCCAAAAAGCTTTTCATCCCTTTCTCTGTTCTGAATATGTGTGAGCTGTGCTGACCTCCAGCTGGTGCCTGAAGCCTTTGGGGACGATGAGACCATTGTTTGGGATCTGCTCTGCCACAAGAAGATCCCTGATGTGGGATGCCTTTCTGTATGTTGTGAATACATGCTACTCTCATTGGCTAATAAATAAGCTACTTTGGCCTATGGCAAGGCAGCTTAGAGGCAGGCAGGAAATCCAAGCAGAGATACAGAGACAAGGGCAGACTTGGGAAAGATGCCAGTCTGCCATCCAAGGATCAACAAGATGCCAGCAAATCGGTAATGCTATGGCCACGTGGCAACATATAGATGAACAGAAGTGGGTTAATTTATGATGAAAGAGCTAGCTAGAAAGCTCTAGGCATAGGCAATACAGTTTGTCATTTATACAATCCTCTGTGTGTTTACTTGGGACCCAGCGGCTGCAGGACCAGGTAGGACATAGGATAACTTCCATCTACAGATCCCAAGTTTGGGTTACCATCCATCCCTTCCCCTTCAGTGGCAACATAATCTTTTCTTCCAGAATGTCTGAGCTTATATGAGGTGAGGCATTTGCTAACTTGATAAAGACCTTATAACAAATCATGATGAAGTGGGATCTTATTAATATTCTGATTCTGGTATTCTAAATCTTTTCCTTGTTTATAATCTCCTTTAACAATGGAGGAAACCCTAGCAATTTTGTTGACTTTTGGGAAGCTATTCCCCACACTGGGTCACCTTGTCCAGTCTTAATACACGGGGAGGTACTAGTCTTACAGCAACTTGGTATGCCATGTTTTGTTGACACTCATGGGAAACCTGTTCTTTCCCAAACAGGAATGGAGGAAGAGTGAATTGGAGGGGGGTGGGAACAGAGGAGGGATGTGGGGAGGGACTGGGAGAAGAGGAGGGAAGGGAAAATTAGGCCAAGATGTAAAATAAATGAATATGTTTATTTTTTTAAAAAGAATGTAGTAAAGAGGAGATGGAAAAATAAAGAGGAAAAGGGGAGAGATGACAGGGAAAAAAACATGAGAAAAGACAGAGAGAAAAGTAAGTACATTGACTAAGTTCAAAATCTTGACCAGTTAAAGTCTCATATAATCTCTCCTGCCACTTCTACTTCTGTTCCTTCACTGTGCCCTCATCTTCCTGGAATGAATCTATAAAGCAACCCCCCCCCCCGGGGAATTCCTGAGAACGCTCATTGATAATTGCCCAAAATTATTAAATGAAGAATTCCTAACATGATGGTTTAGCAAAAATAAGGAGTATGCAGGTCATCATATTAGCATATACAGTTTGTAAATGGGGAACAGGACAAGAAGAAGGATTACTTTAAAACAGACTAGGAAGCATGCAATGTGTAGGGACCTTTTATTTGTTATTATGGAAATGCTACAATAGACAGAGTTCTCATTGACACAGAACATAACCTGACTCTGTTGGATTAAAGTAGAACACTTGTTTATCAAGCGATTATTGAGACAATCATAGAATTTCCAGGAGCCTGGACAAATGGAGTTTGAAAATGGACAGTAACAAGATAGATCTCAAAATTACCTACAGACATCTGGTGAGGGCCTATGATCTAAGTCACCCAGGACATCAAGGTAGAAGAATTGTTGAAAATTAGGTTAAGGGCAGCCCCTGCCGCAACAGCAGTAGCAACAACAAAAAAGTCTAGCTGGTAAAAGTCCTACTGCCTGGAATGTCACTTGAGCTAAGTCGGGATGATCGAGAGACAAGGGGAGGTAGAACAGCCAGTTCAGCTAGTCCCCTGCCTCATTTTCTTTTTCTCAAGCAGAAATCGTAAATGGCAGCTGTCACGCATGTAAGTCTGGTTGCTCTAGATACAGAGTCTGAAGTCCTGAGTTTGGGAATCATCTATGTAACTTGACATTTGTCTTGGTCATCATTCACCCTTCTACATACAAGTTCTATGTTTGCCAAAGGTCATTCTTCTGCTTCAGCTTTTTCCTGTGCCCAGAGACTGTGAAAAGAAAATGAATGATTAAATAGTCCCAGCTCCCTTAGACACCTATAAAATCCTAAGAACCCTGTTCATGGTCATTAATGTTTAATTATTACTGGAAAGGGAGATTGCATAGACACAGCAATCTCCAGAGACACCACTTCAGGGCCCAACACCAGCTATCTCCTTGGTATCCTGAAGAAAGTCCAACAACTTTTTGAATTTCTGTTTTCCACCCTATAAAATGGTGGTTACATTATCTGGCTCACAGAAGTAACATAATGGGCAGAGTGGATATCAATGCAATGTAGAGTGCTTGAAACCTGAGCAATAAAACGACTAGGTTAATCCAATAAGATTCACAGATTTTTACATGCCCTTTGCCCCTCACTCACCAGACCATGCAGTTTCTCATCTCATACTAAGCAATTCTCATGTATGATTTCATAATCCTTTTTCAATATTGCCTAAATTTCATGGTTGAAATTTCATTTACATTTTGTAGCTATTGTTGTTAACATGCTCACACTGAAGCCTATTGAACTTGTAACCCTATCCAAGAAAGTTAGATTTTTTTTTTAAAAGAAACTCCCCCTTTGTCTGAAGGGATTACTGGGGAATCTGAGTGCTTACACAGGCATTTGACCTTGGGGCTTCTGCAGCTCCTTTTCTTCTCTGTGCATTTGTCTAGAACTCAGGGACTTTTGCAGCTCTTCTACTTCTCTGGGCACCATAGCCCTCCATGGAAGAGTCCTGGACAGACTCTCTGAATTATTAATCTCATCCTGACATCAAATACCCACTAGATAAAAAGGACAAGTGGGCCCCCCAAAGAGACTCTAAGGAAAGACCAAGGGACACCAATATCCTCTTGGCCATAATCAGTATTTCTCTGCTCTGCATTGAAGTAAGGAACACAGTGCTCTCATACATGGAATTTGCAGGAGGCATCAGGTTAAAGCACTTTTGCTTTCTTTCAGAAACTCATATGAAAGAAAAGGCCTTAAATGACTGCCAACCTTTAGCCAATAACCCCACACCAACTTTCAATGAGTTTGTGTTACAAGTTCATGGGAACTGGAGCACAAGAAAGAGTTCAAGGTCTTTCCATTTTCTGATTTCTCTTCATGGACTCCGGCGTTGAATCAGAATAGATCAAAATTTGCTGGAGGGTAGAAAGTTATTGACACATGGAAAATTCCAGTGGTAAAAGGTCCACAGGAAATACATCTGTCATAATCCTAGTTACTTGGCAAGATTTTGAAGCAAGTTCTTAGTAAGACTAACTTTTGAAAGAATGGATTTATTTTTCAAGCAGAGGGGGAAAATATGGCAGAACAGAAAGATCCCAGTTCAAGAGGTTTGAGCCTTGGAGCTTTGAGCTGTCTTTGAAAGGCACTTTCTGGATGCAGGGCACATTGTAGTATATATTCATCTTCACCAGAGAAGAAATCATCTACTATACACCATGTCTGGGCTCTGGGGCACTTCGCTAGGCTTATTTGTCATATCTCATTTCTCCCACAGTGGCCAATGGATATGTGTCTATTCCCTCTTTTCTTCTGAGATAATTGATACTACTAAAATACCCATGAAGTAAGGTCACCAGAGTTTAAATTCAAATACAGATTTGTCTGGATTTAAAACCCTTGAGAAAGACATTATATGCCTGCAGAGCCCTGTGAACCAACAGCTAATGCCAGAGCAGACTGTTAACAAGAGAAGACTGGATCTGTGACAAACTGGATCTGTAGCTCAGAGACCTGCAACCTGCTTTGCTCAGGACTGAGGGCTTTCTTGAGATGCCAAAATGTTAATGCTAAAGTCAGAGCTGTCAGGCGCAAACTGGAAGAGGTCTACCCCCATGGATAAATAGGAGTCAGGAACTGAAAGAGGTCTGTGTAGAAGTCAGGAGTTTAGACCAGACAGATAATTGTTCCGGACAGAAACGATATTGAGAAGAGAACTGAGATTGTTATCTGTCCAAGGGATGGATTGAAGAGCCTGAGAATAGCATTTCTGTGGCTCAGGATGAAGATTGAAGAGGAACATAGAGAGGAAGAAAAATGTAATAAATTATATTCCCTTTACCTCTAAGGTGGTGATTCTAAGACTGGAATCTATCCAGTGCAAAAGGCTACATTATAAATCGACTAAACAGATTAAAAACTAGCCACGATTCCATAGATATCTGTTACAGGTTACACTGTATCCCTGCCTGAAGTAAAAAATAAATATGGAACTCATACTCATAACCTTAATATAGATAGCCTGTTTTAGAAGTAGAGTCATCACATATGCAACTAGTTAAGATGAGGGCAAGTAAGTGTATGGTTCCCATCTTATGACCAGTATCTTTGTAAGAATATAGGCTCATGCAGCAAGACAGGCATGGGGAACTCCACATGACCAATAAAGCTGGGATTATACAACTGCAAGCAGAGGATTACTGTAAAGCCCCTGGAAACTGAGGAAAGGACTGATTCCTTCGCAGGTTTCAGGGACATTGACAGAGTCTGATGTAAGGCTTCTAGCTCAAGAAGAATGAATCAATTACAGTTCTATCAGCTGGACCCATCTATTCACAGTGTTTTGTTCCTGCAGCCCTAGGAAGCTGATAAACTAGCCAAACCATATCAGGGCTTTGTTTTGCCACAAAGGGACTGGATGGACATAAGACATGATGTAAATGGTCTGCTGGGCTGAACAAGGTGGCAAATGCCTTTCATCCCAGCACTCAGGAAACAGAGGCAGGCAGATCCTATGAGTTTGTGGCTAGCTGGTCAACATAGTGAGATAATGAACAAGGGATAGGCAGGGTCATATAAAAAGACCCTGTCTCAACACCCTACCATCAATAAAATAAAATAAAGGTCTGCTGAGATATAAAAAGCAGAGAGTTAAGTAGAGTCTCTTTTTTCAATAATGTAACACAGCTAGAAGCATCGAAGGTATACCTGTGAGGATGAGACTCAGAAAGAGCTTGACTCTCGCCCCTCCCCCACCCCACCCCATCCCCCCTGCAGAGGTAGGCAGTCTTAGAACCAGGGATTCAGGGCAAGTCTTTTTTACTTCAAAACAGATTCTTAGTTTCTCTCCCCTTCAGATTTTCTAAAAAGAGTGGCTAGTAAGTCAAGAGAGACAGAGATCTACCTGAGCAAGCTGGCAAAGTGAAAACCCAAGAAACAAAACCTTGAAGAATTTGGGGCAGAGCCATGGAGAGGACATGTAGAGGGCCTCTTGCCCCACAGCTCTCAGTCACCACAGTGTGATCCACATCATCAGCAGGACTTGTTTTTCATCTTCTCTTTAGGCTCTGAAGCCCACCAGGAGGCAGAGACAAAGCATGCTCCTGGAGAGTTCAGTGTGAGAAAGTCTTTTTTGAAGCCTCTGGGGCCTAACAGGGAAGACACTTTCCTAAAGTTAATTACTTTCTGTGTGAACATCTGATTAGAAATTTCATTTGCAAGCCCCACCTGCTGCGCGGATGTCTCCTGTTTTTAAAGTGGATGTTCAAAGCATGTTAAATTCCTAATATATATCTTCATCTCCTGTAGAAAACAGAACAGTGATTATTTTAGGTCTAGGGAAGTTAGGATCTAGTCATAGAATTCATCATTCCCTTATGCAATCTAGGAGAACAGGGAACAGATCGGATGAGAAGTCTCAAAGGAAAACATGCTGTGTATAAAATTAGCCTGAGTCATTCCCCCAAGTGAGAGGCTGAGTTGAAATCAAGAATTATTTTTAAAATTTCTACCAATGACCCCTTCAATCTGACAATGAAATGTTGCCTTTGGAAATGAGTCAGGATGTTGGTGCCTGTGTGCATCAACACAGCTGCTGCAAGATTCATCATCTAGCAGAAGGACACAGGGGCAGCAGTCAGGGAGCCCTCTCTCCAGGCTCCCTTACTCCATCTATGAGACAAAGATACTCATTCTGCTGTGATTATCTAGTCCCCGGTTACTCTTTCATGTCACTCTCTCCCTCATATTATTTATCTTCCTTCCCAGCTTTGCACATTGCACCATCACGATAAAAGGGAAAATACATTGGGTGGTTAGTGAATTGGCTTGGACAAGACACAGGAAGAGATCTGCAATGCTATACAAAAGTGAATAACTGGGGAAGACAGGGTGAGCTGAGACTTGGTTCTTGCCAAATCTACCCATTCATTTACTCATTTCACTCTATACCTCCTATATGTCTGAATGAAATGGTAAACATCTGTGGTAAAAGAGTAAATATCATCCATGAAAATGTAAAGTATCATCCCTGGCTACCAGAAACCCACAATCCTGGTGAGGCGAGAGAAAAATAAATGGTTAACCATAACTGAGCATTGCGGAAGTTCAGAAATCAAGATACAATGGATGCAGGAAGCAGAGTCCTTCTTCAGTCCTTAGATCATAGAGAGCATCCCAGAGAAGACAAATCTGGAGAAGAGAATAGTCTAGAAAATAGAAGCCCAACACTTAGGTAGAAGCTTAGTTAGTTAGTCGTCCTTAGTTCAAAGTTCTAAGATTTATGACCTCAGCAACCCAACAGTCAAAGGGCAGGAAGCCTTTTGGGGGGCCTTGCCAGGGAAAACAAATGACTGAGTAATGACTGTCTTCATGGGAGTTGAGAGGGCATCAGTGTCTTTGCGGACATGCTAGTAGTAAGTCCGTGCATCAAGGGCATAACAGGAGAGTGTGATAAGAAATGTGAAAAGCTCCAGAAATCTAAAACCAAAAGGTAGAAACTAGAGAGAAACAAAAACTTTTGGTAAGGAATCTGTTACAAAATTGTGTTTGCTGGAGAAGTATAAAAGTCTACTCACAGGGTCCCAATGACAAACCAAAGTACAGTTCCAAACCAAGTACAGCCTAGGGAACCACAGTTTATTGGGCTCATTTACAGAACACGACTAAAGAATTGGTGGCCCCCAAAGCAGTTGTACTGGAAAGTCTTCTCCTAGCATGCATGATGACTTCCCTATGGCCTCACAAATGCAGCCCCCCCCCTCAGTTAACTTACCCTAGCCTATAAACTCTAGCACCTCATGGGACCCCAAGACCACTTGCAATTAGTGAAGAATTGCACAGGAATGAAGAAGAATGGCTGGAAGCTCAGGTGAGCCCAGTGACCTCCTCACTCTCTCCTCTGAGGGAATGTCATCGGTCCGCAGGCCTGCCATGAGAGCCTCTTAAAAGCAAACACAGCTGATCCAACACAGATGGTCATGATGGCTGTCTCCTTAGGAGGATCACATGCGATACCAAATTCCTGAGGCAGTCTAAGTGTTCTACTAATGACTGGGCTATTATTTCAAGGAGAAGAGTGAGACCAAAAAAGAGTTAAGGCCATTCCCAAATAAGCCAGGTTTAATTTGTGTTGACTTTTCCTCTCTGGATATGTACCAAGTCATCTATTTAAAAAAAAAATACACATGAGACCAGAAGAGTTACTTTTGAGAATTTTTAATCAACTCTGTTTTAGACATTTTGTCCCATTCATTTCACTATGACCCAAATGTTTTGAAATAATTTTATAAAAATTACCAAAGAATCCATTGTTTATGTTTGCACCATACAAACCAAATAACAGTAAAATACCTTAACCAGATATTTGTAAATATGGAAAAAAGCTTATGACCTATCATCTGGGGTTGCAAGCTTGATCTCTAAGTCCCTTTCAGCAATGGCAGTCTGTGACTTTAAGGAGTAGAGTGACAAAAACAGAGAAACTGGATATTTGCTTGGTTTTGAAAATGTGCTCTAATAACAGCCAAGTTGAACACAAACCTCAGTGATGAGGGGAAGATGCACAATGAATCCCTAAAGCCACAAGGCAGCATGAAGAACAATGGATGGGACTTGGGCTATGTCCTTGGGATGGTCTGCATTAGACTCAGTAGTTAACCATACACAGGCTTTAATTAGAAGCCAGAACTTGGCCACTCTGATGCTTCTTTCTGCTTATTGGCAAATAATTCTTAACTTGAGAGTGTTCTTGAAAAGATCCAATGAAATATTAAATATAAAGTAACTAGCTAACGCATAGTAGGTTTGCAAAGCACAGTAGAAATCATAACAATATGACAATGTTCTAATAGAGAAAGAAGTTCAGATATCAGAGAGCAGTTTAATTTGTTTACTGTACAGAAAGATATGAGTCTTTATTGCTTTAATGACAGTTAGATGACTTTCGAAGCTGCCTAGGGATAGAGTGCTGTTGTCATTGTAGATAATAAAAGCAGAATTGAGAGGAGAATTAATGAGGAAACCAGATGAATCCAAAATGCTGGGCCATCATCCGTCTGGACTGCATCAATGCCGAGGAAAGAAAGGATGACGTCAGTGTTTATTTCTAACTCTCCTTCTTTGAGAATGCTGAGTGTTTTCAGTCTGGCTTCTGATTTTAGAGCTCCCAACACACCTGGATTCCAAGCAGCATTCTTTTTAAATCTTTGTTATTGCTGTTGGCCTGGTTCCCTAAAGCAACTGTGTACATGATTATATTCTTGAAAGGCTTGTAGGAAGGCAGTAGCAGTTTGTTCCCCAGGAACAAGGAAATGCACAAAGATTGTCTTACCAAGTGATAAGCCAGGAATAAGGTATGCAAAGTCACTCCGCAGGGATAGAATAAGCTCCAGTTTTGTAGCATGGGGGTGAATCTCAATAAAGACATTGAGGTATCTAGAGAAAATATTATTTTGGTCAGAAGGAAGATGATTAGCATCAAAATACACAAAATGGATAGAGGGAATGAGGAAAGCAAGCCCTGGCCAAGGTGACATCATTTTCCAACAAATTGGAATCTATGGTGGCCCTCATCAACCTTAGGGTAAGCTCCACAGTTTTTTACAGGGTCTTTCATTGATACCCTACCCCCATCCCTACACAAACCTCTTTAGCCCTAGTCTTCTTACTGCTTTTACAATGGCTGTTCTCTCTACTGAGATTCTCATTTACCAAATTTTGCATGACTCCTCTCATTTCATTGTGTGATTCTAACTCAGCTTTCTCAGACTATCACACTGGTAAACTGTTCAACAGAGAAACAGAGATAGACATTCTCCTAAGAACTACAGAAGAAAAGCCTGTGTGTGTGTGTTTGTATGTATGTCTATGTTTATTTGGATGTGTGTGTCTGTATGTGTGTGTGTATTTGTGTGTGTGTGCATTTGTGTATGTGTCTATGTATGCATGCAAAAGCCAACAGTATACTAGTAGGAATTAAGAGCTTGCTCAAAACTGGAAAGAAGGTTGTGGGTGTAGCTCAGAGATAATGTATATATTTATAACACACAAGGCCCTGGGTTCCATCCTCTGTGAGCTCTCTCTCATGAGTGCACACACATACACACACACACACACACACACACACACACACACACACACACACACACACACACATTGAACAAGCAGATGATTTTGCACAACATAAAGCTGGTGAAATTCTCATTCCCAGCAGATTCCAGTGCTGCAGCAATTTTTCGTGACCAAGAAAGCTATCCAGAAGAGACTTAGTATGCAAACAGGGTTTCACAGCCATGAATCTGCCTTGCTAAAGCAAGAGAATACATTTTAGAATATTTATTCGCTCTATCTCTTAAATGCATTTAGTGAAACTTTTAAATTATTTTTTTCTAGACTTTCATTTTAGGAGACCTTGAGTTTTAGCAACTGAGGTTTATGAAATCATAGATCTCTGAAGAAGGAAAGCAATAACCCTGTTTCATTCCCATTTGGCAAAAGGGTCCCAAATGGAAGATGGAGATATGAGCCTATCCCATGGCACCACTACATTCACTCTCAAATCCAATAAATGCCCTTGGCTCTGATTTCATTCTTACTAGACAATGTTCTGGTTATAACTTGACTTTACATGTAGCTCTGCTAGGGAACAAAGGAACCAGAGCATAGACCTGAACTTTCTGACTTACTGTGTTGATTGCATTTCTCACTATTGACCCCATACAACACAAATAACTCATTTGCCTCTCTCTCTCTCTCTCTCTCTCTCTCTCTCTCTCTCTCTCTCTCTCTCTCTCTGTGTGTGTGTGTGTGTGTGTGTGTGTGTGTTCAGTTCAGTACCATAAACCTTCCCTGATTTCCCTGACAGAGCTAGGAGCAACATGCCTGTGACTCTTTAAATCAAAGGAAGTAGGATAAGGTCTCTATGGCCATAAACTTCTGTTGGTTATCCTAGGGGTTCTTAGGTAACCAAAAGGACCTCCCTAATGACAATCTGGATCTAATGGGGAGAAATGTGAACAATGTAAAATATGGGGGGAGGGAGGTATGTATGCCTTCTGATATTCTAGAGTGTTCTTTGGGTAGCCAGAGTTTTTAGATCAGTAATATGATATGGTAGAATTCTAGTGATTCCTCTGAAACCTCAGAAAGAAAATGGTGGTACACGTACAGCATAATACCTCTGAAGGAGTTTAGGTTGAAGAAGAATGATTTTAAGAGGTAGAGGTGGTGAACAATGTCTAAGACACCTGTTGGCAAATTTGGTGCAAGAGATGAAGACATGGTCCTTTCAATTGCCACAAGACTAACAAGGTCCGTGCTAACAGTCTAAAGATCCACACAGAGGTTATGGATCATCCTGGAGGCTTGAAGACCTTTATACTTGGTGCAGGTAAGTCTGAGATGTCACACACCCTTCTTTTCCATCACTCAGCTGGCAGACAATCTGGTCTTTCCCTGCATCATTCAAGGCCAACATTAGGAAGCCATTTTATCAACTTCTGCCTAGCCTCTGCAGATATTCCCAAGTACTCTGTGATTTCTTCTTTTAATATCAAACTACAGACACAGGAAATGGGTATAACTTGCACAAATAAGTATGTTTTCTAGAAATAGCTTCCCCAAATTATTCTCTATTCTCTCCAGTAAAGCTTCTGTTTTGGAAAAAGGCACATCTAAAGCACATTATACAAACACTCCAACACTCAACACCAAAATGAGAAACAAATAAATGAGTTTTGTTCCCTTTTTAAGTGAGAAAGGTGAGGCCTTATCTATCTTTCTGTCTGCCGATCTGTTTTACATCCTGACTGTAGTACCATAGTTTCCCCTCCTTCTATGTCTACCATTTCTCTCCCTCTCAATTCACTCCTACTCTGTTTCTGTTCGGAAGGGGCAGGCCTTCCATGGATATCAAGAAAGCATGGCATATCAAGTTGCAGTAAGACTAAACACCTCCCTTCGTATTAAGACTGGCCAAGGTAATTGTCCCTGGCCCCTCTGCTGGCCCCTCCTCCAACCCCAGAAGACTTCTGCCCAGCAAGCTCAGACCACATAGGCCAGAACAGGAGACTGAGAAACTTTAAGGAAAGTATCTATCACTACTCAGCTAGTAGATCACAGATAGAAAGTCAAACCCAAATCCACAAGTGTAAAGATATTATCACTAGATCAAACCATCTGGAAGCCAGGATGACACTTGAAAATTAAACAGAAGCACAACACATTTATTATTTCAAAAGTGGATACTCATACAAGGCCTGGAGATAAAATCCAGTCTGTAAGAGTGAAATTTTTCTAAGGTGCAGCTGAGCAGAAACCAGGGTTTTCTCATAGCAGGTACTTATCATCCTTAAAGCAAGAAAAGAAATGAAGGAAGATGGTAAAAACAATTCAAAAGATGAAGAGATGCATTGCAGACAAAGAAATTCAAAGCAGAAGAACCAGAGAAAAGCAGGATGGAGAAATTTGAAAACAAGTTGTATGAAATGTCAAGAAAGGGCAAGCTGTTTATTTCCCTATCTGGAATCTTACAGGATCTGTATATACAGACAATCTTTTTAGATCTTACAATCAGAGTTCAAGGAACACAGATTCCAGTAAGAGCAGAATGTGTCCAATTTGGGTATAACAATTCTAAAAGAAGGAGAAGGAGTTGGAAAAGGAGGAAGAGGAGGAGGAGGAGGGGAGGAGGAAGTAGTTCAAAGAACACTCCAGAAGATGGCAGAATGTTAGAGTTAGGTATAGGCACATGAACTTACAGCACTGAGTCCATAAAATAATGGGCCCATTGACAGTCATCCAAGGATGGAGAAAGTGATTGGTCAACAGAAATCCTCACGGCTACTGGGGGACTCAAGGAGTGAGGAAGTCATTGTTTTCAGTTGTGTATCCCCTGGATGGCCCTACCAGGCTCCAAAGAATATTTCCAATCCACTGATCACACAGATGGCCCTGGTCAAACTAAACAGCTTACAAAACAAACCAAAAGTCATGAATCTGAAGAAAGGATAAGGAGGTCTTGATAGGGATGGGCTGGAGATGAGAGGTAGTTAGGGGGAAGAGTAATAGGAATAGATTATATACCTATGAAATTGTCAAACCACAAAATTAATCAACAATAAAAAGGATGATGCTTAAGGGAATCCCAACGGTGGTAAAAATAATTTTATTCAAAGGTTAGTATGCTTCTATAGCTTGTTGGTCTCTCAGTCTTGCTTCACAGCCCATTGTTCAAGGAAAGAGTTCGGTTGTGACAGTTCCGAGATGCTCCTTTCCTGAAAGTCATTTTCTGTTGACACCCTGACAAGTTCATAGAGTGCTCATCCTGCATAAGACGGAGTCTCTATCATAAAAGACATCAGTTTTGTCAACTTTTTCTCAGATTATTTAAAGACTAAAGTAGATGCCTCAGGGAGTGGGTAGAAGAGTGTGTGCAACTTCAAGAATACGGTGTGGGTTTTCAAAGTTTTTGTTGTGTTGTGTTGTGTTTTGTTGTGTTGTTTTGGCAGTCCTGTAGATTGGACCCAGGATCTAGCACATGCTAGACAAGTATTCTATCACTGAGACACAGCCCTAGCTCACAGCTTCAGGAATAAAGACCAGCATGTCTACCCCTTGAGGCTCCTGGGAACTCCTAGAAGGATTACAAAGACAAAGAATGAGAAGAATTCTAAACTCTGGACCCTTGATTACTTCCCCACTGTTGAAATTCTCATTGTGCACACCATTATAAAAATCTTTAATTCAATAAAGATTCCAAGGGCTTTTCTGAATTGAAAAACCATTAGAAAACAAACAAAAGGAACAAACTGGACAAAGCAAAGCAAAAGCAAACTTGCTCACGGTGGCCATCTTAGAGAGGATGAGGAAGGAGGGCTGTCGATTACAACAGGGCTGGCGGGAATAAGAAGGGGACCTTGGAAATCTTCAATGGATAGACCTAAGGGATCTTGGGTAATCAAAATAATTCTTTCCCAGACTGATTCCTGAGTCAACCACAGAGCTCAGAGGAGGCTCTATGTGTATGGAATCAGTATGCCAGTGCTCTGGTGCTGGTCTCTTCTATACCCCAGGCTGAGGACATGGAAATCGGCCACTAAATCCCTACCTTCAAATCCTCCTGCTTCATTTTCTAATGCAACCTTCCTGACGCCTTTCATCAGTGTCTCTGGACCAATATTATTACCAAATCAGAACCCTCTGGGTTGTGTGGTGAGTCTAATCAGATCTGCTGTGTCCTGGAGGAAGCAAGCATGTCGCTATTACTTCCCCTTTAAGGAAGCAGCCTTGGAATTCAGGTCCACAGTGAGAATGAATCAACCTTTCTGTCTGCACACATGCATAAAATTCATTCCCCTGTATCATTCATTCCTGGAGGGGATTTTTCTCCCGTGTTATACCTGCAAAACTACATCCTCTTTTCTCTGGCAACTCTGGATACATGATTAATATTTTAAGCCTCCCAGGTTCTGCTTTCCCGACTCTCAAAAGTGCCTGGATGTTGGACTTTTAAAAAATGTATTTATCTCCCCATCCAGACTGCTGAGGAGGAATTGCAAGTAGAAGGCCCAGCCACAGGGGCCTTGACAAATCCTGGCAAATCTTTAAATTGCTTCTGCAGTCATCAGGGTTTTCTCTCATTAGCATCTCCGATGTGCCTTCTCTCCTGCTGACCTTCATTTTGAAATGGAAGAGAGAACAGTTTTAGGAGGGCATTCTATCTTTTCCTGTTAAAATGTGGACTTGAAATGTGTGACCGGTGCTGGTGCTCTCAGATCAGTACAAAGAGAGAGAGAACTGGTTTCTCCTCACCCCTGTCATTCCAGATCACCTCCCAGGAGACACCTCTCTCTCTCTCTCACCTCCCAGGAGACATCTCTTTCTCCCTCTCCCTCTCCCTCTCCCTGTCTCCCCCTCTCCCTTGCCCCTTTTCTTTGTCCCTCTTACTCTCCCCCAGAAGCTCTCTCCATCTGCCCGGGAAGCACTGAAAAACCTCCCCCCATAAAGCTTCTTGCATTCGCCCCAGGATGACTGCAGGCTGCTGTTACCTCCCCATTCACAGTCTCCTTACAGCTTATCTCCTTTGAACAAGAAGCAGAGAGAACCTTAGCTATGGAGGTGAGTCGGGCTGGCTAAGTATACTTCAGATTCTGGAACCCCACTGCTTATGCTCCGATTTGTCTAACACTGATTCCTAAGTAATTCCAGTTCTGAAGGACATGGCAAGCCCTCTAATCTCTTCAAGCTTCAATTTATTTACTTATAAGAGTGGGATGATAATAATAGTCAGTGAATAATAAATAATGAATACATGATAAATGAGAACAGGGAAGAATGGTGTGTTCTACACAGCTCTATCCTGTGCCTCTATCACACAGGACAATGGAGTTTGGGAGCCTACGGTACATGAAATTGCTAAGTTCCCTTCTACCTCTAAACTCCTCAGCATTGATATTTATATTAATAGCTAAACACTGAAGGGCCATCTCTGTGTTGGGTGTTGGAGTCATGAAGAAAGAAGAGCTTCTGTACTCATGCTTAGCAGTGAGACAAACCCACAGACAGCTATAAGAGAAGCTGGGCTCATAAACTTCCACTTGGCCAATAACCAGGAAAATGGAAGGGCTCCTTTACTAAGTGAAACCCACTGGCTGCCCCAGAAACAGAGACTCTTTGCAGCCAATAGACTCCTTTTTATTACATCCTGTGTTTCTTCCCCTGCCAGCCTCTGATTGAATACTTGTCCTAACTGGTTTGAGCCAGAGGGTGCTCAATGATAAGTTGTTATGATGCATCAGAATGGTGAAAACACCTGCCTACAAAGAACAATATTACAGATCAGAGTAATGATGGAACTTGAGAGCCTGGGACCCAGCATGGCACAGCACTCCCTGGTGTTATGAATTGTCACAATGCACCTGACATATGTCAGCCAAGGTCTTTACTTTGCTAAGATGGGGATAATTCTCTCTGCCTGTCAAGGAGCTGTGAAAAGTGAGACAATATAAGTGAAATGTTTTATGTTTTAGATAGTGAACCTAAAGAAAAAAAAAAAAAGAAAACTCCAAAAAAAATCAAGGAACCCAGGCCAAAAGATAAAATAAAATAGAGAGGAGATGCACACATAGTCCCTTGAAAAGGAAGAAAACAGTATGATATCTACCATGGGCTGATCGACGATAAATATTCAAGATAGGGGAAGAGGATATTACATAGTCAGATTTCACTTTAGTTTTGATTTTCAGCATAGCTAATGAAGGTAGGTTTGTGAATGCTCACTTAAGACATTGGAAGACCAGTTTAGAAAGAAGATGATATAACAAACAATAATAACTCTGGAGTATGCATTGTGATGGACAAAATATACTGGAGCAAGACTCTAGTGGAGGAAGACAATTCAAGGTGTGAAAGAAAGAGGGGATTTTAGGAATAGTTTGCAGGTTTGCCACTGGGATGACTAACTGAATGAGGACACTGTTTTGAGTCGGTCAGGAAACAGTGAAGAGAGTGAGGGTTGAGGAAGGAAGCGGTGAAATCAGTCATGGGCATTTGAGTTGCAGTCTCTAGGACAGCCAGTTAAAAAAGGCAGCCAGTGGCTAGATATGCAGCATGAGGCTTAGCCACAGCTGATGCGCAGGTTAGCACAAAGGAAAAGACTGAGGCAAAGAGCCTGGTAACTGGTAAGGTAAGAAGAACAAGGAATAGTGAAATGGGCTCCAGACAGAACCCCGAAGCCCTCCAATACTTTATTGCATAATGCTAAGTAGCCAAGGTCAAAGGCATACCACTCATATGCCATGCCAGTGTGGGATGTCAAAGAACTGAATCTTGAGTCAAATGGATCCAGTACCGTCTCTATCACTTTCTACCTGGGAAGGTCAAGGCAATTCTATGAGCCTCAGTTTCCCCACGTGTACAATAAGAATGCAATGGGAAAAACCTGTTGTAAGGACCAAACGAGACATCATGGTAAACTGCTTAGCCCAGTGCCTAAGATATACACCCTTAGATATTTAAGAAGTGTCAGAAGTTTTAGGGAATTTGGTCAGGGGTGGGAGGAACTTCAACAGTTTGTGTTTTAAAATTCCTTCCATCCCCAGAGTAAGAACTGATCTGCAGGCCACCCATGGAGAAAAAGAACGCTGAAAGATCTTTGCTTATCTTGTCTAAGATGAGTCAGTGAGAACCCTCCTGCATCCTTTCTCCACTCTGCCTTCTCTTAGCTCTTCCTCCCCACTGCAAGCATCATACCATATCCCCATTGCCAGAGCTTGTGGTGTTCAGGCCCTCTGAACATGCTGGTCTTGAAAATTCATGATGGTACTGGTGACTCCAGGCAGGAATGTCTGACGTCCATATGCAAGAATGTGCTGCCCCAACCTCCCCCCTGACTCCTGAGTAACCAGACCACCAGCTCCCTCCTGTTCAGACTATTCTATCACTTTGTATTCAGTGAATTGCCCTGTTACCTCTGCTTCCTATCACCTCCAGTGTTTGGAAATATATTCATTCATTCATTCATTACAAAAATATTAAATATTCTGTTTCCATTTTGAGCTAGACACTGAATTAGGCATTGGTGACATTACAGGTGAATAATAAAAAAAAAGATAATTTCAAACAGTGTTATATACTTAATATGTATGACCTCTCATCATTTATACAATCTTAAATATGGTAGATTTTGGAAATGAGGTTGTGGTGTGTCCTATTTAAGGTTACTATTGCTGTGATGAAACACCATGACCAAAAGCAAGTTGGGAAGGAAAGGGTTTATTAGGTTTACACATCTGCATCGTGGTCCATCATTGAAGAAAGTCAGGGCAGGAACTCAAACAGGGCAAAAACCTGGAGGCAGGAGCTGATGCACAGGCCATGAAGGGGTGCTGCTTACTGGCTCGCTCCTCATGGCTTGCTCAGTCTGATTTGTTACAGAACCCAGGACCACTAGCCCTGTGGTAGCCTCACTCACAATGGGCGAGGTTCTCCCACATTAATCACTGATTAAGAAACTGTCCTACAGGCTTGCCTATAGCCTGATCTTATAGAAACATTTTTCCAGTTGAGTTGCTTCTTCTCCAATGACACTAGCTTGTGTCAAGTTGACATAAAACTAGGCAGTGCAGGATGGGAATTTATTCTGTCTTTGTGGTGAGAATTTAATTCCTTTAAAAGACACAAGTTAGTTCATTTTCTATTCCATCATAATGAGACATCAAGTCAATGAGAAGAGAGTCATGTATGAACCTAAAAACAGACCCTCTTTACATACCAAATTTGATAGTATCTTAATTTTGGGCTTTCTAGCCCCTAGAACTATGTGCAAAATCAATTTATGTTATTTATAAGCCACCAGAGCTATAGCAGTTAGTTAAAGCAGCTCAAATAAATTAAAACAAACAGTGATAAAATGTGATGAATAAATAAACACAGAAATATGACAGGATTTGAGATGGATCTTTGATATTTAACTAAAAATTGGTCTCTAAATATGTGAGTGAATATGTGGATATGTATGGATAGAGAATAGATGTTCTTATTTGAACAATTATTGAAGGAAAGCACATTGTGCTTATCTTTTTATACTTGCATTGCTAATTCACAGCTCTTTTCCCTCTTGAATTAAGCAAGCCCAGCAAAGGAAATGTTTTCCACTACACATGCAGTGAACCTTGGAGAAATGATGTTTGAATTAGCTGGTCGTCTCTTCTGTTTCTGCTATTCCAGGTGTGTCCACATTTTAAGGTGTTTGATGAGTGAGAACATTAAATTCAAAAATGTTACAACGTAAAATATGAGCTACAAGAACTTCTTACCATTGAACAAAAATCCACAGTACCACAGAGAAGTCAGGAATGACATCACAACTTCAAATCTGTTCACAGACTGACAGTTTACAAAGAACTTTTATAGACTTTATTATACTAAAAGCCATGAGCATTATGGGAAACAACATTTTATCAGATTTGCAGATGAGGAAATCAAGGCCCAGATAAGTCATGCACTATATCTCAATAGGCCACCCAATAGCTGATTAGGTGAGATTTGAAGCCATTGTCCATTTGCCTTTGGGTCTCTTATCATTGTCATCTGAAGGCTTATGAAATAGCTTTGGATCCCTTTATGAGATCAGCAATGTCCATATTTCTAGAGTTGGCTTTAGCTATAATTGATGCTGTCCATGTTCCCTGTAGTTTCTCCACCTTAAAAACAAAAATGATTTCATCACCTTGCTGCCAGTAAGTCTCTTCCCTAAACTCCCAAGGCATAGACAAGAGTGTATATCATGGATTCCCTCAGTGTCCCCTTACTCAGGCTCTGCTGCCCTTGAAAGTTCTGGGAATACCTTTGGAGAGAATAGGCAATTGTCAGTGATGTCACTCTTGGGTTAAAACCTGGCCCCCATCACAGTCCCAAAGCCTACAGTGTTCATACAAGTTACCTGGGAGCACATACCATTCTGCTGCTTCTTATTTAGGCCTCCAGAAGCTCTGTGACAGGGCTCTATTCTAGACATCTCTATTAAAGTTGTGAAGCACTAACCCAGTAAAGTTAAGTCAACTGTTCAAATCTATATGGTAGATGGTAGATGGGAGATTGAAATCCAGGTATACCTTAAAGCAGTTCTGTTTAACCCCTACATCCCCTGTGGTATTTAACTTACAATAAGAAATATGCATTTTGTTTATATCTATATTCCTTGGTCAGAGATTCTGGAGGCCTTAGAATTCCCTAAATAATAAGAACAATTAATATGGGCAAAAAATCTTATCTATGAGAAATACCTTTGAACACATCTGAGTTTATATTAATGCTCTAACTTTTGGAATGCACCCAAACAACCACAGGATGGGAGCTGGTTGCTAGGGAAACAAACTTTATTAGAGAATTGGAAACTTCAGGCCCTACCACAGATTTCAGGAGAGATACAAGGGGCTGCAGAATGAGTTAAACACTAGTGCTCATTCATACCTATGTCATTAGCTTCCATATGGCCCAAGAAAGACAAGGTCCAAGAGGCCTCTGCAGTTATAAACATGTGGAGGTGGAGGGAAAGAGGAATGACCCCAGAAGCATAGGAACTCCATGCCTTCACTAGATCTTGCCTTATACATCTCTTACACTTGACTGTTCCAGAGTTCTAACCTTTGACATTAAACGGATAACACAAAAAGTACATGGTTTTTCATAAGGTCTGTAAGTCCTTCTTGAGGAGTCTTATGTGGACCTTCAAGTGGTCACTGAGTCATACAGGAACTATGAGTAACCTGAACACTGGCTACAATTGTCATCAGATGTAAAGGGAGACCTCACAGGGTAGAATCCTTCATCTGGGGAATTTTACATTATCACTAGTTACATAGTATCAGACTAATTAAATTGTAAGGCACCCACTCAATAACTGCCAAGAGGTGGAGAAGTTTTTGGTGTAGGAGAAAAATCCCACACACTGGGTAAGCTGAAGTTATGTGGGCATAGAGAAAAATAGGCAAGGATACATATTGACTCTACAGACCCGTAGATTTCTGTCTACCATTTCTATTTAATATTTTCAGCATCAAGTGAACTATATTCATAGTATTATGATATCAGTGAATTTCAGGGTATGTATATTTCAACACAAATTTAAAAAGACTCTCCCATTTTATTTGTTTTTAATTGGCATGTCATTGTATGTATTTGTGGGGCATAGTATGCTTTAAAACATATATTTATCATGAAATCATCTGCTTCTGCTCCTCAATAATGGCCATGGATCATCACTTCCTCTCTGCACAATCTTCCCTTGGCCTTTAAAGTACAAAGTTTCATCGTCTACATCTTCTCTCCAGTTTTAATCAGGAGGTAGGACTTACTAGAGGGAAAAAACAATGACTCTCTCCCCATTCTTCCCTTTCCTCTCTCCCTTTCTGCATCCCTAACTCTCTCTTTTCTAAGTCCATCTCCATCTGTATAATTTCTGAGCTATCACAACATCCTTCCTCATAGCATGTAACTTTCGAGGTTCTGGGTCCTGTGATAAGTAGATTGGTTCATTCAATCCTGGTGTTATGTTATCATGCCCAACTAAGTTTTAATAAAACAGACATTTTTAGGACCTTTGACTCTGGTGCTATTTTTCAAATGGTTCAGAGCCCACAGAAGAAAATATGTATGAATTGGCATTCTTAAACTCCATCCAAATTTCCAGAGAGACACAATTTTTTTCATGTCAACCTTGAATAACATAGAAGGCAGTGGCCCAAGCTGACCTCTAAGCAATGCAGTATTTGTTCCATCCACCATGCAATAGTAATGCTGTAATCTTAACATAATTAAAAGCATTTTAGGACTTCCTAACAGCTCCAAGCCCAATAACAGATGAGGAATGGACCTAATTCCTCTTCGTTGAATGACTGATGACCATTAGAACACAAGAGAAATAACCAGTCTTTCTAGACATTGTTTGTTTGAGAGGTTGTGGGGACAGGGACAGGATATCATGTATTCCAGGCTGGCCTTGAACTTGCTATGTAGCTGAGGATGAGCATGGCTATTTTATTCTCCTACTTCAATATTCAATACTGGGATTGCAGATGTGTACCACCACATTTGGTTTATTAGTTCAGAGAATCAATCCCACGGCTTTGCACATGCTACACGAACACTTTACCAACTGAGCCACATCCCCAGTCATATTTCGGTCATCTTTTCATTCAGTATACATCCCCTTCAGTGGTTAGCAGCTTGATAAGGCACAAAGAACAACAAACTGGATAAAAAATGTCTCACCTAAGCAATTTAGGTGAGGTATTACTCTAAATGTGATATTTTTGAACACCTAAATACATGGGAAATCAATTGCTTTTATGAGCTTCCATTTTGTGGTGTATAAAATCAGTGTCTTTGTGTCAATGTCCTATGTTCCCTTCTATTTCATACACACTCTCAATTATATAGTCCAAATGTATTTCAGTCTGGTATTTGAGACATTCAAGTCAAAAGCACTCCACCCTGTCCCATTGACTGTCCAGCAGAAGGATCTCACCAGCTCTTTTGTTTTGGAGCATGGTATGGGATCCAGTAGGCCAGTGAACCATGATATCCAACTTCAGTTAGTTGATCTCCTGATGAGATTTTTAATCACCCTGTAGTGGTTCTGACCCAGTGTGAAAGTCAAGTGGACAACCCACAAGTATCTGTGTGAAGTGGCCCCAGGAACTGAATAATCAAAATGAATTGAGATGTTCCATTCATTAATCTATCAAAAACAAATCTATGCCATGGGTTCTTTGCAGAGGAATGTAGTCAGACACTGTCTTTACACCTAAGTCCTTTCCCTCCTCTCTGGCAGCTGCTGCAGAGAGAAGTTCAGTGCTGTGGGTTATAAGTTGTCAGGCTCTGCATTTAAATATTCCTCACCTGGCTCAGTTCAAGGTCTAGGTCAGCCCATAGTATTAAGTTAAGTACATTGGGAAATACATTATCTTTTGGGTCACAGGGGTACAGTTCAGAGAACAGCAACAGGATTTCCTGGTTGATAGATGATTCCACAAGAGGTTATAGCTCATCTGCCCTAGAAATAATAGCAATAATCCTCGACATTCATATTCCACTCTGGAGTCTGCAGAGAGTATTCACATCCATTATCTCTCAGGATGTTCCCGGAGGGGCACGTACTGCACAGAAGAGAGGGCAACACGCAGTAGCCCTTCAGGCTTGAGCTCTCACATCTACTTCCCCTGACAGCTTTCTTAAGGGTGAGCTGTTGTTGCCTCTGGGAGCAACCTCAGTTTACTGCCTATAATTAAGAAATGGTGACTATCTGTCTTGTACAACAATCAGGAGGTCAAACGAGGTGATGTTTATGTATCTTTAAAAGTGTTTTATATAAGCTATCAGGAGGGCTCTATACGAACAAATTTTTATTTATTGTTTGACAATTTCACACATGTGTATAATGCATTTTCATCACCAATACACCCCCCCACTTTCCTCTCATATCCTCCACCCACCCTTTGAGCCTCTTCTTCTTAATAAATTCACCCCCTACTTCCATGGTTTTGCTTCTTGTGACCCATTGAGCTTAATT
Source organism: Peromyscus californicus insignis (assembly GCF_007827085.1). Classification (NCBI taxonomy): domain Eukaryota; kingdom Metazoa; phylum Chordata; class Mammalia; order Rodentia; family Cricetidae; genus Peromyscus; species Peromyscus californicus. The sequence goes on from NW_026294424.1 coordinate 37,686,179, forward strand.
GTGGTGGCTTGAATGAGCGTGGCCTGCCAACAAGTAGCTAAAACCACTGAAGAAAATGACTCCCCTCTCCTCTTTCCCTGAACTCATTAGCTGTCAATGGGTATCAGGAAATGGCAGGGCCTCCAAATTCCCTCCCCTGTTCATGATAAAATGTTGAAAATAGGTCTGAATTTGCCTGCTAAACCTTTAAAAACAAAAACCAAATATTGCTAACATCATTTTAAAATAGTCTTTATTTTTAACATCTTCATTTTCATGAATTCAATGAGTACCTTTGCATAATACTTTTAAAAAGCTCAAATCCTGGACTTTCAGGAATTTGGAAGACTAAGCTATTTAAAGATCTGGTTACAGTTATGACTTTACTATGTGAGTAGAAACTGAGCTATGCAGTTGAGATATCAAAGGACACAAAAGAGCTATAACATCAATGAGTAATTCTGTGGAAGGGGGCTATAGTGCACATGCTTATAGGTACAAAGCGCCATGGGTTCCAGTTGCCCACCAAGCAACAGCTACTAGGCATGCCTTCTCTCACACTCTGCTTTTCTCCGGCAAGGTATGAAGGATGTTTCCACCATCATCCTCATTTTAGAGAAATGAAGATCACAGGAAAGCTAAGTAGGGTGTCCCTGACTGGTCGAGTAGTAAAGCTCTCTTTACAATGTCTGTCTTATACCAGAGCCTGTGGCCTTTGTCCACTGCTTTGTAGTATGTGACCCACCTTCTCAGAAAGCAAAGAACAGAAAAGCTTAAGGTTTTGTCTTTTAGTTTTGGTTTAAATTGTTGTTTTTCCTTTGGTGTGGAAAGGGAGTAGAATTTAAGGCCTTGAGCACATTAGGCAAACACTATACAACTGAACAAGACCCCTCCACCCTATTTTTATCACAGTCTTGTTAAGTTGCTCATGTAGCCTAGGTAGACCTTGAGCTTGCAACATGTAGCCACAGACACCTGAGTTTCTGAGATTATAAGCCTGTGCCACCAGATCTGCCTGTGCCTGCACCCAAAAGCCCTAGAAGAGGAAAGAACATAAAGAAAACTGTTTCTGGAGAAGGTGGTGGTATCAATCAATTATGTATAAATACCTTTAGAGATACTGAGGAATACTAGTTTGTCTAGAAAGGTATTTGATAGTGGGCTGAACAAAGTCTTTTGTGCACATGTGTCTCTCTCTGTATGTACATCGGTATTTGTGCCTGTGCATGTACATGTAAAGGCCAATGTTTGGTACTGCTCTCTATGGCTCTCTTCCTTGTTTTATGAAATAGATTTTCTCCTTGAATTTCAAGCTCATCATTTGGGTACAGTTCAATATCTCTGGTTGGTACTATATATTTTATAAGGGGTTCTTGAAGACTCTAAAGCAGTTTAGCCTCATAGTATACAAACTGAGAAGTGTACCAAAGAGGGCCAGGACATGCTAGTAGAATTTATGAAGCTTAGAAAAACTCCAGAAATTCCTGAAGACAAAAAGCACCAATCTCTACTCTGCTTGATGCTTCCACATGACTGCTGGAATTCAGTTGCAGAGGGGCACATATGCTAGAGAGTTTGGTTTCAAGTCTAGCATATGGTGGTTTTGGAATGAAGTCTGGATTCTTTTTAAGATCCTTGGCTCATGCATTTTCCTAGCTCTGGAAAATGACAGAAGAGTGAGTAGAATAAGGGTACCATTATAGTTCAGGGCATTACATAAGTGAAATCTATGTTTCTTCACTCCCTGAGGGTACTGACATTTAGCATTCAATACATCTCATCATATTCCCATGTGTTTCTGTGTGTTTATCTTTCTGTATGTCTGTCTTTTTGTCCTCTGTCTTTCTTCTCTTCATTTCCTCCTTTTCTTCTTCTCTCTCACCTTTCCTTTCTCCTTCCCCCTGCTCCTTCAGTCTCTTTTGAAGTCCTTCCTCCTTCCATCCCTGGTTTAAATCCTGCACTCCTCACCAACCCAACTCTGCCTCTTTTTTTGCCAATGAGTTCTTTGAAGGTAACTTGTTCTCCAGAAGATGAAGACTTTTATTTTTCTTTCAAAAAGTTTCAATTTATTGTGAAGCCATAAAGAAGAGAGACCATGAGCAATGGGGTTCTGTGTGACCAAGCCACATAGATGGGGACTATTCCTCTTGGGTACAATTCAGAGATTAAGCATACACATGTGTTTTCCCCAACAGAACCTGGGTCCTCTGAGGTCTCTGTGCATGAGTTTCTCCTTGTAAAAATTAATTAGCTCAGGGAGTGTAGAATCCATTCAGTTCAATGATTTTCAAAATTATGCTTCAAGGTGAGTTACTATCTTTGGAGATACCTAAAAGTTATTGTAGAGAAGTTTCTATTTCTTTATGCTTGTCAATGCTAACCAAGAGATTCTCTGAAAATCCCTATTCCACTTTATCTAATGTAGTTTGGGAATTTAGAATGTGGACAACAGACTCATGGTTATGGGTATGATTCTGGTTATGATCTATTAACTATGGTAAGATAATCTCTCTGTCCAAGTTTCTCATATGTGGAGATAATAGTACTTATAGTATTGTATAAGAATTTAATAGATTAGTTCACTTGACCTTCAATACCCATGTGAGATTGGTTCTAAGCTCCCTGTACAGGTAATTAAGCCTGCAAAAATGCAAGTCTATTGCATCTAAGGTAGGACGGTATTTATTTATAATCTATAAATACCCTCCCTTATCATTTAAACCACCCTAGAGTGCTTTTATTACCTACTACCATGTAAATGTTATCTAAAGAGCTGTTATATTCTGCTTTCTAAGAAAACAATGACAGGAAAAATGTCTGCCCATAGTTAAATTTTAGTTTTCAATTTTTTTTTTGATCTGTGATTTCTTGAATCTGTGGATATCACAGTGCCATGTATGTTCTGTCACTCTTGTTAGCAACCACAACATCATTATTGAAATTGCAAGCATCAGTTGACATTAATGGAGAATTTAGCTTTTAAGAGAATATTGAAACATGCATATGTAGACACAAAGGATTTTTCTAATTTTATCCATAGCAAAGCAGCCTTGTGATGTAGTCAGTTAAACTCTGCTTGAACATGCTTGGTGATAAAGGAACAATTTCATCGAGTTGTGCCACCCACTCTGTCGGTAATTAGCTCTTTATAATGAGCAAAACAAAATTTCTTGGTGGCTTCAATCACATGGTCTTTCTTCTTTCTAGAATCATACTGACTTAACCTCTCTTTTTCCACATGGAAGTTTATGTTCAGGCTCAGCCCAGTGCTCCACATCATCAGTGAGACCCAACTTCTTAACGTTCTTCCAAAGATGCCTTGATGCCATCCAGGGCAGCTACTAAACTTGTGGGTCAACTCTAATGACTGGAAATTCTTCATGTTGTCTTCTCTTTGACTGGAAGTATCTCATGACTTGTACCCACATTCTAGCTCCTACAAATGGGCTTTAAAATGATAAAAGGTCTGGTGTAGTGGCACACATCTATAACATGGGAGAGAAAGAGGTAAGAGGACCAGGAGTTCCAGATCATTTCTGGCTACACAGAAAGTTCAAAATCAGCCTCGAGCATGTGAGGCCTGTCTCAAGAACACAAAAAGAAACAATCAAAACCCCACAAAAGGATAGAGGAGGAAGATAAAAAGATGAAACAGTGGTTCTTATGCCTGGTCCTTAGGTGAACAATTTCTCCAGCGTCATCATGTGGTTTGTATAAATAGAGCTCAGGTTACAATAACAACCTTGGTTCTGGCTTACCTGTACCTTTCTCGGTATTCTTGGAGCCTCAGAATTTTATGTAACATTAACAGTTAGTTTATCCCTTTCTGATATGGTTCCTTCTTTTATGTTCTCGATGATAAGAAAGGACCAGAGGCTTCGCTCCATCCTGCCTATGCTGTGTGCAGAATACTGATGTCCTGACAAGCTGTTATCTCCTCCAAAGTCATGAACATTTCCTGGGGTCAGAATTCAGTATTTGATTTCAAGATGGGATGTCAGAGTACTTTGAGATCCACAGAGGCCTCAGTCTCCGGTGGTTTTTCAACTAAGCACCCAAATATGATGCTGTGTCCCTGTCCTTTAGGACAGCTACAGGTAGTGCTTTTCTTTTCAGGCTGACAGTGGATTAATAGCTCTTCCATCCCTGTCTAACAATAGATATGCAAGTATATGTTTATTGATCTGGCCACAGGGCCTGCTACCCATCCTACTGTGAACTAGGAACCCCCAACACACATGCAAACTGATGAAACCTTACTTTTGACTTGACCTGTGACCTAGTCCACATGAAATAAATGATGGTGAAAATCAGATGTGGATGCCAGCTGTAGTAATGACAGGAAGTTTTCCGTAAGGGCGCTCAGGTGGGAGTGGATTGAGGAGTACTTCCATCAGGCGAGATGTAGCGCACATACAAGCAGAAAGCAATAAGTAGTAATCCCCACATCTGTCTGGGCATATAGTGCAATATGTATGGACATAAGCTTGGTATGTTTCCCTAGGATATATGAGTAGGGTAGAATGTGATAGCTTTAGGGAATAATTAAAATAATTAGGTTTTAAATTAGAACTATTGACTTGGAAGGCTATTTTCTAGCAGTGATTTACTCTAATGCAAACAACAACAAAATCAATGCTATTTACATAGTGCAGCCCCATTCAAATTGTTATATAGTTAGTGTTTTCATTTCATCAAGGGATGCAGCGATTGTTTATTTGTTCATCATGACCAAGTTACAACCACACAAAATAACAACAAAATTAAAGTCCTTTTTGTTCTTTATGGTTTGTTATTTTATTCACTTTTTTTAGTTGGATTACCTGCATGCTCTAGACCCTAGTTTTTCTTTGAATTAATTTTGAAATTTGTTAACTTATTCTTTTAGAATTTTTGTCCTTCATCAACACTATTTCTTACACCTGAAATTCCTTTTCAAGCCTGATCTACCATCAAATGAAAGAATAAATGCTTATTAAATAAATAATAATGCAAGACAATAAGCTGATTGCAGTAAGGTGTGTCAAAATCAAATATAATATCATCCTTGCTCTAAAAAAAAGAGTAATTACATTGTAATTCTAAATAGTGTAATTGCTACTAGGATGGCAGTTATATTGGGAGTAAACTGGAGATCGTAGGAAGGAAGCAATGTATGCGTAGAGATTGGCAGTTTGGGGTTGAACATATATCCAGGGAAAAGAGGCTGCTGGGCCGATAAGGGATGTGGTACCTGGGATGAACTCAGCTTGAAAATGTTGTTTCTGTGCGTTGCAGAAGGCAGTAGAGTATAATTTTTGCATCAGTGTGTAGACCCTAGAGAGTTCTGAGCCGAAGAGTGACATGATCAAAACCTGGCTCCAGCATTTCCCCTTTCCAACTTCTGCGATGTTTTCCTAATCACATCATGAACCAGCCTAATTCACTGTTTACTGTACAGCAGCAGATTTGTTGGTGGGTAGGCACTGTCTGGTGGGAGGATAAACATCAAAGTATGTAGAAGGTAATTTTTAATACATACATGCATATTTATATATGGTTTTGAAATTATATACATATTTGTGTGTATTTGTGTGTGTGCATGGACATGTGTATAATGGGGGATGAAACTCAGAGCCTTATGAGTAACATATAAGTGCTCTACCACTGAGCTACATCCCTAGCCTTGAAATTATAATTTTTGATGTTGGAAATCCCATACGAAAAAGCCTAATCAGTGAATTCATTAAAGCAAAGTTAAAAACAAATGTGAAAAGTGCAAACATGGACTTAAGTTTAGTTAGAATTTTATTTATGTCCTCATGTGTATGAAACTTGTGATAATGTCACCTTACATTTTGTTAAAGAGTCATTATTTTTGGAAATATATGGTATGTGGTTTAGGAATTACCTAATTGTCTAGATTTCAAAAACCATATTGTTTATGTATTGTAAGAAATTCCAGTACCATTTTGAGTAGTCTGAATAATTTTGGGTCTTGAAATTTTACCTATTTTTTTATATTGTTAAAGAATAGTCATAGGTCCTGTTATTATTAAAGAACAGTCATAGCTCTCAGTAAAAAAGTGCAGAAACAAAGGACCAGGTAAATAACTAAGTCTTTACTCTAAAGATGTGCTTAGGGAAGAGATTGTATTAGTCAAGGTTCTTTAGAGGAAGATAGCTGATAGACTGAATATATTTTATGAAAAGAAATTTATTACATTGGCTTATATGACATAGTATTGGCTGGACTGTCCAGCAAAGGCAATGTACACACTGGAGAAACTGAGAACCTGGCAGCTGCTGTGTCCATGAGGCGGAATGTCTCAGAAGTCCCATCTGGGTGCTGATGGCTTGGAAGGTTCAAGAGTCACTGGTCTTTAGTTCCTGTTAGAAGGCTGAAGATACTAAGTTCTGCTGTCAGGGAAGGACATTGGCAATAACATAACCAACAAGAAGAAAGTATCCAGGCAACAGAGAACTCATTTTTCCTTGGACCTCTCCATATGTGAGCCAGTGCCAGAAAACAATGCCCACTCTGGAGGATGGTCTTCTCTGCTCAGTTAATCCTTCCTGTAAATGTCCTCACAAACCCACCCAGAGGCCCATATCTTAGTTGATTCCAGAACCAATCAAGTTAACAAGATCAACCACCACTGAGACCTAATATATCTTAGTCTTTGTTCAGTTCGGGTTTCAAGTCTCCTAATAAAACTAAAGGGAAAGAAGAGAGCTAGCTATTTTCAAGCCTTTTCTGTATAAAAGACACTTCACATGTATGTACATTCTCATTTGATCCTCACATCACCCTAAATGATCCCTCATGGCAGTACCAAACAGATTCTGGGATTGTGTGGATGGTGAGAAATAATGGGGAAGAAAGGAAAGGAGAGGAAAAATGATTAAAGTCATTTGTGGGTGGACCTTATGCTAACGTATTTTGCACATATTTGTTCTGCAATTTTCACAGCCCTAGGAGATTGGTAAGCTTGGTATAGCAATTGTTGTTTTATAAATGAAGAAATTGAGACTGAGGATTGTTACATAATTTAAAATACAGTTATTGAACACTTACCACATGCCAGGCACTATTCTAAGTGCTTTCTGGGTCTAAACAACGCAATCTTCACAATAATTTTGCAGACGGGTAAGTTATCACCCTAATTTTACAGATGAAGAAATAGGTAACAAAGAGAAACTCCTCCAGTGTGAAATAATCAGTAAGTGGGTAAGTTGGAAGGTAAACCTAAATAATGTGAGTCTGTACTACATTTAGCATTATATTTGATATTATCTTAACTGATGTATAGTGAAAGACCCTAAATTTGAAACATATGAAATTTCTATTGTTTCTTGATGTTAACTGGGTTTAAGCAATCAATTCTATTCTGTTCCATTCCATTCAAAGTATTTATTGATCACTTGATGTATTCCAGAGTTTGTGATGAGTTTTGGAGAGATACCACACATAGTGCTAGTAATCCAACCTGAGCCAACACTGAACAGATGTAAACAAAAATCTTTAGAGTTTTATAGGACTTTTCATTAAATGTCTCTAACTCAGAACCACAACATGAATAATATGTATTTGAACACTGATCACATATTTTTAAAATTTCTACTTAGTAATGTCTATCGGCATTAGTACCAAGCATATTCCTTATTACTACATAAGAAACCACAACAAAACCAAGTGGCTTTAACATCAAAGCAAAGACCATTTTCTTCACTCAGGAGAGAGACTTCTGTTGGTCTGGCCTGGGTCATGCAGGAGGAGGTGAGAGTAGATTAGATGCTTGGTTTGTGTGAGAATATTGAGGATGGCCTTAAGTATCTGGAAGTTCGTACTGACAGCAACATGGACTGTCTCTAACATGTGACCGACGACATCAAGTTTAAGCAATCATATCCTGTGATGCCCACATTGCCTGTTTTTTCCTAACATAGTATTTTTTATTAATTATTTGTGAATTTTGTACGATATACCCAGATTTTATTCACCATCTGTTCTCCCCAAGTCCACCATCCAACCCTTGTACCCCCACAAACAAACAAACAAACAAACAAACATGAAAACACCACGTCCAATTTGCATTGCCCAAATACTCATTGGAGCATGATCAAACTCCCAGTGTCCAGACCTGTAAAGAAAACTGAGTCCTTCCTTATCCCCATCTTTGCAAGGAGCCATCAACCATGAAGAGCTACACCTCAGCATTCCCATTATAGTTTTTTAAGGACTCTCTTCAATAGCTTCCTGTCTGGACTGGTGCTGGATAGTTGATCACACTATGAACCCCAAGATTGTGCTATTTAATGGAAAAACCTGTTTCTAGTTGTGGTGTGGCTCAGACCTAGCACACAACTTTAATCTAAGAGTTTTCTGCTTGAATGTTGTAAACAGGATTAAATAAAGTCATTCATAGGTCAAGAGGCAGAGCAAGCAACCAGTTGACAGGAAGTGAAGACAGGATTATTAAGAAAAAACCATAGAGAGCAAGAGGGAGTCAGGATGACCAATAGAGAGATGTACAGGAAGAAGAAGGAAGGGACACTTCAGGGTCTCGTTTGAAATGGTGTAGGAGAAGAGAAGCTTCTGGGACATCAGCTGAAGAGGAAGGTCAGTTGGGTGCTTTCTCTGCCTCCCTGAGCTAACAGACTTTCACCCCAGCATGTGGCTTCCAAGTCTTTATTGGTAAAAATAAAACTGTAGTTGTTGTTTTTTCTTTTTCACTTTTTGTTCTTTGGGGACCTGCCATCCAACTCCCAAATAAATACAGGGAGACTTATTCTTATTTATTCTTACTTACTTACTAATGCCTGGCCTTATCTTTGCTTGTTTCTAGCCAGCATTTCTTAACTTAAATTACCCAGTCTACCTTTTGTCTCTGTGATTTTACCTTTCTCTATTCTATATACTTCTCTTTCCTTCTTCCTTCATGGCTGGCTGTGTGGCTAGGTGGCTGACCCCTGGAGTCCTCTTCTTCTTCTCCTTTTTATCCCACTCCTCCCTCTTCTCTGTTTCTCCTTCTATTTATTCTCTCTGCCTGGCAGCCCTGCTTGCCCCTCTCCTGCCTAGCTATTGGCCATTCAGCTCTTTATTAGACCAATCAGGTTGCTTTAGGCAGGCAAAGTAGCACAGCTTCACAGAGTCAAACAAATGCAACATAAAAGAATGCAACACATTCTTTGCACCACTAAACAAATGTTCCATAGCACAAACAAATGTAACACATCTTGTACTAATATTTCACAATATAAACAATTGAGATTTTTGTTAAAAACAACACTGGACTGTTTCTTTGCTTCTTTTTTGTTTCTCTTTGGGAGGGGTATCATAGAAGCCTTCAATATCTCCCATGATCAGTTATGAGTCTGCACTCATGAATATCACTGCAAAAAAAAAATCCTCCTTGCCCACAGCAGCCAGCAGCAACACAGATCATGGACTTCCACATAGTTCTGGACTGCAACATGGAACTGTGGACTTCAACATGATCTCTGGTGGCAGCTTGAACCATGGGCATCAACCTGGCCCCATACAGCAGCACAGATCACGGACATCAATAGAGCCTGCAGAGACAGCCTGGTTCACAGAAGTCTTTTGAGGAGACACTCCCACATCTGTTGCCATCCTCTTTTTTTTTCAACTCCATGAACCTACTTTTTAAAAACATTGTTCCACAAGACCTGCCTTTTCTAGTTGTTCCAGAGATACTGTGTGCTCTGCAGGCTCATCCTCTGCTGCTGTGTCTCTCCAAGAAGCCTCTGTGGGTCTCTCAGACTCCTTGGAGCACCCTGTGCCTCTGTGGGTGCTGGTGGCAGCCACCATTTTCCCTCCACTGGATGACCTCTTCTTTTAGCTGATTCTTGCTTACTATTACATAAGGAAGGTGCTTTGAGGAAAAGTGGTTGATAGAGCTCAGTTTGCCCCTTGTCAACTTGGCATGCATAAATCCTTATTTTTTCTTTTTTATTATTATTTTTTAATTTTATAATTTAATTTAATTTTGCATATCAGCCATGGATCAATAAATCCTTATTTTTAATAAATATTTTATTAATTCTTTGAGAATGTTTTACAATATGGTTTGATTATATTCATTCCCTAACACTTCCCCTTACCTCCTCCCAGGACCAGTCCACCTCCCTATTCTCTCAACATTGAACTTTGGAAGTAAGTAATTGAAAACTTACGTGCAACTTTACATAATGCTGGTCTCTTGCAAAGTTGAAAATGTATCATGCCCAGCTCCAAAACATGACGTATAGATTGGCCACTATATCATATTTCTTGCTCTCATTTCTCTAACTGGTTTTGGGATGGTACTTGAAAATTAAACATACAGATGTAAATTTAGCTATTAACTATATATCAAAAAGGAGGGTAACAGAATTGATAAAAAATAATTACTTGTTTTATATGTGAAACTGTAATTGTATCAAAGAAACTATTTAACTGCACAGCTCTGAGATTTACAAATGGTCACATGACCATGGCTTTTATCTGTGACTTCTTCTTCTATTGGTCCAGTTTTATTTCTGTTGCCGTCAATAAGCACCTCAACTCACAATGCATTCTTGCTGTATTTCTTCAGATAGTTATTCTTGGATGTGTGTACTATTTGCTGGACTGTCTGTATTGCATCTTTGCAGTTTACTATTTATCTTTTTAATATGATATAAGAACAACTAAGTGCCCCAGAGGAGTCTGTGTTGCAGACATACTCCTCCTGGACCTTTAAGATGCAGTTATCCAGGAACACTTAGATGTTTAGTCTGTTGTCAGTCATCCCAGACTGCTTAGCAGCCCTCTCACTTTTGTAAACTTAGTAGTATGAAGAACCTAAATTGGTCACATGCCAGCCCCAGTTTCTTAATGAACGGTTTTGTGGTTGTAGTATCTGGTGGAAGCATTATCCCTTGAGATGAGTAGTCTAAGCCAACCAAGCTCCTTGAGGGTGCTACAGCAACACAGGGTTTTGAATGGTTAGTAGAAATCATAGTGAGGGCAGCCACTTAAATTTTCACCCAATGAAAGGGCAGAGTTGAAAAGAATAGTGAAGGAGGGTTTAATCTTCATGATGCATGATCCCAATTAAGGAAAATTGCTTAACACTAGACCATGAGACCTGCCATGTTGAATTTCTCAATTGTTCTGAACTAATGATGGCCGTTTCTTTTCTGTCCTTTTAGAATATGTATACTACAATGATTTTTAAATCCAGCTTTTTCAGTTATTTTGTTGTTTCACCATTGCTATGTTGAATGTTTAGGGAGAACTAAACTTGTCTCTTCAGTTTATAGTTCTCTGATTCAAGACCTGCTCTATACCCATCTGGCAAATATCCACCCTTCCCCCCCCCCCCCAAGAACCTTTGCCCACATCTGAGCTTGCCTCTGCTCATAGACTGTAGATTCCAAGCCATTACTCATGAGGTTTTGTGAGTCTTGAGAGAAAGTAAGTGTAGTTTATACAAAATGAGTGTGGATCACGACAACAGAAACACTTACTCTACCTCTTTCATTCTATAGATTTCGACATTGGGTACCCCTTGTCCTGCTGCACTGGGTACCCCTTGTCCTGTTGCATTGGGTACCCTTTGTCCTGCAGCATTGGGTACTCCTTGTCTTGAGGCTTTCTTTGAGTTTGGTCATGGGGAGGTGCCCGCAGGAGATTAGAAGGCAGTGTGAGAATAAGTCTTAGGTTTTATATCTTCTGCTATTTCCTTGATTCAGAGTAGCTTTGGCAAGGACTGTATTATTTCAAAACTGTAGCTCTTTTTGGATGGCCTGTCTGCTCTATACCCATCTTCTTCTGAGTTATAACTAGGGATTATAGATTGCTTCTGTCCATTGTTAGTCTCAGGCTACCTCAAGTATCTTAGGGACTCCTTTAATTGATCAATATTTATATAAATAGTGTCACCCTTTTATTATTCCCCCTCATCATAAATGAAGTTTGGTTCCCCCTTCCTGGATCTTAATTGATGGGTATAACTTTAAGTGATATGTTTTAAATCACTTATTAAGTATGGAACCAAGGAGAAGTGTTGTAACTATTTTGATAGTATTTTCATCTATAAAGTTCCATTTTGTAGGGGATTATCATATTTTTGGAGCATCTACATAGGATTATCTATTTGCTCATTATATTAACATTTATAAATGTAATTTTTTCACCATTTGTGTTCCCAAACCTATACACAAGTACCTGAAGCATGATCGACAGTCAGCAACTGTTTATTAAGAGAATGATGCAGACACATAATTGGTGTTTTAGTTATATATAAATTGTTGTGGGGACATGTCAAGATACAAGATAAAGATTATATTGATAATAAATGGCACAGTTGAAAGTGAGAACAAAGATGTCTTCATTTTTAAACCTTAATCTTTTTTTGGAAGTGGTTTTTACTCACCTACAGAGTCAACACTTATAAGGCCATTTTGAGAATCAGACAAAAAGAACATGAAAGTTTAACAGGAATTCTGAAATATACTTAAACATACTGCATCATTATTATTATGTTAACAAATATATTTTAAAATTTCTTTTCTACTCTGGCCCCAGAGTTGCCTGCAGTCATTAAATACAACTCATTTTCAAGAACATGTTAGCTAAACATAAATGTGGAAGGTGCTTGTTAAGGGAATAAAGAGAAAATTATTTTTAAGTTGTTTAGCCTTTTATAGCATTTCCTCAGCTGTATCCTTCTAGTGACATGGTTAATTAAGAAATAACTTCTCAAGTTTTAAGATTTAACATGAAAGAAACATTTTTTAATTAAGGGAGCATTTAAGTTGTGGGTCTGACTGTGTAAGGAATATATTTTGAGAGAGAAAGTTTAGTAATTTTTACATAAACTTCTTTCCTTGATTCCCAAATCACAAGTAAATGGAAGTTATAGGAGTCATAAGAAAATGTTCAGAAGTGTGGGCATATATTGAGGCTCTGAACCTTGGATTCACTTACTGACACTTTCAAAGATGGAACTTAGGTCTCCTGGGTAATCTTCAAGGTTGCATGAACCCAAAACACAGTGACCCTTTTGGTGAGAGGATAGTTGAAAGACTCTTATAGAAGTCATATATAGCATGGTATGCATGTCACTTCTTTCCCTTCTATGTTAGTTATAACATGATTTAGAATATTCAAAACACTTAATGGCACAGAACAACGACAAGATAGATTTATCCTTTTAGGCAATATCCTCAGCTGTGAAATTCTTTTTCTTCCTTACTGTAGCCCAACACTGCTGACCTGTAGATCTCTAATTTTGGAGATCGAGGACTCTTGTATAGTAAATGAAACAAAACAATTTCATAGTGGAGAAGGAAGGACTATAGAACAAAACTAGCTCTGTCTAACATTTGCATTTAGATTTGTATAGTTCTTCCAAGGGGTTGTTCTGAGAAACTGCTGCTTTCATCAGTGACAATGACCTTTCTGAGGTACATTCTAATCACAAGCATATGAAGCAAGCATCAAAATGACCCTGAAGGTTCTTAGGACTTCCCATAGCCACACAATGGGCTTTAGATTTTCCTGTAGCTATATAATTGGCTTTAGAGTCTCAGCCTCAGTGACTTCATTTTTCCCTTTATGTGTCAATATACATTTGTTCAGCATTTACTAAATGAGTCAAGAATTACTCCTGACACTGATATTGCAGCTTAAAGTAGTATTATATTCTGAACATTTGAGGAGTACATAGCTTCATGGGATAGGTGATTCAACATTAATAACCAAAGATAGGAAATATGTATATAGAGAAAAAGTCTAAGGTGCATTTAAAAGAACACCTCAACTCCCCATGAGATTAGGGAAGCATAATTAGAAAACTCCAGGGTTGAATTATGGAGAACACTTCACATAACCTAGTCAAGGAGACAGAATTCAAGAGCTATGTAAGCAAGGAACTGAGATTCAAGAGACCTTACCCTTTTGGAGGAGAGGATGGGGTATGGGTTGAGGGAGTGAAGAGGGAGGGGGCAGGAGGAGGGGTGGGACGGGGGACTGTGGATGGTATGTAAAATGAGTAAAAAAATTTAAAAAAGAAAAAGACAGACCAGACCATGAATAAATATTTATTAATCAATGAAAAAAAGATGGATTATTCCTCAAGTAGTAGCTCTGTTTGGCTAAAGTTAAGTACTTTAATACCAGTGAAAACTGGGGCTAAATGTGCATCAAGGGTGTACATAGGAGGGATAACTGTGGTCATAACTTTCTTAGAGTAGATAGCCTCAAATAAGAATCAATATCTATTAACAAATCTGTGTTACTTTCTGTCTATATTATATAAGGATTTTAGTTGTATAATTTTATCGTCCATGATAAAGACATTTTTCTTTGCTTTCCTAGGATCTACATTTCTTGAAATCTATTTGTGCTTTTCAGCTAACTCACCTTGGCAATATTGAGTCTAATGAATGAGTTCTGGTTGATAATCAGTGACTAATGAATGACTTAGCTCCTGCCACATGTTATCTGGTCTTTCATTCTCATTTCATGTTAAGATCCACATTTCCAAAGTCATCATCCATTACCCTCAATAGCCCCTTCATAAAATTCTCCTAAGTGGTCCACCTCAACTCAAATGGAACTCAACCCTGCTATCTATCTAGGTCTCAGTAGTTTCAGTGGCTGACTTTCCCCTGATTTAGATTCTCTCAATGTCAACTTCAGTTCTTCCATTTCACTATCCAGAGTTCAAAGCACACAGAGGCTCCTCAGCCAAGATTATTATCAGCAGAATTCCGTTTCTTGTGGTTGTATGATTCATGTGCTATTATCTTACTGATTGTATTCAGTCTTCTAAAAGACCATTTCTTGATACTTCCTCTTCTTTTAATGGGCACAACTAATTTGGCTTGCCTACTCAGGATAATGTCCTTTTGATTACTTCTAGTAATCTGAGTTACTCCTAATTTTGTCTCCTTTCTGGATCTGAGTACTTAATGATTGAAACACTGAATGCACATTCCCAAAGGCCCCTTTCTTCTTCCTCTTTCCATCCCGAGACTCAGAAAAATAAACAGTTCATTCAAATATATTTTCATGGCCATTTCTTATTGACCCTCAGTTTGATAAAAAGCATTGCTGTTGAAATTGAGAAAAACAGATCCCACAAGTTAGAAATTTAAAAAAAAATTCAATGATATTATGTTTTATTCAAAATATATTATGATCATTGTTAATATTTTCAATCCTTAGAGGTACCCAGGGGACTTCTTTTTCAACCTTGTATTGAGAGCAGCTATTTTTTCTACAAGTCCTCTTCCACAAAGTTGTTACAATAAGGTTAGAAATTAGATACTGTTTGAGTGAAATGTTCACACCAATTATTTTCATTATCCTTGTAGGAAGATGCCCTTAGATATGCAAATTCAGAACACTCTTACACTAGTATTTTAAAATCTCGTCAGACTGATACTGGTAAATGTGGGGGAAGCAATGCAGAGGCAGTGCAGGAACAGTGGCCATACCGAGGCTGTGCCAGAGTTCCCCAAAGTAATGATTTAAAACAGAACATGTACACCTGAAATTCTCAATAATCAACATAAGTGACTTCACTTTAATTCTTTTTTGGTAGGAAATTTCTGATATAATTATCAAGTCGATGATAGATAAAACTTTGTAGAGATGGGCAACATATAAATAGATGTGAAAAAGATACTTCCACTGAATATTAATCGCAAATAGCCCAAAGATGTCAAGAGGGAAGACTAACTGCTGCCCAAGAAAGGGGGTGCTAGGTATGAGAATGGGCACAAGGGTTTATGAGTTGGTGAGAAAATCTGACTGTTTGCCATCACCCCCACCAGTGTGGAGACTAGAGAACTCAACGTCATGCTCTTCATACCAGGGCATGCCAGAGCAAGGGAACCTGGAACATTTGGATTCTAAAACTGAGATCTCATATTCAGGCTAAGGAGAGTAGAAAGAGATTAGGCAAGTTAGTTAGAAGTGGGTCCTCTGGGTGAATAATACAAATCCAATGATCCATACATAAAATGTATGGGATAGGTCCTCATCTTATACTCTGATTAGAATATTTTACCTGGTAGATGTAGGCAGAGGAAGACAGACCATAAACCAAGAATAAGAAATAGTGCAGGACCAGGGCTTAGCAGCAAAGAAAACAATAGGGAAGGCAGTCATTGATTCAGTAGAGAAAAGAAGGAAACAGAAGTAACCAGAAGGCCAGGGGTGAATGCTAAGATAAATGGTAATAGGAGGACTATAGAAACTGGGATGCAGATGAAAGGACACCTCAATCAATTTCTTGCAATAACACATTTTCTTTAATATGCTCCATTTAAAATTTAGGGATTCTTTGCCACAAAACTGAAGAGTAGCATCTGAAACTATTTAGCAACCAGTGCAGAAGCATTTCAGCTGGAATGACTGAATTTATAGATATTATCTTAGTCTACTCTACCTGGAGGTGAGGCCAAAGCAAGAACAAGGACATAGTCATAAGGGTGAGACCCAAGGAAGAACAAGGACATAGTCATAAGGGTTCTCATCATGGTATGAGAAACCCATCACTTACACTGTCCCTGAATTAATCAGAACTACCTCTGGATTCTCTTTCCACCAGTAGTGGGGTTATCACAGATCAAGAAATCACCCTGACCTCTGTATGGTCACACTCTCCAAGTCAACAAACCCAAATCAACCTGTGGGCATGAAGAAAGTAGGAGTAGAAACTATGTTCATCAGGAATGATTTAGTATGAAAGTAGTAAAATAGATTTCAGCATACAGGTCTTCTGAGGTTATTGTTGGCTTTCTTCTTGCTAGAATTACATTTTCCCCTGTAACTGTGTTTTCTTTTAAGTTCCTGCCTGGTCATGATTTCAGAAGGCTATTACTTGAAGTGTCCCTTAGGTCCATAACATCAAAGCCATTCTGTCCCTTTCATGATCTCATTTATGAAGCTCAACCCAAGTTTGATTCATTTTCTGTGATGTGACTTGTCATTAATAGATTCATGTTGTTCATTGCTTCCGGGTCCACCATCTGAGATCTATTAAAGTGCCCTCAAGCTCCTTTGGTTACTGAATTCAACTTTCTCATCAGCCACTGTTGACACCACTTATCTGACCTATTCAATTGCCAGATATATCTAAAGTCTTCACTTCTTCTTCCAAATGGAGTGGGGATACTTGGAAGTCATAGAAACCTTATACCTACTATGGAGCCATGAAGAGGATAAAAGGGGTGCTAACATTGGAGAAAGTGGGCAGAATAGCATCAGAAATGCTAGATTCTATGACAAAAATATCCACATAAAACAAAAGTGAGAGAATGCAAGGCATAGCATAATTAACAAAATAAATTAAGAAGAGAAAATAAAGAGGATGAGCGATCAAGAGAGGAACAGGAAGACAAAAAGACACCAGGAAGATTAAACTCCAGCTTAGGTGTGCAATAGTATTGAAAAAAAAATAGGACATTTTAGAAAATATTCTAATGCTGAAGACAAGTCAAGAAATATGTGTGGTTTTATTGAATCAGGATTTCAAAGCTGAAAAAAAAACTAGAGAAAAAGGCATCTGAAGATCAATCAAGATAGACATTGGTGAAATTTGTACAGTGAGTCAGCATGCTAGGTTCACTGCAATTGCAGGAGACATACCCCACACTCACTTAAGACACTCTGTCACTATTGTCCTCTGTTTATCTCTTGTGTACATAGGATGTGGCCACACACAACGTGGCTGAAATGACAGTGGCCTGGGGCAGATCACGGCTGTGTTTTTTGACAGGTGCTTTTACTTCTGTGTTTTCTGGATTGCTGTGGTTTCTAGATTGCCATTTCAGACAGAGCTGCAATAAGTGTGTGATTTCAAATTTAATAGACATGTTGGAAGGGTGTTGGGATTTTATTAAAAATATATAGAGGGCTGAAGTTATGTCATTTGCAGGAAAGTAAATGCAGCTGGATAATCATATTAAGCAAACCAAGAGTCTAAAAATGACAAATCAAAACAAATCTAAGATTTAATCTTACACCTGTCAGAATGGCTGAGATAAAAAACCCAAGTGACAGCTCATGTTAGAGAGGATGCGGAGCAAGGGGAACACTCCATTGCTGGTGAGAGTGCAAACTTGTACAGCCACTTTGGAAATCAATATGTTGTTTTCTCAGAAAATTGATAATCAATCTACCACAAAACCCAGCTATACCACTCTTGGGCATGTACCCAAATGATGCTTAATCACACCACAAGGACACATGCTCAAATATGTTCATAGAAGCTTTATTTGTAATATCCAGAACCTGCAAATAACCTAGATGTCTCTCAACTGAGGAATGGGTAAAGTAAATAAGGTATATTTACACAATGGAGTATTACTCAGCTATCAAAAATGATAGCATCATGAAAGTTGAAGGAAAATGGATGGAACTAGAAAAAAAATCATCCTGAGTGAGTGTGGAGCATGCAGGATGACATGAGCTACAAAGATGGTGTCGAGAGAAAGTCAGACAGATGGAGCCCAAGTTGTTTACGCTGAGATTAGATACAAATGGTGCTGAGAGGAAGTTAGCCCAAATTGTTTATGCTGAGATTAGATACAAAAAACAGGAGATGATATCAGTGCATAAACAGCTCGTAAAAAAAGAAATGAGTACAGGGTGACCTTTAAAATGATTGGTTGGTTCCTTCCACTCCCTCTTAGGGTTCTGAGGTTTTCTGCTATAAAAGAGGCTTACTGCCTAATAATAAAGGAGTTCTTGCTTGGCTTGACTCCCCGGTGTATCTGATTGTCTCCAGGTAAGAGGAAGGCAGAGAAACTGGGGAGTGTCACACTTATCTTTCCTCAGTTCCAGGCTATCTTTTCAAAGGTGACCTAAGTTCCCGGTGAGGCAAGACCCCACAAGTGAGGTAACCCAGACCCAGAAAGACCACATGGTATGTACTCACTCATAAGTGAATATTAACTGTAAATTAAATGATAAGTATACTACAATTCACAGAACAAGAGAGACAAGGTAACAAGGAGGGTTCAAAGGTAACAAGGGGATGCCTAGCTCTCCTTGGGAAGGGGAAAGAGAAGAGATTTCATGAGTGGACTGGTCAGATGGGGATGGGAATATGAGAGATCAAGTGGGGGACTGCAGAGGGGAGAGTACTGAAAGAGACTACTGGAGAGGGGGACAGCATTTCAGGGTCAGGTAAAAATCCTTGTGCAAGAGAATCTCCCAGGAATCTTTAAGAATGTCCCCAGCTAAGAATCCTAGCAGTAGTGGATATATAGCCTGAATTGGACATCTTTTGTGATCAGGCACGACTTCAAGTAGAGGGAGTTCAAAACCAATCCAGCCACAGAACCTTAGACCTACAGTCTATTCCACCTATGGGATGTACTGGGGTAAGGGTGGCCTAGAGATTAAGAGAGTAGCCAGCCAATTACTGGTCTAGCATAAAACCCACACCAGGTGAGTAAGCCCACCCCTGATACTGCCTGGAGCACTAGGCCCCACAAGTTGGATGACCCAAAGACCTAGAATAGAACCAAACATGACTGAAGGGAAAAAAATGTCAATGTAATGATGCCTAGTGATATTTTGATATACTTATCAATTGGAGCCCAGCCCAATTGTCATCAGAGAGGTTTCACCCAGCAACTGATTGAAACAGATGTAGAAACCCACAGCCAAACATTAGGCAGAGCTCTGGGAATCTGCTGAAGAGAGGGAGGAAAGATTATAGGAACCAGAGCGGCAAAGGACACCAAGAAGAAACCCACAGAATCAACTAACCTGGGCTCAGAGGGGCTTACAGAGACTGAACTGATAACCAGGGAATGTAGATGGAATTTTCTCTGGTCCTGCCTTGCCCAGCAGTCTGGATAGATCTCTCCCACCCACGGTCCCATGGCCACTTATAAAATAATTACACAGAGGCTTATGTTAATTACAAACTGTATGGCCTATGGTGTCAGCTTCTTGCTCGCTAGCTCTTTCCCCTTACATTAACTCATTCCTATTAATCTATATATTGTCATATGGCCATGGCATTACCAGTCTGCTGGCATCTTGTTGCTCCTTTGGTGGCTGGCTGATGTCTCTCCCGACTCCTCTCTGTATCTCTGCTTGGATTTCCTGCCTGGCTGTAAGCTTTCTTGCCATAGGCCAAAACAGCTTTATTTAGTATTCAATGGGAGCCACACATATTCACAGCACACAGAAAGATATCCCACAGCAAGGGAGCCTGGGTGGGACTGACCTGGGCACTCTGCCTATGTGTTACAGTTGTGTAACTTGGTCCTCTTGTGGGACTCCTAACAGTGGGAGCAGGGGCTGTCTCTGACTCTTTTACTAGCTTTAGGGACCTTACTGCTCATACTGTTGAGTCACCTTGCATAGGATTAATACACAGGGATGTGCTTAGTCTTATGGAAACTTGATATGCCGTGTTTTGTTAATAGCTGTGAGAGAGCTGCCCTTTCCTGAACAGAAGTGGAGGACAAGTGGATTGGGTGGTGGGTGGGAAAAGAGGTGAGTGTGGGAGGGAGGGACTGTGAAGAGAGGATGGAGGGGAAACTGTGGCTGGGATGTAAAATAAATAAACAAGTAAACAAACAAACAAACAAACAAATAAATAAAAGGAGAAAAAAGTGGGACAGGAAGATAAAAATGTGTTTTTGTGACAGGGTATGAACTGTCCTTTCCTCCTTATAATCCTACCCAAACAATGGGCAAAAGTGCCATTGTCTGCATTAATGACAATCTACACTTCCTTGATTACATTTCTATGAAGTTTTCATTTTCATAAAAACCAGACATTTGGCTCAGCAGATAGGAACATACACTACTGTTGCAGAGAACCTGAGTCTGATTTCCGGCACCACATCATGTGGTTCAAAACCACCCGTAGTTTCAGGGATGAGGCTCTAATGCCTTTGTGAGGACCTATACTTATGTGCTTATTTCCGTACCTGGATGTACACACAGGCAAATAATTAAAAATAAAATCAAGATTTAAAGAATGCCTGGAATCCGCTTGTAGTTAGAAACAGTAACATCAAACAGTGTTTATGGCAGGAGAAACTTGAGCTCTTGAGTATTATGGCTTTGTAAGCTACACCCAGAGGTGTGGGGTGCCCAGGACCAGTCCCATGGATGCCTCACATGGGACATGGAATGTTCTCATGTGAGCTTTATTGAAGCTCCCCAGTGCAGAATGGTGCACACACTTTAGGAGGTTGCTGTCATGTCATGGTGGCTGCTCTGTGGATGAAAGTTGTCCTGATTTCATAGAGGCAGCAAACTGAGCCTGAGCCTTGCTCTGCCTGCTTTTCTACAGCAGCATTAGTACAGAGCTGCAGGCTTGTACAGTGCTTCTCTTTATGACTGAAAAATGCTGCATACAGGTTCTGTGCACTTCAGGTATTATAGTTGCAGTCTCTAAGTTCTTGAGAGAGAAGTCCAGGCCCCTCTTTGGAAGTTCCCTTTCAGTTGCATAACTGAGAAGACCTAATGAAGCTACAAAACTTGCAACTTCTTTTAAATATTTATATTGAAACATTTAAGTCTCACACTTTGTTATGGTCTCATGTATTGTAACCTGGCCTCAAACTCACTATGCGCAATGACTATGGACTCCTGATCTTCATGGTCCTGCAGTCTTAATGCTGCAATTTTAAGCACATCTCATTTCTGGTTTTATGTAGTGCTGTGAATCACATCTAGGGCTTCCTGTGCACTAGGCGTTTTACCAACTGAGCTATGTCTCCAGGCCCTTAAGCCCCCCCTTTTTAATTAAAAAATCCAATTAAAAACTCTAAAAAGAATAGTACCCTATTAAATGAGTAAAGTTTATTTCACAGAATTCACAGGAAGTACATACACGTACAAAAAGAAGTGATGGGATGCCTTCCTGAGTCTCTCTGGGTCTCAATTAGACTGTGGGAATAACTTATAACTCTACTGGAATGGGTGAAACCTTTGTAGAGCTGACGCTCAAGCCTGTATTGAGACCCTCTTGCCTCACCCTCATCTCCTGCTCTTCCCAATCTCATTATGAGTGAAGGGCCTTGATTCTCATGTGTGGAGGAGACTGTATGAATGCTGACTTTGTTACTGATATTGCCTTCACAGGGCAAGAGGCTGAGCAGAGAATCAGCCCATGATCTAAGTCCATACATTAAAGTAACCTGCCAGTTCAATATCAGCTTAATGATGAAAATACACTGGTACTTGCTACCTATATGGCTGTAGACTGACATTTTCTGCATTCCCTACCCCAACAAGGAAGATCAAATGATCTCTTAAAATCCCTTCTATCTTTGAGATCACATAGTTGGAGTAGAAGCATGCTACTGAGCAGAGATTTTTCCCAGTAGACCTACTGGCCAGCAGTGTTAGAACTACATAGGAACTTACTAAAAACATACTTTCAGGCTGAACTCTTCAATTAATTGAATCATAAAGTCTGAGCCAGGACCCAGCAATCTGTATGTTAACAAGGCCTCCAGGGAATTACAATGCATGCCCCAGTTGGCAAAGCCCTGGTGTGGATCACTGGGCAATACCCCTTTCTAAGTAACAGCTGAGTCATTTAACCCCTGGGAACCTCAGTTTCTTTATGCACACAAATTGAATAGTTAAACCTCTTTAAAATAATTATCATGTTTTAAAATGGCGTATGAACACCTAAGACACAGTAGGTGCTCAGTAAATGCTAGCCAAAATTAAAAGACCAGGAAGCTTTAAAAGTATAATACAAAAAAAGAAAAAAGGATGAGCTTCAGACTTCTTTTTTTTCCTTATATAACATCTTTAGCATTATATAATGTGCAATTTGCATGCAAAACATCCCACCCCAGGGCATCATAGAAGCCTTGAAAAATCCAATATTATGCAGACAGGCAGAGCTGGCTGCTAAACCAGGCTTAGAAACTAATTTTCCCTCTTTAAGGAGGTGACATTTGCACATTCAACACAGCAGCAATAAATTTAGGCTTTCTTACCACCCCCTGCTGTACACGGGTTATTATTTTTATCAATAGTGAAGTTATTTCTCTTGCAGTATTTGGAGCTGTTTTTGAGCCCCTCACTTCTTTCATCCATCCTGTAGTTATCAGCAAACAGCTCATTAGAAAAACAACAACAACAAAAACCTAAAACCATTTTAATGGTAGAAATGTGATTTGAGCATTTAATTAAGCTCCAAAATTACACTTTCCATTAATAATTGGGAATGCACTCCATGTCAATTAAAAACGGATTAGCAGCAAAGGCTTGAAAATTTGGACTTAAACGTAGCCTGAATTTTGAAGCTGCTTTTATTCTCAGAGTATCCCAGGCAAAGTACTCGGAGGAAACAAAGAAATACTTCTTCTCCTTGGGAATTTTCTAGAGACTAAGAAAGCTTCTTCTCCCTTACAGGTGGGTTAGTGCTGGTTTTGACAGCATATCTGTCATGTGCATGGATGTACAGGTATGTAAGCCACCTTAAACAAAAAAAAGCAGATACCCGGGTTCTGAAAGGATCATGGCGCTAAAATTCAAATAAGGGCTGAAGAGATGCCTCACTGATTAAAGCACTTGTCATACAAGAAAGCAGACCCAAGGATACAGATAAAGGATGAATGGGTGTGGAGGCATGCCTGCCATTCCAGTCTTAGAAGAAAGCTGCTAGGGGCGGCTAGTCATGTTGGTGAGCTCTGGGTTTGAGTGCAAGACCTTGTGTCAAAAGGCTAAAATGGAAGAGCAACGGAGGAAGATTCCTGACATGAACCTGAGGCCTCTACACTCATGTGTACACATGTAAATGTCCATCTACCACACATATGTGCCCATACACATGCCAACTTGCATGTACCCCACACTCACAAAAACACTTGAAAAGAAAAAGAAAAATCAAAAACGATAAACTGAAGTCTGGTGTTGCTGGTTTGATACTGATGCTAAATTATAACCTGGGCCAATGGAACAAAGAGATCATTTGAACTAAGTACTTCTAAGTCCACAAGAGAGAAGATGAATGATAAAATCCCTCTATTGGGAATCCATCAGTCAGCAAACACTTGCAGAACATGGAACCAGGGCTTTGGGCTCCTATTTCAAACAAATGCTTTCTTAGGAGCTCTTCCTGAGGGTGGGGATGCATCTGTCTCAGGGGCGGGTTTGTTTGCTCTTGGCACTGTTGGGCCTATTAAACTGAAGTTGCAAACTCATGAATTTGAAGTGTGAATGTGCTCCCACTCTTGGTTCTGCTGTGGCTCCAGGAGTGTGGCTGGCAGCCCCTGCTATTCTTGGCTGCACTGACTCTCTCCTACATGAAATCTCTGGGGGAACCTCATGTTCTAACATGTTGTAAATGAAGGCAAGAGAGCATTTAACAGCACCCAGGACTCAAATAACTTTGTCTTTTGAGTATAGCAGAGCTTTGGAAGGAAGACAGGAGAGAGCTAAGGGCTACACCTCATCCGGAATAAGGCAGTGGTTCTCAACCTTTCTAATGCTGTGACCCTTTAATATAGTTTCTAGTGTCGTGGTGACTCCAACCGTAAAATTATTTTGTTACTATTCCATAACTGTAATTTTTCTACTGTTATGAATCATATTGTAAATATCTGATCTGCAGGATATCTGAATGTGACCCCCAAAGAAGTAATGACCCACAGGTTGAGAACTTCTGTACCTCGAGTGAAACTGTCTTGAAACTATCACCTGAAAGAGTAAAAACATGTTATCTTTCTCCTCCATGGAAACCTCAGTGGATATGCCTCATGGGAAACGGTGAACTCTTCTCTAGCTTCCTTGTCTCTACCTCTGGCCTTTGCACTTCCTTCTCGGATTCTTTCTCCGACTCTTGCTTTGTCTCTCTCTCCCTAGCTTTGTAATTCTCTCTTTGCCTCACCTCTCTCTTGTATGCCTCTGTTTCTCTGTTCATATTTTCTCTCTCAGATTCTATGTGCTTCTTTCCCCCTCCTTCTCAGTCTTAGACATTCTACATCTCCTTTTTGTCTTTCAGTGTGTCTGTGGCTCTTGTCTCTTTCTCAATGACTTTCTCCCTGTTCTCTGACTCATTCCTTTTCTTCTTGTCCTCCCTTATTCATCCATTTCTTTACTTCTTTTAATTGCCATAAGTGGTCACCTAGGTTCCAGGAGACTGAGAAAAAACAATATTAAAAAAGCAATTATGATTCAGGATGATGACATTCTGTGGGATTTCTTACCATGTCTGCCACCCAATCCCTTTTAATGTATTGACCACAGTTCATCTATGCACTTGAATCCCAGAATATGAAAATAACAAAGCTAAAAGAAACTTCAGAGCATATCAGATATTCTCCCCTTTTCTTTCCTATAAAGAAATTGAGGACCAGATGAGAAGAGGAAAAAACACAAAGTTAACTTGCTTCAGAGTAAAGACTGGTATCAATAATTTTTAATTAAAAGTTAAATTTTAAAGGCATATTTGACTCATCAAATATGAAACTGTGAATAATTCCACAAATATTTAATAAAGCTTACAATCTGAACTACTATGTTCCAAGTCAGCATATGATGTCCACAATACACACTCAGAAATCTACAACCTACAAGGACGCTGTGTGTTCAAGAGTTAAGAAACCCTTATTGTTTGGATTGGAAATGTTCCCCAAAGTGTCATGTGACAAAGAGTAATGCTTTTAGCTTGTCATTGTTGAGAGGTAGTGGAATCTTTAGTAGAAAGAATCTGGTGAGAGAAAGGTAGGTCTCTGTGGGCATGCTCTTGAAGAACAATGGGTCCCTGGCTCCTCCTCTTCCTCTGTCTCTTACTCCTGGCCACCAAAATATGAACAGTGCTCAGTAGTGGGCTCCACACAGTGATGTACTTCCTTGACATGAATCAAAATCAATAGGGCTAAGAAGTCATGGACTAAAACCTTTAAGACTAGGAACCAAATCAATCTTTCTTTTTTTTTTTTTTAAAAAGATGATTATATTAGATATTTTATAACAGTGATAAAAAAGCTAATGAACATACAGGCATAGAAATGTTATGGGTGAGGTGGATATAAAATTGTCAGTTCACATGATCATATTTCTTTGACTACATGAATGAAATTCTCAGCAGTAAAGACAATTTGAAAAACAGTTGGCTAGAGTGGCTTTAGGGCTTTAGTTACAAGAAGTTAGGAATATTCTTGGCCTTAAATCTAGACTTTAGGGTGTTCCATTTGAATACCATTTAGGACCATTTGGCAAGCACAAGTTCATGGAATCATAGTCTCATCCCAGAAATGGCCAGGGAGAAAATGGAAAAATGAGTCCCCAGAGCCTCCATATACTTAACTATTGTATATTCCATAGGGATATATGGACCTCTGCCTATTAAACCTTTCCTTTGGTTTTATAGGGAAATAGCCAGGGAAGTTCCTATAAAGAGCTATGTGTCTTCGGGGAAAGTGGCAAAGAGTAAAGAACCCAACCCTCCCTAACATCTTAGGGATGCTTTCTTTAACCTGCTTAACCGCTATGACAGTAGTTCATAAGAGTCAATCTGTTTGGGAGGAAATCCCTAGCATATAAGGGGAATTTGACTACTAACTGCTTAGACCTGCTTTGTAATGCATTCATTTTCCACAATGGATGTAAGGCAATGCCTTTGTTCAGGGCAACTTTTGCAGTAGTGAGGGTAGAAAAAGTCTCAAGTATTACAGTAGTTTGTAGAACGCCAAGGCTTGGTTCTATGTGAAAACTGAAGTAGGTGTTATGTCCATGTTGTGAAAAAATCCCATCAGTCAAAAAGTCCTGGTGGGGGTGGGGTGACTATTACTACTCTTTCCAAAGCAAATATGGAGAGCTGGCACAGAACAAGTGAGTGACCATGAAAACAAAGGTGAAAAAACTTCTCTAATAATGGCATTGATGAATTCGTGTCATCCTGCGTCCACAAGTGGGCAGTTTACTTTCCAGAGTGCAAAGCTCTGAAGCCAGTAACCAAAGGGTGGAGTGGGAGTAGAGACACAGAGATATCCGGCAACATCTCTAGCCAGAATGGTGGAGCCCAGTTCCAATGGATACATCTACAAAATAACCACCACACTTCAGATTCACTCAGGGACCAGTATGGAAGAGGGGGCAGGAAAACTGTAAGAACCAGAGGAACAGTTAGTTTGATGTGACTGTCTTTTAGTAATGGGCAGAAGCTATAGCCATTAGCTGGATTAGGACAATAACAACAGACATGCTGAAGGAGACAAGGGAAAGCCCATAAGGCCTCAACCACACACAAAGAACTACAGACAGCTAAGGAATACTGAGAATGGAAGAAATTGTCTTCCTCAGGGAAGAGCCCATGAAGGAATACTGAAAATGAAAGAAATCGTCTTCCTCTGGGAAGAGCACACAAACAGGGTATCCAATACCAAATGGTCAGCTCTGGAAACAATTACACAAGTAACATTATACAGACTAAGAAGGTTATACTTACGAATATATCTGTATATAGATATTTGCATACAGATATCTATATATTTTTTTTGTATATACAGATATCTATATATCTGTAGCCCTTTTCCATATTATCATTTAAATTGCACGGTGTGGAAATGAGAGCCCAGGACAGCCCCACTTCTCTAGATGTTCCCATCTGAATTCTCTGATTGGGTATCTGAAGAAGAATCTAGCAAATTCTGAAACATGGTGATGAGTGTAGAATGAAGGTGGTGGCATTTTTCCCTATGGAATTTAATATTTTTATGCAATTGCCTCTTTCCTTGAAGAGGCTTTGAATACAGATATAGAAGGACGCTGGCTGATGTATGTATGTGTGTGTGTGTGTGTGTGTGTGTGTGTGTGTGTGTGTGTGTGTGTATACTCCCATGCACGTGCTTGGCATATATGTGAGTGGGTGAAGGTGATTTGACTTAATTATATGCTTCATTCATGCAGATTGAGGCAAACAGAAATTAACTCCCATTATTTCACTGATCTATGCTATCATCTGAATTTTTACCATGACATTTTTGAACATGCATCCTTTATCTACAGTAGCCATAATTGCAGGGCTGTTCTCCTAACAGTCTTGTTTAGAACTGTATTCAAAACATGCTTCTTTGCCAATTAGCATGTTTTAGGAAACAACAATTCTCAGGTCATTAAATTTCCTTCCACAAATGTGGGTTCAGTCCCTCAGAAATTAAATGATGTGAGTAGAAAATTATTTTTTGCACGTGGAAATGTGGTCCTTTCCCAATCAATTAGTTTAATTACAAAGCTTGGATCTCATAGCAGATGATATATGATCTACCCGTTTGCCAAGAACCAACTGTGTGCTCTGCACCCCACAGCCTTTCCTACCCAGGTCATACCAAACAGTTAGCAAATTAGGTCTTAAGATTAGCTGTCTCTTACATAGTTACAGTCTTCCCTGTCAATATTATGTCATTGCTCTTTTGTGACTGTTTTAACTGCTTTGGGTCTCTGTACCCTGATTTGTGAAATTGGGATATTATTGGCATCCATCTCCTTGGGTTTTGTTAGGATTAAAATATTCAATGTACAGTTAGATTCTTTGGTTGTGAAGTTTTATCTAAAATAATCTTGAGTTAGACTAAAGTCATGGAAGCTGTCCCTTTTTTTTTCCTGGTAGATTTTGCAGTTTTAGGTTTTAAGTTTAACACCCTCTGAGTTGATTTTTTTCTATAGTCTGAAAATTTACACAAATTTTATTCTTCTGTATATGGGTAACCTTTGTCTCATCAGCACTTACTGGAGAGACTGTCATTTCTGTGTTGTGTGTTTTTGGCAACTTTGTCAAAAACTGATTGACCTTTAATATCTGGATGTATTGCTAGTGTCTATGTTCTGTTCCAAATTCAGGAAGTCATCAATCAATTGAATGAAAAGACAACCTATAAAATAAAAGAAAATATTTGAAAATAATACATTTTATAATGGGCTAGAGTCCAAAAATATAAGAAATTCAAGTAGTTCAATTGTAATAAAACACATATTGTGTTTAAAAATCAGTAAGAGACATGTAAGCATTTCTCTAAAGAGGCTATGCAAATGGTCAATAGGCAGGTGAAGAATTCTGACTACTACTAATTATCAGGGGAACACACATTGAAACCATGATGAAATGTTACCTAATACGCAGAATAATTGTTCAAAGAGAGATAACAAGGACTAGTATCTTAGTTACTTTTCTATTTCTGTGACAAAACATCATGACTAAGGCAACTTATAAAAGGAAGCATTTAATTTGTGAACTCTTGGTTCCAGATGGTTAGAGTCTATGACCATCCGTACTGGAAGCATGACATCCAGCAGGTAGACAGGACTCTCAGACAATGTTCCATCACTAAGAGACATTTAGAAAGACTATTATGAAAGTGGATCCACAACAGGAGGCAGAATGAGAGAAAGCTGACTGGGAATGGCATGAGCTTTTGAAACCTCAAAGCCCACCATCAGTGACATACTTCTTCCAATAGGGCTACATCTCCTAATCCTTCCAAAACAGTTTCAATATTTTGGGATGTTGTGGAACCTCTAAGAGGTTTGCTGGAAAAAGTTCATGACTGGAGGGTGGTCTTTGGCACTTTCTGTTCTTACTCATTCTTCTTGTGTTGTGGATGAAGTATGATCAGCTAGTTTCATCATGCTTCTACCCTGCCATGCTGTCCCTACCATTATGGACTTAAGCCCTCTGGAACCATAATCAAATAATCTTCATCTTGATTAAGTTGTTTTTGTCCATGTATTTTTTTTTATCACAGCTGTAAATAGTAATTCATATAAGCCTCAAGATAGGAGTAAGAAGCATGTTTGAGCAAGAAAAAGGAGACTATCACAGGGGAAGATAGGAAGAGAGGTATCCAGAGACAGACATGAGGATTAGGTAGGTGGATTTCATGGACCAAAGTGAGGAGCCTGTATTCTATTATAATTGACAAGGAATATTTTGGAAGTTTTTGCCAGGGAAGTGAATGACAAGTGGAATTAACCAGAGGGGGGCAGAAGGGAAAACTTGGAGCTCCTTGTAATACTCATTTTCTATTTGGAGCCTTGGACTTGGTATACTTCTAACCTAACTAATTACTCAGTGCTAGTGAAGTAATGAATCTCGGAGGAGAACCTCTACAACCAACCAGCGTAATCCACTCTCACAATATAAACATTTATCCTCTACCCACATTGAGAAAACTTCTCTTTGCAACAAATGGAGATGACTACACAAAACCACAACCAATCAAAATGTGGAGTTGTGGAGACCAGTCCCAAAGGATACATCTACAAAACACTCTCTTACCTAAGGTTCAGAGAACATTGTGGAAGAGGGCACAGAAAGACTGTAAAAGCCAAAAAAGGACCATGGAGTTTGCAGTGAAGTTGTATCTCTAGTAAGGTCAGGAGCTACTCCATAAAAATCTCACCAACATGGTTGCGCAAACACCATCCAAATGAGGACAACACTAATAGACATGATACCTCAACCCCACAAAAATAACTACAGGTGACTAAGGAATGATGAGAATGGAGAAGTAGTCTCCAGGGAAGAGCACACTAATTAGTTGGTTATCCAATACCAAATGGTCAGCCCTGAAAACATAAGTACCATTATACAGACTGAGCAGATTTTATTTAGTAATATATCTGTATATACATATGTGTATTTGACAGCAATTAATGAAAAAATGGACAATGAATTTGAAAGAGAGAGGGAGGGGTATATGGAAAGTTTTGGAGGGAGAAAATGGAAGGAAAAATGAAATTATAATCTCAAAAATAAAAGAAAAATAACAGAGAAAATAATGTCTAATATAAGATGGATTAGTTTCAACAGTGTATTTATGGAATACTTTATAAACTGCAGTTAGGGTAGGGTATAATTTTATTTTATTACAAAACCCATATGAAAGGTGATACAAGAAGTATGAAAACAATTCACTTCACCTCTCCATCTCAGAAAATCATGCTTTTATTCACTGACCATGAATGTAAAGTGTTGGATTAAAGCTATAATATCATAACAGGTTTAAACTATGTTGAATTTTGTGTTCTTCACATAATAACTATTGTCTTAGTTTCTGTTCTTTTGTTGTGAAGAGACACAATGACCAAGGCAACTTTCATAGAAGAAAGAATTTAATTGAGGGCTTGCTTATAGTTCAGAGGCTTATTCCATTATCTTCATGGTGGGGGCATGGCATTAGGTAAGTGTATTGCTGGAGAAGGAGCTGAGCGCTACATCCTGTTCCACAAGCAGAGAGATAGAGACTGGATCTATTATAGGATCTTGAAAGCTCCAAGTCCATTCCCAGTGATACACTTCATCCAAAATGCCACACCTACTCCAACAAGGCCATACCTCCTAATCCTTCTAAACCTTTCAAACAGTTTCACTCCCTGGTAACCAAGCATACAAATATATGAGCCTATGGGTGACATTCTCATTCAAACCACCACAGTTACCACAAGTGTTTCCTACTTTTCTTATAGTCAGAAGTAAATATTTAAATATTAGCTTTCTTTCTATTCATTCTCTTCCATTTTTTCTATTACCGTGAGAGGGGAAAATCTTTGTAATGATTTTATTTTAAATTACTCTGAATTTGTCAAGTAAACAATCTAGTTTAAAAATTACTATTTAGGGAGTACTCACATTTTTTTCAATTACATGTAAATTATTGCTTAATTAAACTTTCTTGTCTATACCTATTTCTTTTTCATTTGACATCTTGCCTTTGTACACCAGCTTCTGAAAAATAATTGTGGTTTTGGAAGGAAAGGACTCTTTTCTCTATGAAATATCCCCAAACTTATTATACATGGTATTGACATGAGATTAATTTGCCTTTCACATCTCAGAGACAGTTCTCGAATTCCTTTGGCAATCTGACAATTTCCACCTAAAATAAATAACCATGGGTAGATCTCTGGGTAAAAAGGATAGAAACATGTGTTTGAATCCTTGATTTGACTCTCAAATGACAGGAGTTTTTAAAATATTGGGCCCATTTACCCCATTCTCAGCAAAGTATAAGCAGAGCAATTCCACAGATATACTGTTAGCAATAGAGTCTGTCACATTAATAAATCTTATTAATGCAGTAGGTAGAGGTGACATATTACTTTCTATTTATGTATCTGCATTAGTCACAATTCTGAAGAGAACAAAATCAGAGATAGATCAATGGTAGACAGGCAATTGGTAGGTAAATAACAGAAAATATATATTGATGATAGATTACATAATAGTTGGATAGATAGATAGATAGATAGATACATAGATACATAGATAGATACATAGATACATAGATAGATAGAAGACTGATTATGGAAATTGGGGAATGAAGTTGTGAAAACTGATAGGTCATCTACTGTCAGCAGGCTGGAAAACAGGAAGCTGGCAGAGCAACTCAGTCTAAGGTTGAAGATTCTAGAATGAGGATCTTCAATGTCCTGGGGTAAGAGAGGACAGAAGATGGATGTCTATGTTTACGAAGAATGGCAAAAATGATTTCATCCCTCCTCCACCTCTAGTTTCATCTAAGGTCTCTGAAAAGGGGATGCTGCCTGTTCAATCTGGAAAGAGAAAATATATTTTGTTTTGATTGCTGACTTAAATTATAATCTAGTGTGGAGAAACTCTTAATAGACACACACAGTGGTACAATTTTAAGGGTGGCTGAGCATCCAATAATTCATTAAGTAAACCCAAAAAATAGCCAAGGTATTATCTTTGAACACACACACACACACACACACACACACACACAAACACACACACACACACACACACACACACACATATATATATATATATATAATTTCCATAAAAAATGAAAGGCTTCAATTTATTGAGCATTTGCTATGATCAACTGTCTAGGTTTTATTAAATGCCCTGCAAGTTGAACTACTCAGAGAGAGTTGATCATGGGTATAGCATAAACTTTTTCAATCATCACCCAACCCACAGATGAAGGTATTAGTTTGAAATCTATGTTCTGGTTGGGGAAACAGGCTGAGAGAGAGTGCACAAATTCTACAAGGTCTGATGGTGAGGAGGAGCCACGCACATCTTGACTGAGGATCTGCCAGACCTCAGTTCATGCTGCCTGTTCCCTTGCAGGAACTGAATATGTAGTGCCTGGTGATTTATTATGAAGCTGATGTTTTTCTCACTAATTTGAATTTACTCTTGTTATGCTGTAGGTATGTGTTTATTATCTTGGCATATTTAATGCTATATTTTTCCCAAGGACTTTAAAAAGATCTATTTAGCAGGAAATATTAAAGCTAAGGGAGTCATAAGCTGTGCAAAGTGATGGTCTAATTTTATTAGCATGTTTGGTGTGTGATTGCAAGAAACAGGAGATATTTTTACAATGTTTACTTACAAAAATTTCCTTGGGTTTTCAAAAAGTGAGTGAAATGAGAAGAAACCTCATAACAACTGCACAAGTTGAGTTGAGTGATTCCCTATTGATTGTCTGAGGCCCTTAAGCATCTCAAACATTCCCCATGTCCTTTCTCTCTTACTTTCAAGATGGGCATAATAAATATTGTTTTTCACAGATGAGAGGAATGCAGCAGAGGTGTACAATAACTTTGCTCACACCGAAGGCAGTGAGTAGCAGAGAGGGATTGAACAGATGTCTGGAGGAGTCCAAACACATGCTCTAGCTGCACTATGCTGTGTAGGGAGGTACTTGTTTAGAGCAAACTGGAGGCTTGAGAGAGCCCCATTGGAGGGGTACCATGAGCAGAGTATGGATCATTGCAGTCTGGTGTGTTACATCTTCCACCATTTTCCATCGTGGTTGTTGGTGAGAGAAAGGGGAGAGAGACTCATCACCCTCCCCTTTTCTCTATTTTCTTTTTTCTCTCTCCTGCTTCCCTTTCAAAATTTCCCTTTTCACCCTCTCCCCTTCTATTCCCTCCCCCTTTTCTTTTTCTTTTCCCTCTTCCTTTTTTCTCCACCTCCCTTACCGTCTTACATCTATCCATTCAGCAATACTATGTTGGGCATATTATATTAGGCATTATGGGACCTGAGATGAACGGCACACGATCCCATGTATATTCGAGTGAGGAAGACAAGTGAACAGATGGTTACGTAACAGCTCAGTGTTATCCAATAGCTAATATCTGTAAGATTACAGCGCTTTCCAGATGGATGAGTGATTCCCAGAGTTTCGATGAGTTAATGTGAAGTCGAGAGATGGGACACCAGAGTCTGGGAAGGGAATGGCCCGGGAAACCTCCTGGAGAGCACAGTAAGTTTGAGCTGGCTTTGGGAAGTATACATAGACATTAACTCACTGAAGAGAAGAGGAAGGAGACCCGTAGCAACAGGATCTTGAAAGAAAACATTTGAAGTGAGAAAAAGTTGGAAATGTTTGAGGACTTGAGAGTGGTTTGAACAATAGTATGAAAGGGAGAGATAGGAGGTGGGGCTTGAAGATTGCAGGGGGGCGTGTAAGACTAAGCTGTGGCTACTGGCATATCTAAACTGAGGAGAAATTTAGGACTCTACAGGATTTGTTATTATTATTATTATTATTATTATTATTAGTAGTAGTAGTAGTAGTAGTAGTAGTAGTAGCAGCAGTAGTATCAATAGAAGATCTGCAGAAATTTAATAGTCAGGGATACACTGAGGTCCAGAGGAAAGCACACTACGAATTTGAGTGTGAAGGCAGAATTTCTCTTTCCTCTTGTAGCTTTGGACTTTTAACAGCATTATGGAAAAAGCATTTGTCCCCCAAAGACGACCACCCATATGTCTTCCATCTTTGTCAGTGTTGAAGCTTGGGATGAAAATCAAGTCTTTGGTCACTTTTCCCACATCCATATCATGTGGGTAGCATCTACCAAGGAGAGAAACAGTTTGTGCAGAAATGAAGTCTCATGTCTGAAATCTGTCTCTGTGTAATTGTACCACCAGCATCAGGATGCAGTGCCCATTTTTCTCTGTTTGGTTTTTATTCCAGCGTCCCATGCTGCTGTACTCCTATAATCAGGAAAGGCTTGGGGAGGCAAAGAGAAGGGGCTGGTTGTTGAGGATGGTACAACTTAGCTGCAGGGTGAGCTGGTAGTTTGGCTCTTCTGTGAAGGCACGGCTGTCAAATCTTGTTATGTTGGTGGTCAAGACAGCCAGAAATGGAGCAGGCAGATTGCCGTCTTCACAGACACTCGTGAGGTAATTTCCAAGAAGGTGTTCCTTGAATGGCGCGTGTGAGGTCTGAGAATTTGCAGCAAGATGTTCCCTTGTATGGTGTTGGTGAGGTCATACACACATTGTTCTGGATGGTACTAGCATCCCTCCTAAACATTTGTTTTATACAAGATCTTTTAACTTTCTGCATCACATCTGAGGCTTTCTGCCATAGATTTAATTCCCCTTGGGACTTCACCCTCTGTGCTATAGAAGGTCGTGTGGGCTGTTTCCATATCAACTGGACTCAGTAACTTATTGCAAGTTTTCAGAGAAAAACGCAATCTCCAGGCTCCCACACAAAACAAGACTGATGTTGAGGGAGTTGATTGATTTCTCGGGCTCTCGGGAATTCTGCTGCGAGAGTGAAAGTCCCCTAGGTAATCCTTGATAACCTGCAGTCTTCATGAGCATTTCATCTGTAAAACCAGAGATGAGCTTGTTTGGCAGAGTACTGACATCATCCATGTCAGTTGTGACCCTGATGTTTGTGGACATGTTGTGAGGCTCAGCCTAGATGTTTATCTGATGTACATTCTGTGAGGGACATAGAATCAAAACAGTAATTGTAATTTGGGAAGCATTCCCCACATAAGTATTTAATTTATACAATAATCCTACACACTCTGGACTATTGTCATGCTCATTTTACTGGTGGAATGAGTGCATTTTAGAAATTAAGCATCTCACGCAGTATCCACTGACACTCCAGGCAGGAGTTGCCCAGGATTTCGGTTACGCTTTCATCTCTGTGTGCTACACAGCTAGCATCACCTTTTGATATTTCAGCCCTCAACACTAGCTGTTCTCACTGCCTGAAATGTATCACTTTGGTAAAATTCTACATTCATTTTAGATTCTCCACAAATGCCACACTCTTTGACAAGCTCTTTTTTGAACCCCTCATATCCAAATCAAAATTACTCCTTTTTCTCTGTCCCGCCACTTCGTGCATTCTCCCATGCTTGCTGTATTTACCTACAAGGCTGTGAACTCTTCCCAGGTCTCTCTTCCTTCTATCTACTCTGCTATTCAGGTCCTTAACAAATATTTTATGAACAATGGCCTATCTACTGTGCCATCCAGATCCTCAACAAATATTTTATGAACAATGGAATAAAAAATGTTTGTGCTGAATCAATCAGAAAAACATCTTAGTGTATTTCTGACAGCTCTAGGGTCTGAAAAACATAACCCTTTAATGTTTTCTTTTTCTTTTTTTTTTGAATCTGTGTCATTTAGTGAATGTTCCTCTTGATGAAGGAGAGAAAAAAAATGATCTAAGAGTCTATGTCAGGCCTGAAGAAGGGCTTTAGTCATCTTCTCTTGCTTCATCATCCTTTTTTTTCTTCTCCCAACTCTAGTGGTTGTCTCTTCCAAAGAGGAGGGGATGAGAGGTGCAAAGGTTGGAAGGAAAGATGAAACACAGTGAAATCCAACATCTGTATGGTTATTCTACAGTGGTTTTGTTCTGAAATGTCTCACTGAGAAGCCATCTAGCAAGGAGGGTGAGTCCTGGATTCCATCTTAGAATTGTTATTTACTATGTTGCTTGGTATATGATTCATGTTTCCTTTAAATAGTTTTCAATTAAAAGGATAATTTAAACCCTTGGCTAGGCATTGTACTCATATACAGAGAATTTTAAAAATTTAGAATTTTAGAAATATGCATGGTCACCTCCTGCCCTGATAGTATAAGAAATTTACCTTGAAGTTATAGTCACCCTAATTATTAAGAGATTAGTATTGGTTAGTTTGGAATATGTAAAGAACACATTACAATAATTAAGGTGGAAGGTTGATTTTTTTATGGATAAAATGTTACTTTTTAATCACAAATATACGTTGGTGTCATTCTTGACGGCTGGTTCATCTTGACTTTGGCTGAGATTCTTAGCATAATGAAATATATCTATGAGAAGAAAGAAATTCTTAGAAGATCTTGCTGGAGTCTGGTCTTGGAGTGAGAATGTGGTACTAAGTCATGCTTCTTGGGTAGACAGATAGTAATTGCATTAATCATTGTCATAATAACTGATTTCTTTAGCAGACTTTAGCTGAGTTATATTTTACATATAGAGTTTCAGTTTATCTTCACAGAAACTTACCTTCTTGGACACTTTACTAAAAATATGTGTTACTATCACCAAGTGTGTAAGGAGATTAGAATAAGTTTCCCATATGACACTTACATGAGTAAGAAAGAACTGAAATTCCAGTTGAGACTTCTTAGAATCCAGAGGGTGATAGATCACCTGAGCCTAGCACATTATCATTTTAAAATCTTATAAATTATTTCTTTTTTTTTCTAAATCTTTGCTTACCAAGCAATGTATTGAGTATGATTGCACCTCCAACATTGCACATCTCCAGGGAGAGAAAGTACTGATCAGTGTATTTGAATTTAATTTATTTAATGTTTGTTATTTCTCATTACAAGTTAACAGATGAGGCACTAGGCTGATGTACCAGTTCATAAAGCTTGGGTAATGGGATCCCAGTCCAGGAAGCCAACAAATGAAGAATTTAAGCTTGTAGGTACATAGCCAAGGCTGAATATGGTGATAAATTCATTATCACATTGCTCTGGGTCCATTTGATTAGGAAACTATCTCACGTTTTGCATATGATGCTTCTCTAGCTGTTTGCATACTTTCTTGCACCAAGACTCATTTAGATTATAACCGTCTGAACTGATTGCAAGTTGAGATTATCCTCAGTCAAATGTCAAATCTCTTGAGTTTGAAATATATTTAATACATATAGCCCACTAAGCATCATAGCCTACCAACAAAGTGTGATGTAGATTAAGCCTTCTTAAACTTTTCTACTTGTGAATTTTTTAATCTGAGAACTTTTCATGTGAATCTGTATATATATGTAGGTATAATATAGGTATATACAATATATGTAAAAATGTAAAGGTATAAATATGCAAATATACAAATCAAACATTTACTGATAATAAACTTGTGTTCTAAAAATATTAGACACAATTAAAATTTTGTCATTTAATAAAGACAAAAGCAAAATTGTGTACTAATGGAATGAGTGTGTTGGTTTATTGGATATAAAGATTTCAATGCTGGATCAATATTTTATGGTATAGGATGAAGAGCACCTTCAATATTTGCCAGAATTGACTAATAATTTAATTTTATAATTGTTAATTCTGAGACTGCTGCTTCAGATAAATGCATAGTATGAAATTGCAGAATTAAGTTTAAGGCTTTCTCAAAATTGTTAGAAATTCTATCATAATCAGAAACCAAAAGTCATTAATGCTGTGGATATCGCTTTATATAAATATAGCACTGATTGGCCAGTGACCAGGCAGGAAGTATAGGTGGGACAAGGAGAGAGGAGAATTGAGGAAGGAGGAAGGAAAGGGAGACCGGCTGGAGCCACCGCCAAGACAAGGAAGATGTAAAGTACCGGTAAGCCATGAGCCACGTGGCAAAGTAAAGATTAATAGAAATGGGCTGAATATAAGAGTGAGAACTAGACAATGATAGGCCTGAGCTAATGGCCAAGCAGTTTAAATAATGCAAGAGTCTGTGTGTTTATTTTATAAGTGGGCTCCGGGTCTGGCGGGACTTGGCGGTGGGAGCTGGAGAAAAATTCTCCAGCTACACATTAACAATTTTTTTGTTGAGACACCAGCCAGCAACTCATGCATCAATTTTGAAAATAAACATTCTAATATAATACAATCTAAATATATACTAATTTGATACTTACATATAGAAGAATGATGAAAAAAACATTGAAATTTGTTTTCCATAGTTAAACCATCACGATTCTATAAAAAAAAAATTGAATGTAATACAAAAACTTTGTCATTCACAACATGACACAGTCTCCAATCTGAGCTGAGGTATTTCAGCTAGCATCTGCTGGTGGTGCACACTGTGAGGACATGTGAAGTATGTGTTCATATTCTGTGTTGAGAGCAACGACCGTAGAGAAGGCATCCAATGCCACATGGGCATGCATGGCAAAAATACCATGGATTCACT
Organism: Peromyscus californicus insignis; assembly: GCF_007827085.1. NCBI lineage: Eukaryota > Metazoa > Chordata > Mammalia > Rodentia > Cricetidae > Peromyscus > Peromyscus californicus. The sequence goes on from NW_026294424.1 coordinate 37,725,347, forward strand.
TTGTGTTTGTTTGTGAATCAAATTTTGGTTGTTGCATGTTCAGAAACCTTTTACTGTTGCCAAGTTTTTCATGACACTCACATTCAGCTTCATGACTCATAGTAGGACATGACCCACAGTTTTAGAAACTGGGCTGTAGAGTACTGGTGGTTTACCCTGAAGATGACAAGGCTAACTGGAAGTTGCAGCTTGTTGTCAGAGTGCCATGTCACATACAAGTAAGCGTCAGAATATGTAACGTTAGCCTTAAAAATAAAAGATTAAAAACTGAAATTCTGAATACATACCACTTTGACATCATTGTGAAGTACAAAATTTAAGGTACTGAATACATTTTGCTTTTGTACCATTGTAAAGTTGAAAGAACCTAAGAGACCATCTGCGTAGAGCAAAACTGTTCACTGCCCATTATTCATCTCATGGGGAGACCAGGCATATTTATCAACTTTCTATTATATTCTAAGAGCCTTTTTCTTGTATACATAAGTGTCCCTGTCAACGTGTGCCTTTTTATAGGTCATTTAGCACTAGCTGAAGTGACCAACTTCAAATATCATAGGAGAGATTTATTTGTCACTCCTACAGCTCTGAAATCAGACATCTATAATTGAGGAGGTGAGTTGCCCAAGGTGGTGTTCAGATCTGCCATGACCAGCCTTGTTCTTTGAATGAGTTCCTTAATTTTTTAGTGTTTTGTTTCTTTGCCTATAAAATGGAGGAATCTGTAAGACCTTTGTATAGTGACTGCAAGTAAAAAGGATTAATGTACAAGGCACGGCTGTAGCCCCTGAAGCCCAGAATGCCCTTCCTTCTGAACAGAACTAAAAGCACAACCTTCTAATTGGTTTCTACCTGTCATCTTTTGACTCTTTCTCTGTCTGGTTATTAGTCACAAAAGGCTCAAACCTTTCTATGATAATTTATTGCCAACCAAACAAATTTCAACTTATAAGGCTGTTGGTAAGTTCTTATCTTTACGGCAAGTTCTAAGGTTTTAGGCAGATGTCTACACTGACTTTTAAAATTTTATATTCTATCAAGCAATGTTCTTGGGTCACTTATTTGAACCACCCTTTTTTGAGATATTTTCTTTCTTCAACTCATCTTTTTTAGAAAGTCACAAAGCGTGCAAAATTATTCTTGTTTCCCAATGCATTACATTTTTTTCAGTTACCACCATCTACATCTTACACCTGTCATCTGTTTCTCTCTCTCTCTCTCTCTCTCTCTCTCTCTCTCTCTCTCTCTCTCTCTCTCTCTCTCTCTCTCTCTCTCTGTCTATCTATCTATCTATCTATCTATCTATCTATCTATCTATCTATCTATCTATCTCCTTGAAACCTGTGTGTCCTGATTTTGGAATGCTTCCCCTCCTTCTTTTAGCATCCGGCATTTCTGAATTGTGACCAATTGTGAAGAAATAAATTAAGAAAAACTGAGGACTCGTAGCCAAGCCATCACATATCAGTCTATAATCCATCTCTCTAGGAGATAAGACACTGAGATAAATGCATTTCCAGTTGGGGATGCCAATATTTAGACCTGTCACATCTTGAGATCTTTCCTTGAACCACACAAAGGGAAAAGAAATTACAAAAGCAAGCGTGTGAGGAGAAAAAACATGTTGTTACTGGAGATCTCGGTGGAGTTGCACCATTAAGTATTCCTGTGCTATGAGGAGGTCCTGAGGGAGTGTTCTGCTGTGCTGTTTCTAAATGGACTTTGAGGCACACTTCCTTGGTGGTGTGGGATGAGCCCTGTCTCAGGATATTCCGGTCCTCGAGCAAGTTACTTCCCATTGAATGTGGACCCAATGATTTCCTTCTAACAAAAGATACATGGCAATATCTATATCTCTCTCTTGATGGAATTCTCTTGACTTTTTGCTCTGAGAAAGCCAGATAACAGGTTGTGAAACACATACCAAGGAACTGAGAATGGTTTTTGGATGGTGTGTACATGAGGGCCACACGATACCCATAGGAAACTAACTCTTATGAGCAACCATATGAGTGAACATGGAAGCTCTGTGAAAATACTCTGGAAAACGTGTACTTAAAAGCCATATGTTTTGCTGGAAAAGGACTTTCTTCTTCCTCTCTCCTTCTTGAAAGATTTTCCATATTTGGAAGTATGGAGGGCTCCCCTATCCCAGGATAAAGGATATCTCTTTAAGACCAATGTCAATGAAATCAGCATGGTCAGGTCATAGCATTTGTTTAATTAATATTACTTCTTTATTTCTTGCTTTCACTCTGAGTGGCCCAGTTTTATGAGACTGGATAAGAGGGAACAAAGGCCACATCCCAACTTCTGATATAACTTCCTCTCAGTGCCATTGTATAGTCAATTGCCTAGACAGGAATCTTTGAAAAGTTAATCAAGGAAGGAGAATTATTTTTTTGTAGTAGATCACTATTTTTCTTTTTCTTTTCTTTTTATTAAGAGATTTTTTTATTCATTTAACATATTAACCATGGATTCCCCTGTACTCCCTCCTCCCAACCCCCGGCCTTGCCCCCCCAACCCACCCCCCATCCCCACCTCCTTCAAGGCAAGGTCTCCCCTGGGGAGTCAGCAGAGCAGGAAGGAGAAATCTTAATCAACAAAAATCAGCTTTAGTGACCCAAGGGACTAAAACCCAGATTAGTAACGGGGAGGCAATAGAAAGCCAGATGCTGTAGTACTCTCCTTGGGCCAGCTTTCCTTAGCTACAGATAAGGCTGCTCCTGGTGTCGGATATAAAAAGAAAGCTCCTGTTTTCTATCAATACATTTGGCCCTTGAAACGTCTTCCTTCAAATTCATACAGCCACTTCAACATGAAGAGTTTAGTTAAATTAAGTGAAGCAATAACATCTGTCTAAGTTCCTGGTAAGGAAATACTTTTTAAAAATTGTAGAAAGACATCTATGAAGTGCTCAGAGACTGAGTGAAATGGTCAATGCAGTTAAGAAAGATAGTAAGTTTAAGACTTTCTGTCAGTAATGTTGCAGGTGGACCATCCCATCAAGAGTATTACACAAGAAGAAGGCAAGTAGCATCCCTCAATGTCCATGTGAGCTTAGTCCCAGGACTCCCAACCAGTACCCAAATCACTGGAAGTTCATGTTTTATGCAAAAAGATAGAGAATTTGCATATAATCTATGAATATTTTGTCAAGTACTTTAACCTCTGGATTATGTATAACACCTAGCACAATGTAAATGCAATCTAAGTAATTGTTACATTGCGTTGCTTAGGAAAAAAGGATAAAGTAATTTGTACATAGTACAGATGTAATAATTAATATAATTATTTGAATTCTCTCTTGGTTGACTATAGGGGTATGGATCCTTTGATGTAGAAAGTTGATTGTATTTCACTTTTAAATTGTTCATGATTAAAAACCAACTTTCCCCCAGCCTCCCCAAAAGGTAAAGTGTCTAGATCCTAGTGGAATAAGTAATATATTTATAATAAACTTATAATTTTTCACACTGCCATTTTTATTTTTGAAAATGATACTATTATGTAATTAGTAATTCAATATAAAGACCCAGGAAACATACTTTTCTCTCTTTTCCTTTACTATCCACAACAAATGCACTTCTAAGCCAGCACTGGTCAGGCTCTGAGTTTGGTTAGCCCTAATGAGACACATTCAGTCTGTCTAGGTGGCCACCAGTTGTAGAAGGACCCATTCTGGAGTGTATTTAGTCAGTAAAACAGGGTTTAGGAAACAGCTAGAGTGAAAAGAAATCATTATTTTCTATGGCGTATATTTTTTTACCAACCTATCACATTTTTTAATAAAACCCAGGATAGTACTGATAACAATATTTTGTGGAACACTGCGTTCCACATTCCAGGGTGAAGTGATTGTTGGAAATATCTTTAATCTTTTTTACTTCAAGGCTGTATTGGCATTTAAATTTGAAAAGTAGCTGAGGATGAGAATAAGCCACTTTATCCCTGGAGTGGAGCACAGTCATCTTAAATTTTGCATAGACTCACTGGTGAATCATATGTTTGGTCCTGACAGGAACTTCCCAGGGTTCATACAAAGACATCATTAAGTTCCACATGTAGAAATCTGTTGTTTTATTTCTTCCAATTATGTCACTGCCATACACTTTGTATTTGCTGAGACCCATGTGCTCCCTCTTTGTAAAAATAACATAAAAATTCATTTCAGGCAATGAAATTCAATTTGTCTTCAAAGCAATTCTGTAAAAACAGTAATCTGTATGGAATTCTGATGCTCTACAATGTTCTGTTGTGCACAGGCAGCTTTATCTGTCATTAGCCTCATGTTATAAAAAGACAATTGGGAAACCAGTCCTTTTGCTAAGGCAGTTCATAATGATAATAGAATGTAATTGAAAGCCCAGAGTAGAACCTGGAGAAAACTTTCTCCAATCCAGAACAAATAAAAAAAAAAATGTTAGTTTTAGTTTTACTCGCTAGGAGGATGGTGCTATTATTTCTCTATTATTCATTTTCCCTGCCTTTACTCTTGGGAGTCTTGGGATCTGATCACTCCATTGGGTATTTTCTTTTTTCTTTTCCTTTAAGAAACTTTTTAATTCACTTTACATACCAACCATAGATCTCCCTATCATCCCTCCTCCCACTCCCCTCTCCACCTCACACCCCTATCCCCTTCTCCCAAAGGGTAAGACTTCCCATGGGGAGTCAGCAAAGCCTGGTACATTAAGTTGAGGTAGGACCAAGTCCCTCCCACCCTGCATCAAGGCTGAACAAGGCATCCACCATAGGTAATGGGCTCCAAAATGTCAGCTCATGCACCAGGGATAGATCCTGATCTCATTGCCAGGAGCCCCTTAAGCAGACCAACCTACACAACTGTCTAATGTATGCAGAGGGCCTAGTCCAGTCCCTGCAAGTTCCACAGTTGTTGGTCTAAAGTCTGTGAGTTCCTATGAGCTTGGTTCAATTGTCTCTGTAGAGTCCCATCATTATAAATATATATATATATTTGGTTTTTTGAGACAGGGTTCTCTGTGTAGCTTTGCACCTTTCCTGGAACTCACTCTGTAGTCCAGACTGGCCTCGAACTCACAGAGATCTGCCTGGCTCTGCCTCCTGAGTGCTGGGATTAAAGGCCTGTGCCACCACTGTCCGGCCTCCCATCATGATCTTGACTCCCCTTGCTCATATAATCCCTTTTCCCTCTCTCTTACTGGACTTCCAGAGCTTGGCCTGGTGCTTGGTTGTGGATGTCTGCATCTGCTTCCATCAGTTACTTTATGAAGGCTCTATGATTACAGGGTATTCACCAATCTGATTACCGGGGTAGGCCAGTTTAGGCACCCTCTCCACTAATGATAGTAGTCTAAGTCAGGGTCATCCTTGTGGATTCCTGGGAATTTCCCTAGCATCAGGTTTCTCTCTAACTCCATAATGTCTCCCTCTATCAAGATTATTTGTAATAGTCAGAACCTGGAAACAGCCTAGATGCCCCTCAACCAAAGAATGGATAAAGAAAATGTGGTACATATACATAATGGAATACTACTCAGCTATAAAAAGCAATGACATCAGGAAATTTGCAGGCAAATGGATGAAACTAAAATATAACATCCTGAGTGAGGTAACCCAGATCCAGAAGGACAAACATGGTATGTAATCACTCATAAGTGGATATTAGATGTAAAGCAAAAGATAATCAGACTACAACCAACTCCAGAGTAGCTAGCTAACAAGGATGTCCCTAAGAGGGATGCATGAATTGCTCTGGGAAGGGGGAATAGATGAGATCTCCAGAGTAAACTAGGAGCAAGGGCTGGTAATGGAGGGGAGGGAATGGCAGATGAGAACATGAGAGAATAGGATGTGGAGCTGGGGAGGGATGGATTGGGTGAGCAATGAAAGAGATATTTTGATAGAAGGCCATTTTCAATAAGCCTGGGCACAGGCAGACGATAGAGTCCTTGTGGTTTTGTCCCATAGTCCTCCTTATAGTAGCAATTCTCATCTCCTTGGTATGACTAGCATAGAGTTTCCTTTCTTTGCTTGCTGTGTATAGACATTTGGAGTCAAAGTGGCAAGATGCTCTAAGTTGAGAAAGATCCCTTCTTTGTGCTCTGTGGAATGTTCATTCGTCAGGGAATCAGAATATGGAGAGCAGAACTGAGACTGATGAGGACAAGAAAAAATGTGTGATTTCCTTGCTGCAGTGGCCTTGTTGTTTAGTTTGTGGTGTACAGCACACATTTCCTCCATTAGTCATGAAGGGGAGGTTACTTCTTATATGACTAAGTTCCTGGACCTGAACATTCTATCTGGACAACCTGAAAGAATACATCATTGGCATCTGACTCAAGCTGAGTCTTCCAGAATGTCATCATCTATGCAGACAGGTTAGCTTTGCTTTCAGGGAGGACACTGGATTATTCAGTTCTATTAAAAGACAACTGATGGGTCATACTCTCACTTATGCACTATGTTTGAGTGGCTCAAAGGCCTTAGTTCATCAGGCATTTTTCAAATCTCCAGGTAGATACACTGGACTTATTGAAAACATTACAGTTTTTTGTAGCTGTAATTCTAAATGTGTTGCTAGAGTTTTCCTGCCTGGCCCACAGTCAGGACAAATCTCTGTCCCACAGTCGCTCAGACCCAACCAAGTAAACACAAGTAAAGACTTATATTGCTTACAAACTGTATGGCCATGCCAGGCTTTTGCTAACTGTTCTTATATCTTAAATTAATCCATTTCTACAAATCTATACCTTGGCACATGGCTTGTGGCTTATCGGCATCTTTACATGCTGCTTGTCATGGCGGAGGCTGGCAGTGTCTCCCTCCGCCTTCCTGTTCTCTCAATTCTCCTCTCTGTTAGTCCTGCCTATACTTCCTGTCTGGCTACTGGCCAATCAGTGTTTTATTTATTGACCAATCAGCAACACATTTGACATACAGACCATCCCACAGCACTTCCCCTTTTCTTTTCTTTTTTCAAAAAGGAAGGTTTTAACTTTCACACATCTCCAAAGCCAGCTTGGTATATTTGGGAATTTGGGCGTAGCTTCTCTTACTATTTCCTGCTGGAGGGGGGCGCTGTATCTTATGGTGACACAAAGAAATTTTAGGATTATGGAGTAGTCCATGAGGGTGTATCGTCTGAGCCAGTTGCCTTGAAACAGTCCTGGATGTTGGATCATCTGGGCCTTGGTGTCATTGGAGACCTTTCAGGGGGTCTTGGCTGGTCAAACCTGATGTATCTTAATCCGGAACAAATCCATAGCCTCTGGCTTTCTGTGGAAACAAAAGCAGAGCCTCCTTTCCAAAGCAACATATCCTTACATTCAAATTTTGAAGTCAAGGTACCTTTAAAATATACATTTTGGCATAACTCAACAGCTTTTGCAATCAAATGTTTTTCTTCAGTTACGAATATCAAAGAAAACATAATCCAGATTCTCTGTGTGGTAGCCATCTTTACATGGCTTATTTTTTATATTACCTTGAACCTACTGCTTTAAACTGCAGCATTTTAAGACTGAAACAGCACTGTGGCTGCTGGCTCCACCCACTTCAGCTTCCCAACATGGTGGTGGTAAGTTTTCCACCAGCTCTGGGAGCCATCAACTCTCAGAAATAGTGGGTCTATGCTTCTATCAAAGCAGTGTGTAGCCCAGAAACCTCTGTTTTTTGTTTTGTACCAGTAAAGACTAAATCCACCACGCAGCTTAATGTGCCACTTGCAGAGGCCTCATTCCCGCCATACTGTAGGTTGAGCACGCATGCCAGGAACCCACCATAGTAGATAGTAGCTCAAACACGCAGGCTGCCGCTAACTTGAAAGAGACAATTAGGAACTGTTTTTAGCTCCGTTTTAGAATCTTTTTACTCAGGTTTTAGGTGGAAACTCTTGCCATCACGTTGGGCACCATTTGTTGCTAGAGTTTTCCTGCCTGGCCCACAGTCAGGACAAATCTCTGTCACCTGCCAGTCCCACAGCCGCTCAGACCCAACCAAGCAAACACAAAGACTTATATTACTTACAGACTGTATGGCCATGCCAGGCTTCTTGCTAACTGTTCTTATATCTTAAATTAATCCATTTCTACAAATCTATACCTTGCCACATGGCTCATGGCTTACCAGCATCTTCACACGCTGCTTGTCATGGCGGCAGCTGGCAGTGTCTCCCTCCACCTTCTTGTTCTCTCAATTCTCCTCTCTGCTAGTCCCACCTATACTTCCTGTCTGGCTACTGGCCAATCAGTGTTTTATTTATTGACCAATCAGCAACACATCTGACATACAGACCATCCCACAGCATAAATGGTCTTACTAAATAAGAAACACAGAGCCAAATAAAGAGTTAAAAGCCCAGAGATCGAGCAGTAGCCAAGAGCTAATACCACCTTATCTTACCACTTGCTGCTGTCCTTCTCCTGAGAGAGAGACCTTCTTCCTGTGTCCTGTCTTTTTATTGCCTTTCTGTTCTGTCTTCTCATTGGTTCTAAACCCAACCACATGACTTCCTTGTCACTGCCTGTCTATATAGACCTCCAGGCCTCTATGGTTTGAACTGAGATTAAAGGTTTGGGTCACTGCTTGCCTATGTCCTTGAACACACAGAGATTCTGCCTGTCATGTGATCGGATTAATGGGGTGTGCCACCAATGCCAGATTTCTGCTAAATGGCGTGCTCTTAGCTCTGATCTCTAGGCAACTTTAATACAAATAAAATCACATTTTAGCACAAATAAAATATCACCATAGTTTTTTTTTTTTTTGTTTTTTGAGACAGGGTTTCTCTGTGTAGCTTTGCGCCTTTTCCTGGATCTTGCTCTGTAGACCAGGCTGGCCTCGAACTCACAGAGATCCACCTGCCTCTGCCTCCCGAGTGCTGGGATTTTTTTTTTAAGTCATGGCATCTGATAGTGTCTGTACTGCTCATTGATAACTTTCCTGAGCATGTAGATGAGTTCTAACATCTGTGAACTTGTTCTTCTCTGTTCCTTTAGAGTCAGGAGCCAGCAGCTCCCTTCTGAGGACAACATGAAGGGCATGTGTTAGTGAAATGCGATATTTCAATACTTGGATGTGAATGCTGGTAGGGACTGGTAGTTTGGGAGAAGGATCTGCTCCTGCTTTTCTTGTTGGGGAGAGGGAGACATTGGGAAATTCAGGATTGTAGGTGAAGTATTCTTGAGTGACTACAGCTGCAGGGAGGAAACAGCCCTACTGAAAGTGTCTAGAATTAGCTAGACTCCTTTGCTACAGTGCCCTTTGTAGACAGATGGGTTTCTCTAGTCCTGCCAGGCCCTTGCAGTCTCATGGCCCACTTATAATATAATCACTCAGAAGCTTAATATTATTTATAAATGCTCATCCATGAGCTCAGGCTTATTACTGACTAGCTCTCACACTTAAATTAACCCATAATTCTGACCTATGTTTAGCCAGAGGGCTTGGTACCTTTTCTCAGTTCTGCCTTGTTATCTTGCTTCCTCTGTGTCTGCCTGGCAACTCCTGACTCAGCCCTTCCTCTTCGCAGAATTCTCATTTGCTTACTCCACCTATACTTCCTGCCTGGCTACTGGTCAATGAGAATTTTATTTATCAACCAATCAGAGCAATACACATTCACAACAGACAGAATGATATCCCACAGCTGTAGATGAATTTCTAAACAGTCTTATTACATAAGAAACACAGAATCAAATACAGAGGTATAAGCCATAGAGATCAAAGCAATAGCCACCAACTAACCTTTGCTTAAAACCTCACTGTAGCTTCCCAAGAGAGATTCCTCCTGTTTAACCTGCACCTTTATTGCCTTCCTGTTCTGCCTTCTCATTGGCTCTAAGCCCAGCCACATCACTTCCTTGTCACTACCTATCTATACAGACCTCCAGGTCTCTATTGGTTGGTACTGGGATTAAAGGTGTGTGTCACCACGCTGGCCTCTGTTTATGGCTCACTATGAACTCTGATCTCCAGGCAAACTTTATTTATTTATTAACATAAAATAAAATAAAATATCACATTTCAGCACAAATAAAATATCACCACACACAGCACTTTCCCTTTTCTGTCTAATCAAAAAGGAAGGTTTTAACTTTAACATAGTAAAATTACATATAATGGAACAGTTATCAAGCAAGAATTACAGTTACAATACCAAGTCTTTGTATTTGGCAAAATTAAAAAGAATATTCTATCATCTATCCTATATTTGTGAGTCTGAAGTTTCATATCTAACTTACTTTTATCATAACCAAGGACAATTGTAACTATAACTATTTAGTCTTCAACTACATCAGAGACCCCAGGAGGATATAATATTACCTAAGTAAACAGGAAGTACATTGTAAGCAACTTCTAAAAATCTAGAATGACAGAGACAGCTGGCTGCCTGGATAGTCACCCAAAGTTTCTCTGCAACATTGGGGCATCTGTCTTCAGTCTACAGGCCTAGAGTTTCTTTTTTTTTTTTTTTCATTTACTTCTCCCTGTGTCCTGCAGAATATCTGAAGTTTCTTTTGCAAAGCAGGGACCTTAAGGACCATCTTGCCTTGCAAAGTTCAGTGGTCACCTTCTTATGGGTCCTGCATGTCCAGTTAATATAACATCCTGTCAAAGTAGACTATGCAAGAGCAGTTTTTTGCCCAAATGGCCATTTTGTGCCAAGAAGGAGATAAACTCCATATAGAGTGTCTTTGATGCCCATCTTTCTCTTTGAAGTAAATGGGTGTTGCCAGGAGCAGATGTGTCTCACTGTCCTGAAAAGTCTAAGTTTTTAAAACATTTTAAATGCCATATTCTGTAAGTCTTTGAAGTGTTTGAAGTGTTTCAATTGCCTACCTAATTGAAATATATCTATGTATACCTAGAAAACTTAACTAACATGACTATAAGTTTGATTATCATAGATGACTATTAATCTGTATTTCTCAACTATACACTACAATTTCAAGTGAGTTGCACAAATAAAATACTTAAACAAGAGTAGAAATGTACATACAGCATAAGAAAATTAGCTTTAAATTTGTATCAATAAACTAAAATCCATAGCAATGTAAAACATTTCAAACAAGTTGTTGCTCTTTAAAAGTAGATTCAATAATCTACCCTTTTATCCTATCATGTCTATATCCCCTTTTCTTCTTTAGAAAGAGATTGCATTTATAATCAACCCCCTTTTAATAAAAATAAACATTTATAAATAATATTTTGGGAATTTGGGTGTAGCTTCTCATACTACGTCCTGATGGTTGAGGGCTCTGGCAATCTAATGGGGATCCTGAGAAAATTAAGAATTATGGTCAAGTCCTGACTGGAATAGTTTGTGAGTATGTATTGCCTGAGCTAGTCGCCTTGAAGCTGTTCTTGATGTTGGATCATCTGGGCTATGATGTCATCGAAGACCTTTCAGGGAGTCTTGGCTGATCAAATCTGATGTATCTTAGCCTCGAACAAATCCGTAGCCTTTTGTTTCCTATGGAAATAAAAGCAGAGCCTCCTTTCCAAAGCAACATATGCCTAAGATCCAAGTTTTGAAGTCAAGATACTTTTAAAATACATATATTGGTTTAACTTAGCAGCCCTTATAATCAAATGTCTCTCTCCAGTTAAAAATCCCAAAGACAATATAATCCAGACTCTCTATGTGATTTCCATCTCTACATGGCTTAACTTTTAAATTATTCTTACTGTCTCTTAAAAGACTTTATTTTTTAAAACTTTTTTATATAACTGCATATACTCCTTTTTCTCTCTCTTTTAAGCCTATGTACATTTTTACACACACTGTAAACCGTTTAGAGGTTTATTCCATCTGAATCTGACTTATTGTGAATCTGTTGCTATAAACTGCAGTGGCTAGTAATGAAGGGCCGCCTTGGCTGCTGACTCTGCCCACTTCAGCTTCCCAATTTACCACAAGCCCTGGGGGAACCATGCTCACCACTGACTCTGGGAAATAGTAGGTCCATACCTTCATTGAGCAGCATGTAGCCCAGAAATTTTTTTTTTCTTTTAACTAGCAAAGTCTGCCACATAGCATGTTGTGTGGCTTGGAGACTTGGAGACACTTTTGTGTATGGTAGCAGGAATCCACCATGCTGTAGGTCAGGCCCACACACTGTAGGTCAGGCCAACCCTCACGACCAGGGAACACATCACTGTACCGCGGCCTGCCATGAGCAATGGGAACTAGAAAGATGCTCTTAGCTACATTTATAATCTCTTCTTAAGCTCTCTCATAATTTACGTGGAAACTGTTGGGCACCATTTGTAGCCAGAAGTTTTCCTGTGTCCCGCATGGCCAGTAGTAGGGTCAAATCTCTCCCACTCACATCCCCCACGGAAACACATAGAGGCTTATATTAATTTTAACTACTTGGCCATTAGCTCAGGCTTATTACTGAATAGCTCTTACACTTAAACTAATCCATAATTCTTATCTATGTTTAGCCACGTGGCTTGGTACCTTTTCTCAGTTCTGTCTTGTCATCTTGCTTCCTCTGTGTCTGTCTGGTGACTCCTGACTCAACTCTTCCTCTTCCCAGAATTCTCCTCATTTGCTTACTCCACCTATACTTCCTTCCTGGCTACTGGCTAATCAGAATTTTATTTATCAACCAATTAGAGCAACAGACATTCACAGCATACAGAATTACATCCTACAGCAGCCCTTGTCAATCATTTGGCTACCTGATAATTTCCTCCTCCTTTATCTTTTTCATGTCTTTCTTTTTTTTCTCCTCCTTCTACAACAAACTTATTTTTCATTCAATGAACTAAACAACAAAAGTGCATGTTTGGTGAAAAATTAGGCATTGTTTTTTAATTTTTCCAGAAAGCTGATGTTCGTGGAACTTCCTAAAATGCTTCTTGACATTGAACCATCTACCATAAGGGGTCTGTTGTCATAGGTTTCAGACTCTACCAAAGCATAATGAATCTATATTCCAAACTGAAGAATATGTGAAACATGACTTTTATTTATTTATTTATTTATTTATTTATTTATTTATTTATTTATTTTGGTTTTTTGAGATAGGGTTTCTCTGTGTAGCTTTGTACCTTTCCTGGAACCTGGAACTCACTCTGTAGTCCAGGCTGGCCTCAAATTCACAGAAATCCACATGCCTCTGCCTCCTGAGTGCTGGGATTAAAGGCGTGCATCATCATCACCACCACCACCACCACCCCCCGGCAAAATGTGACTTCTTATTTACATTAACTGAGATTATCTATAAATTTATTTTGATCATCTTCAAGGAAATAGCGCACAACTTTATTTTGAAAAAAAATTGACAATGAATACAAAGGACACTCTTCATCTCACTGTGTTATCCTTCATGAACTGAATTTTTAAAATTTCTTAACTTTTGAAGCTCTTCCTCACATCCGTTTCAGTGTTATAGATAAGTCTACTTATTTTTTAGTCACCTCTGTTTTCTTCTTTGCTTATAAGAAAATTCATTATTACAAATGAAATTCTAACACTTATTATCATTACTTGGAAAACTGGTGTCTCAAGAAATATGCCAAGAACTTTATCCCATGCTTATTCAAGGGTGCTTGGATTCTACCTGGTTTTGACCATATCCAGTTAATTTGGTAAACAACCCCTGCAAAACTCCAGGCACTAGGTTGGGGGTACAGCTCAGTTGGTAGAGCGCTTGCTTGCCTTGGATTTATAAAGTCCTGGGTTTCACCTCCAGTGTTAGATACACTGGATATAGTGGTGCATGTTTTTATAATTTGGTAGTTGGGAGGTGGAGGCAGGAAGATAAAAAATTTAAGGTGAATTTCTGCTCCAGAGTGAGTTCAAGGCCATCCTAGGATACATAAAATCCTATCTCAAAAGAATTTTAAAAATGCAAGTATCGTATGGTAAATCAACAAGGTCAAATAGAGTGCTATATAGTGGACAGGTTTAATATTGTATGAGACATGAATGGAAGGCTTGTAGAATATAAGTCTTATGTGAATAATCAGGATAGTTGGTATTCTCTGAGAACTTCTCTGGATTTCTGAATAATAATTCTGAGAAAACGGATGAGTTTATAAAGATGCACAGATAAGCAATAGAGAAGTCAAGTGTTTCTGTCAAGATTGATGACTAAATCATTATCTGAGAAGGCAGGTGTACTGGAACTATATGCGATAGGGTCATGGACTGAGGCAGTGATCATTAAGGGTGTTAGCTGGAAAATCACGACTCCAAAGAGTTTGAGCTGGTGACTTCTTGAGATAATGAATGAATGGTCATAAGATTGGTCCTTCATGTGATTTCATTTTATAGTAATTAATAGAACAACAAAAATAGCCCTTTAAGAAACTGTATCAGAGCAGTTTCTATTCTAGTGGAGACATGCATTCTAGCAGGTATATTTTATTTTGTATTGATTTGTATATGTAAAGTAAATTGCTAGAAGTGGAATTGTTTTGTAAACAGAGAATTATTTTTTTCTTTGTTTGAGTGAGGAGAGGCTATGGAACCATTACCTCTCAAATGTTAGCCAATATGTGGAGGAGCAAGACACATTTATACTCTGATCCTGGTATTTTGATTTGGGATGGAATTCCAGGAGAGCAGATTTAAATTGCTTATAAATCATAACTCACTTCAATAAATGGTATCATGGTTTTATAGGCGTGTATATCTCTTAGTTTATCACAATTTAACCGTTAGAATATATGGATTGGGATACTTAGGTGGACAATTTACTAAAGTATTTCAATAAAAGTGTTTGCTTTTGTCCTAGTTAGGTATAGAGTTCACACTCTTTTTTTCCCTACCTTCTTAGCAATGCAAAAGAGATTTGGAGCTTTAATTAGCTAGTCATGTGTTCTTATGAGCAGATTGAAAATAGTGTGAGTAACTCATGCCCAAGGCATGTTCTTCCTCAGCTCACCTTGGGTTTGTTGGACAGGGTAGGGTAGAATTCATAAGTGAGCTCTGATTTTTTCCCTCAGTTCCCACCAAAGCTTGTTTTCTCTGCCCTTAGCTCACCAGTGTCCCAGCTGTGCTAGTTTACACACAATAGAAATCAAAGATGTGCAAAATCCTGGCACATCACATGGAAAAGTAGCCAAGTTCATTCATTCCCCTATGTGGCTAGGGCTTTGCTGAGAACATTGGTATGCAGGTATGTTGCTAAGGATGTCTTAGTCTATTTTTCAGACAAGTCTCAAACATGTATTTGGGTTTCAGCTTAGTCTAACACTGTTCTTGAGAAAAGACTTTGAAACTGAATTTGATGATTATTTGATGTTAAGAGAGGGGCCCTTATGACAACCTTTGTGGGGTTTATAGTGAAGATGTCAGACATATAAATGCAGTCAGATGCCACCAATTTCTTTTTCTTCCTTTATGTTTCTTCTCTAACCCTCCCTGGAAAAAATCCTTACAGGTTCTTGTTACATAGGAATGTTGTAATTCTCTTGAGCAATCATTGTCTTATTTCTATTTCAAGGAAATTGCAAATCTTGTTTTCAATTTTCCCATGGCTTCCTAGAAAACGCAGAGGTAAATTTGAGATTAATAAGCAGCAGGTTTACTTAAATGTCAACTCATCCAATCCAAGAAAAAAGGTTATATCCTTTTCTGTGCAACAGTGTTTCATACATCTGTCTTTCTTCACAGAGGTTTGTAACACTTTCATTGGACTCTATAAAGATAGAATCAGTCATTTTAAATTCCATGTCTATAAAATGAGAAGGGATCTGGGGTTCTCAGCTGTCCCTTGCCACCAGTTTTAATAAACTTGAGTTCCTTCTATGCCATGTTTCTATGATAAGAATTACAGAAACAATCAGAAATTATTATTGTCTTATGTCAGATAGATACTGTTTTTGTTTTTATTGCCTACAGTAAGCATCCCACTGCCTATTGCTAGACTACTGGGTTTACTCCACTTATGATGGTGATATGGGTTCATTGTCAGTGGGGAATACCATCGATAGAAAAAAAGTAGTTACTCTGGATATGGTGTTGTATGCCTATAACCTCAACACTCAGAAACAGAGACAGGAGGGTATATCAGGAGTTTAAGGTCAGCCTAGTTACACAGTAGTATCCAGATCATCCTGAGCTATTAGTGAGACCCTTCCACAAAACAAAACAAACAACTAGCCAATAACCAACTAAAATGCATTTAATAGACTTAACAAGTATCAGAGTTTAACAACACAGCATAGTAGAGGGTAGGGATTGTTTCTCTTGTTGATTGTGTGGCTGATCGGGATGCTGTGATGCATTATGAGGACATTATACTTCATAGTGTCATTCTAGGGAAAAGACCAAAATGTCAAGTTTTGTTTCTGTAGACTTCATTTTTCTTACTTCCCCATTATCCCAAACATATCCAGTCATAAGTCCAATTACTCTAAGTCAGTTACCATTTGTTTTCTAATTTGACCCAAATAACATATATTGTTATTTTTGTCCTGGTAGTAGGTTTTATAAATCACTTTCGTGTGCTTTCATTGGCTTTACTTTGTCCTCCAACTTGTATGCCAACCGGACTCCTTCTTCCAATGTCTGTAATCCTCTCAGTTTTGATGGGGTTTCATAAGTTGGGTAAAACACCTTTCTGGTAATTTATGATAAATTTCTGGTAATTTGAAGATAAACATGTAACTAATGCTTACTTGAGCTTACAAGAAGCTACCCTGTATGGAAATAATGCTTTCCAGACATATGATTTAATTGTAATAGGTATTAATTTTAAAGTTCTCATACACATTTTTTACTAGAAATTCTGAAAGAATTTAATTTTCTGTATTATGAAAGATGTTTGCAATAAACACAACCCAAGTTTATGTCCTTGGAGGATGAGAAAAATTTCAAACAAAATGATCTACAATTTAAAGAGGAGTCACTTTGAGGAGATCTATTTAATCTTGTCTGGTTCCATTTGAAACATAATCAATTAATTAGTGAAGAAAATAATATCACTGTTATGTTCACATAAACTATGTAGAAGGACATTTCATCTAAGCTGTGTGCACACATGGATGGCAGGACTCTAGAGGAGACTGAAAACAGTCTCATAACTGTTGCTATGAGTCATTTTAGTGATGGCCTGCAAATTGATCTTGACACTGATAAATATATAAAACATGAGTCAAACTCTTAGTTCTATGAGAATTTAGAAGTCTTCATTTGTAAGATAACATTCAAAGCAGCCCTTTTAAAGCACAATTAATGGCCAATTACACAAGAGTGTTTTAGGGGTTAGGGACAAGTAGGCTCTATCAAGCAAAAAAACAAAAAACAAAAAAAACAAAAAAAAATAACACCTATTGGACATAATGAACACAGCTTACTCTGATTCTAATTCCTGTGCATTATGGTTGATTAGTCAATAAAGTAACAAAGTTCCCTGGTTTTCTGGAGTTGAAATGTGGAAAGATGAAACAGTGAGTCTGACAGCAAATCATCAGCCCCATCTTGCTTTGTTCATGTAGCCAGGAGAGCCAGTAGCTCCAGCATTCATTTGAATAATGAGGTAAACCCATCACTATTCAGTGTCTATATTTTATGGATGTGCCCCTCAGATTACAAGTCTGCTGTCCACACCCCAGACCCAGCTTCTCAGGGACTCTGGTGGAACTTCATGATCTTCTGCCCCAAAGTGCTCACATTCTGCTTACCCTTTCTGTGTATCTATGCCCAGATTCTTCCTGCTTTGTTTCTCATGACCTATACCAGAGGCTCTGGGTTACTTGAGTTGATTTCTATGTAGCATGGACATTATGGTGCCTTTACAACTGTATAGTCCATCAGAAAGTGCTTCTTCTGTGTCTGACCTGAGTGGAAATTAAAAGCTAAGCTCCATGTCCCTGAGGTAGGGTCAGCTATGGGTTTGTTTTTACTCCAGAACTTTTAAGGATCACAGCTTTCTACAGTTTGAATATGAAGTATTTCCCACAGGATCATTTTTTCTTAAATGTTTTATTTTTATTTTTGTATTATTCTCTCATACATTACATTTCAACCACAGTTTCACCTCCCCCCCAGTCTGTCTCCCCTACCTTCCCTCTTTCCTAGACCTACCACCCTTCTGCTTTACCTCAGAAAAGAGCAGGTCTCCCAAGGACATCATCCAAACACAACATAACATGCCACAATAAGACCAGACACATACCATCACATCAGGGTTGGATGAGGCAACCCAGTGGAAGGCAAAAGGTCCCATTTAGAATAATGTTTCCTAACTGGACTATGTTGGGTTCTGTGGTAACTTCAGGGCCTACTTGCTGGAAATGGGCCATTGGGGGCAGGGCTTACAGCTGTGGCCTGCCCCCTGGGTTAGCGTTTTACACTGTGCCTGATCTACTGCTGCTCTGAACCAATCAGTTCCAGGTTGCTTTTCCTACCAGGCTAGATTGTAACTCTCTGAAACCCTGGGTCAAATTAAATCTTGATTTAACTCTGTTTCACCACACATTTTGGTCATAACAACCATCAAGTAATACAAGGTTGTAACTACTTTTTATGGGCTTTCTCCAAAATCACTCTTGCACAGTTTCATCTTCTTCATCTTCTATTTCCTCCATTCCCTTGCTTCTTTGAAAAGTATTGTACTTCCTTAAGTACCATAGACTTCTCCAGACTCCTGTATCTGTCTTTACCTGGACACACCAAAAAATATCTGGTATTCTTTTATTCATCTTGATTTTCACTGGCACACCAGGGCTTAACTGAACCCTTGTAGAATGAATAACTGAGTAACTCAAACCATATGAAAATATATGAACATGTCAAATATACAAGTTCTGGACCTGCCACAATCCCACTAAATTCTGAGCTGGGTTCATCATGGTTTATCTGATGGAAAGGAGCTTTGATCTTTCTCTGTTGAGGTGGTTTACCCTTGCTGATGTGACCCAGGTGTCAGAAGCATGCTGTACCTTGTCTTTGTGGTCAGGTGGCACTGGCTACCTATTTACTATGAGGAAAATTCTTCTGCAATTTGGCCAATGAAGGTGAGAACATGATGGAATGTAAATAGTGTTAAAGAAATGATTCATGAAAACTACTTTTTGTAAAGAATCTTCTGCATAAGTGTGGTTAGGGGGATGGAGTAACAGGATTGAGTTATTTATACCTCACCAGGCTTTTGCTAATTTTCATCAAGACTCATTATGATGTCTGTACCTAGCACTGTCAGCCCCATTTTCCTCTACTCCTTTCTTCATGTATGTTTCCTGCAGGATCGAATGCTGGGAGGAGACCCTATCCATCTTACTTTGTATGTCTTAGCTGTGCTTTCCACCACTGAACTCTGCATTTCTCAATTTTTTTATTTAATTAAAATATAATTATATCATTCCTCTGTGTGCTGGATAATTCCATGTTAACTTAGCACAAACCAAAGTCATTTTAGAGGAGGGAAACTCAAATAAGGAAATGCCTCCATAAGACTATAGGACATATTCTTAATTAGTGATTGATGGGGGAGGGCCTAGCCTATTGCGGATGGTGACAGCCCGGGGCTGGTGGTTCTGAGTTCTATAAGAAAGAAGGCTGAGTAAGCTATGGGAAGCCAGCCCAAAGCAGCAGCATCCCTCCATGGCTTCTGCATCAGCTCCTGCCTCCAGGTTCCTGCCCTTGTTGAGTTCCTGTTCTGACTTCCTTTAATGATGAACCATGATGTGGAAACACAAGCAAGCAAACTCTTTCCTCACCAACTTGATTTTTGGTCATGGTATTTCATTGCAGCAATAGAAACCCTGGGCTAAGACACTCTTCTTTCTCAATTCCTTCCCTCCCCTGCTGGCCCTTAAACTTATGGTCTCGTTTTCCTTAATTATTATTGGTGTGCATGAGCGTGCACACACACACACACCTGTACACAAATAAGTATATCAGTAAAATCTGCTGACTATGCTTAGTGTTTTTTTTTTAATGCATCTCTTTAGAAACAAGGAAAGACCACTTGGCAGAGCATAACCACTTGGGGGCTCATTCACATAGAAGACTAAATCTTCCCCTTTCTTTAGTTTACTCTAGTTCTTTTTTCAGGGAATGGTACTCCATAAGATTTCTACCTTCCATGTTAGCACGTCTACTCATCTAGTCTTGGCTCTTGTTTAGGCAGCCACATTGTTGAGGTTTCATGGATGTAGCTTCCTTGTCATAACTAGAAGATACAATCTCACATCAGACTTCCTAGTTTCCTGGCTCTTACCATCTTTCCACTCCTTCTTTCATAATTTTTCCTGAGTCTTAGGTGTAAGAGTTGTATCAACTAGGGTAGAGCACCCCACACTCAGTTGTTCTTTGTGTTTTTTTATTAGTTGAAGCTTTTGGTAATTGTCTCCATCTGCCATAGAAAGAAGCTTCTTGGATGATGAGTGACAGCTATACTTATCTGCGGGTATAAGAATTAAGAATTTAGAATGTAATTAGAAATTATACTAACTATTTTCTCCTTTTAGAATATGCTTACTAACAATGCCATTTTGAAGATTCATCTGAATCAGTGTCTTTCTCATGCATCTAGTACTTTTTTGCATATTCTCATAATCATTTGTGCCTAAACCTAGGGTTTGAATGACACATGTTATATATCACTGTATACAGATTTTTACTTTCTCAGTTGAGAGGGGTTTTTTGTTTTTTGTTTTTTGTTTTTTTTTAGCTTTTTAAAAATTCTTTCTTAAATTTCCACAATCAAGTAGAAAGTCAAGAACAATGTATTCTCAATAAAAATTGGTTGAATGATTTGAATTACATTGATATCTATCTCTATGACCATATCTCTTTGCTCATCCTTCACATATTAAGGAAGCAAGCACCACCATCTCCATGTATCAAAAGTAGAGGTATGGGAGGAATAAGATTCTGTCATCAATAAAGAAAGCTTCTTTTATTCAATAATAAAAAAAATGCTGTGCCTGTGAAAGTTCCCATGGCTAGGTAATGTGAGTTAACTAAGCCAAGTATTATACTTATGCTACATGTACTAACTTACATGCTATTTTCACAGAAGTTACTGTGATTTAACAATAATAGAAATAGGAAGCTGCCAAAAGTCAAGACTGACATTAGAGAGTGAGAGCAGAAAGAGAACATGGGTGACCATTCGGACTGGTTAATGGGATAACAGAAGGGTCTTCAAATCAAAGTCATTTTTTCTCCAGGGCCTGTATTGTACAGAAGCTGTATATATTTCTGGGTGATTAGGAATAAGTCAAAAATTGTTCATAAATCTATATTATGCAAAATATAGCAAAATGTAAGAGGTGAAGTAGACAGGGGAAACTTATTAATAATTTCTTCATATCACAAAGCTTCAAGACAAAAGAAGCTAGGTCTTAAAAATTCAGATAGAAAGGAGTGTGTGCTGATATGAACAGGAAGTGCAGTTCTCTTCTGAGTCACTGAGATAGGTTAGTGTGTTTCTTCTGCTGGAACTGACATGGAACTCTAAAATGAACTGAACTATATCGAATTTTGTCATTGTAGCCAGGAAGTCACCATCGTTCGTGTATAAGTATTTCTAATGTCTTCACAGTTGGATTTCAAAATTGTTATGGGCTAATGACCATTTGCACTGCCATTTTGCTTATTATAGTTTTCCTGTGCCTGTCTATCTTCTAGTCACAATGCCAGTGGTAGATAGAGTGCCATTAAATTTCCCAATAAGATTTATACCTCGACCTGAAAGATAATAGTATCATTTGAATTCCTAGGGCCTTGAGCAGAATACTCTGACTGGATTAATTTGGGAGTATCTCTTGGTCACAAAGGATTATAACAGTTAAGATGTTTCAGTCTCTATACTTAGGCTATGAGTCTCTTTTGTATGCAGTTGATGCAAGCCATCTCTAGATTTCTGACTGACAATATCTGTAGGATAGTCATCTTCATTCCTTTGCTTCCGCTTCAGTGAGGGAGAACAAAGGTCCAGAAGAGCTTCTCCAGCTGAAGAGAACCTGGTGCCTAGTTAATGGGTGAAGAGATGAAAGGAGATTTCTTTGAAATTTGTATAGAAAAAGGGAAAGAGAACAATCATTATATTAATTTCTTTGAATTTGGGTGTTTCTTAGCAGACCGTAAGTCTGTCCAGAATAACATTCCCACTTGCACAGATGCTACAATAAGGTATAAGA
This sequence comes from Peromyscus californicus insignis, assembly GCF_007827085.1. Classification (NCBI taxonomy): domain Eukaryota; kingdom Metazoa; phylum Chordata; class Mammalia; order Rodentia; family Cricetidae; genus Peromyscus; species Peromyscus californicus. Next base: position 37,747,448 of record NW_026294424.1, read on the forward strand.
ACACAAACGATAAAGAAAATTTAATTAAGGTTTCTAGAAATAATGTCTTAATAAGAAAAATATCATCTAGTTGCATCAGATTTATGAATGGCCTTATATAAAAGGCATGCATTTTTTTGAAGCCTGGAAAAAAATCTTTAAGCCTACAGATTATTTGTATTGAAATATGCTGTCACTAAAATTTGTGGATATAATTAGTAGATATTCAGGCATATATGAAGCCTTTAGACTTTTTTAAACTTGAATATAAATTTAAAGCAATATTACAAAATATAACAAATAAGAGAAATAAATTCAGAGGGACAATGCAGTAGTTATTTCTAGTAATTATCATGGAAAAAGTGACATTTTTTTATATCTTAAAATTATAAGGTTAAAGAAGATGAAAGAAAGATAGAAAGTAGATTTTGAACAGGCCAAAATTAAATTTTTTTAGCAATATTAATATATAGTAAGCAACATTGCAAAGGACTTGTATTATTTCAGAAAAAATCAATTCTAATCTTAAGGAATCAGAGGGAACAATTGAAGATTAGGCTCTGATCATTTTAAAATAATCTATTATATGAAAAATAATGTGTAAATTTAAACTATTCAATAAAAATGTATCAATTGAAAAGGCAAAGAGGAAGGAAACAAAAAGAAAATGCAGAAATGAACAAAATACAATTTATACAGACATTTATAATTTACAAAAATATAAATGGCTCCAACTGGACAATAAAATGGATATCATTAGATGGATAAAAGATCAAGAATCAGGAGTACATTTTCTAAGAGTAGAACTCAAATTTTTAAAAATCAAGTAATTATAAATGACTATGTGATCATCATCATATCAAAATACAAAATTTAAGATAAAAATTCTATGGATCATTAGCTGTTCCATAGAAGACATGAAAACAGTAACATTAGAAGTTGTAAACAGCTGGCCACAGTGGCACATATTTTTATTCCTAGTTCATGGGTAGTAGGGGCAGAAGAATTATAAATATTAGGCTTGCCTGGGCTACAAAGCAAGATCTTGTCTCAATAAAAATTAAAACCATCATGGACATTTTTGTGAGGTTAATATAATCTCAGTTATTTAAGTAATCCTATACTAACAGGAAAACGTTTTTTGGTTCTCCTTTCTTCAAATCAGCATGAATGGCAGTACTACAAGGGGTACACTTTCCATTTGTTGTCCTCTTGACTTGCCTCACTTATTCATTCCGTAAACATTAATGAGAATTTTTCCCCCTCAGCTTGGTATTAGTGAGTTATTCCTTCCCTGGAAGATTGTGTGATATGTGTGTTTGTGTGAGTCAAGTAGACAAATAAATAACATACGATATAGAATTAACCTCAGTGCAAACAATTAGTGCCAGGTGAAGATTGATGAGAAGGGATAGTTTACATGAAATATTTGAGATAGGTCAATTTGAGAATGATACACTTGAAAAATGTGCAAACCCTACAAAGATCATGCTGGGATTAGAAGGAGCTTTTAGAATGATAGGATAGATAGAATTAAGGGAAACACAGGAAACAAGCCAGTGTAGCTAGAGCTATGTGTGAGGAAGAACAGGCACTACCTAGGGAAGGTGTGGGTTTCAAATTCTATCGCCTTTGCAGCCCATGGGGGAGAAACAGAGGCTACATTATAGAAAGAAAAAGGAAAAGGAGACTTTTAGATCTATGTCCATCTATGAGGCCATGCAAATGACAGAATAAATATAATTTATAGATTATTGTTCTATGATATTGAGTGTTCACAAATGTGTACTGGAGAATTAATGTATTAATTAATTCTCCTAAAATATTGTTTTACACAATTCTTTTTGTGTGTTATCAGTGTGTGTGTGTGTGTGTGTGTGTGTGTGTGTGTGTGTGTGTTGCTGATGTTATTCTTCAACAAATCACTTAGACTATTTGTACTTTTGTTTCTTCATCTGTATCTAAATTTATCTACCTTGACCCTCTATTGCCTTTGACATTTTCTGTTGCATTGCCTTCTGTTTCCGTGCCAAGTTGCCCTGGTATTACTTCTCAAATCTGGAGTTAGAGGCAGCAAAGGGATGTGAGAGTTGGGCTTGCTTAGAGATGCCATTGCCCTGTTTTATTCAACTTGATTATTCCTACCTGACTTTAGAAAGAGATTTGTGTGCATATCTCTAATTCTGAAAAGTTTAATGTATCTTACTTTTGTCACGTAGCTATAGAAGAATTATAGAGCATGAATCCCTTGCATTTTCACATTTGATTAGGATCTAAGAGAAGTCTCTATGCTTTAGGAGGTTTTTTTTTTTTTTTTTTTTTTTTTTTTTTTTTTTTTTTTTTTTTTTTTTTTTACCAAATGGACAGTTTCTTCTCTATTGCTCTGGCATATGTTGGTGTCAGATCCTTCTTTTTATATGTATAAACTGCTTATTTGATTTGATCTGGTCATGAATCCAGAAACTGATTCAGAAGAACCTTTGCCTGTGGATATAGCATTGAATGGAAGAGTTATGCTAACATATGCTGAAACTCAAGATTGCAAATGCTGGGGTGGGAATGGTCTCACAGCTACTCCTCTCATTTAGAAGGTTGGAGACATTGGACTTTATTCTAATATGTGGGATGTTTGCAGCTTGGGCTGGGGCAAAAATCAAGATACATTAGGAGAAATTGACATTAGAAGTGCAATGAAACAGATGGATGTAAAAATTAATTTTATCAAGATGACTCATTAGCATTCTGAAGCCAGTCAGAAGATAACAATGATCTGGAACAAATCATGAAGAATAATCCTTGTCTTGTATTTGTGTGTTCTGAAGGGTGACCCATAATCATAATCCTTTATTAGAAATGCATTTTCTTCTGGCTGATTAGATTCATTTTTCAACTATTGTTCTTTTCTTCTCTATGGATTTGGAGAGGTGGGTGATGGAGATGGTTTGGTGCACAGGGTTTGGTTCATCAAATTAGATGAAATGGAAAAATGGAAAACAAAATCAGTGGAGTCTTGATGAAATGCTGGTTCTCTTTACAAATTAAGAGAATTAACCTTCAGATTAGGGAGAGATCAATACCATCATCAACATGGTTAACCTCAAATAACCTTGGGTAACTTAGGCATCCATATTTAAAAGCAGGGCTAATGCAGAAACTGTTTTTTACTTCAAGTCTTCTCTATTTCTTACCAGGCTTCCTATCTACTCTTTAATTGATCTCTGGAAAGCAAAGTCCTTATTTTTTAATGAAAAGAAAGAAAGGAACTTTAGACAAAGTGTCTTCAAGTTTTCTTTATAAACTAAGCAGAATAGGCAAGCCAGTAAAGATAGGATGCCAACTCATTTAGGTAAATGTAGAGTTTTCTTGCTGATGGATTGCTAGGTTGCTTGCCTAGCTCCCATGAATAAGTTGTTTAAGGTAATTCATCCATCATGTCTCTAACTTGTACCATCATTTCCTTGCCTCTGACTGATGTTAATAACATTAGCCTTGGGGTTGGAAGTATAAGGGATAAGAAAGCTCCCTCTGATATCACTTAGGCTTATGTAGAAGCAGTACAATTACAGCCCACGGATGCATACTTGCATAAAAATCATAACCTATTGATCTTAATCAGATCCCCTGCAGAACTTGTCTATGAGCAAAATGTCTTAGTCACATAGCTGTAGAGGGTGGTGAGATATGGCTGAGGATGTTTTGATAAAGTTTTAAAACTAGAAGCTTTTAAAATGCCTAATTTAATCTATGATAGAAAGGAATGAGGACAGATTTAAAGGATTAAACAAAACTTTCTTTAAAATTTAAAGAGTTGTTTCCTAGATGAAATATTATGCTCAACTCAACCATTAACCAATGCTAGGAAATATGCACATTTCTTATTATAATTTATCCTACGTGGCATCATTGCCAGGGAGGCTTATTACTTCTCTACCTTCCCTTTTAGATAAGGAAATTGAATCTGAGATGTTACAAAGGATCCAAATCCAAATCCATTCTTGTGAGATTCTAATACCTTATATGCAGGCTCATACTGATGTGGTTGTGATACTAATGTGAGATACTGGTTATAAAATATGCCTTTTCCACAAAATTTGAGACGACAGGATATATCCCATAATAAATTCTTAATATTGAGGAGAGAACATGGTGTTTAGAGTTGCATCTAAGATTATACATAATTTAAGTATAAATCTGAGCCTCAGCTTTCTGGTGTGTAGGATGGAAACAAGTATGAGCTGTATTACATTTACTAAAACACAACACTGCCACCTTCCTGGTGATTTCCTCTAAGATTAAATTGTTCATCTTGAAGGGAAGCTCCTTAAGACAAAGGATGTTCTAAGGGGAGAAAAAACATTCTAGCAACAAGTAAACCTTTACAGCTCAGAAACTGAACAATTTAAAGTCTTCAGGAAGTTGCTGAAAATAACAAGTTCACTAAACCCTTTCATCCCCAAGCATATATAAGCATTAAAGACTGCTGAGAGAAACTCTCAGATAAGCTGAGACACTATAAAGAAGCAGAAAGCAGCCAAGCTGCTTGGAAAAGGCTGAGACAAACTGATCTACTTGGTCATGGCACTCTCCACTCTCTTGAACTACCTATAGTTTGTGATGTACCCTACATATTTCCAGCTTTCATGAGCTATAATCCATGCTGGGGTAAGTTTGGGGAATGCAGCAGTCTTTGAGTAATTTTTGTGCTATATCCTAATTTCTGTGAGAACCTCAATAAAATCTATTGGTTTACTAATTTGCTGGCTTGCTGGCATGTTTACTGTGGTAATATATTGTTTTCCCTAATAAACTTGCCTGAAAGATCAGAGAAGCAGAGCAGCCAGCCACTAGTTCTTACTTCTATGAAATCCTCAGCCTAAAGAGAGTGAGTTCCTATTTCCTCATGCCTTATATACCTTTTTCTGCCCTGCCCTATTACTTCCTGGGATTAAAGGGGTGTGTGCTTCCCAAGCAAAGGCATGAGATCTTAAGTGCGGGGATTAAAGGTATGTGCCACCACCGCCTGACCTCTGTGTCTAATCTAGTGGCTGGCTCTGGCCTCTGATCCTCAGGCAAGTTTATTAGGGTACACAATATATCACCACAGTTTATATTGGTCAATCCCCTAACTGAGGTAAGTGATGTTTATTCATATCTGTCCAGGAAGGATGTTGACTGACAGTATAAATGGTGATTAAAAGAGGGTGGGATTACTAAGTGGAGAGCAAGTGAGAAGGACTTCTATTGCTGTAAGGGGAAAGAAGCCTTGCTTTCTGCATTCTGGATGCTAGTTTGTATCCAGCAGTCCATAGTGCGATCATAGCCAAATCAATATGTTTCAGATAAAAATGACTGTCACTTCCCACCAAACTGAGACTTATCATTTTAGATTTGGATTTAGCTTGTCTGAATTCAAGATGGAGCCAGTGGAAGAATCGGAGGAGAGAATTTTCAGCCAAAATGTCTTCTCTGACAAAAGAAACCTCTCTTAATTGTGGAGGATCAGAGAGCAGAGAGGAAGAATGACAAGCATAGAAACTTGGAGAGAGGGCTGGAGTGGAAAAGGCCTGCTTGCACTTGACTCCTATTTTGGCAGTTTGTTATTTTACATGCAGACTATTAGGACTGAAAATATAAAATTTCTGCAGGGTAGATATTTATTTGATCAAGGAGCCTAGCCCCGTTTGTCATAATGAAAGCATATGCAGTAAAAGAGCAATGCTTATTATTATGCAGAGAAGTCAGTAATTGAACTCAGAGACCTCTAAAGAATGCTTATAATCCTCTTATTCAAGAAAGTAGGATTCTTAATATTTGTAACTAATCCTCATTCAGAACACAGAGAATATTAGATTCAGATGTGTGAAGAGCTTGCTTGAAAATGACTTAAGCAAACCCCCTGAGAGGACTTTGCCCATGAGGCCAGCTAGATGCAGGTGGAAAAAACTTTCTCTTTGCATCTCCAGTCTCTACCATGTCTACGGTACCTGGAGAACTGCTTTCCATGTAAGTCCTTCTTAGCAGCCTGAAGGAAGAGCCACCTCCCATTCTTCTTCAATGTGGCCCACAGAATGGAGGCTCAGTAAATGTTTGCTATAGAAAACTGCTGTCAGAGTCTTGGCAATATTTACCTATTATATTAGAAGAAACCCAGTCTCCAAAGTGCTTGGGGTTGCAAGAAATCAATTATTAAAGGTTTTGAAGTTGTCATGTCCTTTAAACCTTCTCTCTGTATAAATTTATTTCTCTCCATATTTCTGTTATTAAAGAGTTTTGAAAGAAAATTTTCTCATTGCATGGCAATTCTGACCTTTTGTTCTTTTTTTGCATCTCTAGCTCTGTTTGATACAAATTCTTTGCTTCAGATGACAGGGAGGATTCTGTGCCTCAGAGCTGATGGAACATACTCTGTAATTAAAATCAAACATATTTCCACTCCAGGCTCAGTCTATGGTGTTTCAAGAAGGGTGGAATCTATGAAAATACAAAAGCCAACCTCCTTGGCTTTTGATCTGTGTATTTCTTGTAGAGCATGTTCATTGTAGAGCTTGGATTGCATCTGAGGAGTTGAGAAGACAGTGTGCTCAGAAATTGTGAAAACTGACAGAGAATGTTGAGTTGTGCAGCATGCAGGAGCAGCTAGGCTCTTACAAATACAGGATCTGCAAGTCAAAGGTGCAGACAGAAAATGCATTCTTGGAGACAGGCTAATACCCAGGAACCAAAGAGTTAAAGTTGTCATCTTTGGGAGAATGACCATTACTCTGCTCTGCTGCCCCCATTCATTTAGCCTCTGACCATAAAAGAGATGGCTTCTACTTTAATTTCTTCCATTCTCCCAGTCTATCTTGAGTATCCAACTCTTTAATCACAGGACAGGGTTACTCAGGAGACTGATCAAATATGGAGGTTTGCTAGACTTCTCTTTTAGACAGGGCAGGATAAACACTTTACATTTTGACCTCCTGTGTGGTCAAGACTCTAGCTGCTTTGATTCTGTGAGGCAAGATTTTTCATGGCAGTCTGAAAAACCCATCATTCTATGTTCTATACTATGGTCCATATGGCTAAGGAGAAATAAGAAGATGCAGGTTTAGCCACGATCTCACCATTATTGTGCATAATCAGTGTTCCCAGAAGTTTCGTTTTGGTTCCTGTGTATCAGCCAGTCTAGAAATTTACTTATGTTGCTCCCCAAATTAATTTTTTGAGTCTTTTGGTTACTTATTCTCCCAAACATGATAACTATTTATTCATAGGTTTAAGCAAGAGAAAATTACCAGGTCAGTTGTACAGATGTAATCCATCAGACTGGTGAATTTATAAGTAGAGAAGACAGACAGATACAGAGGGCAGGTTACATGAAGACATGAGAACGCAGTCACTTACAAGATGAAGAGGCCACAGAAGAACCAATCATGCCAGTGACTTTATCTTGGACTTCAGCCTCCAGGATTGTAGGGAAAAAATCTGCTGCTTAAGCTATCAAGTCTGTAGTACTTTGTCATCATCATTCTGCTTAACTTGGATATTTATCTTAGTTAAGATGCCATTAGGTAGGTTGTAGGCACAAATACTTCCTTAGCTTTGAAGAAAAGTGATGTTTTTATTTCTTGGTACAAACAAATATATGTATTCCTCTGCCTCCTAGGTCAAGCACATTGGAAAGCAGGAGAGAAAGATAGGACCAGGGCTTTAAAGACATTTTTCAAACATTGCCTATCATCAGAAACTGTAAAAAACATTGGGACACAAAGAAATATCAACTCAGACCTCAAACCAGATATCAATGGATCTAAAAACAATTAAGAATTGTTTTGGACTTGGGAGAGGATGGTAAATGGCTCTGCAGGCAGATAGCACTGAATAAAGACACAGGGCATTATTATCTTCAACCTGGAAGTTCCATCTCTGAGGTTGAGTCTCCTAATCCCTGTCCTCATAATGGACTGTGCGATGACCTCATGAGGTTTCTTCATGGTCTAGCATGTCTTTCACACCACACTTACCTGTTTATTATAGTGTATTGAACTATCTCTCTGATCCACTAGAATATGGAGTAATGACAGAATACAATTGTGAATCCATTCATTTTGTTATTATTGAGCACTTATACAATCAATGTCTTCTGAACTGAAATGATGAATTGAGAAGAGGTGGGAATGGGCAGAAAAGTGTTCATTGATGGGAAGGAACAGTTTCCCAGTCCTTAAATATGTTTTATATCTAAAAGCTTCTCTTGAAGCAGTTAGGGTTTGCTACAGAGATGTCCCGCTGCCGTCTTTGATGGATTCCTTTCAGAGCATTTTTCTTAGTACTCTTTTTGGTGAGAAGACTGTGTTTTTGAGAATCTAAGATTTATGACAAGGAGCCTCTCCAAGGCTTTTTTTCTGTTCTGAGGAGAATGGTAAGGTAATAAACTTGAGTTAAATGTATAACCCAGAAGAAGCTTGTCAGTTCTCATTATTACATGATCTTAGCAGTTTCTGAGGTTCATTTCAAGAAATGCACTCTAATCCCTACCACAGATTTGAGACAAGGGCATCAGTAGAAAGTATATGTTCACTGAATAGATAGCTGTATGATAAATGATGAAGTCATACGAAAAAAAAACTGTGGCCCACAGCTTGCAGAAATATTCCCAAAAAGTTAACCTTATTCTCCATACTAATTAGCCTTGGATACCAACCTGCTCTAGGTGGAAATCCTAAATTATAGGAGATCAGATTTCTATCTTTAATAACAATCCAAGAAGTTAAGCAATAACCTCAACAATTTAACCTCAATGACCAGGAATTGAATAACTGGAAACTTCTGTAATTGTGGTCTCTAATTCCAACTTTGTCTCAATTACAGAAGGCCTAACATTCACTCCTAATCATATCATAGGATGACCTGCTTCAGCTCCATCTCTAACAATAGCCTCCCATCAGAGCAACCAAAGCCATCCATTTGGCTCAGTGTGCCATTTCCCTACTCTACCTGTCCTTGAATTCCTGCCATGATGCAAGTGACAGTGGTTAGTCTCTTGCTGGTGTGAAATCTGAAGAAAGCACCTGTGTGTTTCATTTAGATGGTCTTTGCTACCTCTTATTGTAAATATGCCTATTATATGTCAGTTACATGGAGGGGATGTTAATTATAAAAATGTCCATTCCCTATTTTTATTTTTGGCTATTCTTCTATTTTCTTTTATATATATATTCATTATGCTTTCTCAATCTTTCATCTCTTCCCCATCTTTACTTTTGAAAGGGTCAAGATTTTTTCAATATTATCTTTGGTTTCCACTGAACATTGTAGAAGCAGGGAGAAGGAATGCAGTAGATTTGGTGCTGTCTCTTTTGGGAGGGGCTCTCTCTTCAGAGAGACCAAATTTCCAGAGCCTATTGGCTAATTGCTTCAGAGGACTGTATCTGCCAATGGACCATGTGTCTATCAGCAAATAATTTACGTTTTCCTCTCGTTAGAGAGATTAAAAATTATATTCATAAATCCAGCAGAGAGAGCCAGCCTGAAACTAAGATACTCTGGTTATAATCTACTTTTCATTTGGCTTATAAGGGAACATAATAAATTACAATCTGATAACACCTGCTTTGCGACATTTGTTCTCCCAGACAGTTTCTTCAGTTCTTTTAGTCCTCTTATTTGGAGATAACAAATGCTTTAATGTTAAGATGCTCAAGCAACCTTATAAAAGACAATAGCGACATTGCTTTCTTTATATTTTTCCCTCTGCATGATGTAGTATTTCCATGGAAGTTTAAGAAGTATTTATGACCAATTGGTGTGCTCTTTCTTGGGGAAGGCTATGTATCTCACTCTCAGCAGTCCTTAGTTGCCTGTAGTTCTTTATGTAGAGTGAAGGCCTAATGGAGATGAAACTTTCTCCCATCCACTTTGACATGTATATTGTTGCTGTCCTCATTTTGCCTATGTTTAGGCAGTCATGTTGGTGAGACTTTATGGGTCTAGCTTCCAACATTAATAGAAGATACAACTGTGCAGAATACTCCCTGATTCTCTGGCTCTTACAGTCTTTTGCCCCCACTTTCACAATGTTCCTTGAACCTTAGGTATAGAAGTTGTTTTGCACATGTATCCACTTGGACTCTGCATTTTTATTGGTTGTATTTTTCTGTAATGGTCTCAATCTGTTGCAAAGAGAAAGTTCCTTAATGAGGTGTGGGGACTACACTTATCTTTGGATGTAAGGACAAATATTTAGAATGTATTTATGGATTATGTTGACTTAGTAAAGTGGTGGTTGTAGGTTCACCAAGATCCATGAGTTCACTAGCCCAGGGTAGTTGACTAGGTTTCCATTACCAGTCATTTTTTTTTCTTGTTGTTGAGAGGATCTGAAGTGCAATTAGAAAGACCTTGGTTACCACCAAGGTATGTCTGCCACTACTGACCTCTCAGGCTTATCATGACATGATGGTCGTTGTTGTGGTTCATAGGCATCATAGTTGGATAGGATTGTTGGTATCTTTTTTCCTTTGGAAGCATGCGTCACGCCTTCTGGTTACATTAAAACTAGTCCTCTGAGAGGAGGCATTCAGCTCAGTTCCAGATCAGGGTGCTCTGAACCTTGTGTCTGAAGTTCATTGTATCTTCAACAACAGGGACTTACCACCCACTCTGGAGAGCAACCAAGGGAAATGGCAATAGCCTGTAATATTTTGAGTCTCTTGGATAATCCTGACTAACAACCCCAAAGAGGTCTTCTCATGCCCAGTATTGGGTTAAGCCCTGAAAACATACATACAAGTAACATTATGCAGAATGACCAGGCTATATTTAGAAACATATACGTATTTTTATATGTATGTAACAACAATGGACTAAAAATAAGTACATTAGACAGAGTGGGAGCAAAGAAGGTTGGGTATATGGGAAGGTTTAAAGGGAGGAGCAGGAAGGGAGAAATGATGTAATTATATTATAATCTCAAAATTAACAATAAAATGTATTTACATATTTGTAAAACTTTGTTGGAAATCCTACTGGGACAGGAAATTAATAGATTGCTACTTACTTATTCTCTAAGAGTTAAAAATGACTCAGGACATTATTTTGAATACTGTTCTGCAAGAAGTGTCTTTGAAAATGTAGTCTATTCCCAGCGGGAATAATAAAACTCATAGCTAATGAGTGGAAAATTCCCTCCAGGTTTATATGTAGTCATCCTAGCTTGTTCCTCTCAGTCACTGTTTTCAAAGCCATATCCAATTCCTTTGGATTATGACATAGAACTTCCAGTGCAAGGTGCTCATGTCCTTGGGGCATAGCAGGAGTAATGTTATTATATAACCCCCTCTCTCTTCTCCAGCTCTGCCCTCTTTTTTTTCCACCCTTCCAACTTCCTTCTCCTTTTGAAAAGTTCAGTGAGTGGAAAACGTAAAAGTAATGTTATACACCTGCCCGAGGCAAATGTGCTTCATTTACAAAGTTGGAGGAAGAAAAGATTTGGGAAAATGTTTATTTGATTTTATCCCAGAAGAATGGTTGTTGCTGAAGGGGCTTTGCTTATATTTCTTAAAGTGTGTTTAATGATAACCTCCCACCCACTCCATGAAATCACAGGCATATGGCTTTGGAGACACCAGAACTTGCTCATCTCCTAGGCAAGTGAAAAAAAAAATCAAAGGATGCCCAGATTCAGGCAGAGCCAACCCTCACATGGAAATCAGCTGACCCAGACATTAGAGCACTCCTCCAGCTTAAGCAGCAGAATGACTTTAGCTCAGGAAATCCTAGTGACTAGGATACAGAATGCCCTCCTTTAGAGTCCTGGATCCTCAGGAAGCTCAATAATATATTTTTCATCTTTCTGATTCCTGGTCTATTATTCCAGACCAATAAACAGCAAAGAAGTAAGAAAGCCATCAAAACAAGGACTTAAACCAGGGTCATCTCTCCTCTACCTTGTTTTGGTGAGCTGTTGGTGTTAATTATCTTAGATATCAGTAAATCTTCTGAATAGAAACAAGAAATCTGGAGTTGAGGGCTCTGTTTTGGAAAGCTTTTTTTGCTTAAACTGGGTTTGAGTGCTAACTAAAATATTCGATGGGACAAATGACCAATACAGTAACTGATTCAGCCTGACATCAATGTTTATCACAGATTTGTACTTGGATTTCATTAAATCTTTCATTTTCATAAACATGACTAGCAAGGAGTCTCCTTCAGATAAGAGGATGGAAAGAAGCCCTGGTTGATTATTTAGTTAATGAAAATTACCTGATTTTTAAAATATTTTACTCTTTTTTGATATATTTAAAGCTTTCATTTTTTATTATTCTTTTAGTGTTTCATGATCATATTCATCCCTCACCTGAGCTTTTCTCAGATCCTTCCCTACCTCCCTATTCACTCTATTTATTTCTTTATACTTTTAATTGTGTGTCTGCCTGTGTGTGAGAGAGATTATATGCACATGAGTCCAGTTGCCTTTGGAGGCCAGAAGAGAGAGTTGACTCTGTTTGTGCTGGAGTTATAGGCAGTTGTGAAATAACTGATATGGGTGCTGGGTGCTGAACTCAGGTCCTCTGCAAGAAAAATAAGCTTTCTTTATCACTGAGCTTGAACATTACCTGTTTTTTTTCTGCTGTCTTGTGAACTATTTCAATTTCATTATTATTTCTCAGCAACCATCCCAGGGATTGACCCAAATCAGGTTTCTCTAAAATATTTGCCTATTTGGAATAGATCTATTAACAATTGACTTAATGGTCTAGTTGATTTTTTTTTCACTTGACATAATGTACAGTTATCTAGGAAGAAGAACCTCAGTTGAGAAAGTGACTCCATCAGATTTCCAGTAGACAAGTCTGTGGAGACATTTTATGGATTAATGATTAATGTGTGAGGGCTCAGCCTATTAATGGTATTGCCTCCCTAGGTTCATAGTCCTAGATTGTGTAAGAAGGCAGTTGAGCAAGCCATGGGAAGCAAGCCAGTAAGCAGCATTCCTCCATGGCTTCAGCTTTAGTTCCTGCCTCCAGGTTCCTGCCTTGAGTTCCTGCCCTGACTTCCCTCAGTGATGGACTATGACTTGAGAATTGAAAGATGAAACAAACCCTTTTCTCTCCAAGTTGCTTTTGGTCATGGTGTTTATCACAGCAATAGAAGCCCTAACCAGGACACATGTATTACTTTATGATAGAAATTATTAAAATTGTTCTATTTCATTGCATCCTTATATATAATATAAACATAATCTTTCCGATGTCTCACATGTACATTTATTTATAAATATGACTGCTGTAAATGTGTGCATTGTCTCCGTCTGAGTTATATGGACTATTTCTTACTCTCAGAAGAGTATAATGAATGTAATAGACTCAAGATTAGACTCAGGGTCAATTTTCAGTTAGAGAAGAATTAAATGGGTTCATACAGGGCAGAGGCACAATTGACATTTGGCAGAACATTTATAAATACTATTGAAAAGGAAGGCTCTTGCCTTTTGTAAATATCTAGGGGCCAGGAGATGGGTTCTCTATTAAGAACTGTGACAGAGTTAAGAATACAGAAAGCTGTAGTGAATGCTGTGCCTTCCAGTACCTCTTATGAAATACAATCCTCTGGTCAACATTCTGTTGGCCAGAATCTATCTACTCCAACATCAAAATTTTATATTTTGGTTAACAGAATCACCCTCTTGATTATTTATTTGATAATCTCTTTTTTACTGTTTGAAAATTTCATATATGCATACAATATCTAATAAATGATAAAATTATAGGTATACAAAAATTGTTTTAAAATAAACTTATTTATGATATGTTTTAAGTTTGACTGATATAAGTCATATAGACTTACATGTGGAGATGTGGGGTGGCTTGGGAAAGAGGGCTGGGGGGTGGGAGGAGGGAGGAGGGGGGATCTGTGGATAGTATGTGTAGTGAGTAGAAAATTTCTTAATAAAGAAAAATGAAAGAAAAAAATTCCTCAAGTGGAAAGGGGTGGAGAGAGTGGGATACTTGAGAAGTCTTGTTCTGAGCGAAGCTTTCTAGTTGATGCCCAGGGGCTTGTTTTTGATCTAAACCATAAAAGGCTCCTGCCTTCCAGGAAGTAGATGTAGAAGACTCCAGTTTATAAAAGAAAAGGTCAAGTTCTGTAGTTACACGTTGGGTCAGAGTAGTCAGTCAGGAGAAGGCTTTACCCTATGTCAGTGAGATGTTAGTTCAGACTAATGCTGTGACTTATCCATCTTAGTTGGCTGCTCTATTCCCTGCAGATGTTTCTTGTTGCAGTTTTCAAAAGTGTTGCTGGTGATTTATTTGCTGAAATGCATGACCACTAGCTTGTTTTGCTCCTGATGAATTATTTATTCATGATATATTGCCATCTGTTATACTCAGGAGACAGGGTTGTTTTATATTATTTTTGGTTTTATTTTCTGTTAGCAGGTACACAGTAGGGAATGAGAAAACATCTCAGTGATGATGGATGTGTGATTGTACAACACAGAATCATACAGTCTACTAACTCTTTTTTTTCTATCCAGAAAGATAAAGCTTATTTGTCTCTTTCTGGGGCTTCTGAGAGACACTTTCTAAGGCTAGGTGGGCTTGAATTTACCCCCCAAGGATTCACATTTTGGACATGTGGTGTCATGATGTGAGAAGTGATGGGACTTACAATAGGTGGTTTAGTATAGGAATATTAGTTGTCTAGAACGATGCTTTCAGAAGGGATTCATGGTGACTTCATGAGCTCAAGTTGTTATTTAAAAACAAAACAAACAAAACAAAACAAACAAAAACAATACCAAGCTCTCTCTGCTCCTTTGCCTCCTATTTTACTGCTCTGCTGGTTTTTGTCATGATATCTTCACTTGAGGCTTAATAAATAGGCCTGACAAATCTTAGATTTTTGCCTTCAAAACCATGCACAATATACACTGCCTTTTAAAGACTTTACTAAGGAATCAGGTGTTTTGTTTTAAAATAAAAGATTGACTGTTAGAATGGTTTAAAATGGTATTCCAGGATAGCAAACCAATGCTTTCAGATTTTAGTTGTAAATTCACCAACATGGTGTTCATTTTAAAGTCTATTTTGGCTCAGCCTAATTCCAAACACTTTACTTATATTATACCATCCTCATTTATGTGCATTATCATTTCTGTGAGACAAATGTTGCCACTGTTCTCATTTTATGGATGGAAAACTGAAGCAAGAGTTTAAGTATTTGATTCATGGACATACAACAGAAAAACAGCTCAATGGGGGTTTAACTAAATCCAGGCTGTTAGGTGTATCCTTGAGCTTCGTGCAGTCAAGACGGAAGACTTAGAGCTATGAATGCTGAGTAGTCCTCTGAATTTGCCTGCTTTACTCTTCTTTCTTGACAGGGAACCCCATAGTCTTCCAGATACTCTCTATATTGCCCTTTATTGTCTGTGGTAGAATGCAGTGTTATCAATATATACGTGTATGGAGGCAAGCAAACACTACACTTGCTAGACACTGTCATGAGTACACTGGAATCATATCTCTTCTGCCATCTGCTTTCATGTGTAGACTTGAAATGCGATATTTGTTGTACAGTGCTGCATCATGTATTATCAAAACCTATGCAGATGAAAACAATACATGTATTATTTGGAATTTCAGTGGGTCAAGAGTCTGAGCACAGATGAGCTTGGTCCTCTGCCATCAAATCCCTTCTACTGCAATCAATCAGTATAATGATAGGTGCATCTGGATGCTTGGCTGGAGAAATATTTGTTCCAAAGCTCACTCACATTGTTGGCTGAATGAGTTTCCTTGAGGCTATCTAAATGAATATCTCAGATTCTTACTGACCATAGTTGTGGACTGCCCTTAGCTCTCAAAGATAGCTGCATTGCCCTTCCATATGTTCCTAATTATAGGTACCTTACAATGTGACTATTTGTTTCTTCAAACCCATCAAGGCAATTTTTCCTAACTCCATTTTACTAAGGAAGAATAACCACTAGAATGATATCGACCATATTGCCATTGCCAAACTTGATTATAAGTACATTATAGGTTGTACTTGCACCTAAAGGAAGAAGACATGAAAATGGCTCATTGGGGTCATTTCAAGGTAGATGATGAGTGTAGTTTCACTGAGCTTCCAGGTCTTTCCCTATTGGCAAGTCTACCTGGGGGCCCATATGATGATAAGGTTGCTATTTGGTGAGTAAGAATGGAAGAAAAAAATGGGAGTGAAATAGTGATGATGATGATGATGATGATGATGATGCCTTCAGGGGATGAAGTTCAAATTATTATTCTTTATTTTAAGTATATTTCAGTCATGGACACCTGCTTGTTAAGCACTCTATTTTCTAGCCCTGCAGGAGGCATTACTGTCCAGCTATTGTTTTGTGTCATGTGGGCTAAAATCCCAACTTTGCTGAATATTGCATTATTGCTATGTGATCTTGAGATAGTGTCTCGAGGTCGCTAAGCTTCTGCTTCTTATAAAATGGGAGCCATGCCATCCACTACAGTGAATTGTTAGGTGAGTATGCTAAAGCCCCAGCGCATAGTAGGTACTTTATCAATTTCAGGTCTCCCTTATACCTCTCCCTTTCTCATCTTTATGCAGAAGACTCCTCTGTGCCTCATTTGTTATTTTAAGAAAGTGTCTCTCACTTGCTGGTAGCCTTTAATCTTCATAGGGATAATTGCATCACAATCATGTTTTTCTAACTCTTTACTTGAGTCTTCTTAAACCCTCCCTAGGAAATTGGCTGTGAATAGCCCACACTATATTTGGAAGTGAACTCATATATCTCAGTTTGCCTAAATTAGTCCTTATAAGATGACCTAGACATTTGGGTAAGTGATATAACTGACACCTCTTTGTGCCTGTTCAGTTTGATTTTATTTTTCCAGTTTTAAGATTCAGTTCATTTTGCAATTGTTTTCTGTTGTGTTTACTCTTCACACATTGAAGAAAAGACAGAGATAAACAAAGATACTTGTCCTCTGCTTCTCCTGGAGAGACACAAAGATTCTATAAATTCATTGGTTTGCAACAAGCAATGTGCCTTATTTAATATTTAGGGCACACAGTCTGGTGAATTATTATGAATCCATTCTAGGGGTTTGGAGTGTACAAAGACCAAGATAAAGTTCTTGTGTTTTATTCTTTTCAGGTAAAGTCAGTGCCAGAGTAGATGTGTATGATTCTAGAGGCTGTGAGGTTAAACTATCATTATGTGTGGAGAACCCTCAACGCATTCTTGAGGATTTTGTTATAGCTGAGCAAGAAGCCTTTTCAGACCCCCAAGGTGGACCAAAGGCTGTTGAGAATGAGTTCCAGGGTCCTAGAAGTGAGAACAAAATCTAGAATAAATCGTACTGGTAGGATACTGAAGAGACCAGCCGAGGTTTCCTAGTGAGAATTTACTCAGGTCCGAGAATCTGAGCTTGCTTTACCTAGCAGGGCTGCATAAAGGGATGATTTGACCACAGGCGTGTTTACCAGGTGTTTGGAAGGGTCTTCACTAGGCTATGTGGTGTACTTTGATCTAGCAAAGGGGAGGGATTTTGTCCCATTCCTTGGCATTGTTATAAAAAGCCCTTTTGGATAAATGGAAAAGGCTCCTGAAGCTATCTATACTGTGTTTCTGTCGTTTTCCTCTTTGCTATCTTTCTACCTTTCTATATTTCTTATCCCTCTCTCTTCCTCATAGGAACCCTGGAAAAGATAGGAGCTGGCCTCCCACAGGATACCTATGTAGCTACATGGGCATTTGATTTACCTTCCTGATACTTTTTTTTTTCTCCCTGAAAAGTGAAGAGCTGGTTCAAGACAGTGACCCTAGGAACATTTCCAATATCATTGTGATAAGAGAGTGATCTGTTACCTACTTGAACCAAAGCATCTAAGTGTAGAGAATGGGACTTCCATGTCTTACTTTGGTTGAAGATCTGTTCCCCTAGAGCTTGATGGGCAAGTGTTTGTGAGATATCCTAGTCCTTTCTTTGGTTTGGGGATCATAACAAATCCTATGCTTAGAGCCTCTCTGTGTGCATCTTCTTATCTATGTGGAGAATTATTTTTCTGCTACTTTATTCTCTGTATCTTTATTAAGAAAAAAATATTCTTGTAAAATAAAGTAATTAATAAAAACGAAAAGATATTCTGGAAGTTGATATGATTTATATAGGTCTTCAAATAGTATCCAGTGCTGTTCATTTTCATTAAGGGAGTTATGCTCTGAAGGTTTGTGCTCTCCCCTCCCCCATCTCTGTCTCTGTCTGTCTGTCTATCTGTCTCTATATGTGTATGGTTTGTGTAAGGCAGAGGACATCCTCAGGTGTTGACCTTTGAGGGCTGTTCATTTCCTGTTTTTTTTTTGTTTGTTTGTTTTGAGTCAAGGCCTCTTGGTGACCTGAAACTCTACAGATTCTGCATTTCTGCCTGACCAGTAAGCCCCAGGAATCCTGATGTCTTTGCATTCTCAGTGCTGATATTTACAAGTGTGTTTCATGTGAGTTCTGGAATCAAAATTATTCCATGCACTGAGTTATCTTCCCAGCCTACAATCCTTTCTTTTGAGTGCCTTTTGGATTGTGCTTTCTCTGTTTCAAACAAAATAAGAAAGTTTTATTCTTCTTAATCACATATATTCTCCACCTATAAACCCAATACTTTCCTGGAGTGTAAAACCATTTTCTCTCCTAGAATCTGATTTTTGTTGTTGTTCTTTGAGCAATACTTAAAATAATAATGTTTTAATTTTTATTTTACAATACATTCATCAAGCTATGTCCTCCCAAAAGGTCACAGTTGCCTGCACAATTCATTTCTGAGAAATTCATTTTCAGTCCTTTAAATCAAACAGGTCTTTGATAATGGACTTGCAGTAGGAACATACAGACTTCACACTCACACTAAATCCCAATCCAGCCAATTATTTCTTCTATATGGCCCCATGCTTCCTCCAAGCTTTGACTCTTATACATGCTGCTATCTCTCTGTCTTTCTCACACACACAAAGATTCTTTTTCTCTCAGTTCACTCTGCTTTGCTGGTCTCTGCCTGAATTCCACTTCATCCATCCCTTTCCCTTTTTATCCCAATGGTCGCCCCTTGGGCCCAATGCTATCCTGAACCTTCCTATGTATCTTAGGATTTACTGTACTTGGGTAAAAGTAGGAGAGACAGCCTTGTTTTGAGACTTGCAGGCCTCTTGCCTTATTTCCTCAAAATGACTCTGAATTCCCTGAAGGCAGAGACAGAGACTTATTCACTATAGTTACTTCCAGACTCTCGGTGCAGTTTATTAAATGATTAAATACATCCCTATCACGTAAATGAAGGTACTTAAAATCAACGTGTAAGTGTGCTTGCCATTAGCACATCATCGTCAGAAGTCAAAGCTGGATATAAATCCACATTTTTAACTGCTCTAGGGCAGGAGTTTATGCAGCCTGCTGTCTCTGTACTCTTATTGCTTCACAATAAATCATCACATAATTTAGTTTCTTAAAGCAAACATTTATTTTGCTTATAATTTGAGCATTAAGTTATGGGGAGAGATGAAGTTGGGTGAGTCGTCCAGGCCTCACATGGCACCAGTTATAACAGTTGATTCTGGCAGATGCACTCCAAAATGGTGGCTCACCTGGTGCTTGGTACCTTGGCATATCTATCCTTATGTACCACACTGTCCTCTAAAACTAGATCTTACATAGCTTGAGTTTATCAAAGCATGGTATTGGTATTATCTCTTTCAGCTTTGATAATTTTCTAATAGTAACTCCAGGCCAGGTAAAAGCTATGTTTAAACAGCATTGGGATACTTATGCTGTATCATACAAATTGAAGAAATTACAAGGCTCATTATGATGCAAGGTTTTGAAAAAAGAGATTCTGTTTTTTAATGGGTGTGTGGCACAGCCTCACTGCATAAGAATATGTGAAGTGAGAAACACTGTTCTAACCAACAACTGCCACAAGACATATTGGGATAATTTAACTCTGAAGAGAACAACTCACTGTGCATTGAATATCTTCTTTACACCTGCAATAGTGTGTGCCTAAACAAGTACTAAGCCATAACCTTGCTTACAGGGTGCTGACTTTCTAACAGGCCATGTGAAAAAAAATTGACTTCTTAGTCAGTTTGTGCTAAATCACCTAGACACTTGGTGGCTTAAGAAAAGAACTCTATTTCTTGAACTGAGTTCTGTGGACAGGTGATTCAGCCTTGTCTCTGCCCACTGTTCTAGCTCCAGTTGTACTTGCTTTTGAGTCACTTGTCAGCTTGTTTAGTAGTTTGGCTTATCTGGGCTGTACTCTTGTTTTTGTCAGGGTTAGAGAATGGTTGTCAAGATGTTCCCTGGTCTAAGGCAACCTAGGTGTCTCCTCGAGGAGACCACTTATTCAACAGATGGATAACTCCGGCTTGCTGTCATAGCAGAAAGTGAAGTCTAAGAGAACATGAGAAGGTTTGTAAGCCTATTGAGAAATTAGAACCATCCAGATGTCACTTCTGTTGAATTCTATCGGATAATCAAGTCACAAGGATAAGCTAGAGGCAAGAAGTTGGCAGATCCAAGGTTTTGATGGGTAAAGGTGCTAAGTCATATTGCAAAGGAAAGTGATATGGAAAACAAAACTTTTTGGCCACTAATGAAATCCATCTATCAAAAGTAGCAAGTTTATCATAGAATGTTGTGAGACACACAAAGAACAAAGAAAGCCTACTCTACAAACCTGGAAAGCAGAGGAGATGGGGAGGAGGAAGAAGCCCAAGTGGAGATTAGGAAAAGGTTGTTCAATCAAGACAATCAATTGTGTTCATTTGAAGGTGGGTGGGTTTCTAAGCTTATCCAGTGAAGGGGATGGCTACTTTTTTACTAAAATGACTTTGGTGTGTAGTTGGAGAGATAGCTAAACAGTTAAGTCTTATAAAGAACCTGAGTTTGGTTCCCAGTACCCAACTCCAGGAGATCTGACACCCTATGTGGTAGTTTGAATAAGAATATCCCCCATAGACTCATGTATTTGAATATTTGGTCTTAGGCAGTGGCCCTATTTTGGAAGGTTTAGGAGGTATGACCTTGTTAGAGGAATATGCCACTCCCACAGTCCAGCTAAGGAAACTAGAGCAGAAGGGACTGAGATCAATCTTCTTTGGTTTCACAGACATGAAGACTGGGAAATAGAAAGAGTTGTTCCTATATGTTAATGACTTTTGTTAGAATTGCCACAACAGAAATTCCATAACAGCATGACTTAAATACTGGGTTTACTTTTCAGTTCTTGAATCTAAGATGGAGATATCAGGAAGATTTCTTTTTCCAAAGGTTTGGCTCCTTGGCTTGTAGATAGCCATCATCTCTGGTGTTCACACATGACCTTCCCCAGCTTGTATGTCTGTGTTAATGTCCTCTCCTATAAACTTCAGTCATTAGATTAGGGCCCACTATAATGCATTTTTATAAACACTTTCTATCTAACTCAGTCACATTAGGAAGAAGTGTGGGTTTGGGCTTCAACATATGAATTGGTATGGGAGCAGACTGTAGTACATAAAACCTTGTTCACATAAGGCCAAAGGCATATCTGCAAGGTCAGAATTTTTCTGTGAAATTTCTTGTCTTTCAGTTCTTATCTAAAGAGTGCTTCCCGCCAGGCAGTGGTGGCGCACACCTTTAATCCCTGCACTCGGGAGGCAGAGCCAGGCGGATCTCTGTGAGTTCAAGGCCAGCCTGGGCCACCAAGTGAATTCCAGGAAAGGCACAAAGGTACACAGAGAAACCCTGTCTTGAAAAAAAAAACAAAAAAAACCAAAAAAACAAAAACAAAGAGTGCTTCCCTTTGTTCGGCCTCTTGAGGGAGGGAACTGAGAGCCCTTGGGCAAAGGACAACCTGGCACACAAATGGACCCGTGAGCTATTGTAACATGTGAGGATATTATCTTTAAATGAATTAGGGAAATTAATATTGCTCACTTGTTAAGCTTGCCCATATTATCTGCTCTGAGAATCATCAGGACCAGAGCCATTATTGATAATATTTTTTAATTAAAAGGAAAATAACTTCTTGTAATTCACCTGCTTCTTTGGGGACTTGATCCCACATCTCATAAATCTAAATAGCAGGCACCTGCAAGCTCACCTGTAAGCTCCCTTTCTCAGACAGATCTGGAATCTGAGAGGAGAAGAAGCCACTGAACCAAGGCATATCGTATCTAAGGTAGACCTACGGTAGGAGATAGGAGTCAAGACTCCAAGGGGTTACTGAGATCTCAGCCAGGGCAGGATTATTTTCTCCTCTCTGTTCAAGACAGCAGATAGTGATTGGGAAAGCGCTGGTTGAAAATGCCATGCCGGGTCCTGTGCTCATTGCATGAGTTGGCTGTTTGAAACCTGGGGCCTATGCAGGATCGCTTGGCTCATCCTGGGAGGAGGGGACTGGACCTGCCTGGACTGAGTCTACCAGGTTGATCTCAGTCCTCAGGGAAGGCTTTGCCCTGGAGGAGGTGGGAATAGGGGGTAGGCTGGGGGGAAGGGGAGGGGGGGGGGGCGGGAGGGGAGAGAACAAAGGAATCCGTGGCTGATATGTAGAACTGAATTGTATTGTAAAATAAAATAAAAAAAATAGAAAAAAGAAAATGCTGTTTCTGTTACTTGTCTCTAGCCTGAAGAAGGTATCTCAAATCTTGTTTTTCCATCTGCAAATGGAGCTAGACAAACATATGTTTTAGAAGGAGGATTTGAACAAAAGGGTATCTGAATTCTGGACTCAAATTCCATCGCTTGAATTCTGAAGACCTCCTTTTCTTTTCTTTCTTTCTTTTTAAAAAAAGTTTTTATTTATTCTGTGAGAATTTCATACAGTACATATTGATCATACTCTTTTCCCTTCCCCAACTCCTCCCACATTCCTCCCTACCTCCTTCCACACCCAATTTCATGTTCTCGCTGTATCTTAAAAAGACAAAAACAAAAGACACATGGAAACAGAAAATGGTATCTGATTTGTGTTAGCCAACTACTCTTCAGCATGGGGCCTGCCTCGGGGTGTGATTGATATACCTTCTGTCAGTCCATTGACGAAAACTGATTTCCCTCTCTCAGCAGGTATCAATTGCAGATAGCTTCTTGGGTTTTCGGTGGGAATTTGTGCCTATATCTCTTCCTCCCTGCTGGGATTTTGACTGGCTTGAGCTCGTGCTTGTCTTGTACACATTGCCACAGTTTTTGTGAAATCGTGTCTTCATCAATCCTGTTCTGCCTAGATTGCACTCCTTCCTTGGAGTCCTCTACCACCTCTGGCTTTTACAATATTTCCATCTCTTCCACATGGGCTTGAAGGGAGGTGTATGATATTGAAATCCCATTTAGGGCTGAGTGCTTCAAATTCTTTCACTCTCTACATATTGGGCAGTTTGATATCCCCCTCCCCACCTTTTTTAACCTCCCTCTTTAACATTTCTCTGTTTGTCTCATCCCTCTTTGAGAAAATAGTGGTGACCAAAGGGCCCTCCTCATAGGGCAGTAAGGGGGACTAAATATGTGAATATGTCAGGTGCCATAATGGTATAGCAAACACCAGGCATGTTCTCTCACAAACTCAGGTTTTGCATACACACTGCTTTCTATAATGGGTAGAAGTTAAAGAGAAATTGATGCAAGGTACCCAATCTTCATTATCAGACATTGAAAAATGGAAGGTCAGTGAAAAGATGGAAGTTGCCCACAGTACAGAGCAAGTCATCAGTAAAGGTAAAACTGGGTTATAGGGGTCAACATAAGTCTAGAATTCTTCTTCTTATTTATTTAGATGCCCATTTATTTTCTAGTGGGGGGGTTGGTAGATGGGGAGGTGGGGACAATCTGGGAGGAGTGGGGGGAGGACTGAAATTAGAATATATTGTATGGAAAAACCTATTTTTAATAAAAAATGGAATTCTTCACAGAAGTGAGTGATGTTGAAATGCCCATCTCATTCCAAGCTTCCATACACCTAGAAACAAAGCTATTTACAGCAGTGCAGTTAGGCCAGACAGCATTGCCCAAAGCAGCAAATGGTGGCCTGTTAGTATCTCCTTGGGCAGACACAGAGTGGCCCCAGCCATCCACCCAAACACTTTACTTTTCTATGAACCCGTCGGCAGCCTTGCTTTGCAGATGAAGACAATGAGGCTCAAACAGATAAAGTAACAGACAGATTGGATACAATATGATGGCATCTCAGATGAGGTTCAGTCTAGCTCTGAAATGCTCCGACTCCGGCTGCTTCATAAAGGATAAAGACCCTATTCTTGTCTTCCTTCCTTGCCAGGGCTCCTCAACCACCACATAGATGCTCCAAAGACTGATACAGCCTTCTCTTCATGCATCTTATCTCCAAACTTGTACAGGGGTAGGAAGGATCAAAGACTGGTGGTTGTGTCAAATCTTGATTCTTCCTTTGTCTGTCACCTTTCCTACACTTTCATATAAACAGTCTTAGTCAGTGTTCTATTGCTGTGAAGAGGCACCAGTATCATGGCAACTTTTATAAAGGAAAGCATTTAATCAAGGATTCCTTACAGTTTCAGAGGTTTAGTCCATTGTCATCATAGCAGTGAGTATGGTGGCATGCAGGCAGACAGCTGGAGAAATAGCTGACAAGTTCTATATCTGTATCTGCAGACAGCAGGAAGAGAGAGACACTGAGACTGGCTTGGGCTTTTGAAACCCCAAAGCCCATCTTCAGTGAAACGCTTCCTCTAACAAGGCCACACCTGCTTCAACAAGGTCGCACCTCTTATCCCCACCAAGCAGTGCCACTCCCTAATGACCAAGCGTTCAAATTCATGAACCTATGGGAGCCATTCTTATTCAAATCATCACATACATTCAGGCCATTTTCCATGGTGCCTTCACCTCTGGTTGATGATTGTTTCTTTCATATCACAGACTACAATGTACATTGGTGACTAAGTCAATTATTGTAACCATTTGAGAGCTGTGTGAAGCATAATAGGAAGGAAAATGGTCCTATTATTTTAGGTGAGAAAACTGAGGCCTCGGGAATAAAACCTAGTATCTATTTTGTGTCGGGCATTATTTACATAAATTAGCAAGACTCTGGCTGCCTCTCAACCATTGCTGTCTCCATGTGCTAATGAAATAAATGAAAACTCCTTTGTTTGTGTAGGGTCATTTGGAGGAAGAAAGGGTGGATTAGAATGCACCATGTTAAAAATGTTATGAGTTGGTTTTTAGCTCGTGTTTGACATGCTTAAAAAACAAATGTCAAGACTTGCGTAGTAGCACAGATACTTGTAATTCTAGCACTTAGCAGGTGGGGACACAGGAGGATCTGGAGTTCAAAGTCATCCATGGCTAAATGGATAGTTTGAAGCCAGTCTGGGTTACATGAGGCCCTGACCTCAAAATAATAGCAAAACATACATTCTACCAATTACATTGAAATCGTGAGCTTCTCTCCAAGCAAATCAGTACTTGACTTACCTTCCACTGAGAAGTCATGAACCCCCAGCCAGAGAAGCCTCCTGTGGAGAATTATCCAAATTCCAGACATGAGCTTGAGGACAACTATGCAATGCCAAAGAAATTTCCTCTCTTTTATTTTTCCCCTTACAGTGAATTATAGACTCTTTGATTTGATAGGACACTTGGAGACTGTCCCAGCAAATGTTCTTTGTTTACAGGATGGAAAGTGAAACACAGAAACACTGAGTGAGTCAGAACATCATACAGACAGTTATTCCTAAATTCCAGAATCCACACCAGAGTGTGCAGATAACAAAGGGGTCCCATGAGTTCCAGAGAAGAAAAACTTTCCTAGCAGTGTGAACACAATCCTTAAGAGTGTTGTAATTCAGAGAAACTGGGGACTCCACCAGGTAGCTAATATATTGAATAGGAAGACTTATATGTGAGGTCTTTCATGTTCCAGGGACAGAGAGAGAGTTGAAATAAATTGTCTATAGGATCTTTTCTGTCACTATCTTTGCAGTAGATGGGTACCTTATTAGCAAAACAGATTAATGTAACTTCACTCTAAAGTTTACGTAGATACCATCATCTCCATAGTATAGTTAAAGAAAGAAGAGTTTAAGGAACTCGACTTTCCATCACCATGCCCTACCCATTGGAGGCATATGGATTGGTTGCCTCATTCCCACTGCTGCTCTCTTCCCTCAGTGGACCCATATTCTGGGTTTTATTTCGACCCTATGTAAGCATTTTTATTCACTGTCACATGCCCTGTGAGAGTAAGTGTATGCATAAATGTATGTTTATACTACAAAGATAGATAGATAGATAGATAGATAGATAGATAGATAGATAGATAGATAGATAGATAGATCATGAAAACAGGGTCACAGTGTTAATTGGTAATTAATATTTGGAGTGAGATTCATTGATTCACTTTCCAAGCTCTGCTATTTATGTTACATCTTTGAGAATGTTTCTTGACATTTTGACATCTGAGACATTGCCTCTATGTTACTGTATACATGGAAGGCTAAAGAAAATATAAAACCTATCACCAACAGTTCCAGTCCCATAAGTAAGTTTCATGAAGTGATGGACAGTATTTTTAGTTACTTGCTCATGTGGTAGGTCATTGTGACTTCCTTCCAAACTGTACTTAGGAAGACCCTATACCATGCCAATGTGACTTGAGGGCTACAGTATAGGATGGGTGCTGAAAGGACTAGAGAATTTAGTGAAAAAGAAGCTGGGAATACTTTTTGGTAAGTAGTTGATGAAAAGAGAAGAGTGGACTAGGGTATTTATTCTTAAATTCCTTCCTTCCTTTCTTCCTTCCTTCCTCCCTCCCTCCTGTCCCCCTTCCCTTCCCTTCCCTTCCCTTCCCTTCCCTTCCCTTCCCTTCTCCTTCCTTCCTTCCTTCCTTCCTTCCTTCCTTCCTTCCTTCCTTCCTTCCTTCCTTCCTTCCTCTGAAAATCTGGTATGGACTCGTGTTAGAAATTGAAGCAGGTGCGTGAAAGGATAAGTCACATCTTAGTCCCTTAGGAAATGTCTGCTTGGTGGTCATTGGCCTTGGTTAAGTCATTTCATCTAATAATGACTCTTCACCTGTGAATGAAGAGCACCATCCATCCCAGATAACTGTAGGTTTGCTTCCTTGCTTTTTACTTGCTTTATCTGAGTAGGAACTGAATCTGATGCCAGATATTCAGTCTAAACATCATTCTAGAGCAGTGGTTCTCAACCTGTGGGTCACAATCCCTTTGGGGGTTGCTTATCAGATGCCTTGCATAGCAGACATTTACATTATGATTCATAACAGTATAGAAATTATAGTTTTGTAGTAGCACAAAATTATTTTATGGATGAGGTCATCACAGGATAAAGAACTCTGTTAAAGGGTTACAGCATTAAGAAGTTTGAGAACCACTGTTCTACAGCCAAGAGGAGACATTACTTAAAGTGGGGATGACACTGTCACTCATAAGGAAACAGACTTTCTCAGGCAGATGACTGGAGAGCTAGATTTAATTTGGCTGTAGGTGCAAAGATCATTTTCATAGACTGAGTCTTCATAATTGAGATGCCTAAAATCCTACTCATGGTTCAAAGGTAAGCTGCCAAGGTGTTTAAAAAAGGAGACAAAAATATACTTAAATCATGAAAAACAGGATATTTTATGCCCCAGCTCAAAGTCTTCTCTAAAAACAGTAAACAAACAAATATCATCAACAGAAAACACATTAGGGAGAAAATCCAAAATATTACTTTAGTTTAAGGTGTTTCTTGGAAGATTATAATGAAGACTTGGGTTCAAATTGATGATTGGGATGAAAATGAGACAGGGAAAGGGGGAAAGCCAAGAAAGAGTATCCTTTGATCTGAGACTTAAACCCTCCTGGGCATTTGGTGGGATATTGTGGAATATGCCTTAGAAATGTTGTATGGGCAAATGCTGGACTTGGGAATTTAGCCACCCATGCCTATTCTTAAATAGTTGAGCATCGCCTCAGGTGCAGTAAACCTCTTGTCTGTGCGATGGCCCTGACAGTAACTAAATCACATATCTATGGGAACATAAGCTTGTATCAAGCAGCCTTATGGAGAGTAGCATGGCTATATGACAAGATGCTACTATCAAGGATGGAAGTCTACCTACAGCCACAGGTGAACAGAATTACAGAATTAGATGATGGGGATTAGAAGAGGGATACCCATAGCATCTCATGGCCTCCATGGATTGCTAGTCATACCTTAACTACTTCCACCCTCCTGCCTTCATTATGCTTTAGCACTTTGCTCTTCTCCATAAAGGCTAAAGGGATTTTTACATCAAGGCTTACCTTCATTTGATAGGGTTGTCACAGCCAAGTGTCACGAGTTTGTCTTTTTTTTTTTTGTATTTCAAGCTTTTTTTTATATTATATGAAAAACTTTATTTTCAATTAAAAATGAGATACATAAGGAGATAATGAATTACTATCTTACAGAAATTTTTTTTTAGATTCTTGAATGATTAAACTTTAATTTTATGTATTATAATTCTGTATTTGTTATTTATTCATTTAGTCATTCATTCTTTTGAGCACAGTGTATCATTTTTGCATTTAATGCCAAGAATATAATTTAAATTATACCTGAATTTTCCAAGACTCATGGTAAAAATATTACCTTTGAACTTTTTTTTTAATTTTTTTAATTTTTATTTTGCAATACAATTCATTTCTACATATCAGCCACGGATTCCCTTGTTCTCCCCCCTCCTGCCCCCCTCACCTTTCCCCCAGCCCACCCCCCATTCCCACCTCCTCCAGAGCAAAGCCTCCCCCATGGACTGAGATCAACCTTGTAGACTCAGTCCAGGTAGGTCCAGAGTGAGGTAACCCAGACTCAGAAAAACAAACATGGTATGTACTCACTCATAGGAGGATACTAGATGTGGAACAAGGATGACTGGACTGCTACTCACATCACCAGGGAGGCTACCTGGAAAACAGGACCTCAAGCTTTTTTTTTAAATATGCAGTACTTTTTAAAATTTTATTTTATAATTAATTTAATTTTACATATCAGTCACAGATTCCCTTGTCCTCCCTCCTTCTCCCCCACCCCCCCACCCCCACCTTCCCCCCCAATCTACCCCCCCCCATTCCCACCTCCTCCAAGGCAAGGTCTCCCCTGGGGACTCAACCCAGCCTGGTAGATTCAGTTGAGGCAGGTCCAGTCCCCTCCTCCCTACACCAAGACTGAGCAAAGTGTCTCAGCATAGGCCCTAGGTTCCAAAAAGCCAGCTCATGCATCAAGAACAGTTCCCAGTCCCACTGTCTGGGAGCCTCCTAAATAGTTCAAACTAATCAACTGTCTCACTTATCCAGAGGTCCTGATTCAGTACCATGGGGACTCCTCAGCTATTGGTTCACAGTTCATGTGTTTCCGCTAGTTTGGCTATTTGTCCCTGTGCTTTTTCCTATCATGGTCTCACTATCTCTTGCTCATATAATCCCTCCTCTCTCTCACCGATTGGACTCCTGGAGCTCTACCTGGAGCTTAGCAGTGGATCTCTACATCTTAAACAATAGAGTTTGTTTGTTTTTTTTCCTTTCATGATTTAGAGGCTTGAAGTCTGAGATCAGGGTGTCAACAGGATTGGTTTCCCTCTTTATCGACACATCACTTTCTTCCAGTCTTCACATGCTCTTTCCTTGTGTGACTGTCTCCGTCTTTCCTCATAAGAAAGCCAGTCATATTAGTTTCGACTCAACCTTCAGGACCGCGGCAAAACCTAATTTTTTTTTTTTTTTTTTTTTTTTTTTTTTTTGGTTTTTCGAGCCAGGGTTTCTCTGTGTAGCTTTGCACCTTTCCTGGAACTCACTTGGTAGCCCAGGCTGGCCTCGAACTCATAGAGATCCGCCTGGCTCTGCCTCCCCAGTGCTGGGATTAAAAGCTTGCGCCACGGCAAGGCAAAACCTAATTTATCAATTTAAATTAATAGTCCTATATTCAGGCACAGTAACATTCTTCTGTACTGGGGGTAAAGGTGTGAACATAAAAAATTTTGGAGATACAATTCAACCCATAACAGAAACTCTGTAATTTGTAATTATTTTTCCCAGAAAATTTATTTATCACACATTTCTATGACTTGTCTCTGCTTCCATTATGGTCTCTAGGTCAATTTCCCTCCATGAAAGGCAGTGAGTATAGTGTTAAGATAAAAACTTTGGTTTCTATTATTATTCCCCACTTTCGCTCTCTTAAATAGTTGTTTCCTGATCATTTCTATCACTAAACTTTAAAACATACTCAGACACATGTATGCCCATCTTTATTTTCCACCTTTCTTAATATAGATTAATATTAACAAATTAATGTTTGTTCGCTGACATACCCTAAGAACCTCCAGCAACTGTACTGGGAGGTAGATATGTGTTTTATGAATGGAAATGAGCAGCTAAATAAAACACAACACTCTGTGGAGTTTTCCTCATCACTTCCTCTGCCTTTTCCACTGCATTTGGCCTAACGTTGGGATTTTTCAGCTTATAGCACCGTCCAGCATGAATCCCACAGGGCTCTGCCACTCACTCCGTTTGTACTTTGAAACCAGAGGAACCCATGTCTTGCTAGATCCTCGGCACATGTACAGGAAATGAGTATGCATGTAATTATTAATCTTCCAATAATACTGCTCAATGTGCCAAACTGATACTTTCATAGTGGCTCATATAAGAAATCATTTTCCCAATTTAGTAGCAGGATAAAAATTTCATTTTGCCCCTTGAGGAATTTGACCACATGCACTTGGCCTATGACGGGAATTATGTGAAAGTTCCTTTTGGACTTTAGCTGCAAGGACTTGCACAGCCAAATCTAACACATAATTAAAGCACCGTTATTAACACTGCTGGTTCAAATGTCTACTATTTCCATCTTTCCGTAGTTTTGAACTGTTTTATGGCTAGAATACATTAGAATTTCCGTTGCTTTATAAGTTACTCTCAACATATTTGGGAAAGTGGTAAAAGTGTAAGTAAAGTGAATAAATTCAAAAGCGTGACAACATCTGCATAACAGACCTCAAGCACTAGTGGTCAAGTGGAAGTGAGTGAACCCAAGACCTGGAGAGTTTCATGAAGAGGCGAGGAGTCTGCCTGGACCGCGGCATATTCTTAAATCCAAGAAAATGAGGGAATCTGGAGATTTTGGGGTATTTGTGTGTGACTTATGAAGATGGACAGGCAGCCACAAGATTGAACCTATAGGCTGAATTTCTAAGAATCTACTTTGAAATGTATTTGGAAGCTGTATGCAAATTGGTGCTAAGTACCCTGCTTAGACATCAGAACCTTTTGAACATCAGGCTGTTGCAAGGTCCCCAGGGCTTAGCTGCTGATTTTATTGCTTAATTTCACATTCCTCCTTCTTCCTTAGAGTCATAGAATTTTACAGCCAGATGGGAGTCTATCCCAGAGATTATGTACCTGGATTCTTAGACCAGTATTGATGGATATGCTTTATAATGTGTTTTCTTGTGATATTATACATAAATTTACATTTCTTGAGTCTAAAGTTTTCTTTAAGTCTCAAAAAGGTATGTAATATAGCAACTACCTACTTCCTTCTGCCTTCCTAAGGAGCTGATATGCAGGCAAGTATCAGGAAGTAAACTACGATACTGGGTGTGTCTTGACCATACTAGACTTCAAAGCCTGCTACTACAGTGATACAAGCAAGGCCACACCTACCACAACAAAATCACACCTCTCAATAGTGCAATTCCCTAGGAGCTTATGGGGGCTAATTACGTTCAAACTACCACACCATATGAGCTTACACTAAATAAAGGTACCCATATTATATTAGTATTATATGCAATACTCATATATATCTTTGTCCTCTGTTTGTATATGTATGTATATATATGCTTATATATATGTGTGTGTATATGTATGTATGTATGCATGTATCTGACAACTTATCATTAATCTACTTGTATATTCTACTGATATATTTCCCTCTGGAGACCTCTGATTAATACACACCTGTTCTAGTCTCAGTAGGTAGCTTCCTGTGTATGACTGAATATCATTGCACTATTTTTCTTTAGCCCTTACAACCTTACACTCACTGTGCATGTGGAGACAGAGAGAATAAGGAAGGCTGAACATATCTCTTGCCTGCCCATTGCCCTGGACATGGCTCTTGTACACATTTAATTGATGAGAATCAGTCCAATGATCTGTATGCAAAGGTAGGAGTCAGTAGGAAGCACAGAAATGCTGAGTTTGCTGCTTGCCAGATCCAGCGTGAGATCCTGAGTGGAAGCTGCTTGTCTCAGGCAGAAACTACAAAAGCTTGTGACTGACAGTATGTGTCCTGGTATTTCATCACTTGGACCAAATTGCTGGACTCAGAAAACATAAAGAAGATTTCTTTTGCCTCACAGATTCAGAGTACCAGTGCATCCTGGTTGGGGGAGGCAGCCAAGAAAGAGAAAAGAGGGACTATAGCAAGAGATAAGGCAGGAAAGAGCCTCCTAAACACACATCCCCAGTGATCTATTTCCTCGAACAAGGTGCCATCTCTCAGTAACACCTTCATATTTACAACCTATCAAGTGATTCATGATTTATGGGCTCAGAATCCTAATGGTCTAGCACTCTCTAGAAGCGCACCACCAAGCACCTCCAGAAGTGTGCTTTACTAATGTAGATACCTTAGAAGCCAATGAAGTTGATATTAACCATAACAGAGGAGAAAGGGATTAGAAAAATTTTAAGATTTCCTTTACCTTATTTGAAGGAGTAATCATTGCCTTAAGTTGAAACAAATGTGAAATAAAATTGCTCCAATAGATAGGAATGGTTTGCTGAAAACAGTCAACCATCTTGTTATAATGAGCATGGCAGGGTAGATTTACCTAGGAAAGCCTTTGCTAATAGAGATTTGAGTCCCAGTGTGCTGTGGTCCATGCACATACCTAATAAATGGTCAGGACTGTGGTGCTCTCTGAAGGCTTATTGTTTACTCTTCAGTTTCTTCAATAAACATTTATGGAGTGCCTTGGCAGGGTCAGGACAAAGATACCAAGCTAGTTGAGACCAGTGGGAGGCCTTTGAAATTCTGCTGTGTAGTATGGTTAGCAGACCATATTGCCTGTGGCTACTTCCACAGCACCACAGAAGGGTTGAACATTTTCAGCATTTGATCACAAAGTCTGAAATATTTATGGTCTGACCCTTATAGAAATGGTTTTCCCACCACAGGCCCACTGGAAAACATTGTTTATAATCTGTTTGGAATTTTCATCCCAGAGTCTCTTTTCTATTTTGAAAACTTCTAGTTGTGTTGGATTTTCCACTTCCAATACCTTGTGATAGCTTTATTAGACTCTTTTCTGTTGTTTCTGTCAAATGATCCATGTCCCTGTTAGACTCTTTTGCAGACCCACAGTCCTTAATTTCATAATGTAGATCATGGTTGTTTTAACCATTCATTTTCGTTCTCTTGGTGCTTATTTAACCAGCATCTGCCTTTGTTTGATTGCCTATCTATCTATCTATCTATCTATCTATCTATCTATCTATTGTTTTTATGTCTGAACTGCAGTTTTCCCCTTCACTACTCCCAGTTCCTCCCCTCCCCTCCCCCATCCACTCCTCTTCCTCTGTTTCTCTTCAGAAAAGGACAGGCCTCCCATGGATATCAGCTAGCCATGGCATATCAAGTTGCAGTGAGACTAGGCACCTCCTTTCCTATTAAGGCTGGATGAGGCAATCAGGGGTGTAGTATGGAGTTATGTTCTGGGTACTCTTCTTATCATTTCTGTACACATTTTCTCATTTAATCCTCTCAACAACAGTATGTGGTAGGTGTGTTACTCTCTCCAATGTCTTGGTGAAGGACTAGGCATATAGTAAGGTTAAATAGCCTCAAGACCATTGAGAAATAGAGATGAAGTAAGGGTTTGAGCTGGGATAATTTGGACTTCAACCGTGCAACTAATGAACTTTGAAATAAATTTACTGGGTGAAGAATTGCACAGTACTGAGGGTGAGTGATATTCCAGAGGGCTGGCCAGAGCACTGTGTCGATGGAAATGACCAGGCATATGTCATTTTATGTGGAAACAGAGGAAAAGTTTTGAACTCAAACCATAGAATAAGTAGCAGAAGTACACATATCTTTTCCTTCTCATTTCTACCTGCTGTAGCTAAGAGCTGGCCTCCTGTAATGCTGCATACCATCTCAGAGCTGAATTTCTGGTCTGCGTATTTGGAGTTTCATCTGCTCAAAGCAATTCTCTCCTTTAATCCCCTTCCCTGTTCATAAGAGTCTATTAAGTTCCTGGAAATGTCAAAGCAGTAAAATGGCAACCTGAGCAGAAATGGAGCCCTAAAGCCCAGGAGATTCACCCATCATGGAACTAAGGGGCTCCCTGGCTTCTAGCTGGTTTCCAGCTACAGCAATTTTGCCAAGTCAGCACAGTGTGGCCATGACTGTACACTCTAATTTTTCAATCAAACATAGTACCATCAAGGATTATTTAAATGACCCAATATCAACACTTCTTCTTAGGTAACTTAAGCATGAAGTTTGCCTGTCTTGTGACCCTCCAAGACTCTCTCCTTTTGATTTTCTTGTTTTGAGTGACTTCAGTAGATGTCATCACTACCAGCCCTTAGGCTGTGTTCTGCTGGCAGAAAGCCAGCCTCCATTTTTAGCCAGACAACAGTCCCTCTGTCTGTGTTTTAGCTATCTATGGTTTCAGTTAATGTCTGTCAAACATGCTCAAAAGTATTAAATGGGAAACAAACAATTTGTAAGTTTTAAGTTATATACCACTCTGGGTCTGAGTAGCATGACAGACTCTTATGTCTAACTGCTCTGTCCCACTCCATATATGAGTAATTGTCTAGTGTATCCATGCTGAATATGCTACCCACACATGCTTCTGTAGTCATCTTTATTATCGTGTGTTCTGTTGTAGTGTCACGTAGCTTGTGTTCAAGCAACCCCTATTTTACTTAATAATGTCCCAAAGTACAAGAGCATTGAAGCTGTCAATTCAGATATGGTAAAAGAGAAATCACATAGGACTCCCTTCATGGAAAGATGAAAGTGAGACAAGAACTTGAAAGGAAATAGAGTAAGTGAATGAGCAGGGAAGCAGGGAGAAAGAGAAACATTCACGCCTCCCATGACATCTGCATGACTTTCATGATAGCATATTGTTATAGTTATTCTGTTTTATTATTCATTACTGTTAATCTCTTGTGCCTCACACATTAAACTACACTACAGGTAGCATGTGTGTTAGTGAGCCAGCTTTGTGCCATTCTAATAAAATTCCTTAGATAATAAACTTATAAAGGGAAGTTTATTTTGGTTTGGTCTTACTGGTTTCAGTCCACGGTAACTTGGCTGTGTTGCTTTTGGGCCTGGGGTGAGGAAGAACTTCATGGTGAAAGTGAATGGTAGAAGAAATATTTTTTGATGACTGTGAAGCAACAAAAGAAGGAAGGAATGGTACTCTACTATCCCCTCCAGTGTATATTTCCAGTGTCTCAAAATCCACCCACGAAACTCCATCCTACAGTTTCTACTTCCTCATCGTGACATAGTCTGGTGACCAGTCATTAGATTAGGTCTTGGAACATGTCCCGTATAGATAAGGAGGGACCACTCTATGTGCACTCTTGTGACTCAAGATTGAAGTAGTCAATATCTAGCTCAGGGATGGTAGGTCAGTGAGTGGGTGTCCTCAGATGTTTGTTTTATAGTATTCATGCTCTCTCGCCTGCAGATTAACAGTCTAATTCTGTGCTTATATCAGACTGATGAGAGTCTATGAGAGCCAGAAAGTAGGTTCTGACTGCTTTGGATCATGCAACGCTACCTTTCTGGTTGCTATTCTCTCTATCTCTATTCTCTAGCTTTTGGCAGATAGCCCTTTATTTTTACCCACAAGGAAACCTGATTTTGTCAGTGAGCATCTCTCTGAATTGACAACTTTGAGACAGCAGCCACAGGGACATGGATTTTGGCAATCCACCTGCCTTCTGGAACAAAGCTGTCTAAAAACAATGCCACTGCAATAAGATTGCTTTCTATCTTTAATCATCATACCTGGAAAAACCATAATCTCATAATGTTCCCTATATATTATATGTACTTAAATTTTGGCAGGAATTTCTCAGATTCTAAGTCATGTGAGCTAGTTCTCATAATCAATTTCCTTTTACATACATATGTCTCACTTACTCACCAAATATTTGCAATTGGTTCTATTACTGTGAAATCTGGCTAACCCAAATAATAAACATTATTATCTAAATAAGAACTAAATGACAAAAAAGAAAACAGTCTATCTAGTGCACAGGAAATAATTTAAATGAATTTCTCATTCCTTCTCAAGGTACAGTGAAACGAAGTGTCCAGTCATCATTTATAATTTGATTTTGTGTTTGACATGGGCGTCACTCTATATCCTGCTATAGACATACTTGCTCATCTGTTTTCCTTGGTTAGGCTATTCACAATATGTAGGAAATTGTGAACAATCTAGATGTCCATCAAGTGATAAATGGATAATGAAAGTGTGGTACCTATACACCATGGAATTTTATTCAGTTGTAAAGAAAAATGGAATTATGAAATGTGCAGGTAAATGGATAGAGTTGAGAAAATTTTACTGGATGAGGTAACCTAGGCCCAGAGAGACAAATGCCCTGTTCTCTTTCTTATGCAGATCCTAGCATGAAGTCTATAGGTCTGTGTGTCTGACTTGGAATAGTACTTACAGAAACCAGAAAGTAGCCCCACTGGGGATGGGGAAGGATGATAGATCTTAAATATGCTGAACATTTTCCATCTGCAGAATTAGGTTACATGAAGGTAGGAAGGGTATCTGATTTGCTCACAGCTCTGGGAATGAGTTTGTATTTAGTAGAAATCCATAGCCTGAAATGATATGAAAACTGATCATGTGCATCCATTAGAGAATCTGTTTCTCTCCAGGTAAATTGGAAAGTGTATTTCTTCACCTCTCTGATTGAAAGTGCAAGAGCCTCAAAATCCCTCCAAGTCTTAACAGTTGGCAACGAATCCTTTCTAATGTTTGATTTACAAATTCCACTGTGCATAGCACAAACCAAAGTATTTTTACTTAGTTCAACTTAGGGAAGTCTATACTTTAAAATACAGGCTTTTTAAAATGTTCAATTCAGAGTGTGGAGAGAGAGCTCAGAGGTTGAGAGTGCTTATGGCTCTTCTAGACAACAGTAGTTCAGTTCTCACCATCTGCATCTGGCAGTATACAATCATTTGTAACTCCAGTTCCAGGTAATCTAAAGCTGTCTTCCTGCCTTTGTATATGCCTGCATGTACATGGCACATATAAACACATGAAAGCATGCAAAAATAAATGATTAAAAATTCAGTTAAGGAAAATTCTATGGATCAGTGGATGACTATCCATGGAAAGTTATTATTCACTGTTTCCAAGAAAAGGCAACTATATTTTTTTCTATTCCATAAGGAACTACTGTGGTGATATTGTGTCCCCCAATATATCATGCACCGTAATAAACTTATCTGGGGTCAGAGAACAGAACAGCCACTAGATAGACATAGAGGCCAGAAAATGGTGGCACACCTTTAATCCTGGCCTTCTGGAGGCAAAGATCCATCCGATCTCTGTGATTTCAAGGCTACACTGGAAACTGAGCCAGGCATGGTGACACACTCCTTTAATCCCAGGAAGTGATGGCAGGAAGCAGAAAGGTATATAAGGCATAAAAACCAGGAACTAGAGACAGTTAAGCTTTTAGGCTTTGAGCAGCAGTTCAGCTGAGATCCATTCTGATGAGGACATAGAGGCTTCCAGTTTGAGGAAACAAGTTCAGCTGAGGAACTGGCGAGAAATTCATCTTCAAACCATACTTTAGGTTTTGCTGAGATCATCCAAGAAGCAAAGGGGGAAAAAGACAGACATGAACAAGAGTCTTTATTGTGACTAACTTGGAAAGAGACAGTCAAGGAAGACAAGTGAGGTTGGACCGGTTGGTTTGTATAATTTTAGCAGACTTTGGGTGGTGTGTCCTGTCTGCTATTGTTTGATGTCTGGCAGTGAAGTGATTAGAACAGGAGGACAGTGGTCCTATAGAGGAGGTGATTGGAAAATGTGCAATTGCTTCATTCAGATATGAGAAGCAAGTTCAGGAGCAAAGTACTCATTAGCTCTTGATTTCTAAAGCCAGACTATCAAGGATCAGCACAGCACAGCACAGCTATCAAAGCATAAAACATGGAAAATATGAATACATGGTTCTTACAGATAGGTGAGTGGCTTGATGGCTTAGATGATACACAGAAGAAAATCATGTAACCTAGACTAGTACACATTTTCTAATCTCCTTAACACTAATTCTCTAAGCAAATTTTCACTTTGATGTGTATTTTAAAATATACTTACTTAAGAAATGTCCTTTCCATGATTCCCTTTAGCAACAAGATTGATAACCCAAACTTGGATGAGCTGAATCAGGTCAAAGCTGGAATCGCTACCCACTATATCTCCCTCTTTTGTCTAAATAAGAAGGTTCTAACCTAATACAAGACTATATACAAAGGAATGGTTATCAAATATTGTCCAGGAGTAATGAGGGATAATGACCTAGATAAGATGGAACTACAATCAATGAACTACGTTAAAGACCCAAGAAGGAATATAATGGTACCTGAGAAATGGAAAATTGTTCTGATTGTTTAATAAATAAAACACGGATTGGCCAGTAGCCAGGCAGGAAGTATAGGTGGGACAAGCAGAAAAGAGAATTCGCCCGGCGGTGGTGGCGCACGCCTTTAATCCCAGCACTCGGGAGGCAGAGCCAGGTGGATCTCTGTGAGTTCAAGGCCAGCCTGGGCTACAAAGTGAGTTCCAGGAAAGGCGCAAAGCTATACAGAGAAACCCTGTCTCGAAAAACCTTAAAAAAAAAAAAGAAAAGAAAAGAGAATTCTGGGAAGTGGAAGGCTGAGGCAGAGAGACACTGCCAGCCACCGCCATGGAAAGCGAGATGTAAGGTACCAGTAAGCCATGAGCCACATGGCAACTTATAGATTAATAGAAATGGGTTAATTTAAGATATAAGAACAGCTGGCAAGAAGCCTGCCATGGCCATATAGTTTATAAGTAATATAAGTCTCTATGTGTTTACTTGGTTGGGTCTGAGCGGCTGTGGGACTGGTGGGTGACAGAGATTTGTCCGGACCCTAGCCCAGGCAGGACCAGAAAAACGCTA
This sequence comes from Peromyscus californicus insignis, assembly GCF_007827085.1. Classification (NCBI taxonomy): domain Eukaryota; kingdom Metazoa; phylum Chordata; class Mammalia; order Rodentia; family Cricetidae; genus Peromyscus; species Peromyscus californicus. The sequence continues at coordinate 37,786,689 of NW_026294424.1, forward strand.
GTTACACATAACAGTATACATAAGCAACTCCAAAAATTCTACCAGGGAAATCCTACAACTGATAAACACCCTTAGATGGACATAAGATTAACTGAAAAAAAAAAAAATCTGTAGCCCTCTTATATACAGATGACAAAAGGGCTGAGAAAGAAATCAGGGAAACAATACCTTTCATAATAGCCACAAACAATGTAAAATATTTTTTTTTTTTTTTTTTTTTTTTTTGGTTTTTGCTTTTTTTTTTTTTGTCTTAGAATTCCATAAGGAAGGAGGAAGAACAGGGTCAATTCAGTGGCGACTACAGGACATACTGAAAGTGATTGCAAACAGATCAGTGAGAAAGCAGGACCATAGCACCAGAACACCTCTGCCTGATGCTGCTCTGCCAGCTTCGATCTTGGCACACAGAAGTTTTGAGCAATTGCAGTGCATCTGCATACAGACCATTGCATGCAGACACCTAGCTAAAGGAACTCAGGTAGGTGCCGGGACTTCAGTAAACCATTTATTAGAGCATAAACCTTCCTTCCCAACTCTTTACCATAGTACTCTTTGAGTCTACAAGAAAAAATAGGGAAGATCATAATGGAATTAAGAGAGAGAGAGAGAGAGAGAGAGAGAGAGAGAGAGAGAGAGAGAGAGAGAGAGAGAGAAACCAAAGGAATTTAAATTGAAGCCCCAAATTGTTATGCATTTATATACTGTTTAAGTTGTTCACATTTCTCAATTTTAACCAATGCAAAGTTTAAAACATTTTTTTTTTAATTTATTTTAATTTATTTTGCAATACAATTCAGTTCTACATATCGGTCACGGATTCCCTTGTTCTCCCCCCTCCCGTCCCCCTCACCTTCCCCCCAACGCCCCCCCCCCATTCCCATCTCCTCCAGGGCAAAGCCTTCCCCACAGACTGAGGTCAACCTGGTAGACTCAGTCCAGGTAGGTCTAGTCCCCTCCTCCCAGGCCGAGCCAAACAATCCTGCATAGGCCCCAGGTTTCAAACAGCCAACTCATGCAATGAGCACAAGATCTGGTCCCACTGCCTGGATGCCTCCCAAAGAGATCAAGCCAATCAACTGTCTCACCCATTCGGAGGGCCTGATCCAGTGGGGACCCCTCAGCCATTGGTTCATAGTTCATGTGTTTCCATTCATTTGGCTATTTGTCCCTGTGCTTTATCCAACCTTGGTCTCAACAATTCTCGCTCATATAAACCCTCCTCATTCTCGTTAATTGGACTCCCAGAGATCCACCCAGGGCCTAGTCATGGATCTCTGCATCCAGATCCCTCAGTAGTTGGATGAGGTTTCTAGCACAACAATCAGGGTGTTTGGCCATCCCATCACCAGAGTAGGTCAGTTCGGGCTGTATCTCGACCATTGCCGGCAGTCTGTTGTGTGGGTATCTTTGTGGATTTCTGTGGGCCTCTCTAGCACTTTGCTTCTTCCTGTTCTCATGTGGTCTTCATTTACCATGGTCTCCTATTCCTTGTTCTCCCTCTCTGTTGTTGATCCAGCTGGGATCTCCCGCTCCCCCAAGCTCTCTTTCCCTCGACCCTCGCCTTTCACAATGTAAAATATTTTGGGGTAACTCTAACCAAGTAAGAGAAAGACCTGTGTGATGAGAACTTAAGGTCTTTGAAGAAAGAAATTGGAGAAGATATCAGAAGATGGAAAGATATGCTCATGGATTGGTAGGCTTAACATACTAGAAATGGCCACCTTACCAGGAGCAACCTATAGATTCAATGCAATCCTCATCAAAATTCAAACACAATTCTTTACAGACCTTGAAAGACTAATACTCAGCTTCATATGGAACAATGAAAAACCCAGGATAGTTAAAACAATAAAAGAACTGCCGGAGGTATTATCATCTCTGATCTCAAGATCTAATACAGAGCTGTAGTAATAAAAGTAGCATGGTATTGTCATAAAAACAGACAAACTGATCAATGGAATAAAATCAAAGACCCAGATATAAATCCACATATCTATGGACAGTTGATTTTTGACCAAGAAGCCAAAACTATAAGCAAAGAAAACATCTTCAACAAATTTTGCTGGCATAACTGGATGTTGGCATGTAGAATAATGTCAATAGATCCATATCTATCACCCTGAAAAAACTCAAGTCCAAGTAGGTCAAAGACCTCAACATAAATCCAGTTACTGAACCTGATAGAAGGGAAAGTGGGGAGTAGCTTTGAACACCTTGGCACAGGAGACCACTTCCTGAATAGAATACCTGTAGTGCAGACACAAAGATAGACAATTAATAACTGGGACCTCATGAAAAGGGAAAGCTTCTGTAAGGCAAAGGACACTGTCAATAAGACAAAATGGCAGCCCAGAAAATGAGAAAAGATCTTTACCAACCCCACATCCAACAGATGGATCGTCTCTAAAATATAAAGAACTCAAGAAACTAGACATCAAAATACCAAATACTCCAATTAAAAAATGGAGTACTGACCTAAACAGAGAATTCTCAACAGAAGAATCTCAAATGGCCGAGAAATACTTAAAGAAATATTCACCATCCTTAGCTATCAGGGAAAAGCAAATCAAAATGTCTCTGACATTCCATATTATACCTGTCAGAATGCCTAAGATCAAAGCATAAATAACAGCTTATGCTAGGGAGGATGTGGAGCATAATCAACAGCTTATGCTGGTGGTAATGCAAACTTGTACAGCCACTTTGGAAATCAAGAGGCAGTTTCTCAGAAAATTGGAAACCAATCTACCCTAATACCCAGCATTACCACTCTTGGGCATATACCCAAAGGATGCTCAATCATACCACAAGGACACTTGTATAACTATGTTCATAGCAGCTTTACTTGTAATAGGAAGAACCTGGAAACAACCAAAATGCCCCTCAACCAAAGAATGGATAAAGAAAAGTTGGTACATATATACAATGGAATACTACTCAGCTGTTAAAAACATTGACATCAGAAACAAAAATCATCCTGAATGAAGTAACCCAGACTCAGAAAGACAAACATGGTATGTACTCACTTATAAGTGGATATTAACTGTAAAGTAAAGGATAACTGTACTATAATCCATAGACCCAGAGAGACTAGATAACAAGGAGGTCCCAAGGGGGAGATGCATGGATCTCCCAGGAAGGGGGAAATAGAAGACATTTCCTGCTTGGATTTGGTGTGGGTGGGCATGGGAACTTAAGGGATTGGACTGGGGAGTAAATGGAGGGGGAGAGTGCTGAGAAGTGTGACTAGAAAAAAGGGCTTTAAGGAGTTGGGTAGAAGCCTGATATGTGAGGGAAACTTCCAAGAGCTTAAATCTTCTTACAAAAAGTAGTTGTGAATTTAGAGTTCAAAGTGGAGACATAGTAAGATTTGGACAGAATCTTACCAACCTAGTCTTCACTCCCCTGAGCATAAAGAAAGAGATCATCATCCAGAGCTCGCAAACTTTGAATTTATCAAAAAGTTGGGTATAAATTAGATGTGTGCCAGAATTGGGAGTGGTGAGTCTCTGACTCTTTTTCCTGATCTTGAGACTCTTTTCCTTCTATTTGTTTTCCTTTGCCTTGTCCAGACTCAATTGGAAGGCTTTTGCCCTCTCCTGCCCACCTTGGTTTTGGTTGCATGCATCTCCCCTTGGGACCTCCTTGTTATCTAGCCTCTCTGGGTCTACGGATTATAGTACAGTTATCCTTTACTTTACAGTTAATATCTACTTATGAGTGAGTACAAAGTTTCTCTGTATAACAGCTCTGGCTGTCCTGGAACTGCTCCATAGACCAGGCTTGCCTTGAACTTACAGAAATCTGCCAGTCTCTGCTTCCAAAGCGCTGGGATTGATGGCATGCACCACCATTGCCCAGCTTGCCTTGTCCTTTTGTGTCTTACTTTGTTGTGTTTGACTGTTGACTCTTGGAGGCCTGCTATTTTCTGAAGAGGAAACTAAGGAAAAGTGGATCTGGGGGAGAGGGGAGGTGGAGCAGAACTGGGAGGAGATAAAGGAGGGGAAACTGTGCTTGGGAAATATTCTATGAGAGAAGAATATATTTTCATAATAAAAAGATGAAGCAAACAAAAAGCTCTTTAAAAAAAAGCCAAATGAGTCAATGCTTACAACAGGTGTCCTAGTGTGTGGTTGAAGTAGTTGCAATCTTCTGGTGTAGATAACCTGAAAATTAGGATTTCCAAACATAATGACACAGGCAATTGCTTTATCTAAACAGTAAGCACAAAGTATTATCGCTTAGAATGAATTTTATGAGAATTAACGTTCAAATTTCTGAAGTATGTGTGAACAGCTTTTAACCTTTATGTTACTTTGGGTATTGTGGGCCTTCCAATGGCATTGTCTGGTAAGTCAATCCACAAACACAGAATGTCTTTCTCTTTGTGTCTGTCCTTTTAAATTGATTCCTTTGGTTTTGTAGTTTTCACTGCCTCCCATCTTCTTGGTTAGTTTGTCCCTTTAGACACTATTATAAATGGGATTGTTTAATTTTTATTTTCATATATTTCAATATATAAAGAAATATCATATTGTATGTTGATATTTCACCTTCTAAATTTACTGAAAAAATTGTATTGTCTTCATAATTTTCAATATATGGTACTATTATCAGCCAAATAGATAATTTTACTTCTTTTTCCAATTTGGATCCTTTATTTTTTCCTTGGCTTAGTTGGTAAGGATGTAGCTTCCAGTACTTTGTCAAAAAGAAATGATGAGCATGGGATTCTTCATCTTATTTCCAAATTTAGAGAAAAATCTTTTACCTTTTCAGCCTTATATACTATTTTAGCTGTGGCTATTTCATATATGTGTATTAGCTATACCTCAATACTACTATCAAAAGAAGATAAAAAGTAATAGAAACTTGAGAAATGTGGACTTTCAAGACTGAGTGGAGATCTGGGAAAATGACAAGCCATGGTAGAGGTGAGAGACCTTCTTGCTTTATATTCTTACAGGAAGTCTTCATGATGTGCTGTCACAGGCTGGGAGTTTATAGAAAGATATCAGTTGTTGCTATTCTCCCACTGAGCTAGTGCAGAATACAAGAGTCATGTGTTCTTAAAGATTTCATATAGTGCAACTTCACCCATGATTATTCCTTTAAAAAACCTGTAACCCCCTTTTTAAAATTTAAAAGTCTTTAAAAATTATTTTTTTTAATTTTGTTCTGTAAAGTAGTTTTATGTAGGACACTACATTTTAGGGTTTTCTTTTGATCAATGAACAATAAGTGTATATACATTGAGAATTTGGTATGGTGTTCTCATATGTGTATGTTGTATAATGATCAAAGCAAGCTGGTAACATGTGTACATATGTTCTGAACATGTCAAAACATGGTCAACATTTTTATTTTGGTGTGTTTCTATAGAGAATCCTTTCTTTACTATTTTGAAATATTAGTATGTTAGCACTAACTATAGTTATTCATGTGCTGTTGAACACTAAAACCCATTCTTATGTAGCTATAACTTTAATCCATTATGTTAAAAATTATCTCATAGACATAGATAGTAGAATAATGTTTACCAGAGGCCTGGAAGTTGAAGAGGAAGAAGCATTTAAATAATGATTATTCTAAAGAATGGATGTCAGAGCTGAAGAACTTATAAATATGCACAGTTTTGCTTTTCTTTAGATTGCCTATTTGGAGTATCTAGCATGATAGCAAACAACAGTTACAGACATATTATGATGTGATAGCAAAAATGCATTGCAATTACATATTGCTCAATGGCTTAAAGAAATGGGCTTAGCGATCCTGCATAGGCCTCAGGTTTCAAACAGCCAACTCATGCAATGAGCACAGGACCCGGTCCCACTGCCTGGATGCCTCCCAAACAGATCAAGCCAATCAACTGTCTCACCCATTCAGAGGGCCTGATCCAGTTGGTGACCCCCAGTTGGTGACCCCTCAGCCATTGGTTCATAGTTCATGTGTTTCCATTCGTTTGGCTATTTGTCCCTGTGCTTTATCCAACCTTGGTCTCAACAATTCTCGCTCATATAAACCCTCCTCATTCTCGCTAATTGGACTCCCAGAGATCCACCCGGGGCCTAGCCATGGATCTCTGCATCCAGATCCCTCAGTAGTTGGATGGGGTTTCTAGCACGACAATTAGGGTGGCCTGGGAGGAGGGGACTGGACCTACCTGGACTGAGTCTACCAGGTTGATCTCAGTCCGAGGGGGAGGCTTTGCCCTGGAGGAGGTGGGAATGGGGGGTGGGCTGGGGGGAATGTGAGGGGGGCCGGAGGGGGGAGAACAAGGGAATCCGTGGCTGATATGAAGAACTGAATTGTATTGCAAAATAAAAAAAAAATAAAAAAAAAAAACAAGAAAAAAAAAAGAAATGGGCTTAGGCTTTCTTGAGTTTGTACTTCCTTTTTCATATGTATAATGGAGTAATTAGATCTATCTCAGGTATATGCTGTAAAGATGTAGCAGATGACACACAATATATCCAGTTCAGAGCCTGACATTCATCTGTGCCAGCCCCCATTGTTGGTAAACTCCTATTGCTTAAAAAAATGTATTTTTCAGATGGGTGAGACTGCTCAGAATTAAAAGCACTTGCTGCACATGCCTGGCCCCCTGAGTTCAGTCCTCCAAACAAATATTAGAAGGAAAGAACTGACTACTGAAAATCATCCTCTCACTGCCAAATGGGTGCAGTGGCATTCCTGTGAGCACATGACTGAACACACACACACACACACACACACACACACACACACACACACACACACACACACACACACACTGAATAATCATAAATATAACTAATCAAAATATAAGATAATACATTTTTCTTTTTGTTAAATTGTATCAGCTTACTTAATTTCCATTTCCATCATTGGATCATGGACATACCACTTTCACTTTTATCACTATGCAATAGAGCTGATATTTGTGACTTAAATGCCCATAAAGATCCTTTATGTCAATGGAATATAACAACTAATATTTGACCATGCCTGAGAATTAATAGTGAAGCCCTCTTTACTTTGTATTTCTAGTGATGACAGGTACTTAATAAATACAAAGGAGTATTACATTCTATTACAGAGATGAATACCAGTTGGTGGTATAAATGAATATCTTCTATATTGCATTTCTCCAATTTGAGAAGAGCAACATAATGCATTGTAGAAAAATCAATCATTTTATCATTATGCTCTTCTTTGGCTTCAAGCCAGTTTATTGGATTTCTTTAGTTTCAAGTAACAATAAAATAAATTGCCTCTTATATTGAAAGGGAAAATATCGTGTTTGAGAAAAAATTGGGATTTTAAGGGTGAAGTAAAAGTGAACCCATTAAAATACTGGTTTCTAACTATTGTCCAGTGACTTACATATGGATAATATGTGTTTCTTTCCTTTATAATAGTGTTGTAATAGTGTCAATTAGAGTGTGAACTTTGATGGTGAAATGTTTGTATTTTGACTCAGATATTTTAGAGAAAGACAGAATAAAAATTATCTATTGTAATGTCCTTAAATAATGCACAGAGAAACCATGGTTCAAGTTCAACTCTTAAAATGCCTTTGGCATACAAGTCTTTGGTAATAAAGTTTTTCTTCTTTCTACCTAATTGTCACACAAGAACCATAATAATGGGGTCATGAAGTATGCATGTGTGTGTATCTATGTGTGGGAGTCACAGGTCAACTTCAGATGTAGTTTCTGTTTTGGAGACAATGTCTGGAATTTACCAGGCAGGCAGAGGTGTGTGGGCATTAGTCCCCAATGATCACCTGTCTACATATCCTCAGTGCTGAGGTTACAAGTTTACACCACTGCACCTGACTTTTTCATTTTACTCTTTGATATTTTATATGTACGTCTGAATTTCTTCCAGGGGAATGTGCATGTTAGTGCAGTGCTGGCAGGGAACAGAAGAAGATATCAGATCCCCTGGAGGTAAAGTAAGTCCCTGTGGATGATGAGATACCAACAAGATGAGCTTTTAACCATTAAGACAGCACTCCAACCCCTCTGGCTTTTGAAAAATGTAGGTTCTAGATATTGAACTCAGGTCCTCGTGCTCGAAAGCTGAGCCCTTTGGTGACTAAGTATATCTCCTGCCTGGAGCATGAAGTTTTTTTTTTTTTTGAGCATGAAGTTTTAAATGAGTTTTTAGCTCAATTATTATCTGATCATGACTATGTTTCACTTGAAGAAACTGTGAAGTGATTGTTCAAGGTCATGCAGAGACATTCCTGCACATTTGGGCACACTCTGCTGCTATACAATTTTTCTAGATGACTTAATTTTCTATTTAAAATTTTTATCTTTTGAGGATGACTATATCATGACCATTTCCATCCCCATCCCTCTGCTAACTCTCCTGCTCCCCAGCGTGTCCACTTGCCAAGTTCATGACCTTTAAAAATTCTTCTGAGTCTAATTACACTGCGTGAATGTGCATGAATATGAACTCATTCATCAGGGCATGGAAACTTAACAGAGGCCACAACCTGAAAGAAATATGTCTAACCCTCCCATGGCCTCTGTCAATGGCCAATAAGTCCTCAGCTATGGATGGACACTCATGAACCCCTTCCCCATCCAGGCTTGGATACTGACTGCCTTTGTTTTATGAAGGTCTTACTCAGGTAACCACAGCTTCCACTTCATGATATCTAATTTTTTTACTTATCTTGATTCATCCACATAACCATTCATTTTTCTATCCATTCATCTGTATATCCATCCATCCATCCACCCACCCACCCATGCAACCATCCATCCACCCATTTATCTATTTACACACCCACTAACAGGTGTTGGTAGAACTATCTGATCTAAGCACACATTTTAGATGAGTGAGCAGAGAAAGAAAATATTGTTGTGAAAAATGTACAGGCTTAGAGACAAAATATCTTAGGGGACAACTGAATGAGAGCCGAGAGGTCACATTTAATCTACTCATTTCTTTTTTTTTTCTAACAGTTTCAAAATACCAGTCTTTAATAAAGGGTCTTTAATCCATTTCAGATAGATATATTTTTATAGTTTCCCTGAACCATTTGTTAAAGAAGGTGTCCTTGTTTTCAGTATTTGCTTTTGACATACTTCTTTAAATTAGGTTGGTGTGGCTATCTATATGTTTTTATTTCTATGGCTTCTGGTCTATTCCATTGATTTGCAAGCTCAATTTTGCTCCACTATCATGCTGTTTTAGTTACTATGGCACTGTAGTATAATTCAAAACAGTATACAGTGATATCTCAGGCATTGTTTTTTGTTCTTAGGACTAATTTTCGTATTAGTGGTATTTTGTGCTTCCATGTGAATTTTAGGATGTTTTTACAGTTCTACGAGGAACTGTTGGAGTTCTGATTATCATTGCACTGATCTTATAGATTTCTTTTAATAATATAGCCATTTTAAAATTTTTAATTCTACCAATCTAAGTGAAGTGGATGATGCCATAGTTCAGAAATTAAATGCCGCCCCCCCCCCCCAGGCTCATGTGTTTGAACCCTTTTTTCCAGCTCCTGGTGTTAGTTAGGAAGGTTGTAGAAGCTTTAAGAGGTGAGGCCTTGCTGAAGGAAGTGGGTCACTAGGAGCATGTTTTGAATACGGGACCCACCTCTTGTCAGCCAGCATCTCAGTCCTGTCGCCATTTATTCCCTGTCGTGATGGAATGTGTCCCTTAAAACATCAAGCTAAAGCAAACCCCACTTTCCTAAAATTGCTTCTTTTCAGGTATTTTGTCACAGTAGCAGGAAAACTAACGAATAAAGCAAATCGGTATCAAGAAGTAGGGCTGCGAGCCGGGCGGTGGTGGCGCACGCCTTTAATCCCAGCACTCGGGAGGGAGAGTCAGGCAGACCTCTGTGAGTCTGAGGTCAGCCTGGGCTACAGAGTGAGTTTCAGGAAAGGCACAAAGCTACACAGAGAAACCCTGTCTCAAAAAACAAAAAACAAACAAAACAACAACAACAACAAAAGTGGGGCTGCTGCTGTGATAAAATAACCAGGAGCACCTAGATCTTCAGAACCGGCTTGTTGGAGGGATTTGCAACAGTGGAACTTTGGGCTAGCAAAGCCCCTGCTTACTATAATCAGAGGCTAATGGACCGTTTTGGTGGGAGCTTGGAAGACAAGAAGAACATGTAGAGGAAGACAGACAGAAGAAGTCCAGTTCCCAGTGTTTCAGGGGCAATGGGAATTGCTTTAGGACAGGGATGCCTGTTTTGTCATACTTGAGTGAAGCTTAATGCAGGAGTGATGGACTAACTTGGTGAAGTTTTCAAGACAGGATAAGATTTAGGTTGAAGCACAGATACTGCTTTCTGCTCACACTCAGGTCTACCATGAGAGAGACAGAAAAATGTGGAGTAGAGATATGAGGAAAATGTAGAGCACAAGCAAGTTTAGAGCTTCAGGAAAGGGGAGTGCAGATGCCATTTGTAATGAGCTTAGTGTCTCTAAGGAGAAACCTGATGTTCTGCACTGGTCAAACAAACTAAGTGTCCATGTGCCGGAGACTTCACCTCCTGAAGTTTCCATCCTCTTAAAAAGCAAGTTCATTTGAAAGGAGCGAGCTTAAGTAAATGCCTCTGAATGGGTTCTTGGCTCAAAAGCAACTGTCTAGAGAAGGGCTTTCCTAGAACCACACAGAAACTGAGGTAGCGATGGTTCATGGGGGGCCTGGCCTGGCTCCATCCTAAGCTGGCAGCAGAGCTTAGCACTAGTATCTATGTAGTCTTGGGTTTCGTCAATGTGGAAGATATAAGATTCAGTGAGTCATGGATTCTTGCATGGTTTCTTGTGGTTTCAGAGAGCTATGGTTTCATTGATCCCATGTCCATGTGTTCTTAAATTTTATTTTCAAACCTTTTATTAATTTTTGCATCTATATTTATTGGGGAAATTGATTTGTAGTTTTCTTATTTCTTGTCCTTACCTGCTTTTAGTAGTTATGGGAGTAACACTAGCTTTGTAGAGTGAGTTTGGTCATATGTTTTCCCTTTCTATTTTGTGAGACTCTGAGGACTGTTGGTTTTAGCTGTTGTTCTTCACAGGTGTGATAGAATTGCACAGCAAAATCTTTGTGGGCAAGTGTTGATTGCCAACTCAATTTCATTGTAAGTCAGTTCAGTTTATGTTATTTTTATCTACATTTAATTTTGATACATCATACCTGTTCAGGAATTTGTTCATTTCCTTCAGTTTCTTCAACTATTACTTTTCAAAAACTTCTCTCTAAGGCTCTCTGAACTTCATTATAATATATCTTAAGCATCAATTTCTCATATCTAGTCTTATTAATTTGGATCTTCTTTCTCTTCCTTTTGGTTAGTTCAACTAGGAGTTTGTCAGTCTTGTTTATTCTAAGAACCAACTGTTTGTTTGATTGAGTCCATGTGTCTTATGCCCATGAGTCTTAGTGTCCCATTCCATTCATTGCTGCCCTGAACTTTATTAGTTCTTGCTCCTTAGTGATTTTGAATTTAGCTTGTTCTTTTTTTTTCTAAGCCTTTGCAGTACATCATTTGCTAGTTGATTTGAGATCTCTTTGATTTTTTTAAATGCATGCATCTGTAGTTATGACCTTCCTCATAGAGAACTGTTTTAACTATGTCCCAAAGATTTTAGTAAGTTGCACTTCCATTTTTATATGATTCCAGGAAGTTTTAAATTCCTTCCCTGATTGCTTCAGTGACTCACTGGTCACTTCATTGCCTGAGCAGGGCCTGCATATCTCTACGTGTCACTGCCTTTCCCTCTAGAGCTACACAATTGCTTTCCAGGGCTGTCTCTCACACAGGTTAAATTTAGGTTCCCTATCTTGCATTTGTTTCCTGTTCTCTAACTCCCATGGTAACTCCCCTCTCAACACATCACCTAGACACTACCCTCTGAGTCACACAGAGCAACAGAATGGGATTCCTCTTCACTGCTGTCTCCTGTACCAGATAATTCACTGTCTGGTCAAAACTGGCAAATAGATTTGAAATTTGGGAGAATGTGGGTTTGTTATTAGGGTAGGATTGATAGCCTTTTTTTTTTTTTTTTTTTTTACCAGGGCTACCTGGTTGACCTTTTGGGTGAGGCTTCATCCTCTCTTCTCCTCTTGGTAGGGAACCATGCACCTGAAGATGAGTTTGGCTTAGATTGTCTCTTTTTGGTACGTTGTCCATATTTTTTTGCCACTTTTTTTCCAGTTACTTTAGTATTGCAGTTGTGACTTTCTATAGCTTGTCTTTCCCTTTCTCTGGAATGAAGTCTACTCTGTCTTATATTGATTCTCATAAGGCAGGATTGCTCACTGAGCCAGAAGCTTACTGACTGAGCTACACTGCCTGGCCAGTGATCCCCAAGTATTTATCTGTCTCTGCACCTGGATGCTGGAATAAGAGTGTTGTAGAGTCAAACTTGGTGTTTGCAAAGCAAATACTCTAAACCCACTGAGCCTTAACCCAGTCATAGGAAGACAGGTTCTAGTGTGCCATTTTCCCCCAAAAGTCTCAATATTGATAAGGAAAAAGTAACGGTAAAACCCACTAATGTTACCAGTAGCCAAGACAGCAAGAACAGAAACAGCAGGAATAAACTGCAAAATTGGGGTGATGAGGGGACCAAACTTGGTGGTCAGGACTGCAGCAGGAAACCAATGACTCACCCAAAACAATTTTTCTGTCAATCTCCTCAATCCACATGTGAGGAGGGGTAGTGCCAAGTACAGGAATTGTGCTGCAGGGAGTGGGTCTCCCAGTTGCAATATGACTTGGCACTCCTGTGGTAATCACCTCTAAGACACTGGACCTGCCATTTTGTTCATTTGTGCCTGCCACATCTAGCTTATTCTCACTGACTATAGAAGTTGCTGTGTAAACTGGGACACTCTTGAGAGTGAAATGGATGCTATTAATAACTGTGTGTGGACAATAGACCTAAACTTGAATGGTCCTGAACAAAATGAAGAAGCATTGTTACAGACATGTGTTTTCAAAGATTGAATCACTTTTAGTCAATTCTTTGTGCTCAAGGCAAAGCCTGAAACAGTCACTGATATAGCCAGGGGTTGACAGCTGAGGACATTTTGTCTTTTCATTTTATATGAGTCAGAACACCTTGTTATTGGGCATAACTGGGTTGTGACTGTGTGGAAACTCAAAGAGACACAGGTATGTGTAAGTCTAGACTTCCTCCCGACTCCCAAGGAAGGACAGAGCCATCTCAGGAGGAGCACAATTAAAAAGGTCTGAGGGCACAGATATGTCTTAGCTTTCTTGGGGTATGCAGAGTGAGCTCATCTCAGAATATCTTCAGGGAAAAAAATGTGAAAAAGAAGCCAGACAAAGAACATGAGAGCAAGTGGCTAGCCCCACTGCCATTACTGTCTGCTTTAAGCAAGGCAAGAAGAGAACTTCTTCTTCTTTGTGCCGGTTCCTTTTGCACAGCTTCCGAACATTCAGAGACAGCTCAGCATGGAACTCTATGCTGTCAGAGAAGTCCTGACAAGCAAGGTCAGGCAAGAAGAAATTGAGCCAGAATGCTACTGCAGAGAGCCTGGAAATATTTCTCAGAATTTTGTACCGTGAGGGTGAAAAGGGAGATAAGAAAAATTCTACCAAGGGTAATTGTTTTCCCTATTCTACCCCTTTTCTCTGGTTGCAAGAAAGAAAAGGATGGACATTTATATTTTATAGGAGTCTTACCATGTGAAAGAATTTAGTCAGGAAAACAAGAAATACTTTCTGAGACTCTAGTTCCTGATGGGATTGCCTCAGCATGAGACACAGTCAGCTGTGCCCAGAGGAGTGAGGTTACTCTTTCTATATTTTCTGGTCTAATACCATTTCTCTAAGCCATTTGATCAACAGGAATGAGTCTGTAGTTACTATCTGTAACCCTGCAATGGTCTCTGTGAACTCTCCGTGATTCCAGCAGTGGTTGTGATGGATGTGGAAGCGCTTTGAGAGGTCATGCCTTCATCGCTAGCCTAGGAAAAAAGTAAAAGCCTTTTCAGTCCTTTCAAGGAGTTTCAGTTTGTCTGCCTCAGGCTGAGAATCCAGCTCTGTTCAGAGGACTGCAGTTTCTGCTCTCAGAGGGGGACTGAGGCTTGATCTTCAGGGAGCGGAGGCTTCTGCCTCTTGTTCGCATGACCTTCCCCTGGTTGCATTCTCTTCTCATCTGCTTGGTTAAATACTTGATCATGTTCAATGACTAGAATGAATCACCCTGTTTCTTTTTGTCAATCCTACTCCCTAGGACCATGCTGTGGCCAGTTTTTGGTTGCTAGGCAACTCCACTGTGTGTATATTTGTGTGTTGTGTGTAAGTTTCATGCACTTGGGTACACATATGTAGTGTTACATATGTGTGCCTATGTGATCCATATACATATATGTTATGTATACAGTCAGCATGTAGTCTATAGTATGTGCATGAGTGTGGTATGCACATTATTTTGTATGTGTTATGTTTTATATTTGTTTCATACTTGCTCATGTTGTCTGATATATGATGTGAATGTTATGTGAGTTGTATATTATATATATGTGTGTTTGTGTTTTATGTCAACATATTCCATAGACAATCTGGTCATTTTCTTTGATGGGTCTGCTCTATGTTACCCTTGTTTATCCTCAGTTTGGGAGGTCTGATGAGATCCCACTTCTATAGGTATCTCAGAGTGGTGAAGTGCATACATATTATGTCCCTGGACCTAATGAATGGCTCATTATTTCTCCACAAATGACTGCCTGCTTTCTGTTAGCTTATCAGCCATTTCTCTTGGCTAGTCTTCTCTGGAGGCCTCCAACCTTCCCCGTGACTCATCAGTCTCCACTTTCATTATGAGTTGTGAACTCAGGTTCTTCCTTGCATAGTCCTTCTTTCACAGCGATTGCTTCAACTGCAGAGGCACATCAGCTGAACAAGTGTGTAAATGTTCCCCATCATTAGCAGATATCGAAACACCAAACTCACCAGATATGTTTTAACCCTGTACCAATTATGCAATTAAAAGCAATTTTGAATATCACTTCCTATTTGAAATTCACTTTCTGTAGTTCCGCCCCCCAGAGCTTCGTGATTTTTCTCCATTTTCTTTTTCAGCTTATTATAAAGAATGAGTTCTCGTTATTCCTCTTTGTTCTGTACTTATTGTCTCTTGCTGACCCACACCTGCACATTCAGCCTCAAGTTCTTCCTCATGAATGAGCCACAAGTATACTAGGACAACTCTGGCCCTCCTGGGTGCAGGTTGAGCCAGCCTGCCTCAGCGCCACATGTGCAGATCAGCTGCCATCACCGGCCCTAAGCTGATCTCCCCTTTCTCTCTATCACTGACACTACATGTGCCACTACTCAGCCAGAAACCCAAGAAGAGTGTTTGTTTGCCCTGTGATAGGAAACAATACCATTTCCTTCAGAGTTGAACAGAGGAAAAAAAAAAAAAAACAGAATAACAAAGCAAGGAAGTTTATAATGTAGATTTTAGTAGGCATTCAGGTGACATTTCTTTATTCTGACTTTTAAAAACAAACAGACAAATAAACAACCCCATCCAAATGCCCTGAAAGTTGAAGCCACAGGTTACTTTCAGATGGGAGATTTTGGACAGAAATTTCTGTAAAAGCCACAAAATTATAATATTTAGACAACAAATCAAGAACAAAATCTGTACCTCTATCAACTCTTGGATAATTAATTATTTTATAATTTCTCTTGTATTGTTGTTAAGAAATCCTTGAGGTTGGACGACAAAAAATTTTTTTTCTCAACATTTCAGATAAGGAAACTATTTCTGGTGAATTCTGGAATTTTGCTAAAGTAATCCAGGCAGCTGATCTGTGGTACAGCTGGGGTTTTGGTATAGCCTCCCGAGGCTGTGCTCTCTGTCACTTGTGACTGGCTAAAACAAGTAAGTAGTGGTATATAGTTCAGTTTTACCTATGCATAGGTGACCAGCCAGCTGACTTCAGAGCAGAAGTCACTGAATCAGAGGGTGTCTCACCAGCAGGGTCCTTGATGATATTGGGATTTATGATGGCTTGTAAGATAAAGAGAGATTTGAGAGGAAATTATGGAGGCACACTAAGCTAAGTGGGAAGTATGGTATGCAGAATTGGATAAAGGGATGGGGTTCACAGAAAGACTATGGAGAGTATTTGCCCATATTCACTTGAATATGTTTAGAAGAGTAGGTAGAATGCAGAGCCAAGCCACAGAGCTATTTAACTGCACTAATCTTTGTATTTTGTGGCATGTCTGTAGCAAATCTCAAGTCTGATCTGATCACAAAATACTCTCTGACATTGGAATCATCATCATCGCTATCACCATCATCATCTTCATCATCATCATCTCTCTTTTGGAAAAAAAAAAAGGTTAGAAAAATCATAACACTCAGAGTAGAGAATCAGATGATGGTCATGTTCCAAGGTCAATTAGCATAGAAACAGTAAGCATAAGTTGAGGACCATAGAGTTGATGGGTTTTCAGTTTATTTACCACAGCACATTTAGCTTTACTTAGTCTTTGTTCTTTGCTCTGAGAAGTGGTACTGATGGTGAGGGACTTGCTAATGCTGCAGGTGGAGATGCTCAGCAAGGTGTAATTTACAGACCTAGAGAGTGAAAATGTTCATGAGTTTTCAGTGCTGCTTCCTTTCTGACCCGTGCTTTTCCAGCTTTATCTCATAGAGGTACCATTTTTCTCCACTGCTGATGCACAGCTGGTCAGATCACCGGAGCTGAGCCTGTACCAGCTAATGTGTCCTCTCTTCCTGCATAGGAGGCTCGGGTTGTTTGTAGAGCTGTTCTCCTCTCATGGGTGTCAGAATGTCAGAGTGGGAAGTCAGATCTCATGGGTCAAACTCTTCTTTTTCCAGAGGAGGGCATGAGGTGTTTGCAGCAGTGAAGTGCAATTTGCCCAAAGTCACACAGACAGTTAATGGAAAAGCCATTTCTAATAAACCATCTGTGATTTTCTCTTGGAGACCTTTAGCCTCCCTCTAGGCTCTTCCTGTTCAATCAAGTATAGCCAAACAAAGGGGAAGAGAAGCCCTTCCAGGCCTCCGTGCTTGAAATTCTGTGTTTCATATTGTGGTCTAGGTCCGGATCTAGAGAGGGGGTGGAGTTGAACCAGCACCTGTCAGATTCAAAGTGTGACTGAAGACAAGATCAGAACCCTTCCCCTTATAGAGAGAGCATATCAGTAAAGACACTCTTTGTTTTATTGGTATCAATAATTTGGCAAATGTAATTGGCATTGGCATGAGACACTGATTACATTTCAAAAACAGAAAAGAAAAACAGTCAAAATCATCATAGTAACTAAAGGTCCTTGGAAATTTCTAATGTGCCAAGGCGTGGGCTTTACAACATTCTAGTTAATTCTTTTGAAAACAGCATATGGCAGTCAATAGTGTGATTGTTACACAAAAAGGCTGAGCCTAAGCTGGCTTAACTTAGACAGCATCACAAAACAAAAGAATTTAAACTAAGATTGTTCAGTAACACTTTCCTGTCAACACACTACAACATACTCAGGGCAAGAAAGGGAGAAGCATTGCTTTGGGTACCAGAATTTTCAGCTGATCAAGACATCCATGATATAAATACCTGTTAGGGATAGAGATAGCATTAAAGGGCTGATCCAGATGCCTCAGTGTTTCACCATTCATGTTTTCTTCCATTTGAAAGGGAATATAACAGACTAGATTTTTAAGAAAGTAAAATATAATTCACATTTACAGCTGGAATTTATTGTCCTTTGGCTCTTCGTTAGGTGACGCCAATAGCCCATCACTGTTATCGAATTTCCTCCTCTCCAAATATGGGTGTGAAAGTTGAAAATATGATAAATGGGAGGAAGGAGAATAAAGAGACCCCACAATGACTGTTCTTAAGATTCTTGGCTACACACAGTTTGGATAAACAGAAGTGATGGCTTGGGGTGGACTGTCAAACACAGAGTACTTATGGAGATACAGAAAGGAAAGGGAACTTGAAATAGATTTCCATGCAGGTGGGAGATAAGACTGATGACATATCTGGGAAGGAAGAAGATGCTCTGTGAACAGGAGTCCACATGTTTTATCTACATTCTCTTTACTAAGGAAGACTGAAAGGAACAGATCATTTCATTTGCTCAGAGGATGAGACATGGCAAGCTACTGAGCCTAATTATGAAATCTGAAGGGTGAATGCTAATGTAAGATTCATGTGCTTTCTGATCACTCATTCCTAAAATAATTTTAACCTCAGTTTATGCTCTAGTAAACATTTAAATGCCTCAAAATACAGTTTTGTCTCTTTTGGAAATGTGAGAGAATTGTTATTCTTTCTCCTCTTGCAATTAATCATGGGCACGTGACCACGGAAAAGGCAGGCTGCCCTTTCCGGGAAAGCACCTTTGAATCAGTTCACAATTGCTGTTACCTTTCCCTCTCTCACCATAATCTGTAATAATTTAGAATGAGAAGCTCTGCCTACCTGGGACCCAGAGTGAGACCAACACAGAGAGTGATGCATAATGATCACTTAATGGGAACTAGAAATACATCTTTCTTGTTTTAACATTTTAGAATTTGAGACTATTTGTTACTGCAGCATGATCTGCATCATCCTGATGAGTGTGCAGGTAGGAGTGCACATTTGCATCCTCATTATTGAGATACTCCCAGGCAGGATGGCTGACAACTCATCATGCACAGAGCACCATCAAAGGGACAGCGACAAAAATGAAAACAGCAACAGAATCAGCAGCAACAAGCACAACGATAGCTCCACGCCAGTCCAGCCCTCTGGCCTGTGGCAATTGCAGTAACCAAAGGGGCAGTGTTGTTTTTTTCCATGAATTCACTGCTGTTTAAAAGCAAGAACTGTCTATTTCCTATCATTTCTCGACAGCTTGTCCTTAGGGTGAAGGAACAAGGGCTTCTACAACACACTCCATTGGCTGGGTTTATAATGTTCTGCCTCACTCTCTCTGCCCTGAAGTGAAGCTGAATTGTAAAATAGGGCCAGTCTTATCTTGGGCAGCCATGCAACAATAGTGTCTGGAGGTGAGTGCTAAAATATGTCTTGGGGCTTTGGGAAATGTTTTTAATTCAACATTCTGTGATCATTGTCCAAAGGTTTTTGATAGTGTCCTTTAGGAGTCGCTGAACATGAGAAGAAACAGAAAAAAAAAAAAAAAACTACTTGAATCCAGGTATTTTAAACTAACAAGTAGACAAGCAAACTTCTAGACTATAGTCTACAAAATCATTAGGCGGTGTCTATAATCTATAATCTCTGTCTCTCTCTAACTTTCTGTATGCCTCTCTCTCTCTCTCTCTCTCTCTCTCTCTCTCTCTCTCTCTCTCTCTCACACACACACACACACACACACACACACACCAATAATTTTTATAGTAATACTTATTCATATTCACATTCACATGTATTAGTGTTTACTTATTGAGATGTTTACTCATTGAGAATATTCTCAAAACAATTGGGCTTACTTCAGCTCATCATTGACCAGCCAGGTAATCTGGAGCAAATGGCTTGGCTTCTTTCCCTATTTACACAATCAAAACTTTCAACCCGTGAACTGCTTATTCACTTGGGAGTTTTGTAGCCCTGATACTTTAGGATATGTTTATAGTCATCCTTGAGCCTCACCTATCCTGTTATCAACAGCAGCATTTCAACTTTTAATGTCCACGGTGGATTTTTTTCCCGATTAAAGCCTATTCTCAACTTTATCAAGTGGTAGAGTCTAGGCCAGGCTTGTTATGTGCTTTGACCAATAAAATGTGGTGGCAGAAATGTGCCAATTAGAAGCCTATGTCTCTTATTCTCTTGGAATTCTGATGCCATCTTGCAGGCAAGTTCAAGGGAACTTGCTAAAAGACCAGAGAGCTGTGGAAGACACTATTCTGGAGCAGACAGCACTCAATTAGAAGAAGTAAAGAGTCATTGTGCCTTATAACTAAGGCACAAGAATTTGATTTCACTATTTTCTTAACATTTGTGTATATGTAAAGGGAGGTAATTATACAAGCATGTAAATACAGAAGGTATGGATCACTCAGGGATCACTGTGCTTTTCAATGTTCATTGCATTGTAGTTTATTTTTAAAATTCATGCAACCTAAACTATACTTACATTTATGCTAAAGAATAGCATTTTGAATTATCTGTTACAAGAAAAAGCATTTTGTTTTCAGGTAGAAGTGTTTTGTTTATCCTATAAGTTTTAGTAAACAGGAATAAACTATGGATTGAAGAGCATAACATGAATACTTTCTTTTTAAAAAGTATTATTTTATGTATATGGGTATTTTACCTGCATGCATGTCTATGCACCACACATGTGTAATTCCCAAGGAGGTCAAAAAGGGGTGTCACATTCTCTGGAACTGGAATTACAGACAGTTGTGAGCCACTATTGGATACTGGGTATTAAACCCAGACCTTCTTGAAGAGTAGTCAGCACTCTTATTAAAGGCTGAGTTCTCTCTATAGCCCCCATGGGTCTTTTCCTTATAGCTTCAATTATTATAATTTACAGAGGGAGAAACAAGCCACGAAGTGGTACGGTTTGACTAAAATCATTTTGCTCTGAGGAAATGATAGAATTGAATTTAGATCCAAGATTCTAAGTTTTGGATCTGCACTATACTAAACTAATTACTCAACAATACTATACAATTCTATACAATACAATATGATACTATAAAATACTATTCTATACTATACAATACTATACTATACTGTACTCTACTGTACTGTACTACACTATACTATACTATACTTTTACATACTTTCCTTAACTTGAGTTTCCACCATCCTTTCCAATGCTTAGAACCCTTCAACATGCTCCAATACTGTATAGCACATGTAGCTTGTTCTTCCTTTGATAGATTAAGGCCAGAAACACGAGGATCACCTCCATTGTTCCCAACACATTTCTAGTCACATCTAGTGTACTCAGATAGTTCATTCTGTGTGTTCTTTGTTTTAATCTTAATGTAGGAAGTGTTGACTGTGAAGTTACTGTGACCTATCAGAAAACATTATTTTCCTTTAAAATTTCAAAAATTAGATTTACTGTTATGCGTAGCTTCATGCAGCTGCTCATCTTTGGCTTCCAGATTCACATAACAAAGCATTAACTACAGCTTCTTCCCCATCATTCAAACGATTCTTACCTTGTGTGTGTTGTAATTGTAAAGTAGATCTCATTTTCTTGTGGAAAAGCAACTAATGTCTTCCCACTTTCTTTAACCATGTGCCCAATGCCCTAGTTAA
Organism: Peromyscus californicus insignis; assembly: GCF_007827085.1. Taxonomy (NCBI): domain Eukaryota; kingdom Metazoa; phylum Chordata; class Mammalia; order Rodentia; family Cricetidae; genus Peromyscus; species Peromyscus californicus. The sequence continues at coordinate 37,807,968 of NW_026294424.1, forward strand.
AGGCAAAGTCTTCCTTGTAGATTCCTGGGAACTTCCCTAGGACCCAGTTTTTCCCAATCCCCATGATGTCTCCCTCTATCATGGTATCTCTTTCATTGCTCTCCCACTTCATCCCTGTTCCAGCTCGACCATCCTGTTCCCTTATGTTCTCATCCCCCACCCCCTACCTTCCATTCCCCACCTCCAGTTTACTTATGGAGATCTCATCTATTTCCTCTTCAAGGGGGGAATCTGTGATTGGTATGTGAAATGAATAAAAAATTCTTAATTTAAAAAAAAGGGAAAGTCTTTGTGGCAGGGCCCTGGTTCAAATAGTGGTTTTATCCCATCTCTCTCTCATGATTCCCACAGTCAGTCATCTCGTGTTTCTTGCATATTTCCTAAAAAGTAGAGCCAATTTCAACTTTGATGCCTTATTCAGGTAGGTCCTCTGCTCTTAATTATCCTTCACCTTTCTCCATGCCTCTTCTCTCTTTTACCAATTCTCCAAGATTCCTATCCAATACCATCTGTTGAAGTGTTTTCTGTGACTCTTTCTTGGCCTCTTTGTCCTCCCAAAGCCTGACTTTATCAAATATCATGGCTCCTCTTTATAATTTCAATATTATATCCAAAGTAAATGCACATAACCCTAAGCTTCATAGCTAAAAACATATGAGTGAACATTTTGACATCATGTATTCAGCTCTTATGATAACTTAAGCCAAGAACATGGTGTAGTCTCCTTTATTCTTGATAATATTAAGGTATCATTATGTATAAGTAAAGTGATATCTGGAGTTGATGAAGCCACACATGGATGGCCACATAGCTAGTTAAATGCAGAACTATAATTTCAGTCTATGTCTATCACACATTTTCTTGTCACAAAGGAGGTTTAAGCTTTATATTAATGAGGCAAATAATTAGGTAAAATGTACCAGCCTGACCCCAGGGCACTGTTTCTGTGGTACGTTTAGGACTATCCTTCAGAATGATCAATTGTGTGCTGATAAAAACAGCACTAACACCCTTCACTTTCCATGATTATAGTTGACAATTTGACATGCATCTAAGAGGGTGACTACTAGCAACATAATATGGGTATCACAGATAACAATTCTCCTTGACCTTCTGAAGCCCTCATAATATCTTGAAATTTTCAAAGATCTCGCTGCTACATCTGGGTTTTCTTTATTGATTGTTTACATTATTGGTATTTCAATTTACCAGGAACATGTAATACTTGTTAGAATGCCAATTATTCAATCATACCCAATCTCATTCACTAGTCTGCAGTATTACCTGAAAATGTGGAGGTCCAAGGTGTTTTCATGTGATTCTGATGCTTTTGGTATACAACCCATCTCTAGTTTATTGATGCTTTTGGCCCTTGGACTGTGGTTAATCTATTAAAACTGATATACATAACTTACCTGGAGATTTTAGGGGAAGAAAGTCACATGATATTAAATGCAGATATTTCTTCTATTTAAATTAAAACTACATCCCATCTCAATAGCTATGCCTTTCTAGCAACCCCAAATGAGATTTCAGAGTCATTTTTAGCCAATAATCTTCATTGTTTCATGCCATTTATTAACTAAATCTACATATACTTTACTTTACAAATGAAATGTGTCTTTGATGTTAGTCTAAGGATTATAGGAAAAATTGTTACTTTCCTTGTTCAGAATCCTAAGTGATTAAGCCTATTGTATAATCTATGGAAATTCCCGACTCACTCTTGGATCCCATCTTGTCAATGTTATGACTACATTTTTCATATTTCTGCCTTTTAAATGGGAGGAGATATCTCCTTTTGTCTAAGGTTGGTGTTTTGGATTCCTTTCTTCCAGCCTTGACATTCTTATTCTATTTTAACCACCTTAACACCTCTTCCATGACTTCTCCATCATCTTTTACCTTGCCTTTTTGAGTGTGTAACCACACTTGATTTTCTTCAATTCTTAATGTAAAATCTTAAAGGTGCTCCTCTTCAGCAATTCAACTGCAAACTGTAGATACATTTTGGAGCCAATGTTCCACAGCTTAGAAAGGGTTGATATTTCTGAAGAGATAGGTAGTTATTGTGAACAGCCCTAGTGAAGCTATGTAGTGGGATTTGAGCTACACACTAATAGCCTCTTTCTCCTGTTAGGAAACAGACAGAGCAACAGTTTGACAAATGGTGGGTATGAAGAGTGCTTTTTGTCCTCACAGTCTTCAGTTATTTACAGAACACACTGAAAAACATTGTAAAGTCCTTCAAGAAAAGAGTGAGTATCAGCATATGTTCATTCTCTCTATATAAGTATTTTTATTTAAATCTGAAACATTCCTATTTTTTTAACAAAAACAAATAAGAGTGCTCAAAGGCAGGCATTGCTTTACCAGTAGGGTGAGATAAGTCACTTCTTGAAGGAGACATGATGGAACATGTCTTAAAACTGTTGCTTTAAGCCAAAGGGCCATGTTTGTGGTTAATTCTTACATCTTTCTCTCATTTCAGCCTTCAAAAAACAGTTGACAAAACATTCTTGATGTCCATTTTCAAAAAAGCTTCAGTACATGCACATTCCACAAGGCTGGTGACAACAGTCTTGAGACAATTCAGAAATGACTCCTTAATAGTCAAACTCAGTAGACCTACACAATTTCTTGTTTTAACAAACTTACCCATCTCACATGACATTATCAACTCACCTTCAACAATTTCTCTTTTCTTCTAGCCTCCTCCTTGTCCATGGCTCAGCTCACTTTATGCTCATTCCTTTTCTTCTGTGGATGCTTCTCTGTCCTTTGTCTTAAATATTTGTATTTCACTGACCTTTCCCCTTATCTCTCTTTTTTTTTTTTTTTTTTTTTTTTTTTTGGTTTTTCGAGACAGGGTTTCTCTGTGTAGCTTTGCGCCTTTCCTGGGACTCACTTGGTAGTCCAGGCTGGCCTCGAACTCACAGAGATCCGCCTGGCTCTGCCTCCCGAGTGCTGGGATTAAAGGCGTGCGCCACCACCGCCCGGCTCCCCTTATCTCTTATTATTCTGGATGAACTACATGGCAAGCTTGCTATCTCTGTGGCTCCCATTTTTCCAAAAAGCTTTCCCTTGGTTCTAGACATTCTCTAAGGCAGGAGTTATGAGGCACTTTTGGAATTTGCAGGAGGCGTTTTGAATTGTGATGGATGATAAAAGGAGTCTGTTTATACTTAGAAGAAATTGCCTAGACCCACTAGGAATCTTTCAATGCCATGAATAGGCCCTTGCATACAATACAGAATTGTTCCATGCCAACATAGTTTTGTATGGCTGGCTTGACATTTATGTAAGTAAAAAATAAAGGAGCAAAAGCTAGGGTTGTTTCATAGTTCAGTTGGTAGAATGTGTAGTATGTAAAAGTCCCTGGGTTTCACTCCCACCTCTGCATAAATCAATCTGCACACACCTGTAATCTCAGTAATTAGAATGTGGGGGCAGGATAATCATAAATTCCAAGAAGCAGTCTCTGTTACATCACAAGTTTACAATGGGCCTGCATACAAGCCTATCAAGCTAAGTTCAATACAAGATCATGTGGTGTAAGGAAAAATACTCCCCAATGATTGTACTCTGACCTTCATAGTCATGTATATGCCACCAAGACACACACACACACACACACACACACACACACACACACACACACACACAGAGTTAATGGAAAGAAACAGTAAAAAGTGATTGTAGTTGCATAAGTCTAAGATATATATTGTCTTTTCATAGAATCTCAGAGGATATGCTACTCAATGTTATCACAGAATACATTTCAGGAATTCCAATGACCATGCAGACTGAGAAGCAATTGTTCTTTGTTATCCTTTCCAGAACTGTGCTGAATGGTTGATCTTAACATTAGAAAATTATCTTAATAAGGGCAACATGATCTATAGCATTTGCTTCAAAAGTTTTATATACCTAGAACACTCTGTTTTTAGAAATATTCTACTTATTTACAGCAAAGGGTCTCAATATCTTTACTTAAATGACATTCAACTGAGAAGTGAATAATATTTTCATGAAAACCTTATCCTCTCATTTTGTTTCTCTACATGGTTATTCTGCATGACAGATGAGGGGAGATTGATAATAATAAGAAATAGTAAATATTATAAATATTAAAGGGTATTAAATAATTACCAGGCACAGTATTAAGTGCCTGGCACATTTTAACTCCATCTTCACACATTATAAAGGTAGTTACTATTATTCCTGTCTTGTAGTTACAACTAACAGAGAGTTTAAGTCAGTTTCCCAAGAACAGACAGGTAGTAGATTAACTCAGTGACTGAGATCTTAAATTACAGTGTCATATAAACTGAGAAGGCAGCATTGTCAAGTAGGAACTTTGGATATGCAAGATAAGTAAAAATATGAGTGAAGGCATATATCATCATTACAGACTGTTCTGGATAGACATTGTCTATCATCAAAGCAGGCCACTCTGAACCAGTTGATTTCAATTGTAGGTGAGCATGGACATTATAAGTCAGAGGATTAGAAATAATGCTTGGGAAAAGTTAAGTCCTAGCTGACAGAACCTCTTGCTACACAGTCACAGCCATGGTCTGATATGAAACACACCTTCTATTGCATTGAATTAGCTTCACAAAGCTCTTCTGGTCCTTCCAATCTGATGCAGTGTCCCCAGAGTTGCCCACAATTTGGATTCTTCCTCCTTGTTCCTAAGGATTGGTAACTTTCATTACTGTTTATTTAAAATTGGCTTTTGTTTTCCCCTTGGGCAGTGCCCCTGGAAGGTATCCCTGTGTTGTGGAATATTAGTTTAAGATGTGTTACATTTGTGTATACTGTGCAATATTTGTTTAATGATGCAACAATGTGTTGCATTCTTTTATGTTGCATTTGTTTAACTGTGTGATGCTGTGTTACTTTGCCTGCCCAAAACACCTGATTGGTCTAATAAAGAGCTGAATGGTCAATAGCTAGACAGGAGAGAGAAATAGGTGGGGCTAGTAGGCAGAGAGAATAAATAAGAGGAAAAATCTAGGGAAGAGCAAGGAGTGAGAAAAAGAGAAGAGACAGATGCCAGGGGCCAGCCACTTAGCCGACAACCAGCCACAGAGTAGGAAGGAAGGAAAGATATAGAATAAAGAAAGGTAAAGCTCTCAGAGGCAAAACATAGTTAATGAGAAACTGGATAATTTAAGTTAGAAAAGCTGGCTAGGAACAAGCCAAGCTAAGGCCAGGCATTCATAAATAAGAATAAGTCTCTGTGTATTTATTTGGAAGCTGAATGGTGGGCCTCCAAAGAGTAAAAAACAAAAACAAAAACAAACAGAAAAGCCCAACTATATTCGTGCTCTACCTTCTATATTCCATTAATCTTACCCTTCCATACGAGATATACAGGACCTTAAAGGAGGTGCCAGTGCTTCCTTTAACTAGTGGGGAAACAAAGACTGCCACTAGATTTCCTTCTGCATCTTATGGAATGAAAGCTGCTGAAGTGGGCATCTCTTAAAGATTGTTTCCTGCTCTGATGATGAACAATTTATGTTTTTCAGCATGCAAATGGTTCATAATTTAATTTAATAGTGTTTATGACAATATGCAATAAATAGCATAAAAAGTATACTCATTCTGGATATGTTAGCTCATTAAGGCAGCCGCTTGCTCCATTCTGCAGTGAGCTTGAGAAACTTTGTGCTAACTCATGCAAATTGCTGTGACTAATGTGCTTTAGGACCAATAAAGTGTGTCCTGATTCATTAATAGTCAATCCAACATCTCCCTCCTGCTTCCTAACAAAAGTTGAAAGAAGACTGGGAGAAGAAATTGCTGCTCGAGTTCTGCCCACCTTCAGGCCTTCTGATTAGCATGTGTGATTTGGTGGCTGACTTCCGTGACACTGTGCACCTGTGATATTAGCCTCATGGTTTTGATCCTCCAAGTCTGGAAAGGCTTCTGAGTTCAGTGCATTCTTCCTGCCAATAGCTCATGTGGAGGATTTGGATTTGTGTACAATCCTCAGGCTCCTTCTGGCTCAAAGAAACATTTTGCAGGGCTCAGAAGGGTAAGACTAAGCCTAGCACAGGTGAGTGCCAATGGAGCCAATCCAATGGTCAACAAGCATATCTTCTGCTTCAGAAGCACCCATGAGCCACAGGCATAAATATGCAATACAGCTGCACTGGAGGAGGCAGGCTCAAGTTTTATAATGTATTTGTCTCTTACACAGTATCCCAGACTCTAGGTACAATCTAGATAGTGGCTGTTGGGATTTCATTAGGAAGAAATCACCTCCATAGTTACTTGGTGAAAATGCAACTTGAAGTTGTAATAATGACTATGGAAGTATGTTGAAATTTACCTCTCTTCTTCATTTTGCTCCTAAGCTTGGCTGTTTCATTTTATTTTCATCAAAACAGAGGATTGAGGGATTTGTTCAATAAAGACATATGGTCTCTAAACCTCAGTTGTCTGGGGAATGTCTCTCACCTTTTATCCTTCCACAATTTGCAAAATTGGCTTTCTTTGCTGCATCTAATATGTATGCTGTTGCATATCTGTGGAATTCGTAAGTTTTGATGAACAAGTTTATGAGTATAATTTCAATGGCTTCTCATGACAAACTTTGAAAGCATAACATAAAGTTTTCAAATAAGAAAAATGAGACTCAAGATAGTAAATGAAGCTTCTTAGCATCTTAAAGCAAATAGGTGGCCAAGATGAACTCTAGGCACATGCCGTTTGGTTTTTATGCTTCTTTCACTTTGCTAAAGTGCCATTAGTGGGGACCGGAGTCCTCCCCCACCACCCCTCAATTACATACCTCCTGTATTTTGTCTCTTGTCAGAAGTACTTTGATAAGTAGAATCTGTCCACACTTGTATTAGCTCCTAGCCTTCTGTCTTTGTAGATGATAACCAGACAAATGCCAGATGACAGTTAACAATTAGCCAACCATGAGTCCCCTTTGGTAAGGTTTATCATGCAGCTTAGAAAATAGAGAGCTGCAACACTGAGTTAAACAACCAAATTATTTTGATGAGTATTCATTGTGTACCAGGAATCCAGTATAAGTCTTTTGTAGTATTTGGAGGATTTAAGCATTTTGTGTATTTGTTCATCTACATGATTCTCATCTTCGCTATGATGAAATGCCAGAGGCAGGCTATTTATGAAATAAAGAGAAGTTTATTTTGATTTATGGTTATGGAGGTTCAAGTTTGAACATCATGTAGCCTCTTTGGTTGAGAGATTTATTTGGGAGGCACATCATAGTGAGAGTAAATTTTGAACGAGGCTTTTACCTTGAGAAATGAAGCAAAGAGAGGGACTGAGAGACTAAAATCTCCCATCCTGTTTCTGTGAATACCCCCAATGATCTAAGTACAATCACCTCTGTCTCTCAGACATCCAAGGATCAACAAATATTACTACTCAGAGGACTAAACATTAATATACAGACATTTAGGAAACTACCCATATTCAAACCATATTATATCCCCTTCATCAATCTATTTGAACTTTCTAAGTGCTAAATATATGGAATAGTAGCCCCTTCAAAGAAAGCAGATAAAGAAAAACAAAAAGCTCCCTGGGCTTAACATATTCAAATTAGGAGAGATTTCTTCTTAAAAGCTTACCAGCTCCACTTATGTTTTCTCCATCCTAATAGGAGTCAACTACTCACTTAACAGTTTTTTGTTTAGTGAATATAATCAAAGTGTATTATGTGAAAATTTTAAATAATTATTTGAAGTTGTCTCCACCCTCTGGCTCTTGTAATCTTTTTACCCCTTTCTTTCACATAGACCCCTGAGCCTTTAGGAGAAGGGTGTGATAACGATATCACATTTAGGGCTAAGAGCTCCAAAGTCTCTCAGTCTCTGCATATTGTTCAGTTGTGAATCTCTGTGTGAATTACCACTTACTGCAAAAAGAATCTTTTCTGATGAGTGCTGACCTGTGGATATAGCAGTATGTCCTTACAGTTGTTTTCTTGCTGTGTTCATTTAGCAGAATAATAGTAGTAGGTTTTCCCCTAAGGTCCGTGACCAGTCTAGTCTCAGGTCCTTGGCCTCATTAATAGTTTCAGGTATTGGTTCTATTTCATGGAACAGGCTTTGAATCCAACCAAAAAGTGGTTGATTACCCCCATAACATTTGTACTACTGTTACATTAGTTGGCATATCTTATAGGAAGGCTGCTAGTGTAACTCACAGGACTGATAGCTGTGTAAGAATGATGATTCCTCTCTCCTACGGTAGTTTGTATAGCACCTTTAAGTACTATAAATGCTAGCCAGGAGGGCTGAAGCTTCTGGTTGAGCTTCAGCTCAATTTCTCCAAGATTTATGACATAAGTATATGATGTTTTCAGCAGCAGGGTCTTACTGTCAGGTTGTGGAGGACAACTAATAGTGTGAGCCATACCCTGGGATATTTGAGGGGAGTCTATAGGACCTGTTTGGCCAACCATTCAAAAATACGTTACTCATTCCTTGTACTGGAGCTTTATTTGATACCATAAAATGCTGTTAGAGTATTGTCTCCCTCACTATACAGCCACTCCATTTAAACTCCTTTTATATAAGCATATTTTAGAAAACTTCTCTAATAGTGGGTTTCTATACAATTTTGAAAGGTCTTCAGTGTTAGTTATCCCTCCCCGTATATACTCCTCTGTTCCTCCTCCAACCTCTGCATTTAATACTCCTATTATCTTGACCTGTTTATCCCCCTTAGCACTATACTCCATTTCCCCTCCTGCCACATAGTTCTCTTACTAGCTACCTAAGAAATGTGGATATTCTAAGTTAAATGCATACATCTAAAGCTTAAATGCTCCCCTAACTAAGAATTTATTGCTATGACTTATGGGAGAGGACAATCAATTTCCTTCAATGGAGTGACACTGGGTTGTGAACCACACTCTAGGGCAGGTGACACAATCAGGAGTATCAGTGAACATGCATCTGACTTCATGCTTTTAAAAAATGCATTTTTCTTTTTTTTTTTTTTATCATTTTAGGAAAGAGAAAGAACAGGAAATAGGTTGTGTGTATGTGAGATCTGGGGGGAGTTGGGGGAGGGGAAAGAATATGATTAAAATATATGGTATAAAATTCTCAAGAAAATAAATACAAACCTAAAAAAGTTCTCAATTAATAAAAACACTTTAGGGACTCACAGAGATCGAACTGCCAAGCAGAGAACTAGCATGGGACTGACCTAGGTTTTGTGCATGTATGTTAGAGTTGTGTAGCTTGGTCTTCTTGTGGGACTCGTAACAGTGGGAGCAAGGGCTCTCTGTCTCTGACTCTGTTACCTGCTCTGTTACCCTTCCCGCCTACTGGGTTGCCTCATCCAGCCTTATCAGAAGAGGAGGTGCCATAGCTGGTTGCTATCCAGGGGAGACCTGCCCTTTTCTGAAGAGAAAGGAGGAAGAATGGATGGGGGAGAGGTCGCAGGAGGGGCTGGGAGGAGAGGAGGAAGGGAAGGGAAACTGTGATTGGACTGGGAAAAAAATCGATTAATTAAAAAAAAAACAACCAATTTTGTGTACACAGTGTGGTTGTAATTCCATAACGACCATAATGACCATAATGACCATAGGCATTGCTTGGCATAAAGGACAGTTTCCTGAGACTGTTAGTGCCTGGCATATAGGACTGCACTCCTAGGACTGTTACTGCCTGTATTTTGTGCTAATGTATAGCCTGTGACAGGCTTCTGAAAGTTACTTTTCCTTTTATCCCTGAGATGCATTACCTTGGACAAAAGAAAACCTTCGACAGTGACCCTGGAAGCCCTTAGAAGTGCAAAGTTACCATTGTTTCCAGAAATGGGTGAGTATCAGCTTGTGCTGGTACTTCTATTTTGTGTTATTGAATACCTACAAAATGAAGGATGCCTCATAAAACGCTGGTGTAAAATCAGTTGCCACAAACCAGGTTAGAAAACCATGCCTCATCTGGATTTATTGGCATTGATTTTATCTTATTTATTTTCCTTTTCATTAGATTTATACTTTAATTTATCCATTTAAATTTCTTATTAAGAGATTGCATAAAAAGTCTTTATGCAAATATTTTAGCTGAACAAGGAAATGAACACACCATAAACGCATTACTGTGAAAATGAAATATTTACCAAATATCTAGGAGACAAATAGAAAGAACTAATGTTTACTGGGATCTTACTAAATGCCAAGCGTGCAATGCATGTTCATTATTAATTCATTCACCTTCAGATCTATTGTTTAAAGGGAGCAGCAATGACATTTTGTAGTGTGGTAATTGGAGCTTGTGGAAATTATGTAATCTGTTCAAGGGTTCTGAGCTCATGGCTTGCAGGGCAAGAATCTGGGCATTAAAATCTAGGTTATCTAAACTCTACTATTACTGTTTTTAAGGGATTGTGCTTCTGCTCATGTTCCCTGTTCACCCAGCATGCATAAAGATACATCTGTTCTTTCCCTTTGCTTCTTTTCAATAAGCAAAGAGGCATGCAGGGGCTTTTTAAAGCACATTAGATCCCAAACAAAACTGCCAACTTCCTTCTATCAAGAAAACTCTTACAACACTAAAGGGACTCACCAGGTTGTATTTATGTATCAATGCATATATGCAGTAATAATGGAATAAAAAGAGGCCATGAATTTGAGAGGGAGTAAGGTGGGGTGCACTGGATGGTTTGGAGTGAAAGAACACAGGAGGGGTTGGAGAGAGGAAAGGAAAGTGATGCAACTCTATCTTAATTGAATATTCAAAACTTATTAAGAAAAACTCAGGATCTTCCAGGAGTGTCTGATGTAACACTTGTTAGGACCCTGGAGACCATTTATTTGAGGGTCCAATAGAAAGCAACAAATTCTTCGGCACAAGTGTAGCAAACCTGTGTTCAAGTTAAAATGTTATTGAGGGAGAGAAAGTTGATGGAGTTTGGAATGAGAGTAAAGGTGGGCTGAAGAACAATTAGAATAGTCAAGAAACCGTAAGAAGAAAAGTTAAGTTAGTCAATACATTTGTGTGCATCAGAGAGGCTAGAAACTGGTTTGATCCTCTTGATTCCACATAGTTTCATAGTTTGCTCAAAATCCTGTTTCTCTTCCCTTGCTTGCTTTGTGATCCCAGGAAACTGACATTAACCTCTCAGTTTCTCCACCTCTAAGATAAAGATAATCTCTGAGGGTTAATTGGGAATCTGTGAAGACTGTTACAGATTATTACATGGCACACAGTAGCTGTCTTTCATTATAACTGTCACTTTGGATGCTGTTTCGCATTCAGTCATCACAACACTTTAGAAGGCTGGTTTCACATTTATCTCCATTTCACAAACGGGAAAATGACACTGAAGGGTGCTAGGATCTAGGACAAGTGCACATGGGTGTGAAGGAAAAGAAGGGAAAGAAGAAGGGAAGGTAAGAGAAGGGAAGGGAAGGGAAGGGCAAGGGGAAGGGGAAGACTTACATCTGTCTTACTCTAAAGCCTTGGTTTTCCTCATCATTCAGTTTAGTATATTATACTATTCTGAAGCACAGAAGGTAATATGTTTATCTTAAACAACCAGATTAAAAAACAAACCCTGACTCTAACTTGAATGTTTGTTAGATATGACCCCTAGACACTTAATGGAATAAGAACAAATGAATAAACAGACAATTCTGACTTATGTTAACATGAAGTGAGCAGAACTAGGAATCTGACACTACTCCATCATACCAGCATGACTCTGTGGTGCTTCTTCCGTGGGTAAAGAAACAGACCCAAGAGGTAACCACACATACCCAGAAACAGCAAGGTCAAAGTGGGAATAGTGGGCAGTTTATATCATAAGAAGATTTTAGGCAGTCATAACAGGGAACATGATACATAAGGCAAGCAAAAGCAAGTGAAGAAATAGAGTAAGAAATCAAATGACAACTGTGTCACCAAATATGAACACATCTATTATCAAATGGAGAAAATAAAAAACCCGACTTGGAAACTGTTGACAAAAAGGAGAAGCCAGTGAAACCAAGAGGATCCCCCAGAGAACTTGAGGTTCTCTCCACAAATTATGCAGTAGCAAGAATTTGAGTTTCCTATTCCATACCAGTAGTCTAGCACATTCCTAGAAATCTTCAGTACCAATGGCCAGCACCTATAATCTGATCATGTTTTTCCAAATTCGTGTGTTGGAAATAGTACCTAATCTGGTACGGAGGTCAGTGTGGTGAGGTGCGGTACAGTGAGGTGGCATGGGACTTGATGGGCTAGGTAGAAGTCCCAAAAGTGGAACCCTCTTAAGGTGATGCCATTGTCACACCAAGGGCACACAGGTATGAGTCTGGTTTTGATTTCTCCCTTTTCAGAAGCCTTTGTTCATCTCTTTGCCCTTTTATGTTTTGCTATGCAAGAGTGCAACAGGGCTCTTAGAAACCAGGTACCGACTTCTGACTTTAGATTTCTCAACCTCCAGAACTATGAAAATAAACAAATTTCTGTTCTTTGTAAACTGTCATGCCTTGGACATTTTGTTCTAGCATCAAAAATGGAGTAAGATGCTACTTGTTCCTTATTTGTTCATCAGGCCACCCTGGTGGGATAGTCCCTGGTGGGAAATGTGTTTGCCTTGAAGATGCTACAGGCATGCCTACTTCCCACTGAACTAAACTACGTGAACTTATTTCCCCATGAGGAATCAGAAGAGTGACCCTGAACACCAAGCTGGGCTCACTGTAATTGGAGAAAATACAATGAAGCAAAAGATGATTTATGAGTCACAGGCATACGCTGTAAACACAGTTTTTCTTTTCTCAAGCATCACAGAAGTTACAGCTCTGACTTTTCTAAGCATTTATTCATTGTAGGTGTTGATGGAGGAAGTGATTAACACTGAATTTCCTGAATGCTCTGGTCCATTTGGAAAAACAGTTGTAGCATAATTTTGCTTATTTAATATAAATGGATGGATGACTAAGTCTGGAGAAACATCGAAAGAAGTCCCTGGATCCACTTTTTCAGATTAAAGAATTTGAGGAACCAGATGACTGAGCAGTGAAAATTTTTAAACCTTCAATTTACACTTTTACACATCTGTTACAGAGACATAGATGAGGGAAGAACTCATATTTCAACTCGGCTGATTTATTGGAGGAAGGCCAAGCATTCAGGAGGAAGCTGGACTTGTGTACTGAGCAGGAAGTAAGTTGACACAGCAACTAATTCCTATTCCTAAACTACCTCAAAATCAATGAAATCACACTGTCAATGAATTGTATAGCAATTCAGTAGAAATTAAAACCTACTGTCAGAAACAATTCATGGACCTGATAGACATGAATCATACCCTATGTTTTTGTGTCTGCCTAAGATGCCACTTTAGCATCTGCCTGTCCTGAATTGTAGAATCCCTAAGGCATGATTGAAACAAATACAAAATGTGGTAGCCAAGAAGAAAAGTTACAAAGATTTCCAACAATCTGTGAACAGATTTTAGAATATTGGGTCCATTGGACTCTTTGAAATGCATTTCTTCCCTGAATGAAATTCACTACTTTCCATGATACACACTTGAGGCTAATATAGAGCTGATTCTTCAGAGAATCTATGGCATTTTGGCCTACTCAAAGTTGGTCAGTTTTAGCATCATGCTTGCCTAAGAATAAAGTTGATTAGATTTATCGAGAATGATTTTATTATTGCTGCCAAAAATATTTATTCAACCAAGGACTATTTAAAACAGGAACCTCACATTTTAATGTTCACAGACATTTTGGAACAAAAGACCTGACATTGAAGAAATGATGGGTTTTTATGGCAAAGCCCTGCCTGTGTTTTGTTGATCGGTCAAGACTTCTGACCATTGTTCCGGATGGAGATTAGGGCAACTACCCTCTTCAGAGCTTTCTCACTGACAACTGTTGGGAACATCTGAGACCCACATGATGTATCAAGTTGTGTTTGTCCTTTATATCACCCTCTCTTCTGAGTTCTGCACTGAGACAAGGCAGATGAATAACAATTAGAAAAGCAAGCCATACTGACTAACATACACAAGGAACAGAATCAGAAGAGAGGCAAAACGCTAATTATTGACCAGGATAAGCCATTTTTCTTGGAAACTAAGACATATAGGAGGTAGGAATTCTTCCCTTACAACAGCACAGAAAACAATAAAGGGAAGAAGAGAAACTCCAGGAACCAAGCAAGAACGGAGAGCAAACCAGTGAACTGCTTACTCATTTGACACAGCTCTCATGAGCGCGAGGCCTCTTGGTTGCCCCATACCATTGAGACAGTTTTATATGCTTGGTTTTACTTTCCTGTCTTTTTTCTCTTCAAACCAGTGATATTTAAAACTTTTAATAAAACCCAACACAGATAATAAAGTCTATCTAGCAGTTCAGGGATGCATTATCCCAATATAGCTATAATTATTTGATAGCGTCAGGGTCATCAGACAGAAAAGAAGTCTGTGACCATCATTGGGAATCCATCTCATGTGTATGACAGTTGCTAAAATCTTTTTTTAAATCTTTGCAGACAATTAATATGAAGAAAGTCACTGAGAACTTAGAATTACTTTAAATTAATCACTAGCTATTCATTGTCTATCTACCACATATAAAACATGTTTGACCTCAAAAAGAATAAAATGAAGTTCAATTATAGCATGTATTTTTGAATAGATAACCAATAATACAAGATAACAGTGCAGGAATGGGCTAGGACAGTCAGATAAATTATATAAGCTACACACAAAAGCGTGGGAAGGAATTGAAAAGTAATTCCTGGTACAAAATATTTACCTGTTGCAAAATATATATAAGCTGGAATACTGTAGTTTATGGGCTATTAAGAAGGCTTTACGATTTTCTAAACTGTAAATAATTAATTAAAAATTTCCCTAAAATGTGAAAGAAATTTCATGTAAGAGTCGATTGAAAATCTGACACATATCATTCTTCCACAATGTTTAACACCTATGAATATATATTTTCCATAGACTATCAGAGGGGAAAATAAAGTTTTAATTTAACAGGAAATAAAATTAGCTTCAAGTTAGTAGTAAAAGAAACATGCTAGGAGAGCAATATTTTAAATTTTGCATCAAAATTTTTACTGAAAATATAAAAGGTGCTCATATATGTTAATTAAAATTTTCATAATGCTAACAAAAGTGTTTTGTTTTTTTTTTTTTTTTTTTAAAGCTGAGATTCAGTGGTCTACTGCTGGAAGTCAGTTACTGCTTAGGTCCTATGGGTTTCCTAGAAAAATGCAAATAATAACCTTAAGAGACCTCTAGAGGGCACTCTACAAAACAGATCTAGGTCAAGTAGAGAAGAAGGAACCAGCAGGAAGCAGTTTTCTTTAAAAATGTGTAGAGATTGAAGATTTTTGTTTGGAGACACTTAACACCAAGCTTGCTTTTCCAAATGACAAATTAATCTTAACAACTTATCAGACACAGTTTGGAATATTCAAATCTCTTGGGTTTGCATACCATCTCTGGAGTTTCAAATGCTACCAGGTCCTCTTAATGTGCATTCAGTTTAGTTCAATACAAGACATGATGCTGAACCTAGAAGTAGCTGCTTAAGAAGTGCACATTCTTTTGAGTTCCTTTCATTTAGTCCTGGGGGTGTTTGGAAAAATGTCAGTACAGGATGAAGCTGAAAAACATAAAAAAAAACCCACAAAAACACATTTGCCATTTTGTAGCTCATAACGGTTAGCACACATTTCCACGCACATTACCTTAATGAAACCTTAAAATATGAGCAAGGCTGGTTTTATTGTCATTGACACTGATGGGATGACTGACTCTAAGGACTTGAGGTAATAAAGCACATTCAAACTTAGTTCTCTGATTTCAGTCTCAATGACCTTTCTTTTGCAACATCCCTATTTCTGATTACCCAGGTAATGAAGTGAAAATCAGTAACCTTTCAATAGATGTTCGGTGGATGAAGTCATAGGTTCTGAATGAGGAGGAAGCATCAACACCATCTGAGCTAATAAGTCATGGACTTGGAAAGCTAGCAAGCTAATGGAAGACTGGAACGAGGTGGGCAGTTGACATAATCATCTACCACAGAGCTCCCCACATCACACAAACTACACAGGTGCCAGGAATATAGATCACAATATACATGATGATTTTCTTGGTTCACAAACCAAACTAAGAAAAAAAACAATCTAAAAACCCCTAAACCACTGGAATTCTAGGGTAGCCTCTAGATGAATAAGATAAAAAGTGAGCCTCATTTTCTCCCCACTCTCCAGTTTATTTGGTTTATAACTGGACAAAGTCACATGTGTACAAAACGAAGCTCATACTGTCCAAAAACAGAGTAAGGACTAAGGCCTGGGGATCTGTTACTAGCCTTTAGGCTGGGGATCTGTTACTAGCTCAGAGGTGAGGGGTGGTCAACCATCCCACTGGCTAAGTATGGAGACAATGGTAGAGAGGACAGGGAGCCACCTGGCTTTGGTCACAAAACTCAGGACCTGGCACTATGCCAGGACAGACAGATGGAAGAGAAGCCTCAAAAACCACCCTGCCCAGGAGGCCCAGGACTCCCTCACCAGTCCCACTGTCGTGTGGTTGGTTCAGACCCAAGGACTGATGTGAAGGAGAGGCAAAAAAGCAGGAGGGAGGGAAAACACTGGTGAGCCATCACTGAGGGTACTTGGACCTGTGGAAAAGGGGGGGTGGGGAAATGGGCCAGCTGTCACTAGGCAACTAGCAGCACATTTCATAAATGCCACTGTGAACAATGTATTGCCCCCATTTGATGACATCATGGTCGCTGTAGTTCAGCTTCGATTTGGATACCATCAAGTAGCACCCCCTGGAGTGGCACCTCAAGTATGAATGGCACCTCAAAGTTCATGAACGTGGGGGCAGGTGTCGAACCCATATCTTCTTCTTGTTGGTGGGCAAAAGCTCAATCTCTGTTCTGATCTGATTCTTTCATGCCTGCCATGAGCTTGGTCTTCCATTCTCTGGCACTCTTGCTCACCTTGTACTTGCCTTCCTGGGGTGATATATTGTACAACACTTCCCCTTCATGCAGATCATCTGCATCCTGTTTGTGTTCAGAGGAGATGGAATCATTACCTCAATCTCCTGGGCCAGAAGTGAGGGCTTGACGTTGGACATGTTGACTTTATCCTCCACTTTGGTGAGTCCTTCTTCTGGCACCAAGATCACCCAGAAAGGAAGGATGATGCCCTTGAACTATTGACGGGGGTGCCTTGGAGATCTAGTTTTGATAGGCTGCCCACCTGACATCCATCCCTTTGATTCTAATGACAGACACAGTGAGTGTGGTGAAAAGGGACATTAATTGCTATCGCTACGACCGTTGAAGAAGCAGGTCACTATCTAGATCACATTCCCAATACAAGGAAAGAAAATACTCTTGATCATACTTCAAGATGAACATCTCCTCAATGATCAAGGTCTGTGTCCCTTCATAGATCAAGATCAGCTTCACTCATCAGATCTAGGTCTGCTTCTAGAAAAGGATCAAGATCCTGGTCAAGGTCAAGATCAAGATCCAGGTCTATTACATGACCAAGTAGCAGCCGATCAAAATCCAGATCTCCATCTCCTGAAAAGTTGTTTTCCATCAGCAAGTCCATGCAGAAGCTCAAATCCTGAAAGAGTGGACTGAAGTTCTCAAGTTCTCCCTTTAGGAAAAAATTATTTTGTTTACATTATTAAAAGGGATTTGTTTTGTCTGTAAAATGGAATCTCGAAGTTTGTCTAATCAAAATGGATCTGAATTATTACTCTGTAAAATTCACAGCAGTAAAATACTATTTTTTGTGGAATGTATTGACATCTTGTTGTCTGAAAATGTGGGTTTTTATTTGTCACATTTAAATAAAATGTTTCTAACTAGAAGGAAAAAGTGGGCCTCAAGATCGAAGTAAAAAACCACAATGAAAGGACAGATGAAGTCTGGTGGATATGGCCCCACTTGGCCTGAACTAATTTCAGAGATCTAGTCTATCCTGACACCCTGATTTTGGTCTTAATGATTCAGTGCTCAGGACTTAACTCTGTCTACAACTAAAATAAAAAAGAAAAGAGAGAAATTTTCATCAAAACATAACTGTTTGTTTTTCACTACTGATCAACTGATACCTGACAGTTAACCCAGGAATCTTTACCCAGGAAAATATAAATATTAATAAAAGCACATCTTTCTATTTGGAAATAAGTGTAGGTTGGTTGGACTGTTTATTAGGATTTTTCAAAGAAACAAAACCAATAACCTTGTGTGGGTGTGCACGAGCACCCACATGCATGTGTGTGTATGTCTCTCTCTGTGCATATATGTGCATGTCTGTATATTCATGTCTGTGTGTGCACATGTCTGTATGTGTGTGTGTGCATCTCTATGTGTATTTGTGCATGTCTTTGTGTGTGTGCATGTCTGTATGTGTGACTGTGTGCATGTCTGTATGTGCATGTCTGTGTGTATGAGGAAATTATTATAAGACATCAATGTGCAGCTATACAGTCTGAGTCAGAAGAGTGGCTGATGTGGCATTATTGAGTCCAAAGACAGGAGAGCATTGATTATGTTCATACAAAGACAATGCAACACTGGGAATGGACTTTTATTCCTCTGTCGTTTATTCCATTCAGTGCTGCAATTGAATGACGTGGTCTAGCACTAGGGAGGGCAGACCACTTTAGTCTGTGGATTCAAATGTTGCTCTTACTTTGAACCAGTACCACAGATTTTTAACCAAATATCCAGTTGCCTTGTATCCAGTCAAACTAGCATATGAAATTAACCATTGTGATTTTTTTCTGCAGGATTTCTGTAGGTAGTAAAGAATATTAAGCAACAAAATGAACAGAAAGCCAAAGGAGGCAGGAGTTCCTGAAGACAGATGATATCACCTTTGAGATCTTGTGATAGGCTTGCCTTCTATGTCATTCAGAAAGCAACCAACCACAGTGGCTATGGGAAAGACTTCCTGGGTCATTTGCTTCTGTTACTTTCTGACTACGCTCTTTTGAAAATTTGTGCCTCGGTTTCCTGTTAATAAAATTGAGATGATCTAGTACCTGTTTATGGGTTACTATGAACTTGAAAAGAATTAGATTATTTGTGATTTATTCAGGCTTAGAATCCTCTACATATTATTTTTTTATGGGAGAAGTACTTTGAGAATGAGTCACTCTGTGAAGCATGATAAATTTTATCGACATAAAACTATACTGAATCTTGTGTCTTTGGGGCAAGGGTATCTCTTCAGGATGAATTGGAAAAAATCTGAACTTGTGAGCATGTTTTAATGTATGAAATGTAAGTGAAAATCCTAATCACACCCCTTATTTACCTCTGCAAATCTGTTTTAAGAGGGAAGGGATCTTTTTTTATTCATTTTCCCTAAAAGTTCATTATTGGACACCCCCCTAATTCCACACTGTTCCAGGGGCAGAGATACAACCAAGAGTTCTTAACCTCAGTGATGTTGCCTGAGTTGCAGACAGTGGTCATCACATTTCCTGGCTGTTGTGCTGCTTTTGACAGAGGACTTGGAGGTAGTAAGTCATGGAAACAAAAAGCCAGAAGAAGTGACTGCCACTTACAAAATGGGTTTTCTCTGCACTGTATCTGTGTGTGAAACCACAGGGTTTTCACATGTTCATTCCTTTTGGATGGGATCAAGTGAAAGCGGTGTTTTATTACCTTTCCCTATGTGATCAGCTAGTTGCCAGAAGGGACTGGGGGGGGGGGATACAGATCCCTGTGCTCCTCTGATCAGCAAAGGTCCCACCTTCTCCTTCATGCCTGCTGTTTACAGTAGGGCTGACTCCTGTTCCCTCTTCCCTGTGTCGACTTGAGAGCAAGTCCACAAGTAGTAAGAGCACATACTATAAGGTCTTTCAAACTGTCTTTCTGTGTTCTGCTGTGGTCTCTGGATGACTGTTTCCTGGGGCTCTTTGTGGGATGCTGGCATAGTCTTCTGTTCTTCAATGTCTGTGTCTTTCTTCAAGGCTTGCACCAGGACAGGCACTTTGGCAAAGTTCTGATAAATTTTTTGTAAATGAACCTGGGACATATTCACGATCATCCAAGGAGTGTGTGGGTTGGACAATTTATATTTTAGTAAGTCAATATTTACTGCTTTGGGAAAGTTATATTTAGAATGAATAGATAGCTGATTTTTAAAAATTTAAGGACAACTGAAAATGCAGACCACCAGCACTGTCACTTAGCTCTCCACTGGTAATAATTATAGAATATTATGTTCTAGTAAACACTTTATGAAGCTTTTACAATAGTACCTTTAAACTGTTTAAAATCTTAAACTAATATGTAAAATTCAACTTAAAAACATGGTCATACATACCTGTAATCCCAACAGTCAGGAGGTAAAAGCAGAAAGACTGGAAGTTCAAGGTCATCCTCAGGTATATAGTGAAGTCAAGGCTAGCCTGGGGCACCGAGACCCCGTGGCAAAAACAATGCCATGATAATTAATATATTTTTAATACTGTATTTCATCTACTTGGATAAAAACAAGATAAAATAAGTAAAACTTCCAGTTTAGATTCAGTGGTACAAAACTGGAATATTTCTTCAGTGGCTACATATAAGTTATGTGGCTTGTCAGGTTGTTTTAATGCTGACTCCATATAAACCACCAGAGTGGCCTTGGCAAAGGACTCTGACCTGTTAATTCTCCCTTTTACTTATTTTTAAGAGGTGCATACAATAGATCTGTTGTGACAGGCACAGGAAATATTCAATCCATACTAAATGCTGGCTCTTGCTACAGACATCTATGACTGTTCAGTAAGTTATGATGATCATTAATTACTCCATCAATATTGTTACCTCCTGCTCAATGTCAGAAATGCTGCAGAGGCCAGGGTTCAGCCTGGTGTTTGTCCCCAGAACTTGCATAGAAGTAGGTTTAGGCTTGATTTGAAGGGACATTCATGTGTACATATGCTCAGAGAAACACAAGGCATGCATATAATAAACCATACTTGACCAGGAGGAAACCAAGGCTTGAGTGGAAGTCATGTGGTTTAGTTACTGAGTACATCTCATGACAGGCTAAAATCTGTTTTGAGTACTCCTTCTCAAATACTTAGTTTCCCAATTTACTTTAGCTGATACTTTAGACCCCTTAAAAATGACCTGGTTTTTCTGAATCTATGGCAGCTGAGAACACAGTCCATATTTAATGCTCAGAAGCAGACATTCTGCAGCATAATAAAGAAAGCATGTACGTAAATAAGATGGAATTTTGTTTAACCATAAAACCTGCAGTTGGTGAGTCATTACATTGTAATTGAACCTGGTCTAAGCAAGGCAGTGTGCATATGCCATATAAGTTTCTACTATCCTAAAAATACCTCATTACCACCCACTGGAACAGTTACAGATAAATATTTTGCTTTTATAGCCCTTATTTCTGAAACATAAAATGTCTTATGTTTCTAATTCCTAGACAATTTGTGGTATTTCTGTTTATCTTGCATTCTACTTTCAAGCACTGTTTGAGGGGGAAGTGCAAGATTTCAGAAAAGTCTGAAGTGTTTTTCAGTTTTCAAGAATAAATCAGAGATTCGGGGAGTCATTTAGTCCTCTGATCTTAGACAATTTCATTGATTGACAGGAGTGCATTCAGTTGAAATTTTAACGTCTTGATTGCTTTAAAAATCTCCTAGTTGCTTTGGCTTCTGTTTATGTGCCTGTGTTGTTTATCACAGCGACTTTCAATGCAAATGTATTTTGGTAGCAAAATGGGTTGTTTGGCAGGTTTTCCAACGTCAGAATTTTGTTACGTAGAGCAATCACACCTGTGGTCACACTTCTGATGACCTTCCGGCTCGTTTGGACAGAGGACTCTGGCAGATGACAGCTGCGGTGATCAACTCCATGCACCCTTCTCTATGGGCAGGGTGACTCACCTCTGTGCAACCTGTGCTGGCACATAGGTTCCAACACTTACAAGGACCCTTTCTTGATTCCATGGTCTATTCTCTCTAGGTTTAAATTCTTACTAATTGTACGATTTCCTTACGACACCAAGAGTTGTCCTAAGTCCAAGCCTGATGTTATGTGACAGTCTTTATGGTCCCTTGTGTGTCACCGCCTATGTTTCTTCATCTTACTCATCATAGCTCATGGTCTACCTCTGTAAAACTTTCTCTTTCTTTTCCAGGTTGTGTTAGCAGCTTGCCGTCTTTTTGTTTCCATGGTAACCCATTCACCCTTCCAGAATTGCACTGCTTGTTCTGCATTCCATGTACACATGTGAATGTCATCTGTCTATGGTATGGACTCCAGGATAGGGTATAGATGAATTTCTAAACAGTCTTATTGAATAAGAAACACAGAGCCAAATAAAGAGGTATAAGCCTTAGAGATCAAAGCAATAGCCGCCAACTAACCTTAGTTTACCACCTTGCTGTAGCTTCCCAAGAGAGATTCTTCCTGTCTAACCTGCACCTTTATTGCCTTCCTGTTCTGCCTTCTCATTGGCTCTAAGCCCAGCCACATCACTTCCTTGTCACTGCCTGTCTATACAGACTTCCAGGTCTCTATGGTTGGTACTGGGATTAAAGGCGTGTGTCACCACGCTTGGCTGTGTCCTTGAACACACAGAGACTCTGCCTGCCATGTGATCAGGTTAAGGGCGTATGCTACCAGAAGCCTTACTTCTATTTATGGCTCCCTATGACCTCTGATCTCCAGGCAAACGTTATTTATTAACATACAAATAAAATATCACATTTCAGCACAAATAAAATATCACCACATTAGGGATTATCTCTGAGTTTATTCTTTTGTTCTTATGGAACAATGTCAGGTGCTCAAATGTGTGGCATAAGAGGAGTTTCCCCAAGTCTTCACGCTTTTCTCCAACGACAAGAAGCAATTGCTTGTCCCCAGTTCATTGTTCCTCTGCTCAAGATGCTGTTGCTTCCTCCTGCAGTAGATGGAAACAAACTCAGAGACCCATAGCTAGACAATGTGCAGAGAGTGAGAGACCATGGAACCCTCAGTCCTAAATGGGAGGTCTCCATCACATCTCTCCCCTCAGGGTTCAGGGAACTTTGGGAAAGAGGAAGCAGAAAGAATGTAAGAACCAGCGGTGATAGGGGACACCAAGGAAAGAAGATCTTCTAGACACAAGACTGATGCACATGTAAACCCACAGAGACTATAGCAGCATGCACAGGGCCTGCACAGGTGTCACAGATGAGAGAAATGGACATGTAACCCAGAAGCTATCTCCAACTGACCCCTGCTCACAAAGGAAAGATTAGTTTTCTTCAAAAGAGACTCACTAGTTATACAAACCACACTTAAGGGGGGGCTGACTGTAGCATGAAACTTAGACAGTCTTATTAATAAAAACAAACCCAAGGCCAGGTATTGGGGTGAATGCTGGAAGGTCAGAGAGACAGAACAGGCCACAGATAGCCTCACCTTGCTAACTTCTCAGCTGATTCTGTTTCCTCAGACTGGAAACCCCTGAGTCCTCATCCAGAATGAATCTCAGCTGAATAGCTGCTAAAAGCCTAAAAGCTTAACCAGCTACAGTTCCTGGTCCTCATTCCTTAAGTACCTTTCTGCCTGGCGTGAGTTACCATGTTTGGTTCTTTCCAGTGTGGCCTTGAACTCACAGAGATCCAGGCAGATCTCTGCCTCTGGAATGCTAGGATTAAAGGTGTGTGCTACCACTGCCTAACCTCTATGTTTAATATTGTGGCTGTTCTGTTCTCTGACCCCAGATAAGTTTATTAGAGTGCACAATATTTTGGGGAAAACAATAAATAGCACCACAACTGACTTCCAACAATACATGGTTAACACAATACAAACTCAATGGTATTTCTGGAGTGTTTTGTCTCAGCATTTTGTTTAACCTTGTAGGGCTTTTGCTTGTATATTATGTCTCCCAGAGCTGTCCTTTAATGGAATTTCTGTGTATACAAATGTACCTTCTCTCGACATCAGTATGAGTTTCTTGTGTTTCTCTTCGGCTCTTTTGTTTTTTTTTTCTTTTATTTGCTTGTTTTCTCCTGTTGTTGTTGTTGATGGTGGTGGTGGTGTGTGTTTTCTAATGAGAGAGAGAAATAAAGGATATGGGCTTAGATGTGTGAGGAGGATCTGAGAGTTGTGGGATGGGAAACTGTGATTAGAATATATTATATGAAAAACGTTTATTTTCAATAAAAGAGAAGAAGATACCATTGTTCATTCCTTGTACACATGCCATTATTTGTCTTCTAATACTCAGCTAAAAGGTACTTCTGGAAGCCTTCCTTTCTTAAAAGTGAGAGAGAGGGGGCGACATCTTCTCCTCCTTCCCCTCTACATCTCAGCACCTGCCCTATCACATCGATTTTGAAAACATCCATTCTTCACCCTGCCACCCAGATTAAGAACACCTTGAACTTCATATTTTACTCATTCTTCTTCCTAAACCTTGGCAAAGTATCTGAACACACAGAGAAGGAATGGACAGGAAAGGAAGTAAAGGGGAGAACAAAGGACATAATTACACAGTTGCATCTTCTCAAAATAGAGCTGTGGTGGATGAAAATCCCAACTGAGTAATTGAGTTTCTCAATACAAAATAGCATGATCGGCCAAAGTGCATTTTCTTTATACCCCAGGAAAAGAAATAAAAACCAAGGGTCTTCTAAGCTAGTTGATTATTAGCACAAATGTGAACCATCTGATTTTATCAGTTTTATAAGTCCAGCTAAATTAGAACTCACACTGTTCTCTGAGTATGAAAGAGAAGTCTTAAACATAAAGACAAACATGTAGGGCTTTAAAAAAATTCCAAAGGCTTTTATGCTAATTGATACCAAGCAAGCAAACAAACAATTCCCCTAAAAAAAAAAAATCAATCCTGCCATTTCCTAGGTATGATTCTCAATTTCAGATGTTTATACAGTTTTCTCATGACCCACTGTTTGTATCTGGTCCATCAAGGCAGGTAACCATGAGTGCCAGTGAGTACTCCCTATTATTTCATGTAATGGTATTTATATAATCTAAAGAACCACTTTTTAGATGCTGTTTTATTTCATTGTTTCTCCATGTAGATTCACCCTTTTAAAGATGCAGTGGAGTGAGATGAAACTTCAAAGCTGTTTGTATTTGCATCTCCCAAATTGCTCAGGACATTTTTGAGATATTTCTTAGCTATTTTTATTTCTTACATTGAGAACTCTCTATTCAGATCCCTAGCCCCTTTTTTATTTGGGTCATTTGTTTCCTTGACTCTATTTTTTGAGTTCTTTGTATATTCTGGATATTAAATCTCTGTCAGATGGAGAAAAGATTCTCTCCAATTCTATGGGTTCTGTGTTCACTCAATTAATTCAATTTTTATTTATTTATTTTTTCATTTTACATACCAACCACAGTTCCCCCTCCCTCTCCTCCTTCTGCTCCTCCACACCTACTCCCTTTACCCCATCCACTCCTCAGAGAGGGTAAGGCCTCCCATTGGGAGTCAACAAAGTCTGGCATATCAAGTTGAGGCAGGACCAAGCCCCTACCCACTGCATTAAGGCTGAGCAAGGTATTCCACCATAGGAAATGGGTTCCAAAAAGCCAGTTCATGCATCTGGGATAAGTACTGGTCCCCCTGCCAGGGGCCCCACAAACAGAAGAAGCCACACACTGTCACCCATGTTCAGAGGACTTAGTTAGATCCCATGCAGGCTCCCCAGCTGTCAGTCCAGAGTCCATGAGATCCCATTAGCTCAGGTCAGCTGTCTCTGTGAGTTTCCCCATCATGATCTTGACCCACCCCTCCATCACTGCTCATAGAATCCCTCCTCCTTCTCTTCCACTGGAAACCAGGAACTCAGCCCAGTGATTGGCTGTGGATCTCTGCATCTGCTTCCGTCAGTTACTGGCTGAAGGTTCTATTATGACAATAAGGGTAGTTAATTCTTTCTTTAGCTATATGGAAAGTTTTTAGTTCTATGAGGTTCAAATGGACAATTATTAGTCTTAGTTCCTGGGCAAGCAGAGTCCTCATTCAGAACATCTTTTCTTACACCTCTATCTTGTGGATACTGCCTATGTTTTCTTCTAGCTTGTTGATTAGCTTGGATCTATCTTTTTTTCAGGATCATAGATATCTATCATTTGGTCAGGGTGTAATCTCGTTTTCTGTATGTATCCTTCCAGTTTTCCCAGCATCATTTGTTGAAGAAGCTGGATTTTCTTCAGAATATATTTTTTGTTTCATTGGCAAATATCAGATGATTATGCTTATTTGTACCCATGTTTGCACCTTCTATTTTATTCCACTGGTCTACATATCCATTTCTGTGCCAGTGTCATATCATTTTTTATTACTATAGCTAGAAATATATCTAGAAGTCTGAAATAGCCATCTCTCCAGTTTTGTTTTTGTTTTTTGTTTTTGTTTTTCGAGATGGGGTTTCTCTATGTAGCTTTGTAGCCTGTCCTGGAACTCTCTCTGTAGACCAGGCTGGCCTCAAACTCATAGAGATCTACCTGCCTCTGACTCCCAAGTGCTGGGATTAAAAGAGTGTGCCACCACCACCCGGCTTGTAGTGTTATTCTTTTTTCCCAGGATTACAATGGCTATCCAAGAATGTTTTCTGATTGCACATAAATGTTAGGGTTTCATTTTTCTATTTCTGTGAAGAATGTGGTATTTCAGTTGGGGTTGCCTTAAATCTGTAAACTGCTTTTAGTAGGATGGGCATTTTCACAGTATTAGTTCTATGAATAAGGGGTGCCTTTCCATTTTTCTAGTGTGTTTTTCAATCTCTTTAAAGATTTGAAGTTTTCTTTGCAGAGGTCTTTTACTTCCTTGGTTAGGTTTATTCTAAGGTATTTCATTGTCTTTGATGCTTTTCTAACATGAGTGTGCCATGCCCATGAGCTCTTCTCAGTGTGTTTGTTGATGGGTGCATAGAAAGGCTACTTATTTTAAAAGTTGATTTTGTACCCTGCCACTTTTTCTGAAATTGTTGATTGTTTCTGGAAGGATTTGTTATTGGTGGAATTTTGGGGTCTTGTGTGTGTGTGTGTGTGTGTGTGTGTGTGTGTGTGATAATTATATTTCTTCTACTCTTTGTATCCTTTTAATTTCCTTTTTTGCCTTATTTCTCTGTTAATGCTTCCATCACTATATTGAAAAGGAGTTCATATAGTGTACAGCCCTTCCTCAGTCCTGATTTTAATGGGATTACTTAAGAATTTTTCCTCCATTTAGGACAATATTCACTGTGGATTTATCAAATATAGCTTTTATCAGGTTGAAGTATGTTCTTGTGAGTCATCTCTCTACTACTTCTCTCATCAAAGCATGTTAGATTTTGTCAAAGGTTTTTCTGCATCTATTGAGATGACCATCTGAATGGCTAAGGTCAACAAAACAACTGACAACAAATGCTGGAAAGGTTGTGGGGAAAGGGGAACCCTCATTCACTGTTAGGGGGAGTGCAAATTGATGCAGCCACTCTAGAAATCAGTATGGAGAATTCTCACACAATTAAAATTAATTCTACCATATGACCCAGATATACCACTCCTTGGCATATGCCCCAAAGACTCAGCCTCCTACTCCCCAGATATTTGCTCAGCTATATTCATTGCTACTTTATTCACAATCACTAGGAAATATAAACAACCTACATGTCCTTCAGCAGATGAATGGGTAATTGAAATGTGGTACACATACACAATGAAATACTGTTCAGTTGTAAAGAAAATTAAAGTGTGAAATTTTCAGTTAATGGATGAACCTAAAAACTCTATTGAGTGAAGTAATCCAGACCCAGAAAGACACATGCTACATACTCTTTCTCATCTTCAGTTGCAAATGCCAAATCTCGGACATGATTATCTATGGTGAGTAACTGTAGAAAGCAGAAAAGTATAAAGAGAACACAGACAGAGATGCAGTGGGAAGTGTGAGAGGGGTCCGGGAGAATACAGGTGATATGAAATGAGATGGGGAAAAATGAAGGATGGATCACACTGTGGGGAGGGAGGTCAATACAGACAGAGCAGGAGGGTCAAGGGTCAAAGGAAACTAAGTTTGTTTGGTAAAGCCTGAAGGTAGTACATGGGCTGAGAATGCTCCCCACAAGAACAAAAGAATAGTAACAGCCCCAGTACCAGGCACAAAAATCCTCCCTTCAAGTGGTTTGTCATGGTAGTCAAGTGACTTCCAAAATAATAGACTATCAATGTGGCCCTTGGTTGCTTCTCAGTTACTGAGGATGGGCCCCTATTGAAGATTTAGGACATATAAGTCAAAGGATTCAAACTGGATATGTTCTTAAAGCCTAAATCTGCAGTCTAACTTTTATGTTACCAGAAAATCCTGTGAAGGGGGGTGAAGCAATTAAACAGACCTACCCAGCTGCAGCACCTATGAACCATGACAATTATAAATATGGCAAGGTATCTATAAAGATGCAGTCAGTAGCACTAACATGTTAGTGGTAACCAAAAGCTGACTAATCTGACTGAAGTCCCACTCAACAGGAAGAAAATCAAAGCTGCTACTGGAAATCCAGCCAGCTTCCTGAGACTAGTGAGGTCATGAACCTTAGAAAGGAATCTATCCCCACTTCATTTCTCAGGCAGTTCCTCTGTCTACTGAGAGAAAAAGAGAGAAGAAAATTTCCCTTCTATTTGGAGTTCTGTGTATCGGTAAGGGAATCTTTCTTGAAAAGTTCATGTTAGAACATACATAGGTATGCAATCCAAACTGACACATACATCATGGTATATCTATTCTTGTGAAAGTAACATTAAGCTCCGGTGTCTGTATGGATCAGGTCTTGTAGTAGTCAATGTGCACGCAGAGACAAAAGAAATAAGAACCATGGTGTAGGTGTTTCACAAACTATTGTTGTATTGATCAACATTTCTTAATTATATGATTAAAAAATACCTGACTTAAAAGGAGTAGAGACTTAATCTGTCTTACAATCTCAGAAGCTTCAGCCCCATTATTGATTGTTTCTGTTGTTTCTGGGATGTGCTGAGACAGAATGTCGTGACATAAATCTGTGATGGAGCAAAGTTGAGAAAACAGAAAGCTGAGAAACACCAAGGGGACCAGGAATAAGATAGTCCCTTCAAAGATATGCCCCCATGACCCATTTCCTGAAACTAAAGTCAAACCTACACAGTCTCAGCACCTATGAATAGTTAATTCAAATGTTTAATCTATCATTAGTTTAATCATTCATCATCATAATTTTCTCATGATTAAAACTATGAGGGATCCTCATGACTAATCATTTTTTTAAATTCCCTCATATATATTCCCAAAGTTATATTTTACCTCAGTTACTCTTAGTGATTGCTCAGGCCAATCAAGTTGATAGTCAAGATTAACCACCACAAGTGACCCTTGTCAACAAAGCATAAGATATACTGAGTCCTCGTGTCTCATCAGTATTCTCTTACTGTGATGATACACCCTGACTAAGACAATTTATATAAAAGGAAGCATTTAATTGTGGCTTGCTTACAGTTCAAAGGTTTAGTCCATTATCCTCATGGTGGGGAGCATGGCAGATATGATAGCTGAGAGGTCTGTATCCGGGTCTGAAGACAGCAAGAGGAAAGAGACACTGGGCCTGATTTGAGATTTTGAAACTCCAAAGCCCACCCCCAGTGACACACTTCCTTCAACAAGGCCACACCTCATAATTCCTGTCCAGCAGCATCACTCCTTAGTGAGCAAGCATTCAAATACATGAGCCCATAGGGCTCATTCCTATTCAAACCTCCACAATTGGGTACTTCCCAGTCTGAATAGTATCTGTGTAAGTATAGTCCCTAAGAAATTTCATTTTCTGTAGTTCTATCTGATGAATATAATATTCATACAGTAGGAAAAAGAAATCCCATAAACTTATGTAGAGTAATAGATCACTCATTCAACATGACTTTGTAAGTCAATAAAGACACAGACTAAGTTGAACCAGTATGAGACCACTTTCCTCATTATATGATGTACTGTTTTACTTTAAACATTTTCCTATTAATGAGCAAAGATTATAAAGTAAGTATATAACAGTAAAAGTAAATAAATTAGTAACATAGTCTTTTAACATGAATACTTAAGTTAAATATTACACATGCAGTGGTATGTGCTATAATTTTCCATAACTGGAGGTATAGTAGGTTTATTTATAATGCTGTCACCACCAACACTTATGTATAAAAGCATTATTCTGCCTTAGGACAGCTATGACAGTACTGGCAATGTCTTGGCTCCATTATCTTAGGGGCCACCACTGTATCTGCAGCTCCTGATGATCAAAATATTATAATGTGATGTGTGATGATATACTATAATTAACCCAAGCAAACAGAAGTCAAACATTCAGATTGATGCTGTAACCTGTTTGTAATTTTAGATGGGCTTATCTGTATGAGTTTCATAGGCAGAGTCGTTTGATCAAATCTCAAAGGAAGTCAAAGACCTGCCGTGTAGAAAGGCTAGCGCAGGGCTCTGATGTCAAGCCTTCACTCATTTCCCCAACTATCCTTTTAGGTTGTTCCACTGTGTCGTGTCGTGATACTTTATTTGTGTTGAAATGTGGTGATATTTTATTTCAGCACAAACAAAATATCACCACAGTGTCCTTTGTCCAAGTACAGAACTTTGACTTGAGAAGGCTGGACATCTTCCATGATGATTTTAATATGACAAAACACTTAAGATAAAAAATTCTTTTCCCTACCACACATTTTTGTTTGTTTGTTTGTTTGTTTTGTAGGGATTGGGAACTGGGGTGCTATGTTTTTTTATGTTATTGAGCTATACTTATTTCCTTTAAAAGATTCAGAAGACAAAAACTCATTCTAAGTTAAGGGATGCCCACTAATTCCTGTATGGATCCTTTACAAGCCTCTGCTAGCTAAAATGTTAACTATTTAGTAGCAGTCATTTTTAACAAGCCCATAACATTGCCATTACATGAATTATACATGACTTATAAAATGATTATTTAGTTAGTAGAAAATTAAATCTGTCAGTGTTTTCCAAATCTGAGCTAGGACATTCATCAGAAAAACTGTTAAATTTTTAATCAACTGTACTGCAGTTGATGTAGTTATCAGCTGAAATTGCTCTTTCTCTGCCATTCTCCTTGTTACAAAATATAGTGTAGAATTATCAGCTCTATGATGCTAATTGAATTTTTTTCTTCTAAAGATTTAAGACAGTGACGTTCTATCCAGTACTGGAACAAAGATCTTGTATGAGCTTCAAAGACATTTTACATATAACAGAGTGGTAATTGAGTGTTTAAAGAATATTTTTTATTTCGTATTCTCTTCCTTATAGCATAGTGCCTTAGATAGAACCATCTCAGTTTGAGATTACTCACAACTCCCAGATACTAGCATTAAAATTAAGAACTGACAGAGTGTGTTAAAAGGTGGCTCACATTATGATAAAAGTATAATAATGGTGACAGTTTCAATTGTCAACTTGACACAATCTAGAATCGTCTGGGAAAAGAGCCAATGAGGGATTGTCTAGATTAAATCTGAATGCCTAGGTTAGGCCATGCCTGTGAGGGATTTATTTTATTGAGGTGGACTGATCTACCATGTGCATGGACATCAGCACTTCATGAGTTAGACTCTGGGAGAGTAAGCTGAACACTAGCATACATGTGTCAATTCAATGCTATTGCTGAAGATGTCACATACTTTGGACATAGGAATTAGAGAAATTAAGCTGGAACTAACTTGGTAACTACCAGGAGTGCTGAATATATACAGGAGTCTAAGTAGTAATAATCTAGACGAAGTTGTTCCTGCTATTGATCAATTGGGAACAGGTCTGGAGCAATGTTGAGCCTCACAGATTAGTGAGAACTGAGTCATGGACAGATGCTGAATATCCAGAGGCATCCTAGACTCAGAAAGACAAATGTTGCACCTTTTCTCTTAATTGTGGATCCTAGCTTCAAATCCTTAGATGTAAGTACATAATCTAGAGAAACTGCACTAACCAGAAAAGTAAAAGGGGATCATGGGTAGAGCAAAACAAACACTAGAAAGGGAAATGATAGAACATAGGTGCCATGAAGCAGAAAATGGTAAAAGCAAGAGGGTCATTAACTGGGAAAAGAAGGAAGGTTAATAGAGAGGGAGAAGGGGAAAGAGAGATAAATAACATTAAGGATTTTTTAAATAGAAAAATGTTATTTTATAATTTTACCTAAACCTACATCTAAACAGAATTATGCCGTGTGGGGGCAATAAAGGTCTCCCAATAGTCACAGACTATTTAACAAAGTGCTAGGTAAGGGAAACTTCCCTTTTAGTTATTTGTCAGGACAGTTCAAGATACTCCCCCGAATAATACAATCTATTGCCATTGCTCTTGGTAGCCTCCTAGATCTCTTATCAGAATTACTAGTCCTTTGAAGGAAAGATTCTACCTTCCTGGGGAATTTTACATCTTCCCAACTTACATCATTGTGTAAAATTATTCCATAAATATTGGCTGAATTAATGAAGGTTGAAAGAATTGAGCAACTGAGCAAGATGGTCTCCAATTAAGAGACAGAGAGGCAGAGACAGACACAGAGAGAGGGGGGAGAAAGTGAAAAAGCAAGATATATAGAATATTAGATATATTCAGAGATAGATAGATAGATAGATAGATAGATAGATAGATAGATAGATAGATGAATGTAGAACCCACTATGGGACTGTGGGATTTACTAGCAATTTACTCTCAGAAGCCTCAGTTTTCTGATTTGTGAGTGGGAATAATAATCAGGAACTATAACAGTGATGTGCTGTGAGAAGTGCAATGGGAGCATGTTCAGCCCAGCTTGGCATAAGGAGTAAACTCTGCCAAAGGGTCTGACTTCCCCACGATCATCAGCATTCCTTTATTTACAGGAAAGGTAGCAGGGTGGGAAGAGAGAGGTAGGGTCTCGTGATCTATATGGAAACAACCTTCTCTTCAGGATCCAGAAGATAGAACAAGTTAGGGGATGTTTCTTCATTTATTTATTTATTTTAGAGAACTGGCTTGAAAGTTAGTAATTATCTTATTAATTGCCATACCACCAAATGCTTCTGTTCTGGAATGATGGCTTTACCTGTATCTGGACTCAAAGAAAAGATTTTAACTTGCTGAAAACTGAATGGTGAACTATTTAAGACTGGATGTATGGAGTGGGGAGGTAACTATGTGTATGGGAAGCATATGGCAGAAGCTGTATTTCTTCCACTGAAAGAAACAAGTCCAAATATGTAACATACACACATTCTCTCTCCTATAAATACACAGATTGGATGATGCTGCAGCAACATTTTGTTAAGTACCCATATCCCAGAGAAGTCGCTGGAAGTCTTTATCAGAGGAACAGATGGCCAGGTCCCTCTTGGTCTGAAAGTATTTCTGCCTGTCATATGGTTATTCTATATATAAACCTTACTGAGAGGAAGGTAAGCAATCAATTGCCCATTTTAACTTTGTAAGAGAAAGCCCTTGGTGGTAGTGGTGGTGGTGGGACTGAAAAACTGACTGGCTTAAATACGATCTATCATTGATGCTAAGGGCTAAAAAGGGTCTTGAATGACCATCAAGACCACCTGCCCCTACTTGGCAAAACCTCATTTGAATAGGTTCAGTTTGACATTAAGAGCCCTTTAGAGAATGTCATCAACGCTCCATCATGATATCCACAGCACTGTCCAAATAACCCTGGTTATGTGGATTCTCCCAACCTGGATCCATCCCTCAGGCTTGGAACTTGCTCATATTCTGGGTTAGAAGTTCAAAAAAGTCAGTGTTTTCAGTAGTCCTATTCTAACCTCAAGATGTATGCAAGGAGATAACAATAACCCAATGCCAATTATTCCCCTTTACTTCGTGAACTGGGATTTCTATTGCTCAGAACTCAACCCAGAGGGTTATTTCACTATACCTATTTTATAAATCACTTTTGAGGTCCAATATGCTGGTTAGTATATCATAATAAGTAATACAGTGACTCTGTCCTGGGCTTCCCACCTCATTGCCACTCCATTGGAAAGGAACAGCCACATTTCTACCCTCCTTTTTTTTTCTAATTCTGAGGCTATATGCCTACATAAAGGTGTCCTCTAAGAATCCAAAGGACGCTTATTTCTTTTCTAAGTCAAGGCAAAAATCTCACCCATACACCGGCAAGGGTTACCTGTCCAACCATGTGTCCATCCATCAACATAAACAAATAAACAAACAAAAAACCTGAAGTATGCATCACATCTCACTCTAGCTGAAAAAACACTCAGCATTTAAAATTATAATATTTTGTTCTTTAAGCTGCCTGAATTAAAATCTTTAAATTTTTTTTTTGTTAATCATTTTTTTTTTAATTTATTTTGCAATACAATTCAGTTCTACATATCAGCCACGATTCCCTTGTTCTCCCCCCTCCCGTCCCCCTCACCTTCCCCCCAACCCCCCCCCCCCATTCCCATCTCCTCCAGGGCAAAACCTTCCCCACAGACTGAGGTCAACCTGGTAGACTCAGTCCAGGTAGGTCTAGTCCCCTCCTCCCAGGCCGAGCCAAACAATCCTGCATAGGCCCCAGGTTTCAAACAGCCAACTCATGCAATGAGCACAAGATCTGGTCCCACTGCCTGGATGCCTCCCAAACAGATCAAGCCAATCAACTGTCTCACCCATTCAGAGGGCCTGATCCAGTGGGGACCCCTCAGCCATTGGTTCATAGTTCATGTGTTTCCATTCATTTGGCTATTTGTCCCTGTGCTTTATCCAACCTTAGTCTCAACAATTCTCGCTCATATAAACCCTCCTCATTCTCGCTAATTGGACTCCCAGAGATCCACCTGGGGCCTAGTCATGGATCTCTGCATCCAGATCCCTCAGTAGTTGGATGAGGTTTCTAGCACAACAATTAGGGTGTTTGGCCATCCCATCACCAGAGTAGGTCAGTTCGGGCTGTCTCTCGACCATTGCCAGCAGTCTGTTGTGTGGGTATCTTTGTGGATTTCTGTGGGCCTCTCTAGCCTCTTAGAAAATTGGGAATCAATCTCCCCCAAGATCCAGCTATTCCACTCTTGGGCATATACCCAAGGAATGCTCAACCACACCATAAGAGCACTTGTTCAGCTATGTTCATATCAGCATTGTTTGTAATAGCCAGAACATGGAAACAACCCAGATGCCCTTCAACTGAAGAATGGATAAACAAAATGTGGTACATATACACAATGGAATACTACTCAGCAGAGAAAAACAATGGCATCATGAGGTTTGCAGACAAATGGATGGATCTAGAAAAAATCATCCTGAGTGAGGTAACCCAGACTCAGAAAGACAAACATGGTATGTACTCACTCATAGCAGGATACTAGACATGAAACAAGGATGACTTGTCTGCTACTCACATCACCAGGGAGGCTACCTGGAAAACAGCACCCCAAGAAAGACACAGGGATCGCCCAATGACAGAGAAATGGAATGAGATCTACATGAACAGCCTGGACATGAGTGGGGGTAATGAAAGGCGAGGGTTGAGGGAAAGAGAGCTTGGGGGAGCGAGAGATCCCAGCTGGAACAACAACAGAGAGGGAGAACAAGGAATAGGAGACCATGGTAAATGAAGACCACATGAGAATAGGAAGAAAAGCAAAGTGCTAGAGAGGCCCACAAAATCTTTAAATTTTAAAGGGCAACTTCCTGCATGAGAGGATGCTTGGGATGATGATAAAGTACATGCTGGGGAGTTTTGGGCATGTGCCTGGATCTGTAGGCAATATTAGCATCCCTTCCATTTTAGGGAAGAACAAAAGAGGGTGAGGGCTTTTCTCCTTACAGCTCCTCCTTCAATGTCAGAAGAGTACATATTTGTTTCTGCAAATCCCAGGAAGGATTTTCTTAGAGTGTAAGCCAAGTTTATGCCATGTATTGGTGGGTATCTACAACCTAAAAGGCAAATGAACCTGGTGCCCAGGTGCTACTTAATAGGTCATTAATAAAGTTCAGTTATTAATGAAAAACAGCAACTTTTTTCAGATTTTTACACATTTTATTTTTATATAGTGGTGTTTCTTCACACATTGAAATTGCTATTTTTAAGTTGACAGTTTACACGTTGGCTTTTTGTCTTATAATAAGAAGACAAAAAACATCTCAAATGAACAGTTTCTGCAGCTCCTGAAGAAAACTGTGGTATTCAAGGTGCTGGGAATTTCTTCAAAACCAAACGCTTAGCTTCACCTTTAATAAATAACCAAGACCTCTAATTTGAAGAATATTACTGAAAGAATAGCATCTAATTTTCTAATTAATTTTTCAAGTAGATTTAAAAGTTGTTTTAGAAATGAGCTTTTTATAGAAATATAAGAAACCACAAGAGATTTAGAAAAAAAACTTTTGAAATGATCCCCTTCTCATATATATCCATACATGCATATGTTTAAGTGTGTACATAAATGCTCACACCTCTTCACACAAAGCCAGTGTGATCTATGATAAATCCCACTCTGACTTGGGTTACCTCGTAATTATGATAAAAATCTGAAGCCAGTTCTTAGAGCTACTTGTTGTCTTTTTATTTTGTAAATTTCTCTCCTTGATATAATTGTAAATTCATATGAGAAGATATTGTAAAGAAATATCCCATGTCTGTTACCCAGTTTTCCAGCTAGCAGAGGCCCATTTCTCCTCACATGAAAGATATATGCTTATGACAATATACAGTCTTTATATGGTCTACTACACAGTTTTATATCCCAATGAGAACAAATTGACTGGCCATACTACATTTGTGCATGATGCTTATTGCTTTTATCTGGTTGATTTTAGTTATTTAATTTGAGAAAGATCCCTGCAATTTATCAGTTAGATCTACAAAAACAGTCTCAAGCAGATGTTTTTCCTCCTTAGCCATATTCCTATACCCTGCCTCTCACAGCCATCCACATCCTCCTCTCCAGTGGTAGAGTAGTCATTGAATCTACTTCAACTCTGAAACATGTGCTCTGAAACCCACAGTTTCCATTCATATATACCCTTATTATTGTTATAAGTTGAATCTGTTTGGACAAATGCATAATGATACAAATCTAAATTAATATCATTGTATTGATTAATTTTTATTTCAGCTTAGTACAGGCTAGAATTATTTGGGAAGATAAAACCCTAATTGAGGAAATTCACCTACCAGATTGGCCTATAGGCAAGAATGCAGGGTGTTTTCTTAATTAGTGATTGATGTGGTACCTCTCACATTGTGGATGGTGCCAGCTCTGGGCCCTTGGTATTGGATGTCATAAGAAAACAATCAGAGCAAGCCATGAGCAAGCAAGACAGGAAGCAGCACTCTCCCACCTGGCCTCTTCATCAGTTTCTGCTCCAAGTTCCTACGTTGAATTCCTTCCCTGACTTTCCTGGATGGTGGACTACAAGCTATAAAACGAAATAAACCCTTTCTTCTGCATGTTGATTTTGGTCATGGCGTTTTACTACAGTACTGGAAACTCTAACTAAGATTATGTAGAAACTACATGGACCTGAAAATGTCTGCTCTGTTTTTTTTTTTTTAAACTCTCGCCATTCCAAACCCATGATGATCATTTATATCTCTATAAATTTACCTTTTATATAATATCATACTGTAGGCTATATACTCACAGCAACAATGACTTTCAGATTAGCTTGTTTCACCTAGAAATATGCCTCTAAGTTTCTTCTAAGCCTTTTCATGACTTGATAGTTCATTTCCTTTCAGCATCTAGGGTACTGTATTTACTGGGTATACCACACTACATTTATATCTTCAATTTCCAAAGGAAAGTGTAATTGCTTCTGAATTCTGGTAATTATAAATTATAAATAAATAATCATAAATATAATAATTATAAATATATAATTATAAATATCCTCATGTAGGTTTTTGTATGGATATAAACCCAGGTCTTCTAGATAAAAATCAAGGGGGCCAGTTGCTCAATAACATGATAAAGATATGCTTTAGCTCTGTAAGAAGATTATGTTGAAGATGTCATTTTGCAATCCCAGCACAACAAAGGAGAGCTCCTCTACCTCCACTTCCTCATCTGCATTTGATGATGTTATATTTTCCTCATTCTGTAGGTGTAGGAGGAATGTCTCTGTTATTTGAGTTGGTGGCTCCTTCAATGGAATATAACATGGGGCACATTTTCATATGCCTTTTGGTGTCTATGTACATTTGATGAAACATCTGTTAAGTTCATTGACCCATCTTTCAGTCAGTATAATTATTTTCTAATTACTCAGTTTAAGGGTATTTGAGGTAACAATCCTTTCTAGACTGTGTCTTATAGAAATACTTCTTCTAGTCTGTGATTTGTCCTCTTCTCTTTACAGGAATTTTGGCAGAACAGACTTTAATTTTGAGGAAATGCAGCTTATCAATGATTTCTTTCCTAGGTTGTGTTTTTGGGGATTTATATAAAAGACACTACCATACCCAAAACTATGCAGATTATCTCCTGTGTTACTGTCTAGGACTTTATAATTTAGGTCAATGATTCATTTTGGAGTTAAAATTTGTGAAGGTTGTAAATCTGCATCTAGATTTAATATTCTTCATTTGAGTGTCCATCTGTTTCCTCATCATTTTTTGTACTTCATTTTAATTTTGTCAATCTGAGAAGTGAGGACTTGCACATTTGTATTCTTATAGCCTGCATTTCTTTAATTATGAGTTGCATTGACTTTGTATATCTTTGGGAATATTTGTATGTTATTACTGAATTATTTTCAGTTCTTTGTACCTTAAGTTTCAGTAATCCTTCATACTTTTTATAGTCATTTTTTAAGTATTCTTTATTGCATCTGTATTTCTAATCATAATTACAAAGTCCTCATTCCTTGTTTGACAACAATTCAATGTATTCATTCTCTAATCCATTTTAAGTTTATTCTTGTATATGCTGTGGTTTATAAACTTGTTTTTAATTTTTTCTCCAAATGGCTCCTCAATTCTCCTAGTACCATTTATTCTAAACTGGACTGGAGTTTTTCTTGATGATTGAGTCTCCTTTCTGTGGCAGGGTGCATATTTTTGATAGAAGTGATGTCTTAGACTTTAGTTTTGTTTTTAGAATACAGTTTACATAGGCTACAAAAAGAGCTTTCCTATCGAATTTGTTGAATGAAACTGTTGAAGAATAATGTACATTTATTTGAAATAAAATGAAACTTATGTTCCTTATAACTGTTCATGGACATGCCTTTCCATTTACAGTAGAAGTTAAAACCACTATTCAGTCCTAGAATGCCAAACTTTCTGTGTGTGTATATTATTAATTCTCCCTTCCTGAATACAAATGTGTAGATATATGCTATGAGAGATTATATATATATAATCTTAATTTATATATATATATATATACATATATATATGTATATATATAATGCCTTGTTAATTGGTATACCTCCAAGGATGTATAATGACTTTCATACTACCCACAGTGATTTAAATGTTTATTAACCACCATAATAGAAAAAGAATAGAAAAGTTAATGGTATATTACTGTGAAATTATTTCAGGAAGGGATTTAGAATAGCTATGATAACAAGCTACTAGGCATTAAACACCTAGTTATCACTCACATTTAAATAACAGAAGTCATGTATGTGAAAACATGTTCTCAGTGTATATCAGATCAGTCTCTTTGATTGTTTCTACTACACATCAGACATTGGGCCATTAATTTTTATGAGCTTTCTTATTTATTTTTGTATTCTAAGAAAAGAGAGTATTTAGTTTGCTGAATAATGGTTCAGTATCTTGTACAAGACAGCATATCTAGCAAAATAGAGCCCTGGTCTTTGGACTTTGTGTCTAATTGTGGTGGTTTGAATGCCATAACCCCTTCCCCCCATATTTTCAGGTATCTGAATACTTGGTTTCCTGTTGCTGACACTATTTGGGTAGGTTTGGGAGGTATAGCTTTGCTGGAGGAAGTATGTCACTGGTGGTGAGCTTTGAGGTTTCAAATGCCCTATGCTATTGCCAGTGTACTTTCTCTGCTTCCTGTTTGTGTTTTAAGGTATAAGCTCCCAGGCTGCTGCTCCAGCTGCCTGCCACCTACCACCTCTACTCTGCTATCATAGACTATTATCCCTCCTGAAAGGTAAACCTAATAAACTCTTCCTTATATAAGGTGTCTTGGTCATGGTGTTTTATCACATCAATATAAAAGTTAACTAATGCACTAACCTTTCTCAGTGGCTTCTTAAGAATAGCGAAGATTCAGCTTCCCCCCAAATTCAGGACATATCATCATATAAGGATGGTCAGAGCTATCAGTAACTCAAGTTTATTCAATAACTTACTGATATTTACAAACTACCTCTATGTGTCAGAACTTTGCCGGTCCTTATGTTATTGGAATCTTTTTTTGGTTTTTTTCGAGACAGGGTTTCTCTGTGTAGCTTTGCGCCTTTCCTGGAACTCGCTTTGGAGACCAGGCTGGCCTCGAACTCACAGAGATCCGCCTGGTTCTGCCTCCCGAGTGCTGGGATTAAAGGCGTGCGCCACCACCGCCCGGCTTTATTGGAATCTTTTAATTTATAGTAGGCAATAAATAATTCAGAGAAAATGGCAAAAGCAAACTTTTGTCCTTTCCTGTTGTATTATTTTGGGGAAGAAATTGTTTTTCCACTTTAATTGTTTGCTAAACCAGCTGTATGGTTTACTCTATTTTCCACTATTGCTTTGATAAATAAATTGTACAAAATCTAGTCTCTCTAGAATAATAGATACTGCTAAGAAAACATTCAATTAGACTCATATAGTAAAGCATGCCTATCCAACATCTGGGTCAGATTTAAGAAATCAATTTCTCCTGCTTCTAAAAGAGTCATTTTATGCTGGAAGACAAACTATCATGATATAACCTGGAAAATGAAAATCTTTATTTAGAATCATTCTGAGTTTTCTGATGGGTCAATAATTGTATTTTATATATGTAAAGATAGATTAAAGACAGTTTCAAGAAATGACATTTTCTTAGTCAGTGGCTATTGAGCTCCTCCCCCTCATAACAGGATAAAAAAATCCAACAACTGTGTATTTGTCTACGGCATTTTATTGTCAGCAAATGTGGCTTTATATTTGGCTGCTGCCATTCTATAGGGAAAGACTAACCAAAACCATTTGAGTTTGGAATCAGACATTCCAGGATAAGTTTCCAACTAAATGATTTGTTGGATGTTTGACTTTGTTCAATGCTATGTGAATCTTTACACGAGGACATCTCTATGGTACTTACATCTGAGACTTTTCTGTGTGACATAAAACTCTATGCAGATAGAATAGTCTTCATTCATTCTGATCACTTGTCTTCCAAGTAAAGATAACATGACCTCTTTTTGCAAAGTGATTTGTTTGAAAGATGGGAGGAGAGTGAACTCATTCTGCCTTTTTCTCACACAGCAGTTGCACTGGGATGTGAGGCAAACCAGGCAAGTCTGCTCAATCCTTCTGCAGTATCTAACGAATCTAACTTTGGTACATCATCTCCTGGATAGTACACAGAGGTGGAGTTGCTGGCCATAACTGAGATGCTATATGAGATGCATGGGCTATTTTACAGAAAGGCTTCCTTAAATGAAAACATGTTGCAAAAGAAAATATGCCCTGGATTTCTAAGATTTAATACATAAAGATGAATATATGTGGTCTTAGCTATAATGTTTACATTAATTGTTAATTGGGATAAATAATAATATATCTGATACGTTAGGTTAAATAAAAGTAATAATTAAATCAATTTTGTCCTCTTTGTTTTTAAAATGTGACAAATAACAATTTCCAAACCTCATATGTGATGTGTGCCATTATTTTGCTTGGGTTCTGTTAGTTTAATCCTTGCTTTTTCTGATTGCTTGGCCATGCTACTTCCTTTCTCAGTGATAATCCCCCTACCATCAGAACCCTTGAGGTTCTCTACTGCTCTCAACCCTTTGTCAGGAACCTACCAACTCATCAGATAAAGTCTCCTATGTTGGTCATTGACAGAATAAAGGGGAGACTGGAGAGTCATTTCCTCCCAGCAGCTTCGCTGGATACTGTACACATCTGCTGATACCTGTCTAAGCATTTATCTGTGCACATTGAAGGGATTTGGAAAAGCTTCCTCTGTGTAAACTTGGCTGGTATGAAATAGTCTAGTGATTTGAATGGAGACTGTATGTTGTCTCTATCTATCCAGTCCCATCCCCATCTCTATGCATGTGTGCGCCAAGCTGCATCATTTACCATGTGATATGGTAAACTGTCTAACCTGTAAACCTGTAAACTGTAACCTGTAAAATCGCCACACTACTTGTCTTAGTTATTTTACTGTTGTTCTTTCTGAATAACAGAAATCAGGTAACTAATAAAAATAAAAATTAATTCATCTCACAGTTTTGAAGTCTAGAAACTCTATAGTCAAAAGACTGAACCTAATGAGAGCTTCCTTGCTTTTCTGTAGGGACCTGAAATAGCACCTTGCATTGTGTGATGAGGCAGATGTATGCAAGAGGCAGAATCAAACAAGCTTTTATAACTGATCCACTTACCAGATAACTCATCAGTACCTTAGTAGATTAATCCATTCAGAATGCCCAAGCTCTCAAGACTTAATAGCCTCTTAATTGCTCTACCTGTTCCAACTTCATAATATTTCACACTGAAGATTAAAATCTGACATGAGATTTTTGGAATATGCAAAGCAGCCTTAGATAGCCATTTGATTAAGAAAACCTAGAAGGATACTGGAATGTAGAGGTGAAGGCTCTATGTAGGTACCAACTCAACATCTCCATGTCCAATGAGTTGTGTAGGTGTTGTCTTCAGTGATGGGCCTTGCTGTCAGTTTGTAGGGAGCAAAAACCAGCCTGTGTTGTTTGGTGATTCCCAACAGCTCAATTAGATGTAACCCAGTCCTGAGACTGGAAGCTTTACTGGTGACAAGAAACAGGCAGCTGGGACCCTGTCTTCCTTCATTATTTGGAAATTTCATTTAGATCGCCTTAATATATGTATTTATTTCGGGAAGTTTCTACTCTATTGCATTTCTATACTACTTTTCAAATGTCAATTAATTTTAGCTGTCTCTCCCTGTATTCTCTCCTATAACTCTCTCTCTCCCCCTCCTCTCCAATTAATCCTCCCATCCTATTCCTCTTCCCATCTATATCTGCCTATTCTCTTTACCTTTCCTAATGAGATCTATCTGTTCCCCCTAGTCTGTTACTCTACAACCACCTTCTGAAATTCTATGGATTGTAGGGGCTGAAAGACAAAGAGGTTTAGTTATCCTGGTAAGACTCAGAAATTAATATTGGCAAGAAATGTGTGAAAATAGGAAGGATAACATGATGTGGACAAAGTACAACAGTCACACGCCTGAAACAGTGATAAGAAGGTACAGTGGTGGGTAAATGAACAGGTGTCCTAGAAGAATGAGTAGAGAGCAGAATCATTATTATTACTATTAGTTTTTTCTTCTATCCAGCATTTAATAAACTAGAGCTCTGAAATACCTTTACTTCATAAAAACAGTATTTTCACAATGAGGATAAAGTAAGCATTATTTCCATCTCTTACTTGTGGTAGTTGACATTATAAATGGTTTCAGAAAGAAAGAGAGAGTGGGGAAGGAGGAAGGAAGGAAGAAGAAGAAAGAAAGAAAGAAAGAAAGAAAGAAAGAAAGAAAGAAAAGAAGAGAGAGGAAGTGAGAGAGAGAGAGAGAGAGAGAGAGAGAGAGAGAGAGAGAGAGAGAGAGAGAGAGAGAGAGAGAGAGAGAAGGAAGAAAAAGAGAAAAAACCTAAAGAGTGAAAGTTGTTGGGATAAAAAATAATATAGCAAAAGCTATCCA
The DNA here is from genome assembly GCF_007827085.1 of Peromyscus californicus insignis. Lineage (NCBI taxonomy): Eukaryota > Metazoa > Chordata > Mammalia > Rodentia > Cricetidae > Peromyscus > Peromyscus californicus. The sequence continues at coordinate 37,851,874 of NW_026294424.1, forward strand.
GGAGAAAATAAAATGTTAAGAATCTTTAGATGGTGTCTGTAATATATCCAGTCACATGAGAAAAAAGAAAGAAGAAGCCTCTAAATTGGTGCCGAGTCAGGTAGAGATAAGGCAACATTAGAAACATAAGGAATGTGCAACCACTCCAGGCATAACCTATGCCTGAAGAGTTGACAGGATGCTTTCTGCCTCATGGGCCAAAACAACTGCTCCAGGAATCCTACCTTCAGACTGCCATCCTCCAGTAAAACTTTCCACATAGCAGAAAATCTTAAGGACTCTAGAAGGGCATTAGTGTGGATTATAAAAAAATATCTGTTTATCTTTCTCAGTATGCATCCTACAGCATTGCTGGAGCAGAATTTATACACCCAAATTCATGCATCTCTCCCTGAGCCAAAGAAGGCACAAGGGGATGGACAGAATGCTCCTGGATGGTATATCTGGAATCCGGGATTTCTCTTTTTCATTAGATCTTAAAACCCGTGAAGATAAATCTGTAGAATTCAGAGCCACTGTCCAGTGTCCCAAGGTGACGATCTTGTGAGTTTTTAAAGTAGTGGTTCTAGAAATCAGGTTCCTTTTCAATTTAATAAGCGACATTGCTACTCTGACATTTGGTACAAAGTATTGGGATATCAAATGGAAAATTTAATTATTTAAAGTGAAATTGGGAGATGGAAGAAGCCTCTACATTACTAGGAGTATCTCCACTTTGCAATAGTATGATTATGATATTTCAATTTTAGGATGGTGTCAAAGTGATATGTACCCATCACAAACCTTACACCTTGTCAGTTTACTCCATAATACATGTGAAATCGTAAATGGGTTTTAAGTCTTTATGTTATATGGTTGTGCAATATCCTCTAAGTATGAGATTGCTAAAAGCAGGGATATTAAATGGATTGTTGACTTATAATAATAGTTTTATGCTACAATTGATTAATTAGAATATGAGACACTTAATCCTCTTCCAAAGACAACCATAAGGGGTTGAATCTATCACTAATAATCTTAAATTTGAAGTGAAAATATAGTCCCCCTAACAGATAATATAAAAACACACCTATAACATACTTATGCACAACAACTAAAAACAAATTAAATGTGAAAGAGTTTGTGGACACAGAGTATGGTATATTTATTCAGTAGACTACTATAATCAATAAAATGAAACATACTCCTAAGAAACATAACTTGGAAAAGTCTCAAAGGGCCTTACATTTGGGGAAAAATAGCCTAAAGGAAAGGTTATCTTTTGTATGTTCATTTACATGAAGTTCTAGAACAGCCATAATAAGATGACAATTATCAGATATTGGGGCAAGTTGGTTCCCCAGAGGAAGAGAATTGTCTGGAAAGTGGGTTGGGCAGCTGTGTCTCTAGGGGGCTGAGCATATTGCTTGTCATTACAGGGGTAGGAGGAGGGCTTGGCTGTTTACACTTGTTAAACTTTCTTCACATGTACAAAATCTGTATCTTATCACATGTAACTTGTAACTCTATTCTTTTCTTTTATTTTTTATTTATTTATTTTATTTTACAATATAATTTAGTTCGACATATCAGCCACGGATTCGCTTGTTCTCCTCCCTCCTGCCCCCCTCCCCTTCCCCTCAGCCCACCCTCCCATTCCCACTTCCTCCAGGGCAAAGCCTCCCCCGAGGATTGGTAACTCTATTCTTTAAAAGTAGGTAAAAGAAAAAAAGTCTTTAGATTATTTTCCTAATTTAAATTTAATCTCCTTTACCACAGCCTTTAAGAATTTATGGATATAATCAGACTTCAAAGGGCACTGAGCCATATAGCCTCTCTTCTATATGGTTTTCTTTTAAAAAAATCTTTCTCAGTATTTCTACAAAATCAAAAAATGTAGGAAAATTGCCTGAAACCAAACAGATTTTCTAACTAGAGAAAGGGTTTGCCTAAGCAGATACCTTAAATCTACCAGGCTAGGCTGACTCCCCAGGGGAGACCTTGCCCTCGGAGGAGGTGGGAATGGGGGGTGAATTGGGGGGCAAAGCTGGGGAGTGGGAGAAGCGAGGATAGGGGAATCCATGGCTGATATATAAAAGTAAATTAATTATAAAATAAAAATATTTTTAAAAAACTAAAGGAGAAATGAAATTCCTTTCTATCAGATATTTAATTTTAGAGACAGTCTGAATGATAATTTGCTGATGATGGTTCCTTAGCAACAAGCAACATCTGAAACAGAATGAGGAGTTTAACAGACCTCAGATTATTATACTATTTTTCAAGAGGACTAGTATCTGAAAATAGAATTTTCCCATTTAAAAGATTTAAATGAAAGACAACAGAGGTTCAAGAGAGAGGCAAACTGGTCCCTTCATATACCTTTCCACTACCTTGCAGGTAATTGGTCAGCAAATTTTAGTGTACCCTCTGCTCCATGTTTGCTTACTTATCATGTTCAAACAAGGTCCATGATGACTAAGTGAATCGAAGTAGGGTGTATTTAAACTCTGACCCTGTCAGATCCTTCATGAGATTTTTGAAGCCTGAGAAAGTAAGCAGTTTTATCTCGTTGTGAAAGTGGTCTTAAATAGAAGGCAGGAGATGTGGGGATCCCGATAGTACTGACATTGATATAGATGCTCCAGTTCTCTGACTAACTGGGGGATAGTTTTCTTTATTTGCTGTCATCAGATGCTGAGATGCTGATGGTGAAAGTTGATATGGTAGTGACAGGGCAGTAGCTTAAGAGAACACTGTCCACCAAGGACGGTGTGGGTAGTGAATATATTATGCACAATAATCTCAGACTGAAACTGAAACTTACAGATTGTGGCTCAACTTTTCCCCATTATGCTCAAAGTATCTTATGATATCAAGACTGTCTTTACTGGCTAACTTTTAATCTCAGTCTTGTTTTCCAAAGCTCCTGGACAAGTACCCTTCCTATCAGTGAACTGATTCTCATTACCATCACATGATCAAAAATATCCATTTGATTATAAAATAACTGTTTTATTTTGAAAAGCGCATCCTTAGTTATAAAGAAATCCTTTATTAATATGCATTTCATTAGGTGTCTAACTTATATAGGTTCTATATTTTATATATGAGAAAGCATAGACCCCTTAAGTAATGACTAATGAATTAGCCAATCTTTATTATATGCAGAGAGATAAATATAAATATAGATATGGATGCTAAAGTTATGAACAAACTGAACTCACAAGCAACCAAATCTGCTGAAATGGATGTCTTCTTGAGCACTGGTTTACAATGGCTCCAAAGACTGCAGTGAAAGTTTTTTTATTTTAGAAGCAATCATTGAAAGAATCAACTGACCTTGCTCTTCTGTGTTGTAAGTCAGAAAATAAATAGTGAAAGTGTATCTTAGTGGTTTGCAAGTGATTCTGGGCAGGATGCTCAGCTATTAGAAAGGCATCGATTGGGCTGGAGGAAATGAGTTGGCTGTAGCATGAGCTATAAGCCAAGTCTCAGGATTGTGAGGTCAGGGCAGGATGCCAAGGTGTACTGCATTTCCTGGCAAAAGTGCAAGCTCCTAGCTAACAGTCTGAACTCTTGTTTCCAAGTTTTGTAAAACTATTACTTGATATTCAGTATGTTTCATCTAACCTTCCCGTATCCAAAATTCATAACAGTGATATGATATACTTTCTTCTTTGATTATAGTCTGAACATATTTTTAGGTTAAAAGTCATTCAGTCCTTTTGGGTAGATTGTTTTTTGTTTGTTTGTTTTCTGTTTGAGAATCAATATGAAGACACTATTTGCAGAAATATCTCTCACTCTCAGATAAGCCATTTTGCCAAGAATATTACTCAAAAAAAATATTAACGATTCACTAATATCAAATCCATTAGCTACTGCCAACCAGACTGCTTTAAATAAGGTGTATTGGAAAGGGTCACAGCTGAACGGGAAACCAACAGACATTAGTTCTATTCTGGGCTTGGCTTCCATGTGACCTTGAGCAATTCACTCAATTTTTCTGTTGCTCAGTTTGCTCATGTTTCAGAAATTGGAAAGATAACACCAGGATACTGTGAGGACTCATTAGATTAGCAAGATACTTTGGACTTTTGGGTCCCAGCTAACGTCACAGTAGCTGATACTTGAGATTTGCCTCACAGAAATAGCTCCTGTGTTCTGTGATCTGTGTTCCCTTTTACCTCCTTTCCTCATTGCTTTAAAGTCTCATGAATTAGTCTTTTAAATATTGTGTTGTTCCATTTGATTGACTATTGCTGTTATAGATGATGGATTAAATGTATACTCCACTTAAATCAGTCTATTCCAACTGAATACATGAAACATTGATAGAATACATAGAGGAAGTAGGTTATTAGTTTGACAATGTTTCCTAAATGTCTCATATAAAAAGAATCTCCTTGCCAATCATAAAGGCCCTGATGTTGGTTTGCTGTTCCTGCTTCAGACCTGCCAAATGAATACTAGCTGCTAGGCATTTTGCTTAACACTTTACTTGCCCAGCTTACTGAGTATTTAGGTTGCTATGAGAAGCTTTGCAAAGACTCAGAGGCATCCAGAAAACCAGAAGCATAGATGCCTTTCAAACTTTGACCTCTTCACTTCTAGCCTTTAACTTATAGGGCAACTAAGTCACCCATTGTCCATCGCACACATCCTACTTCATTTCTCTTGCTGTGATAAACACCATGACCAAAATCAACTTAGGGAGGGAAGAGTTTATTTATTTGACTTATAATTTCATGTCATAATTCATCATTGAGTGAAATCAAGGAGCTCAAGCAGGAACTGAAGCACAATCCATGGATGGATGCTGCTTACTCTCTCTCTCTCTCTCTCTCTCTCTCTCTCTCTCTCCCATAGGTTTGACAGCTTATGATTGTAACATGAATTACTAAATGGTCTTATTAATAAAAAACATGGAGCCAAATATTGGGGTGAAAGCTGAAAGGTCAGAGAGATAGAACAAGCCAGCCACAAGTTCTTACCACTAGGAAATTCTCAGCCTAAGAGAGCTACTTCCTGTACACTCACACCTATATAACTTTCTGTGTCCTGCCATCTTACTTCCTCTCTCCACCCAGCTGCATCACTTCCTCTTTCTGCACAGCTCTATCACTTCCTGTCTGTCTGTACAGAACTCCAGACCTCTATGGTTAACCAGTGCTGGGATTAAAGGTGTGTGCCACCATGCCTGGCTCTGCTCCCAGTGTGGCCTTGAACTCACAGTGATCAGATGAATCTCTGCCTCCTGAATGCTAGGATTAAAGGCACGTGTTACCACTGCCTGACCTCTAAGTTTAATATAATGGCTGACATTTTCCTCTGATCCCCAGGCAAGCTTTATTTGTTAGGGCACAAATAAAATATCACCACATTTCCCCTTTTATTGCCTAAAATAAAAAATTATAACTAATATAAGAAAAGCTATATACAATAAGTACAATAACTATATGCAATATATACAGGCAATAAATACATCAACAATGTTTAATCCATTTGAATATAACAAATTCAGTGAAAATATTCCATTATTTATCTTATTTTGATGAGTCCAAAATGTACCTAATTCATGTTCTATCCTAACTTGCATTACCAATCAAAAACTATCTTTTGATGTCTTTTAAACTTATACACTTTACACCTCTTTAGTGAGTTCTTTTCTGAATTTGTTAACAAGGAAAACTATAATTATAACTATCTAATCTTCAACTCTCTCAGAGACCCAAGAAGGAAATAATATTACCTAAACAGGAAGTGCAAACAAGCAACTTCTAAAAAAATGCAAGGACTGACAGAAACAGCTGGCTGCCTGGACAGTCACACAAGATTTCTTGGCAATGTTGGGGCATCCATCTTTGGCCTACAGGCCTAGTATACCTGACAGACTCATCTGTGAAGCAGAATTTTCTAAAGAGCTTTTCTACCTTGTCTTGGCCAAGGATCGGCAGTCATTTCTTTTGTGTCCTGCTTGTCCATTTTGGACAGCATACTGTCAGCGGTTGAAGCAAGGACATTTTCTTGCCCAGTGGCTAACTTTTGCCACAATAAAAGTAAACTCCATAGGGAATTTCATCAATCCCCATCATCATTTCTGAAGTAGATTGATATTGCCAGGAGGAGACACGTCTCATTGTCATAAAAAAAGAGAAAAAAATCTATGTTATTAAAACATCTTAAATGCCATATTCTATAGATCTCTGAAGTGTTTGAAGATGACTTGTCAATTATCTTTTTTAATACAGCAAGATCCATGCTCTGCTGTAGACTTGGTCAATAATGATTATCACAATCAAGATTCTGTAGAGAGCCTTAGTAAGGAACCTTCTTGTCCCGTGCTTAGATAAGTAGTTGCATATAAGAAACCATATAACACTAGAGTAACTGGGGTATTGGACAATGAGGCATGTATGACTGATGGGATTAACAAATGCAGTTTTATATTGCGACCTCTAGAGCAGGTACCTCTGTAAGTACTATGGAGTTACAACCAACTCTTGTTCTCATTAAGCAGTGAGTTTCTGTGAGAGGCAGATACAAGATTATCAGCTGTCCTATGGTAGATTTTTCTCAACCTAGCATGTTGATGTTTTGGCCAGATATTTTATTTTAATGGAGTTGTTGTTGTATATGTTGTAGGACATTTATCAGCACCCACTACTTCCAACTTCTAGAAGCAGTACACTTTTAAATATGAAAATTTAAAAATATCTTCAGACTCTGTCAGGCATTCCTTGAGTAGCAACTGTGGGGGTTCATTATTTCCACATAGCAACATCTTTTCTTTAATTAATTAATTAATTTATTTTACACCCTGACTACAGCCTCCCCTCCCTTTTCTCCTACTACTCCCTTCTCCTCTTCCCTTTGCCCCCTTCCTATTCACTCTTCCTCTGTATTTGCTCAGAAAGGCCGTAGGCCTCCCATGGACTTCAGCACAGCATGGTATATCAAGCTGCCATAGAACCAAGTGCCTCCTCCCCCTGTATTCATGCTGGACAAAGCAATCTACCATGAGGAATAGGTTCCCAAGAGCCAGTCAAAGCATCATGGACAGCCCCTGCTCCTACTGCCAGGAGTCCCACAAATAGAACAAGCTACACAACTGTCACACATATGCAGATGGCCTAGGTTGGTCTTATGCAGGCTCCCTGGTTGTTGGTTCAGATTATCTGAGTTCCCATGAGCCAGGCTGGTGGTTTCCAGCTAAGATCCATGGCTGCAGTGGATGCCTAACCTGAACTGCTGATCCCCTGTGATCAGATTGGTGACTACCCCAGTTGTCATTCAAGAGCCTTCATCCAGTGACTGTTAAAAGCAGATTCAGAGGCCCACAGTCAAACATTGAGCCATGCTCCGGAAGTCCTACTGAGGAGAGGGAAGAGGGATTGTAATACACAAGGGATCAAGAACATTGCAGAAAAACACCTCTTTTCTTAAACAGGATCCATAAAGACAGGAATGCATCCTCTTTGTTCATCTGGGCTTTACTGTAGGAAACACCATATTTTCAAAGAAAAGTATCAGTTATAATAAAAAGGGTTTTCAAGGTCAGTGGCAGGTACCCATCTCAGATTTCTTGAGAACTCTGGGTAGAAAAGCAATCCAACTGAAAAGGGAGATCAATCAGAACTGCTGGCTGCTAACCACAAGAGAGAACAGCTATGGTGGTCCAGGAAAGAATTAGAGACAAGACTTCCAAATAAGAAAGAAACAGTAACTGAAGATCCAGGGCCCTGGGGAGAGGCAGCTGCATTGACTGGAAGTGGAGCCCACCGAGCCCACTGCAGGGACTATGGGTAGAGGAAGCTTGTAAATGGAATGAGGAAGAAAAGTGCCTTGGGAAAGCTTTGCTCAGAAGCAAAGGAATAGGGGATAAAGCAGAAGAAAATACTCAAGGCACCTATAAAAGTAGCTCTTCATTTTGAGTGCTGTCACCTTTCTCCTGTCTGCACTTTCAGCTGCTTATCCTGGCTATACATGATATAATGATCATTTAATTCAGATCATGTTACCAGTTTATTTAATATATGTTGGAATGTTACCCTTTTAGTAGATCCCAGTATTAGATTGGCTTGTATTTAACACAAAATACTGGTATAAGTTAGACAGGTTAGAAAAACAGGCAGCAATATGGGGCCAGGGGAAGGAGAGGAGCCCTTTATCCCAGAATCCATTGAGTCCTATAGCCAGCTGAGAGTCAAGAATCTCAACATAATTAACATTTGCTTAAGTCCTTTCTCAGCTATAAACCTATGATTTTCTAGGAATTTATAAAAAAAACTCTATTTACAGTGAAAGCTAAACAAAACAAACAAACAAACAAAAAACATATCTTAACCCCCTTGGGGATATTATAATTCTCTTCATGGAACCACTGGAGCCACCTGCTATGGGATAATGCTTTTGTACACTGGTTTAATAAAACACTGATTGGGCAGTAGCCAGGCAGGAAGTATAGATGGAATAAGCAGACAATGAGAATTCTGGGAAGGAAAAACAGAACTGAGGAGGAGATGCCAGCCCACTGTCCAGGGAGCAGCTTGTAATGGCACACAGGTAAAGCCGCAGAACATGTGGCGACATATAGATGAACAGAAATGGGCTGAATTTAAGTGTAAGAGCTAATCAGTAGTAAGCCTGAGCTAATGGCTGAGCAGTTTTAATTAATATAAGCCTCTGTGTGTTTACTTGGGTCTGAGTGGCTGCAGACTGGGTGGGACACAGGAAAACTTCCAGCTACAGCCACCCTAAAGTCTCACTTATCAAAGCAAGAGAGATGGAAACACAGTTTCTTAGCAATGCTTTGATGTCCAATTGAGAGCCAATAAAATGGTGTGATGACTACAGGACTTTTAACTGCAGATCTCCCTTAAGAAATCCATATCCACACTTGGATATGTCTTATTCTTTCCTTGAGCATTACTTAATATCACTGCTTAAAACTTACGTCAGTATGTCTGTTAGTAAACTTAGATTTTTTTCCCAGAGAACTACTCTCTGGAAAGCTTTATTTTTTCCAGGAATACTTGTCTATTTTGATGAATTTCATGGGCTGGCAAGAAGGCTCAGTAGTTAAGGGTGTGTAGTACAGAAGAACTGAAATTTTAGTTCTTGTCACACAACAAGATGACTCACAACTATTTGTTACCTTCAGCTCCAAGCTGATCATGTGCTGACCCCCATAAGCAGCAGCATTCCCATGTACACACCCAAACACAGACACATACATACATATAGTAAAAAATAAAACAAAACTTAAAAAAAAAAAAACCTCCAACTCTGTTTCATACTGGCTTGTCCTGAATGAAATTCTTTACTTCATCTAAGGCAAGAATTATGTTTCATTTCAGTGAAGGTCCTACACAGTTAAGGAAATTTCTGAATGGCAGCTAAGCCTTTGTCTCTGCCACCACTGCTGTAAAATGCTGCACAGCCACTTTAAGGATAACATACTCTAGGAAACAAGGACAGAAAGTCACTGACCAGAACCCTGGGTAAGATTGGTTGAATATACTGAAAGAAACATGGCTCCAGGAAGTGTCTCTTTGGATGATGACACTGCTTTAGGATTCCCAGAAACAAGAAACCTTTCTTTTTAAGGCCCTTACAAACCAGAAAGGACAATAAAAGATGAGCTTTCCTTAGACTTTTGAGCATTTGCATCAGCAACAGTTTAATGAGGACTCTTAGGGAAAACCTAAACACTGATTTGTGGCAGTTGGTTCTTAGTGTAAACACTTTCACATGGTCAATTCCAAGCTATCATCATAAAATGGTGGGACAAGAGAAGAATATTTAACTGCCAGTTTGAGTTGCTTTAAGCTGATTTCAGCACACAGGCCTGGGCTGGTCTTCACTGAATTATCCCCACAAAGAATGTCATTTTCCCATTGTTTGTGCCATTAATTAAGCATTTGGACAGAGCTGAAATCTTCCAATTGAGGGCCTTTTCAAATGCCCACTTACCTGAAGCAACGACTTTCCATCTTTCTGTTTTTCCATTGACAGCTCTGTTTGGAATGTACAGGGTTGTTATGATCCATCAACAACAAAATACCTTGGGGTGTGGAGAATAAGCAGTGACAGCAAAGATATTTAAAACAAAAACTAATTTCAGACAGGAGAAAAGCCATGTGGGTGGAGAGAAAACAGGGAAGGTTTTTGGTTTTATTGTTCAGAGGAGACTGTGGTTTTGTGAATTTGAAAAAAAAATACAGAGAAGAGAATATGGTAACTGTGGACAGGACACTGGGAGTCACAATGTATAAGTGGAGACACCTCCAGCTCAGTGTCACTCTGTAGTCATGGAAAGGGAACAAAGGAGGAGATCAGGCAGAAGCTGTAGCTGAGAAATCTGGAAGCTCTCATGTTTCATTCATCTGAGCCTTCATAAGACCCAGCACTTTAAGAACTATCTTAATTAAGGAGATGTGTTGTAATAAACCTTCATAGGTCCCTGACTTTGTTAGTTATGCATTACAGAGCTGTCAGATGCAAACATCAGTTTTATCACAGTAGAAATCCAATTGGTCATATGCATGTTGTTTAATTACCCCCTTCTTAATTTTGTAAAAAATGTATCTAAAATTATTTCACGTACTATGTTTTGATCATATTCTTTTCTCCTCCAGTTCTTTTCAGATCCCTGAGATTTTTGAGGGGATATTTTTAATTAATGTATTTCCCTACCAGGAAAATTTATTTGAAAAGTAGACAATGGGGCGGGGCAAGTGGCACAGATCTTTAGTTCCAGCACTCAGTAGCAAAGGGAGTTTGAATCTTTACTAATTTGAGAGCACCCTGGTCTATATAGCAAGATTCAGGACAATGAGGGCTACATAGTGAGGCCCTTTCTCAAAAAAAGGGGTAAATAATTAAGGAAAAAATACCAAAAGGCATCTATATAGTTTTGTCTTTCTCTATATATACTTTCCCTACTATATCATTTGATCCTAGTAGGGGCTGAGAATAGTTTCATCTGTTTCTAGTTCATATCCTCTTTATGAAAACAGCACTAGTGAGTAGTTCCTCATGAGAAAAAACAAACAATTAGCATACCCCCTTCTTACCTCCTCCATCCTCAACTCTGTCAATTAAAGACTTGAATACAGGTTGGTGCAAGGTGTCAGAATACTTAATTCCTTAATTTGAGCTCATGAGAAGGTATGTGGGTTGGGAAACTCTCTGGGAAATGAGAGCAGACCTTTTTGTTTGTTTAATAGCTGGATGATGTAGAGCTACCTCATTAGGCCCATGCAGGTTTAATGATGCTTTACAGAGACTGCATTTGAAGGTTCCCACAGAGGGCAAAAAAATTATTTTCCTTGACGATTTCTGAGGTGTTTGTAACTTTTCCATAATTGCCCTAGTTGGTTTTGACTTTGTCTCAATAGCAGAGGAATTTTCCTAAACCTTTGCAGTTCATTGTTGATGTTATTGTTTTTCTTCTCCACAATCCTCTGTGAATTCTTACTGAATGGCCCATTACCAGTTCTTTCTGGCTTGCACTCAAGGAATACTCAAGGAATACTAGGGGTCCTGAGGATTTTATGATATTGCCCCTTGAAGCATTTATTGCAGAAGCTGACAATGACAATAGTATCTAGTGCACTAAGGGCTAAGGGACCTCTCTGGTTTGTTCTAGCATGGTATGTTTTCTCATCCAGGGAAGGAAGTAGGAGGGAGAATGTTTTATCCAGTGGGACCAGCAAGGAAAATCCCAAGTTCTTGAACATTATTATTATTTTATCACTGAGTCACTCTCTAATTTTTCATTGTAAATTAATTATTTGAGAATTTTATACAATATGTTTTGGTCATATTCACCCACCCCCTCAATTACTCCTGGATCATCCCCCACTTTCTTACACCCTAACTTTGTGTCCTCTTTTTATTTTTTTCTAAGCTTACCAAGTACAAGATGTGTTACTCACTTAATCTTGGTTGTGTGAGGTATTCTTGAATTCCTTCAATAAACTGTGCTTGGTTGTGATGCATTGTCTAATAGCCTCCTGTTGGATGCTATATTGAGAATAAGGTCTGCTGATCTCTGCCCATTTCTTTTCCTCCCTAGGTGTCACATTGGGTGTCTGTGGTTAGGAAATGAGAGATAGCTACTGGTGCTCAACTTAGCTCACTTCCTTCTCTTGTTCCAGTCCAGGATCCCAATCCATTAGAAAATAGCACCTATTAGTCCTTCCCTAACAGGTTTTGCTTTCTTCTATCAATTTGCTTATTCAAGAGGATCCATTAACTATGTGGTCAATGCCATTTCTTGGGATGCAATTCAACACAGGAGATTCCACATGCCCATTTCTCATACAGTGTTGTGAATGACTGTCTTGGTTACTATTCTATTGCTATGAAGAGATGCCATGATGCCTAGGCAACTCATAAAAGAACGCATTTAGTTGGGGGCTTGATTACAGTTTCAGAGAGTTAGTCTATTAGCATCATGGTGGGGAGCATGGCAACATGTAGGCAGGCATGGTGCTGAAGCAGCAGCTAAGAGCTTTATCTCTTGATCCACAGGTAGCAGGCTGGGTAGGGAGACTCTGGGCCTGATGTGGGCTTTTGAAACCCTGAAGTTCAACCTCCAGTGACAACCTCCAACAATTGCATACCTTCAACAAGGCCAAAGCTCCTAACACTTTCCAAAAAGTTCATCAACTAGGGACTAAGCATGCAAATGCAAATATAATATGGAGGGAGGGTTCTCATTCAAAGCACCACAATGACTTTCATGGTTGTGACTTAGCAGGAAAACACCGGAGTCCTGTCCACACAATCCTTTATCCAGGCTTGGTCCTCTTCCGAAACGCTGATATTGTATAGTACATTAGATCTTGCATGTGTCAACACATCATTTTTGCAGCCTAGATGACCCAAGTGCCCTAATCTAGGAGGAGGGACACTTCCAAGGGCATTTAAATGTAAAAGTGTTAACAAAAAAGATGATTTTCAATGATCAAATGGCATCCAGTTCCCTGTGTGGGCAATAACCAAGAGTGTGATTAACGTACTAAGACTGAAACGAGTCCAGATAGACAATGACGATAGAGGCTGCCTTCAGGGACAATTGAGCCTCCATGTTTGCAGATAATAGCAGAGAAGGTTTTCCTTTGAGTTGAGATAGGCACATTAAGTATGATCTACCCATTTATAAGGATGCCATTTCCCCCTAATATTCTACTGCCTTATCTTAAAAAAATTCAAGAAGACTTTACTGCAAAGTGTGTGTGTGTGTCATTGAGAATAGAGTGAGTTGGGAACATTGAGAGTTATTATTGATTGTTGAAGGTGTTACCATTTTTCTTCATCTAAACCTCAGAATGACATTCCTGATATTCACAGTTACTCAAGAGTAAACTTAGAATTTAAATACAATTCTACTGTTATGCCTTCTAGCCAGAACTCCTATGTCTGTCCCATATAACACTACCATTGCCTGTATATAGAGTTTTGAAGAACCTTTTGCTGAACTGAGTTGAATGGAAAATTTTAAGGCAGGGGGAGAGTTGAACCTTTATTTTCCAATAAAGATAATTTCCCAATGTCCAGATTCTCAGCATTATTCTGATTCTGTCTGAGTTCATTTGTTAGGAGACTTGATTTGGGATTGTTTTAGCAGACAAGCTGAGTTAATATTTATTATGAGAAAGTAGGATTAGTGAAGATAGGGACAGAATAAATTATACATTCTCTGAGCAATTGAAGGTTGTTAAGAAAACATGAAAGAGCCAAGATTTCTAATTTCGTCTCGCATTCTGAGGCCTAAAGGGCAATTTACAAGTGTCTGCTTTCTGCATATTGGAGTCACTTTGGAAGAGGTAAACTAGGACAATTAAGCTACCAATTCAAATAAGAGAGGGAGTAAGGGAGAGAGAGACAGAGACAGAGATCTGTAAGTAAGGAGAAGGCAGTTCATAAGGTTCATAGTGCATGCAGGGAATGCAGAAGAGAGAATTGGAAGATTTGAAGATTTTGTTGAGTCAGTGTAAATATGTGGCAGGGCAAGACAGTACAGTAGTTCCTCCATCTTGTCTTCTTGCTGAGGCCATTTTATATTCAACTAGAATTTGACTTCCTTGATAAGCCCCAACTCTAGTCTAGAAACCTGAGGTCAAGATGCCCCAGCTAACTTACCTTAGCTTCTGTTAAATTGCCTGCTTGTGCAAACCTCCTCATGCTAATTACTTAGCTTTCATTAAACTGCTTGCTTGCTGTCAAATTAGATACCAGGATATTATTTTGCTTTTAAAAAATGCTTACTTTATAAACATTTAGTACTACACTTGGGTCCCTGTAGTGGTTTGAATTAAAATGTCCCCCATAGGCTCAAAGGGAGTGGCATTATGTGAAAGGATTAGGACCATAGCCTCTTTGGAGTAGGTGTGGCCTTATCGGAGGGAATGTGTCACTGGGGGTGGGCTTTGAGATTTCAGGTGCCCAGTGCCAGTAGTTCTTTCTTCCTGATGCCTTAAGATCCAGATGTAGAACTCTCAGTGATCTCTCCAGCACTAGGTCTGCCTGCTTGCAACCATGCTTCCCACCATGATGACAATGCACTAAACCTCTGAACTGTAAGCTAGCCTCAATTAAACTCTTTCCTTTATAAGAGTTGCTGCACCCATGTTGTCTTTTCATGACAATAGAAACCCTAAACAAGTGTAGCCCTAGTGGGCTGTAATAAAGACTTTCAATTTGCTATAAACTGTCTAAGTGGTCATCTCTGGTAGGCTCCTTGTAACAAATAAGAAGCCAAGGAGAGGGTGATAAAGCAACCTGCCTCCATCTTAGGCTTGAAAGCCATCTTACAGTAAAGAAAAACTAGATTCATTGTTGTTTATGATTAAATCTGTCTTTCAAGGATTGGGCTACGCCCCACCTGTAACCTTAACTACAAATTGCTCTGTATTGCCTGTTACAAATGTTGCAAATGGCAACTATGCCCTTATTTCAAAAGGCAATTATGACCACCTGTTGTCATAATTAGGTCCACCTTGTTATAAGCACCTGTTGTTATGACCACCCTGCTATGACTACCTTGTTATGACCACCTTGCAACATGTCTTTGTTTCAGAGAGGTATTATGACCAACTAATAATGCTTATGTTCTGCTTCTGTAACCCTACCAATTTGCCTGCCAATCCCCCATTTGGGAAACCTCTACTCCTGAACTATAGAAACCCTTATCTCACCCATATCCAATGCTGATCTCTTGAACCCTGCCATTAAGGAGAGACAGCCCTTGTACACAAATTAAAAAAAAAAAAAAAAAAAACCTTGCTTTAATTAATTTGGCCATGATTTGTGTCAATAACCTTTCTCCTCTCATCTGTAAGATTAACAAGGGACAGAAACAAGGCAAACTAAGTCAACTAGCCAAACGGCCCTGGCATGGTAGACATTTGAATGTGGAGTTCAAAAGTACATGCAGCTCGGATATCATTTAGAATAGTGTAGGCTCTGAAAATTCCTTTCTAAAGAAGTCAAACTGCTCTCATAGAGTAAAATGGAAATTGAGGCTGAGCAATGAGAATAGATCTGAGATCACCATTGCTCATTCTCATGTCCTGCTTTGCAAGCATTGTACAAAGTACTTTGCATGAATTAGCATATTAAATTTTCAGAGCAGCTCCATGTGTTAGATAAAATCATGCACAATTTACAGATGGGAGAGTATTCTAAAAGTTTGATTGTTTTGCTCCAATTTATGCACACATTGTGGAGGACTAGAGTGCTAGCTCAGGCCTCTCTGTTGTCAACTGCTCTGGTGGTTATTGTGTCTGAGAGCAGCATGTGCTATGTGTCTTTTAAACAGAGAACCAGAGGGGCTTCATGAGTGCTGTTTGGAGTTGGATGTGAAACACTACAATTTGGGGAGTGGGGGCTCATGGGATTCTAGAGGCTTTTTGTACCTTAGAGAAAGTTGTAGCTGGAGGTTCTCCTGTGTCCTGCCCAGTGCCACAGCTGCTTAGTTCCAAGTAAACACACAGAGGTTTATATTAATTGCAAACTGTATGACCTATGGCTCAGGCTTCTTGCTAGATAGTTCTTACAACTTAACTCCACCCATTCCTATTAATCTATGTTTTGCCACGTGGCTTCTTGGCATTGCTTCTTCTCTCACATCTTGCTTCTCCTGGTGACATTTCACAGCATCTACCTTGACCTTTCCTCTGTCTCTCTTGGATTTCCCACCTGGCTCCATTCTGCCCTGTCATAGGCCAATGTAGCTTTATTTACTAAGCAATGGGAGCAACACATATTCACAGCATACAGAAAGACATCCTATAGCAGAAAGTATCATCTAGAGAATAAAGTTCCAGCTATCATCAGAGAGAGCTTTCATCATTAACATTCCTCTTTATAATTAGGATAAACAGATGCTGAAACTGATCAAAGGTGGAGGAAGGTTGCCCTGTCATTCCAGTGAGAGAGATGCTGAAAAGGAAGGTAAGAGAATGAGGGTGCATTGAGATACCTTGGGAAGTAAAGAGAGCTGCCATCAAGCCCCACAACCGAGATTGATCCCTGGAACCAACATCTTGGAAAAAATGCTCACATAAGCTGTCCTCTGACCTCCAACCATGTGCCAGGTCATGAACATGCCTGCCCCTACCCCCATACACATACAAAATAAGGAAATGAAATTTCCTTATTTTGAATAATATATTTGAAATATATTTTTAAAGACAGGAAAATTAAAGTTTTAGCTGGCAATCATTACCCATTCAACTGTTTCTGGGTATCTACCATTTGCCAAGCAACATCCTAGATACTAAAACACAGCATAGGCAAACAGAAAATAAATCATGATGTGAAATGAACAGAAGCATCTTTATTGGCTTATTCTAGCCTTGTAACTAACTAGCTTCATGGTGCCAGGTATGCTGTTTAAGACATCTGTGTCTCAGCTTCTTTATCAAATATGATCATAATGAACCTTAGTTCTAAGGATCTCTGTAAGGAGTAAGTAAGGGAGTGTGTCTAAGATGTTTGCCTCATAGAAAACATTCACTTACATAGCAATGAGACTTCAAGTCCACGCTATAAACTGAATTCCCCCTTAGAAAGCACATGCCCACTTCTCTTTACAGTGTGATAAGCCATCATCATCCTTTTTGATTCTTTCTAAGTGTGTTATAGAATTTAGGTATTTCATCTTGAAAGTTAATAATTAGAAGTGGATTTCCAGGGTATTAAAATATATTATTTCTGGGATCTACTCAGACTATTCTTTTCATATGGTATATACAGTAGGTGTTCTGATTAATTCTGTATCCACTTGACTGGGCCAGAGTGCCCAGACATTTGTTCACATATTATTTTGTAGGTGTCTGTGGGACTGTTGCATAATGAATTTGACATTTGTGTCAGTGAGATAGATAATCTAGATGACTCTTCTCAAAGTGAATCAGTCCTTATCTAGTCAGTAGAACCTCTGCATGGAAGTGGCTTGATACTTTTGAGAGCATGAGAGGATTCCTGTTGCCTGAATACCTTGAACTGGAACCGCAGCTCTTTCCTACCATTATATTTGAGTCTGGAGACTACTGATATTGGATATACACAGCTGTCTCTCTTGAGTCTACCATTTACCAAATGCTATCACGGGACATATCAGCCTTTACAAGTAGGTGAGCCAATTCCATACTGTACTCTCCTTCCCTTTCTCTCTCATTTCCCTCTGTGCCTATCCCTGTTTTGTACCTTTGGAGAATATAGGCTAATACAGTTGAACACACTGAAATCCAGAGATGAGACTGTTCCAGTGCTCAGAGGGAGAACAGCAAAGTGTTTGGCTCTCCTGATGTCTTGCCCAGTATATCCTATATAATTCTTCCCTTCCTTCTTGTAACGCTTTTCTTGTAACACTTTCCTTCAAGATTGGAACATTCCATCATGCAAGAATCCCCTTAAACAGGAAGTTGAACAACTCAAAGGCGCTTCAGGAAATCCTTGAAACTGACCAGATTCACTAGACCCCTCTTCATCAGAGTAAATAATAAAAGCTGAGAGTCCCTCTCAGACTGAAGGAAGCTGAGACTCAAAGATGACTCTCAGATAAGCCAATCTGCAAAGAATATTCTCAGATGAGCAAAAGCTGCAAAGAAGATTCTGAGACCTAATCAGCTGTTGGGAAGAAGCAAAAAACCATCCAAGTTGTATGGAAGAGGTTTAGTTCAGAGTCATTCTGAAAGGACACTCTGAAACCTATTGAGCTGCCTGAGGGCTATGCAGTGTGCACCAGTTTTCCAAGGTTTAGTGAGCTATCACTCATTCTGGAGTGGGCTTTGGGTTCTGTGGGTCATTTCTGCCATTGCAAGTAAACCCTCATCCATATTCCTGTAAATAATCCCAATAAAACTCTTTGGTTCATCAAGTTGAACTTCGATGGGATCTGTACTTTGACCTGCTATGTGCTCCCTATCAGGGGAAGTAAATATGTGTTGTGCCAACCCAGGAAAAGTTTTGTCATGCACATTGATACCTGACATAAATGCTTAACATTTTATGATTACAGAGAAAAGAAACACAGGTAGGGCAAACTTTTTATAAAGTGGAATGAAATCTAGATTAGAAAGCTATGACTCCACCTGGATCAGGAGACAAAGACCTACTCAATCAATACCAAAGACAAGAGGTGGCCTGCTATCTGCTCAGTATACTGTGGACTTAGTGTGCTCTCATGCTCACATATGTTACTCTTGAGTCCTAACAAAAGCCTACTCTTGCCTTCCCTTTTAGAGAAGAATACTGAGGCTCAAGAAAAGACCAAGGTCAAGGAATTGTAAGCAATGGGTCGGTCTATCTGGCTGAGCTCCCATTCTCATTATGATGGTAAACTCGCCATAATGATTATTTTACTCCTTAAAACTGGTCAAGGGAAGCAAAGATTGCACTACAAGATCAATTCAGAAAGTCCTTGTAAGAGAGAGCTGAGTAGCTGTGAGGATGAGGGAGATAGCTAAGCGTCCTTGGATCTCAATTCTAGCCACCCACCTCTCTGGGGGTCTGTCTCTCTTTATCAGAATCTCCATATGCCTGGGTGGTACACACGCATCTGGGAAGATGCCAGACCTGGCAGGTAATGCTTGTTTTACAGCCAAGCACACCTGCTTCACATAGCCTGCCAACCCCTTTAGCTGCTGACTGTTGGCAGGATGACCATCTGGCTCCAGCCCCCTTGCTTGAATCCTACATTCCCTTTCTGTTAAAAAGCATCCTCCCTTTCTCTTCCCCCACTGAGTCTTCCTCCCTCTCCTGCTGAGGAAAACTTCTGCATTGCTCCCCAAACTCCTTCCGTTTAGCATAGATGCAGTGTTTACTGTACAAAGAATAACGAAGCAAAAGCAAAACCTGTTTAAAATGCTTCTTGTTGAAGCCTCCATACAAGGCTGGTGTTAGTCAACTATTTCCCTCTGCTCTTCTTCTGGCAGAGTCTTCACCAGTTCCCCTGCATCTGTATTTGTCCTGATGTTCTGATGTTTGCCATGTAAATAGGGTTTCCCTTGAACATGATTTTAATTTGAAGAAGACTCTAGGTTTTTGTCATGCAAGCAAGGTCTCTCTGCCATGACACCTTTTAGTCAACTTTAGTAACTTCTCACATTTCCATAGTTACCTTCACCACTTAATCATGCTGTCTCAGGATTTCGGAGAAATTTAACCCCCTTTGCTTATATTCACTTAATTAGTAGTCTGTAACTTTTATACAGGTCCTTAAAATGAAAATTTAAAATAACTTTTGAGATTATAGTATAATCACATCATTTTCTACTTCCCTTCCCTCCCTCTAAGCCCTTCCATATAAAAATAACCTTCCTGATCTCTGTCCAATTAATGGCCTATTTTTCTTTCATTGTTATCACGTACGCACAACACACACACACACACACACACACACACACACACACACACTTTCTAAAATTACATAAATACAACTTGCTCAGTACATATAATGGTAGTTGTATGTAAGTGCTTTCAGGGCTGACAATTTGGTACTGGGTAACCAATTTTTGTGCTCTTCCCTGGGGAAAAGATTTCTCTGGATCTCAGCATTCCTTAGTTGCCTGTAGTTTTTTTTTTTTTTTTTTTTTTTGTCTAGAGTTGAGGCCCTGTAAGTTTACTCCCATTCATGTTGGTGTGTCTACTGGTGTGGTTGTTCAGGTCACAGGAAGCCATGTTGGTGAAACATCATGGCTATAACTTCAGATATTCTTAGGTGATACAATCTCATAGCAAACTCCCTGTTCTTCTGGCTCTTAAAATCTTTACATTCTCTCCCTTAAGTAGAGGAGCTGTCTGACAATGGCCCTCCCAAAAGCCATAGGCCGTCTAATAAAAACTCCAACACAGGCATTAAAAGCCTTATTTTGAGTTATTGGTCTGGGTTGCATGAAGGCTGCCAACATTATAGGCTATTGCTGTTGCCCTTGGTTGGTTTCTGTAGGAGAAAAGTTAAGTTCCTATTACTGAAGATACCATTCACTTTAGAGAGAGGACCCAGAGACCCCAAGGAGGATCTTTCCTGAAAGTCTCTTCCCTAAGGACTAGTTTTCATTCAAGCTTCTAAAGGAGGGAAGCAACTAATAGTCCTACCAAGTTATTGGCCTGTGAACCACAAAAGGACAAGCATGGCAGAACACCCCTAAGGGTGTAGTACTGGTACATACAACTTGATGGTAATAAAGAGCTCTGTAAATGGGATTTAAGACCAGCTCAAGAAGAGGGGAAACATGCCTGATATTAAAAACCTAACCAACTACCCAGGGATAGTGAAATCATGGATCTTGAACCTACAACCACCACTTACCAAACCATCATAATCCCTGACAACATTCTAAATAATATTTGTCCTTATACCCACAGATAAGCATGGTTCTCAACCCTAATCAAGGAAACTTTTCTTTACAACAAATGGAGACCATTACAGGAAACTGCAAATGAATTTTTAACATAAATTATTAATGAGCTTAATATATAGCAAATATATATATATATATATATATATATATATATATATATATATATATATATATATATATATATTTATGATAGTGGCTTAGTTTATGATACTGTTTCCTATGCTGAGAGGCACATCAATAGAAATGATAGAAATGTCTGGCTTTGCTATAATTCTGTTTGTCTGGATGGAAAGATGACTGAGCTCAGAGGTGGAATCCTTGAACAAATGCAATGTTGAGCCAAAGGTACAGGAAAATATGGGTATGTATTCAAGGTATGAGTAAGTCCAAGGAATCAGGATAGAAGCCCTTATTAACTCAGATAATTAATACTGAATCAAGGCCAATTAAAATGAGGCCACAAAATGAAGGCATGATTTGGTAGTAGAGATTTTGAGAAAATGTATGATAAATAAAAGTAAAGATTTTTAAAAAACAAAAACAAAAAAACAACAAGAACAACAAAACCCCTCTCTTTACCTTCTGCTTAATTGAAGTTATATTTGTAAGGCTTTCTGGGAAACACCCAAGCACTTTGTTAGGAAATCAAAGTGTAGGTATTATGAACCCTGTCAGGAGGCCCATTTTCCTCATCTGTAGAATGAATTCCCACATGCTGCAGTACTGAGACAGAATTCCTAGGTGCTGCAGTAAGTATCTGACTCTACATTTTAAAGCTACTGTAACAGCATGTACATCTATGCCAAAATTACTGTCATAAAGTTAACAATGCAGTGAAAAAGTCAAGATGCAATGGATGCAGATTGGGGGAAAGTTAGGGAGGAAATTATGGGATAAAGAAGCCATATAAAGTTGTGTCACAGATATTCTTCCTGTGCATGAAATGATTTTTTTTAAATTGCTAGTTCTCCACAGAGAAAAGGAAAACAAAAAAGCAAGCCATATTTGCCCAGATCCTATACCTAGTGAGCAACAGAGCCAGGAATGAAATTGAAACCATTTTAACTTTCAATCCTAGGTTATCCTGATACATCAAATGGCCAGCCCCAGAGAACAACACACATCAGAACAGGAGATTATTTCTGGGGCTCTGGGAGTATTGCAGTGTCAGCATTTATGGATAAAGACTAAGTTTCTCCTTTCCGCCTAAATGTGTGCCATTGTGTTGACTGATGACAGACAGCAGTGAAAAATCAAGGGATTAGCTTGATATAATTATGAAAACTCTGGTCTAGTTCTTTTTGGCTCTGCTAATATCATTGATAATTGGATCAGTCTCCGGATAGAAGAGAAAATAAAGACAACTGTCCTAGCAGAGCTGTCTTAGGATCTGTTGCTAAATATAAATGTGAACAAAGCAAAACCATTTCCTTTCATTTGGGGAATCAGGGCTTGCACACAAAAAGCTTTAATACAAATCAAAAGAATTTTATTTATAGGTAAAATAGAATGCTCACAAAAGCAAGGGATGGAAATTGTGATAGTGTTGAATTTTATTTTCTGGAAATTTCTGACCTTCTTATTTTGGGGCACAGAATAGAACTTCTGATGTTTTGAGAGGTAGGTGAAACTGTATAAGGTAAGTATCTCAGATAATTATAGTGACACAAAGCTCATTAACACACTTAAAAGAACTCCATATTTACTATAGACATTTTATCTCACATATTATTTAGTGTTCCTAAACTAATATAATGGACAGTGTGGATGGGGTGGGGGTAAAATGAAGGGATTGCATTAGGTTGGCTTATATGATACAATGGAAATAATCTAATAACTGTCTCACACTGGGGATTCTGAGAATACAGTAGTTTCTCAGTCCACAGAGCTAGATGACCTAAATGACTCAATCAACCTGACTCCAAAAGCTGAGAGGGTTCCTAAAGATTTGTTGGTTTTAACACTACATGGAATATCAAAGAAGTTGTTTCTAATACTCGGGAAGGAATGTCACATAAACAGGAGTGATGAACATGCTAGTTGAGAGTGAGGGTAAATGGGCACAAAGTGATGTTTCCTCATTCTGAATCCTTTTATCTGGGCTGATCCTAGAAGGTGCCACTTAGGGTGGATATGCCTGTTTCAAATAATCCGATCAAGAACAACACTCATGAGTCCCTCTTTGGGTCTTCCTTGTTAGCTAGCTTCTCTGGGGTTGTGAGTTTTTGTCTGGTTATCCTTTGCTTTACCTCTAGTATCCACTTATGAATGGACTGCCCTGGGAAGGGGAAATAGATGAGATCTTCATGAGTAAACTGGGGATGAGGAGTGGGCAATGGAGGGTAGGGGCTAGAGGATGAGAACATAAGGGAATGGGATGGTTGAACTGGAACAGGGATGGAGTGGGAAAATAATGAAAGAGATACTGTGATAGAGGGAGATATCATGGGGGTAGAGAGAAACCCAGTTCTAGGGAAGTTGCCAGGAATCCCCAAGGATGACCCCAGCTTGGACTACTAGAAATAGTGGAGAGGGTGCCTGAACTGAACTGTCTTACCCCAGTGATCAGATTGGTGAATACCCTAACTGTTGTCACAGAGCTTTTCTCCAATGACTGATGGAAGCAGATGCAGAGATCCACAGCCAAATACCAGGTAGAGCTCCAGGAGTCCAGTCAGAGAGAAGAGGAATTCTATGAGCAAGTGCATCAGAATCATGATGGGGAAACCTGCAGAGATGACCAAACCAAACTAGTGGAAACTCATGAAAGTTTGATCAATGGCTGTGGAGCCTGCATGGGACTGGACTAGGCCCTCTGTATGGTGAGACAATTTGGTAGCTTGATCTGCTTGGGGGGCCCCCGGTGGTAGGATCAGAATCCATCCCTGGTGCATGAGCAGGTGTTTTTGAGCCCTCTACCTAGGATGAGACACCTCCTGCAGCCTTGAGGCAGGGGGAAGGGCTTGGACTTGCCTCTACTAGATGTGCCTCCCCATGGGAGGCCTTGTCTTCTTGTCAGGGGAGTGGAGGGTGGGTTGGGAGGGGGAGGCTGGAGGATGGGAGGAGGGAAGGGGGATTTTTGGTGTGTAAAATGAATGAAAAAAAATTTCTTAATTAAAAAAAAAGAACAACACTCACAGCAATGCCCAGAAGCTTGGGTTTTAGTTGATTCCAGGTTCAGCCAAATTGACAACTAAGATTAGTCATCACAACCTATGAACCTGTAAAGTCAGGTAATTCAAAACCCTTCTAGAACTATCCCTTCCTTGTCTCTCTCTTCTACTATAATTATGCCTAATTATTTGTGTTGCTTATCAGAAATCACTCATGAACACACCTTAAGTTTTCTATCATATCGAATATATTCTTAATTTATTTATTAGTCTTGACAATAACCTTTAAAGGTCCTCATATCTATGATATCTCCAATGATTCTAGCTTTCCCCCTAATATAGAAGAAAGGTATAAATATCATAACAGATCACTGTAAGGTATATATATGTGATTGCCCTTGTGTCAATATATGTTTATAGTATGTAGTTGCTTCTCTATTTGTGTTAATATCTTCCATGTTAATTAATTAATAAATGATATGCCCTTTATTTAATATGTTGTATCTCATATTTAGCTCAAGTCATAAAGAAGTATTCATGAGTATATGTCTTAGGAAGGATTTCTGCTAGTGTGAGTTAATTCACACAGGCAATTCTGACAAGTGAATAAAAATTTCTGATACTCAAAATAAATGGACCAAGAAAATTGCAGAATGTACAGGATTATGCCCACACTAAAAGGATTTCTGCTTGCATTGATAATCTCTGCCTTTTATTAAGAACCAAAGAAACTCATTTGTTGTACTATGAAGAATATCTAAAAATATAACTGAAAAAGTTTCCCCATAATATGTAGAAGTCATTCACTTTTACTTTCTATTCTGCATTATCTCTTTTACTGTGGTTGTCTAAGGGGCACTGTAAAAGAGTTCATGCTCCAGTGTGTGTTGATTGTATTACACCATCCAGTTCACCATGACCCATTCAGAACTGCTCCAAATAAGGCTCTGAAAAGGAACATAGCTTGGTGACAATGAAGCATACAATGATAGAAAGTCCAGGAATTGGGAACACCAGGACACATAGAACCATAGAGATTATTCAGTGTGACATACAGGAAATAATTCCTCTCTAAAGGCATACACTGCTCAGAAAGTTGAAGGCTGAGTTTCCACCAATGGGTCTCCAAATCCCCAAAGAAACAACATAAGTTTTCTGTTTTGGTGACAGGTGAGTCCTTTTACATCTTAAACACAAATAATTTTTTTTAAATCTCTATTTTTTATTTTGAATAATCCATTCTATGCATGATTATTCAGTTCGAAGCTTTACTACTTAAACTCCCCAATTACATATTAATTTCTCTCGTTACAGAAGACAGAGAGCACAAACCAGTGGTCACAGAAGATGTATAGAGGAGAGAGTTACTTTCCCACCCTCAAGTAAACAATAGATGAAGTCAAAGAAAAACAATCAAATCTTCTACATGCTAATTCTTTAGGTTATTGAATATGGGAAACACATCAAATTATTCTTCTTCTCTAACTTAGCTCTAGATGCATTTGTCATAAACCAAGTATACTATCAGTGCATGAGTCTTTGGTTTTATTTACAGCTATTTCATTGACCACTTTGAGCTATAAGACATCATTGT
Organism: Peromyscus californicus insignis; assembly: GCF_007827085.1. NCBI lineage: Eukaryota > Metazoa > Chordata > Mammalia > Rodentia > Cricetidae > Peromyscus > Peromyscus californicus. The sequence goes on from NW_026294424.1 coordinate 37,877,445, forward strand.
ACACTGTAGGAAGAACAACAAAAAAAATTGAATGCACAGTAATGATTCAAATAGTAAAACATTTCTAAAAGCATTGTGGGAGATTAGTACAATTACTTTTAAAAGCACATTATTATAAATTAAATCATTTAATCTAGAAAAAAAGCTATGAATTTCTGGCAATTTTGTGCCATCGACAATGTACTGTATTTTCATTTGCCCCATTGTCTTATCCTTTTCCTCTCCAACTTCTGCTGAACTTTATTCTTCCCAATTCATCCTTTTGCTGATTTCATGTGGCTTCAAAGTTAATGTAATAAAACTGAAGTCACTATTTATAAATATTTGATTTTATACTTTAGATAGAGTATAAAATCTGTGTTAAAAGTCAGGCAATGGGGTCCATGCCTATGTTTTCAGCAGTCTGGGATAGAGACAAAAGGGTTATTGCAAGTTCAAAGCCAGTCTGATCTACATAATTAGGTCCAGTCCACTCAGGGCTGCTCAGTGAGACCTTGTCTGAAACAAAGAACCAGTGTTGCTGCTCTTCATGAAAATGTGCTACTGAAAAATGACACTTTAAAACATAATCAAATATAAATAAATTGAGTTTAGTCTGCTCACATATTTCATAGGCTCAAAAAAAAAATAAAAATCAAACCTTTGTCTATATGAAGTACAAGAAAATCTTGTATCTATTGTTTAAATGTCTTATTTCTATGACAGAAAACATAAAGAAAAGGACAGAAAATTCGGAAGGAATTAATGATTTAACTTCACACTCAGTATCCTGAAAAGTTCATATCAACACAAACTAGAAGATATTTTATTTCCTTGGATTACATATTCATTATTCTTTAGTTACTTTAAAAATTTAATAATATTTTAAATTTAATAATTAAAAATTTAATAATAATAGAAAATTTCTTATAATAATCATCTATTTTAAGATCCCCCCCTCTCTCTCTCTCTCTCTCTCTCTCTATATATATATATATATATATATACACATTACTTTTTTATATTTATAAATTACTTTCTTCCATTTCTGATTTCTCCAGTTATCTGATTAGCAAATTCTGGTAGAAACTGAACAGGAGTTTCTATCCAGTTTCTGACATTGCAGACTATATCAGGACTTTCAATTGTTAGAGTGGACCAATTTACCTACTGTCACATCCTCTGCCCTCTGTTCATTCCTCTTTGTTCTCTCACAGGAACTTCGAGTACATACACCCTCATACATACTTCCCTGAGACTGAAACCACAGAGCAGAAATGGTTGCCACCCACAACCAATGGTTTGATCGATTTTATTGTTTCTATTCTGTAATGTTAGGATATAGTTGCTTTAGATAGTGACTTGCAGAACTCCTAAAAGAAAAACACCTAGCAAATGGCCATTAAGAAGGGTCATGAACCAAGAAAATGAATGAACTTTTTGTAGGCAAAATTTTCTTTCCTGCCTGACTGTTCCCAAATACCCAGCAGCCATTTCCTAAATAATTGACTCCGAGGTTTAATATTACTTGTAAATGCTCAACCAGTAGATCAGGCTTATTGCTAACTAGATCTTACATTTAAACTAACCCATAATTCTTATCTATCTTAGCTATGTTTAGTCATGTAGCTTGGTACCTTTTCTGAGTTCAGCATTCTCACCTTGCTTCCTCTGCATCTAGCTGGTGACTCCTGATTCCACCCTTCCTCTTCCCAGAATCTCCTCGTCTGGTTGACTGCCTATACTTCCTGCCTGGCTATTGGCCAATCACCATTTTATTAAACTAATTTGAGTGACAAATATTTACAGTGTACAAGAGCACTATCCCACAGCAACTTTATATCTTGAGTTAAGTTCGCAGAATAGATAATAAACACACACACACACACACACACACACACACACACACACACACACACAGAGAGAGAGAGAGAGAGAGAGAGAGAGAGAGAGAGAGAGAGAGAGAATATATGTGGGAGGGAAAGAGAGAAACATTTTACAAAAAAGTGATTTTTATTATAAGAAAAGTATTAACATGTGCAAAACAATTATTATGCTATTGGTAGTTGATGATTATGCTATTTCAGAAAAATCAATGTAATTGCAAAACACAAATTTTTATAATTTGATATTGCTATAACGTTTTATAGACTATTTCCATGTGGACTTGAAATTTCCCTTAAACCTGAGGATCTATTGGAATCTGATAGATGCTGTGTGAAGGGGAATGTTCTTTTTTGAGGGTGTTCTCCTGGTCAGTTTTCCACACTCTGGCAGATGGTTCCACACCTATTCACTTGTAGGAAACATATTCAGAATCCATGTGTTATTAAAAAAGAAAAAGAGAGAGAGAGAGAAAGAAAGAAAGTTAAAAAAAGAAATGTATAAAATTGGGAGGGACCAAGCTGAGAGCTCTGGGGAAGGAAATGGGGTAGATATTATCATATTTCATTGTGTGTATGAAATTCTACACAATAAAGAAAATTATAATAAGGAAGAAAAATGGACTAGGGTTTCTAGTTATGAAATTTGCTGTTCTTATCAGAACCATGGACAGCAACACAGAGTGCCTCCATGCTGGGCATTTAGCTGTGTGGTAAGATTTGTCTCTCTTATACCACTCACATTGTTAAGGGCTCCAATTAATAACAGGTGACAAGAATTAACCCCCCCAATTAGTACTAAAAAAGTAATTACAGGGTTTGTATCAGAAAAGAAAGAATATCAACTACAGTTTAGAGGAGATGACAACTTATACCCGTACAAATTGTGAATGAGTGTTTTTAAATTTTCTGATTGGGCACTTCAACATGTTTCACCATAGTCTCAGCTCCTCTAGATTTTCTATATTGGCACAATGCATGGGATTGCTACAAAGTAGCAGTGATACTATTAATAACAAAAAGGAAAGCATGATAAAGTGGAGGTAGAATCACAATCTGGTAACTTTACTTACAGATAAGCTTGTTGATCGTCACATCATTCCAGGTTGTCATTTAGTCATCCCCCATCCTTTCTGTCATAATCTTGAATAGAGATTTTTCTGTGGGTGACTGACTGATCCACAGTCATATCCACTGTTGTATTTTTAAATACGTTTCTCTGAACAGGACAATTGGCAAGATATTACGCTAATGACTTCACTTTATTCCAATCAGAGTCTTCCTTTTTCTCAACTGGTAAAATCCACTATTTTTCTTATTAAAATGTCTAACCCTTTAAATTAGATGCTTTCTCTGAGTATGGTAGCTGTGTAGGAGCTAGAATAATTAGAAAACTTTTTGTTTTTTTATGCTAGTAGAAATGAGTACACTTATTAAAAATTTGTTCCTTTTTAAAGAGACACCATCCTTGTGTTAAAATGTTCTTTAAAACCAGTAAGTTATAAAAACACATGGAAGTGGGATGGGTACCAGCTGTGAAGAAGCAAAGGGCTCAGCAGGAGTGGGTGAAAGATAAGAGAGGATAGTGGGGTGAATATCATTTCAGTGCATTGTATGGAACTGTCAAAAATAAAAATGGTGTATTCTCTAAGTGACTTATAGGATACAATAGTGAGACTCATCTCTTCTGTTTATATTATTTGTATCCATGGAATATGGTCTTGAGGAAAATGATACTATTTGATGACTATTGATTTGCATCACTTATATCCTGTAATATAACATTTATACTTGTGGGTGATTTCTTCTAGCTAATGCAGTAAGATTTAAATAGTAACCTTGGCTTCAGGGAAGGAAACTATGCATGAACTGTATAATCCAATTAGGCCAAATGCTTCTGGATGAAGAATTAGATTGACAAGATAAGCAAATTGCATGAATAAAAGCCTCATTTTACTTAATTTGCTACATAATGAATTCCATGGTTGAAAAAGAGATGTTACATGGGATACTGCTTTGGGGCCTTGAGAAGCAATCAGGTGTAGATGAGGTCATGATCATGAGGCCCTCATGATATAATCAGAGCTCTCATAAGATAGGATAGGGCTTGCATCCTATGCCCTGTGAGGATCTGAGAAGAAAGCCATCTGTGAACCAATAAATAAGGTCTCATAAGTCACTGGACCTAATGACACCTGGCATGCTGTTCTCAGAGTTCTGTCCTCTAAAGCTACAGAATAATCATACTTACTGTGGTCACTAGGTTCCTACTAGGTGACTAGTTCCTACTAGGTGATGGCGTTGTATCTGATGTTGAATATAAGTATCTCTTGTTGCATAAATGGACACTTAGCTATTGCAGCAACTGGATGAGACTTGGTAATGATAAACTTGTTTTCCTGTTCAATAGTAAACTTTCATGTAGCCAAAGCTACAGCAGTGCAGCTTGGGAATGGGGCTGGCATCTATAGCATGGGTCATCTCATCTTGCTGAACCTCTCTCTACAGTGGGTGTCTTCTGTGAGCACTTCAAAAGATCATACAGAGAGCACAAGGGTGTTTGTGGGTGAAAGGCCAGGTGAATCAGTCATAATTTTGATAAGACAGTTTTAATTCATGATTCACTTCATGTCCACTTGAATTAAGCAATTCCTGTGCTCCTGTTTCTCTTAGAGGCTTTGCTATTCAACCCTTTACTGAAGCCTTATGGCAAATGATTCATAAAGGAAAAGCCTGAACACACCCATGGTGACTATGCATACTTTTTCTGCTGAAGCTGGAAGTATAGCTCTGTGACCACATAACCTGATGGGGCAGGACAATGAAAATACAGCTTGGGGCCTATGCTGGGACACTTTGCTCAGCCTTGGTGTAGGGAGGAGGGGACTGGACCTGCCTCGGCTGAGTCTACCAGGCTGGACTGACTCCCCAGGGGAGACCTTGCCTTGGAGGAGGTGGGAATGGGGGTGGGTTGGGCGGGAGAGCTGGGGGTGGGAGGAGGGAGGATGGGGGAATCTGTGGCTAATATGTGAAATTAAGTTAATTATAAAATAAAAATATTAAAAAAAAAAAATACAGTGAGTGCAACTTTGATGAATGGAAGTCAGTGGAGGGACACAGAAGCTAATATATTAACCAAAGCAGTGACAGATCATTGGCTCTTAAAATTTGAGGTTGGCTGGGCAGTGGTGGCACATGCCTTTAATCCCAGCACTCAGGAGGCAGACAGGCAGATCTTTGTGAATCTGAGGCCAGTCTGGTCTGCAGAGCTAGTTCCAGGACAGCCAAGGGAACAAAAAGAAACCCTGTCTTGAAAAACGAAACAAAACAACCAAAAAGGCCCTGGTGTTGTCCACGGACACACATTTATTTAATTGGAAGATAATATCATGATAAATCTATTGTAAATATCTTTCTGATAATTTCATAAGAGGACTTTTAATGGTCACCAACTCTACTGAAGGGATAATTAGATTTTTAATGCTACTGAGCCTAAGGTTTACACAGTACTTGTGCTAACAAAACCTAGATGTGTTCTCATGGTTCTCTAGTTAGATTGGTAGCTTAGGAAAGCCTGGCAAAAATGTGCTTAAGCCTGAGCCCACACTCTATTTTATTTAATAGTCCTAAATAATTAAATGTAGTCTGTAGTTGCAGGCCTGTTTCCTGAGTCAATGAGTATAACTTCTATTTGCCTAGCCACAGAATTGTTGTATCAGGTTCTCTATCTTGGGAGTAACAATTCTAAGGCAAAGATACACCAAGTCTTTATATTAGCTCAGCTGATGGGACAGGTATAGATGGTATAAGACTGAGTAGTTAGAAACAATGTTCTAAGCACTTGGGAGGCAGAGTCAGATGGATGTCTGTGAGTTCGAGGCTAGCCTGGTCTATAGAGTGAGATCCAAGACAGGCACCAAAACTACACAGAGAAACCCTGTCTCAAAAAACAAAAAAAAAAAAAAACAAAAAAAAAAGTGAAAAAAGAAAGGAGTGTTCTAGAGGCAGGGTATATGAATAAATAAAAATATCTCAATCTCATAGTAACATTTATTTGAGAGAAATCATGGAAGAGATTCTGAACAAGATGAAACAATGATTTGTTTATTTGTAATTTAAATTTTTTAAATTTATTCTTCTCTCATACAATATATCACAAGCACAACCTCCTCCCTGTTTCCCTCCCACCTCCCCTTACCCCAAAATCCTATGCTCCTCCATTTCCCTTCAGAAAATAGCAGGTCTCCCAGGAATATCAACCAAAAATGGCATAAAAAGATGGAATAAGACTAGCCACAAATTCTTATATCAAGGCTGGACAAGGCAACCCAATAGGAGGAAAATGGTCCTAAAAGCAGGCAAAAGAATCAGAAATATTCCCACTCCCACTGTTAGGAATCCCATGAAAGCCCCAAGCTAAACAAGTAAAATATACATAGAGAACCTAGTGCAGACCCATTCAGACTCTGTGATTGCTGCTTCAGTATCTGTGAGCCCATGTAAGCTTAGCTGATTCTATGGGTCATGTTCTCCTGGTGTCCTTGGCTCCTCTGGATCCTTCAATTCTTCTTCCCCTCTTCCTCTGGGTTTCCCAAGCTTCACCTAAGATTTGGCTGTCAGTCTCTGCATTGCTCCTATCAGCTGCAAGAAGAAGCCTTTCCAATGACAACTGGGCTAGGCACCCACCAATCTATGAGTATAACAAAATATCTTTAGGAATCATTTCATTGACTTTTTTTTGCCAGTTGCATATGGTTCTACCCTATGTCTCAGGGGCCATCCAGCTTCCAGTTCCTGGCCATCTAGACAGTGTCAGGCATGGGATTCTTCTTGTGGTATAGGCCTCAAGTTAGACAAGTCTATTGTCTAACTATTTGGCCACTCCCACAAGCTCTGAGCCATCATTGTCCCAGGAGGTCTTTCAGGCAGGACAGGTTGGGTTAAAGGTTTTGTGGTTGGGTTGGTGTCCTAGTCCCACCACTAGATGCCTTGCCTTGTTACAGAAGATGGCCAGTTCAGACTCTGGATCCTCTGTTACTAGAAATCCTCACTAGGGTCATCCTCATAGGTTCCAGGAAGTTTCCACTGCACTAATTTTCCACATAGCTCCCCAAGTGCCCTCCAATTCCAGTCATTTCTCCCTGTACTCTTTCCTTCAATCCTTCTCCTCCCCACCTGATGGAGAAAAACTTAACCTATGTTATAAATCATAGTCACTGGAATCTCTTAAGACTTTAATAATTTGGCATTATGTGGAGCTGATTATTTCTTAGTGGGTCTGGAGCTGATTTTTTTGGCATATTGTTTATGTCTTGGATGTTATTTACATTGTTTTTTTAACGTTTTTATGAACGGTCATCTAATATTATAAGTCCTTTCAGTCTAAGATTATACTCTATCCAATTCTTTCTATAATCTGTCCTATTCGGGCTCTCTCTTTGGATTGTTTGTATCAGAATATATTTGAATTTGACTATTTCCTTGTAGTTTGTAGTCTTCATTGATTTTAACATGCATGTGAATCAGTTTGGGAAGTCAAGTCTAGTGAACGTCATTGTTTCTCTTCCATTTTCTGCTATATCTTCCTAACTTTTTTGAATGATCATCAGAGCTCACTGGGAACAAAAAGGCTATTGTTACATTCTAATATGTTTGATTATAGAAATATGATACTAGCTAATGTATTTTTCAGTTTGTACTTTATAGTTAAAAACACCATGATCACACTAAATAGACTTATATGGCTGTGCCGTTTCATGTAGGATGAGCATATTAAACTCAGGGACTTCAACACGGAGGAGGAAGCTTTTTCATTCATGTGGTTTGGATAGAAGCTTTGAACCTGTGCTTATATTCTTAGTGCTTTTGGTTGTGAGCCATGTTGGCTGAGAGCACATTCAAGAATCTGCAATTGGCTGTGGTTTTTCTCAGTAACCTGCAGAGTTTTGAGAAACTTGAATCAATACCAATACTCAACTGTTCACAATAATCAAATTCCACCCAGAGTCACTGTAAAGAAAAACTCAATGTGGATTCTTAAAGAAAGGAACCATTTTCAGATTTCATCTTTTTTTAACTATTGAACAGGGAATGCTTGCGTGTTTACACACATATCCAATCAGAGCTACAGAAATTAACAACTTCTCAGTCAACAGATTTCACTTTCAACCACCAACAGAGAATGCTAGATTCTGTCTGTCTTCTGGTAAGATAAATTCCTATATACCTGTGATAGACTTGTTTTTAACTAGAAAAAAATGATAATAGCAATGTCATTAACAAAAAGCTGTTCACTTCTTTAATAGACTAGGGAGTTTGGAGTCAAGAACTCCTGAGCCAACTCAAGCCTTCAACTGTTGCAACCAATGGACTTAGATTCAACATGGTACTTAGATTAAAATGTGTTATCTGGAGTCTCTTAGGTAAAAAAAAAAAAAAAAAAATCGGTTGTTTCCAGTTACGAACTTACATAGAAGGGGAGTTAGCTCTGAGGTATGACTCCATAAGGAGAAAGAAAACTGCGTATTTTGGCTCTCAAAAATGAACCAGAATTTTTCAATTCTGTCATCTCACAATGAAGATATAAATTAAAACAAATGAAACCAAAACAGTAGGGACAATTCTCAGATTCCTATAGTCAGTCTATGGCAGAATGAGTTCTTAGGACTAGAGACACAGCATTCTTTCTATTTCATTAAAGGAATTGCAGACCATGGAAAGTCTATTTCTTGTAGCCCATGGAATTATAGTCTATACTGTTATTTTACCTCTCAACAAATGTTCTACATAGGAAAATCATGTAAAAATACAGTTGTCAGGTTTAGGGCATGGTTTCCTGACTCCTTCTACTCTGCTGTGCTTCTTACATCCTTTTGACTGAGTCCTGGTCATTAGCTCACATATCTACTGTACTCATTTTCTTCCTATTTACAGTCAGATGCTGAACATTGCCTAGTAGCCTCTGCTGTTTCCATTTTCCTTACATAAAACATTGCACAGGCTCTATTTTTCAGCTTATAAAGTCAGCAAATCTACCCCATTTGACTTTCTGATTGCAGGCTTTCTTACTTATTTCTTACTACCCGACTGCCTTACACAGACTTTTAACTTCTATTTTGTGTATTCTGTTTTGGGTTTGCTCACTTGTCTGTTTCCTCCTTAGATTCAAGTGCCACATAGGAGATTCCACCCTTCGCTGGAGCTTTTATGACAAGCTCTCCCTGAGCATACTCCTCTCCCTAGGTTGAGCTCAACTGCTTTGTCGTCAGTCACTGATTTACCCATTTTGTAAAAGTGCTAAAGGTTTGCATGTACTCACCCATAACTGTTGTTATGATGTGTTTACCTTTAAGGCAAAGATGGCGACTGATTTCTTACTATTGTATTCCCTGCAGACTTTATGAGTGTTCTCTAAATGAACTAAGTACTTTTCCTATAAGGGTACTGGATGGGAATATCTGTGTTTTGTGATGGCAGGATGTCTTCTGCAACTGTTTTTCTACCTTAAGATTTTTTGTTTGGTGACAGTTCCTTCACTGTACCTGGAGACCTCCATTATGGCTAGTCTGGCTGGCAATTGATCCCTTGGGATCCTTCTGTCTGTACCCAAACCAGGCTCTCTAGTTACAAGCATGTATCACCACATTCAGTTTTTCACATGAATTCTGGGGATCTGAACTCAGGTCCTCATGCTTGCATAACCAGCCTTTTCCCTTATCTACTGGGCCATTTCCTCAGCCCTAGATACCTATTTTATTTTATTTTTTGGTGGTTATTCTTGTACCATATCTGTCTAAGTGTCCAGATCGGATGAGGTAGGTTAGAGTGGGTATACTGAGTTATACATGGAATGAAGTGTCTTGGACCCTGTTTTCAAGATTGAACTAGAATGTCAGTATCAGCAGACTATAGATGTGTCGTGAAGGGTGTCATCCTAGGGACATTCTGGCTCAGAGGTCAAACAGGCCTTCATAAAGACTCATTGGCTCATATGAAATAGCGAGCGACGAAGATCAAAGCACAATGACTCAGAAAGTAGGAATGCCATCAATTGTCCAATGGGAACAAATCCCTGAGCAACTCATGAGACTATAGAGCTACCTGTTGTATTTCAGAGAACCTGGAATCCTAGATTGTCATCAGAAACCTCCCAAGACTCAAGCAAGGTCACATGGCTGATTTTTTTGTTTGTACTCTCATTGATTCTGCAGCCCCACCTCTTGGATAATGTTTAACTTATTTCTGTATTTGTTTATTTCCCATGGGTTACTCTTCAATTGAAAAGAGAAAAAGAGAAATATAAAAGAACAAAATAGGCATTTCACAATGTCTTTGTTCTCCTTGCTCTATAGATAACTCTCTCAGTTCTGCCACATCTTCTCATAGGAAGGTTTGTTGGCAAGACACTTGCCAATCTCTAATCTAGGGACAAGTCATCACTATTCCTTGATGAATCTTTAATGTATCACAGGGTTCTTTCATGGAGATGAAGTTAAGTAACTAACACCAGCTTTCTTTCTGGATAAGACTGAATTCTATATGCCGAATAATATAGATTTTCTTTCTCTCTGCTTCTTACCTAATGCTTCTAAAATGAATCCTTCATATCATCAATTACCCAAAGCAGTAAATGTTTACAAATTCTCTATGCTTATTAAGTCATCATGAGTTGAAATCACCAGGCAGGTCCCAATGACTCTCTATCTATTCATCCTGTGCTTTGTTTTCTTAAGCCAGCCTTTACTATAATTTATATTAAGCCTTTAGAAGTTCCCTGAGCACAAATTTCCTTTTCTTTTCTTTTCTTTCTTTCTTTTTTTTTGTTTTATTTATTTATTTATTTTTTCTAGACAGGGTTTCTCTGTGCAGTTTTGCGCCTTTCCTGGGACTCACTTGGTAGCCCAAGCTGGCCTCGAACTCACAGAGATCCGCCTGGCTCTGCCTCCCAAGTGCTGGGATTAAAGGCATGCGCCACCACCACCTGGCACAAATTTCCTTTTGACACTTACTCAGTTATTAATTATTTCACCCACTCATTCATGAGAAGTGGTATAGCATCCAGGCTAAACTACAAACTACTCCTTCAGATCGCCTGGTTTTCATTCCAGCCCTGCTATTTACCACTGTGTGAACTTGAGAAAGTTACTGTATGTTTCCATTATCATTCCAGTGTCTAAAAGATAGTAAGTACTGGGTAAATTCTAGCTAGCAGTGGGCTCATTTACTCATTACATATTCAGGATGGATAAAGATAAAAAATATTCAATCCACTAACATTCACTCATTCAAAAGGTTTTACCCATTACTGATTATACACTGACAAATTTATAAAGGATGAGTATGTATGATAAGTGTATCAAAGATGAGGCTTGTTCTTGGGCTTACAGTTTGATGAAAGAGATGAACACAATGAACATTCAAACTTTAGCTTGTGAGCAGGGGCTCTATGGTAAAGTGTTAGCATATAGAAGACCCTGGGTTGGATCCCCATTGCCATAAAAATAAGTTCATCTCATAACTGAATACTTCATTAAAATTGCTTGGATATATTATTTTCTTTGAGGAAAATTATGGTATTTTTGTGGGGCGGGCGGGGGGGCTCTACTTTAGACTGTGCATAGATAAAGTAGGACCTCTCATGGATGATATTTAAGTCAAATGCAAAGTTTTGGAAAGCAGTCCTGTGAAAACAGAAGTCAGAGTAGCCTGAGTAAAGAAACCAGCGTGTGTTCAGGTTAAAGACTATAAAGGATATAAGCCTGCTGGAGAACTAGTAAAAGTAGAAAGAATGTAAGGTAAGAAATGGGGGAGGGTTTCTTTGTAAATGACACTCATTTTCCCCACAGTGAACCCCCTCTTTACCACCATTTTCTCTCACTCCCATACCCATCTAGTATATACTGTCTCAAACAGGAAGAGAGATCATGAATCACCTTGAAATAAGTAATATGATGATGCTGCTTCTCCCTAGATGAACATAATCCCATATTCATTTGTACTACACATACCATACCATAACACCTTTCAAATTTGATCTATAGTTAATTGATGGAACTGATGCTTTCTTTTACTGGTCAGTGAACTTCCTGAGTCCCATTCAGTCTTTCGCATCTACTGACTCTGGGTACGGAGATGTTTTATGAGAGACAGAGTAGCTTCTTGGAAATCACATAGAAATACAAAGACCTTCTAGATAAGAACTGTCATCTTCCAGCCCTGTTCTACCATTGTGTAGTTGAAGAACTTATTAATTTTCTTGTTCAGGTTTCAGAGTCCTCTTTCAGTAGAATGGATGATGATAGAATTATTTCTGTTTTCTTTACCACTATTTGATTTTATGGAAATTTAACTTTGCTATTAACAGGAAAAAAATACTTCTGCATCACAAAGAAACAGCTGCCATTCTTATCTATATCTCTAATTTAGAAAAATGAATCTCCAGCATCTGGGTCCCCACACCCATTGGACACAATGGAGACAATTGGACGTACTCCATAGTTCATATTTTTTAAAGTCTAGTATTAGCTGCTCAATAGATTCTTGGTTCAGTGACATTTAAAAATGTCAGGTTAGATTACTGAAGTATTTTGAATACATTTTTAATCACTTAACAGTTACATGACTCTAGACTTACATGTTAGCATATTAATTTTCTCATTTATTAATTTTGTTTAGATTTAGTACCCTTCAATCCTGGGCAAGCTGTCAAGAGTACAGTGAAGCAGAAAACAAGCAGGGTCTTCATCTCCCTACTTGTAAGAAGCTTCATATCTGGAAATTGTGAAGACCGGTAATAAACTAGTCATAACCTAACACTGATAATGCTGTTTAAGTCTTACTCTGTGAAGTGTTCAGGGAAAAGTTATGAAGGTAAGATGGAATAATATCCTAATTCTGGAATACAGAAATTCATAAGAAGTGGTACAAGCAAAATCAGAGGGATGATTGACAGCAAGAATGCTTTATGGCTAGCCCCAATTGTAGGACTTGACCAGAATGAGTCATCAAGCCTCGAAGAGAGTTCAAAAGAAACAGAACTTATGCATCGACTTCTCTCCCCAGAGTGCAGAAGCAATTGAGACACATGAATAAGAGTCAAATGGAGATCAGAATACTGGAATTATTGTTGATTAGGATGTATTAAAGAAAGTGGCTTGGGCCTGAAGTTTAAATTCTGCTTTCTTTTACTTCTCTCTATGACTCAGATTTCCAAGCCACAGGTAAAAAGAATGGAGTGTGAATTGGTATCAGGTGTTTGTCTTGCTCGACCCACAGAAATTCTTATCTGGCCATGTCTGTGAGCCCAGTGAGGCTGAAAGAGAGTATAGGAAATCACCTGTAGATCCAGGTGTTCCTAACCCTCAACCAAGTAGATGACAGGGTTGGAAAACAAAACATCTATATTCTGTCAATCCTGAGTGAAAGATAGGCCTGGAGGAACTTCCTCAGTTTTTCTATGTACTCCATTCAAATCCTGAGTATAAGAGAAATCATGCTTGTTCCTGTAGAGGATAGCGTGAGGTGGAATGAATGAAATATGTTCTACTTGATTCTTGAATGAAGCTCCTTTAGTAATCACACAGAGAAAGATAACAAGCATGCACCCAAATAGAGAATATCACTTAAGAATCATTCATCCCCTTATTCATGTACTCATTTTAATTTGCTAATTTTCAAAATAACAATTTAATTTCTACTTATTTAATATTTTATTATTATTATTATTATTATTGTTGTTGTTGTTGTGGATTTTTGAGACAGAGTTTCTCTATGTAGCCTTGAGTGTCCTAGAACTCTTTGTAGACCATGCTGGCCTCAAACTCACAGAGATCCACCTGCCTCTACCTCCTTAGTGCTGGGATTAAAGGTGTATCCCACTACCATTCAGATTAATTTCTAAAATACAGTGATTGCATTTTAAATAATGTCTTTTATTGCTTTAGATTATAATATATTAAATCCTTTCCCCTTTACATTTCCTCTCTTCACATTCTCTCATGTACATCTGTGCTCTTTCAGTTGTTGTTTTATGAATATATGTATATGCATATACATAATTACAACCTACTCAATCTGTATAATGTTACTTATATCTTTAAACTCACCATTTGGTTTTGGATATTGGTGTGCTTTTTTACTGTGTAGGTTAGTTTTAATTTTCAACTTGACACAATCTACAGTAAACTGGAAAGAAATTCTCAATGAGAGACTGTCTAGTCGATCAGGTTGGCCCATGGGTGTGCCTCTGGGGAACTATCTTGACTATATTAATTGATGTGTGAGGACAGCCCACCATGGGCAGCACCATTCTCTGGGATTGGGTTCTAAATTATGGGATGGTAGGGAAAGTAAGTTGATCAGTAAGCATGCATGCAATACTTTTTCTCTTTTATTGACTGTGGGTGTGATATTGCTAGTCATTTCGTGTTCTTGCCTTGACTCCTCTGCAATGACAGAGATGATAACTGGGAACATTGACCTCTAATAATACCTTGCTCTTCCATGTTGTTTCCCTAGTGCTTTCTTCTCACAGCAACAGAAATGGAACTAGTACAAATCCACAAGCCTTCTTAAAAATATCAGAGAAAGAAAGATTAGTAAGATGCAATCTGTGCTCAAGACTCTCACATACTGATTAAAAAATAGATGTAGATGGTGCTTATCACAATTATAGAAGATCTTCAAGGAGGCGTCAGCTTGATTGTTCACTCAAGAATAATCCAGAAGGGATATCAGTGGACACACCCACTCCTGGTTCTGAAGGTAACTTTGATTAATGTAAATAGCATAAGTTACTTGTTGGTTCCTGTGTCAGACTGAGCTCAAACTCTAACTTTGCCTTATCTACTTAGAGTATAATATCTTTCTTTCCTATGTGTGCATCAAATAACATAAAACATATAAAACACTTGACAAAGGCCATGTGTATAACATGTGTTCAATGCAAGTGAGATTGAAAAGTAAAAAAAAAAAACCTGAAGGGAAAAGACTCAGAAAAATTTACCATTTTAGGATAATAATTGACTATAGAGAGCAGATACTCGACTTTAATACTTCCAGTTTTTTTTCTCCCTTTCCAGCTTCATAGCATCCTGATTATTTCCTGGAATCATGTATGCAGAGGCAGATGTTAAAAGACATGTATTTAGGGTCAGTAATGTAAGTGAGAGCTGAGTGTAGCAATCCTCTGCTGTGAAGCTTGGGAAAAGTTGACAGTCAAGATACACACCAAAGACATAAATGGATGTCGATGGTCTTTCATTTCAATCTAACTGTATCATGTTTTAATAGATAGGATGAAGATGCATTGAGGTAAGTTGACTGGTTCAGGCAGTTGATTTAATGAGAAGAATTTTTATTTTAGATTTTATTGTTTTGACTAATTATTTAATTTTCCTTACATTAAGGGTTTTTAGTACAATAGTCTATAATTTCATGTTATTTTTGGCAAGTGATCTCTACTCAAATTTACTATTTCTAGTGCTAAAGGGATTCTATCTTGGAAATTTTTTCTTCAGTTCTTTTTAGCATGTTTGTTTTTCATAATGCTAAATTTTCTCCTTTCTAATTCTGTCATATTGTCAAAGTATACTCACTCTAAATTATTTAAAAGATTAAAGCAAAAAAAACCTCAATTTGCTTTATGAGGTCTTAATACATGTTCATATAAATGTAAATTGAGGCAATTATGATAAATGAATAAAACTATTTGTTTTAAAAATTAATTCTTAAAATCTCAAGTATGTTGATTAAAATAGAATTTCAATTATAATTAATTTAATCATACCAAGATACAAAAAACTAAACTGAAATTTCTTACATATAAATGAATTGTTTTTATTGAATTGTTTGTAGATTTATGCAAACCTAACTCAAGTTTCCAAATTTTTAACAGATGAGAACATTTACCATTCTGCCATGTAATATTTAATGTAAAACATTGCAATGCTTCATATCTGCCCATGTATAGAACAAGTGAAGCCATATGAATAGTTTGGTGTAGGAAAATGTTCCTTAGCAAAGCAATGCAACCAATGCAAACACCTCTCAATCTCTGGAATTGTGAGATGGAAGATGAAAATACACAAGTAAAGGCATGTTTGCCACACACTGTGGTGCACAAGTCTTGAAATTCTCCTCCAGAGAAGACAGAGAGGAAAGGTCACACACATTCATTTGTCCTTTTTTTTTTTTTCTGCTGCAGGCTCTGCTGCTACAATCCTTTAGCATCTGTCTCTGACATTGGCAGTGATACACCTGCAAGCCTTCCTGGCATTCAGGTGCACTGACCTTTTCATTGCAAGAACACAGAGCAAGACATGTGCAGAAGTATTTCCCTGAGGCTTGAATACATACAAGAATGGAATCTCAGACTCATGCTATGTCAGAGCTGAGAGCTGTATGCCAAATAGTAGAGGTGGCTGCATATTCTCTTAATCAATACATTCTTTAGTACACCTATAATACAGCAGCATCTTTATAATGTGTGTGAGCCAAGATGTCCATTCTTGCTGCCTAGTCCTTAAGATAGTTGCATAGGGGCAGTTGGGAATTAATTATAAGATCACTATGAAATTTGTGAGGAGCTTTTGTAATAAGGATGTGGTGAACAAAACCTATGAGAATTCAACTGGTTTTAATATTTGATAAGAATGTTAAAAATCCAATTTTTCTGGTTAAAATAATGCCCCCCCTCTCTCTCTCACACACACACAGAGAGGGAGAGAGAGAGAGAGAGAGAGAGAGAGAGAGAGAGAGAGAGAGAGAGAGAGAGAGACAGAGAGACAGAGAGAGACAGAGAGAGACAGACAGACAGACAGACAGACACAGAGAGAGACAGAGAGACAGAGAGAGAGACAGAGGGAAAAGAGTGAGTGAATGAGAGAGTTACTACTCTTCCTTGCCTGTGAATGAATTATATTCTACTCCATGAAAGAGGAAAAATATACATCTTCTGTGGCACCCTGACCTATGTGGAGCATAAAAGTGCCTGCAGAGGACCCATCTTAAGCTAATCAGTAATAACATCCCTCCAGAGGCTGCTGGAGTCAGCAGTTTCTCAGAATCACCATATTATGGAGGCATTCAAATTTTTGCTGTGATTTACTGGGTCATTAAGGTAAAACTTAAATTGCTAAACAATGCAGATTACTTGCCCTCTGCCTCTGTGAATGACCCTGATAGATTTTCCAGAACGGTTTTAGAGAAGACACTAGTCTGGCAGACAGGAGCTCTGAGCACATGATTACTTCACTGAGGATTATAGGCATCAAGCAGCCCCACTATTCGGGTCCCCTTCACTCATGTGGGTGTTGGTCACTTATAAGGAGTACTAAATATCTCAGTCCAAACAATATTCATTGTTCATGGAACAAGTATTTATCTGATTTATATTATGTAACTAACATAATTCTTGCCAAAGACACAGTGACAACCTTCTCAAAATTTTATCCCCATAGAGCTTATATTAGTTAAGAGAGTAGACAGTGAACAGTATTCAGCTTAAATACATAACACTTGAGATGATAAGACCACAAAGAAGGAGGGTTGGAGAGCTGGCACAATGGCACTTACTATCTTGCAGATGTAAATTCAGTGCCCAGCACACATATGATGTCTCACAAATGCTTGTAACTTTAGTTTCAAGGGATCCAATGACCCTTTCTGAGCTTTATAGGCTCCTGCACACATATGGTGCACATACATACATTCAGGTACACACATAGGCATATAATTTAAATAATTTGAAGAAGAAAAAGCAAAGAAAGGGTGATAGGATAAACTTTGATGCCATTCAGTGTTTGGGTTAGTTGGCCAGGGTTGGTCTCACTGCTCACATCATGTTTAAGTAGAGACCTAAATGGAATGAGGCTGCAGGTCATGAATATACCTGGGTGTAAATAAGGATGCAGCCAACACAAGGAATGTCTGAAAATACACAGACACCAAAACACAGATGAGAACAGAGAACAGGTCAAGGCATAGGGGCAGACAAGGCCAGGCTAATGGTGAATGAGGTCAGAGAACTGAGGATGTCCAGGACAATGTGAATACTTCCCTCATTCAGAATGAGATGCCAGTCCATTTCAGGGTTTCCAGCAAGAAATGAAGTAATTTTATCTATTTGCTGAAATTGTAGCTCTAGACACTTTGGGAAGTGACCAAGAAAAAAAAGGTAGAAGTAGAAGAGAAGGCTGATGCAAAGATCCAGTGAAGAAATGGTAATAATAGGTGTTACTCCATACTTAATCACTTGTTAGTGTCTAAAGTCCGTTTAAAGCAGACTGCATGCTTGTATTTACAAGTACTCATAGTGTCTTTGTAAAGTATGCCCTTAAAATTATTCCTATAATATAGATGAGAAAACTGAGGCAGAGGGTTTAAATAAGCGGCCCAAGGTCACGCAGGGAATTAAAGGTTTAGATCAGGCCAGTGACCTTAGAGGTGTTTGGCTGAAGGTACATAGAGATGAAACAAAGTGTTGATGGAATATTTTAATACCTCAATAACCATAGCCACTTATTATCTATAATGTTACAAACAGGCTGAATTCTACATAAAATTATTCTATGCAAATTTCACAACTACTCACAAATGAGCTACACACATTCTTCCTGTTTTACAGTTGGGTTAAGGAAAACTCAGATAACTTGAATGATTTGTCTATAACTATACCTGGTTAATGATTGAATTCTGCCTGAACCTCTAGCCTGAGCCCAACCATTATATTTTGGTGCCTTTCTGTTTGTTTCTTTATTCCTGTCTATACTTATTTTGGATCTTTTGGTATCATTCTCAAGTTTCTAATTCCATTTTTTCCTTAGAACTGGAGAACACCCTGGACTTTAGTTAGTTCCTACAAGAACCCCTGTCTGTTTTGTTTTCTCTTTTCATTCTTAGTCATTATTTTCCTTTTAAAATTTTTATCTTGTGTATTTACTGTCCATAATATTTTTTATAATGTGTATATTCACTGTGCATAATGTTATATAATACAAGGACACTTTGACACAAGTATACACTGTACTTAGTACTTTGATCATACAATTTCATTTCATACCATATCCAATATGCATATTATGCATGTGCTAACAGGGAATTCTATATCTCCCAAACTCATGCTGAATGTCTAACACCTAAGTGTCACTCAGAGTGGTAGTGTCTGAAGGTGATATCTTTACAAAAGAAACCGTCTTTTAAATGATAAGAAAAGACTCAGAATTTGAGCTTGTGTATGCTCCCCTCTCCCTTTCTCCTGCATTCCTGTCCTTTCTCTACTCCTCCAACATCTCTGCCATTTGCCCACAGAACACAAAGATGGTGGCACTCTGATTGATATTAGATGTCTAGCCTCCATACATATAAAAATAATTTTCTGTTATTTAACAGACTCTACTGTATGCTGTTATTCCAGTCTCAGAAGATTAAAATAATACTTTTCATATTCTACGCTACGAGTTTATATGCTATGTTATTTCATTACACACAGTTATATATTCAATGCATCATTCTTGTTGTATCATATCATGTTGTATTATCTCTACTTTCTCCTAGTCTGTTTTCTTGATTTATGTCTGTTCCATTCATCATATGCTCCATTCAGCACATAGTAGGCATATAATAATACTTAGGATGCATGCATGATTGAATTAATAATTCTAGTAACCCTGGAAAGCTATCATTGTCAATTAAAGGATTCCATAACTCAGCTACAGACTTCTTGATCAATATGTTTTGTGAGCCTCCTCTCAGATCCAGTGGGAAAGTTTCCCATTATTTTTGTAGTCTAACTGGTTCCATGCATTAGCCTCAGTTTTGTACACAAGCTTTTGGGGGAACGTTGGGCAGGTCACTTCTTTTCTTTGTACTCTGGTTACTTCATCACTATGAATGTCACTTTGGGCTCCAGTGACTCTGACAGAAGAAAATTTCAAAGATCATCAGCTACCATGAAGATTAAAAAAGAAAGATGCACTAGGCATCTTTGCAGGTCAGTAAGTCATCTATGAACACAGGAGCAATTCTAAGCATCTTTTAGCTATGGCTATGGAGACAGAGAAGTCAACCAGTTCCCTCCAGATACCCATCTCTAGGTCTGGGAAACTTTTCTAGGCAAGAGCTGCTTTTAAAAATCACTTTCAGCAGGTTGTACCCACAGAAGCACTGCACATCACTTTCCATCACTAAGATGCTCATAGCCTTTACCGAAGGGCAGAGCCCTGAATATTGAACAAAAAAGTAATAGTTCTAAAGTTGAGTGGAACTGAATTGGATATAGCTGTGCCAGCCACAGCCTGAATTATAAAACCGGAAAGAGAGAATGAACAATTTTTTAGAGTTTGGGCCATTTTTTCCTTACTTATTTGCTGTTTTAAATCTCTGGCTGTACATTGACTGGCTTCCTCTTTAGATAATACAAAATACTTCCCACAAGTAGCTAACTTGACAGGTCCCCATTTGTACCTGGGCTACCAAGAGCTACTGGTAACTCCTGTTTTTGCATGTTTATAGTTCTGAATTCATGATTCATTAGTTCATTTATTCACTCAATCCATCCATCTGTGACTGTGTTTCTCTTGTGTGCTTTCTCTGCAAGAAAGATGAGCAAACACATTTCTGTGCTGAAGATTATCTCTGTGTAAAAAAAAAAAAAAAACAGACATGTGCAGGATGCACTGAGGACACAGTGGACAACATGTTTCCATGAAGGAAGTGTATGATCCTCTGAAAGGAAATACAGTCCTCCTTTCTTGGGCAGGGAGTCCAAGTTATCACAGCGTATCTGCCGCTCTTACTTGATTTCAACTCCTATTATCTTGCAACTCTTAATATTCAAATAGGCTACATACTGAATATCTTGAGAATTTCATTGCTCAAAAGGGGTTAGTTGGACTGGGTCTTAAAAGATTCTCTGGAATCCCTACAAAACTCATCCTGGTGCATAGGCTGTATGTGTTTGGAAAATAGTTTATCCGAGTTGCTAGGAGATTTTGAAGTTAGAGATGGTTTAAGTCAAGAGTTCTTGCTCCACTTCTTATTTTCTCTATTCCACTGGAAAACAATGTTTAAACTCAATGACCCTAAATTTTCTACTCAAAAGTAGTATCAATGACAGCAGTCCTTTTATAGAGTGCCTGGTAAATGTCATTTAATTGAAACATCATGCTTTTTAGTAAGTATTAGAAGCTCTATGGAAATATGTATTTGTTAAGAGGCCATTGGTAAATATAACATACTAGCAAGCATGTGGAGATAGGTCAATGATTTGCAGCCATGGGTAATTTTGCATCACAGGGGCCATGGGATAAAAACCAGGAGGTATTTTTGGCCTTTGAAATTTTAGGAAGAGGGTGCTAGTGATCTATAAAAGCAAGGGATGCTAATTGGCATCTTCTAACACACTGAAGAGCCTCAGAACAAACCCATCAACATAAGATGCCATTAGAGTTGAGGTTTGGAAGCCCTGGTTTAGCTAAAGGTATGTGTTTTTGGTGACAAGACGTATAGTTGGTAAATACATATTCATTTATTCAGAACTTTCTTAACGTTTTTGTTGTTTTAGTGGAAACTGAGCACATGATCCAGATTCCTCATTTTCACTAAGGAACAGATCTTCAGGTATAAGAAGTGATGTCTTATGAACCAGGGATGAGGAGGAAGACTGAACATTACAATTTGGTATTATTTCAAGGAAAATAATTCAGACCTTGTACATGGTAAATGGGGGATCCTCAGAGGAATGGAAGAGGCATGAGTGCATATGAAAAATAGAGAGATTGGGGTCGTATTGTCATCATGATTCAAGAAGGAGGGGCTTTATGAGAAACATGCATAATATATTAAACATCTACTCAACTGCTCCTATGGGCCCTATGTCTACCATCCTCAAATATAATGCTTTAGAATGAAACTTTAGTGAAATAAGAATCGTGACAATTTTCTTTGTCTATAATAGGCTTTGTTTATACTGCTTGCTGTTGTTGCCAGCATCTGCCACCTCCTTGTCCACTAAAGTAGTAAAACAACTTTTTGAGATTATAATAAAATTACAATATATCTCCCTTCCTTTTCCTCCATATAAACCCTACTGTATGTGCCTCCCTACTCTCTTTCACATTAATGGCCTCCTTGTTTTTCAGTAATTGGTTATTTCATGCATATATGTATATTTATGTAATACTTATATTTCTAAATAAAACGTACTCAGTCTACAGGATGTTACTTTGTATGTATGTTTTCAGGGCTAATCCGTTAATACTAGACAACTAGTTGATGTGTTTTTCCCTAGGGAGAACCACTTCTCCCACTTCCAGCTTTCCTCAGTTATCTGTAGTTCTTTATATAGTGTAAAGAACTACTCATGGGCTTGTCCCCACCAACTTTGGAATGTCCACTGATGTCATCCTTTTCTGGCTCATATTTTGGCAGTCATGTTGGTGAGAGTTCACGAGTGCTGCTTCTGGCATTACTAGGATACACAATCTCTCAACAATCTCCCTGGTCCTTTGACTTTTCAAGTCTTTCCTCTTCCTCTTTCACAATATTGCCTTAGATACTGGAACGTTTAGAAGATATATCCACCGGGACTGGGTTTCACAAGCTCTTCGTTTTGATTGCTTATAGTGTTCGATAGTGATCTCTGTCTGTTACAAAGAGAAGTTAATGAGGGATGAGGACTACATTTGTCTGTGGATGTAAGAACAAATGTTTATACACTGTTGTTAGAGGTTATGCTGGTTTAGTAAAGTGAAGTAGTTTTAAGATGTCAGTTATATATCACTCTTTCCAACTCTCAATGAAGATTATTTATTAACTTCACCTTGTTCCATTAAGCTCTGGATGAATATCCTGCATATTCCTACACTAAGCAATCTAACCTACCTCTCCTTTCTTGTGTTGTCTGCCACTTGAGATCAAGATACTTTTTCCAAGGCATCTTTTATGCATCTAATGAGATAATCACTTGGTTTCTGTCATTGAGTCTATTCATATGGTGGATTACATTTGTTGACTTATGCATATCGAACCATTCTTGCATGTATGGGTTGAATGAATAGGAATAAGGTAGAGAGGAACACTGGGAGAAGTCTAAAGCTAGAAAGGACATGTAAGGAGATCGAATGAGTGACATTGAAAACCTAAACAGGGACTAAATTATCATAATTCATACTTATAGGACCAATATCATGGAAGTTTCTACTTACTTGCTTGCTTTTATGAGAAAGCTATGTAAGGATATTAGAAAAACAAATTATCATATAGAGATTTGAGCTAATGACCTTGTCAATCTGGACAACAGTTAATGTGCCCTTTGGAGCATAGGGCTCACTACTGTGCCATTAAACCATTGCACTTTGCATTCCTTTTAGAACCTTAATACCGTGAGAAAACAAGAAGTATCATATCCAGATCAGAATCCGTGTTGAAACATGAACTCATCTGCCATTACTATGTAACAACATAAATATTCTCTTTGACTCTAGACAAGCTGGAGCTTTGCTAGCAGCACTTATATTGTTCACTTTGACTAGAGAAATTTGGAAGAAACTAGTGTGGGCTTCAGTTCATCCAGGTCCTATTGAAGAAAAGATGAAATAGCACATTGTATTAAGTTTGTAAGAAGAATAAAAACAAACACTTTCACACAGTAAAAACACTATAACTCCATTGTATATTATATACAGAAATATTGGTTATGATAACAATTAAAAGTTGCCACATAATGCTTGATAAAAACTAATCAAGATATGCATTTCATTGAAGACAACAAATTTAGGAAGTGCTTGGGAGAAAACTAAGAGAAAATGAACATTGATTAAATATGCAGAATAAAGTCTGTAATTTCAGTTGTCTTTCTACATATATCTCAATTTTTAAATGAATATTTCCTATTCTGAATCAGTGAGTCATAGTGTGATGTTTAAAGAGCAGAGGAGGCAAATCCATCAATCTGAGGTTTGCACTTATTATTTCTAGATCCAGTCCAGTACTGAAAAAAGAAAAATTCAACCAAAGTTTCCCCATTCTTTCTGCCATGTTTTAATTAAAATAAGGAGCTGTGGGAACTTAAAGGAAAATGAAAGATACCAAGAGGAAAATAACTCATTTCTTAGACATTTAGCTAAAGGAGAGGCATTGAAATTTAAGTTTGGGGTGTTTTTAGATTTTACTTTCATTATTTTTAATGAGGTGTATGTGTCTGTGTGTTGGTATGTGCACATGCAGACAGATGCCTGCAGAGGTCAGAGGCTTTGGATCCTCTGAAACTAGAGTTACAGGAAGATGTGAGATGCCTGACATGGGTACTTAGAGATGAACCCCAGTCTTGTGGAAGAGCAATATGTGCGCTTAACTACTGAACCATTTCTCTGTCCCAAAATTTAAAAATGGCATCAACTATTTATTGAGTAGAGAGGGGTAAATTGACCTTTCAAAATGTATGCAATGCCCAAATCCGGATCTCTGGTCAAAGCTTAGGAGGTTTTGTTCTTGAGCCTGTGCTTTTAACTGCAAATTCAGTGCTTAGCACCGGGTGCAAACTGGTGCACATTCTGTGTTAGTGAATTTTGCCTACAAGGAAACATGGATGTGTGATTGCTAATGTGACTGAGACATTCCCAACTTCCATTTCTGCTCTTTTAATATGAACATGTGAGTGTCATCACCAAATTCTGTTCTTCTCTCTCTCTCTCTCTCTCTCTCTCTCTCTCTCTCTCTCTCTCTCTCTCTCTCTCTCTCTCTCTCTCTCCCTCCCTCCCTCTCCCTCCCTCCCTCTCCCTTCCTATTTTTATTCTTTCCAGTTTCTTTAGTGAGATGATTCTTCACATGAATCAAATGTCCATTCAATATTTCCCCCATAGAATAGATACATATTTGGTACTGGGATTTCCAAACTCTCTTTTCATATTCCGTCTTGAATGTGATTGTTTGTTGAGAAATACTGCTGTATTTAAGGCACACAGCACTCAAAGTGAGGAGCTAAAAGTACAAATTGTAACTCTCCAGAGCTTCTATGCACGGTGGTTCTGAGGATTTTCTACAGTTCACAGAAAGCCAGTGATGGGATTTCACTGTGGTAGCAGCCCCTTTCATTATTGGGGGATTTGCATTAATGACATGACTGTCCAGCTGTTGAGGAATACTACACTCTCCCATGTTCCTTTTCAGTGCCCTTGGGCCAACTCTAGAACTAAGCCCCTCACTCCCAAAGTGCCATATTGCACATGCTCTATCACTTTCAACACTGTACCGTTGCTTGGCAACAGCAATCCTTGTTTCCCTCGTAAGATGGGAAAGAGACAAATGGATAACCAGGAAAACCTCTAGCCTTGTAATTTCTCATACCTTTTGTAGAAAGACAAGAAGTGAGTCTCAGTTTCAATGCTATCTCACAATTGCAGCTTGGAGGTATTTTGGTTACATGAAAGGACTTTTAGTTTCAATCATACTTAAAGTCGGGGACCACATTAGTTCCCAAAGCTTCAGTGGTTCAGATGGTTGCATCTGTGTTTATTAACCTAGTTACATTGCTGACAACTAGGAACTTACTAATAGCAAGTGATCTGATGGTTAAGGTACAGGAACACTGATGTAGGTAAATTAGTCAGTCACTCACCTCATCTACACTGAGGAGTTTTTGGGCACACTAATAGCTATCATTTAGTAAATATGTCTTTACCTGTTCAGCTTCATTCTCAAGGCTTTTACTCATCACTGTGGTTAATGGCTGTGACACTCTTGTGCGACTGGATCTTTATTTGTGCCTTACACATAAGAAAATTACTGCTCAAGCACATCGAATAAATGGTTGATTTCATGTGGAACATCCGATTTAAACCTAGGGCTGTTTGACTCTGAGTTTCTTACTCCCTTAAATCACCAGTCTTCTCTACCGGCAGTTCACTTATCACTTGCTGAGCTCTGGGCCACTTCACAAATCCCAGTCACTGTTCAGATTCTCATGATTTAGTACAGTAGCACAGGGCTGACCAGTTAGGGTTGGCTGCTTGATTAATTCTAGTCATATCCTTTACCATCTTTGCATGTTGTTAAATCTTAGATTCAAACATTGGCTCCAGCACTAACAAGCTTGTGGCAACATTGTTGAATCAAGTTGTATTGTCCATAATTATTAACCTGTAGTGATTATGCCAGCCGTATCTGTCAAGAAGAAGGAAGGTTATGGGAGTTTTTTTCCTTTTGCAGGACAGCATGTTAAACATGTCACAGGAATATGTCTGCAAGATATATGAGAATTCTGGCTCAGAGGCATAGACTTTATCAATGTCAACCCAGCAGGCAATGGGAACTTCACGCTCACCTGAGTTTTCTTTAACCCACCCACTGTTAAGGAAGATTCTGTATATTCAGAATCTGTCTAAGGAATACAAAGAAGATTTCCCAGTTTTTGTCTCAAAAGTAAACGTTTATTATACTATTCAGGGAAAAATATTTTCTACGCTCAGAAAGGAGACATTAACTCCATCTTCTCAGGCAAATTACAAAACAAATATTTTGAAAAAACTCAGAAAGGTTACTAAAAATATGTAGGAAACCATATAAGATACATGGCAATTATTTCCCAATAGTATTAAAAAATTTTAAAAAATTATGAAAAAATTCCTTGTGTTCTATTTACCATAGAGGAGAAAACTGATTCATGTTTTATGAGTGAGGGAATAAGATAATGAATGTATAGACAGATGCAAAATTGATGCTATGATGTTAAGAATAGACATGAAAACATAAAAACAGGAAAAAATTCCTTTGAGAATTAAAACATATTTGATTCATATTTGGCTCCACAGTAATTAGCTGTGGGATCTTATAGGTGTAATATAGTCCTTATGACTCTTATTTTTATCTGTAAAATTAGAAGCATAACATTTATCCACAGATATAGTGTTATTGAATGAGATGCTCTGTGTGTTGTATGTATATACATGCATATAATAAATTATATTTTACATGCACACATGTCTGTATATTATATATTACATACATGTAATATATAATTAAGGTTTTTAATACAATAGATATTAATATACATGAACTTAAGCAGACAAACTAGTGAACACCTTCATGTTTTATGGAGCTTAGGTTAAAAATAAAAAGCTTCTAGATATTGCAAACAATGGGGAAAAAAAAAAACAATGGGAAAGAGGGACTCCAAGCCTCTAAGGGACGTTTCTGTTTCTTATTACTGTTATCACTATACACTTTTACTAGTGTGCCTAATTCCTATTTTTTTCTTTCTCTACACAATCTTTCTTGGCCCTGTCACCCATCACAAAAGATGTAGCCACTCTACCACAGTGAGATTTCATGTTTAGACTCAGCCAAATAGAAAGACTCATTATTTCTATTTGGTTCTAGCTCCAGTTACCTAAGGGAAAGGTGGTGCTTGGTTCTTTGAGGCAGAATATTTTTATCATAAATGACCCTACTGTGGGCTGGGGATGGAAGTGGCAGGGAGCGATTTGCACATAGGAAGGTATTCTGTGAGAAAACCCCATGAGAAAGAGAGGCTTCAAGAATCTCCTGGAAAACAGGAAAAGCCGTAGCCCCAGTGCAATGTCATTATTGTTATTATTATATATAGGTGGCTTTTATTATTTATAGCCAGAGACTTGAGTATCACGGATTACAAAGAAAAGGAAGATTGAGGTATGTGTGATGATGGGATCATCATGTATTGGAAAGAGGGAATGAGTTGTGTAATGTTATAGCCAGGAAGAGAATAGCTTCCTTTCCTAATATGAAATGAATTGTAAAATGAATAAAAGTCTCCAGCTATATGATCTTCCTTACTGTTAGTAGAACACTGCTATGTTTCTAAGTTTATGTGAAGGGCAGAAAGTGACTGAGAATTGAGTATCAGTTGGGTAGGGAGGAGAAGTTATAGAAACTAAGGTAGGAGAAGCAAACGAAATCTAGGTCATAGAGATGACTGTGGAACATGTCCCATTCAGACACAGAGACAAGTAGAAACCATTGAGTGGCTTATGTAGTAGACAGTCATGATCATGAAAAGATGGTGGCATTATAGAGGAGGGTAGAACAGGATAATTAGGAGACAGAAAAGGCTGTTAAGTGTCGTTGTTGGAGAGAAGAATTGATATGCTCTGACAACCTTCTATTAGCAATTTAGGAGAACCATGGAAATCAATGCTGAATGGGAGTTGTTTCAGTGTAAAAGATCAGGATGGTCATTCTATATTTTATTAAATGTGAAGGGAAAGGGATCATCTAGGAGAAAGGCATGATATATCACCATACTCACATCACAACCAAGAGTGTCTCACATCCCAAGAGCATGGTCAAAGTTCCAGCCATGTTGAGAGCTTTAAAATATATATATACTTGCATGCATATTTGCCTGAAGCTCCATTTCTCTCCAATAGCTTAAGAAACAAATGCATTTAAATGCAACATTTATTAATTCTTTAAAAATGTCATGTATGTATGTAGTGTTTCTTATGTTCACCACACTCCTCTCTGGTTCTCTCCCCATTCTCCTACCCATCTCAGCTTCATAGCCTATTTTTCTTTCTATTATTTTTATAGCCCACTGAGTTCAATTTGTGTTGTCTATATATTCATGGGCATAGGGCCATCCACTGGGCCTGTCATCAAACTACCAGAGGCCATACCTTTAAAGAAAACTGACTTTCTCTCCCCCAGAAAATGGATTTGTCTTGAGGCAGCATGATTTTTATGAAAATATACTAGGGTAAAGAATGAAACTGAAGCTGTAAGCACAGCTATGCTATCAAATAGCTTTTCCATTTCATCTCTAGGATTTGGTATTTGCTCTTTTTTTTCAGAAAAAGAAAAGGAAAAAAAATAACTAGACTACAGATTCCTATAATGCATGCAGCGACAAGCTTTGGAATGTAATCAATTTGTTATTTTTCATTTGTGTGGTTTGGGACAAGACATTCCAGGAGCTTATTTTTATTTGCCTTTTTTAGCCAAGGTGTTGATATCTTCTACCCTTTCCAACTGCCTAGATAGAGATACATCAGGCATGTATCAAGGGCTCCATTAATATCAAGATCATTTTGAATACTATTACTTCTCCATTGTAAATGAAGAAACAGAATTTTGGAGCATTGATAATATGTCTTATGCAAAGAGGAAAGTTAGTAGTTAATCCCAGATCAGTTAGAAGCTGGATCAGGAACATATGCAGTCTCTTCCCAAAATTAAACTAAGATAGGATAGACAAAGTTCACAGTAGGAAATGAGCTTTCATGGCTTTCCATATTAGTTCCCATGCCCACAGGATTTCTTGGAACTTTTGTCTTGTGGTTACCAAATACAAAAACAATACAATTTTAACTAATAGCTATTGCAAAATCAATTCAGAGACACATATATGGTAAGAATTCTTAATGGGAGATATAAAGTGAAAGGGCTTTGGATGCTATCACAGGCCTTTCACACATGAGGGATGGGGCAGAAACTGATGATTACCCTCTGCAAAGTTCATTTGGCAAGAGCAGACTAACAGTCATCTGTATCAAGTAGAACAGGTAAAGCTGGACATCTTATCTGATGATAATGAACATTCACAATTTATTTTAAAAAGGCAATTCTTGAGCTAGATTGTGACCTGTTAATGGCAACGGGTAAAATAACGTATTTCAGTGAGGTAACCATTTGAAGGATTTTAAATGAAAGGATGGAAGGAGATTTCTCCCTAGAATGCCCTCCATGCAGCTTTGACATAAATGTCACCTTCTAGAGAAGTCTCTGAGTCAAAGCTTATCTTTCCTTGCTGATTCCCAGACATTTATCCTCATTTCCCTTTCTCCCTTATTATCTTTACTACAATTTCTAGCTATGGATATATTTATTAGTTGATAAAGTTTTTTTTTGTAGCCTTCCCATGTATGTGAAGACTCTTGAAAGAAATTACTATGTTTATTTTTTTGTTTGCTCTCTTTGTACTATTGTAGCATCATACCCAGTAGAGAGATGATAATATAACCATTTGTTGTATTGAGACAGAATAACAAA
Source organism: Peromyscus californicus insignis (assembly GCF_007827085.1). Lineage (NCBI taxonomy): Eukaryota > Metazoa > Chordata > Mammalia > Rodentia > Cricetidae > Peromyscus > Peromyscus californicus. The sequence goes on from NW_026294424.1 coordinate 37,907,330, forward strand.
GCATGGGAAGCATTTTGGTATAACATCCATTAAAAACTTGTAAGGAAACAAGAATGTCATGGGACCAATAAGTCCTAAGTTCCATTGAGCCTCACAAACTTAAAACCTTCCTTGGAATGGTTCACATCTTGGGACAGATGGTTCGTTATAGCTAAGTCTTGTCTGTGCATTGTTAGGGATTGAGCAGTAGCTCTGGCTTCAGTGTTATCACTCCCACCCTATTGTGCCAAGCAGAGTTGAACAAAATTGTCCCATGTTGAGAACCACTAATCTAAGATGACAAATTAAGCCAAAAGGAAGTACGATCTTAGCATGTTGCAAGGTAAATTGCTTTTGTATGCTGAGGCCATTTCCCTTCATTTATTTTATGAATAGAATTCATTAACAATAGTTTTTATAATAATTGTTTTAATAATATTTCTTATGCCATGAGCATGAGCGAGTTTATCAGACAAGAATTTTAATAGAAACACAGAAACTTGCTTTGACTGATACAAGAGGGAGAGGACTTTATTAAAAAGGCTATTAAGGAAATACAAAATTGCTAAGAATGTTGGAGAGCCAGGGACAGAACAAAAAAAAGAACAAAACAAGGAAATCTAGGCTGTGAGGACATTAGCTAAAAAAATCACACCTAACAGGAGTTTGGCAGGCATTGTTGCTGTTAGCCATGATGCTGTGGCATGTGTGGTTCCTTTAGTCATCTTCAATCCTCTTGCCCAAGAATGTTGCCACTGCTGCCTCCACCCCCACTAAGCTTGCCAATGCATCCTGTATACCCTGCTTCTGTGCAGCTTTCTCTGTTGTGAGCACCTGATTATCTGATATTTAGGAATGTGCTGAGTCTCAAAAGGCAAGTAAGGCTTGCAAAGTATGCACATGGCCTTTTGGCTTCTAAGGTGGAGGCAAGTTCGACCTTTCACTAGGACCATGTCATGAAGAATTTACTAAACATTAGGTATAAATTTAGATTCCAGGTAATTGCAAAGCAATATGCACTAACTAAGACATAAACTATGGCAATAATCAATAGTACTCAAGGTAGAAACAAGATATTGTAGCTATCTTTCGCCTGTTGGAGGAGTAAACATTTGATGCATTAAGCTATATTTACCTCTTATTCCCAAGAGGAGTTTGGCAGTTTTGTTTTCTGGAAGTAGGAGTCCACAAACTAATCTTTAGCACCCACTGCCTCTCCAACCCTTGGCTACATCAGGGCAGATACAGTGAGAGGAAGAGTCCTGCCATTCTCTGAAGGCCCATTTCCCCTGGCTTTATTCCTCAAAGTGCCTTGAATGGCTCCCAAATAAGGACAGACACAAGATGCTCTGGCCAACAAATTGCAATAGCATTTGCTGGGCTTCCAGAATTCATTGCATTTCAATGTGTCAACCCTGTCCTCTGTGAGCTAGTCTGCATAACAAACAGTCAGCGCCTTCATGGATAATTCAAGCTCCAGCAATTTCTCAGCTCAGATGGAAGAGTACCAGCTTTGCTAGAGTGGAAAACAGATTATAAACTGCAAACTCATTAATTCTACAAATGTTTGCTATACTTAGGGAAAGCCGTTTCCCGTCATTTTCTTCATCTCCTTCTAGAGTCAAGTTGGCTCTGTTTGAACACTTCCTAGTAAAATAGTTCCAGTGGATATGCAAACTGGAGAGAACAAAAGAATTGTGCTTTGAGTGTGTGAGCAAAGAGGAGAACTAACTTTTCTAAGCCTCATTCTTCATTTGCAATGCACTCACTGTAGTTTATTCTGGACTTGCCAAGGTGAGCCAGCGTAGCAAATTACCCCTAAATCCTAATGACAACACAAAGTTACTTTTCATTCACAGATTAAGTCTGACATCTTTTTCCAATGGAGTTTGTTCTACATAGTTTATTGTCACAGATGTGTACAGGGTCACAAAGGGGCACATAAGAGTAGTACTTAATCCATATTGAATAGGGACAGTGATTCATTTTGGATGATGTAAAACCTGAGAAAAAACCTCATGGATATGGAAAAGTTAACTAGAATTTACTGAACTTTAATTAAGCACAATTGCCAACATGAAAAAAAAAAAGGTACATGAAGAATATTAACATTGCTCATTATGAAGTCAAAGATATCAAAAGACAGGAAACAAAAACCAAACTAGAAAGGATTAAGTTATTAGAGGGGCTAGTCCTTTGGAAGTGTAGACCTTATGCTATGCAAGAAGGAAGTTTGCCTATCTCAGAGTATAAAGTAGTCCAGCTGTTGTTTCTGGAAGTCAATGTGACTTCTGTATGGGGAATATGTTTATTGTGATAGGACATGTGGACAAGGAGACTAATAAGGATAGACTCCAGAGTTCAAGATGGAGAATGAGGAAAATGACAAGGATGAGAAGAAAAGAACAAACAAAATATTTGGAAGCACAAGTGACAGAGCAAATTTGTGATTGACAGAATAAAGGAGTCAAGAAAAGTAGGGTACCAAACCTTGTTTCCTCAGATGGATAACAAAATGGATGATGACTTTCAGAAACAGAGGAAGGCAAGACGAGCAATTTGAAGAATACATAATTCATATTACATCCAGTTAAACTTAAGACATCAATAAAATTGAGCAGTTTGGTTAAAAATGCTGTAATTCAAGGAAAAAGTCTAGAAATTATATATATTCATAGGAGCATCACTATGTAAATGATAGAACAAATCCTTAAGGTAAATAACAACTTCCATAGTAATTAAAATATTGAGTTCAGCAACCCACAGAAGAAATTCTGGTATACTCATTTGAGTGCATAATAGAAAATGCAGGAAGCAATTAAGTAGGTTGAGAAGGAGCCATCACAGAGACAAGAACAATCTGAGTTTTAATGGGACAGGGTCATCAAAGAATTAAAGAACTTGAACAAAATGGTTCAGCTAAGGATGTGAGGTACAGAGAAGTCCAGAAAATTAGAAATAGAAACATACCTACTAAATTTAATCATGAAGATGTCACTTAGAATCTCAGTTTCTGTCAATCACAGTGGACTTAGTTGTTGAATATTCATTGGATATCTATTCAGTTATTATCCCGTTCCAGGCTTTGGGCTGAACACTGAGGATCAAGGTGAATAAAACAGATGTAGACACTTGGGGAGCCTAGAATCTAGTAGGTGACAAGGACATAAACAGCCCCATATGGAATAAAAGTAATTAAGTTGCTGATGCATTATAAAGATATGCCTTTAGAAATAAATTGGAAGAGTTAATAGATTATACTTTCAAAACTTTATCATCAAAGACACTGTAGAAACAAATGTAAACTAATACACAGAATACAATCTAAATTCAAGGGAACTTTTGCAATGAGATGCCTGAACAAGTTTATGAAGGTTCACATTGGTAATACTGTAAGAAGAAAGAGTGATAATTGATAAGGCAAGGCCTGTGAGTTGTAAAGCAGCATGGCGATTCATGTAAAGATTTAGATTTGCTTCAGGAAAGAGAACTCCTCTGGAAGAAGGACTAACAAGCTTAAAAAACAGTGGGAGATGTGATGAGGCTGATATTCTTACTCAAGTAGGAAATGAGTCTGTTTGGTAAGGACAAGGAAGGTGACATTTAATTAGAAAGCTTGTGAAAGGAAAATAATTTGTTTTCTTAATGAATAATTTGCAAATGCTTATAAACTAATGCTATCTCTTCAGAGGCATGGTCACATGCACCTTGGAACTTGAACAGTGTATTCTACTGTTGTAATTCTAACAATGTAATTCAACTTTGGACTTTGTGACTGGGCATTGGTGAATGTAAGCTAACTTAGCAGAAATGATGTCATACTTAGGTTTGGCCTCCTAAGGTGTCTTATATGATTTCCTAGGTCTTAGAAAAGACAAGTTTTACATGATAGAGCTTTTAGACAACATCTGGAGGGAAATCACCAACAACAGCTAAAATGAATGGGTTTTATTTAGTTTAGCTGTTATACAAATGAATCATAAGACATTTTTTCTAACTTAAAACACTAATTTTTTTTGGCGGGGTTATTTTTAAAGAATATATATGATGGTTAGTTTTAATTGTCAACTTGATATGATCCAGAATTATCTTGGATGAGAGTCTCAGTGAGGAACATTGTTAATCAGAATAGCTTGTGACCAAGTCTGTGGGGGACTGTCTTGATTGTTTGAATTAAGGTGGGAAGAATTTCCCATTGTGGGCAACAACATTTGGATTTGGGCCCTGGACTGTATAAGTGCACAGAAGGGGCTGAACACAGGCATATGCATATTTATTTCCTCTCTGCTCCTGAACATGGATGTGATCTGAGCAGTTGCTTTAAGTTCGTATCAACTGCCCATAATTATTGACTGTCATCTAGAGTTGTGAGCCATATAGGCTACCCTCTGCCAAGTTACTTTTGTCAGGACATTTTATCAAAGTGACTGAAATAATACTAGGACACTCTCCTTCCTGACAAACATGACTGGTATAAAATATTTTGACACTGGTTTAATCATACATTCAAATATTTATTTGCTTCGTTTTTTATTTGTTGTCTTATAATCAAGAATGTGTTTAACAAGACACAGTTATGCTTATTATTTGAATGTTCTGGTTTATTTCTTTTGGAAATGGTGTAGAAGGATTTGGGGCCTTTACAGGGATGTACACAAAGACCTCACTACTTAAGAGCCTAAATTGTCCTATTGATAAGACACCACATTCAACCATTTAGAGGCATTTCCCAACCCATCTCTTCGCTTTCAACATCAAATTGCTCCTCTCTACATGTTTCTCAGAACTCAGGTCTCCATAAAAAGGCAGGTATTGATCAACCAAGACAAAAAGAGAAAGTATTTCTTTCTCTTGCAATAATAACCATACCTTTCAATTATCTCTGAAGGGACAAAGCACGTAATATAAGACCTTTCAGAAATATACCATCCAAGATTAGAGACCTCAGCACCTACCTACTTTACCTTTATTTATTATAAATAGTGTCTTTCTGTGTTCTTATCCTTTTTACATGAAACTTTTAAAATTTTCAGCCTTCTCTTTAATCACAGTTTGGTTTTTCTGTTGAATTTGAAGTATATAAAAGGTACTGCCAAACATGTAGCAGCACATTTTTGGTAATTTAGTGAAAATTAAAAAATAATTTTTTGATTAACTTTTTCTCTGTAACTTTTGAGACATTGTAAGAATTATGATATTTGTAATCTTGACTATCTAGTTAAAGAGCAATCTTTTATTTTCTCTTTCATAGAATAGGAATAATCCCATTCCTAGTTCAAATCAGAGTAAAACATATACCAAATATATATAACATACTTAGTAAAGAATTAAGCACACACTCTTAAAAATTCAGTTAGGGTATTCACCAATCTGATTACCAGGGTAGGCCAGTTCCTGGCACCCTCTCCACCACTGCTAGTAGTATAATCTGGGGTCATTCCTGTTGATTCCTGGGAACATCTCTCGCACCAAATTTCTCCCTAGCCCCATGATGTCTCCCTCTATCAAGATATCTCCCTCATTGCTCTCTCACTCAGCCCCTGTTCCAGCTCGACCATCCCATTCCCCCATGCTCCTATCCCCCATCCCCTACCCTCCAGCACCCCCTCTCACTCCCAGTTTAATCAGGAGATCTCATCTATTTCTCCTTCCCAGGGCGATCCATGTATCCCTCTTAGGGCCCTCCTTGTTAGTTAGCTTCTCTGGAGCTGTGGGTTATGGTCTGGTTATTCTTTGTTTTACATCTAGTAAATGCATACCATGTTTGTCATTCTGAGTCTGGGTTACCTCACTCAGGATGATAATTTCTAGTTCCGTCCATTTGTCTGCAAATTTCATGATGTCATTGTGTTTTTACTGCTGAGTAGTACTCCATTGTGTATATGTACCACATTTTCTTTCTTTTCTTTTTCTTTGGAAAATTGACCCGTTTTAATTATCTAAAAACAAAAAAATACAATACAGCATCAAACATCCCTTACCATGTACAAATGAGTTAAATCCAAACATCCTAAGACTGTACAGTCTCCTGCCCAGAGGCAGCAAATGGCGAGGCACTGAAGACACACAGGTGAATGCCGAAGATCCAAGTTCCGGCTGCAGGCAGTTTTTTGTTACTATAGCTCTACAGTAGTGTTTGAGGTCAAAGATGGTGATACCTCCAGAGGTTTCTTTATTGTACAGGATTATTTTGGCTATCCTGGGTTTTTAGTTTTTCCATAGAAGTAGAGTAGTGTTCTTTTGAGGTCTGTGAAGAATTGTGTTGAGATTTTGATGGGGATTGCACTGAATCTGTAGATTGCTTTTGGTAAGATTGTCATTTTTTATGTTGATTCTACCTATTCATGATCATGGAAAATCTTTCCTTTTTCTGATATCTTCTTCAATTTCTTTCTTCAGAGACTTGTCAAAGTTCTTGTCATACAGATCTTTCCCTTGCTTAGTTAGAGTTACCCCAAGGTATTTTATACTATTTGTGGCTATTGTGAAGGGCGATATTTCTCTGAATTCTTTTTCACCCCATTTATCATTTGTATATAGGAGAGTTACTGATTTTTTTGAGTTAATATTGTATCCTGCCACATTACTGAAGGAGTTTATCAGCTGTAGGAGTTCCCTGGTAGAATTTTTGGGGTCACTTATGTATACTATCATATTGACTGCAAATAGTGAAAGTTTGGCTTCTTTCTTTGAAATTTGTATCCTCTTGATCTCCTTTTGTTGTTTTATTGCTCTAGCTAGAACTTCAAGTACTATATTGAACAGATATGGGGAGAATGGATAGCCTTGTCTTGTTCCTGGTTTTAGTGGAATCGCTTTGAGTTTCTCTCCATTTAATTTGATGTTGGCTGTTGGCTTGCTGTAAATTGCCTTTATTATGTTTAGGGATGTTCCCTGTATTCCTGATCTCTCCAAGACCTTTATCCTGAAGGGCTGTTGGATTTTGTCAAAGGTTTTTTAGCATCTAATTAGATGATCATGTGGGTTTTTTTTTCTTTCAGTTTGTTTATATGGTGTATTACATTGATGGATTTCTGTATGTTGATCCATCCATGCATCTCTGGGATGAAGCCTGCTTGATCATGGTGGATGATTTTTTTAATGTATTCTTAAATTCAGTTTGCCAGTATTTTATTTGAATATTTTTGCATGAACGTTTATGATGAAGATTGGTCTGTTATTCTCTTTCTTTGTTGCAATTTTGTGTGGTTTGTGTATCAGGATAACTATAGCCTCATAAAAAGAGTTTGGCAGTGCTTCTTCTGTTTTGATTGTGCAGAATAGTTTGAAGAGTATTATTATTAGCTCTTCTTTGAAGTTCTGGTAACATTCTGCACTGAAACTATCTGGTCCTGGGCTTTTTTTTGGTTGGGAGACTTTTAATGACTGTTTCTATTTCCTTGGTGGTTATAGATTTATTTAAATTGTTTATTTGGTCTTGATTTAATTTTGGTATGTGGTACCTATCCAGAAAATTGTTCATTTCTTTTAGATTTTCTAATTGTATGGAGTGCAGATTTTTGAAGTATGACCTGATGATTCTCTGGACTTCCTCATGTTTGTTATTATGTCTCCCTTTTCTTTTCTGATTTTGTTAATTTGGTTGTTCTCTTTCTGCCTTTTGGTTAGTTTGGATAGGGGCTTGATTATCTTGTGGATTTTCTCAAAGAAACAACCCTTGTTTCATTGATTCTTTGTATTGTTATCTTTGTTTCTATTTTGTTGACTTCAACCCTCAATTTCATTATTTCCTGGCATCTATTTCTCCTGGATGAGTTTGCTTCTTTTTGTTCTAGAGCTCTCAGGAGTGCTGTTAAGTTACTAGTATGAGATTTCTCCAACTTTTTTTTTTTTTTTTTTTTTTTTTTTTTTTTTTTTTGGTTTTTCGAGACAGGGTTTCTCTGTGTAGCTTTGCGCCTTTCCTGGAACTCACTTGGTAGTCCAGGCTGGCCTCGAACTCACAGAGATCCACCTGGCTCTGCCTCCCGAGTGCTGGGATTAAAGGCGTGCGCCACCACCGCCCAGCTCTCCAACTTTTTTATGTGGGCATTTAGTGCTATGAATTTTCCTCTAAGCACTGCTTTCATAGTGTCCCATAAGTTTGGCTATGTTGTACGTACATTTTCATTGAATTCTAGAAAATTTTTACTTTCTTTCTTTATTTCTTCCTTGACCCATTGGTGATTCAGTTAAGAATTATTCAGTTTCCATGAGACTGTAGGTTTTCTGTATTTTTCTGTTGTTGTCGGAATCTATCTTTAAGAAATGGTGGTCTGGCCGGGCGGTGGTGGCGCACGCCTTTAATCCCAGCACTCGGGAGGCAGAGCCAGGCGGATCTCTGTGAGTTCGAGGCCAGCCTGGGCTACCAAGTGAGTTCCAGGACAGGCGCAAAGCTACACAGAGAAACCCTGTCTCGAAAAACCAAAAAAAAAAAAAAAAATGTTTAAAAAAATAAAAAAAGAAATGGTGGTCTGATAGAATGCAGGAGGTTATTCCATTTTTTTTTAAAATCTATTGAGATTTGCTTTGTGACCAAGTATGTGGTCGATTTTAGAGAAGGTTCCATGGGGTGCTGAGAAGAAAGTATATTATGTTTTTTGTTAGGGTGGAATGTTCTATAGATATTGATTAAGTCCATTTGAATCATAACATCTGTTACGTCCCTTATTTCTCTGTTAAGTTTTGAGCTGGCAGATCTGTCCAGTGGTGAGAGTGGGGTGTTGAAGTCTCCCACTATTAAAGTGTGGGGTTTGATGTGTGATTTAAGCTTTAGTAATGTTTCTTTTTCATATGTGAATGCCCTTTTATTTTGGAAATAAATGTTCAGAATTGAAATTTCATCTTGGTGGATCTTTCCTGTGATGAGTATGTAATGTCCTTCTCGATCTCTTTTGACTGATTTTAGTTTGAAGTCTATTTTGTTAGATATTAGGATAGCTACACCAGCTTGTTTCTTAAGTCCATTTGATTGGAAAGTCTTTTCCAAGCCTTTTATTCTGAGGTAATATCTGTCTTTGAAGTTGAGATTTTTTTCTTTTATGCAGTAGAAAGTTGGGTCCTGATTTCATATTCATTCTGTTTGCCTGTGTCTTTTTATAGGTGAATTAAGTCCATTGGTATTAAGGGATATTAATAACCAGTTATTGTTAATTCCTATTATCTTTTGGTGGTAGTGTGTGTGTATTTCTCTTCTTTGGGATTTACTGCTGTTGGGTTATCTATTACCTGAGGTTTGTAGGTGTATCTGACTTCCTTAGGCTGGAATTTTTCTTTAGTGCTTTCTGTAGGGCTGGATTTGAGGATAGGTATTGTTTAAATCTGGTTTTGGCTTGGAATGTCTTGTGCACTCTGTCTATTGTGATTGGAAGTTTTGCTAGGTATAGTAATCTGGGCTGGCATTCATGGTCTCTTAGTGTCTACATTATGTCTGCCCAGGACCTTCTGGTTTTCAGAGTCTCCATTAAGAAATTGTGTGTTTTACTGATGGGTCTGCCTTTATAACTCCCTTGGCCATTTTCTTTTGCTGCTCTTAATATTCTTTTTTTATTCTGTATGTTTAATGGTTTGATTATTATATGGCAAGGGGATGTTTTTGTGGGGTCTAGTCTGTTTGGTGTTCTGTAAGCTTCTTGTATCTTCATAGGTATTTCCTTCTTTAAGTTGGGAAAGTTTTCTTCTATGATTTTTGTTGAATATCTTTTCTATGCTTTGAGTTGATATTCTTCTCCTTCTTCTATCCCTATTATTCTTAGGCTTTTCCATTTCATGGTGTCCTAGATTTCATGGATGTTTTGTGTTGTGACTTTTTTGGCTTTAGTGTTTTCTTCGATTGATGAATCTATTTCCTCTATTGTATCCTCCACACCATAGATTCTCTCTTCCATCTCTTGTATTCTGTTGGTTATGTTTTCTTCTGTAGTTCCTGTTTGTTTACTCAGATTTTCTATTTCCAGAATTCCCTCATTTTGTGTCTTCATTATTTCTATCTCAATTTTCAGGTCTTAGACTGTTCTCTTCACCTGTTTAATTGTTTTTTCTTGGTTTTCTTTAAGGAATTAATTTATTCAAATTTTTTGTTTGTCTTTTCCTCAGTTTCTTTAAGGGAATTTTTCATTTCCTCTTTAAAGGCCTCTATCATCTTTATAAAGTTATTTTTAAGGTTGCTTTCTTCTGTTTCTTCTACATTGTGATGTTCAGGTCTTGCTGTTGTAGAACTACTAGGTTCTAGAGGTGCCATATGGCTCTTTATGTTGTTGTATGTATTTGTACATTGACGTCTACCCATCTTTTCCTCCAATAGGTGCAAATGGTGTCTGTGTCTAAGTGAGCTGCTCTTGGTTCACTCTGTGCTGGCTGTGTCTGTGTCTCAGGGGGCCACTCTTGGTCCAATCAGAGCTCTTGGTCCATTCAGGATTGGTGGATTCTGTGTCTCAGAGAGGTACTCTTAGTCCTATCAGAACTCTTGGTCCTCTTGATCTAATCAGAGCTCTTTTTCCAATCAGAGCAGGTGGATTCTGTGTCTCAGGGAGCCACTGATACTGCAGGAATGGGTGGATTTGGGGCAGAAAAAGGGTCTTGTATATTGCAGAGTGTGGTTGGATGGGGGGTGTTGGTGAGGATGCCTGCCTACAGGAGTCTTCCCTGTTGGCCTGCACCTGAGGCAGCAATGGATGAGGAGAAGGGGGCACAGATTGTGTTCCCAGAGCCTGGATCCTAGAGACAGGACTCTCAGGCTTGGAGAGGAGACACTCTTGGTCCAATCAGAGCTGGCAGATTCTGTGTCTTGGTGAGCTGCTGAGGTTGCAGGGGGATGGGTGGGTCTTAAGCTTGTTTCTAACTAGCTCTTATAGCTTAAATTATCCCATTTCTATTAATTTATGTGCTGCCACATGGCTCATAGCTTGTTACCTCATCTCCTAGATGTCATGATTCCTTTGAGTCTCTGTACTACTCTGCCTTCTTCCTAGCTTTCTCTTTGCCATGAAAATACTGCCTAGCTATTATTGGCCATTTAGCTTTTTATTAAACCAATCACAATGACATATCTTCACAAATTGTAAAGGAATATTCCACAACAAATATAGGAATATAGTTTGTGTTAGACATTTAAAATAGATACTTTCTTCTAATTGTCATGCTTTCAAGTGGAACTTTTTATAATGATAAGTGTCATTTCTGTGTTTATCATCTTTCAAAGCTATTACAAGATTCCAGAGATAAATAACTTAGAAAGTGGTACAAGTAGTTATTGTTGTTTTTTGTTTGTTTTGATTTTGATTTTTTGTTTTTGTTTTGCCTCTCATGGTTTTAGACCACAATGACCTGACCCTGTCATTTTGTGTCTGTGAGGCAGCAGATCACATTGGTTAGGGAGATAAGAGACAGGACCAAGCTGCTCTTCTTGGATAATCATGAAGTGAAAAAGAATTCAAGGCAGAAGCTCCCAATGTACCATTTGGGATGGCTAATATTGATTGTCAATTTGACAGCATCTCAAATTATTTGGAGAAAATCTTCAAGCTCAGTGAGAAATAATTTACAGGCTCATACCTGTCCATGCCTATGAGGGATTATTTTGATCAGATTAATTGAGGAAGGAAAAATCACCCTAAAATTGGGCTTAGATCCTGGACTGCATAAAAAGGAGAAAGCAAGCTGGGCACCAACCTACATTCTTCGCTTCTTTACTGTGTATACCATGTGACTGACCAGCTGCTTCAGGCTCAAACCAATGTGGCTTGCATGTCAAAATGAATTATACCCTCAAGCTGTGAACAAAGTTAAATACTTAAGTGACAGTGTCACTTAATTTGCATTTGTTACAATCAAAGCATCAGGAAGAAGGATTAAGACACTGTCTTAGGATTTCTATTGCTGTGATAAACACCATAGCTAAAAGGAACCTGGAGGAGAAAGGGCTTATTTCCCCTCACAGAAGCCATGGGGGGGTGTTGCTTACTGATTTGCTCTCATTGCTTTCTGACTCTTTCTTATAGTAGTCAGGACCACCAGCACAGAGTTGGTAGAACCCACAGGAACTTGCGTCCTCCCACATCAATCATTAGTTTAAAAAAAAAAGTCTAACATAGACCTGCACACAGGCCAATCTGGTTGTGAGTGGTTTCTTGGTGGTGCATCAACATTGCAAAGTGATTTATAGTTTGTGTCAAGTTGACATAAAACTAGCCTTCAAGGGTCTGATTCAAATGACCTAATTCTTCCAATTAAATGTCATCTTCTAAATTTCCCATAGTACCATCATCTGAAGACAGAGCCTTCCAAACAGATTTTGCTGGACATTTAAGAATTAAACTATATCAGTTTTATGTCTATGATGTCTCACATGATAGCCATTTATCACTTGTAGCTTCTGCACACTTTAAGAGTGTCTAACCCAACTGAAATTATACTTAGTATTATTTAATCTTAAATGACATAAACTATAATGACCTCATGTGGCTAGCAACTAGAGTTTTGGTCAATAGAGTCTTAGAATGACAATCAATGTGGACACAATCCTCTCTTTGTATAACACAAAATAATGACAGAAATGTTACGGAACCTGTTTTTTATTATTTAGATGCAAATATGTGAACTAAGATTTGAACATAGACTTGACCCATTCCTTGATTATGCATTTTATTGCTTTGAAATGAATCTTAAAATTTATAAAATCTTAAAAAATAACTCAGTTCCTTTGTGGGAAACTTTAAGTATTTACCTTGGAATGTAGCTGTGAAACTGAAGAAAAACTCAACAAGGTACCTTAGCTCAACTTCCTTCATGCTGAATCAGGATAATGCTGTGCGTTTTTTGAAAGGTGATGTTCTATGATGCATTTTTCCAAAGGTTATGGTCTAAGTTGTTCTTTTCCAATTGTGATATTTCAGCCTCCTGCTATGTATTACCATTGTCAGGTGGTTTGAGACTTCACAGTGTAATGTGACTTATTATTATAAAGCCCTCCTCTTTCTTGCATTAATATGTAACTTGATGTTGAGTCATGAAGTAAATGGTTGCAATCTGATCAAGCTACTGAACCAGTGTCTTCTTAGCTTACAAGTCACTGTCAAGCAATTGCAGATGAGCCTCAGTTTTGGGTACTGGGAATGCTATGATGGGAGAAAAGTAAGGAGTGTGTGTGTGTGCGTGTGTGTGTGTGTGTGTTAGGGAGACGAGGTGGGGCTCAGATTTATTAGAAGGTAAATTTGGGAAATTTGTGCTGATGTGAGTACTAACACAATGGGATTTGTTGGAATATGATTCATTTACATTTACATTTATGACTGTGTTCCTGTGGTGACTAGCCAGACACTATCACTGGGCTATTTGACTAGAAAGTAAAAGAGTGAGTAGAGAATAATATTGGGAGCTTGATACTAGGAGAATCACTATCCAATTGATCAAGAATGAGAACAAGTGTGTTCTGCTTTACCTATAGAAGTATCACTCCCTGTTAATTTAAGGAGAGTGGCACAGATCAAGGCCCATGGGTATATAAATTGAGAATCCATGGAAGTCTGGAATCAAGAATTTACTAAGGGATGGAATGGAAATAACACACTCACGAACACAGAATGAAGCAGCTTCGCTGCCTCTTTGTCCACCAGGGAAGTATGGGGAAAGCTCCAGATCAGGTCACCGAACCCTGGAGTCAGGAAACCTTCCATATCCAAGAAAGCACATGACCCTCATCCTCAGTATCCAGTCATGTACACAGAGAAGACCATACTCATAGGGATAGTCATCCCAAGATGAGTCAGAGAGAAATGTTCATAGAAAGGAGTCTAAAGCTACTCTCCATTCTTCTAGGTTTCCTGATAAGCAGTCATTCAGGAAATATAACTAGTTCGAATATTTTGGATTTGTTTGAAATTTTAGAATTTTATCATTTCACACTTACATGTTTTTTCCTCCATGTTAATGAGAAAGTATTAGCTTCTGAAGCTATAGAAAATCTTTATGTATCACTAAACTTAACAAAGCTTATCTGCTCTCCCCTTCCTGAGGAAATGATGTGTTACCTTATTGTAAAGGTATCACTCATTCCCCAAGAACCTCACTGTTCTGATTTGATATCCTCTTCTCCATATCTTCAATATTTTCCCCTTCATGTATGATTTCACCTGAGTTTAAACCTGCACTAGCCTCCATCCTTTGAAACACAGATGTAGATGTACAATGCTAAAGCACAGTTAGTTATCCATATACTCCAGCCAGCCCATTCCCTTTGTCTTCCCTAAATAGTACCAGTTTCAGAGATATTCTCTGAACTGGCTATTTCTGAGTTCTCTTTTCACATTCATTCTTCAACACAATGGGTTTTACTAAGATGACTCTGCTCATAGTGTTGTTGCTTAACAGTAATGCCTCTTTATCTAAAGGGTTCTTTGGGTCCTTTCTCCAAATGAGTTGTAATGTGTATACATTATTTACCACAACTCCAGAAAATATTCCCTTCCTTTCGACTATGTGGCTCAAACACTCTTCTCTATTCCTGGGTATTTTTTTCTTAAAGTACTTTGTATACTCCAATTTATCTATATGTATCTGATGCCAGTTGTACGAACAGTTCTTAATTCAACGTAATATATAAGTACTTTATCATGGGATTCCATCGTACATGTTCCCCTTGATCTATTTTCACATTATACATTCTAGTCATAAAGCATTATTTATTATTTTGTGGTTTTTAGTGATGACTTTTATCTATATCTAATCCAATTTCTACTGAATTTGAAAGAAACAAGTTAAACACATTGTGAAATCTTCTCTCCAAATTCAGTTATCTAAAATTAAAATATCTTTTCAAAACTTCATAAGGATCTCTGTTGTGGGTTGTATATTGTGTGAAGATACATTGCTGCAATTGGTTTAATAAAGAGCTGAATGACCAATAGCTAGGCAGAAGATAAAGGTGGGACTTGTGGGCAGAGAGAGAGAGAAAGAGGAGGAATCTTAGCTATAGGCTGAGCTGTTATAATTAATAATAAGTCTCCATGAAATTATTTGGGAGTGGCTGGTGGGACTGAAAAAGACTTGTTACAGACCTAGTCTTAATTTTGATATACTTGTTTAAGTTTAAAATTTTTATTATCTTGTTCTTTATTTCCCTTCCCAAGCCTACATTTAATCAATAACCAAATATTGATTCAGTGTCTTATGTGTGCAGCATATTTCCTTTGCTTTCCTGCTGCTAAATCTTCCTGTAGTGCACTGTTGGTATCTAGCCTCTGGGGCATGCCAACATTTATCTGATCCTTTATTTTCTCTTCCTCTCTTTAAACTCAGTCTTCCTGATGTTTTTATAAGTCATTTAAGACAAAAGTCTAAACATGTCATTTCTTTCCATAAAACTCATCAATTCTTCATCTCCCAGATTCTACAAAGCAATCTTTTGAATAGTATTAAATGTCACTCTGAAATTATAGGTTTCAATGATCAACTTTTCTTTATGAAAAGGGGATTTTGAACTGTTCCGATTCTTCCAAAATTTTAGAACTTCATTGTGTTATTTCATGACACTTACCATGTTTCTCTTCTCTGTTTTTTTCACTCTTCCAAGGTTTCAACTTCTATCTTTCTCCTGTGTGTTTTAAGCTCTTGGCATCCAGCTACCTTCAAATCCTATCACAAGTAAACTTCAATTTTCTATTTCCCAGTCATTTCAGTGAGAAGACCACTCTTAACACATGGATATTATAGAGAATTACAGGTCTCAGTAATGGCAAGTTCCAACTTGTAGAGGCAAAAATCTCAATTTGTTACTTTTCCTTTATGCCGCTGATGCTTATTTCTTGAGGTCATATATGCATTCCAAAAGTCTAAGTCAAGTTAGAAGTGGAGGAGTCCTAGTGATGAGGTGACATGAGCATATTATTACACTGATGGGCTGGGGAAGCTTTCACTTAGAACAGTACCTGGCCACTTACCAGGTGAATTTTAAACATGGAGGCTTTGAGTACCAGCTAGGAAAGAGAAAGTGGGAATGGTTGGCTGACTCTCAAGATGAAGAACCTAGGGTATCTTTAGTTCTGCAGCCAGCTGCCTTAGTCCCTCTACCTAGACCATCTCCACTGCTTTGTGACTTGCTTCTGATGCTTCTGACCAACTTCCTACCAGGGAACCCACAGGCAGCACACTTTGAAAGAGCCAGGTAAACTACTTGTGTTCTCCCCCTCCTTGTCCACTATGGTCCCCCATGGGAACCCCACAGCACAGACCATGCCACCTGCTTCAACCCTCCCTCGAGCCTATTTCTATTCCTTTGTGGTGACTACCCCAGCCCCACTTTCTATCAAGGACCAACAGTCACCAGATGAGATATGGACCTAGATAGGATGCCTTCTACTACTGCACTGAAACCACACATGCCACACTTGACCTCCAGGGCTTGCCTAGATCTCACATTCTGTGCATAGTCCAGTGAATTCACTGAACCCTAGTCCACCTGAACCTGCTTTCAGTTCCAAGTCCTAGTCTGATTGCCATACCTCCTTGCACGTCCAATTTAATCAGTCTCCACTGCACTAGTCCTACCCCTAGGCTTGCTTCATTCTACACCCTGTGTGCTAACCCAGCTTGGTCACCCATCTTGACTGTAGCATTCCCCACCACATTTAACCTCCAAGCTTATCTCTGGTGGTTTAACCTGTGCCCATGTCTCTGACTCCATGAGTTTATGTATATCCTTCTCAACCTCTAGTCCCTACCCCATATCCCAATTCACCTGTATCATATTCCACATCTAGGTTTTGCCCAGACTGTACATCTTCGTGAAGATCCACATTGGTGCGTACCTGGAACCTCACCATCTCCAACCCTCAAGCCTTAATTCATAGCCTGTACTCTGCCTTAACCTGTGGCAGTCTAAAATATTACATTGGAAATACAACCAAAGAATGAAGTCCATATGCCCAGGTTTCATTGTAGAAACACTAATAATATGAAACACCAAAGCAGTATATTCCTTCACGAATCCATCAATATTATAGAGATGTTTCCCAGTGAGAATTACTTAGATCCTGGATGAATCACAGAAAATGTAATTCAGATAACAAACAACTACTTTAAAAAATCAAGGAATTTAAAAAGACAGAACAAACAGCCCAAAGAGCTTGAAGAGAATAGCAGTAAATGCTTGGCAATACCCTTAAAACCACATTCACACAACTCTATGAAATGATGAAGAAAATCTAGAATTCAAGAAAACTGGGTTTAATAATGAGATATAAATATTAAAGGGAACTCAAGCTAAAGTGACGATGAAACCGAAAAACCTAATAACCCAAATGGAAAATTCAGGGGAAATCCTTCCAGGTAGAATAGATCAGGTGTTAACTTCTGAAGTTACCACTTGCTTTGAAGGGAGAATAGGAAAACTCTTTGTTTTCAATTCATTCATTGACTTGGATTTTTATGCAGAGTCTCCATATGAATGCCTGACTAGCCTGTAACTCACTGTACAGCCTCATCTCGCCTGAAACTCTCTATTGTCTTGCCTTACCCTCCTGAATGCCGGTGTTATAGACCTTTATCACCACCCTAGTACAGAAATTTGAGATTTATGTTAATCAAAGAAGAGGGTGGACTATGAGAACATTATATACAAATTCTTTAACTCCTGCTCAACTGCTTCCCAGATTTTGCATCCTACCCATGCTAAACATGGTGGTGTGAATGTGGAGCAGCACTGGGAATTTGTCTACTATAGCATACTGTTTCCTCAGACAATTGTCTTCATGAGTGATTTCATCTGTATTTGACTTCCTTCCACAATCTTTCTGCTCAGGGATAATGGAATATCTCACAAAGTACACTGAGGTATAGCAATGTAAATTCAGTTTAGGTAGATGAAGGCGTGAATTATTTTTTGTTGTTGTGACAAATATCTGGGAGAAACAGTTTAAGAAAGCAAAGATTCCTTTGATCTCAGAGGTTTTAGTTTAATGTGATTGGAAGGGCATTGAGGACCATAGAAAGCCATATCCTGGTAGCCTACATGGATAGAGAGATACATTTGGATATAGAGAGAGGCAGAACAAGAGGAGAAGGGGAGGGAGAAAGAGATGGAGAGAGACAAGGAGAGAGAGAGACTGTCTCCTTCCTTTCTTCTCTTTCTGAGTCTCAGCCTAGTCGATATACCATCTATGCTCACACCAAATCTTCCTCAACCTAGTTATTAAGCTAAACATATACCCTCACAGATGCACCCAGAAAATACACTTTGCCAATCTAGGAACTTTGAAACTCAAGTGACAATAAAGACTGACTAACATAAGTTATCGCCCACCCCACCAATTTGAAAGTCCCCCCAAATCTCATGTACATTTCATGATATAAAATGGATTCAGTCCATCTCTTAGAGTTCCTGATCAACTAGTACTTCAAGCACTGGTCAAAAGTTTAAGTTCAAAGTAGTTTATGAGATTGTCTGATACTATGACAAATTGAAGTGTGGATGCTCCAGTTTCGTCTATTGAAATCTGAGCCAAATATAGTAGTACTCTGCAGTGAGATACTAGGGGCAATCAGGTCATGAGCATGATGCCATTGTGAATAGGTCAGTGTTTCTATGACAGAAATAGGGGGAGTGATAAGCCTTGCTGGGGATACACAGTGAGTAAAACACAGTGAGGAGACATATTTGTAAGCCAGAAAACAGACCCATGACAGATGATAGGGGGTGTGATGGTGACTTGATTTTGAATGTCCTATCTTCCAGACTTGTGGGGCAAGATTGTTGGTTGTTTGAATGTGGTATTTTTGTCTTAGCAACTCAAATGTGACATTGAGCATACCATCAAAACTAGGGAACAGACTCTTCAGACACAGTTGTTTTTGGAGAAAAGGCCTACACGAGGCACCTGAGGATTGAAGGAGGAGGTGAAACACTAAGAGGGCCGATGCTGTGGCCTCACTTTAATCTCATAAGCATGTTCATCATGTGGTTGGAAAGGCAGTCTTGCAGATTGCGGATGATCTTTTCAGAAACTCTTCCCAATTCAAAGTTAGTTGTTAACTCCTGGTTGTGCGACTTTGGCAAATGGATGACCTTTTCTATGGTCTGGTCTATTTCCTCCATATTAAAAGGAATTATGGGGCACCAGCAGACTTATACTTTGAATTTACAATATTGCACAGAGCTTAAAAGAGAGTATTTTCTCATTACATATTAGTAGTTAAAACTAAGAGTTATGGAGAAGGAATCATCAAATTTTATTGAGACTGTGTGTGTGACAGGAATGAGTGGTTACAGGTTGGTCAAGTGTGATGTTATGCAGGATAAAAATATCCAACTTTTGTTCATGTACATGTAGCTGAACTCTCCCCCTTGCAGGGGTAAAAGTATCAGTAAACTCCCTACCCTGGGCCGGGCATTTGCATTCTCCCAGTAAATGGAGTCTACATATACAAGGATTTCTCTGAACTATTCATGGATCGGCAACATTATAAGAAAAGGGAGTGCAAGAATTGATGTGGATGTCCTCTTTCCACTACCAATCCTAAGTAAGGTACTCTGGTGAGAGTCAAAATAGCATGACTTATTACTATAAGGGACACTGCTTATCCAGAGGAGTGAGATGTTTACCCCAATCAGAGGTGAGTGTGTTACTCTTTTATGTGTCTCTTTGTATGCCCACACAGTGTGCCCAGAAGAGATTGCTAGGCTAAAGTCTAATCATTCTGTTTCATACATTCCTTGCTAATTTAACTTTGAAGTTCTCAATCTAAATTTGACCTCTTCTTTGTAACAACCTACATGATTACATAATTTATTATGTAGTCACAGAAACTATAATTCTCTAAGTCCAGAAAGTATAATTATCAAAGTATGTCTTACTTTTCTGCATCTCTTTTAAAATAGATTTGCATACATAGCTTTCTCTTTTCTGAATACATAATCACTTCTTGTATTGTAGGCTTCAAATACACAATACACACACACTCACACACACTCTTACATATACTCTCTCACACATACACTCATAAACTCACACACACTCACATATACACTTATACACACACACTTATACATACACACTCATATATGTACACATATACATACACATTCACACTCACACACACTTATACATGCACACGTATACACATATCTCACACATACACTTATACATGTACACTTGTACATACTCACACATTCATACTCACACACACCACATCAAACTCCATAGAATTTTCTTTTTTCTGCTGACTCCCTCAGTCTAGCTCATCTCTCTCAATTCTTTCCCTTTATTCCCATCTACAACACCTTTAAAGAGCCTAACACATGGGACTTATCTCCTCCTGATCAAATTATGTGAGACTCTATGCACTCTGTCTCAGGAAGTATGAATTTGCAATTTCTTTGACTTGAATGATATCACTTCCATTTTCTGTGTGGCTGCTTGCTTCTCAATACTCAGGTGTCAGGCCAATTGTTGCTCTTTAGAGCTATATTTCATGATTGAAAATAAAGTCAGTCTGCCCATCTCAAATCACTGCCATTCACTCTCTGCTACATTCTCTCGAATTACCTTATTTTATCTATATACATGATACCATCTTATTTACTGTTATCAGTTGTTTTCTCCATTAGAAATAAAAACAGTGCCTTGAGGGCAATGATTGTCAGTTTTATTTATTGTTACTCCTCTGCACCTTAGCAATATCCACTGCAGAGTTACTCTTAGCAACTGGATTAGCATTGGTTGACTGGATGACTGATTGCCATCCTCATGAAACAATAAGCTTCCATGATAAGGGAGCTGTCCCTTCTATATTCAGTATATAACACCCAGCATGTGCTACATACTTAAATATATGTTGATCAAATGCATGCTGGTGAATTAGCCAACCAGGACTAGCTATCCAATGAAAGATGAAGAAGGCGAGCAATTTCATGGCCAGCCATTACCTGGGAGTCCAGTAAAGTCTGCCTGGAAGAGATCAAAAGATTAAAACAAAATTAGGATACTGAAGAAAGTAAGTTGATGCTTTGTACATAGCCCAGCATATGTTTATAACATCGACTTGACAAAGTGAGTTTTATACTTCAACAAAATTCACTTTTTAAAAAGTACCATTTGAATCCCGATCTAGGTACACCTGCTGCTTCATCAAAAGTGCGTGTAGGGAGTAAGTTGCTGTGTGACAGGTGTCCAACAACATGCTAACAGCCAAATCTATTGAAAGCCCAAACTTGACACTCAGGAAAGCTTCCCTTTGATGTCTCACCCCACCCCCATGCCATATAAAGAATGCCACTCTCTTGAGACATCACAATGGTAGTCCACAAATGAACCCTCATCCTTTGAGAGAGACTAACTGTAGGGGAAAAAGATAATTACTTAGTTCCTTTATCTCCAAATTATTTGTAATAAAATCTGAAATCGCACCACAAGGTCTTTCATGAGGATGTCATAAATTAAGATGCATCAGGGTATCTGGTACATCTGTTCCATTCTCTGGCCCTTTGTCTTCTGCAAAGAGCACACCAACCTCAATACCCAGCAGACAGCGTTTACGCAAATGATGTCGTGGTCTACAGCATTAATATTCAGTGATTGTCTGTCATAGACACCTTACTGTACATCTGTTATGCAAATGGATGTTAATTCTGACTCCCTGACAGCTGCCTAGCTTCCCTCCCTAAAATGATCTTTTCCATTTTGAAGTTTGCAATCTGTTCCCCAAAATGTTAATCCAACAATTAGCTGAAATTGCTAAACAGAAATTGTACATGTTCAGTCTAAAATAGAAGGTAGCATTTTAAAATAGATGATGAACCTTCTTCCCACATCATTTATTTTATATGTGCTTGTACACAATGTAAACATTGATCTCGGCACCGCTTGGGTGGTGGGAAGTGGCAGTTTTCCTTACCCAGGTCCTTGGGGTGTGATGAGAGAGGAGATATCATTCCTATCATCCAAGAGCCTTGTGGTCAAAGATGATTTTAGTGATACACTGTTCATTTCTATGCTCAAAGTGTCTCTTTCTCACCCAAAATAATTTGTATTAAGTACTCAGATATTAACAAACAGAAACACAGAATTATAAAATGATGAACGTCCTAAGGGAATATTCCAGGACACACAGAGCATAGTAAATAGTCTCTTGGTAGATGTATGATGGATGTTAAGTGAAGAATGCTTCCATATTTACTCATTGTTCATTGTAAGGCATAGGTGATGGGCCCTGAGGAGATCATAGGTCTGTGCATAAAGATTTCCAAAAGGATCATAGTATTTGAGAAAATAATTTAGGATTAAATTATACCACACATTTGGTGAAAATCTACCAAGTCACAGTTTGTATTTGTAGGCCTACTATGTACAAGTCATTATATTGGCCATATGAGTTAAGGCTCACCATTCTTTGGAGGTTAGTGCTATTAAGAAACGTATTTTAATCATGACTATGAAGGTGCAAAGTGACTTCTGAAATGCAAGCAGCTTCCATGACCCTCTCCCAGTTCTCTCCTCTTAAGCAAGCACATGGAGGAGAGACCACTGAATGTTTGGAGTGAAGCAGGACACAGACTTCTACTTTATGGTATCTTTTAGTTTGTTCTAGATAGATATCTGGTATTTGATTTTCAGCATAACTGAAGGATATGGGTTTAGATCTGTTCTATATTCTAGCAATCTTTAGAAACCATTATCCTCAAAGATCCTTATTGACCAGACCCACCCTTTTGTTGCCATAAGAATCTACTTCTAAGATGAGGTGCAAAAACTGACAATATATAAAGTTCCACTCTAGTCTAACCTGTTTGCTTTGTAATTTATTTCTAAATTAGTAATAAGATAAAACATGGATAAAATATGCTAAAGATATACTTAAAGTATGATAATACTTCACTTCTCAATGGCTCTATCAATAAGATGTAGCCAGTAAAGATAAAATATTCTCTGGTTTTTATATGATTATATTATTTCAAGAGAGTCCAAGATAATAAAGCTATTATAAATCCATGTGCATATACACTTCATCTTGAGAAAGTTTGCCTTAGAGTCAATAATTGATTGCTACAATTTGTTATTTGCATACAATAATTTGAATAAGTTATTGTAACAAACATCATAAAATTGTTTGAAGACTGTGTCTTGATGTAACTTTTTTGTGGATGAAAGATTTTTTCTAGTCTGACTTCTTTTTTTTATTAAGAAAATTTTTTCATTCATTTTACACATCAATCAAAAATCCCCCTCTTCCCTCCTCCCACCCACCGCCAACCTTTCCCCCAACCCACCCCTCACTCCCCCCCACAAGCAGGCAAGACCTCCCATGGGTAGGCACATCCAATAGAGGCAAGTCCAAGCCCCTCCCTCTGCCTCAAGTCTGTACAAGGTGTTCCATCATAGATAGTGAGCTCCAAAAAGCCCCCTAATGCACCAGGGATGGATTCTGATTCTACCGCCAGGGGCCCCCCCAAGCAGATCAAGCTACACAACTGTCTTGCCATGCAGAGGGCCTAGTCCAGTCACTTGCAGGCTCCACAGCCATTGATCCAACTTTCATGAGTTCCCTCTAGTTTGGTTTGGTTGTCTCTGCAGGTTTCCCCATCATGATCCTGATGCACTTGCTCATAGAATCCCTCCTCTTTCTCTCCTGTTGGACTTCTGGAGCTCTACCTGGTGTTTAGCTGTGGATCTCTGCATCTGCTTCCAACAGTCATTGGAGAAAAGTTCTGTGATAACAATTAAGGTATTCACTGATCTGATCATCAGGGCAAGCCAGTTCAGTTCAGGCACCCTCTCCACTATTTCTAGTAGTCCAAGCTGGGGTCATCCTTAGGGATTCCTGGCAACTTCCCTAGCACCGGGTTTCTCTTTCTCCAAAAGCTAACACGTATGCAAAACTCAATCTATACATTTTCCTACATCAGCTTACTCTAACCAATGACTGAAGACAGCATATAAAGGCTGATGTTTAAGGCCCACTGAAACACATATTGTTAAATGTCTCATGGTCACAAGTTAGTATCTTCCCTCACTTTGAAGAAGCAGTCAATGGAAGAGGATAAAGAGACAGAGACCTGAGGAGAATGGTAGGGGTTCCTCTTTGAGGAACTCCAGACTTGGGAATGTGGGGAGGACCTCTATTTCCCTCATGCACAAGGAACTCCTAAGAAAAGTTGCATAGAAATTATATGCATTTTGTAAGTGGAGGGAATTTTGAACCACAGCAATTTCAGGATTCTTCTAGACACTTCCAAGTGAGCAGGGTCACAGCCAAACCTCAAAGCCATTTTTTTTTTTTTGGCTTCTGCTTTCCAATTTGATTTTTTTTCTCCTCCCCAGATGGTGTATGTAGATTTGGCTCTTAATTTTCAGGCTTCACTGACCTGGGTGATGGATGAGGATTTGTTTTGGACCTCTGAGCCCAAGCTGGAGTATAGACATCAGACTCAGTATGGGTTTCCATCCACTCCTGCTATAGCTCCAAGTTGAACTGTTCCGAGAAACTTTATGAAACCTGGGAATCATGAATTATTCCAATCATGAAGGGTGCAAACTCTCTACTCTCTAGCAGCTCTGGAGGGCAATTTCCCTTAGCATGCAGGTGATGCTGTTCCTGCATATCACACACACTACAGTGTTAGGCACAAGAGATTGAATGGAATGGACTCAGCAAATGGAGGGAGCCACTACCTCAAGTACAGCTCAAATCAAGCAATGTAGTTGTTCTCATTGAGGATATGACCTCTCCCTCTCTTAGGGTACCTATCTGGGAAAGAACGTTTTCATTATTTTTCATTTCAGTATAAATTCTTTAATTTGATGCCATTGGGACTAGTTATTGGTTGGCTGATGAGACAAGTCAGTTAAATTAGAAAATCATAATAAATGATACATGCTTATCTTAAACAGCTCAAATTATTTGCAACAGAATAGTGTACATCAATTAAGCAATGTTTTGATATAAGGACAACTCCTTTTGTTTAGATGCCAGTCTCCTGACTAGACTCCATTACATATATTTTTTATAACCCTGGATTCCTAGTGAATTCCTCATTACGACTGACATCAGTTGGCTCAAAATGGGTTAAGACATACTGATATTGTAAGGTACTAGGAGTTCAATATTTCTAGAATAATATTAATTTTCTATTTTTCATAATTCTTGCTTTCACTTACTCTAATTTGTTTTCAGTTACTTGTTTCCTCTGCTCTATATGAAGCATTAAAGTTGGTTTTAAAAGAAACAATATTAAATAACTCTGTTTTGATGCCTATGATGCCTCAGGTTACTTAACATTTAATTTAAATTTGTAATTACAGAAGCAACTGTGGTCAATATAAATAAATATGTGAACAAACACAACCTCATATTGCTAAATAAATTTTATTTGGGGCAAAAGTATGCAGAAATAGTGATATGTGGTCCACTACCTACAATTATATTGATGGTATTGTGGTCATCTGCTCATAGGCATGTAAAATTGGATGATACTGAGTTATCTGAAAAATTAGTTTCCCACTGGTCAATCATGTTATACTCTGTTTTCTTAGAGTCTTATTAACTATTGCATTTATCCAGAAATTCATACCCTTGGTTATACAATTTTCACAATTATCTTTTCTTCAGCCCATACTCAATTCACAGTTGAAGAACATTTTTTTTTTGCTTCTCTAATTCTATGTTCTTTCCCTTGCAATACTATAAAAACTATGCACCTCACTACTTTATGACTCAGCCATGGACATTCATAGTCTCTTGTTTACTGGTTGTTTTCGTATTCCAAACTTGACATTTCAATGGGGCAACACAGAAGTCAACATATAGACCTGATATGTCAGACCAATCTGACATGTTTCAAGTCAGTTCTTGTTTTGGTTCTTTTTTTTTCTGTTTGATTTAAAATTTTTCCTTTCTTGTGAGGTAAGACATATTCAGTCAGGCTCCAGAGGTACCATCCCCTCATCTGTCATGCAGATAGAACAGCATTGCTCTGGTGAGAATGGGGTGGCATTTGCAAGACTTTGATGCAGAGGCAACTTCAAAGATTTCCCCCAGAGCAAGGTGCTGTGTCTCATAACTGAACCTCTGACAATGATGAACATCTTTGCTATAAGGCTATGACACAGCTTCAGTGGGTCAATACTTATTGGAGAACTTGGATATAGTAAAAGTCAGAACATGTAACAAAATGTGGGAGAGAAGGAAGTCAATAGAAGCTACAAATGGAGTGGGTAGGTGGATGGATGTGTGTGTCCGTGTGTGTGTGTGCTCAAGAGAACACATGTGCATGGATTTTCATCTTGCCACTAATTACAAGCTAATATGTGGAGTTGAGTAGATAGCCCCGGTCAGCCTCACATGCTGGATGGATACCAATGAGTACTGTGGGAAGTCAATCTTAAGACTTCAACAAAATGCAAATTTGGACCAACGTACACAATGAGGTCACCATACCCTACCAGGAGATATCTGCCTCACTTAGCAGTCTTTAGGAAGAGGAATTCGTATCATAGATTGAAAAGATCAATGGGGAGGACCTTGCCTCTGATCATAAAGTATAGGCAGATAGGCTGGGTTTGAGGGATTGATGAATTTCAGGAATAATAATGAAGTCAAGGAAAGTGTACCTACACATCTCACGGAGAGCCACAAAACAGGGCAGTGACAGTGATCCCGAGACCCGAAGCCTTTGCTTTCCTCTCATCCTCTCTGTAAAATGTCAGCTCTAGAATAGATGTTAGTGAACACAACATGATTCAGAAGCATGCTTGCTTTTCTAGTGCATGAGATTTTCTTGGCAGATGAATCAAACTCAGAGATGTTTATAGCAATAGGGAATAGTGTCATTAGCATCTCAGAGGTTTCATTCAAATTAACAAGACCCCCAATCCCTCCTAGGTTCCTTTTCTCAAAAACATAGTTTGATACAGAGGAGTCAAATTGAATGTTTGCAAAAAAAGTCAGTCATTTTATGAAGATTAATATTTTGTTAACTTAATACAAACTAATACATACCTGGAAAGAGGGACTCTTAGCGGAGGCATTGCCTTCATCAGATTGGCCTGTAGGCATATTTATTGGACATTATCTTCATTGCTAATTGATGTATGAGTGCCCAGTCCACTGTGTGTAGTGCCAACCTTGGACAGGTGGGCCTGAGCTTTATAAAAAAGATAGCTGAACAAAACAGAAGCTAACCAATAAGCAGCTGTCATCTATTGTCTCTGCCTCTGCTTCTTCTTGACTTCCTGCCTTGACTTCCCTCAATGATGGATTGTGATCCACTCTTGTAAACCAAATAAACCCCTTTGTCCCCAACTTGCTGTTGATTATGGTGTTTATCACAGTAGCAGAAAAGCAAAGTAGGACACATCTTCCATATTTATCTAGTTGATGTGGTCCAGAAACAAGAGAAATAAATATCCTTTAATGCCCCCATCAATCCTGTTTCTTCACTTTCTGACCCAGGGTGAAGGCTCTTGATAAATGAGCCACTATTCAAAGAAGCAGAGAATTCATTCAGCTATTGTTCTAAGCCTGAGGCTCTAAGACACCTTTTCTTGTTCCAAAAACCACCAATAGCTTTAAGTAGGTCACTGAAGGAATTCAGAACCCTAACACAAATTATAAATAAGTATAATTCATATGTGAACACATCAGCCTCCCATTTTTTTCATTTCTTCTACTTTCATGTCACCTTCTATTCACCTGAATGCCTTTTCTAAACATTGATCAGAGAGACCTGTTTCCAGTAAATGGCAGTGAATGCAGAGACTCATGGTGGCTCAAAGTGCTAAGAAAAGGTGTTATACTGGATAGTTTTATGTCACCTTGACACAAACTGAAGTCATCAGAGAGGAGAGAACCTCAATTAAGAAAATACATACATAAGATGAGGTTATAAGCAGGTCTTTAAGGCATTTAATTAATCAGTTTTTGATGAAAGTGGGCACAGCCCATTGTGGATAGAGCCTCTCCTGGGCTGGTGGCCCTCTGTTATAAGAAAACAGGCTGAACAAGGCATGATGAGCAAGTCAATAAGCAGCACTTCTCCATGGTCTCTATATCAGCTCCTGCCTCCAGGTTCTTGCCCTGCTTGAGTTCCTGTCCTGACTTCCTTCCATGCAGACACTGAAATGGAAATGTAAACCAAATAAATCCTTTCCACTCTAACTTGCTTTTTGGTCATGAAGTTTCATTGCAGGAATAGAAACCCTAACTAGGACAGGTGTCCTGTAAGTAGCGGGTAAATAAAAAGAAGGCTTAGAAAATATGGATCTTTGGCATTCCTGTGATCAAACAGAAGAGATCTTTCTGCTAACTCACAGAAGATGATTGTTAGGGAAAGAAGACCTTACTGAGGTACCATTGCTCTCTATCCTGCTCTTAGTGAGGCTGAGCTCAGCATAGCTAAGGCTCTAGTTTTCACTCTTTCTCTAATTTTCTATTCGCTCATCTTGTAGGTATTAGGGTGATCGAGACTGGCTGAACTGGAAAGGAGAAAAAAGAACTCACAAAGTATCCTGAGCATTTGAACATTTTTGGTTAAAATAGTGTTTATTTAGCATATGAATAAAGTGACAAAATGACCAAAGTTAAAGAACTCTGGAATGCAGAGGTCATCAGCATCGTTTATCCACAGCTTATGAACAACACATTTCATGTCAAGTACACTAAGGATCTCCTATCAACTTTCCTAATGCACAATTGAGGGTCCTCAGACCTAGAGTGGAAGGGACTGAACTGGACTCATAAGCCAGCCTGTTTCTTGGAGCATGTACAGGCCATTCACGTGCCTTTTTCTGTGCATTTCAATATGAAAATAAAGTTAAATCTCAGTACACAAAGCCCAAGCATGTTGCAGACACCATAGAGAGCAAAGAACACACTTTGTAGAGAAAGAAATGGTATATACATGTATACAAGAAGAAATGGCTTGTGTCTAGATCAGGTCATACCCACTTGATATTGGAATCTGTCTCCTGAACTTGGATCTACATCTCTGTCCATTTAAGTAGATACTTGTAAGCTTATGAGACCCTTAAGAAGGTGTAGTTGAATTCTGAGGCAATGTCAAATGTTAAGAAAGAAGGACTGCAAACCCTTCATTTTGCAAATGTCATTGAAAAGCATCAGGCTGGAGAGTCTTTACAAGGTTTGCTTCTAAATGCAGATCACTCTGAGTATGAAATTGACTTTTGCCAGGGTGAATTGATATAATGTCTAGGACTTGTATTAAGTCCATGCCAGACTTTGTTAATTTGATGAATATTATCTATTTTACCTTGAAATGACTTTATCTTTCATAAGTTTTTACCCATAAAACTAATTCTGGAAAATGCAATTTCATTGTGTAGGTTAGATTTATTGAGAATTAGGTTGTTACATGAGAAAAGATGTCCTGTTCTCTTCAGTGAGTAGAGTTGATGCTGCAAATTTTAGAATTAAGATTTCTTATGTATGCAAGAAAAGCAAAATTTCACCTTTATTATTTTCAGTCATTATTTCTTAGACTCATGGTCCATTTTATAAATTTTGGAAACCTTTGCAAAACAAAATGAAATGATAACAAGAAATTCTGCTTGACTTTGGAATCATGATATGTGTTCCTGTTTTGTAAAGATACTATTATTAATTTGATTAAAATATAAATTTTACTATTGTATTACTTTATGTATGCATCCATTGCAGTGTGTGAATGAGTCAAAATTTATATAACTCAAGAGTGATAGTGAAAATTTCCATTTTTACTTATTCATTTTTCATCCTCTCATTTATAAAAAGGCCTTAAATATCACTCATCTCTCATATATTTCAGTTGTCTGTTACAAATTTCAATAGAGACCTGTAATCTCTGAATGGCCATTTATAAACATTAACATCTGTGCAAATGTGTTAGTTTTTATGAATTTGACACAAGCTAGGATCATCTGAGAAGAGGAAACCTCAACTGAGAAAATGCCTCCATCAAACTGGCCTGTATTCAAGTGCGTGTGTAGTGTATTCTCTTGATTAATGATTTGTATGGGAAAGCACAACCCACTTTGGGCTGTACTACTCATAGGCAGATAGTTCTGGGTTATATAAGAAAGCAGGCTGAGCAAGCCACGAGAAGCAAGGAAGTAAGCAGCATTCCTCCATGGTCTCTGCTTCAGTTCCTAACATCAGGTTCCTGACTAGAGTTCCTTCCCTGACTTACCTCCATAATAGACTGTTAGCTGTGAGATGAAATAAAACCTTTTCTCCCCAAGTTGTTTTTGCTCAATGTTGTGTCACAGCAACAGAAATTCAACTAAGACAATATCCTCATACTGTTACCTGTTCTTTGATTTTCTTGAAAATACATCCTAAATGGTTTTTTTTTAAATTTAATTAAAAGCTCCTTAGTTACTTAATCTTAGTATTCACACTTAATACTAAAATGTGACTGGTTAATGTTTCATAGATTTTAATCTTTGCTATAAAAATGATGTTTCAATAAATGTTCTTATAATCTATCATTTGGAAAGTATATGAACACCATTCCTACAGCTAGAGTTGATAGACTAAACAAAGGAAACATTTTTTAATAGTGTTGATTACAGTATTCAAATGTTCCCTTAGTGAGCTGGAACAGTAATGACTCAATTTTGTTTTTTTCATAGCTTTGTTAACATACTATGTTATCAAAAAGTTAGATTGTCTTACAAGCACAGTGCATAAAAATGTCTTTGGTTTGAAATTCTAGAATGGAGATGATTGTGTCACATTGGTTAATGCCATTTTCTTTAGATAAATGTAGAACTATGGATGCAAATAAATAAAAAATTCCACAGAATGCGGAGCCTACCACAGAGGGGTTCATCAAGGGTGGGTATTTTCTTTGCATAGTTTTTTATAATGATTTGAAATATTATGCCATTGATGGTGACATAATTTTCTAATTCAGAGTGCATTTGGAAAATCATGGTTCTCCATGCAAAGAAAATTCCACTGAGGGAAAGAAAAATCATAAAAGAATGGTGTTGATAAAACAAGAGCATGTGGAACTTCTAACAGGCATACAGAACTTACACAATGGATTCTAAACAAGGAAAAAAAGTGCAAATTCATGCCCAGTGGTCTATTTAAGACATTTTTACTTTTTTCATTGTTGATAATCAAGGGAGGTTGAGTCCAAACTCCAAAAGGGATAGCCATATCCATTGCAGAGCAATGACGTCAAAAATATAGAGTACTTCAAGGAGAGTGTGCTGAGCATAAACAGAAAAATTGTATGCCTTGCAGGAATACTGAAAACTGTGTAAGTCAGAGAGTTAACACTCCCTCCAAGGCTCAGAGAACATCTTGGAAGAGGGTGCAGAATCAGTGTCAGAACTTAAGATGGGCAGATATATAGCAAAAATGTGTCGTGTGGATATAAAATAGCCGTTATTCCCATGAACTTACTGCAACTGTGGTTATTTGCAAAGACTGGGTGTATCAGGGGCCCATGAAGAAGACTTGCCAAGATGGGTGCCATTGGAAGAGGGAGGGGGATGCAAGGCAGGAATAGAATTGAAAATAACTAAAATTCATTATCTTGTAAATGTATGAGACTGTTAAACGTTTTTTTTTTTTTTTTTTTTTAAAGAAAAACCCTCTGAGCTAAATCCCCTACCATCTTTCAGGGGCGAAGAGATAGAAGCTTGTCAGGGTCTGTCAATATCTCAAAAAAGTCAAATCTGAGGAACAAAGATGATACATACTTAGAAGCAATCCAGCCATAACCCAGGACAGTTTCTGCTTGGATTGAGATTACAGACATTATAACACCTGTTTAGTGGAAGAAAATCAGAGCCTCTTTTCTTGTTATCATGAGTCACAGTATCTGTATATTTATAACTAGCATAAAGCAAGAAGAACTGTTGGGTGAACAAAGATGAAGGAAAATGTAAATGAAAAGAAGCGTTAAACAGAGATTAGAAAGAACTCTACCTACGGCATAGGATAGGGGAGTTAATGCAAAAAGTATTAAAAATAATTAGGTTTGTTATTAGATGTAGACAAAATGACTACCCAAAATGGGCGATCAAGAATAGGAAAGGGAAATTAAAAAAAATATATAGGACTAGAATTGCAAACACCCTGGGTAATTTAGCAGGAGGCAGGCCAGGGGAGATTGACACCCTCAAGGACATAGAACAGAGGGTGTGCTCTGTGACACAAAGGGGAAGGGACCAGAAAAACCAGCCAAAGTGCCAGAGACTCTTGAGTGTTTCCAAATGCTTTCCCACATTTCAGGGGTAGGGAGGGGAGAGAATGGTTCAAAAGCGACATCTAAGGGGATAATGACCAGAGGAAGAGTGGGTTAGGGGGTGGGGGATGGTGGAGGGTGGGACAGGAGGGTAGGAGGAAGGGAAAACTATAGTTGGGATGTAGAATAAATGAGTAAATTTAATTCATAATAAAAAAATAAAACTGAAGCACAGTTTTAACAGAATTACATATTATAAAAAGCATAAAATCTGTTACTACATAAAAATATAGAACTTTTAAAAACAAAATTAAATGCTTTATAGATATATTCAGTGATAAAGGAAAAGGTAAATGTTAGAAACATGTATGTGCATTTTTGCTTGTTTTGGTACTTTTGAGGCAGGAAGTTAGCACACAGCCTAGGCTAAACTCATTTTCATTAGAACCTTCCTGCTTCAGCCTCCCCAGTGCTGTGATTAGTAGTATGAAC
This sequence comes from Peromyscus californicus insignis, assembly GCF_007827085.1. NCBI lineage: Eukaryota > Metazoa > Chordata > Mammalia > Rodentia > Cricetidae > Peromyscus > Peromyscus californicus. Next base: position 37,939,983 of record NW_026294424.1, read on the forward strand.
CACCATGACCAGCTTTGTGCATGCTTTATTAGTGCATAGTAATTATATCATATAATATCAGTGAACTACAGATTCTTGCAATCCTAATTGAAACACCAATAATCCTTACAGAACTGGGAGGAAAACAATGCTAAATTCATTTGAAATCACAAAAGAAAAATGTTTGAAGTATCTGAAATATCAGATGTTAACTTATATTACAGAGCCACAGTAACAAAAACAGTATTGGTCATACTGACACACACACACACACACATACACACACACACACACACACACACACACACCAGACATTTAAACCAACAGAGTAGGATGGAGGACAGATAAATACCTAGTAGCTACAATAATCTGATATTGACAATGGGGGCATCAGCATACTTTGGGAAACCAGTGTCTTGAAATGGCACTAAGAAAACTCAATGTCCACCACATACTTCTCATGGTAAACAATGTCAAGTGTACCATTCAGTTTGCTTCATTAGTTTCTCTGAATTCTGTTTTCAACATAGAAACATTAAAATGTTCAATGTCTGTTATCTCCTCCTCTCCAAGACAACATTGAGTTGTCACACTGAGTCCTAGACTTCACTGGCATGGATTCTACTGAGAAGCTGAAGAATGATTAGGGTCACCACCAAGCACACATGTGGGCCATCTGTATGGGGTCATGACTTCTCTACAGACAGGCAGCTAGGTCATCTCTTCAATATGGACCCAGACATGACAGATTTCTACAAAACAGCCACCTGGAAGAAAAACTCCTGCCAGACCCACCTAAGTCTTCATTCTGAGGCTTTTATTTTCTTGTAGATATCTGCTTTTTCCTGATATCATATTGTGGATTCTCAGACTCATGCCCCCCCCACTACCCCTTGGAGAGCTGCACTGATGCTTAAATTGTCTCCAGAAACCACAGCATTTAAGTTTATCCTGGCCACTCACCCTTCATTTCTTTCTTGCAAAGAACATTCATTTTTAAGCACTCATTTCTCCCAATTCATTCTGAAATCTTAGAATTTAGGCTCTCAAGTATATTTACATTTAAATGGAGTTCTGGGGCCTTTTGGTATTTGGAAAAGCTTTTGAGATTTTTAATGAACTTCTAAAAGGTTCTTGAGCTGAAGCTTTTCCTAAGGGTAGGTCTGTTCTGAACAGTGGGAATCTTGATTAGTTAGGAACTTCCTCGCCATCAATTCAGTTATTCGCAAGTCCTTACTTTTAATCTAAAGCCTTCATTGATACACCTCCACTGCTCCCCCACCTGCTTTGTCAGGCCCATCAGACTGCCCCGTCCTCATTATCTTGAGCTTGATTCTTCCTTTCCCTCTAACCTGGAGCATCCCTCCTCCGTTCTTGTTCAGTAGCCTTTCAAATTGATGTTTGTGCACTGTCAATGCCATCTCCATCATGGAATACTTCCTTACTTGGCAATTATTTGTTTTTAATTTGTGTTCTATCATTCTATCTATCTATCTATCTATCTATCTATCTATCTATCTATCAATCATCTGTCTCTCTATCTCTCTTCCCCCCTGTCTCTCTTCTCTCTCTATCTCTCTGCCTAGAATAACCTAAGAAGGAATGATGTAATGTTTCAATACAGATCATCACCACCTCAAACACTTTTTTTAGCTTTATAATGAAATAGCCAAAAGCCAAAATCATCTCTTCTTACTGTGAAATGTGTGGTATATTGATGTTGAGTGCAGTCATACTTTGTACAGTAGAACACAAGAATGTGAGTTTTTCATCTTTAGTATTTTTCATTTTAGTTTTTAAGACAGGGTGTAGTCTCACATAGGTTAGGCTGGCCTTGGACTCATTATGCAGTAGGGGATGACCTTGAACTCCTGATCTTCCCACCTCTACCTCTCAGGAGCTGGAATAACAGGTATGCATAATCATAAGCATGACCTCAAGGCTATCTCCTTTTAACTAGGACTAGCTTTGTAACTCTTAATCTCTTACCCCATCCCATGTCCCATGTGCTCTTAAATCTATATCTTTTCTGTCATACTATGATTTGGGAGAAATTATATGAACAGGTCTCAGAACTACCTGGGTTGTAGTTTTCCATGAATCTTCAGAGTCCATATGAACAATCCCATATTTTTGTGAGATGAAGCCTGTGTTAGTTTTATCTGAGTTCTGTGCAAATATATGCCTGATTATGAAGTTCCTATTCTCAGAACAGAATTAATCAGTATGCTTCACTAGCTATGGAAATTAGGGCTGAGTGACTTTCTGTCTCTGTGTCCTAGAATTCTCATTTGAGTTAGAGATTTAATATGAAAGCAAGTATGGAAAGGACATTGAGATGATTCAGTGAGGGAACGCACAAGCTGAAGACAATACTTGGCACACATCAACAGCTCTAAGAAAGGTAATTAGTTCCCCTAACAAATATTTTCCTTCTTGCTCCATGCTAATCTGTGTTATTAAAAAAAAAGAAAAACAGAATTGCATGTGTGCATATGTGCTCTTTTCTTTCCCTGCACACTGGTGGTAATCATTGGCAGGCATTATATGCTCTAAAGGTCCAAAAATATGCAAAATATATTAGCAGGTCTTAATATTTACTGTACATAAAACAATTGAATTGAGCTCAGAAAAGAAGTAAGCTTTGTCCTGATAATGGCCCCATACTAGCTATAAATAAAACAGCTATTGAGTGAGAAAGCAGTTTGACTTCCAAATGAAAATTACTTTCATTTCCTTCCCAATGTTGTACACTTTTTAGGAACTAAAACCGAACAAGCTTCCTCACAAATGACATGCTTGTCCCTTTACTTTTGCCTGCTTTATGTTTCAATGCAGACCACAATAGGCACATGTTCTAGACAGATGACATTTATTGTTCTAATTTAAATGAAAGAACTATGAAACGCTGGTATTTGATTGAGAGTAGGAAGCTGTTTCAAGCTAAGACTTTTGCTCTTGAACTCAGACCTGCCAGGACTCAGTATCTCAGATTGATGGATCATTTTACTGCCATCATATTTTCATTATTTTTGCTCTTTTGTTGTGTTGCCAAACCACTACTAAATCACAGATACTAAACATTGAATAAAGTAGAACATCCATGGATTAAAAAATGAGTCCTTTCACATTTTTATTCACTTATTTTATTCCATGCTACACTTTCCATTATTCATCTGATTTTTCAAATCTCCCTATATATCTCTTCTCTTTGACCATTATGTAGATACTTCATATTTTGCAAGAGGTAATCTTTGGGAGAAGGGCTATGAGGTCACTGTTGACAGACTTGACTGTGGCCTCAGATTGGTTTTTTAGCCTGTTCTGTGACTTTGGGGACCATTTTTTTACTTACCAATCAACAAGTATACTACTTAGTCTGTAAAACTCTTTGACTTTATTTCTGATCTATTATTTTTTTCACCTAGAATTTTAGCCTTATGTATTCTAAAAATGGAGACCCTTTTCAATGTCTTTGTATTTTGTTATTTTAACTATCTATAACACTTTACTGTGGTGTTTCCCATGCAATATTGTTATTAGGATGAATGAAATAATCTGTATTAAGTATCAGAGAAAAATTCACTTTCTTTTCTCATTCTTTCTTTATTCTTATTCCTCTCTCATCATGTTTTTCATTTTTCTATGTATTCCAAATTCCTCTTTGGGGACTGGAGATATTGCTTTGTTGGTTAAGCAAGATTGTAGCTTTTACAGAGGACCTGAGTTCAGTTCTGAGAACCCACCGAAGGCAGCTCACAACTGTCTGTAACTGGAACTTCAGGAGATCCAACACTCTTTTCTGATCTCTACAGATACTAGTACACATACATGCATACACACAGATACAAACATATGACATAAATAATAAAAATAACATCTGGGTGGCAGTGGGGCACACTTTTAATCTTAGCACTCTAGAGAAAGAGGCAAGTAGACCTCTGAGTTAGAGACCAGCCTGGTCTACAGAGCTAGTTCCAGGACATCCAGGGCTACACAGAGAAACCCTACCTCAAAATAAAAACAAAAAAAAAAAGAAAAAAGAAAAACCAAAACAAACAAACAAACAAAAACCCTCAAGTCCATTTTGATCATCTCATGATTTTTCAAACCTCAATTTAATGCATTAATAAAGACTTTTATAAACTTATTCCATAAATGTGTAACTACAAGAGGTCAGAAAATAGGATGCTTTGAGTATTTTTTAAAGGTCCAATACATAAAATTCCCATCTTGACTTACTTGGAAACTAATTAATGAATTTAACCAGGGATTTGAGAAATGGAGATGAAATATACTAATCTAGTTGTTGGAAGAACCTGTTTTTAATCTGATAGGCAAGCCCAAAGAGAAATATTTTTAAAAATTCTATTCCAACTCACTACTCAGATAAATTCTTCCTTTATCTCTGGGAGACAGAAATAAGCATAACATTTAAGTGGAACACCATGGTGTTACTGACAGATCCATGTATGCTTCTTGGAGCAGAATGACAGTGGTGTTGATTAGAAATCCAGCAGTGAATAAAGAAGCTGTGGGCATCATTCTTAAGTACATTCTCTGATAAAGGGACAGAGCTTGCGTAGTAATTAGAAACTGGGTAAGTGTGCATGGAAGGCAAAATTGGAATGAACACAGCAGTATAAAAAAAAGAGAATTTCCTCTGGAAATCAAAAGAAGCTTTTCTTAGAAAGTGATCTAAAGTAGAAAAGTGAGGGGAAACACAAGAGAAGAGTGTTGATCAAACAAGAGTTTCCTGGGTTATGGAGAAACACAGTGAATGAATGAATGACTTAGATGAGGAGGGAGAGCAAAGAAGAACTCAGACTATGCAAATCAGAACACAGAATAAGGCCAGTTGTGTTGGTACACACTTAGAATCCCAGCACTCAGGAAGCAAAAGAGTACCCGGAGTTTGAGTTTAGCTTGGTTCTAGCAAGTTCTGGGTCAACCAGGGTAGCATTACAAACATTGTCCCACAAAACAATTGTGCCAGTGAGACGGCTCAGTGCGTAAAGGCATTTACCTCCAAAACTGACTCTTTAAAGTTGTCCTCTAACTTCTATGTGTGAAGCAGCATGAAATCTTTACACCACACACACACACACACACACACACACACACACACACACACACACACACACAAAATCACTCAATCCCTCAATAAATCAGTGTAGTAAACAACAACAAGAAGCAAACAAACATAACCCTCATAGACTGTATACTGATAACAATGAGAAGACTTTGGTGAATGTAACTACCTACCACATCTGAGGTAAGGATGTCTTGTCCACAACTGAGTGCAAACATCTGAAGAAAAGACAATGTTAAAGTATTATATAAGACCTTGAAAGGCATTGACAAATAGATTGTGAATGAATCTCAGAAAATTAATTCAAAAGTCTATTTAGTAAGTACATGAGGAGTGGTGAGAGGAGATGACATTCTATTATTCTGTGATCTCAGCATTTAACGACTGGATCAAAAAGAGTTAGGGTCAGACAGACTGAAACCAAAATATAAACCACAGTTTGGCCATGACTTCATGTGGCTGAAAATGTCACGTGGATGAGACCAGAGAAAGGACGAATCAGCTTTACTGCAGTTGTTGAATATGAATGATTTCAGTAGCATTGTGAACATGAAAAAGAGAAGTCTGCAAGTGCTTTAAGAATGTTTCAGGCCAAAATGTCACATAAAGTATTTTAAGATTTATTAATAAGTGAGAAAAGAAGAAATAGACTGTGGAAAATAAGGAGGCAATGACTGTTTTTCCCTTAGTGTCTACAGAAAGAGAAAAAGGAAATGGGCCCAAATTAAGGTATGCATATGAAGTATGGAAAATTTTGAAAGTTTTCAGTTTTGTCTTAAAATTTTTTTATAGATTGTGCAAAATGGTATCATCCACCAAGAGTGAGAAAAGTGGGGGGGCACTCACTCTGTCTTTTCAAATACTAGAGAAATACTACAAGTAGAAATAAATATTTGCAGGCAATTTTTAAGTTCTTGAGGTTAGGATCGATGAATTTGCAGAGGCACAACACATCAGGGCACAGTAGATCATGTGAAGTTGAAGAACTGTCTTCATCTTTATAATTTTTCCTATGGCTACATAATAAATTGGCAAAAGGGCAAAAATATATATGAAGTTTTGTACAGACATGGATATAAGATAATGGTCTTTAAGGATATCTTTGAGAGAGCATAGTAGCATAGTGGTATCTCATAAACTGTAAAATACTAGATATTATGACAAGGTAAAACACTAAATGTAGATTAGTTGACTGATGTGATCTGCATGGCTTAAGGACTGACCTAACTGGGGTGACATGGAATGAAGAAATTACAGACATACATACAGAAAATCCTGAATGCAGTGGGCTCTGAACTCTGATGTAAATGCACCAGCAGCAGCTCAGAACTCAGCAAGTTTACTTTATGCATCTAAATCCAGCAGGAGAGTGTACTCTATACAGCCAAACAAGGAGGCAAGCGTGGCTCATCTCAGCAGTGTATGTCTGAAGGAAAGCAGTCTCAGGCAGTAAGCATCCAAGAGGAGAAAGCCTCTAAATGGTGTCACCAACCTTGTTGAGACTCCAGCTGGCAGATTTCAGTCAGAAAGATGTCTCAGTCTTCATAATCATTATACAAGCTAATATGTCACAATAAAGCCCTTAAAATTTATAAAAATAATTATAGTCAATAAATATGTGTGTGTGTCTTCACATGTACATACACATTTAAAAACAATTGTTTTAGTTTCCCTGGAGAACCATTATGTACATGTGAAACATGAAAAACAATTGTATGAAGGGATGAGGTTTTTTGTTTTTGTTTTCTGAGACAGGGTTTCTCTGTGTAGTTTTGTGCCTTTCCTCCAGCATCTTTTCTCCAGCATGCCACACTCATAAAACATGGAACCTTTCTCCTGAGACGCTAGGCCAGAAGACACTAATATACCAGAGAATTTTATAAGGGATCTGGAAGCATTGGCAGACACATGATACAAAGAAATTACATCTCACCCTATCACTGCACATATTACTCTAAATAGTCTTGCTTCTTAAGAGAGACTTCGCTGCACCTGAGGCATGTCATTCTCAATGTTTGTTTTAAATATTTTTCCTGAAATTTTCATCCTTACCTATGTCCCTATCACTGTTCTTCCTCCGTGGTTTCCTCCCGGGTATATCCAGGGTTCTCTACAACAATGATGCAGAACGGCTTTATCATTTCTGCCTCATTCTGGTACGTTTTGACTAGTCTCGATAATACCTATTATTATAAATTCTTAAGCATGAGAATTTTTTTCCTTCAGAAGAAGACTTTTGCAATTAGGTTCACATTCCATGATTTTGTTTCTTATTGTATTTTTCTCATTAGCTTTGGTGCTTGACTTTCTATTTCTATTTCCCCCCCCCTTCTCTCTCTCTCTCTCTCTCTCTCTCTCTCTCTCTCTCTCTCTCTCTCTCTCTCTCTCTCTCTCTCTCCCTCCCTCCCTCCCTCCCTCCCTCCCTCCCTCCCTCCCTCTCTCTCTCTCTCTCTCTCTCTCTCTCTCTCTCTCTCTCTGTATGTATGTGTTATCCAAGTGTGTGAAGGCGATGTGTGTAGCAGAAGTCAGTATCAAGTGTCTTCCTCAGGCATTCTCTGTTTCATTTGATTTGATTAACAGGGTCTCTCACTAAACCTTGACCTTTATGATAAAGTAGGTTGGCTGGCCAGTGAGCTCCAGACATCCTCCTGTCTCCGCTCCCCAGTGCTGTATTAGCAGGTGTGTGCCCTTGTATTTAGTTTGTACATGATTCCTAGGGATCCTAACTCAGGTCCTCATGCCCTCACAACAAGTACTATACTGATTTGGTTCTTCTCTGCATCCTACACCATCCTTTTCTTCATGCATAAATACGTTTTGTGGAAAAATAGATTTGTCCCTTGATAATCATTTTACATGGTATTCATGTTTTCCTTACCATTCTAATCACAAGGCCTGGTTTTGAAACCTGTGACTGAAACTAAGAACTACATGTTTATTCAGTCATTACATAAATAGGGCTTATAAAAGTCAGACAAGTCTCTTGTGAACTGCAATACTACCAGACCAATGAGAAAAGGCTGTCAATCATCACCTTTAATACACCACATTGTGATGGGTTGATCTTTGGTTTTATGGTGTTTCAGGTAATGCTAGTAATATGTTCCCATTTATGGACTGTATGTATAACACACGCACACACACACACACACACACACACACACACACACACACACACACACATATATATCAGTCATTAAGTCATTATTCATTTGCATCTCTGACTAAGTTCACCTCAGGTATAATTATGATTTTCTCATTAGAATTCAGAAACCAAATGAATATAGAACACAGACAATTTTTGTAATATCTTGGCTCCTTTACCCAAAGTTTATATGACTTCAGGCAAGTTCATGGAGAGTGACCAGGTTTTGCATCCACCTGTGTAAGATGGGCTTATTTTCTGATCACACTAATGGTTATATATGAGGATCTACTATGGAAGTAAAGTGAAGAGATTGGGTACTCTCATGCTATGCACAGTAACTTATCATGTCTTTATACTATGAATTTTAACCTTTCTCCCATTGTTTAAAGCCTTACTAGGTACTTACATAGATCATCAACCTCTACCTTCTTACATCCAAAGAAAATGCTTTGTGCAGAAAGAAGAGCCAGGGCAGCTGTCATGCATAAGCTATATATAAAACTGTGGAAGAAGTAGCCAGTCCTGCTGTAAATCTCATGGTCAATAAAATGCTTCTACTTACAAATATACCTACGATTAGGTGATAGTTCTTAAATTGCAGTGGTGAGTGATACAAACTTAGCAAAAGGCAAAGATAAGTTCTATGTTTCCTGGTAGCATTCTTCAGAGCCTAGCAAAGCCCCAGATACACATGGAAAGGAAAGTTCATTCTCCTTTCACGAAGACACTCATTTGCTGCAAATAGTCTCAATGTCTAAACTAGAAACATTCATGATGTTTTTCCTTCTTCCTTCTAATTTGCATCCTGTCAGTCACCGAGCCCTGTTGATTCCACTAAATCTTCCCACTCTCAGCTGCTACTCTTTTCCATTTAGACTTTCAAAATTTGTTTTTGAGGATGATTGCATCAGCTTCCTTCTGTGCTGTCCAAATTCATTTTCTTTTCATTGTGTTATTTCATTTATCACTTAGTTACCAAAATGAGTATTCCTGTTTTAAGTTTTGCCAAGCACATCTTTCTTGTTTCTAGATTCTGCCACTTATTATTTCTGTGAACTCAGTGGGTCATTCCCCAGCTCCTTGGTGTTTTTATGTGGTGGCTGTAAGGATAATCCTCTCAGATTTCTCAGGGACTAGTCAGTGGTTCCAGTGGATTTTCTGTGAAGTGACCCACCATGTTCATGCAAGCATCTTAACAAAATGATGGAAAACATCAGGGAAATTAGCGCAGAGCCACTATGGTGGAATCAGTGGACTCAGTTCAGGGATGACTCTGGCTCAGTTCTCCCATATTGGCATTATGCAATTTCTGCAGATTGCATTTTAGGGTTAAAATAAGCCACTCATATGTCTTCCCTTTTGTTATCACAAAAGCTATACTTTCTCCTTAGCCTAGAAGGTCTCTGGGGCTCTCCTTGATTCCTCTTTCCTTTCCCTCACTGGTGTCTTCTGTAATCAACTGAACACATCAGCTTGCCTTGGCTTTCCCTCCAGAGAGATTTAACCAACCTACTTCATCTATCAAATGCAATAGTAAAAGGGCTTACTCTGCAGAATCATTAGAGAGCCAAACGAAAGATGGGTATAAAAGGTAACAGTTGCTTGCATCTTCTGGTGCTATGAAAGCATTTTCTGATGTTATTATTAACTTATGACTTAATCAACATCATATTTTAGATAAATTATTTTTAAATGTCCATGATCCTTTTCGCAAAACAATCTTTCATTAAACTGTGGGAAGTAATGTTTATCCATCATAGTCTAGTTATGATGATTCCTCTATTCAACTCCCTTCCTTCCTATTTAGCTGTGCACAAAATCTCTAGGTACTTTCATTAACACTCATCTTTTAAGAGTTGCTCTCTCCAGAGGCTCAATCCTTCAATGACTTGTGCATTTTGTTCTATTTTTCACATCTGTAGTGATTCTCACAGTACCCAGCATATTTTAAATATTAGCAGAGTATTTTTTAATTTAGTGATTGATTATGTGTACGTATTCATCATCTCATTTGGTAGCAGTGCAGGGAAATGGTCTATGTAATTACTCATGTTGTGATGGGTGAAATGCATTTGCGTGATTAGAATCTGTAGTTGGAACTTTAAAATTTTTTCTCTATCAACCTCCAATACATAGACTATGGTTTGTGAAATATAAGTTAAATAGCTGCTTGGCTTTAGTGGGAAAGCATCACTAATGGAAAGTAGATGTTACTCCACTCTAAATCACTCTGTCCTTCCACAACTTCCTTCAGCTTGAACAGCCTATAACTTTAAGCCAAAGCCAAGTAAGAACTTCTAAAAAAGAAATTAACATTACACTCAGTCTCATGTTTTTATTTTGTTCTTTCAACATGTAATTTAATGGAGAAAGTCTTCCAGAGACAAGATTGATGTGTTAGTTCCTTCAATCTGTCCTAAGTTTTTGTATCATATTTATGTATAGCTCCTTTTGTTTTTCTTTATATTCACAGACCATCTTGTACAAGTACTAGTAAAGAACAATGACAATTGTGAAGCTTTTCCTTTTTGTTTAATCATTAAACAAATAGCTGTTGAGCTCTCAGGACCAGGTGGAGTTCAAATCACTGTGAGGACAATGGCTGATAAGAGAACAGATGAATACTTGGCCAAGATTTTCTCCCATTGTTTGGTTTCTTTGTCATTGGATTGATTGTTTATTTAGCTGTGCAAATCTCTTTAGTTTTATGAGGTCCCACTTGTCAATTGCTGTCCTTGCTTCCTGAGCAAATGGAGTCCTATTCAGCAAGTCCTTTCCTATACCTAAATCTTATAGGGCATTGCCTGTTTTCTTCCAGAAATTTTAGCATTTCAGGTTTCAAATTCAAGTCTTTCATCTGCTTGGAGCTAATTTCTATGCAGAGTGATAGATAAAGGAAACAATCAAATGAATGAAGAAGAAATCCAGAGAATGAGAGATACTTGCTGCCAGCCCTCTAACTGACAGAGGGTTAATATCCAGAATACACAAAATATTCAGAAAAAGACTCAAGGAAACCAATGATTCACTTTAATAAAAAAAAGGGGGAGCGGGAGCTAGGAATTTAAACAGAGTGTTCTCAATAGAAGACATAAAAAGGTGGCTGAAAATTATCAAAAAAAAAGTGTTTATCACCTTTAGCAAACTAAAACCACTTTGAGATTTTATCTCACCCCAGTCAGAATGACTAATATAAACACAACAACTGGCCAAATGCTGGCAAGGTTTTGGGGAAAGGGGAACCCACATTCACTGTTGGTGGGAGTGCAAATTGGTACAGCCACTCTGGAAATCAACATGGAGAATACTCAGAAAACTAGAAATAAGTCTACCATATGACCCAGCTATACTAACTCTTTGGCATATTCTCAAAGAACTCAGCACCCTTCTCCACAGCTACCTGCGCAGTCATGTTCATTGTGGTGCTATTCACAATAGGCAGGAAATGGAAACAACTTTAATTTCCTTCAACAGATAAATGGATACAGAAAGTGTTTACATATACACCACGGAACACTACTCAGCTGTACAGGAAAATGAAATCATGAAATCTGAAAGTAAATAGGTGGAACTCTAAAAGAGCAGATTGAGTGAGATGGCCCAGACCCAGAAAGACAAATGGTGAATGCTGTCTCTCATCAGAAGTTGTCAGTCCCAATTCTTCAGATGTGTGTACATAAACTGGAGTAAGCACAGAAATCAAGAAAGTCTAAAGGACCATGGGGCCAGCAGGGGGGTTGAGAGGAGGATGGCAATAGCAGAATATAGGGGATGTGAAGCAGAAAACAAACCAACAAGGAGGGAGTTCTAATTGGGGTAAGGAGATAGAGGTCAATATAGAATGAGGAGGACAGATATCATGAAGACTGTTTGATAAAGACCCAAAGGAATCTTACTTTATGTTTACTTAAATGTTGCAGGCTTTTTCTTTTGGTCCACCAACCAGCTCCCAAATCATGACGTGGAGACTTAATATTAGTTATGAATGCTCAGTCTTATCTTATGCTTGGTTCTTGATAGCTTTTATAACTTCATCTGTTTCTCCTTATCTATATTTTGCCTCAGGGCTCTTTATCTTTCTTTCTGTATGTGCTACTCTGTGTCTGCTAGCTGGTGACTGCCTGGTGAACCCTGGGCATATCCTTCTCTTCATCCCCCATTCTCTCTTCTCATCTCTTCTCGTTCCTCTCAAGGCAATATTTCTCCTATTTATTCCCTCTGCCCGACAGCTCCTTCTATCCCTCTCCTGCCCAGCTATTGGCCATTCAGCTTTTTATTAGGCCAATCACGTGCCTTAGGAACACGTTTTTTCACAATTAAACAAATTCAGCATAAACAAACGTAACATGTCCTTACATCATTAAACAATTGTAGCAAAAACAAATGTAATACACTTTTACACAGTGAAAGTAATATTCTCCAGCATAAACAAATGTTAAACTAATTTCCACAACACTTAAACTCACATGCAATGACTATAATATATATTGCACACACTTACACACACACACACATACACCCACACACCCACACCCACACACACACCACTGGGGTTGACAAGAACCAGAGAATAACAAAATTCCCGGGACCAGGGATGCCAAATCTTGTTGAGTGATTGGCCAGGGTAGCTCAAGTAACTTCCCTCAAAATATGGAGTGGGACATGGAAGGAGTTGGAGGGAGATGAATTGGGAGGGGCTGGAGGGAGCAAAAGAGAAGGGGGAAAATGATATGATTATACTTTAATTATGATGTATAAAGATAAAATAAAAATAAATTTTAAAAGAGTGAAAAATAGACAGCAGTAAAATAAGGACTTAGAGACTGAGCTTCGTTGGTAATGTACTTAGTGTACAAGCGTAAGGGCCTGAGTTCAGGCCCCATCACCCATGTCAAAGCCAGACATTGCAGGGTGCTCCTGAAATCCCAGCATAAAAGGCAGGTGCAAGAGCATCCCTGGAGCTTGATGGCTAGCAGGTCAAACTGAAAGACTCCATCTAAAAAATAATGGGGAGAGTAATGATAATACCTAATACTGTTGTAACATATGTACATATCACTCCCTCACACATGTACACATGTATATACACACTTATAAAAATAAAATAGGCACAAAGTCTGCTTGTTCCCATATGGCTTTATGTATTGGTGGGGTTGGGAGAGAGTACCATAAAATGTGATTCCTTAGAATCTAATCACTTCCACAAAGCCCTATCATTTGACAACAGTGCCTCTTACACTCACTTAGTGTTTCCTTTTGCCCTGAACAATGCTTGACGAATACTAAACCAATCCATTGATGGCTACGATACCTGAACTCTGGTATGTACTTAAGCAAGGCAGCGTTAACTCTAATTGACTCGTTTTCTCCCTTTTCTTAATCTGCCCTTCATTGTCTTATCTGTGAAAACAGAGATGACTCATGAGACTGCTTTTTCTTCAGTATTTGCCACAGTGCTAAAGCTTTTCTGTTTCAACATGGAAATCCTTATTTGGGGTCTTTTTAAAATATATATCATTTGCATTTCACATCTGAAATTCTTCAGAATTGGTGGATTCTGGGTGAAAAAAGTGGTATTCATCAAGATAATGCTTGTCTCCAAAGATGCTAGCCCAGAGAGAGATCATAAACTCCTGTGTCAAAGGTTTTTGGTAGAGGACACTAGCGTGATATTGCAAGATAAAGCCTCCCTGTCAAACACACACACTTCTGGTTCTGCCAGACTCACTTGGAAAGACCTTGCTGGGCACTGGGTCTACTTTGAACTTAGCTCCTATTGCAAAGCCATTTCCCTGATATTTGGTTTGAATAACATGTGCAGCTTAGCTGGCACTTGTCCACTACAATATATAGTTCTCAGTATTTCTCACTGGCTAACCAAGTTCTCCCCTGAAGTGGATGTTCTTCTGTTGGACAGGTTTATATGAAAGCATCCCCACTCAGATGCCATTCTACAAACAGGTTTGTTCAGCACTCTCCAAGACAGATTTCTAGCAAGCTTCTTACAGAGTGTTTCAGGAGAATCCCACTGGTGCAGCAATAAAGAGGCTGCTCTGTTATCTCGTGAGTCACTAGTGGGCCTTCTCTAAGAAGATCTGGTCTCAGCATTGGGAGGGGCCTCTTCTTCAGACTCTGTATCTCAGACCTAAGGGTAGTACCTGTTCATTGTGTCCTTTATTCCTCAATCTGCTTTTCCCCAACCTTTCATTGACAGTTTCCTTTCATAGTTAATGGCTATTCACAGTAAATGCGTTGTTCACATTATTGTGTGGTTTCTATCTCCTGATTTGACCATGACCATATAGTAACAAACTCAGAGTTGATGGTTCAGGCACAGTCCTCTCGAGTCTGCATCATTCCAAATACTGGTTATATGAATTCAGATGTTTTCTACAGAATGTGCAGTATTAAAGGACTCAACATCTAAAAGATGGACATTCAGGTAACTTATATGCTATTGTGGTCATACCCTTCATAGATTAGATGTTAACACTTATGATAAAAAATAATAAAGGTTTGTGAATGTTGAATAAAATGAACTCAAATTAGTTTATTTCTGCTTTTAACTGTGAGAATTTTTCAAACCAAATACTATAGCAATGTGAAAATATGATCCTCTAAGCCAGTGGTTCTCAACCTTCCTAATGCTGCAACCCTTTAATACAGTTCCTCTTGTTGAGGTGACCCCCAACCATAAAATTATTTCCATTATCACTTTATAATTGTAATTTTGCTACTCTTATGAATTATAATGTGAATATATGTGTTTTCTGATGGTCTTGGACAATCCCAAAGGGATCACAACCCACAGGTTGAGAACCACTGCTCTAAGAGATTGATGAAGTATCAATACTTTCCATGTCCTTCTTCCATAGTACATCCAATTGAGCATATGGATCTAAGTCTCCTTTAGGGTTTCCCAGGTCACAAGATTCTAAGTGTGAAGTGCATGGACTAGCATATCAACAACAAGTAGAACTAGTCAATAATTCAAACCCTAGGCCCTACCCAACCTGCTGAATCAGAAAATCTGACTACTTGATTTAAAACCCTATAGTATTTTAACAATCCCTTTTGATGATTCTCACATACAGTAAAATTTAATGAGATTTCCATATCTTAATTTTATCTTTTCATACATAAAGAAGCTAAATCTCAGACAATGTCACAGTCCAGCGATGTTTAATTCCCAAAGCAAATAGACTGGTTTCCAGTGAGTTTGCCAGTGACTTTTCCGTCTATGCCACACTTCTAGTTGTGTTCACTTGAAGATTTATCAGTGGCCAGAATTTCTTGTATTTACAACAGAAAATGGAGCTGAATTCAGGGAATATGGTCTTGCCATGGATATTAAAATGAAATCCCAAGGCTGTGCATATGCTCACACCACACACACACACACACACACACACACACACACACACACACACACACTCATTGTGGTAAGTTTTTTGTCCCCGGGGTACCCAGACACAAGGAGACAGAAGAATCAAGAACAAAATGGGGTTTGGACCACAGTAACTGATCTTCAGGGGCCATTTGTTTGTTAGGATTTGTGTAATATGAGTTTGTAATATGACATTTTCTATTTCATCAAGTACTAAAGAATTGTCCTGTGGGAAGAGGAGTATCCTGAATTGAGATGAGATTCTTTGGGGGTCTGCCCGCTCCCCCTGCTTCTCCTCCTTGCTCCACAAAAGCCTATGCTCAGGCAGATGCTTGCCTGTTTCATTTTCCATTTAGG
Organism: Peromyscus californicus insignis; assembly: GCF_007827085.1. Classification (NCBI taxonomy): domain Eukaryota; kingdom Metazoa; phylum Chordata; class Mammalia; order Rodentia; family Cricetidae; genus Peromyscus; species Peromyscus californicus. The sequence goes on from NW_026294424.1 coordinate 37,955,946, forward strand.
TGGCATTTTCAAGTATAGAAAACAATTTTATAAACTCCCTGCCGTTTCTGTTTTGCTTGGGCTCCATGGAGGCCCAAATAATTTATGGAAAAACAGCACCTGTGTTTTCCCCAGGAATGGCATTCACAACATTGATGAATTTCAAATGAAGGGCATTTACCTCATTCAAGATAAATGGAGAGTGAGTTCCCTCTCCATTTCCAGAAATTGATTGCAGAATGTGCCCGAAAACTATTTTCTTGTCCCATAAAAGCATTAGGCTGGATGTAAACATTTCATACCAGACTATACCCTTGGAGGGAAAAGAAGATAGCAGATTTGAGCTTATAAAAGGAAGAAATTTTAAGATTGATCTTTTCTGAGAGTTTCCAACTACATAAACTCATTATTTCACTCATTCATGCAACAAAAGTGTGTGCAATGTTCAGTCATTCATTAAGCAAATAATTCACTGAGGCCCTTGAGGACTCATACCAAGTAGTAGATAGACTGTGTTAGTGTCAGAGGCAAAGCAGACTTCGTTCAACATTAAAGACTGAGCACTGAAGTTCATCTCTGCTTTAATCTGCAATGGCGTGGGGAAGGAGGTGAACAAACATCAACCCTTGAGACAAATACCCCATTTTATAAACAAAGCTTTATTTCAGCAAGGTTACAATATCTCATTTACATATTGTTTAATGATACTTCCCACTCTTCCCCATCTTCCCACCCCCATCTTGGCTGTTTTTCTCTCTGGGTTCCATTTTCTATAGCTTCTATTGCTGTCTTCATGGTCACCAATCATTTTATATTCTGCAATGTTAAACCAAACCATGTCATTGGTCTCACTTGTCTTTTGCTTCTAAATATTAGATTTTGTTATCTACCTACCCATCTATTTATTTATTTATTTATGTATTTTTTTGAGACAGTCTAGGTAAGTAGCCCAAACTGATCTCTATCTTTAGAACATGGCAGGCTGGCATTGAATTCACAATATTCTCCAGCCTCTGCTCCCAGTGGGCTGAGATTATAGGCATGCATACCATGCCTGGTCATTGATCTTGTGTGTTTTAGAACCTCTGCCTTTACTCCTGTGTCATTTCTGAGTCTCCTTATCAGTTTCATTTGTTTTGGCTGCTCCTTTTTCCTCATTAGGAGTCACATTGTCTTGCTTCTTTGTGTGCCTAATAATTTCTAATTAACTGTTAGATATTGCAAATTTTATCCCTAATGTCTGTTCATAGTTGCTTTAAAAATGCATGTTCTCGCCAGGTGGCTCATGCCTTTAATCCCAGCTCTTGGGAGGCAGAGGCAGGTGGATCTCTCTGAGTTTGAGGCTCACAGAGATAGTTCTAGGACAGCGAGGGCTGTTACATAGAGAAACACTGACTCAAAAAACAAACAAACAAACAACAAAAAAGCATGTTCTCATATAAAGCTAAACTATTTGAGACTAGGGAACTTGCTACCTGAGAAGACTACAAGAAATTACATTTAGCATCCTATGCACAGTGCCAGAAATTGTGTTTGTGCCCACTAGCCATATTATGAATAATCCTAAATCCACATGATGCCAGGCAGGTGCTGAGAGTCTGTGTTGAAATTTCACCACTGTTGAGAAAGACCTTTCCCCAGGGTCTGGTGGTTAATGGTGTTTCCTACTCTGACTGTTGAGAACAACTCTTGTTGTATGTTTGGATGGCATGATGTTGCAGCTAATGCTTTCCTGGCCTTCAGAACTTTGCTCTCCTGCATTTTTCTGTGAATCATCATTTGAATATTTATAGGTACACTACCATTTTGGAACTCTTTCTATCTTCCTGGAAATCTGTCCCATGATTTCTAGGCATGTTGCTTCCTCTGGTTTCTCAGCTCTGTTCTTGTCCTCACATAATCTCTTAAAGCTCATTCTAGCTTCTCGTTCACAATTCTACAATCTTAAAAGACAGGAGGTTGGAACAACAGAGACATGTCACATTAATAGTGCATCTTCCAGGGACCAGCAACCTTAAAAACAAACAGATAGATAGACAGACAAAAACAGCTACATGACTATTGTTTCACAAACTCTGTTTTTGTTTCTTCAGTTAGTGAAAAGAGAAATCTAGATCCTGGCTCTCTCTCACAAATGGAAGCAGACCATGGAACCTTCAATGATATGGTCATGTGGAAAAGAACTTGCATGTCCTGTTGAGGAACACAAGCATTTCTCTGCCCAGGCTTCCTACCTGGTGAATCAAGATGAAGGCAGTATTCTCTGGCAAATGCAAAGGTAGTCCTGTCTCTCTTAGTATCACCGTGATACCATTTGCTCAGCATCATCAAGTGAAACTTTAAGGAAGAATATTTCTTATACATCTATGATATAGAGATGATTCCAAGGATCTATAGCAGGGGCACACTTTGTATGGGCAGAGTATATTTACATTAGTGTGGAAGGGAGGTTAGACAAGAAAGAAGGGAAACCATGGAGTTAAGAAGAAAGGACAAAGGCTTATAAGCTTTCCAAGAGATTAATTTTAGACTATTGGTGAGGTAATTAGATAACTGAAAATGTAGGACATTAAAAGAATCTTTTTTTTTATTCTCTCATGCAATACATCACAATTCACTTTCTCCTCCTTCCCTCCTCCCAGCCCCCACTTCCTCCTCCTCCCCCAGATCCATACTTCCTCCATTTCCCTTCAGAAAAGAAAAGGCCTCCCAAGGATATCAACCAAACATGGCATAACAAGACACAGTAAGCATAGACACAAACCCTCATACTGAGGCTGGACAAAGCAACCCAGTAGGACTGCAAAAGAGTCAGAGATTCCCCAACTCCCACTATCAGGAATCCCACAAAAACACAAGCTAACAACAGTAACAAGTATGCAGAGGACCTACTGCAGACCCATGCAGGCTCTGTGATTGCCACTTCATTCTCTGTGAGCCCATGTGAGCCCTTCTTAGTTGATTCTGTGGGCCATGTTCTCCTGGTGCCCTCAGCCCCTCTGGCTCATGCAATTCTTCCTCCCTGTCTTCTGAGGGTTTCCCAGAGCTCCAAGGGGAGGGACCCAGTGGAGAACTCCAACATGGACTTTTTCTCCATCTATTGTTTGGCTATGGGTTCCTGCATCTGCTCCCATCAGCTGCCAGAGGAAGCCACTCTGATGACGACTGGGCTATGAATACAGCAGAATATTCTTAGGAATCATTTTATTGATTCCTAGTCATTTTTTTTTTCTATCCTAGATCGCAGGACTTTCCAGCCTAATCCTTTTAAAGAAGAGTTCAGGCCATATTAGGCTAGATAAAAGCCCATGAGTAATCATCCCTAAGGAGTGCAACTGGCTTGGTAGTTTGGAGAACTAGATTCCTCTTAAGGGGAAACCCCTCAGCAGTTGTGCAAAGATTTGGCAAGTTCATTAGCACCCCTAATAGCTTCTAATTCAACTGTTTCAGTGAAGCTGTGGAAATTTTTAAAAATTCAATGCAAAGTCACACCTGGAAAATGTTTTCATGTGTTATGCAAACTACAGAAACTGTGCATAACTGATGTGTGGCACCCCCTGCCTTGCCTTAGTACAGTCCTACCCAGCCCCTAAGGGAAGAGCAGCTGAGACAAGACTGCTTAAGACTTAGTGAGTCTTATGTCACTGCTGAGATACAAACAAGTTACCAGGAGTAGTACTGGAGGGGAGGGTGAGATCAGTGGGGGGGGGGGGGGCAGGTATTGCTTGATGGCCCTATCAAAGTATCTACAAGGGATACCTCTGCCATTCATTTTATCTCTAGGTTTTGATATTTGTAAGACTGTAGAGAAAGTATCTAGACACAGAACACCATTGTCTTCTCTCAATGCCTTGAAACTTAAAACACCAGCCTGTGTGTTGTGTAATTCATTACCATCGTTGATATGTATCAAGTGCCTAAGGTACACCTGCTTCTGAACATAGACAAATACAAGCAGCAGCCACTGACTTCAACCTCAGAAGCCAGGAGGAGGATTGGCATTCAGTGATTCCATGAGCTGAACACAGTTAGGGGTACAGTACCTGACAGTCTCATCCTTAGCCTTTAGGAGGCAAAGAGATTTCCCCACAGGCTTTGCTCTTGTTTTTCTTTACACTTTTACATCATCCGTCCTTGGTCGTTCACATTGTTCATAAGTTGTCTAATACTGGATCTTGGTATGATTCACTTCCCATTTCACTGTTCTTTCCAACAGACGAGTTTTAACAGTCTCATGTTCACAAGGAAGCTTGATCTCTCTTAACAGAATGTTCCAGAACACAATAGTTAGGCCCAGATTTATGAGGAAGCCAGCAGCTGGCATTTTCCATTGAGGGAACTTAAAAGAATGTCTAATAACCCTTTGCTTTATTTATGCTTTGAAGCCACTGCACCAGTCCAGAGAGGAGCAAACACTCTCCATCCCTAATGAAACCAGTAATTCATTATGATGAGGAGATAAGATTGTCTGGGTCTTAATTACAAGCACCTTGGAAGACACAAAAGTGCTGGAAACAGGCCTGATGGGCACCAGAGATGGCTACGCCTTGACAGAAGAGAACAATGCCGGATCCTTTGTGGGAAATTCTCTGTTTGCAAAGTGGGGAGAGGAAAAATAAATGTTGGGGGATGCTATGTGTTATGGTATGAATTAGCCCTTGAGCATGACAAAGGTTGAGTGCTTTGCCTGGGCTGTCTTTCTCCTCTTTTTTTTTCTGGATGAAATTCAAGAGAAAAAAGAAGCATAAATTGTTGGCCTTCTGTGAATTGAACTCAGCATGAGTCTTATCATAACCCAGATGGGGCTCAAAATAACATTTATTGAAGTCTTTCATTATTCTGTTTAGTAAGAGTGTTTTCCCATGTCTGTGTTCATGCATATTGTGTGTGTGTGTATGAACACCATTGTGCTTTCCTGGATCTTTATAATTAAAAATGCAAGCCAATATAGCAATGTGACTATAAGTTTTTTTAAAAAATGATTTTTTTCATAATGCTCTTGAAATGAATCCTAGGACTCAAAGGTAAGAAAACGAGAGTGTGTTGTATGATTGTGAATGTGTATATGTCTACATACACCTCTACTTAAACAGACCATAAGATAGATGAAGAGTAAGATAAGTGCATATGTGTCTACATACACATAGGTGTTTATAACCCTGTGCATTAATTCCTATTTATCTGTGAAAGAAACGTTCCAAGATTATGTAGTTTCATTTAGTTAAAACTCAATAGATATTATCCTTATTATCATACATATATAACTAGGAAAAATATAATTGAAAAATTGTATATATAAAAATATAATTAATAATTGAAATGGAAAGATTATAAAAGTATACATGTTATTTAAACTAATGAATTAATAATCTGGAATTTTGCATTTACTGTTTTGAACTGTAACTGGCTACAGGCAGCCCTATACATAATATATATATATATATATATATATATATATATATATATATATATATATATTTAATGATGCTGACTGGATTGTAATTATACTGACCTTGAGAGTTATAGATAAGTTATAGATATACTAGAAAATATTTCAATGCTTCTCCTGGTTTGACTCCATTTTTTGCTTCCTATCGGCGAAGAATGTTATGTGTTTACATAATTATGATGAAGTATCTATTGTAGGGAGTCTCTGCATAGGAGGAAATTCTGTTTTAAGCTTTTTAAAAAATCTCATGTGAATAATCACATAAATGAAGCTCTGATGCTCATATCACCCCCCCCCCCATTTCAAATGAATAAATACAAAGAGGCGTAGAACAATACATGGTATTACAAGTAATGAGTCCTGAGGCTGAGGATTCAGCTCAGGAAGTCTAGGTCCAGCGTGCACAGGCCTATCTGCTCAGTCACATTGCTGAAGGTACATTCACTAAGTGCACTGCATTGCTGTTACTGCTGTAACAAATAAAGACAGTGAACAGCTCTAGCAGTCAGGAGTTTGAGTGACTCTTCTAGGACCCAAACCATGGTGTCAGTAGAACTGATCAACTCCAGGGTGTGTGGGTGTATGGGGGTGGCATGATCAGCTCTTTGTACTTTCTGGATTCTAGCAGCTGCCCACACCCCCTTTCCATTTTTAAGGGTAGTCATAGCCAATGGGGGTCACTTTAACCAGATTATGTTGTTCTAAGATTAAGATTCTAACCTTTCTCTTTCCCCTTGTGGTAATATTAGGTCCACCCAGATAAACAGGATAAGCTGTGCATTTCATCCTTGCAGCTCTGTTACTTCGGGAAAGTCTTATTTGCAGGTATCAAGTGCACATATTCTTCTGATTAAGACTTGAACATCATTGAGGGACCATCAGCCTTCTGCACCAAGCAGTTGAATTCAGTAGCTCATGAAAGAACATGTTCATTTGGAAATATTTTAGAAAAATGTAAAATACATATATATTTAACCCAGCAGTCCTCTTTCTGATGACTTACCATAGCCTGGGAGGAGGGGACTAGACCTACCTGGACTGAGTCTACCAGGTTGACCTCAGTCTGTGGGGAAGGCTTTGCCCTGGAGGAGATGAGAATGGGGGGGGGGGGTTGGGGGGAAGGTGAGGGGGACGGGAGGGGGGAGAACAAGGGAATCCGTGGCTGATATGTAGAACTGAATTGTATTGCAAAATAAATTAATAATAATAAAAAAAGAAATGTTTATATAGGTAAATAATGTATTTTCTCACAAACAAGATATAGTATTAACTATGGGGCACACATGGATATAGCCACTGGGCTCATCAGCAGTATGCACTGTGGAGATAAGTGACAGGTTCTCTGTGCAGAGAACCACCTGAGCTTCCTTCCCTGCCCTTTCTTTACTAGTTCCTTTCTCCTGCAGGTCCATCTCCATGAAGTTCTTGCTTCTTTCAGTAGTCAGATCTTGTTTTCTTTTTGTTGTTGTTGTTTTTATTTCTCGAGACAAGGTTTCTCTGTGTAGCTTTGCGCCTTTCCTGGAACTCACTCTGTAGCCCAGGCTGGCCTTGAACTCACAGAGATCTGCCTGGCTCTGCCTCCTGAGTGTTGGGATTAAAGGCGAGCACCACCACCACCCGGCTAGAGCTTGTTTTCTTTTCCCTCTTCCCTCTTCCAACCTCTGTCTGAATTTCCCCTTCTTATTCCCACTCACTACATACCCTCTCTCCTTTGCTATGCCTGTCTTTCTCTGCTGCACTGATTTTTATCTGAATTATTTAGATTTAGTTGTCTGCAAGTTTATTGTATTTTTTACTGCACTAGACTGTGGGCTGCTTGAGAGCAATAATATTAATAAGTTGCTTCTTGATCTGTAGCACCTAGGATACCGCCTGTGTTTACTAGGAATGCACAATGCATGCAATGATAGAAAAAATGCAGGCAGGCAGTCAAAGCAGATTCGAAGGTGACTAAGAGAACTTAAATAAAAAAGGCTAGTGCTGAGATCTTAAGAAAACCTCCTCACCTCCATGATGGGATTTTGTCTAGGGTGAGCTTATGCTGGTCTTTTGCATGCTGTAATACTTGCTTTGAGTTTACCAGTTCAGAAACTATTAGCATTTGATGGCTGCTGGGAGAAGAAGAATCAGTTTTCTTTAATTCTGTAACCCCTGGTAGGTCAACCACACTACATAGCAGGCCACATTCCAAAAATAGTTGGGAAAAACAAATTGCTCCACATTAAATAAAACATTCAAAGTTGGGTGGGTAAGGAGGCTGGGGGTGGGTAGTGCGGATCAGGGAGGAGTTGGGAAATGGAGATAAATAAGATCAAAACATAGTACACGAAATCCTCCAAGAATAAGTAAAAAACATTACGTTTTTAACAGAAAACAAAGCATAAAAAGATTACAAGGTTCTGGCCATGGAGCCCTTGCATGCTAAAGTGGACAGGGAAAAGACCATGAGGCCTCAACCCTGCCTGATGAACTACAGGTAACTCAGGAATCCTGAGACTGGGGGGAAAGTCATTCCTAGGGTAGAGCACACCAATTTGTGCTCCAGCTCTGGCCCACTGCCACTGCTGAATGTTCTTTCATCGCTTAAGAAAATAAAAGACTTCTTTTATCATTAACATATATACATATATATTCTTAAGTATAACCTGTTTCATCTGGATAATGTTATTCATATGTATGTTTTCAGGGATGGCCATTTGCTTGATACTGGTTAACAAATTGGTGTGCTCTTCCCGAGGGATGACTGTTTCTCCCAGTCTCAGGATTCCTTAGTTACCTGTAGTTCTTCAGACAGTGTTGAGGCCTCATAGTCTTTTCCCTGTCTACTTTAGCATGCAAATTGCTATCATCTTTATTCAACTCATGCTTAGGCAGTCACATTGGCGAGACTTTATGAGGGTATCTTCTGAAATTACTAGGAGACCAAATCTTACAGCAAACTCCCTAACCTTCTTGTTCTTAGTATATGCTGGCCCCTCTTCTGCAATGTTTCCTGAGTCTTAGGTGTGGACTGTTTTGTAGATTGTATCCACTGAGCCTGGGCTCCACAATTCTGTATTTTGCAAGTAGCAATAATTAATGAAAAAAGAGGTCATAAATTTAAAAAAGAATAAGGAGGGGTATATGGGGGCATTTGGATGGAGGAAAGGGAATGAAGAAATATTGTAATGATATTATAATTTGAAATAAATTTTAAAAAAGAACTAAATGTTAATTAGTTTTTGCAAAAAAAAGATTGTAAACACACAAGGCCATTTGCAATCTGAGGTACTTTGGAGACTGTGACAACAGGATTTCTTGAACCTGTGAGCTTAGGAAAAACCTGAGCAATGTATGGGTTATAAGCAGAGTAAAAATCAGTTTGAAAATACTACCACAAATAGAAAAGACATAGAAAGGCAAATGTCTTCTGTATTATGCTCTTCTTATTTGTAGAAACTAGTACTATTTAATATATACATACTAATATATATTATACATTCTAATTTAGTATATATATGAAACAATAATTCTTTAGTATATATATACATACACATACATGCCTATATATGGCTACATCATATGTACATCATATCTCACATGTATGTGTGTCAAGAAAAATATTATAGCTCAAAGAAATTGTCTACATGAAACCAAACACTCTGTACAAGGAATATGCATCAATAAAATGCACATCAGAAAGACAAGGCAAGCTGCACACTAAGTTCTTGAATATTAACTAAACACTCTATATACCTATAAATACTATGACAACTCTGTAAAGAAAACTATGCATAATGTTAGTTGTGGTCTATTTGTAAACTTTGCTATGTTCTTGATTATTTCTGAACTAAAGTAAATGAAAATAGTGTATCTTTTATGTATCTAGGAATATGAAAAAAAGCTGAGTAGAAAAATATATCAGAATCCATAGCATGTGAGCTAGCAAATCTATCCATAATACTATAACCAATACAACTATAAATATAACAAGAAGGAAATTTGCTCAAAAGTATCCAGGGTGTGGAGTAAACAGTGAAGACTAGACATGATCTAAATACCCATTTACAAAAGAAGGAATAATCATTCTGTCAAACATCCACACAAAAGAATAATTAGAGTAAAAGTGCAGACTACTAATAAAATCAATAACATTGACAAATCACTAAAACGAAGTGCATGAGAAAAGATGGATACAAAGGCATCTGCTACAGATAGCACTTACATGCAATTTAAGAACATGTGTTCTTGAGCCCAAACTTGTATTGTGTCTTTATGAATGCAGAAACTAAGTAACATCCAGAAGACATCTTGTTATGATACACTTCTCTATCCTCAGCTCTTGCACACTTTGCACCCTCCCATTTACAATCAATGTTCCTTAAGCCTTGAAAGGGGTATTACACTACCCCAGCTGTCTACAAAAATAGCTAAGAGTCATTATATTGATATATAAAACTCTCAACAATAAAAATGGAAAAAAGATAAAAACACAGTTGATTCATAAACATGAAAATAAGAATAGTCATTACTTTTCTTCAGAATCAAATGGAAAGGGGCAAGTAGGACTTTTCCCAGAATGAGAAGTTGTAAATACCTTAGCTCGGTAAAAGATGTACTGAGGTAAGGACTTGGTGCAAACATTAAGCTGATCAATTATGATAGTACATTTAATTTCTGGTATATTATGCCACAATGAATGAATGTTAACTTTAGTAAAATTTCTATGACAAAACAAGCTAGGTTTTTTTATTCCCACATTTCAGAATACAATGAATGAAATGGAAGTTTCTGCTGCTCCTCCATCTCTCCATCAGCACTCCAGTTGTGTACCTTTTCACTATCATGAAGAAAAAGTATCACTTATTTGTAATGGCCAGTGAGCAAAGCCAGTCAAAACATAAAAACTTGGAGAATTTCTTAGAAATACACAATTGGAACAAGAGAGAATTTTTGTCTAAAATGTATGCAATCCAATACAACAAAATACTCCATGTCTAGGGAATATATTAGTAAAAATTACTTTTTATAACAAAGTGTGAGGCCTTCAACAAATTCTTTATGACCCACTAAAATGGCAGCCAAGTGTGGAATGTTTTGTTGTTCTTGCATTTTCCAGAAACCACATACTTTGTATCAAGTGAATCTATAATTGTTGAGCAATTTCTTTTTCCAACTGAACAGCACTTTTGAGACCATGTCTTTCTGAGAGGTCATGAAAAGTAAATTGGAAATATCTGCTGACATGACATAGAAAGGCCCTTTCACTTTGCATTTTCTCTTTCTCTCTGAATGAAGGTAAAAAGACCCTTGAAAGATGAAAACGCTTCCCTTGGGTTCCCTCCCCTAAATGAAAAACCATTTATTCCATAATTTGAGGCAACATGACTTACAAACAAGGACCTGAATCATAGGTAACTGTTTGCTTATTTTTAAACATGTGAAGTCCTTGCATGTTCCTTGTAGAAGCCAAATGTATGTCATGAAAACACTAAGTGATTTTACCTTTATATTCTCTTAATATACTATCATTTTAAAGGGAATTACTTTCCCACTTTCCTTTTACATCTCAAATAGCAGCATTTACTCTGAAAGCTTTTCTTAGTATGTGGTCTTTCCCATCCTTGAGTAGAGCTGCATGATAGAGTCTCCATATTTGTGAATATAACACCAGAGTCATTGTCAAAACACCAAGACATATTTATAATGTGGCCCTTAAAACCCCCTTTGTGTTATGCTTACTGTTTGGGAACCTGGGCTGACTTGGATATAGTAAGCTAAAAAAAGGGTACAGTGAAGGTCAGAATCTAGACATAGAAACAACCCTTCAATTTTAAATTCATTCCCAAGATGCTTTTAGTTATTTGGGTGAAAGCTCAGCTCAAACTAATGTGAGCAGTGATCCCACAGTAAGCTAACAAGGAATTCTCTTCTTGGAAGAACCCATTAACTCACTTAATTTTGATACCTTTGTTTCTCTTTTCCTTTTCTACTCTTAAACTGAGAGTTCCAAGTTTCCTTTGTGTATTTCTACTCTCAGTGTTTATCATTTCAAAATCACCCTATGTGAAATTCAATGACATTTACTTGTGAGCTTCACACAATTCTATAATGATTTTACAAACAAAAGACTTGAGAGATATAATACATTCTAGTAAAATGTTGAGAAGAAAATAAACTAAAATAAATTAGGAAAAGAAAACCACTAAATACTCCAGAAGAAGGTGAAAATTTTGGAAAACAACAATAAATTGTATAAATATCACAGGTTCATGAGTAATTAAAATAAAAAAATAATGTTTGTGTGTGTGTGTGTGTGTGTTCTATATATATAAGGGTGCACATGAAGAGTAAAATAGGGTGTTCAGTGTTGTGGAACTCAAGTTAAACAGGTGACTGTGAGCTACCAGATGTGAGAAATGGGAACCACACTTGTGTCCTCTCAAAGAGTGTTGAATATTCCTAACTTCTGAGCCATCTCTCTAGTCCCTAAACTTGAGATTTGTTAAAAGCCAAGTGACTAAAATGAGACAGTATATAAATAATGTGTGGAATTACAGGACAATGAATCTGGGGTTGCAAAGCACGTTAATATCTTTAGCAAAATAAAAGTCACTAGTTTTAAACATTTATAAACTCTATTTTAAAAAACCTCACAAATAAATAAAAATATCACACACCAAAATAAAACCAGGCCCAAAGTCTATACAACCAATTTTCATTCAGAAGGGGGAATGAAACATAAACATCATAGCTGAAATTATTCCAGTTTAAAGAAAACATACATTCCTTACTATTATCTATTCAATTCTTCTTTGTTTTGTTTTGTTTTGAGACAGAGTTTCTCTGTGTAACAGCTCTGACTGTCTTGGAACTTGCTCTGTAGATCAGGCTGACCTGGAACTCACAGAGGTCTGCCTGCCTATGCCTCACAACTGCTGGGACTAAAGGCATGTGCCAACACTTCCCAGCTCTATTCTTAAATAGACTATAATCCCAAATTTATTCAAAGGTTGAAAATGTTTAAATAAGGTAGCTTCCCAACTTTCTTGAGGAATAAAACATATATTTTGTTTAAGTGTATATGACTCTATAACAAGAAATATAAGAATATTAATGCTACATATAAAAACAGATGTCAAAATTAAAACAAAGAAGGATAATACCTGAGGCATAGTGGGAAATGTGCAGTGAAGTTTTTGAGTTGAGAGATATTGTAGAAGTCTCTACTATATGAACTCCCAGTCACTGTGACTGCATGCACAAAACCTTCACCAAATCAATCCAGCCCAACTCTCATTATAGATGAAGTAGACAGACTGGTAAGAAGTCCACCCTAGCTGAGGAGCTATCAGTCATGGATGGCTGCTTGGAGAGGGAGTCAGTTTTCTTTAGGGATGCATCCCCCTGAGAGGTGACCTCTGTTCCAGCAGATGGTCCTACATCCAAACACATACTGGCAGTAGAATCTGAGTTTTAAAAATAGAACATGTGAAATTGGGAGGGAAAATGATGAGGGAACTTAGGAGATGCATTAGAGAGAAGGGAATATAGGCTGGATTTGATCAAAACACACTATATGCATATATGGAATTCTCAAACAATCAAAAAGAGGAAAAGAAAATAGCAATTGGCAATTTAAATAATGTATCCTGAGATTGTACACTGTAATTGAAACTTCAGAATAGGTAATAGTTTGGAGTGTCAGGTTAATAAACCACCTTTATCAAGAAGAGCAGAGGACAAAATGATAGAGCTCTATCAACAATAGGAGCCAGATGACATCCGGAAGATCAGAAATGAAAAATTATTTATTTGAATATTGCATGTATGTTGATTAAAGACATTTAAAAAGTACAAGAAAGGAAGGAAAGATAGGAGAGAAGGAAAGAGAAAGTAAAACTGTAGGCAAATAAGCTTATGTACAAGAATTGATAAGGTAAGTGAATCCTGTACCTGGACACAATGCAAATATACAAAATTATTCTTGTCCTTTATATTAATGATATGCAGTTAAATTTTTTTAAGTTCAAATAATACTAAATGTACATCTACTACTCTAATAAGTTCAGCAATTTGGAAAGAGAAGTGGGAGTGGGAGAAAGAAAGGATGAGGGAATGGGGCCATGAGAACAGCTAAAGTTCATTATATAAATGCATGAAGCTGCCAAACAATAAATCTTAAAAATACAGAGTTGACAGTTAGTGATAATTAATTACCATCAGTTATGCACTATAAATCAATAAAACTCAAAGAAGAAATAAGAAGAAATTCCCAGACTCAAACAGAAAATTTTAAACATTGGTTAACACAAGCCAAGTTTAGAATTAGTGGAAGAAGCCATTGTTTCTGGACAAAAATAACTAAATACCACAGAAATGTCAGTTCTTCAAAACTTAAGGTAGATATATAATCCCAATTAAATACTATGTTACTTGAATAATAGAATTTGCTTTTAATACATCAGTAAGTATTCATGAATATCATTAATATTCATAACAGACAAATACTAGTGAGGGGGGTCACATTTTCCTCTTTATCAGAGATGTAGATCTTTGTATATATTGTGCAATTAAAACATCATGGAGAGTTACTAAAGAAGAGATGTTTAGTTGAGTGACTCAAGTCAGTAATTCCAGGAATGAGGAGGCCAAAGCAAGAAAATCCCAAGTTCAAGGTCATCCATGACTGCACAGCACGTCAGTCTCAAAAGCAAATTAGTAAATAGACCCATCTCAGTCCAAAACAAAAGATTAAATATGTCCAGCCACTAATAAAACTCCATATTTAATACATGGTAGTACAAATAGTATTTGAGTTCCTTAAGAGGAGGCTATTTTATTAGCAAATACCACAATCCATTACTCTGGTTATTCATTCACAAGGAGGCAAAATAATAATAATAATAATAATAATAATAATAATAATAAATAATAATAATAATTTTGACATCTATTTTTACATGTGGTGTAAAGTATTTTTAAAAATCTAAAATATTGGAAAATGCAGATTTTATATTTTGAGTGGAAGGAAGCATTTTAATTAAAGAACTTTAGAAATTACTCAAAACTAATTTTAATAACTTCATGTTTTGTAAAATGATAAAGTTATCATAACACAATGGAAATATTTGAAATATATTTGCAAATCAAAGATTAATATTTTAAATCTGCAAATGGTAGCTTGAGATCAGGAAGAAAACTACACATCTTTCTCATCTCATAGAAAACAGATGTTTTCAAAGATTCTCTCAGAAAATGAAGGAAAGTCAGTTTGTAGTACCTAGCCAAGCCTCCTTATACTCACAGGGAAAGCAAGCTTGGTAGCTTGCTGTTTTTAATGTGACAGGCTAGAAATGGTGAAGATATAAAAACAAGAGACATTCCCAACATGATAAGCAAGATTGAACCACAAAAGTCACCTGTGAAAGGGAAGGCAGGCTCCTTCTCAATTAAGCCTTCTATGCCAGATAAATATTCTATTCTTTAAAGTGATACATAAGTTATAGTCAATTTCCCAAACATTTGTACATTTATTATACCTTCAAAAATCAAGCATCTAATGAGTTTGAGTTTCACATGAATCTCGACTTCAGTTCCTTCAAGGTCTAAGAACATTAGTGAAGTTCTTCCTGGTAGGGCCCCAATTAAACCTTAAAACAGTGGTACTCAATCTTTCTAATACTGCAGGCTTTTAATACATTACATGCTGTAATGACCCCAAACATAAAATTATTTCCACTGCTATTTCATAACTATAATTTTGCTACTGTTACAAATCATAATGTAAATATCTGATATGTAGAATATTTGATATGCAACCCTGTGAAAGGATCATTTGATCCACAACACACAGGGTGAGAACCACTGCCTTAAAAGAACATTTGAAATATGTATAGAAGACAAAGACTAAAAATAACAGAGGCCAGCAAGCCCCAGCAACAGATTTCTGGAGGCTAAAGCCAGGATGTTTCTTTGAGCTCTTCAAATTTGGTTAGCATGGGCATGTAGAAGCTGTCTAGACCCAGAATTACTTGCTATGAGAGAGATTTGAATTGGAAATTCACGTTTGTCCTTTAAATTGGAAATCATGATTTCTTCTCCACAATGGTGATTGAAATGAAGTTATGTCATTGTGGGGGAAAACTCATGGCATATTTTCATTGACATAAATAATGCGGTCAATAGTAACATCTAGTACCAAGGTTACCTAGATTGGCAGGCTCTCAAATACAGCCATATAATAGACACTTAAGGAGCTCTCTTACACATGATACCCAGATTCAATCTCTCCTGTTCCTATACCCAGAAATTCTAATTCAATGCTGAGAGCAGTTGAAGCACATCCTGAAAACCTCTAAGCTGATACAACATAAAAAAGTGATTGTGTAATCAGAGCAAAGAAACTATCCTTTAGAGCATGTGGCATCTTGAGTGAGACCTCTCAGAAGAGTTTCAGGTGATAGGCACTGCTAAAGAGGAAGTACTAGCTGCAAGGATGGGAGGTGGAATGGAAATCACATGTAATTATGGAAATGTATACACCTCTTGCTATTAATGTGAGGTGTACAGTGTACAACTTGTTTCCAGAGAAGATAAAATGATTGAAGTTGAATTCTTTCTGAAATATAGACTGAGTTGAGATGAGAACAGGGCAGAGATATGGTGATATTTCAAGGAGCTAGTGTTATGAAGAAAAAACTGGAAGCTAAGCTTAGACTTCATTAAGACCTTCTTAGCATGTGATTGAATCCAGGTCCCAAGTTGGTTCCCTGTCTCAGGGGTAGCATCAGCAACAGTCTTATGCACTTTCCATCACTCAGAACCTGTTTTTCTCAACTCCTTTTTGCTCCTTGACACTATTTGAGTAAATTCCATTCCCATATTCCATAAGCTGTTTGAAGAAGACACCATTATCTGGCAACCTGGCCTGTTCATTCTCTATTTATATTACAGAAGAGAATTGGAGCAAGAATGCTGTTAAACCACAAACTTCTAGTTCCAGATGAAGGCAATGACTGCCACAAGACCAATTGGATTGCCAGTCTCAGAGCTAGAAGCAACATCAGTGTGACTCAGTGTCCTGGGTCCCATCTGCCTACTCAGGACAAAACATAGAGGCTACAAAGCAGCTTCTGTTGTCTACTTGCTACAGGATCAGGAACACATCCATATAGTGAGAAGGGCTCCTGCAAACCCCTGTCACCCAGTTTACACTGGAAATCTCTAGGCACCAATGAAGTTTCTAGCTAACCAGGGCTCAGTGTAGTTCTCTGTTGTCTGGGAATGATTTTGCAATACATCTCAGAAATCTTATTTCGTCCCTTGCTCTTTCTGGGCTAGTTCCTATTTTGCTGCTATCACATCATTTTAGACCTTAATGACAGTCAAACTGAAAGTCTATTGACTGTTCACCCTGTTCTATTGGCAAAGAATCCAGTGTGGTAACATCTGAACAAAGAATTCTACTTATCTCTTATGGGCTCTCAATTCCTGGTGCCAAAGTCTGTGTGAAGAAAGTAGAATTGTGCGTGCTATTTTTAATGAAGCAAGGTAGATTTCCTTTCTCTCTTTTAGTTGGTGAAGTCTTAAAACACTGTGTCCTTTCACTAGTTTTACAGGCCCAAGTAGGCTCTTTCCTTTTGCTCCTGCACACAGCCATTGCTTAATTTAGAGTGATTCAAAAGGCAGGGGGGGACCATAATGCAGGGTACATGCTGCTAGGAAGCATCACTCTGCTTGGAGACATATGTAGCCACAGAAGGCAGAACAGACCACAGTAGCTTAAGGCACTGGAAGATAAAAGGGCCAGCGTTGCTGATCTGGACTCTAGAGACCAGCCTACTGCCTGCCTGCACCTACCCTGCAGCTTTCATAGATGCTCTCTTGTTCTCTCTCTGTCTCTCTTTCTCTCTCTGTCTCTCTGTCTCTGTCTCTGTCTTTCTCTGTCTCTCTCTGCCTCTGTCTCTCTGCCTCTGTCTCTGTCTCTCTCTTTGTCTCTCTCTGTCTCTCTGTCTCTCTCTGTGTCTCTCTGTGTGTCTCTGTCTCTCTGTGTCTCTCTCTGTGTCTCTCTCTCTCTGTCTCTCTCTCTCTGTCTGTCTGTCTCTCTCTCTGGTGTCTTTGTGTGTTTTCTCACTAAAACTGGTAGTTTTAGGGCAGGTAAACCCAATAGGGAGAAAGTAGAATGCATTGCTTCAAGCCCTGCTACAACAGTTACAATGTTACTATATATAAACAACACGAAGCAGACACAAAACCGTTACTGTAACATAAAACATAAACACAACCAAAAAGAAAGAAGGGTGATGAAAATCAGCTCTCTGCATCTTTGACAGACCAAGAATCAAAGATTGAATGAGGCAGCCCCAAAACTTTGGGGCCACTTTCTTCCTTCTGGTAGACAATAATTTCTAACTTTTCATGTCACAGGAAGAGGAAATAACATCATAAAGATTAAAAGTCAAGGGTAGCTATTTATAGAAACACTTATGCTGAAAAATAACAAAATACCTTCTCCCCCAGTTCTCACCTAGAGTTCCATGACCTTGGGTCACCTAAACACACTATGTCTTAGCTTTAAAATATGGACAATGATGCCATGTGATAGGATGCTACTAGAACTAAAAGATGCAACTATTGCTAAACTCTCTGTAAATTCTATACATTTGAATCATACAGTTAACACTTGTACTTAGTTTATCTATCTTATACTAACAAGAAAAATACAAAGGCCCTTGCAAATTAATATCCCTTATGCGATGGGCAATGTGTTAAGAACATCACAAGTATGTGGTGTAAATGACAGGACTCATCCATGGGGATTGACAGCAAAGCCCCCATTGACTAACATATGGCTGCTTACACTTATTCTGCACTTATTATATGCAATATTCCAAATGCTTAGGGCATTTTTACTTCATTAGACATCACTACTGGTCCTAAGATAGTTTAATGCCATTATCCTAATTTTGATAGAGAAGGAAACTGAAGTACACATAGAAAGTCACCTGTCCATGATCATACCAGCTAAATGAGAAAGTAAAATTTGAATGCAGACATCCTTGGCCTATTTTTCCCATAATATCCCATGGATGGGTTATAAGCACTTAAAATTATTTAAGTTTGAAACTGCCCTCTCTAGTTGAATTTATAAACTTGTGAGGCTCTTTCATGCAGCCAGTATCACTTCTGCTTACTACATTATTTTTCAAGGTACCGAGTATATTATTCTAACAAATACAATTAAGAAAAGCACTGTGCTTAATACAAAAATGAGTAATTTATCACTATTCATGGATACTACTCTGAAACTCAGCCTTTACTAAGCCATCTACACTAATGGGCTTCTACACCTATGTTTCTATTAAACATGTGAGTGTGTGTGTGTGTGTGTGTGTGTGTGTGTGTGTGTGTGTGTGTGTGAGTGTGTGTGTGTGCAGTATCATGCACAATCTCATAAATATAGGCTGCTCTTTAATATTTTCTCTCTCTCTGGTACAGCTGATTGAAAGCCACACCAGGCCAATATTAGGGAATAATTAAAACGGATGCCCAATTATTTCTGCCTGGATTTATGTTTGCAATCTCCAAACATCTGTAAAGCCCATCTTAAGAACTCAGCAATATTTTATTTTACTCAGCCCCTCTTTCTAATTCCTGAGACAAAGTAAGCTTCATCTGTCCCTATCAATATAAATTCATTCACCTCATTGTTGTCTTTGTGTTCTCCACCCAGCATCCCACCATCATAGCAACAGCTGCTATGGATTCAGCACAGGAAACTGAAGCCAGAGTAAGGAACGCTAAAACATGAAAAATAAAGGAAATCTCTGTCATAAATGCAGGGTTTATGTATGCAGGGTTTCTATGCAAACGCATGCACACATAAAATTCACACAGACCTCGTGCCATTTGTAAGAAAGTCTAACTATATCACAAGCAGTGTTGAGATAATTCATAGTGTCTGAATTTATGGAAACTCTGCAGAGTCTTGCCCATTTTCTTTATCACCTAAGTTGCCCACAAGACATAAGCCCTAAGGATCATCCCTGCATCTTTACTTACAGGCAGAGCCAACAAAAGGAAAGGAGCCTTTCCCTCGGCTGCTTTCTTTGCCAGCAGTGAATAGGAAGCCTAGGCTGTATAATTGAGAAATCGTGTGTCAGCAAAGGATTACATAAAGCCAGTGGGACATATTCCATTCTGTGTTTTACTCTTTGCTCCCTCTCTGACTTTTCCTGGAGCAGATTTTCCTCTGGCTTTGAAAGATGCTAATGGGGTGTTATTAGTCCAAGAAGAAAATTGCCCTTGAGAATTGTAATGACTTCACTGCTGGGGTGACATCAAACTAGACCATTTAAGAGTAATAGGGGCTTAGTTCCTGGAGAGAAAGTTGGATTTGGAAGAGAAATAACAAGGGAAAAGTCCAATGACATTCGAGACAAGAAAGGAGAGCAAGTGTTGGAACTTCTGTGGTTGTTGAGCTTTTGTGTGGGGCCATCCTCACCCTCTCCTGACATCTAGTTCAAAGATGGTAATAAAATATTTAAGACTGGCTTCAGCTCTCCCCTCAGGCTACCCTTGCAGCAGCATTAGGCTGTAAAGGATTCTTTATCCAAAAAGAACACCCCTCTACAAATGCAATGCTGTCATTCTGTGCTTATAACTAATGTGTCTATGTGTCTTTAAAACCTGATTTGTGCATAGGGAATTTGGCTTGATAATTCAATAAAAGAAAAGTAAATGAAGGAACATTATGAAAGGGTCTTTTGGTGTCCAGAATGTTATTGTTTGTATATGATTGGTAAACTGTACTGGGAATTCTTAGGGCAATCTTCCTGTGAACTACAAACAGTTAGGGAATTACGGGTATAGGATTACTGGTTTTTGTTGTTGTTGTTGTTGTTGTTGTTGTTGTTTGGCAGAGGGCAGGTGTTGCTAATAGGAGAGAGCATGCATTCATTGGTGTGCATTCACCATGAATAATTAATATGTAAATAACATATAGTAAAGTTAAACATATTAATTCTAACATGAAAAGGGAGCTTTATCCAGGTTTTTTCTTCTCATACTAGTAGGAGCAAGATGGAACTTTCTCATTAACCAGTCAGGTTCCAGAGAAAAATGAGTGGAAGAAAGAATGAAAAGAAAGTTACAGATGACTTTTCAGTGAGAAGTCCTCATAGGTCAGCTCACATGTGCTGTTACAATACAATATCTGAAAGTGGGTTTTGTTTCTGTTTGTTTCATTTTTGCTGTGCTGCACCTGTCAACCTAGGACCTTGTCAACACAGTATCACTAAAATACGTCTCCAACCCAGTGAAACTGGGCATTTTATAAACAACAACAAGATGTCTTTCTTACTCTTATGAGGACTGGGAAATCCAAGGGAGACAGGGACAGGTTCTGTGTTTGTAAATGTGGGATCTTTACATATGGACCCACTGGGGTGTCAAGATGTGACAGGATAACAAATAATCAAAAAGAGCAGAGCCCATGATACTCCAATTTATGAGACATGAATATCCATGAAGGCCATCCTCCCATCATTATGTTCCTTTAGGTGAGTAATGGTAGTAATAGCTTCTTTAGTAAGATCTACGTCCTGTCTACCCACAGTCTTTTGATGCTTACGACAGTGCCAAGTGTTGGTTCCGCCTTGTGAAGCTGCCCTGAAAACCAATGATTTCTTACTGTCTGGTTACTCCCATGATGTTTGGGCTACTATTGCACCAGTGGGCAAGTCTTGCCAGGCCAGTTATTGTAGTTTTCAGGGTCCAAAGCTGGGTAAGATTGATAATACTTTTATCTTCCTGTAGTGTCTATTCCACCATCCAGCACGATGAAAGCTAGCAATAGGAAGGAAACTTTAAGATCAATACCATCTTGATTTCTTTGTAGCCTATGGCTCAAACATGTGGTTGCTTTAGCAATGGTCTTATTCTCAAATTCTGGAGGCAAGCAAGAGCATTGACAATATATTCTGTAAATTGGTGTCTTCTAGGGGGCCTCACAGTCCAATGACTCTAAAAGAGTTAACCCATGTCTTGCTCCATACCTTTTGTCATCCTGTGGGTCTCGTAGGAGCATTGTTGTCACATTCATAGGGTAGCTCTACTTATACAAGCATTTATTTATGTCTTAGGAAACTTCTGCAATAGTCATCTTGTGTATAACTTTCCAGAAAGTTCTTAGGGTTATTTATCCATCTTCATACTCCCTCCTCTATCCTGTCTTCCCATCTCTTATTCTCCTTAACCCTTGTGCTTCCATTATTTCCCTTCACCTTTCGTATCATTGTGTTCTATTTCACCTCCCTTGAAAGTCCTCCATTGCCTGGCCTCTGTGCGGATTCCAAATAGAGCACTACTATATAAAGATTCAAAGTCAACATCCACAAATGACAGAAAACATGAATATTTGTCTTTCTGGGTCAGGGTTATCTCACTCAGGATGAATATTTCCAGTTCCATCCATTTACCTGTGAATTTCCTATTTTCGTTTTCAATTGGGTGAATGTACAATATTTTCATTATCCATTCATCTTTTGATGGACATCTAGGATGTTTACATTTTCTGGCTATCAGGAATAGAGCAGCAATGAACATGGAGGAGCGAGCATCTCTATAATACAGTATTTCATGTTTATGTCTAAGAGTGGTATATTTGGATCACATAGTAGATCTATTTCTAGCTTTTTGTAGTGACTGCACAGGTATTCTAAAAGGAGAAATGTGTCCCAAATATAGACAATGTCATTCCATTCCCTCCTTCTCTTGAGTCTCCTAAGGGGATTGTGTCCAGAGCTGACTAATACCAAAGTCTTCCTCTTGCATCTTTCAAACTGACTTTTTGAAGACATGTAAACTTACACATAGGTGTTTTAAATGAAGTTTTTAAAATATAAGACTATGTCTCTCAGGTACCTAAAAGTGCTTCCCTGGGTTTGTCTAGGGACAATTTTAAGAATTAATTGAAAGAACTTACCGGAGATGTTTAGGACTACAAATTTCTACAAATTCTGACTGTTTTTCTTTCAATGGTAATATTTTAAGTGCCCCCAGAATTTGTTGCAGGAACCTCTCAGCTTCTTGTTCTTTCCCAATGACTGTTTTCAGACTAACTCTGGGAGAGCTTACCCACAGATTTCTGAGTTGCACCAAAATTGGGTTGCTGGCTCTTTCACTGTGTCTGTTTTCAAGAAGAGTACATATCTCAAGGCACCGAAAACATTGTAATTCACCAAAGATGCCAGTGGTGTGAGATGATGCCAGACAAAAGTGTTGAATGAGGCTGGCAGATTAATTTCCTAAGTAGACGTCACCAGTGTTTGACAGGCACAGATGGGAATGAGCAAGCTAATGTCTGTTAAATTTCCATCCCCATGCATGTATGAAGTACAGATATCCCGTGGGCCTGTCCAAAGGGCAAAGCACCCACTGTGTTTCTTCTTGGAGTGGAGCCAAGTGGTATTTGTTTCTTAGATCTCTGCCTTATTCATTTTCTTTCATCCACACTGTGGACATCATGTTGGGTCCACACCATCTGAAATGAGACACTAGCATGCTTACCATGATTCAGGCTCTTTCCCTAGGAAACCAGGGAATGTAACTCCTCCTCTTCCTTTGCTTCTCTTCATTTTCACTGTGCAAAATGACTGCCAACTGGAACAGAGTCAATGATGACTTCATTGCTACCAAAAGAATAGCAAGGAATGCTCTGCAACACCCTCCTATGCCTAGAGGTGACCCCAACAGGTTATTAGAGTGCAAGATGAAACCAGAACATTCCTTTTCAACAGAAGATCAACCTAAAGCTGCCGAGGGATATGACAACAAAAGGATGAGAGACAGGACCAAACAGCCTCCTTTTATCTAGCTTGATTTCTTACTTTTCCTCAGAAAAGGAAATGTGTGACATGGGCTTAAATTAAGGAAAAAGACAGAGAACCTTTAATCTTCAGTCTGTTGTATTATTCTATATCTTTCAATAGTGCACTCTATCTTTTAGAGAAAAACATTCAGGGTTATCTTTGTCTCAGTCTTCCAAACACACACTTGTTGATTGTTGACCGAAACAGTCACTATTTCTGAAACTGTCTATGAATTTGGTATCAATTATTCTCTTCAATTGATGTAGAACCTATTTTATTGTCTCC
This sequence comes from Peromyscus californicus insignis, assembly GCF_007827085.1. NCBI lineage: Eukaryota > Metazoa > Chordata > Mammalia > Rodentia > Cricetidae > Peromyscus > Peromyscus californicus. The sequence continues at coordinate 37,979,511 of NW_026294424.1, forward strand.
TTGCTCACTGCCCTCACAGATCTTGCTATTCAAAATCTTACTCATCCTCTCTAGTTGAGGTTGAACAATCTCATCTCTAGGAAATGTTCCCCGCTGCCTTCAATTCAGTGGGAATTGATTGTTCCTTTCACTGACAGTCTGATAGAAAATTTCTACTGCCTTTAACTAGCCCTTGTTTGTTTGGGCTCCATTTTATTCAAATCTGTGCCTGCTGCAGCACCCAGCACAGAGTCTAGCATCTGTAATTGCCTGTGCATTTATTCAACAAATCGTACTGAGTATGACGTGCTGGGAGTAGTTCCAAGAAGAAAAATCTATGCTCTTGGGGGACTTACACAAGCTAGTGGAGTGTGCCATGCAAATGGAACACAAGAAAATAGATGCATAAGCTAGTTTGGGGCACTGGTAATAATTTTGCAAATGTGAGAGAGAGTGGTGAGAGGAATAAGAAACAATGATAATCAAATAATCAAAGAATCCCTCAGCCTGAGGCAATTTCTGAATTGATGCTAGGTGAAAAGGAGAAGCCAGCATGTGTACACTAACAAAAGAGTGCATCAGGAAGAAAGGGGAAAAGATGGGACAAATGCAGGGTTACTTTCCTGTTTTTTTAGCCCTATGGCTGGCACTGTTTTGACACATGGTGTTAGGGAACAGTAGCCGGCACAGAAAGGAGCTGACCCAAGAGAGAGGCTGTGTGTGTGTGTGTGTGTGTGTGTGTGTGTGTGTGTGTGTGTGTGTGTGTGTGTGTGTGTTTTGCAGGTAATAAATGAGAGAGGCAATGCTGCCCAAGCCCATTAAATCCTAGATGTTTCTATATGAGCCCCAGATACTTGACATAGACCTGTGAGATTCAATGTTTGTCCACTGATGCTTTCATCTTGGTTTGGTCCCAACTTTCCTTTATGCTCCCATTCCTATATTTGGAGTAGGAATGCTTACTCTACCATTGTATGTTAGAAGTACATCACTTGTTTTTTTGTTTGTTTGTTTGTTTATTTTTCCCCAAAGGGCTAATAATTAAGACATTGCCTGCATTTCAGAAGTGACTTTAAGGTTTAGACTTTGGACTAGAAAGTTCTGTGTTGGTGAAATTATTAAGGCCACTCCATGTAGTTAAAAGGGAGGTTTATTTTGTGGGGTAACTTACAAGTGAAGGGATAGTTTACAGTGCTGGGAAAGGTGTAGCACAGTCCGGCGGTGTTCTCTGGAGAACTCTGCTCGGTCTACCTCCAGCATCCAGGGTCCAGGAACGAAGAGAGCTGGTGTATCCAGATCTTGAGTCTTCAGGATCCTCTCTTGGCCTCACCTTGTAGGCATGACAGTTCCCGAAGCCTCAATGAGGGTTGGAACTTCCAGATCAAAGCTGGAATGGCTACCCACTACAGTTCTGTGTGTCAACTTGACACAAATTAGAGTAATTAGAGAGGAAGAAACCTCAGCTGAGGAAATTATTGCCTCCTTGAGATCCATCTGTGAGGCATTTTCTCAATTAGTGATTAGTGGGGGAGGGTCCAGGCCATGGTGGGGGGTGCCATTCATGGGCTGTTGGTCCTGGGTTCTATAAGAAAGCAGCATGAGTAAGCCAGGAGAAGCAAGCCATTAAGGAGCTCCAAGCTCCCCTCCATGGCCTCTGCATCAGTTCCTGCCACTGGGATCCTGCCCTATTTCAGTTCCTGTCTTGGCTTCCTTCAGTGGTGAATAGCAAGGCTGAAGTGTAAGAAAAAGAAACCCTTTCCTCCTCAACTTGCTTTTTTTTCATGCTGTTTCTTTGCAGCAATAGAAACTCTAAGTAAGACAGACTTTTTAACAGTATAGGGAGTGTTAAAGATCATGGGGACTTTGGAAATTTGAGGGCACATATTTTCCATTAGAGGCTGGCCATAAATCTTTGGATTAAAGGGAAAGGATTTTGTTAAAGTCAATGTACTTAAACACTTGGTTCTTAGTCACAATGCTGTTTAGAAAGGTTCTAGAACCTTCAGGATGTGAACATCTAGGTGCAGGTCTTGAGGTTTTGTAACTCAGTTTTGCTTGCTGTTCAGGCTGATTCCTGTCTGCAGATGTAATGTAACCAGCTGGCTTCCTCCTGTTGCCATCATGCCATCTCCACTCTCAGCCATGTCTTCCCTACCATGATGAACTGTATCCCTTTGAGCCAAAGTAAAATGTCCCTCAAGTTGCTTCTTGGGAGTATTTTGCCACATGGGAAACAGAGTAACTAGTACAATCACTAATCCTATTCATAAGACTTAGTGTTTATTCTTTAATCATCGCATAAGCTTATCGCAGTTTAAAAATATTCTATTGACCATGAGGTTATAATACATGGATTTCCACAGGAGAGTTGCTCACTGATCCATGATGCATTTATACTCCAATTAAACCACTGAAAATTGAAAATGGCGTGGAGGAATACTGCATTAAATACTACCAAGGTACTAAACACCATAGCTTAGCTTAAAGTTACCTGAAACAAGTTCAGAGCACTAACATTAGCTGGTAGTTAGGCAAACCCATGTACTACAAAGTACATTCAAACTAAAGTGCTGTTTCTGAATGTTTCGTGTAATTTATTGTAGTTTCATACTAAAAGTGCAAAATGATGGAGCACCTATAGATAGAGAGACGGCTCAGCAGTTAAGAGTGTTTGTTGCTCTTCCAGAGGACCAGAGTTTGGTCCAATCCACCTGCCTTGGGTGGCTCCCACCTGTAACTCTAGCTTCAAGGAATCCACCCTCATTTTGCCTCTGCATGCACTCACATGCAGACAGTATACAAACACATACTCAGAAACACACACACACAAAAACAAAAAACAAAAACTAAACAAAACAGCAACAACAAAAACCCACTCACTCCCTGAAGCTTACCAGTCGTGAGCTGTCCCTGTTTTCTGTTGTAGACAGTGGAGAGATCACCTCTGATCATAACCATAGTTATACCATAATAGGTTGCCTCTTCATTACAATTAGAATAAAATAGACTGTGTATACTAACATTTCATTTCTTATAAAATCTTAAGGGTTTTGCTATTTTGTTTCATAGTGCATAACCTTGGTATTATATTACATTCTGACTTACTTTTCTGTGTTCCCATCGAGAAGTAAAAATCCATAAAAGTAGTTTTTCTTTTGTACGTACTGTGGAATTCTTCGGTTAAGTTACTTTTTATTCAGTGAGCATTTCATATTTGCATACCATTGATCATACACATCCCTCATTCCCCATTCCTCTCTCCAATTCTTCCCATCTGCCCAACACCCCTCTCCTACTTCACATTTTCTTTTTGTCATTTTGTTTTTGATAACCCACTAAGTCCAACTTGGGCTGTTCATGTGTTCATTGGTGTGGGGCTCCCTCTGAAGCAAGGAAAACATAGCATCAGTCACCCTTCAAAGAAGAATGAGGGGGTAGTGGATGGAGTAACCAAAACTATAGATGCATAAAAACCCTGTGGAATTCTTTATAATTAGCACACATCACGTGCTCAATAAATATATTTCAACAAGTGAATGGATGAAAGGGAAGTAGAAAATTATATGTTTATGTATGGTGGGTGGTCTAAATATGGTCATAAGATGAATAAAATTGTTTGGTTGATGATGGAGTGAATAAATGATTGTGGTCTTATAAAGATATAATGGAGGTATTATATATAATCGCTTTTGCCTAGGGAAGTTATTGCCTTCACAGTGCCTTACTGCAATACATTTGTAATGTTGTGTAAACAAGCTTACTGTGCCTCCAGTTGAATGAAAGATAGAGTACATAATAATAGATAACTATATTTAGGTTTATAGTTTGGTTTATGGTTTAATATACTATACTTGAGGTTATTTTAATATATACTCCTACTAACTAAAAACTGCTTGCTATAAAATGGTATGCTATGTTACAATGACAGTGACTTCATATGCCTTGTGTTTATTCTGCTTTCTGATTGCATCAAGAGACCATATCTTGTGATTGACATGCACTATGTAGGGTTTTTGTTTGTTTGTTTGTTTGTTTGCACAAGACAAAATTACCTGCTGGATGTATTTAGCAGCATACATTCCTATCATTAAGTGATGCATGGTAATATTATGAATTTAATCCTCCCAATTACCTTTCCAGAGAGGTATGACTTGTCCACAGTTTACAGACAAGGAGATTGAGTATCAGAAAGAATAATTGTCACACCTGGGGCACAATGATGAACTCTGCTAGCTGGTGAAATCTGTAATATTTCTGTGATTGATATTGTTATCAGTCTCCAAATTTTACTATTAATTACCATCTCATCTCCCAAGGCCCACAAGGTATGCCATGACTAATTCTACTCTGTTTTGCTTTTCATGTGGGAGGGTTTGACCTCGAGTCTACTTTAGATGCTTTGACCCAGATATATGCTGAGTGCTTCCATATTGCCCTGTGTGTACATAGCTATCACCTCCTCCACCTTTTCATCTCATGTTATCTCCTCCTGCCTCTGTCAGCTGGTATTACCTACATATTCATCCAGAATAATTTTTATATATTCCTGGCAGAATTCAAACACATGATCACCAGTTCAGATGTAAGCTGATTAAGGAATTCAAGGTGTTGGTTGGGGAGGGAAGTCATAAAAAGTAATATGACATTGGTATACATATACAATTGATTGCAAATTACACCTGCATTTATAAATAACTCAGTTTAAGCATGGATAATATGACTGGTGCTCCATTCATTCTTGGGGCTGGGAATCAGAGAACAGATAATTTTCAGTTTCCCATTTCTTCCCAATGGCATGATATCTTGTATATGGCTGTAAATCTGTCTTTGGGTCAATCACTTGATTTTCATTGTTTTCTCCAACCTTTAAGTTCAAAAGGAAAACTTTTGCTATTTATCTACAATATATTCTTAATTTAAAAATTCAAAGGAATAATCCTTTCTAATACTTTCATTATACTTATTGAAAATGCTATTTTATTATCATACAATCATCATAAAAAGTACATTCATCATGACACTTTAGAGAACATACACATGTGATTACTTTGAAGAACGCAATTCATAGCTAAGTAAAAGAATACGGTACCACAGACAATTTTTAAATTGCTCTGAGGAATTTTTGTAACATGGTCATTAACTAATATGTCTTACAAGAAATCAGAACATGAATTCAAATGATTCTACAGCAGTAAGTCTTGTCAACTTGAATGTATCTCCTCCCTAGTCCTGGTGAGAGTTGATCTCCTCACTCTTCTGTTTGTACTTCTCTGTCTAACTCAACTGTTAGGATCCACTTCTTTGGGGAGCCCAGATTCTCCGAGGATAAACCAAGATATCATCCAGCATGATTCTGACTTTCCAAATTGCTTATGATACTTATTTTTATTTCCCTCCCCATTCCCATCTGAATTACACAAAGTTCATTGTTCACTGACTGCAATCACAGTTGGGAATGTTGAACCTATGTGAACCCATTTCCCCTCTGCTGGCTCACTAGGCAATCATATCACTAGGCCAGACTTTGCTCCCACACTTTGTTCATAAAACATAATTCCACCACCAGCTGCTCACCAACATTTTGTTGTTGCCTCAAAAGACAACAAAATGACAAAACGGGTCAGTAGAGGGTGATCTGCCAGCATAACCAATGAGATGCAAGGTCCCCTGCTCTTCCCCCAGCCAGCCTGTCATTAAGAAGCCTGCTTCTACAACAAACCCTCTGACATCATTGCCTTCCTGCATCTGTGCTTCAACTTGGGAGAGAGGGTCTTCCAAATCACAGGAGTTGCTGTGTGTCAGAGGCACCCAGGAGGACTCTTCACTAGTGGTGGATACCAGAGAAGCAGTTACTCAGGCTTGGAGACAGAGGTTTTATGCTAGTGCTAATCATGCTATTCAGAATTTTTGACATGAGGTGTTTGGAGTAAGGAGAAACATGATTCTCTGGCCTGACAATCTATCTTTTGTCACATCAGCCCTGCATTTATCTTTGATGTTATTCATTTTCCTGCTCACCTGGCTGTATTCTCCATGGTCTCACCTGCTCCCACTCCTACCATGAGTGAACTATAAGGGACCTTGCAGCTTCCCCTGTGGGAAAGGAAGCAGGAGAAGGGGAGAAATGTCAACCCCAAATTCCTGCCTCTTCCCTTTAGGGAAGTCACATCATCTTAAGGATACAAGCCTTATATACACTTCCTTGGCATAGGCCAGGAACAAACAGAATCCCCGAAGAATTTGATTTACATAGGTACTGCCTCTGAAGAAGACATTCAGTGCAAATGACACATTGCACACTGAAGCACATTCAGGCATTTGTAAAAATAAAATGGAATAGACAGTTGTGGTAATTTTTTTTTAAGAAAAGGAAAAGAAATAACCAACTAAAGCAAAACTGTGAGAAAGGAAGCTTCTAAAAATAACATAACACAGGACTGGGAGGCTAATACCTCTAGCAAACTGTAGACACAGATCCAGAATTCTATGGAATCTCCTTGGTGACCACTCATGCATTCTGAAAAACTATCCAGCTGTTGTTGCTATTTGAATATGCTTCCTAAACATTCATGTTTTGAAAATCTAGTCCTTAATTCATGCTAATTTATCTGGGAGTTGGCAAGGGGGATTTGGATATCTGATTAGGATTAAATGAGATCATTAATTCCCTTTCTCTCTCACAAGTCTTTCCATCACTCTATGCTTTATAAGTAGAGAAAAGAAAAAATTGAAATAACACACTAGCCCAGCCCCAAATGTGATATTCTGATATTCTGCTATGAAACACCAGTATGTTTTCACCAGATGCCAAGCATGTGTTGGTACCATATTTTTAGACTTCCCAACTGGTAGAATCATGAGTCCCCAAACTCTATTCTTTATAAATGACCTGGTTTGAGGTATTTTGTTATAGCAACAGAAAACTAAGTAGAATACACACAAATCTTGTAACATTATAAACAATGTAAATGAAGCCAGGTATCTCAAAAAGAGGAACTGGAGAGTATGCCCCACATAATGCAGCAGTCTCAGGAGACAGTAAGATAATATATTCAGGATTCTTTCTATGGACAATATTTGCCTCTCACTGTCACTGTTTCTCACAGATGTCTCAAGGTGGTTGAATTGTGCACAGGTGGATGTTTCATTCTGCATGACCCAGCGTTCCAGAGGAATTCAATTGAATACCTAAAATAGACATTTTATATCACATGGCTATACATCCTCACAAGAAGGTTCTCATGACCCCATTTGCAATGAGGAATCTGAGATTTGAGAGAAGTTGCATTATTTATCCAACAACACACACTTAGAAGCAAAGCTGTGAGGAAACCATTTATTTGTTTATTTATTTATTTGTTTGTGCTGTGACAAATTTAATTAAGTATGAACAGATATCTTCAAGAAAACAAAGGACAACAAATGTTGGTGAGGATGTGTGGAAAGGAAAACCCCTACCCACAATTGGTAGGAGTGCAAAATTATGCAGCCACTACAAAAAACAAGTTTGGCTATGTCTCAAAATCAAAAAAAGAATATTATATTCCAACTATTTCATACATTCTCTAATTTATGTGATTATTATGACACTATACAACTGCTTCATGTTACACAGGAGAAAAGGATGACTTGTAGTGAAGTTCTTTGAAAAATGTTGTGTGTGGGGGCATGACTTCAATTCTTCTTCATTGCCCAACTCTATATACCTGCTTGAAATAAAGGATACTTACTGTTTACTTCTGGTGGTCTGGGACCCATTTCTGGAAATACAGTATTTTAAGAGAAGCTAAAATATTTATGAGGATAGGGCAAATAAAATGAACTATACTTTCAGAGACATACAAGGAATTCAGGAGTCTACTCCACAATCTCTGACCGCCTTCCACACAAGTCAAGGACACTGAGGCCACAGAGGACTTTGTTACCTTACTAAACTACTCTGATTCTCCTATGCTTGTGTTTACTGGCACACTGGAAATATCAGCAAGAAATGAAAACGGCTCAGTTCCTCTTTAAGGAACAAGGAAAATACATAGTCATCGTAATGACCTTGTTTCATTATTGAACAATGTTGAGGGACAAAGATCTTAGGGACATAAAAAGGACAGTTTCAGCATCAAAGTATAAATAAGACTATCAAATTACATCATGGAGGAAACAATAATATGATCATGAGATGGTTTCCTGGGGCTTACGGGAGTTACATGCTTGGATTTCAGATCTGAATACCTACTTTCTCCCCTTGAGTTTTCTGTGAGTCAGCATGCACAGTAAAATTGGTGACAAAATAGGTTCTAATAAATGACTTAAAAGGTTTTGGAAGGTAGCTCTCCTTACCACTGTGTCAACCGATGTTTCACACATGAGATCGAGTTCATCTTGGAAGTATCTGTACTTAGAAAATAAGATCACAGCCGGGCGGTGGTGGCGCACGCCTTTAATCCCAGCACTCGGGAGGCAGAGCCAGGCGGATCTCTGTGAGTTCGAGGCCAGCCTGGGCTACCAAGTGAGTTCCAGGAGAGGCGCAAAGCTACACAGAGAAACCCTGTCTCGAAAAACCAAAAAAAAAAAAAAAAAAGAAAAAAAAAAGAAAATAAGATCACAATGAGGAAACCTGAACAGACAACCAAACCAAACTAATAGGAACTCATGAAAGTTGGATCAAAGGCTGTGGAGCCTGCATGGGACTCGGCTAGGCCCTTTGTATAGCAAGACAGTTGTGTAGCCTAATCTACTTGAGGGCCCCCTGGCAGTAGGATCAGAATCGATCCCTGGTGCATGAGGGGGCTTTTTGGAGCCTACTACCTATGGTGGGACACCTCATGCAAACTTGAGGAAGGGGAAGGGCTTCGACTTGAGTCTACTGGATATGCCTCCCTGTGAGAGACCTTGCCTTCTGGTGGGGAGGAGTGAAGGGTGGCTTGGGAGGGGAAGGCTGGGGGGGGGCGGGAGGAGGGAAGAGGGGGATCTTTGTTTGGTGTGTAAAATAAATGAAAAATTTCTTAATAAAAAAAGAAAGAAAATGAGTTACTCTGCAATTTAAATTTGAGTACTTATATTCAAGTGTAGAATCTGAAATGATAATTCAGGAAAAAGAAAGGCCAGGTTGCTATGCAACAGAAATCAAAATGATTTTAAGGAATGTTGGACTTCCAATGTGGGCAAGGATGTAGAAGGAACCTGCAAGAGCAGGATGGATTGGGGTTCAGCCAAGGAAGGCAAAGCTTGTAAAATTTGGTTCTGGAAAGAGTAGACAGCTTTAACATTCCATGTCTACTGAGACATCAACTCATTAATCTCTGCCTCTGGAAAACTTTTCTGGAGAGCTGGATATACATGCAAGGCCATGTGAGGACATTAATTTAATTGTTTTTGTTACTGCAAATACCCTATAAAGGATTTCATCTTCAACACAGAGCATTCAGGAGGAACACAGATTCTGAGGTGAGATAAACTGTAGAAGTTCCATGCTCTGAGGTCTTACCAGGGCCATGGCAGAGAGGAGCACTCACATCTTTCCACATGCATGGAATGGAGTTTTTGAAACCAATCGTTTAGAACGTAGAGGTTGTGTCTTCACTAGCTGATACTAGAATTGCATATGTTTGTAATACCCTTACTCCTTTCACAAATCATTGTCAAATGCCAAGTGTATACAATGTTTTTAAAAGAAATATAGGCTAAATGAACAAAAAGAATATTAAGAAAATTATAAGAGAGGCATTTGATGGAGTACTCTTACCCTTTTGGAGGAGGGGATGAGAGTTGGTTAGGGGGAAAGCTGGGGTGGGGGAGCATGAGAAGGGATGATTTGGGAATCTATGGTTGATACGTAAAATGAATAAAAAAATTCTTAAATAAAAAAATTTAAAAAAGAAATAGTTGTTTATGGCTGGAGAGAAGGCTTGATGGGAAAGTACAAGGATCCCCAATACCTACAGCTGGATGTGATAGTGTACATTTATATTCCCAGTACTCCTGTGAGACATGAGAGGCAGAGACCAATTCCTAGAATCTCCATATCCAGGTGGCCTGGAATATACAGTGTTAAACAAAGAAACCTGTCTTAAACAAAGTGAAAACAAAAGATTGATATAGGAAATTTTCCTCTCATCTCCACACATGCTGTGGCATGCTTGCCACACATCTGCATGTGCAAACATGAACAAACATATGTACACATGAATCATATACACAGTGATTGTTAAGTCTTCCACACAGGAGTAAATATGGGTAAGGGCCAGAAATGTGAGTTGGAAGAAAATAACTTTAAGAGAATGACTGGGAAAAGCAATAGAACACGTGAGAGGTTAAAGTGGATGAGGAAATATTGGGCAACACAGCAGGGACAGTGAAGAGCAAGAAGATAGAGGAAAGAGAGTGGGCAGGGTATGGCAGGGAGAAGCATCCAGAATGACGTATGTATGACAACTGTGTAAGAAACCATGTTACTTTATAAGCTAACTTTAAAAAGAATAAAAAGCCAGAAGGGGCATTATTTTAGTCTTCTCTGAGGTGCCTATCTTTGTCAGTTTAAGCTGCTATAATAGAACACCATAGACAAAGAAGCTTCAAAACTACACATTCTAGAATCTGGAGTTCCAGAGCCAGGTGTCAGTGATGAGGGAGCTGTTCCTGGATGGGTCCTGGGGAAGCCTATTGATGGTTGGTGCACACAGAGAAAAAGAGATTATCTTGTCCCTTTTTATTTTATAAGGGTATTAATCCCGTCATGGGGCCTGCCCTCATGATCTTACCTAACCATAGTTACTTCCCATATGCCTTGTGACCAAATACCATCTCACTGGAGATTAAGGGTTCAGTGTGGACACAATGTTTAGCACACAGCATTTCATTGTGGCCTATCTGGACCTCTGACCAGCCATGTCAGCAGATCATGACATGAGTGTCCATGCAAACTCTTTGCCTCATCACACAAGAATGTCTGTACCCTCAGCAAGAGAATGCACCCACACCATAATTTATTTCTATTCTTTAAAAATGCAACATATATTACTTGAATGTATTTCTGAAATTCTGGCGTATTGCTGGGTGGACTGTAGAGAACAGTGGGAGTATGAATGATATCAGTGTGGTTATCAGTATTGCCTTTCCATCACCTTTGTCATCTGTCAAACAGACCCAAATATCTAAACTTCTTCAAATCCTATTATTCTGAGACAATCTATTGCTATAAAATCATGGTTGCATTTCTGTATCTACAAAAGAGAAAGGAAATTCTTTATTGAAATATTCTGGCTGAGTACACCAAAGGAAGCCCCACAGATGAATTATGAGCCATTCCCTGTGATACAGCATAACATGAATCCTCGGGAATTTACAGGTTTCCGCAATACTTATGAGTTATATGGTCACTTCAGCTCACGAAAATAAATAGCTCCATTTCAATGTCTGTGTTGTCACATTCTCACCTTCATGAAACCTGCCAGTTTATCTATAAATCTGACAGTCAATACATTGCAAAGATTATATAGACTTCCAAGATGTGTTTGGAATGTAGTTTAGCTTTTTTTTTAATCTGCATTTTGCTCATCTAGTAGAGTCAAATAAAATACCACTCAAAATGAAATAAATGAGGACAAAAGTTAAAGTAAATTATAGTTAATCAACTGATCCACACATCTGTTTGCCTATCTACCCACCGAAGAATACTTCTAGATATAAGTGCAATTTCCTGAACAGAACTGCAATAAGATCGAAGGCATTTTTACATAGTCTACATAAGCCTGTGGCTTATATGTTAATATACTGAATGAGGGAGAAGGAAAGGTGTAGCTAGAGTTTTCCTGCCTGGCCCACAGTCAGGACAAATCTCTGACACCCGCCAGTCCCACAGCTGCTCAGACCCAACTAAGTAAACACAGAGACTTATATTGCTTACAAACTGTGTGGCCGTGGCAGGCTTCTTGCTAACTGTTCTTATAGCTTAAATTAATCCATTTCCATAAGCCACCTTGCCACGTGGCTCGTGGCTTACCAGCATCTTCACATGCTGCTTGTCCTGGTGGCGGCTGACAGTGTCTCCTTCTGCCTTCCTGTTCTTTCTTTTCTCCTCTCTGTTAGTCTCGCCTATACTTCCTGCCTAGACACTGGCCAATCAGTGTTTTATTTATTGACCAATCAGAGCAACACATTTGCCATACAGAACATCCCACAGCAGAAAGGTGATAAGTTTTGTATCACAGAATGTTGGGAATCTTAAAGGAAGTCGTATCTACCAATAATTACATTGATTACTTTTTCCTATCCAGCTGGGAGAGAGAGTTATAGAAAATAAAGTCGAATGCTGAAATATTGACATTTCTAGAGTGATATGTTTAATGTTCCAGGATATTGAAACTTCTTGAAAATCAGCAGTGTTACACTATGAGTGTGTGTGCGTGTGTGTGTGTGTGTGTGTGTGTGTGTGTGTATCCAGCATGTGTGTGTTTGTGTGTGTTCAGTGTGTGTGTGTGTATGTGTGCAGTATGTGTGTATATTCTTTTGTTCTTTGGTTACATTAAGAATTCTACCTTTTGCCGGGCGGTGGTGGCGCACGCCTTTAATCCCAGCACTCGGGAGACAGAGCCAGGCGGATCTCTGTGAGTTCGAGGCCAGCCTGGTCTACAAAGTGAGTTCCAGGAAAGGCGCAAAGCTACACAGAGAAACCCTGTCTCGAAAAACCAAAAAAAAAAAAAAAAAAAAAAAAAAAAAGAATTCTACCTTTTTATTTATTATTCTGAATTTTTGACATATTAACTCATTTAAAATATCTATAGACTTTCCCATCCACAGAAATGTGTTGTGTTTAGTAAAAACCTCCCCAAGGACTGACACAACAAATAATTGATTCAATATTGTGTATACAGTAGTGCATAGAAAACATATAGAGTATAGTCACACCTGGGATTTTAATACTATCTATATCATAACATATATCAGGTTACAGGAGACTGAAAAAAATCAGTGCTGCTTCTCTCTCTAAAATGCCCTCACAAGAAAGTTAAAACTCTGGTTACTCATTTGAAACCTAGCCCCTCTGTCTGCTTTAATATTTGCAACTCATTCTTTTCATCACCCTCACCCTGCTATTACTATAGTTTGAGTGATTCCCAGGCAATCCTCCAGGATAGATGTATTAGTTGCTTTTCTACTGCTTTGATAAAATACCATGAGTGTGCTGACTAGTTTTGTGTCAACTTGACATAAACTAGAGTCATTTGGGGAAAGGGAACCTCAATTGAGAAAATGCCCCCACTAAAGTGGCCTGTGAGAAAGCCTGCGTAACATTTTCTTGATGGATGTGCAAAGACTCAGCTTATTTTGGGCAGGTGTTCCTGGGCAGTATAAGAAAACAGGATGAACAAGCATGAGAAGCAATCTGGTATGAAGCACCGTTCTTCAATAACCACCTTGAGTTCCTGCCCTGACTTCTTTTGATGATGGATTATATTATTAACATGAAAGCCATAATAAACTCCTTTCTCCCCAAGTTACTTTGGTCATGGTGTTTGTTCATAATAGATACCTTAAGACAATGACAAAGGCCACTTATAGAAAGAGTTTATCTGGCCTGAGTATTCCAGAGGGATAATAGTTTGTCATGTGGACAGATAATGAAAATGTGATACATATATACCATGGAATACTATGGAGCTGTAATGAAAAATAAAACCATGAACTTGGCAGGTAAACAAATGGAACTAGAAAAGGTTGTATTGAGGTAACCAGAGCCAAGCCATCTGATAGGGGAAATGGGAAAATGGGGAGCTAATCCCTAAAAACAATGCATCCCTAAAAACAGTGCATAAACATTTGTCCTTATATCTACAGATAAGTGTATTCTTCACACTTCATCAAGGAAAATTCTCTTTACTACAGAAAACACAACCAATCAAACTGCAGAATTGTGGAGCCTAGTCCTGGTGGATATATCTGAAAACACTCTGACACCTAAGGCTCTGAAAATATTGAGGAAGAGGGGATGGAAAGATCGTAAGAGTCTGAGGATCAAGGGTTCTTCTGCAGAATTGTGTCTCCTAGTAACATCAGAGGTCATTTTCATAAAATCTCACCATTGTAACTGCCCAAATAGGAGATGAACAAGGAAGACACCAACAAATGTGCCAAACTACATAAGAAAAAGCCCACAAGACCTCAACCCTACACAAAGAACTACAGGCAACTTAGTAAAACTGGGATGTGATTGGTAGTCTTCCCCAGGGAAGAACACACCAATTAGTGTCTAGTGCCAAGTGGTCAGCCCTAAAAACATACATACAACTAATATTGTGTGTACTCAATAGGTTATATTTAGGAATATATGTATATACAAATACATACTTGTGTACAATAACAATTGATGAAAAAAGAGACAGTGAATTTGAAGGGAAGTGGGGAGGGGTATATGAGAGGGTTTGGAGTGGAAAAAAAGAGATGGAGAAACATAATTAAATTGTAATTTTAAAAAGAAAATAAAGTCATGGAAGGAAGTATGGCAGCAAGCAGTAAACATGGAGGATACACAACATACACTTAAATGTTGCTGATATGGAGGCTGGAAGTTGGAAACTGACATTCACCAGTCAGGTCCTTGACAAGAGCCTTCTTGGTTCCTTCTCACTGTTTCCTTATAGAGCTAGGAGCAAGAGAGCTCAGTTCCTTTTCTTATGATGACATCAGTCCCACCACAAAGACTCTTCCTTCATGAGCCTGTTTATACTTATCATTCTTTTTCCGAAGATCCTCTTCTTCAAAAGTGGTCACACAGGAGGTTCCAATTCAACAAATGAATTTAGGGGAGGATACACTGATAGTCTATATTAGTCTTCATTCAGAACATATTCTAAAAACTCTGATATTTCTACTAAAACTATACTATGGCATGAACTGGGGGGATGACTCAGTCTTAAGAGTAGTTCTTGTGCTTTCAGGAGTTCATAAGTTTGAGTGCATAGTACTCACATGAAATATCAGGGCTGGGCTCCTCTTGCCTGTGATCTTAGCATTAGAAGATGGAAATTGTCAGATCCTTGGAGTCTGCTGGCCAACCCAGTCAAACTGATGAGATTCCATTTAAATGAGAGACCCTCTCTCAAGATGATAGAAAGCAATAAAAGGAAGACACCGAATGCCCTCCTCTGATTTCTGTATGTGTATGCACAGGCACATGCATCTGCAGGCTCACAGACACGGGAAAATTTGGTGCTCAGACATTGTAAAGTCAGAGAATTCATAGAAGACAAATTGGAAAATAGAAAGACAAGAGTGGTGTGTAACTGAGGACACCCAGAAGGGACACAGTGGAATACTGTACCTTCATCTCCACTCTGCAACAGGCACCAAAATGGTGTTCCTTTGAGATGTAGTAACTGGAGCAAAATGGGCTCAGTTGTTTCTAGTTGAATAGCGAAAAATGTTGTGTTCTCCCCCAAACCATATTGTGAAGCTCTGCCTCCTAGTGTGATGACACTAGGCGGTAATAAGAATTAGACGAGGGCATGGGAAACGAGACCCCCATCAAGGGAAGAGTGACATTTTAAGAAGGGTACCTTCTCTTTACACATAAAGTTGTGAATACACAGTGAGGGTGTGGCTTTACAAGGAACCCTACACCAGGGACCAAATCAACAGATGCCTTGGTCCTGGACACACAGTTCTCCATAGCTGTGGGACATAAACATGTATTGTTTGAACCATCCAGGCTGTGACTACAGTAGCATGAAAAAGATAAGCAGATAAAGCTACATTTTGAGCCAAGGGCATGTAACTCTGACGTTTTGCTCTATCCATCATAGCACCGCAATGCTCTCTAAACCTGATTTCTGTAACTAAATCAACACAAAGTAGCGACAGGAATTGTGGAACAAAAAACTCTCTTTTCATGTTAAAAGACACTGAATTTGTAGCCAGAACAGTTATTTTTCACCAGAGAGTATTTCTGAGAAAATTAGGTGACCACTTGGAGCAATGAACATAAAAGCTTTGAAAATCATGGTGCTTTCCTTAACTCATTAGACAGGACCTCTGACCTGTGCTATATACATTTGATGGCAACATTTGACTTGAACCTAAAGGAAGACAGTTTATAGCCTTTGGATTACTGATATAATGAATTCTATGGGCTTCTCATCAGAAACATTAGCCTGCCCAATTTTTGTATGTTGCCTTAGGCCATTCTTGGGGAGCTTATTTCCTTGAATCCAGACAACCCCAATTCAGTTGCCTCCTCCCTTTCAAGTAAAGGACTATGAATCTTTAATGCATGCCCCCAAACACTACTTATTTCTCTCTCCTAGCCCTGGGAACATATGGTCATATATATTCAACTTTTTCTTGTTTCTTTCTTTTTATCCAAGATTATTTTTTCTTTTATTCTTCTCTCATACATTACATCTGCAGTTTCCCCTTCCTCCACTCTTACCAGTCTCCCCAGCACCTGTCCTCTCCCCCAAATCCACTCCTCTTCCATCTCCCCTCAGAAAAGAGCAAGCCTCCCAGGGATACCAACTGTGGTGATTTGAATGTAATTGGCCCCCATAATCTCATAGGGAGTGGCACTATTAAATGTAGATTTGGTGGAGTGGGTATGGCCTTCTTGGAGGAAGTGTTTCACTGTGGGGGTGGACTTGGAGGTTTCCTCTGCTCAGGATACAGCCCAGTGAGTCAGTTGACTTCCTGTTGCTTGCAAGATGTAGGACTTTCAGCCACTTTTTTCAGCAACACATTTGCCTGCATGCCACCATGCTACCCACCCCCCGTGTTGATAATGGACTGAACCTCTCTGAAACTGTAAGCTTCCACATCAACTAAATGTTTTACTTTATAAGAGTTGCCATGGTCATGATGTCTCTTCACAGAAATAGAAATTCTAGTGAAGATACCAATCAAACACAGCATAATGAGTTACAATAAGACTAGGAACAAACCCTCATTTATATCAAAGCTGGACAAGGCAACCCAGTAGGAGGAAAAGGGTCTCAAAAGCAGGAAAAAGAGTTAGCGACACCCTTCCACTCCAACTGTTAGAAGTCCCACAAGAACACCAAGTTACACAGCCATAATATATATGCAGAAGACCTAGATCAGACCCATACAGGCTTCCTGATTATTTCTTCAGTCTCTGTGAGCCCCTAGCTGATTCTGTTGGCCTTGTTCTTGTGGTGTCCTCAACCCCTTTGGTTTTTGCAATCTTTCCCCAACTCTTCTGTGCGATTCCCTTGGTTCCACCTAGTGTTTGGCTGTAGTTCTCTGCATCTGCTTCCATAGGATGTTGGATTACATCTCTCTGGTGACAGTTGGGTTAGGGACCAGTCTATGAATATAGCAGAATATCATTAAGAATTATTTAATTGATTTTTTTCCCAGTTGTGCTGGGTTGTATCCTAGGTCTCTGGGCTGATCAACCTCTGGGTCCTGTCCATCCAGGCAGTGTCAGGTGTGTGCTCCCTTTCGTGGCCTAGACCTCAAGTTGGAGCAGTCATTGGTTGGCTTTTCATATATTGAACTGTTTGGGACTACAATATTTAACAGAGATTTAAAGCCAGGTGCGGTGGTGCCTGCCTTTAAGCTCAGCACTCAGGAGGCAGAAGCAGGATGATCTCTGGGAGTTCAAGTCCTCTTTGGTCTACATAGTGAGTTTCAGGCTAGCCAAAACTACATGTGGCACTGTCAAAATATGTAGAATATAAGAAAAGAATATATAACAATGTATGAATAGTCCAGACAGACTGACCTCTGTGTACTTGGGCAGAAGAGGCCAGAAACCCTGACATTTTTTTCTAACTAAAATAGGATACTACTATGCCTCCCCTTAAAAGTTCAATATGGGCTAAGAGGTTTGGTTGAGGCAGCTGGCATTTTTAGCTGTTTCCCTGTAATGGTAGATACTATTCCAATCAAATTCATACGTTGATCTCCAACTTGTGAAATCCTGTCCCTACAAAATGTTAGTAGCAATCATGACTCTTGCCCATAAACTCAGTTTCCCTCTCTTGTTCATTAAGATGCTTGCAGTAGCTGAGAACTTGACATGTTAACTTAAAATGTCCCAGACTGTACATCATAGATGCCAGTTCATCACATAGTCTTTGCAACATACAGCATCACTGAAGAATCTCCCCTATAAATCTGTGATGAAAGGGAGTGTTCTCTTCTCTATATGTCATGGCTCATGGCAGCATGTCCTGAACTGAATGACTCAGGAAATCAACAACTGTTTCTTCAAGGAAACATCACTTATTATGTGACTTCTGAGGCAGGAAACCATTATCCCTCCCACCCTGAGCTCACAGCAGTTGGACTTGTGTCTGTGGGTTCTTCATCTTTTCTTTTCTAATGGACTCTTGAAAAAGAGGCAGGAGCCTATTCACTCAGGTCTCAGAGCCTGCTTCCATAAATTCCCTGTAAAACCCTGTCGACTCTGGTGAACTGTCAGGTACATAAAACTGACAGTGGCAAGGCTTTCTATTATAAAAGACAATTCCTCTGTACAGGTGAGTTCACATTCATGATAGCTGTTGTACAGCAATCCTTCTGTTCTCCCATGGATAAGTGGACACAGTGATATAAGTTGTCCTTGAGTGTGAGTCCCAGGAAAGTGGAAGAGTTGCTCTTGTTGGTTACAATGATATTCTAAATGTTCCTCTCCCATAGGCTGACATTCCATCAGGAACGATCATTTTACTGGTTAATCTCCTTCCCATCCACTTGAAGACTGGTGCTATGGCTGATCCTAGTTTTCATTTTTCAAAATGCAGGATAATACTGACTCTGTAGATAATGATACCCCTTCAGTATAACAACTCAGCACTTGATACACAGTACTGAGCTCAGAACCTAAGCCATTAAGACTGAATGTGCATCTAAGCACACACCATCTGCTGATCTGAAGTATATTGGAGTACTTACCTGAAGATATTCAGATAAGCCTTATGTCTCTGTGCCAAAGGTGAAGTCACCCACCTGTGGTTGAATCAGCTGTCACATTCAAAGTAAGTTTTTACCAATTTCTTCAGTCACTTGCCATGACTGTTCACTGCAAATTCAAATCTATCCCTCAAATTTGCCTTAGAGCATCTTTCTCTCATAAGTAGATATGCCCTGCCAGGAACCCAGTACACAATGACCTCCTAAGTATCAGGTGAGATTTTTTATCAACAAATTAGAGACTTATCAGCTCATCAATTCCATCTAGTTGATACATGAGAGAGCTGGCACTTAGCTAGAAAAGATTGTAGCTTTGGTAAGACTGGACCATCTATCATATTAAGAAAGCTAGACACCTCCATTTCATGAAATGCTCTACCAAACTTTAAGCATGTGGCCTTGGAAAGATTAGAGAATGCTGCTGGGCCTTGGCTTCCTCATTTTGGGAACAGAAATTAGTAAGCTACTTGAAGAGTTGGGGTAAGGAATAAATGAGATAATAAGTATAAATTGTCCAGTATATCGGGATTTAAAATAAGCAATAGTTCTAATTATAAAGCTAACTATCTCGTATATCAGCTCTGTGATTTAATATGATATATTTTCCTATAATCTATTATCCACATCTTACCCTCACTTAATAAAGATCAGGACATACAGGTATGTTTATTTTGCAAAGCAACAAACATATATATATATATATATATATATGTATATATATATATATATACATATATATATGTGTGTGTGTGTGTGTGTGTGTGTGTGTGTGTGTGTGTGTATGTATTATATATTCTCCATCTGACTTGTACTGTAACAGAAGTGAAAATAGCATTGATTTCTTGTAAAGAAAACAATAGTTATGGGCTGGAGAGATTGCTCAGTGGTTAAGAATAGATAGTGTTCTTCTAGAGGATCCAAGTTTGACTTCCAGCACTGGTGTTCTGTGGCTTATTTACAACTTAATGTAACTTTGATCAGCCACCTCCGGCCTATCAAAAATAATTTCTCAAGGCTTGGTTTCTAAGACCATGAGCCATGAGCCATGTTGACAAGAATTTGGTTGTTCTTTTTCATGTCTTTCTACATTCCTTTAAAAGAATCCTATGTTGAACTTTTTGATGCTGTGAACAATAGCCTGAGAAAAACAAAGGCGGATTTTCTATGCTCACCATTTCAGAGGCTTCAGTTCATTATCATGTTGGGGAAGAGAAAGACACCAGAGATTATATGTGTGTGTGTGTGTGTGTGTGTGTGTGTGTGTGTGTGTGTGTGTGTGTGTGTATGTGTATATATATATATATATATATATATATATATATATATATATGTTAGAGACAGAGAGAGAGAGTAGAGGGGAGGGAGGGAGAGGGAGAATGTGTGCACCATCTGGCTTCTCCCTTCCCCCTTGAATTATTGGGTCTTTCAGGCTTTAGGATGGCGCCACTCATACTCAAGGTAGATCTTGTCATTTTAGCCAAGCTTCTCTAGAAATACTCCCTCAGTCACCATCCAGGAATATGCTCCATTAATCCTTAGGCCCTTGTCAGTGAGTTAATATTAACCCTCACAGACCCTTTCCTGCCATTGAATCTAACTCTTGATCAGCATCTTGGCTTCTGCAAAGGTGAGATTTTCTATATAAACCCCTTCAACATCTTTTTTATGTCTAGGTTCAGAAATATTAACTGTCATTTCAAAGTGATCTTGATTTTCATGGGAGACATTGAAAGCTTCATTATGTCAAACTCTAAAGTTCAGAGAATGTAATTGTTCATGGTGATATGTCAGGAAGTGGAAGACATTTTGAGATGGGGTGAAGCTTTCAGATACCATAGTATCTGACACTGAAACAGTTCTAGCTGATTAGAGAAAAATACCCACTTTTCTCCCTTGTGAAAGTGTTGTTTATTTGACGGTTCTTTTAATCACACAGACCGATTCCCAAGGCATCTGGGGAACTGCATATCCAGAGCTAAATTTTGTGAGCATTCCTCTTCAATATATGTATAGTTTGGGGACATTTTAAACTGAACACATGGGTTATAATACACACACACACACACACACACACACACACACACACATACATACATGTGCACTTAAAGAATTTTTCTGTGCACCTGTGTGTGTATGTGTGTGTGTGTGTCTGTGTATGTGTGTGTGTCTGTGTGTGTGTGTGAACATGTATACAAGTGCCTACAGAGGTCAGAAAAGGGCATCAGATCCCTTGGGGCTGGAATTACAGACAGGTATAATGCCACGGACTGGCCCATCGGGGGTACCACGACCGTAGGGGGACCAGAGCTTGGGTAGTCAGGAAGGCAAGGATTCGGTGAATGACAGACAGACAACACACTCAGAAGTGGTTTGAATCTGCTGTAATTTTACTTCTGCAAATCAGTAGTTTATATACAGAAAAGAAAACTATCAAGTCATACAAGGAACAACAAGAGCTTGGCAATAATTCAATTACACCATCTTTAAAAAACAGCAAGCACACAATTATTAATTGGCTCTAGACATATCCCTTCACCCACAAGAACTTTATGACCCAAAGAGCAGTCTGTGTTTTTTAAACTTAGTACAGTCCCTAGACTTGTGTCGGCTTCTTGCAGCTGTGTCCTTCATCTTTATCTCAGCCGCTCGCTAGTTTATTATGCACTTCTACTTTTCTGGTTCTCATGACCCACTTAGCCAATTTGGATGCTGCAGATCCTCCCTAAGTCTTTCTTTAGTTCTTTTATCACATATCTGTTTTAATATAAAACCTTTTTACCTGCTGGAATATGGACTCTTGTACTTTTACTCCTGTAAGGGGAAGGGGTTCTGTTGTAGTCCTTAAGTTTCCCATGCTGAACTTCCTCAATGGAGGGGACCACCATCTGCCTCCTATGAGATAACGTTTTTCTGCCATAAATCACTTTAGTTGGGATTCCTAAAGGATTCCTAGTGGGTGAGTGTTCATTCCCTAGAAGTGCCTGAACTATTATACTTTCTTTATCTAGTGGCTTGGGGTCTTAAGGGAATAGCTCATTCTGCTATATCTAAATAAGGTCCATGTCCAGCTTCCCCTTTCCTCCATAGTTCACAACCCAAGCATTCATTAATTTTGGCTGTGTTTTATAAATTAATTAGAACATTATCAGAAAAGTAGTTATACAGAACCCATAGCCCAGAGAGCTCATGATCTGTGAAGCACGTCTCCTTCAAGAAGGAGGCATAACCCGGGCAGTCTGCCAGGGACCTCCAGGGAACTTAGTCCCATGGGACACGGATCTCCCGTCTGTCATTATTGACATAATTGTTTATGTCACACAGACGACACTGGAGTTGGTGTGGCAGTATAAAATACAAGATGTGAGTGCTGGTAATCAAACTTCAGCCATCTGCAAGAGCAGTAAGCTCTCTTAACTGCTGAGGCTTCACTTTAGCTCTACTGATATATTTTTGTGCAATAAAAGTTGACATTAATAGGATATGATAAAGCTGATATAAATGATACACTTAAAATGCCTTGCTAATTATCATTGCATTGTAGCAATGATACAACACTTACATATTGTTTCTATTCTCTGAAGCTAAAATTGTATTACAATGTGTAATAGTTGTATAAATTCATTTTATAAGGACATGTGACTATTCTGCAGTGTGTTTGTATCCTATAGGCATACAGAATTTTATAGGGATACACATGAAGTAATCATCACATGATAGTGTAGATACTGCATTATTGTTAACCTTGTATTTTTGTACTATGTCTTTTATTGCAAAATACCAGCCAGCATTGATGGGGGTGGATATGAGTCTACATTTCAGAGTTTTCCCACATGACTTTAGGGATTTTGTTTGCTTTTGTCTTACTGTGTATCAGGACCTCTTGAACTGGAGTTATTTTTATCGTGGATATGGTGATGAAGACTTTGGAGCAGCCCTGTCAGTTCTGATAGTTTTTTTTTCACATGTTGTCTTACTGGCATCATCTCATACATTTTCCTTTTAAAAATCCTGCAAATGCACTAGTTTATTCTCCGAGTACTGGCATAGGTGATGGAAGATGACACAGGGTAATTAACAGGCAACACAGAAGCAGCACATTGCTTTGAATGTGGCTGAGATAGCTCGAACCCTTCCATGTCTGAGCTCACCAATAAAAGAGATATAGAGCTTTCATCTCAGCAGAAAGAGTATATACATTGGTCTCTCCTACAGCCAATTCAATCAACTGACGAGGTTCTGCATAATGAGATGTAATGAAGTTAATGGTCCGGCCTGAGAAGAAGTATGTGTTCTATGTCTTTTGTCTTCTAGTTTCTGCAAAAGCTAAATGTGTTATCTTATGTATGATATGGAAGTCTCATTTTCAGAATAACTTAACATCTTAAATTCTTCCCAATAAATAATACAGAGTCACTATTTACAACAACAAAAATAAACACAGAAAACAAACAACGCAATTAAAAATTGGGGTATAGAATTGAACAGAGGGTTCTCAAAAGAATAAACAAATGGCCGAGAAATGTTTTTTTTTTTTTTTTTTTTTTTTTTTTTTTGGTTTTTCGAGACAGGGTTTCTCTGTGTAGCTTTGCGCCTCTCCTGGAACTCACTTGGTAGCCCAGGCTGGCCTCGAACTCACAGAGATCCGCCTGGCTCTGCCTCCCGAGTGCTGGGATTAAAGGCGTGCGCCACCACCGCCCGGCCCGAGAAATGTTTTTTAAGAAATTTTTTTTAATGTTCAGTATCCTCAGTCATTGGGGAAATACAAATTAAAACCACTTTGGGATTTTGTTTTACTTGAGTCAGAATGGCCAAGATCAAAACAACAAATGAAGGTGTCTTTTAGAGAAAGGAGAACACGTATTCACAGCTAGTGGGAGTATAAACTGGTATAGCCATTATGGAAAACAATGTGGAGGCTCTTCAAAATCTTGGAATAGGTCTACCACAAAATCTAGCTATACCCACTCAGGAGTACGTACTCAAAGAACTCTGTTTCCTTCTACAGAGATAGTTGATCCTCTACTTTCATTGTTGCTCTATTCATAATAGCAATTAATCAGAAATCCATCAACAGATAGATAGATATTGAAAATGTAGTAAACACACACAATGGACTGTTATTCAGCTATAAAAAATTACTGAAATTTATATGTAAATGGATAGAGTTGTAAAATATCATTCTGAGTGAGGTAACAAAGAACCAATCATACAAATGCAACATGTTCTCTCTTATACATAGATGTTAGATTGGAATCTTTCAATATGTGCTCTTAAATTTGAGGACAAGTAGAAGAAAAGGCACTAGTAAGGTTTAATGGAGGGTTGAATCTCAAGGGAAAGAAGACAGAGTGCAGGTAGTATAAATCATGGAATAGGAAGGGTTAAATGGGTTGAGGGATGGGGAGCAGATTAGAGAAGACAGTATAAGGAGGAATAACTAACACTGGAGAATTTTGGAAATTTGCCACTGTAAATACTTTCTAATATATATATATGAGTTTAAATGTTGTTTCTCTATGATGGAAGAAAACACTTCCTCCAGATACTACAAATCATCAAATAAGACATGGGCTGCAACTTTTTGAGTGATTGAACATTGTAGGCCAGAGAACCGCCCCCCCTTATGTGCCACCCCACAGTAGTATAAACTATTACAATTGTACTTGGATCCTCTCCTGAATTTGATGGCAGGACCCTATTGCCAAAGGCATCATGTAGTTGAGTCCTTGGACACAGAGATATCAAGCTGGTACTGACCTGGAAGCTTCATCCCTACTGGCTAGTTTTCATAATGCTGGGAAGTGCTAAATATGCTACTAGGTGAGAAAAATAATCAACAGTCTTCCCCAAGTGGGAACCTTGTGAGCTACAATAAACAACCTGCTGGGAAAGCTATACCCATGAGGCAGTAGTGGCAAAAAAAATGCTATAGGAGTAACCAACCCCTTTCTACTTGAATTTCAAGCCTGATCCACCAGATAGAATAGATGTCTGGTACTGTTAACTAGGCCAAAAACCCATGGCCAGTTAGGTCACAGGCTCTAGAGGAGAATTTAATACTAAATATACACAGTAATAAAATGGCCCCTGAATTCTATTCTCTATACGCACAGATTAGCACATCTCTAAACCCTCATCAAAATAACCTTCTTTTTACAGTAGAAGTGAGTATTCCAGAGCCCTATGTATAGAGAATAAGATGTGTGGAGAGCTCAGATCTAAATAGGACAGCTATATTGCACCTTCCACCTTTAAGGCTCATTTGTCTTCATTTTCTTTTGATTGTGTCTGGAACTGTGATCCATGGGATGGTGCTGCCCTATTTGGGGTGAATCTTCCTTTTCCTCTCTAGAAATGCCATCTATCTAGACATGGCTAGGAAGTATCGCACAGGTGATTTCAAATACACTCAAGAAGATAATTAAGGCTAAGCATCACATCCTTATCACATATGATCTTACAACATATTGCCTAACTACATTAACCAAGTTCATGCAGCTTAACTTCTTTCTTATGTTTTATGTTAAAGGTAAAACAAAAATCACATTTCTTCTTTGTTTGCTCATGTTTAATATTTCTTAAAGGTACCTCTATTTTTCTTTCTTTTCTTTTAAATGTATGGATGTGTGTATGCATGCCTTTACTTATTTACATTTGTGTGTGTGCACGTGTAAGTTTCAGTACATATGCACATATGTGTGCATGTTTGCATGCCTATGTGCATGCAGGCCAGAAAGGGGGACTGGATTTCTTGGAGCTAGAGTTACAAGTATTTGTGTAACATTCAACTTGTTATCTGGGAGCTGGAATCAAAGCTCTAGTCTTCCTTGTCACACATTATGAGCTTTTAACCATTAAGCCAGCTCTCTAGCCATTTCTTGACTGTTATATGTACTAACTTCATAATCTTACAGTGATTACGGCCTTCTGGAAATCAATATTATTCCATTATGTATTTATGTCAGTGATCATTAAAATGAGACCCCAAGAATTAACATTCCCTAGGAACTAAACCCTGCAGATTATCTGAGGCTAACATGCATCTGGGCATCTGTGTTTACGAAGTTGCTCTTTCTGAGTTGCAGTTGGAAGTAGAAGCTATAGAAATGAGGGATTATACAGGCCAATATAATACAGAAATGAAGGATTATATAGTGCTGTTTCACAGGCCATGGTCCTCCCCCAAAGAAGAGGTTTTTCAGATTTCTATAATGAAGGAAGGAATGTTTTCAATAGACTCCAGCCTGTCAAAGAAGGATGGCAGTCAAGAAAGAAAAATCTGATCCAGTATAGAAGCACATAGTAATAATCTCCATACAATGGGAAATTTTACCAGGAAGGTTAAGAGTTCAAGGTCAGGATCCTCAAGCTCAAGGATATCCTGGGCCACCTGAGCCTCTTTTAAGAGAGGGAATAATCCTTACTCAAACAAGTGTGAGGATGTTTTGGAATGTTTCATTCCTGTGGATACATAAAAGACTCTGGTTAAACTGAATAGTTCACAAAACAAAAGCCAAGCATGAACAGGGGAGAAACTTATAGTGATGGGGACATTGACAGAAATGGGAGGGAGGTAAAAAAAAAAGGGGGGGTGGATGGAAGCATTTAGAATGCTTTCTGTGCATTTACAAACTTGTCAGAGAACAAATTTAATTAATTAAAAATTACTATAAATATTGACAAGATAAATTATCTGAATGACTTGGGCAAAAAGCATGAGGATGTAATGGGGAAAGCAAAAGTGGGTGTGGTGTGTGGCCCCTGCGATCAAACACACTGCTGAATTCTGAAAGTATAGACATAACCAGGGCTTATTTCCAAGATAGTGCACAAGGAATTAAATTGATCAAAATGGGCTGAGCCAGTGGCTCCTTAAAGGCAAAATATTAGCAGATGAAGTTTCAGAAAACTTTTATGAATGAAAGGGAGTCTATGAGCAAATAGCACTAATGTAGTGCTTCTCCAAACCTCTAGTGGCTAAAACACATTTTAAACACATAAAACAGGGCTACAGTAGGAATGATTTCAGCAAATAATTTAGATTTTCAAGGGGAAAGATGGATGCAAGTGCATCAGAGACTCACCCCAGGACTGCCTCATGACAGAATAGTTCATGGATCAGCAAAATATTATGAGAAACCTTTTAGAAATTCTATTTTAGGAATAAGGTATGTACAAACTTTAACTCATGAGTTCGGAAAAGAGGGGATTGATTGGGGTGAGTTAAGACTTAACTCAAGGAAGGTATTTCTGATAATGACTGAATCCTACTGTTTACATCACCTTTGTGACTTGATGTATGCATGAATGTCATTCTCAGACTCTTCAATGTTTCTCAAACTTTGACTCTTTAATACAATTCTTCATGTTGAGGTGACTTCAACCAATAAAATTATTTTTCTGCTACTTCATAACTGTAATCCTGTTACTGTTAAGAATTGTTACATAAATATCTGATATGCAGGATATCTGATATACCACCCCCAGGGGTTGTGATCTACAGGTTAAGAAACAGTGCCCTACATGGTAGTCTCAGAATCATTAGATTTTCATGGTGGGTGTTTTATTGGCATCTATTAGTCTCTATAAACAACCAGGAAGATTTCTACTCATTCCTTCTAATGTTGTTCCTTTGACTACCCTATCACTTAAAGACCTTCAATGTACAGTGGGTAAGCATGGCATAAAGAATTCCATTAAAACCATCAAGGCCCAAGAGAGCCATTTAAGCAAGTAATCTGCAGTTTATTGCATTTGGGTCAGGACAGTCCAGTGCTGCGATTACTGACTCTCAGTCAAAATAAAGATCATAGGAACAGTAAAAATATACTGGATTAAAGGTGGGACCAACCTTAGAACAGAAATGTAAGTGAGTGAGGTAAAGCGTACTGCAGAGATCTATCTTCTGTGATAACTGTTGCCAGATAGGAATGTGTGTTTGGAAATACTCAACAAAGTCACCTTAAGAGAACTATCTGAACACACAAAACTAGCTTCAAAGAGGCAATATAAGCCCTAGGCTTACGTCAGCTCCCCCTGTATGATAGCTGTCAGTAAAAAAGACAGCTAGAGAGTGACAATGGCGGCATGCAGATGAGGCTGGAGGCAACAGAACCAAGAGCATGAATTCCCACAGAGCCAAGGGAAATATTGAGGTTCATATTTTAGTGTAGTAATTACAGAGGCAATCCATCAGCAGAGGCAGAACATTGAGGGATTATTAGGGTCTGGGCTCCGGCATCAGCCTAGACCTCACTTTGGCCTTGTGTTAGTATGCTAACCCAGGATGGAACATTAAATATCATTTTCCCATCTGCAAATACAAGATACACTAGTGCATGATTGACAGGTTTGGTCCTCAGGAGTCCTCAAATAACTGATAGCAGGAAAACCACCATAAAATTTTACTGTAGTTTGTTCTGATTTGAACAGTTGGTATTAGCTTTCTGCTGTGACAATAACAAATAACACAAACTTAGTGGCTTGAAAGAACACAAAATTTGTCATACTATAGCCTAATCTCACTAAACTAACATGAAAGAACCTGTACTCACTTCTGCGGGCAGCAGAGGAAAATCTGTTTCATGCTTAGTGAGGTTGTAGGTAGAAGTGAGTGTCCCCCAGATGTAAGATTGGGATTTCCAACCTTGCAGGCTATAAAAAAGGGAGATTCTTGAATTCTAGTTCACTCTCCTGAGTCAATCCTTAGCTCATTTCTTTTTTTATTATTTTGAAAGATAGTAACAGCAAATCAGATATATTTTATGTCAAAATATTTGGTCATGCTGCTGTTGCCATGTGTGTCTTTGAGTGTCCTGTAAAGGTTCTTGCCTTTAAAGACTGGTGTTTAGTAGATTGTTCTCAGTAAGATGGCCAAAAATAATGTTCTAGTTCCAAGGTCTGTGTCCTATGAAGGTCATTGATCATGTATGTTCATATTGACACAGGTTCTAGAAATAGAGAATGAATATCCTGTGCAAAACTGATTCCACCTATCATATCACTCTTCAAGCAATTTCTGACCTTCTTTGAATAAAATAGTGATACCTGAATATCATTTAATATATCTTTTTATTGCTTTTCTCTTGCCAAAGATACCATAATGTATGTCAGGGGTTGGGTACTGAGGTTTACAGCTAGACAAAGGTTGCTCTTCCTCTCCCCTTCTTTCCACCCCCTCCTTTTTTTGGCCCTCCCATTTCTCTCTCCTTTTCTTCTCTTCCCTGTACTTTATATTCTCTGACTGATTTCTACTTACCTTGATTCCCAGGAAGTAAGAATCCTGATGCAGTATAATGGTGCCCAGAGGATTCTCAGCATGGTGGATGCCTCATTTCAGGCTTTGGGAGATTCTTTATTTCTACAAAGAAGTGTCTCTAGAAGATTCACAAGTCAGAGCCTTTAGGTTCATCTGCTATCATCCCTGTTTTGTCTGTGTCTTAGGAACTTCTAGATGCTTTCATGACACCTAAAAGCAAGGATGTTCCTGGGAGCTAATTTGCTTCTCCCGAGGCCAGTTACCACTCGACCCCTTATGTGTCCCTGCTACTGCCTTGTAAAGTTCAGGCAGGGACCACGACTTGCCAGACAGCCTCATCTGCTCAAGAAAGCAAGGGGGAAAGGAACATGCTTCTCCCCAAAGTGGTCTTCCAAAACGATACAAAGCACTAGTCCATTTTTTAATTATTTCTTTATATTTTGAGATTACAGTAGAATTACATCATTTTCCTCTTCCCTTTCTTTCCTAAAAACCTTCCCATACACCCTTCCTTGCTGCCTTTCAAATTCATGTCTTCTTTTGTCATTGTTGATAGATACATAAATATAACCTGCTCAAACGGTATAACACTATTTTGTATGTATATTTTATAGGCATCAGGTATAGTAAGTCCATTTTTAAGTGTCTGGAACTTGGGAGTGGAGAAATCATCTCAGATTTTCTCCTAATGACCCCCAATGCTCAGTC
The DNA here is from genome assembly GCF_007827085.1 of Peromyscus californicus insignis. Lineage (NCBI taxonomy): Eukaryota > Metazoa > Chordata > Mammalia > Rodentia > Cricetidae > Peromyscus > Peromyscus californicus. Next base: position 38,009,383 of record NW_026294424.1, read on the forward strand.
TGATTTTCCTTCCTAAGCCTAAGAAAAGTCATTGTCCCCAGGCTTGTGCTGTTCAGGAATGGTATTGTTAATGTCTTTGATAACTGTATGAGATTAGAAGTGATCTAAGTCACTTCTGGGCTGTAGCAGGAAATCATTGCCTCACGGTTTTATAGTATAATCTCTCATCCTAGGAACTCCATGGGAGTTTTGTTTGGTTTTGTTTTGTTTTTTGTTTTTTGTTTTTTAGAATTTTTTTCTTCATTTTACATACCAACCACAGTTCCCCTCTCCTCCCTTCTCCCGACCCCCAGCCTTCCCCCAACCCACTCCCCATTCCATCCTCTGACAAGGTAAGGCCTCCTCCCATGGGGAGTCAGCAGAGCCAGGTACATTCAGCCTAAGCAGGTCGAAGTCCCTCCCCTGTATCAAGGCTGTGCATGGTGTCCAGCCATAGGTAGTGGGCTCCAGAAAGCCAGCTCATGCACCAGGGATGGATCCTGATCCTACTGCCAAGGGGTCCCTTAAGCAGATCAAGGTACACAACTGTCCTGCTTATGCAGAGGACCTGGTTGAGTCCCATGTAGGCTCCACAGCTGTTGGTCTAAAGTTCATGAGTTCTCACTAGCTTGGTTTGATTGTCTCTGTAGATTTCCTCATCATGATCTTGATGCCCTTTGCTCATAGAATCCCTCTTCTCTTTCTTCAACTGGACTCCTGGAGCTTGGCCTGGTGCTTGGCCGTGGTTCTCTGCATCTGCTTTCATCAGTTACTGGATGAAGGCTCTATGATGACAGCTAGGTTATTTACCAATCTGATTACTGGGGTAAGCCAGTTCAGGTACCCTCTCCATCATTGCTGGTAGTCTAAGCTGGGGTCATCCTTGTGGATTCCTGGGAACTTCCCTAACACCAGGTTTCTCCCTATTCCCATGATATCTTCTTCTAAAATGGCATCTCTTTCGCTGCTCTCCCACTCCATCCCTGTCCCACCTCAACCATCCCATTTCCCTCATGTTCTCATGATGGAATGGGAAGATCATGGGAGTGTTAAAATCATGAAAGAGAAGCATCCCAGCTCACCAAGTTTCTACAGAAATAACATGTGCTTAGGGAGGCTGTATCTAAACATTCAGTGCAGACATTTGGGGCTCCTGTTATGGTAGCAGATTATAAAACATACTAATAGCAACTCCCTATTTTTCTTTTACTCATCTCAGAAACAGAATGAGTTTTCATTTTTTTCCTTGTCAATAATGATCACTGCATAGGGGCTGGAGAAATGGATGAACAGCTAAGAGCATTTGTTGCTCTTGCAAAGGACTCAAGTTCAGGTCTCTGCACCCACATGTCCGTTCATAACTGCCTGTTGCTCTTGCTTGAGATGACTTAATTCCCTCTTCTGGTTTCTGTATACACAAATACACATACATACACTCAAGCATATACAAATATGCATTAAATAAATAAATTTGGTGTAACCAGAGCCAAGCTTGGGCATTTAGGGATGACATAAATTAGCTTTGTTTGGGGAAGAATCAACAGGGGAAGCCATTTTCAAGAGGTGGGCTTGGGAATGTGGGGATGGTGTAGTAGGGCTTGGATCTGATAAGTAATTGTTTTTTAAAGTAAATCTATCTGTACATAAAAGACACTATAGCATGAGTACTGAAGGGGGTGGAGTCTTAAAGACCACTTAGCAGTTATTAGCCCCTTCTCTACATATTTCTACTCTTCTGACAATGGAAATGTTGGAACTTTGCATTTAATTGTTCAAAGGTACACTGTGAGGAGCTCAGGGGTCCCATTTTCAGAGTGCTTAAGGCAGGTCTTGAATATTTGGAATGTGTCCAACTGTATCCAGAACTATAGTCTTTAATCTTGTTTTGAAAACTTGACTTTCAAATTTATTGTCCTGCTAAGGAGGTCAAGCAAGCATAGAAATCTCTCTCTCTCTCTCTCTCTCTCTCTCTCTCTCTCTCTCTCTCTCTCTCTCTCTTCATAACATAAAGCTTTAGGACATAAAAGAACAGGGAAATTAAAGTATATTGGTTTTAGTATTTTACAAATGTTATAATTTTACAATTGTTTTTCATGAAAAGGCATCTTGCACATGCATGCAGTAAATGAGACCCAACAATTCATATTTTTGGGTTCACTCTGCTGGTGAGCTTAAGGCACCCCATGCTTGATGAGGGTCTATTCAAGTATTGGCTGGAGCTGTATCTCCATGTGCTAACGTACTGTTTGAATGTTTCAGAGAAAACATTTAAGTAAACCAGAAGTCTCATGATGTCCCTCTCTTCCCCTGTCACCAATGAAGAACATCTTGGAATACTTGTCTTTTACTTCTTTCCCCACAAATCAGGGAGAGCTAGGCTAAGATAAGGTCAGTGAGGCATATATTTTAGACAAAACCAATGTAAGAAATTGCAAAAACAAATTCAGTGATGGACATAAATAATACACATCATTCCTTAATGAAAGTAATGACGAACAACACACCCACAATTTCAATAAAGATATGATCTATTGAATAATACTATCTGTAATGTAAGTACTATATATAGCTAAAGAACATGTGTATTAATCTTGTCCTTATCATTATGATGCTATTTATTTCATCATGTGGCTTTATTTTTTCATTTATTTCAAATATTTCATTGAAATTCTATTTGTCTTAATGACCAAGGATTTTCCATCCCCTTAATTTTTACACTGAAGACAAGTGCCTCACTGACCTGCCTGAACTCTGGTCCTTCATCTAAATTCTCCTTCTACTATGAGTCTGTAGGTTTTTGCCTCTAAGCAATCATATTGAATTTAAGCCAAGCCTCATTAAAATAAAAATCCTGTCAGTCCTCAAGTCCTGCACTTGGAGAGAAAAATAGACAGTGAGGAAAAGAATGAGTTCTCTCTAGCTGTTATGTTGGTACACTGTATATAAGTCTTCAGGACAATGGATCAGTTCCTTTCTTGAGATCTCAGACAGTTCAGACAACAGGGTGCCTCTTCACCATCAAAGAAGAAACACAGAAAATAGAGCTCCCTTTGCCTTTGCAGAAGTGTGGTAAGAACATAATGGTCATGATTGATCTCTCTTTCCAACTACCATTGTGAACTGAATTATGCAGCCTCAGAAGCTGTGACCGAGTTATAAATTAACTCCCGAAGCCAGGAGGAGATTCATTTAAAGTCTATAATCTTTGAGCTTTCCTGTAGGGGGAAACTAGGACTGGTGCACACGTTCTATTTTTCAGTTCCTGTATAGGGAAAGTGAAAACTGAGGAGGAAGCCTGCAGAAGGAGGTGATTCTGGGGCTCCTTGCTAATGAAATTCTAATGATTAAGTCAGATAAGCTCTTAAACACTGCCCAGGATGGAAGGTTGCCCACACATCCAAAACTAGTAGTTGTCTCTGTCCCTGTAGGGCTTCTGAGAACAACCACAGTGTGTGCTAGAAATGGGTTCAGTTGTGAGCAGGAACTAAAAGCGGTGGGTTAGAGTCAATTGCCCTCCTGGCCCCAGGTGGAAATAGAGTGAAGGGTAGTATAAACGATCACACAGGGATTATGTGAGCCACTGATCAGGTCACTCATATTTCCCATGAACACATATGTGCTTTTGTACAACATATGTTTCCTTAGAGTTTATGCTCATTTAGCAGGATGCTGAATTCTGAATACGCATTGTTCACCAGACTCACAGAAGCCCTTCCTTCAGCTGGAGAGAGTTGGCAGAATAATCACAAAGTAAGAGAAAACAGGGTATACAGTAGTTGTCTAGGATGCATCGGTCCTGGGTTCCATCTTGAAAACTGAAAAATCCATGTATTTTGGCCCGGTGTGGTGGAACATATTTGTAATTCCAGCATTCTGAAGGCTGAGGAAGACAGACCTCTGTATGTATAAGGCTAGCCTGGTTTGCATAGTGAATTTCAGGCCAGCCAGGCCTACTTAGTGAGAATCTTTCTCAAAAAAAATAAATAAATAAAATTTTAAAAATAATAAAAAAAAAACTAAGACAAAAATTGCTGCTGTGCATGAGGAAAGATACGGTGTCACAAGAGGAAAGCAGAGGTACTTGAGTTAGCCCAAGAAGTAGGAAAGATTCCCCGTGGGGGACTTTAGATGTGCCACAAGTAATGAATAGGAGGAAGAGAGGGTGTTTTTATCAAGTATGGAAGACTTACATGCACTACCAAGCATAGAGGGTAAGATCTGGTGTGCTTACGTAAACTACGTGAGTACGGTTCTCACTGTTTTAGAAGGGAGAAAGCAAAGTCAGTGGGATTAAATGCTCCAGTCTATGGCTCCTAAGTGATGGGGCAAGTCTGCTCAAATTTTTGTTTTATTTGATTCAAACCCCAAGACCTGAAAATGTCAGTGAAATCATAAAATATTCATCTTTTGTTCTTGAAAATAATTTTTATAAGATACATTCTGATTATGGTTTAGCCACCCTCATCTCCTCCTCCATCCTGGAGAGGTGGGTGGCCAGCAAAGGATAGGCTCTCCAGTCAAAACCACAAATATTTGTCTTTTTATGTATCTCTCTAACATCTTATATTTCACTTACTATAAGGACCCTTGGATCCAACCTAGGTTACAAATGACAGGAATTCCTTCATGTTGTGGATAACTATCACACACACACACACACACACACACACACACACACACACACACACACACACACACACACACATACACACACACACTCCTGCATTTTCTGTATCTTTTCCTGTATCAATGGAGATTTGCTCTATTTCCACATGTCAGCTGTTGTGAACAGTGATATAATGATCACAGAGTGCAGATGTCTCTATAAGATAATGATTTCATGTTTGAACACATAAGCAACTTGTGGGTCATAATGTAGCTCTGCTTTTAATTCTTTGAGAATCAATCCCATTGTTATCTGTAATTAGTCTATCAATTCATATTCCCATTAATAGCATGTAAATGATTCTTTTTCTTCCCACATTTACCAGTACTTACTATCACGTAGCTTTTTGTTAAATAACTAACACATATGAATCTTTTCCTTGGATCTCAAAGAGTCAAACTCAGAAACGTAGAAAGCAGACCAGTTATTGTGATAGGCTAGACAGCAGGTGGGATAATAAGTAGTTTTATGGATCAGAAAAGACATTTTATTAAGAGATCAGAAATGGAATTGATATGGAACTTTACAGTTAAAACATGTTTTTATATAAAATAATCTTTACTGTTTATAGTAAGCATGGTTGGAGATGGAGCTCTGTCCTGTTCGGCGCTCTGGGGTTTTTGGGGGGCTCATTTTCTCTGGTGTGATTTTTGATGGAATAGACCATTCTACATGTATAAACTAGAGACATTTTAAGTGTTTTGATGTACTTCATGGGGAACTGTTGACTTTTTTTTTGCAAAATGAGTAGTGAGGATTTCTTCCCTAAAGCACATACATTTAAAGCAAGTGTTGAGCAATGGCTCCTTCTCCAACCAGTGTAAGAGTAGCAGGTTAATATGATGTGGACAGACAGACAAATGGCTCCTTCTCCAACCAGTGTAAGAGTAGCAGGTTAATATGATGTGGACAGACAGACAAATGGCTCCTTCTCCAAGTGTAAGAGTAGCAGGTTAGTATGATGTGGACAGACAAGTGCTCATCTTGCAGGCAGGCACTTGTTCTCAATTTTGTGGTTTGAATTATCTCATGTCTTTTTTTATTTCCTTCTTTTTTCACTCTTTCTCTCCTTCTTTCCTTCCCTTTATCCATTTCTCTCCCCTTCTCTGCTTTCTGAATTTATGGTAGATTTCTGAGAACATACTACATGTCTAATGTTGTCAAATATCACAAGCTATAATGGAGATCAAAAGAGATGACAAGCCCAACTTTCCTGATGCTAATATTATGATACTAATATTATAATACCAAGAGATAGAAATAAACAAACAGATGTACTATGCATATGTGTAAACATGTGTATACATGTGTGCTATGTGTTTTATGTCTTTAATTATATAATTATATAATAATCATATCTTGTCTATCCTTCCAAAATGTCTAAACTTCTGTAAAAACCTAACATTGTCATTTCACAATATAAGCTTACTAATGTGGCCTCATTAATGCTTTAAAATATTTTTTGGATAACTCCTTTCATAAAGTATAGTGATTAAATGAAATATATTCATCCATGCCATTGAATATGTGAGGATATTTCTCCTGGTAAAAACATATAGACTTAAGCAGCAGTGGTGGCAGTGGTGATGGTAGTCCTGGTGGTCATGATAGTGGGGTGTGTGTGTGTGTGTGTGTGTGTGTGTGTGTGACTGAACTGAAATGCTTTTATGATTTAGCCTTAGAAATCACACATGGCCACATTTACCTGTAGCTCCCATTGTACTCGCAGGGCAATGAATGCTAAGTGAGAAATCTAAGTAAGCGTTACCCAGGATTCATAGGTTACTGGATATGGGCATTTTTTTGGCACCAAACTATAGTGGTCTCTTAATCTAAATTTCAGAATATTATTTCAGATCATCTAACAATGTGTTTTCCTCACCACAAAGCTTGCCATGTTTAAATCACTTAGCAGATCAATAGATTTCATACTTTAAAAAAGTTATTATTTATTTATTTATTTTACATCCCTGCTGCAGTTTCCCCTCCCTCCTCTCCTCTCAGTCCCTCCCCCAACTCCCGTCTATACCCCCTCTTCCAGTCCTCCTCAATTTCTATTCAGAAAAGGGCAGGGCTCCCATAGATATCAACAAAACATGACATATTAAGTTACAGTAAGACTAAAGACCTCCCCTTATATTGAGGCTGGGCAAGGCAACCCATTATGAGGGATAGAGCCCCAAAAGCCAGTAAAAGAGTCAGTAACAGCCCCTGATCCCACTGTTAGGAGTCCCACAAGAAGACCAAGCTACAAAACTGTCACATATATGCTAAGTGCCTAGGTCAGTCCCGTGCAGGATCCCTGGTTATCAGTTCAGTCTCTGCAACCCCCTGTGAGCCCAGGTTAGTTGACTGTGTGAGATTTCTTGTGGAGGCCTTGACCCCTCTGGCTCCCACAATCTTTTTTCCTCCTCTTCTGCAGAATTCCCCAAACTGCACTTAATGTTTGGCGGTGGGTCTGCATCTGTTTCCATCAGTTGCTATATGACCCCTCTCTGATGACAATTGTGCTAGGCACCAATCTAGTCACAGGAGATGGGAAGTTCAGGCTATTTGCTATTGATAGGAGTCTTAGCTGGGGTCATCCTTGTAGATTCCTGGGAGAGTCCCTTATGTCAAGTTTTTACCTGACCCTGAAATGCACCCTATTTCAAGTAGTCTCTTTCAGTATTCTCCCCCCTTCATGTGATCGTTCATGTTCCATATCCACCCACCCTCAGCCCACTCAAGGAATCTCTTCTATTTCCCCTTCCCAGAGATATCTGGGCATCCCCCTGGAGCCCTCCTTGTCACCTAGTCTGACTGGTCTGTGGATTGTGGTATAATTATCCTTTACTTCACAGTTAGTATCCAATCATGAATGAGTATGTGCCATGTTTGTCTTTCTGGGTCTAGGTTACCTTACTCAGGTTGATTTTTTTTTCTAGTTCCATCCAGTTGCCGTCAAATTTTCTGATGTCTGCTGTGGGATGTTCTGTATGTGAAATGTGTTGCTGATTGGTCAATAAATAAAACACTGATTGGCCATTGGCTAGGCAGGAAGTATAGGTAGGACAAGGAGGAGAATAAAGCTGGGAAGTGGAAGGCTGAGTGAGAGAGACACTGCCAGCCACCACGATGACAAACAGCATGTGAAGATGCCGGTAAGCCACGAGCCACATGGCAAGGTATAGATTTATAGAAATGGATTAATTTAAGCTGTGAGAACAGTTAGCAAGAAGCCTGCCATGGCCATACAGTTTGTAAGCAATATAAGTCTCTGTGTTTACTTGGTTGGGTCTGAGCAGCTGTGGGACTGGCAGGTGAGAGAGATTTGTCCTGACTGTGAGCCAGGCAGGAGAACTCAAGCTACAAATGGTGCCCAATGTGGGGCGCCAAATGTAGATGTAAACAACCTTCTTATTAAATTAGAAACACAGAACCAATGCAAAGAAGAAAGCCAAGAGGTCAGAGCTAAGAGCTAAAACCTTACCCTTCCTCCTGCGGTGGTCCTACCTCTCCAAACCAGAGCTACCCCTGTGTTAAAGTCTTTAAAAGACAGTAAAATTAATAAATAAGCCACGTGAAGATGAATATTATACAGAGAATCTGGATTGTGTTGTCTTTGGGATTTTTAACTGCAGAAAAACATTTGATTGTAAAAGTTGTTGAGTTATGCCAAAATGTATATTTTAAAGGTACCTTGACTTCAAAATTTGGATATAAGGATATGTTGCTTTGGAAAAGAGTCTCTGCTTTTGTTCCCACAGAAAGCCAAAGGCTATGGATTTGTTCCAGATTAAGATACATCAGGTTTGACCAGCCAAGACCCCCTGAAAGGTCTCTGATGACACCAAGGCCCAGATGATCCAACATCCAGAATGGTTCGAAGGCAACTGGCTCAGACAATACACCCTCATGGACTATTCCATAATCCTAAAATTTTCTTTGTGTTCCCATAAGATACAGCGCCCCCCTCCAGCAGGAAGTAGTAAGAGAAGCTACACCCAAATTCCCAAATTATATGTAATTTTACTTTGTTAAGGTTAAAACCTTCCTTTTTGAAAAAAAAATGGGGGAAGTTCTGTGGGGTGTTCTGTATGTCAAGTGTGTTGCTGATTGTTCAATAAATAAAACACTGATTGGCCATTGACTAGGCAGGAAGTATAGGCGGGACAAGGAGGAGAATAAAGCTGGGAAGTGGAAGGCTGAGTGAGAGAGACACTGCCAGCTGCCATGATGACAAACAGCATGTGAAGATGCCAGTAAGCCACGAGCCACGTGGCAAGGTATAGATTTATAAAAATGGATTAATTTAAGCTGTGAGAACAGTTAGCAAGAAGCCTGCCATGGCCATACAGTTTGTAAGCAATATAAGTCTCTGTGTTTACTTGGTTGTGTCTGAGCGGCTGTAGGACTGGCAGGTGAGAGAGATTTGTCCTGACTGTGGGCCAGGCAGGAAAACTCAAGCTACAGATGTCCTTATTTTTAACAGCTAAGTAATACTCCATTGTATAAATGTACCACATTTTCTTTATCCATTCCTTTGTGGAGCGGCATCTAGGTTGTTTCCAGGTTCTGGCTATTACAAATAACACCCCACTCTCATCACTGGAGAGGACACCCAGACAGAAACTATGAAATAACAGAAATAATGGAACTATCAACTGTTATGACCCAAATGGACCTAATAGATATCTACAGAACAATTTACCTGAACACAAAAAAAGTATACCTTCTTCTCAGCACTGCTTGGAACCTTCTCCCAAACTGAGCATATGCTTGGCCACAAAACAAGTCTTAACACCAACAAAAAAATTTGAAATACCCCCCTATACCTTATCAGACCACCATGGATTAAAGCTGTGTTTCAACCCGGGAGGTGGTGCTGCACTTCTTTAATCCCAGCACTCAGGATGCAGAGGCAGGTGGGTCTCTGTGAGTTTGAGGCCAGCCTAGTCTACAGAGTGAGTTCCCAGATACCTAGGGCTGTTACACAGAGAAACCCTGTCTGGGGAAAAAAAAAAAAAGCTGATTTCAAATTTCAACAACAGAAAACTCACGGAGACTGAACAATTCTCAACTGAGTTGGGTCAAGGAAGAAAGAAGAAAGAAGTTAAAGACTTCCTAGAATTCAATGAAAATGAATACACAGCATATTCATACTTACGAGATTTCTTACTTTGATTTTGACTTCACGTAATTGATCTCTCCTTTCATCACATTAGTCAAAGGAAGAATCTGGTGCCGGAGTTAGCAGCTTACTTTCATGAAGGTAAAAGAAACAAATGTTTGAGGCTTTACAAACCACAGGGTTTTGTCTGCACTTTCTAAAATGTGCACTGATAGCAGAAAAGCAGCCACAGACATTATGTAAAGTACCAGGTGTGACTGCACTACAGCAAAACTGGGAAAAAATAGGTGTTGTGTTGGACTTTACCCTCATCTTGCACTTTGCTAACCACGTATGAAATATAATCTAGTGTGCAGGACCTCTTGCTCAAATATCAAAAAATAATGTAATTTTTAAAGCTAAAATAATGACAGAACTGTAAGCACTAACAAGAGACATTTTCCATTGCCGTTTGAGGTAATTCTCTTAAAAACAGTTTCCAGTGAAATCTGAAATATCATAAGCATATAGTCAAAAGCTTTGCTAATAGCAATTTTTTTTGCTGGCTGCCACTGTAAATAATAAAATAATCATGGCAATATTTCATATCTATGCTTCCTCCAGTATTTCTGTTTCTAATTCTACTTTCATAAGGTTTGGAGATAGATCCAAAGTATGATGTGAAGATGATATGTGTGGTGGTTTGAAAGAGAAATGCCCCCCATAGTATCATGTATTTAAACACTTGCTGGCACTCTTTGTGGAGTCATGGAACCTTTAGGAGGAAGAGACTTGCTGGAGGAAGTACATCACTGGTGGTGGGATTTGAGGGTTTATAGCTTCACCTATTTCCTGTACCCTCTCTTCCTGTGTGTAGCTAAAATACATCAGCTTCCTGCTCTTGCCACCATGCTCTGCCAACCCCTCTATGAGAACTCTATCCCATTGGAATGTGCCAAAATACACACTTAGGTTGCTTTAGGTTATGGTGATTTATCACAACAGAAAAGTAACTAATGTAGCACGAATGAAGGAGTGAAGGAGCTATTTACCACCAAGGCTGTTTGGATCCCTAGATTTTGAGGGTATATTCAAACAGACTTTTTTAAAAGGGAGCATGCCATTCTACAACTGAGGTTAATGAAACACACATTTCTTTCCTTAGTAACAATCTTGAAACAAATCTGAAATCCAGGTTATAAGCCAGGATAAAAATCAGTAGGAAACATAAGCATCACGAGAGAATGTGATGACTTCTCAAGCTACGGTTTCCCTCTTGAACTGAATGTCCTGAAGTATTGGACATTTTCCTGACTTTCAGTGGAGGCTTACCAGCCTCTAGAGCAGTAGTTCTCAACTTTCCTAATGCTATGACCCTTTAATACAGTTCCTCATATTGTGGTGACCTCCAACCATAACATTATTTTCATTGCTACTTCATAATTGCAATTTTGCTACTGTTATGGAATATGTTTGCTATCTTAATGTAAATGTCTGTGTTTTCTGATGATCTTGGGTGACCCTGTAAAAGGATTATTCTACCCCCAACAAGATCACAACCCACAGGTTGAGAACCACTGTTCTAAAGGCTCAGATTCCAATTTGTTTGTCTTGTTTTATGTTTATTTTTTATTATTTTTTAAGACTGGGTCTCTCTTCATAACTCAAATTCTGTGATTGCTCCTAGTTATCTTCATCATCATATCTGAAGTGATTAGCTGAAAAGCTTCAATGAGATTTCTCCAACATAGTTGAACTTCTTTATGTAGTGATTAGTTTCCAAAACTGCAAATCCAAGTGTGCAAAGAATGACAGTCTCTGTTTAGTCACACTAGTGTTTACTGTATGACCATGGGCTAAAGCAAAGCATGTGGCCCAGCACAAAGTCTGTGGGACCTGGCCATGCAGGATTTTGAGTATAAACAAAGGTAGTTAATTGGACTGAATCATGTCAATTAGCTGCAGTTGATGTGATCTTCTATCATTGTTGTATTAGAGGTAGTGGTGGTATGAGTGTGAATATGTACATATGGTGTACATGAATGTGTGTGTGTGTGTGTATTCACATATGCATATGCACATGTATGTGTGCAGGTATACATGTATCTATTTGTGCATGGATGTATAAGACTGAATTTGACATCAGGAGTATTCCTTCATTACTCTCCTCTTTTTCTATTAAGATGGGTTTCCCCAATGGTACCCAGAGCATGCCAAAATGGCTTATGTAGCTGTCCAGCTTCCTCTATAGGTCATACCCTTCTGAGAGTACTGGAATTATATGAGGGCAACCACACCCATCCAACATATATGTGGGTTTTAGAGATCTGGATTCTAGTTGGTAAGCTTGTGTAACAAGAATGTTATCCACTGCTACATCTCCTCAGCCTGAAATCTTATTTAAAGCTTATTATTATTTATATACTAAATATAAATTTTAAATAATCATCAGTAGAATCTCTCCTTAAGCTTAAAAGATAATATCAGTGTCAACTGTGATAACCCTGAGATGCCCCCAGTGTGATGGACAAAAACCAAAATGTTTCTTTTCTCAAAGTAAAGCATCGAAACTTCGCTACTTAATACTAGTTGTCATATGACATCAAGTAATGTGATAATGCAATGTGAATGTTGTTGTCCATTTAATATGTGACATTGTCTTCTGTGCAAGGAAATAAGGCCTCAACTCATTTTTCACAGGCCACTGAACAGCCATTAAATGATAATGACTTGGTATTGACCTCATCAAAGAGGGATGAAACCATGAACTGTGCATGAAGAGCTCTGTCCCATCATTCCAGGTGCATTGTTTTTTGTTTCTTTGGCAGAAGACTTTAGATCTATGGGGTGTTGTCATGACCCACATTAAACACATTTATTTATTCATTTGTTTGTTTACTTACTTACTTACTTATTGTTGAAGGGAAAAAAAAGGACTTTAAGTGTTTCTTCTTTCCAATATGTTAAAAGTGCAAGCCAAGATGGTAAATAAAATTAACCTTTAAACAGAGCTATGAAAAGTAATGTTACAAGTTGTCATCTATTTATACCTGTTTATTTGATCAACAGATATTTACAGACTGAGTTGGGCACTGATGACATGTAAAAGGGGCTATATGGTCTATATCCTCAATTCGATGCCATCTACAGTGACATGAGAAGGCAGACTTATAGAATAGAAAACAGCTAGGAACAAGATGTTTATTTCCAATTTCTTAATCAAATCAGAGTTCAGTTTTAAGAAATCAATTTTTCTTTCTGAAAATAATTGTTTCTTTACAGTAAAAAGAGATTTGTTAAGTGACTGCCATATTTCTATGTTCTGACATCTTAAGAATAGAAAGTTTATTTCTGCCTTACAGAGGAATAAATCAAAACTCAGAAATATTTAGAGTTTTATAAAAGACCACTCAGCTAGTAGTTAGCCAGAATAACATTTGGATCTTGGTGTGTTCTGGCCCTGGTTCATCATATAACATTTTGATATTGGTTGCAGAACTTTCTAGTATACTACTCTCTCTGAATGTGCCTCAAGTCTCTATCTTGTTAGAAGTCAAAGCACATGGAGCTCACTGACCTGCCTTTGTCTTGTAATCACTGCAGGAATGTGTGTGAGAAGAAGCAAGGGGCTAGCCAGGCAAGAAAAAGAGAGAACAGAGAAAGATTGTACAGAACAATCCATGGTCATGAGCAGGCTTCAAGAAGAGCATTTTTCCCTTCTATGAGGGCACACCTACTACTTAACCACCACAGTCTTGGTACCCAATATTAACCAAAGTAGGCTAGCACCAGTGAGCACCTAAAGATTTCTGGGATTTAAGACTGCAATAGTTAATTCATTCTCATTACAGAATCTGCACATATTTCTGGCAATCTCTCACTCAACTAGTTACAAAAGTATAACCACTTTGCAGCGTTCCCTTCTAGAAACCATGGTTTTCTCTAGTACAGAAAGAGAACATAATCCTAGCACTAGGCTAGATTTTTCTTCAAAAGGTACATGTCACTTATGATCATAATTTATTGACCAAAATTGGATTTGTGTTCTACCCAACTATAAAATAGCTGGGAATTAGAATCTTCTGTATGACTGAAAGACTTTTCTCTGAGTAAGCAAGTATTTCTTAATCAAGTCAAAGTTCTGGCCCATATTTTAAAACTGCTCTTTAATAAAGCTAAACAAGATGTGCATGGATATTAATCTGTCTACTGATTTCCTTTCTGATAATCATTTCTCTCTTTCCCCAAAGAGAAGCCTTGGAAACAGAAGCCATGTCTTGCATGTCAATATAGTCCTCTTCCCTCAAATCAGATCTACTTTTCTTTACTTTGTACATTTGGCCTTCGTGTCTTCTACTGCTTACTTGCTGAAGGCTTGGTCCCACTGTAGCAGTATTAAGGTAAAAGTGGAGCCTAGAGGAATGTGATTAAGTAGTGGATGTGAACTGTCAGAAGGATGAAAGTCCATCTTCAAGAGCTCTCATAAAGATGGATTGTTTTCTTTCAGCCCCCTTTTCTCTCTTGCATCTTGTCTTGTCTTGTGTGTTGGTGTGTTTGGGTTAAGTTGACACAAAGCTAGGCATATCTGAAAAGAGGGAATCTCAATTAAGAAAATGTCTCTATCATATCGGCCAGTGGGCATGTCTGTGGAGCATTTTCTTGAGTGTTAATTGATGTCAGAGGGCCTGGGCTACGATTAGTAATACCACTCCTGGAATGGTACTATTCAGGTGTATCAAATCGGTAGTTAAGGAGCTATGTGGAGCAAGCCAGTAAGCAACATTTCCCTCTGTTCCTTGCTTCTGGATTCCTGTTTTCAGTTGCAGCCTTAGCTTCTCTAAATGACAGGCTGCAACATAGAAGCTAAATAAAACCTTTTTTCCCAAGTTGTTTTTTCTCATAGTATTTATCAGCAACAAAAAGCAAACAAGAGTAGCAAAGCATCTCCCCATTTCACACACACTACCGCAATGGTGGAATCCATGGTACAGTGACCATCTGGAAAGCTTTTATCATAGTAACTACTGGCACTCTTTTCTTGGACCTACAAACTCTTAATTAAATAAACTTCTTTGCTGCATAAAGTAACAGGTTTTAAATATTTTGTCATGGCAACAGAAAACAGATGAAGACCCATGTCTTGTTTTCTGTATTAAACTATTAGGAAATATGTGCTTTCCCTGAATGTAGCATGCTTTGTCTCTATAGCCCATCTGCAGATATGAAGACATGCAAGCTTTTCCCCTGCCATATTAGTCAGAAGATATCCTAGTTAAGAAGTCTCTTTTGGTTAGGGCCAAAGATTTTTTTAATTGAATCATTTTTAGATTTGTTTCCTTATTGAAAATAGATTTTTACTCACATAACATATCTTAATTACAATTTCCTTTTGTAATTGGAATTACAGTTCCTTTCCACATGCTCTCTTATCCTGAACCACTCCCTTTCTCTCTCTCATTAGAAAACAAAAATACTTCTATGGGATAATAATAAAATAAAATATAATATAATAAGGTAAAATAAAAAACCAACACATTAGAACTGGACAACAAAAGAATGAAAAGAGTCTAAGAAAAGGCACAAGAAAGAGAGACCCACTTGTTTGCATGCTCAAGAATCCCATAAAAACACTAAACCAGAAGCCATAATATATATGCAAAGGACCTGTAGGATAAAACTAGAAGAGAATAATTTAAATAAAATAATTAAAAAACTAAATAAACTTTAAAAAATTAAAAGGAAAAACCCTGATGATCTTGTGAGACAAAGGAACCTCCAAAGATGCCATTGAGTTCATTTTCTGTGGACAATGTACTGCTGGGTATGAAAACTACCCTTCAGAGCAGTTTTTTTCCCTAGGGAGACTCCCTTTAAGGAAACTAAATTTTCATTTGCAAGTGGTTGCAAGTGGAGATGGCTTCTGAATTAGGGATGGGGACATGTGTCAACTTCTTCTTTCAGCTTTAGGGCCACATCTATTGTAGACTTATGCAGGCACTGTGCATGCTGCCTCAGTCCCTGAACCTCCACATGTGGATCAACTTTGTTGATGTAGAGGGCCTTGTTTTCTTGATGTTCTCCATCCCTGATGGTTCTTAGACAGTTTTTTTTTTTTTTGGTTTTTCGAGACAGGGTTTCTCTGTGTAGCTTTGCGCCCTTCCTGGATCTCGCGCTGTAGACCAGGCTGGCCTCGAACTCACAGAGATCCGCCTGCCTCTGCCTCCCGAGTGCTGGGATTAAAGGCGTGCGCCACCACCGCCCGGCCTTAGACAGTTTTTTCCTCCTTCTCTTCTACTGGATTCTCTGAACTGTGAGAAGAGGGATTTGATGGAGACATCCCATTTAGGGCTGAGTGTTCCCATGTCTTGCACTCTCTATACCTTCAGGCTGTGGGACTCTGTATTTGTTTGAGGAAGCTTCCATGATGATGTCTGAGTGAGGTACAGATTTATATAGAATGTCATTAGAAGTCATTTTATTGTTATGTTTTTTTAGTAGAACAGTAGTTTGGTTTTGCCCTAGGTCCCTGGGCTATGTAGTCTCATGTTTTTGGTCACCAAAGTAGTGTTGGGTATGGTTTCCATTTCATGGAATGGACT
The DNA here is from genome assembly GCF_007827085.1 of Peromyscus californicus insignis. Classification (NCBI taxonomy): domain Eukaryota; kingdom Metazoa; phylum Chordata; class Mammalia; order Rodentia; family Cricetidae; genus Peromyscus; species Peromyscus californicus. The sequence continues at coordinate 38,025,719 of NW_026294424.1, forward strand.
TTCAGTCAAATCAGATACTGGTTGATTACTCCCATAAGTTTGTGCCACCATTCCACTACCATTCTTGCAGTCAGGATACTATTATAGATCAAAGGTTTATGGTTGTGTTGGTATTTATGTTTCTCCTTTGACAGCATGCATAGTAACTTTCTATACCAGAGACCCTCCTAAGTAGGGGTGAAAGGCTCTGTATAGGCATGTAGGCACCAGCTTGACACCTACACATTTAGTGAATTGTGTATGTGTTCTCTTCAGCAATGATGACTTGCTGTCAGATTGCAGAGAGGGATCTACAACCATGGCAACAGCTTAGATTGTTTGGGGATTCCCATTAAAGCCCTTTGGCCAAGCAACACAGTTAGATATAACCCAATCCTGGTTCCAGAAACTTCATTTGACCACAAGAGATGCCCGTTGGGACTCTGTCTACTGGATATTTGGTGATTATTTATTTGCTAGGCAGAAGTTTTTCAGTTTATGAGGTCTCATTTATTAATTGTTGAACTCAGTGCCTGCATCAACAATTTTATGTTAAAAAGTTCTTTTCCTGTGCCAATGAGTTCAAGGCAATCTCTCACTTTCTTTTCTATTGTGTTTAGTGTATCTAGTTTTATGTTGAGGTCTTTCATCAATTTGGAGTTGAATTTTGTACAGAGTGATAAGTATGAATCTATTTGGATTCTTCTACACACACAGCTGTCCAATTTAACCAGCATCATTAGTAACAAAGATTAATTATTTATAGCATTTATCAACCTATCCCTTCAAAACAGCTGAAGGAGAAGTTTGTCACCCAGTGTGGCTCTCTTGTATTTCACTACTGTAGTTCTGGATTTCTTTTCTTTTTCTATTTTTCTGGATCCAACTTCCGTGTATTGACAGGTTCACTTTTTGAGACTAAAGGTGTTTTCCAGGAACACTTAGAGCGATGTGCTTTTAGGTTCTTAACCTGAAGGATGTGAGGGATTCTTGCATGAAGATCTTGACATTATCACTTTGGGGATAGCACATGTCAGGTTCTGATAAAGACTGCTCACAGAGTATGTAGTCATCCTTTCAACTCTTTTGGCTTCCTCTACAGCAAAAGATGGGAAATCACATTACTTATTTTCTGGATATGTTGTCTGTACAAGACTAGTAATCATTATTTCTTTTTACTTCCTTTTAGAGTGTCTGTGTGTGTGCACACACACATGCATGTGTTTAGAATTCCTTAGACTGAAAAGTAAAAACTACATGCTTAAGATTCTCAAATAGCTAGGATTCCAGACACAAATTCATTTTACTAATTATGTATACATAGTTACAATTTAGAATAGTGAAGTAACTGAGAAACTATCTTCTTACTCTAGATGTTTCTCTGAACTCACCTCCTCCTCATGCTGAAGCATCCTTCTGTCCAGTAATCTACTCTGGAGACATCCATAAGAATTTTAAAGAGACAGTGACCAGAATCGACCACTCTGAAAGTCCAGCTGTCTGGATGTAAGAAAGCAGAATGCAGTTACAATGATAGTTACAGTATTGACCAGCTTTCTGACTCCTGGTTTTCAGGTAGCATGATCTAATTTGACTTTAGGTTTCATGGGCCACATTCTACATGAGCCAATGCATCACAGAGAGACAGAAAAATGACAGTAGACAAAGGAACCAGAAATGGTTCACAAAGGAGATCATTCAGCATAACTTAAGTGTACAGACTTGGTTATATGTATTCAAACCCAAAGCCTAGGTCCACCATCAAGTTATATCAAAGGAGACAAGTTGCAAAAATTTTAATTTTTTGGAGGATGACCATAGGACTACAAAATAGAAAACCTTAAAAATATTCGTAAAGGTGATATGAGCAATATTGTGCCCTCTCTGTCAGTAGAAAGAAAATGCTGCATATATCCTCTTAGTCTGCTTCCTCAGTGCTGCACGCTTATCATTTGTAGCCCATCGAGAGAAAGCCTTGATCTTTATCTCCAAGACAGGAATTTTCCCTGTTCTTTTCTCGTTGTGTGTCTTATTTCAGAAGTATCCCTTTTTTTCATAAGCCCCATCCTGCAGCTCTCTGGGTTCTGAAGCCTTATTTTGAAGATGTTTTTCTTACAAATGTTTCATGAAGTCAGAAAACGCCTTTCCCTTTAAGTGATATTTTCAGGAATGCAATCACCCAGAGGTGTTCATCCCGTAATTTGGATACTCCTATAATTTGAAGTTATTGCTGTCCTTCAGAGAAGGATGTACTATTTCCAGAGCAGGTTATTTTCAAAAGGGAAAAAACCCACATAACCCTGAGATTTAAGAGCACTGCAGCCTGCTGTTGCCGAGAATAATTCTTTACGGATCAGTTCAGTTCCTGCCTTTGGCTTTAGGTGAGGTAATCTCACTCAGTTGCCTGTATTCATTTGGAAGTTGGTTGCTATTTCAATTTATTTGAACTCATTTAAACAACAGTAAAAAGGAAAACTCTCTCAAATAAATTTAATTCCAATTACTCTGACTCCTTTGTATCTTCTGCCTGTAATTTAAAGCAGTTTCCAAAAGGGAATGTTTAAAAGGTGATAATTCATTTGACAGCTGGAGAAACTGGGATCATTAAAAGGAGACATAATTAACATTATTTTTAATGCAACCTGGCTATTCTCTGAGATTTTTCAAACACAGGCAATTTTCCCCTGGGTTTGGCTGCATCCCATCTTTACTGCATGGCAGAGGTTGTAATCTATTTATTCCTTTAGTTAATAAATAATTACTTCTCATTTTGCCCTGCTCTAGGTCTTGGGGACAAAATTATAATAAGAAAAGCCTCTTTTGAACTTATCTCTCCTGGACAGACTAGATATAAAAACGCAGAAGGGAAGAGAGAAAAGGGAGAATTAGGAGTTACACAAGCTGGAAGAACAAAAGTAAGAAGAGATAGAAAAAAGTATAAAAGGTAATAACCTCATGTGTAGAGGTAGGTCAGAAAAAATCAAATAAAAGAAATGTTAGAAAAAAACAGATAAGAAAATGCAGTAACATTGAAATCTGCATGTAACTGTTCTCATATGCATGCATGTTTTTTTTTTTCTAAAGTCAAGTAACTTAGAAATAAGCCTTCTCTCCAGTTCCCCTGATGTCAGCAAAAAAAATTTAATCTTGTTACTTGAAGGTTATCTGTCTCTTCCAGTTTAAATCATAGACTCTTGTCTGGTTAATTTAGACACTTCATGAATTTTCTTTTTCCTTCCTCCACTCTCTTCTCCCAGAGAATTTCTGAAATGCTTATACAGTGTTACAGATGCAGATATCTACTATCAATACCACTTCCGGATACTTCCTGTTTTGGTTGGGATATGGGTATTACCTCCTATCTGAGTGGCAGCCTTAAGCACTGACATCCTCAAAAGCAAACAAAACAATAAAACAATAGCCTCTTGAAGGTGTCGGACTTCTGAAAAGCAGTGTTTAGGCTTCTATTCATGGAAAGGGCATTTAGGATAGAGAGGGATTCAAGGCTCCTACATAGCCAGTGTAGGGGGCTGGGAGAGTGTCATAGATCATTTGTATGTCCCAAATGTGATCACAAAGACTCTTAAAAGTGGAACCAGGAGGCAGAAAAGAAGTCTGAAGGGCCTGTGATTATGGGTGTAGAGTGATGAGGATGACTCATCCCTAAAGGGCTTGAGGGGCAGATGGCCCAAACAAGTAAAAAAGATACTTTCTGAGAGCCAACCTGGGTCTGCCTAATGGTCTTAGCAACAGCAGCTGAAACATGATCTGGAGATGACCTGGACCAATGAAAGGCAGGCATGTCATCCCAGCAGATGCATACTCATCAGACCTCCCCCCCCAGGGTGGGGTGGAGGATGTATAAGGCTTGTCTTTTCCTGAATAAACTGAGCTTGTTGTTTTGACATTCTCCCGGAGTCTGTGTGGCTTGACTCTGCACCTACTTGGCCCCTTCCCCCAAAGGGAACAACAGCAAAGGACCCTGCTACAGGGTGAAAATGATATCTTCCTGACTTTTAACATGGGAGACATAGGTCATTATCAAATGAATCAAGGGTAATCGAGAAGAAGAAGAAAAGTGATGTGTGTAAGAGAAGGCAGAGTTTTCTATCCTGTCGCCTATCGCCTATCCCCAAATACCCAGCAGCCACTTCCCAAATTACCACACAGAGACTTACATTAATTATAAATGCTTGGCTGATAACTCAGGCTTATTGCTAACTAGCAATTACATTTAAATTAACCCATTTCTATTAATCTGTGTATTGCCACATGGCTTCTTCCAAAGCTGGACACAGCCCAGAGCCTAGCAGTAGATAGCACATCTCAGAGGGTCAGGCAGCCCCTTCATCCTTGTCTGCCTTGAGACTTCTGAAAGAGCTCTACCCAGTCTACATCAACCATGTCTTTCACCCTCCCTGTGGAATCAGGACTTAGCATGGGACATGTCTTCCATCTTTCCAATTAGCTGATTTGTAGTGAGACTCTGATCTTAATTAGCCAAGCTGTGTCTCTTGAAGTTTGAAATAAAGCTTTTGCATTAAAAAAAAATACTCTCAACAGTGTGTGACTCTTAAAGTAAAAGCTTTTTATCTGCAAAGAAATGAATTTTGGAAAGTACAACACTAAGTTTCCTTTTTATTCATTTGGATTCCTCCTACTTTCCCTCCCCCACACACACCCAGAAGCAATAGCTGCCTAAGTGTTAGTAGGTGAAGGCTGGAAAGCCTGAGACTCAAGACTAAAAGCCACAGTCCTATTTAACAAGGTGTTTTCAAGTACAAGTGAAGAAGAACCAGAAAGAGAAGATGAAGCAAGGACTATGTCCGTGTTCTCTGGAGAAAGCCAACAGCAATTGGGTTGTGTGCAGTTTTTCAGTTAAGTTGCCCTCCAACAATGATGTGCCACTTGCTGGGAGCTTGGGCTATTTATATTTTTTACAGATAGCGTTTCCTGCCCCTGAGTGATTTTCTTTACTCTGTCTTCTCTTTTCTGGAAGATTCTTTTTTCATTTGCTGAGAGACTTATTTTGCCAAGAATCCATTCTCTACTGCTCTGCTCTTGCAAGTGTGGTCTTTTTGTGTCTGGCCACCTGGTGAGCTGAGCCAGCAGCCTACAGTGTGATGCTCTGCAGTTACCAACATTCTGCTAGCAGTGATTTCACCTGTTTTTCCCAGGACTCAGTTTCTGTTTATGCAATTGAATTTTATTAAAACTTAAGTTCCATCCTTCTGGATAACTAGGCAATCATAGATGCTGTCACTTTTATCTTCTGTGCTCACTTTGGGGTAAAATTTAATATTTCACAAATAATACTAGCAAGTGGCCTTTTCTGCCAACTTAGGCTTTGCCTTCTCAGAACTACATTGGTTCTCCCAGGTCAAGTACTCAAGAAAAACAAACATATAATATAAACCAAAAGCAAAACCAAGCTGTCCTAGCTTAAAATCACCCCAGCACTAATTAGCAATTAGCCAAGCCTTCTAGTTTCTTCTAATAAGGAAATTTTTACAACATTTCATATTTATCATTAAATAACTTTTTGTGTTTTGAGATTATAATATAATTATATTATTTTTTCCACCCCCCCAAGCCCTCCTATTCACACTGCCACTTTCTCTCTTTCAAATTCATGGTCTCTTTCTTTAATTGTTACCTGTGTGTGCACGGGTGTGCACATGTGTGCATGTTCATATGTGTGTGTGTAAGTATGTGTTTATCATAAATACAACCAGCTCAGTCTGAAAAATGTTACTGTATGCATATGTTTCAGGGCTGACTACTTGGTACTGTATAAATAACTGGTGTGCTCTTCTCTAGGGAAGACTATTCTCCTGCTCCCAGTCTTCCTTAGTTTCCTGTAGATCTTTGTCTATAGCTGAGGCCTCAGATTTCCTCCTGCCCTGTGAGCATGTCTATTGGTGTCATCCTTATTCAGGTCATCTTTGGGCAGCCATTTTGATGAGATTTCATGGGTGTAACTTCTGACATTTCTAGGACACACAGACTCATAGAAAACTCCCCTTTTTTGACTCTTATAATCATTCTACCCCATCTTCTGCAATGATCCCTGAGCCTTAGGTGTACGAATTGTGTTGTAGATATATCAATTGGGAGTTATCATCACAGTAGTTTTTTTGTAACGAAACGTGTACATACATATGTACACACATTCTCTTTGTCTGTCTCTGTCTCTCTCTCTCTCTCTCTTTCTTTCTTTCTTTCTCCCCTTCCAGTGCCCACTCTTGATCCTACAGAAGTATATTAACACAGTCTAACAAGTGTGCAGAAAAACTCTATTTCCTGCCATCCTTTTTCTTCTCATATCTTGGTTAACTGCACAAAGAAATTTGTATATCTCATGTTAGCTGTTTTCTGAAGACTTCCTTTTTCTCCACTCATCTCGTTCTGTTTTTTCTTTGACTGTGTTGTTGTGCCTAAGATTTGTTGTGAACAATGAGACACAGATGTTACATTTGCTACAAGTATGATTGGAGGCATATATTTCAAGACTTGCAGCCATGGAGTCTGAACCTCATTCTTACATTCAATGAAACATAGGGGGCTGGAGAGATGACTCAATGGATAAAGTACTTGCTGTGGAAGCATGAGTACCAGATTCCCAGAATTCAGGTAAAGCTAGGTAGATGCCATGCGCACCTTTAAACCCATCAGCCAGGAATCAGAGGGATGTTGAGGGCAAGATAACTACATAGACTACTTGGAGCTCACAAGAATCAGGTTCACCAAGAGACCTTGCCTCAATAAAATAGAGAATAATTGAAGAAGACTTTGGCTGTTAACTTAGAGTTTTTATAAGCACTTACATTCATGCAAACATACACAAATATCATATGCAAACATTTACACAAAAATGCAAACATGCAATCATCATACACAGTCATATATACTAAAATGTAACTTGAAGAAGAAACTGATGATATATGGGATTTTTTTAGCACTAAAAATATTTAGGTGGTGGTGTCATACCGTGTCTATTTGACAAAACAGTAGAAGTCCATTTCTCCCTAAGACCTAAGACTTTCTCAACCAAGGAGTTTTTGATTAGGTTTATGGTGTCGGGCATGAATTCCCTCCTCTGAAGACGACCTCAAATCCAAGCAATGAGCAAATGTAACAGTCATACCACTGTTGAAACAATGAACACGTCTTGCATCGCAGGTTAATATTATAGCATGTAAGTTTCACAGTTAGGTGAACACACTGGTGAGTTGTCTCTCCCAGCAACCTATCCAGTACCATCTGGCTACACATATACTACTCAACAGTGAGGGGATACCTGACCTTTATGACTTGTTGACAGCTGGCGGGGTTATTAGCTGGACTGAGATGCTATTGGAATTTAGGAGACCAAGTTTGAGAAGAGCGACAGGGACCACTCTCAAGTAGGGATGTTCATTGCAAAATGAAGAGGCTTGATTGGAACTGAGTTAGAGGATATAGTTATCATAGGGACAATCACCTCTGCTCCACTGTGGTGACAAATTGAGACAACTAGAGCATATAAACATGGTGCTTAATTGTGACTGAGAAAAACTCTTGGTAGGTATAAAAACTTCCAAGACTGGAGAAGCAACATATGGCAGCAGTGCTGGAGATTAGACACATGCATTTTAAAATTCAGAAAATGAAAAGGAGAAGAAATGGGATATGGACTCAGAATTTTAGTGTTACTGTGATGAGTTCCCTTTTTCTTATAACTGATCAAAACTACTTCTTATTCTGAAGATGAAAACATTCCATCAGTGTCTGAGCAACATTAGTTCCATGAAAGTTCTGGAATATTCTTAGGGGTTTTAAAGACCAATTCAATATGCATAATAACTTCTTGTGGCAACAGAACACAGGCACAGATATAAAGGTCATATTATTCAAATGCCATAGAAACAATAGTTGCTGTAACTACTCCCATTAAGCCACCAATTAAATGTGTTGCGGTATCAGAAATGGGAGTCATGTATGTATTTTTATAGGAAAATAGAAAACAGTCATATTATCTATTAAATAATGAAACAGACACTACCCAACAGTGTAGTGGTATTTGCTCTACCCATGACATTGGGCTATAGGGCCAGAAGGAGGTGGTGCTTCCTGCCACTGTTGTATGTGATCTCTTAAAAGGAGAGGGAGAAGGGTCACATGCCCCCTCTCCCTGCTCCTGCCTGCAAGGTGGATTTGCTCCCAGTCAGATCAGAAGATGACTTCAACTGTCTACTCCATTCTGTATTCATGAGTGCATTTCTTCAATTTATATCTTAATAAGTCCCTATTACCCATTAAATAGACTCACGTGGATTTATCATAATACAGCAGCATCCTGACTGGATGACCCCTTTGGCCTGCAGAAGACAAGGATTTTAGTGTCACAAGCCATATCTGGAAGAGGAAACTTTTATCTCTAAACTCTCCCTACTATGCATGGATTCAATAACAGTGATGGATATGGATAGAAAAATAAGTAATTACCATAGGATAAAGTTATTAATATACTATGTGCTTCCAAGAGGGGTAACAAGCAAGGACATTAGGAATTATACTTAAAGAATGATTTGGAATCTATGTGAGGAAGAAAGAAGCAGTGTCAGGAAAAATAGTTACTCTCTAAACCACCAGCCATTGCCCCAAGGACTTGAGTGAAGAAGATTTGGAAGCAAATCAGGCCCTTCCTATTTCCTATAGTCATCAAACATGTTCACTATAACCACTGCACACATGTACAATGTATTATTTGAAAAATATGAGTTGGCTTTAAGGGAAATATAATAATTATTAATATTTGCTTAAATGTGTATATTCTAGATGGAAAGATTTTTTTTACATTCATATTGGCTATGGTAGGGTAGAGCCAGTTTTCTGGCCAGTGAGAGTCAATTGTATACAATCTACTCAACTTCCTACTAGGGAAGTTAGATAGATAAATATAAATTAACTATGGTGGATATTTCACCATAGAATTATACAAGAACTGTAAGTTACAGGTTTTGTTTAGGAATGTGCTCCAGGCATTAAGCAATGGCCAATAAGTATGTCAATAATATCTGATATTTAATGGTATCTTAGTCTATTATAAATTCTGGCTTCATACATATGTATTGAATTGGTTGACAAATTCATTTGAAAGAATACAAAGGAAGGCCTTGAGGAGTTTTGAGGGGAGAAAGCTGACTTTTGAGACACATGCATGAGTGGAAAGAGAAGGTGATAAAAGTCAGGGAGAAAGACAGCTTAGGTAAGTGAAAAACACAGGAATTAGGAGAAATGAAAATGACTTGAAAATAGGTGCGGATAGTGTCAGGAGACAAAGATCCGTGGTGACAGATGGACCTGAAAAATCCATCACTGCTCATCAGTATCATCAGTTTAAGTACAGGCAAATAGTTGAAGTAAAAATTAGAAGCCCTCCTTCTATGATGTCACTGCATAAAAGCCTGCTGCGTGGTAGTTACTTCTCACAGTAACTTTCAATGCACAACTTTTTAACAAAGCCAACAAAAGATCACATTAGAAGTTCTGTGTTTTGGATTGAATAGCAACAGTGCAATCTGATGCAATTTAAAGCCTTGTGAGTTATCAGCTCCAATGTTTCTAGTGGGCTATGCTGAAGAACATCTTTAGAGATGAATGACTGATTTGCAGCCATTCCCTATGGAAGTACACACCTGCTTTTCTGGTGCTTCATTCTCATGGAAGATCCATGAGAATCATGCTAGCTTCTTTTAAACTGTTTGAAGAAAGTGGTATCTGGGTTTCATTCTGTGTTTTGAATAAGGGGAACTTCCAATGATGAAAAAGAGAAACGGGGAACATTTTGGCACTGTTTTTATAAAGTGGAAAAAAGCAAGAATAAGAGAGCTAATTTAACTTGCAAATATTAAAGAGAGTTCTTTCCTCCAAACTCCTCCAATTCTATAATGGAGTTCAGTGAGATATGTTGTGAAGTATTTATTGCATAGTTCTTAGAGTTATAATGACTCAAACACTATCCCCGTGTTCCTCTGGGCAGCATGACAGGATGGATGCTAATCTCTGCATATAAAGTAGGAATACCATTGTCTACATGACCATGTTACTATAAGGATTAAATGAGATCCATGAGCAGAGTGCTAACTCTAATCCAGTATATATGACAAAACTCCACCTATGTATGTTAATGATTGATTTTGTGTTGAAAATGTATGTGATTTATAAGGTTATGGGATAATATGTTATGAAAGTATTCCCACTGATGTCTGACAGTTCTGACACTAAGCCTTTATGTTCACTCTGAGGAAGTACTTCAATTTGATGAATAGATTATAATTTTTTAACCTGGTCCTTTCTGTCATTGGACCCAGGTGAAGTTTTATGAGCGGCATTGACATAAAGGGTTATAATAAAATCTACAAGTTTCTCCTGAGAATTAAACAGATTAATCATTTTGACCATCAAAAAAGTTGAACACCATAGCTGCAGAACATTAAGATGTGACAATTCAAGATCAAAAGTCAGGGGGGCCGTAAAAGTCAGTGTCTGTGAATGTTTTAAAGATGACCCACTTAGCTCAGGAATATGGACCTTCCCAAGGGGTCTAAGGTACAGTTACTCATCACCCTCTTCTTGAATATGGCAGTACATAGCCACAGAAAAGAGATATAGCTCCAAGTGTTTCAAAGACTCTGAATGATAATATCCTCTGGTGACAACCTCTGACTTTGGGAGTTGCTATTCACTGTGGGCTAATGGGGTTCCTTATGCCACTTTCAGCCATTCTAGCCTGTTCTCCACATAGTATCCAGAGAGAGTGGCCTTTTAAAAATATGACTGGATCATATTACTCACTTGCTTGAAGTCATCCAATGAACTTCCATTGTGCTTTGAAGTAAATGTAAAGCCATTAGGCTGGCCTTCAAGGCCCAGTATGCTCTGTGCCTTCTCACCTCTGCAATCTGGTCTCAGACCCCACAGACTTATCTCTGCCCTCCAGACATCGACCACTCTTTCTAAGCCTGTGACTCACTCCTCTCCTCCCCTCTTAGAAAGTCTCAGCCTTTGTACTTCAGGCTCCTAAGGCCTGGACTGCTTTGTGATCTCTTTGTATGACTGGCTCCTGCTCATTCTTTGGATATCAGCTTAAATGTCATCCCCTTATTGAGCCTTAGTGGACAGTACCCCCTGGGCATTCTGCATCCCTGCTTCTTTGCTCCACAACAACTCAGGATTTTAAGACTTTAAAAAGATTGGTTTATTTTTTAACCCTCTTATGACAGGTATGGAAGAAGAGGACTTGGTCTATTTTGCCTATTCTCTATCTGCTGATAGGTATTTTAGCTTCTCCCACTTAATAGGTAATCCTTAAATCAATATTCCTTTATGTCAATAATAAAGTGTAGATGCACTTCTCGTAGAACAAGTCCTGAACCAAATCCTCCCTTGAATGTGGCTTTCCTCATCCAACCCTTCACCAAGCTTCTGAAGACTTCTAACATCATACATCTTCACAGATGGAGAGGCTGGGGCAAAGACACTTTGTATTTACTCCAAGCCCACTGGCTAGAGAAGACAGAGTGATGTTTAGCCTGAACATGCATGAGAGAATGCAGAGAGCTCTCTGACATCTCACTGGCTGGTCCCAGCACTCTATGAGATTTTGGCCTTGTACCAGGCAATCCCAGTCATTCCATAACACTCTCCGAAGTCAGAAATGATGCCTCTGCTATGACTACTGTCAATCTACATGGACTGCCAGTGGAGTATTTATCGCAAGACTTGGACTATTGAGCATTTACTTGTTTTCTCATATCACATCTAGAATTCTTCCTGGTCAGACTGTTTTCCTCACCTTTCCCTCAATTCTTTTTCCTCAAAATAAGTATATTCTAAACATATCCTCTCTCAGTTAGGGTTTATTGCTATGAAAATATACCATGCCCACAGCAACTATTACAAAGGAAAACATTTAATTCGGGCTGGCTTACAGTTTTAGAGGTTTGATCTATTATCATCATGACGGGAAGCCTGGTACTGCGCAGGCAGACATGATGCTAGAGAAGAGGCTAAGAGGTATACCTATTAATTCATAGGCAGAAGAAGGAGGCCGTGTGCCACACTGGGTTCAGCTTGAACATATGAGACCTCAAAGCCTGCCCCCACAGTGGCACATTTCCATCAGCAAGGATGTACCTAATAGTGCCATTCCCTATGGGCCAAGTCTTCAAACACATGAGTCTGTGGGGGTCAGTCCCATTCAAATCACCACATCCTCTATTATAGTTTTGCTGCATATGCTAGAAATCTAAGAACAAACATGACAGATATAATTTCTGTGGTGGTTTTTATGAAAATGGTCCTCATAGGCTCATAAGGAGTAGCACAAGTATTTAGTATGGCCTTGTGGGAGGAGGTACGGCCTTGTGGGAGGAAGTGTGTCACTGGGAGTGGGCTTTGAGGTTTCAGATGCTCAAACCAGGTCCAATGTCACTATCTCTTCCTGCTGCCTCCCAATTTGGATGTAGAACTCCTGGCTACCTCTCCATCACCATGTCTACCTGCATGCCACCATGCATCCCACAATGAAGATGATGGACTAAACTTCTGTACTGAAAGCCAGCCCCAATTAAACATTTCCCCTTATAAGATTGGCCATGGTCATGGTGTCTCTTCACAGCAAAAGAAACACTAAGACAACTTCTAGCTTATGGAACAGGAAGTCAGATACTAATTGTGTGAATCATTTAACAAATACAAAGTGATTTTAGATAGTGATAAATTTTATGAGAAAACAAAACAGGAGAAAGAGATAAACCATGGTCTGGTACAAGGGATGTACTGTAGACATGGCAGTCAGGAAGTGCCTTGCTGTGGAAGTGATATTTGAGCCAAGACCCCAAAATAAGATCTGGTATTTCAAGTTCTTGGCATAATGTAGGTAGGTACCTGAACTGCCAATGAAATAAACTTGTGCAAAGGAGAGAAGGGCAGGTATGTTTGGCCCTAGCAGGATCTGTTCAACCTCATTTGTCCCCAGACATCAGTAATCTACCTTGAACTATGCACTCATGGTGCTTTTAGAGTCTTCAGATACATGTGGTAGTGAACCAATACAGCACCCATGCATTTCTTATACCAATACATGTTGGACTTTCTGAGGAAAAGACATCTTCAAGAAATTCCACTGAAGAGTGACAGTGGACAGAATGAAATTCATCAAACTGTAGAGAATGGGGTTTCCCCACTGGCTGTTCATGAGGTCAGTGTTACATAACCAGTAATTAATGAACATCAACGCCCGACAGGGAAGACACTAATCTACCAAAGACAGAAGACAACAGGAACTTATCGGATATACTGTTCAAACTCTAAATCTTTGGTTTCTGTAGGAAATTTCCCAGAATCTGAACAAGAGGCATTTTCAGAAGTACTGTAATCTGTTTGAGTATGAATTGGTCTGTTTTTTACCCCATCTCATCCCACATCTGTCTTGCAATTGCAACCTTGCAATACCAAACTCACAGCAATCCCCCATAAGAATTTCTCTCTGACTTTGTTCTCAAAGGAGCTGGAACCAATCCAGGAAGTCTGAGTTTATGAATAACAGAATAGATAAGATGAAGCTGAAGAAGTGAACAGGTTGATTCTTGAGGACTATGTAGGTCAGGACAAGGACTATAGACTTAGTCCCGTTGCAAAAGCATGGCATGGTCTTCTTTATATCATTTTGAAAGACCTCTTTGGTTGCCCTTTGCATAACTGTCTGTCATTAACAGAGTCCATGCTGTGCATCTGCAATTGATAAATGTCTAATGATAGATTTCACAGATGCATGTTGTCTCTGAGACAATTCTCCCTGTATTTCTAGGTTCAATCATTTATTTCCTCCATCAGCCAGCCTGTTAATAAGTGTTTCCTGTAGACTCAAGTGACATATATGCATTTTTTATTTCACCCACTGGATTTTTCTTTTATCCCATAAACTTCTTTTCTTCTCATGACTTTCCTTTTCTCCCCTCAGGCACCATTTTTTATTGAGTTTGGGTTAAGAGCCTGCACTGTTAACTATGATTTAAGAGGTGATTTAGTGAGATTTAGCATTTCTGAAATTATTCTGTAGCTGAGTTGAAAAAGAGGAATGTTCTTTTTGTCAAAGTAATTAAACTTGGACTACTTTGCAGGGTAGTCTCTGTATTATCTCTGCCCACAAGCACTGCAGAATAAAATTGTGGCCATTTAAAAAGGAAGAGCTGAGAATTTAAGCCTTTCCCTGTATAACTTTTTCTTTTCTTTTTCATTGAGTATTAATATGCATTTTGAAATTGTCAATCTAAAGACAGAGTGTTAATAATCTCTAAGTGCCAGAGTTCAACTTTGGATTGGTAGGGGGCACTAAATGGTGGGCACAGTGTGGAAGTCAGCCAGGACACTATTGTTCCTCTCCTGCACAAAAGAAGGACCATATTCTCATATTCTCACTGAAGTCATTTATAAACTTTAAGAGTGGCAGTACTCCTGGCTAAAGCAGAGAGAATGATTAATTTTGTAATTCTTATATGATTATGTCCCTTGGCCTATTACTCATAAGATCCTCCATAATTTTAAGACACTTTATGCCACTTTTCTCTTGAACTATTTAAGGACTCTTCCGCCTCCTCTCTAATATTGAGAGATGAAACTGGTCAGGCTAAAATGAGCCACATGAGGATCTGCAAGGCTTTCTCTCATGGTCCTTTTGCCAAAACCAATATAAGCCAATTCTGAGTGGCACCAAAAGTCCATAGCTGAAGATCCCAGTTGCAAATCCAAAACCAGGGTCTCATACAGAGGAGTGCAAATGTCAGATAGAACTGGTGAAAAGGGCCAGTGAGCTGGGTCAGCATGTAAAGATGATGGCTGCCAAGTTCAGTCTCTAGGACCCACATGGTAGAAGGGGAAAACTGACACCTGAAAGTTGTCCTCTAACCTCTGCTAGCATATCATGGCACGAATGTGCACACACATGCTTGTGTCCCAACACACACTTACGCACAGGATAACTATATTTAAAAAACTGGAGACAAGTACAGACAGAACCTTGGAATGAAGTGAATCAAACTTTTAATGGAATGCCATGGAGTGTGAGTTGTGTGTCTGTGTGGTTGTCTGAAGTATCTTTCAGGCATTCAGATCTTGCTTGGATCAGACACTGAATTAGTGGCTCTTGTACTTGTTGGGTTTAGTTCTATTCAACTGGATGGTAAAATTAGAAATAATTTTCTTTCAGGTTAGCAAGTGTACCCCTGCTTTGTTAAAAAGGCCCACTTACTCTCACATGTCCACTTCTCCAGTCTGACTCTTGCTATCTGCCCACATCCTTTTCTGCATGTAAGTAGGATTCTTCCTGACAGCATTCTAGTACTGATGTATCATCACTGGGAGATGTTTCTTGAGTTCTATGCTATAGAATTTAATATACTTATTTTATATATGTATATATAAAAATGCATTACACATGTATATATTTAAAACATCTCCTCATTGAAAAAGTTTGAATGAGCTGAAATAAGTATTTTTCTCCAATATCTTTACCCTTATACTATACTCTTTTTCAATTGATTGAAGTAAAAATGTATTGCTGACCACCCACAATACAGAAGCTAAAAAGGAGCTGTATTTTTCTTTTATTTTCCTTCCTTCACTCCCTTCCTTCTTCCCTTCTTCCCTTTCCTCCCCTTCTCTTACTTCTCTCCCTTCATTTTTCTTTCTGTCTCTTTCTTCCCTTCCTCCGTTGCTTTCTTGTTTTATTTGGCACATGGGATTGGATCTAGGCCCTGACATGTGCTATCCAAAGGCTCTACAACTAAACTGTATAGCCAAATCTCCTTTCCCTTTTTATGTTGAGACATGGTTCTCACTAACTTGCCTAGACTGATTTTGAACTTGTTCTGTAGCCCAGACAAGCCTTAGAATTATGATTTTCCTGCTTTAGCTTTCCTGATCACATTTTCAAGTTTTATGAAATGCACATTATAGATCACCATTTTGTGCAATTGGTTGCTTAAGAGAATTAAAGAACACTATGTTTGACTTAAATCATTGTGGCCAAATACACAATGGAAACAATTTAAAAGATTGGTTTAACTTGATTGTATAATGAGTTCAGTAAATAGTACTTGTCTTTGTTGATTCTGGGTCCTGGATGAAGCAGACCATCATGGTGATAGAATCCTGAAGCAGAGCTTACTTATGTCATGTCAGGAGAAACAAAAATAGTAATAGAGTAAGAGACCAGGGTAAGATGTAACTGCAAGGACATGTCAAAACTGACCAATTTCCTCCAAGTGGGCTCCACCTCCAAAATTTCTGGCACCTCCCAAAATGAAGCCATCATCTGGGAACCTAGGTTTCAGCACATAGTTCTGTAGAAGGAATTTCATAGTTGCACTGTAACACATACATACAATGTCAATTAAATAAGGCTGTATTTCAACATACAGTGTAAATGGATGTTTTTGCCTGGTCAACCCCATTTCTGAGATTAATACATCACATTCAGGGCTCCTTCAAACTATTTGGAAGTTGTTTGAATCCACAAGCAAGTGCTCTATGACTTAGCCAGTGTCCTTTTAGTATATCTTATTTTAAACTCAGTATGGGACATTTAATAGGATAGTGTAGAGCCCTAACCTCCTAGCATGATAAAGGTCATTGCTATCTTGGACTCAGACCACTTGCATAAATCTTTCACAAGGTGGGGCCTTCTAACATTCCCTCATAAGTGCCTGTAGAGAAAGAGGATCATCAGACAGCCAAGACACCAGCCACCCACCTTCTACCCTAGGTGTATGTAATCCTTCCTCCAGGTGATGCAGTATTAGAGTGCACAGGAGTCTATTGGAGACAGATAACTTTGTCAGTAGGTCTTTTGGGATGTCATCACCTATGCTGAGATGAGACTTTAAATGATCTAGTGGTATTTGGATCATCGACACTCTAAATAATATCTCACCCATACTTTCACATGTAATTTCAATAAACTCATTGTTTCACCAAGATGGATGTGGGCCAAATAATTGTGTTGGCCTGTCATCAGTACCCTACCTGGAGTGTTTAGACATTTGTTCATGTCTCACAGGATGAATCACAACATGTTAATACTTGGGACCCAAAAAAAACCAAGAAGAGTGTAGAATCAAGAGTTACATGGCCCTCACTCTAAGTGATAAGACATGTAATTGATGCTGAGATGTCTAAGGTGCATCTCAGCATCAGTGGAACCACAGGAACAATCCTGATGTGGCCATCTTTCTCCATTTGGCACAATATAACATGCCTTCTTGCCTGTTTAGGTCCCATGCTGTGGGTGATATTGTGAGCAACTCAGGCTGGGTCATCTGCTCAGAGGGAAAATCAAGATGGATAGACCATAAGGGCAATTCATATAAACTGTCTTCTTGTACATTACATGGGGTTATGTCCTCTTTAATGAATGGAATTTGACATACAAGTCTGGGTAAATCCTGAATATGGCTAACATTTGAAATCAAAGCAATTTTAATTATCTGCATGAAGCCTTCACAAGATCAAATATTTGTATTCTGCATAAGAGTGGAAGAAGTTATCAGACCCTCAGCTGAGACCCCAGCTACTCACTTTCTCGCTACCTGCCTGTAATCCTTCCATAGATACACCTAGTCTTGGGAGATAACAAAGTATATAAGAAGCACAAAGTTGACTGGGGTTAGGGATGACATTGAAGATTTTCAGAAGTTATAACACATAATTTGATGTGAATTTGCAGTGATGTTGTTGCATAGGAGTCTCCTACCGTCTTGTAAATAATACCTCATCCATTCTTCTATGAGTAAGCCTACTAAAATCATTGGTTCACCAGGCTGGAACTGGATGGAGCTGCTTCTTTGTTCTGCCATTGATGTCCTATTGGTTGTGATTATATATTAGTCTACATCTTGTGATGGTTTTTCCTAGTGTCAACTTGACTACACCTGGAATGAGCTAAAACCCAACTATCTGAGTACAACTGTGAAGGATATTTCTTAATCAAATCATTTGAAATGAGAAGAGTCACTTTTTTTTTTAATTTGTATTTTTATTTTGCAATACAATTCAGTTCTACATATCAGCCATGGATGCCCTTGTTCTCCCCCCTATGGCCCCCCTCACCTTCCCCCCAGAACACCCCCATTCAAACCTCCTCCAGGGCAAAACCTCCCCTGCGGACTGAGATCACCTTGGTAGACTCAGTCCAGGTAGGTCCAGTCCCCTCCTCCCAGGCCAAGCCAAGCGATCCTGCATAGGCTCCAGGTTTCAAACAGTCAACTCATGCAATGAGCACAGGACCTGGTCCCACTGCCTAGATGACTCCCAAACAGATCAAGCCAATCAACTGTCTCACCCATTCAGAGGACCTGATCCAGTTGGTGACCCCTCAGCCATAGGTTCATAGTTCATGTGTTTCCATTTGTTTGGCTATTTGTCCCTGTGCTTTATCCAACCTTGGTCTCAACAATTCTTGCTCATATAAACCCTCCTCATTCTCGCTAATTGGACTCCCAGAGATCCACCTGGGGCCTAGCCATGGATCTCTGCATCCAGACACCTCAGTAGTTGGATGGGGTTTCTAGCACGACAATTAGGGTGTTTGGCCATCCCATCATCAGAGTAGGTCAGTTCGGGCTGTCTCTCGACCATTGCCAGCAGTCTGTTGTGGGGGTATGAAGAGTCACTTTTAAGATGGATATTTTGAAGTGTGAAGATCCACTTTTAATCTGGACCACATCTTCTGCTGGCAGCCTATATAAAGGGCATGGAATAAGGAAGCTTGATTTCTTTGCCTGCTTGCCCTCACTCTCTCTGAAAAGTCCATTCCTGCACTGGCATTAGAACCTACTTCTTCAGGATTCAGGTATATACTGAAGAACAGCTCAGAAATCCAGCCTCATGAGATGAACAACTATGGAATTCTTGGGCTTTTGTACAGCCTTTGTTGTACCAGCTGGACCACAGCCTGTAAGAAACTCTAACAAATCCCATTTAATATATATGAATATGTAACATATATATGATTATATTCATATAACATATGGTCTCTGAGTTTTCGACCACTCTGGTCTACAGAGCAAGTCCCAGTACAGCCAGAGATGCATAGAGAAACCCTGTGTCAAAAAATAAATAAATAAGTAACTAAATAAATAAGGCATATGTAATACAGAAAGTTAGAAACAAACTTGTTGGAAGGTCTGAAAGAATTCTATTTTCACAAAAGGAGAGAATTATTTTATGCTGCACTATCAAGACCTGAAGAAAGTTACTGGCATTGCATCAGGATGCTAATTTGCTGCTGCTGCTTTAAGAGGCTGTTGTACTTGAATTGTTGTTCCAGATGCTGACAGACTTCTGAATGCCAATGCCACGCAACTGCTGTTATTACTGCAGAATACTGCATACACAAGATGGCACTCATCTACTCTCACTGCCTTTTAGAAAGATCAGTTTGTGCCTCCTATCTTCTAAATACACACTCTTGCTCTCCCATTTTGTTAAGGAAGTTGGAATTGCAGCCATCATTTTAAAAGAGAGAGGGCATGGAATAGGGAATCAAAAGCAATTCAATCTTAGCAGAAAATATGACATCACTTTGATTCGACAATAGAAACAAAATCTACAGCATCATGAAGAACAATTTTGACTTTAATAGAAAGACTAGACAAATTAAGCCTTCTCAAATTTTTATACTTCCTTTAGCCAAAATGTTTGCTATGACAATTTGCAGAATTTTAAGTGGATTTCATTACTCAGCCTAAAACAAGCATAATCAACGTGTGTGTGTGTGTGTGTGTGTGTGTGTGTGTGTGTGTGTGTGTGTACATAACAACAATGAAGTTAACCACAAAGCTAGCAATAGAATGCCTATCATACCGCAGTAATATCTCAAACTGTCAAAGGATATCATTTCATGCTCAAAGCTTTTTGGCATCCTGTGAAGTTTTTGTTACCTCCCTCCCAATATTATTAACTGCAAATGTTTTCTAAAAGCTGAGTAAAGAGGAAACATGACAAAATACACAATGCCAATGTTTCAAAAATATTAAACTATAGTAAAATTATCCTCAAGCTCCAAGAAAAAAAAGGACCCAGAAACATAGACATTATACATCACTCAGACACAATGACAGTGATTGATAGTAAACATCATCCTGAAATGCAGTCACCCTCTTAAAAATGAAATTATATATTCAGTATAACATAATCATTAGCTGTATAGCTATAAACAAAAGCACAAAATGGAGATTCCATTTATAGTTCTTCATTATTCCCATTAGATGGTGATTTACAGAACTCTACTGAACAAATCACAAACTCAAAGAAAAAAAAAAGACTGTTGGCCAGATCCTCAATCTGATTATTGAAGACCTTGGGCCATATATTTTTTGATCTTTTCCCTCACCATCTCCCTCCATTTTATCATCATGCAGCAGCCTGATGAATTATAGTTACATTTATCTACTCCCCCACAAAATTTCATTGAAGCCTCTCTTCAATGATTGAGTTTTCAGGTGACAGAAGTTACAATTATGTTGTTTCTCAGTGGTTATATATTGCTAAACATTCCTTTCACATTATGTATCTTTTAAAATAATATTTTTGTCTACTTTTTGAAAAATTCATACAATTAATATTGCTCATATACATCTATTACCTCCCTCCAACATACTTAGTGCCTGCCACCTCATCTCCCTTCCAAACTAACACTTCTTTTAGTTATCAACAATCTCTGAGTAGAATTAGTGCTGCCCATATGCACAATGATGTAGGGCTATCCACTTGGATGTGGGGAATCTTCCAGTAGCCAAATCCTTAAGGAGTGATTCTCTCTCCTGATGAAGCTATAGATTGCCAATACCTCCTCTGCCAAGGATGGGGCCCTAGTCTCATCCATGCTGGAATTTTGGCTAGTTTGATCTTGTGTAGGTCTTGTGCAGATAATCATAGATGCTGTGAGTTGATGCATGCAATTGGCTGTAATCATGGCCATAATTTAGAATTCTATCTTTCTTCTCTTCTGTGATGTTCCCTGATGCTTACATGGAGAAAGGTTGATATAGATCATCAAGCTATAGTTGAACACTCACAGTTTCTTATGTTTACCACTGACACCTGTTGTGAGCTTTTGCATTAACTACCATCCACTGGGAAAAAATAGATTTCTATGATCAAACTTAAAAGCAATAAATATCTATGGGCATAAACATAAATGTTTAGAAGACAGTTCTATAGCACGTCCATGTAGCAAAATAACAATAGATGCTCTACCAGGGCCTATGATCTCCCCAGTTGTGGTGGTTTAAATGAGAATGGTCCCATAGGCTCATACGTTTCATATATAGTCCCCAGTAGGTAGAAGTGTTTGAGAAGGATTAAGAGACATAGCTTTGTTGGAGGGGTGCATGTCATTGGGAGTAGGCTTCAAAGCCTCAAAAGATTCAAGCCATTGTAAGTGTCTTTCTCTTCATTTGCCTCCTACTTGCAGATCAAGATGTAAGCTCTCAACTATTTCTGAATTTGGGCCTTTGTGTCTTTCAAAATCTCTGAAACCCTAAGCCCAAATTAAATACTTCCTTTTACAAATTGCCTTCATAATAGTATCTTATCACAGCCATATGAAAGGAACTAAGACAGTAGTCATGGGCTTTTGATGAAGTTTGCAGTACCAAACATGAAGTCCTTCCTATGGAGCAAGTCCCGTATCCAAGCAGAAAGTGGTTGGCTGTCACCATCACCATTGTGTCATCATTACAAATCTTGCAAGGGAGATTATTTTCCCTGGTTAATCAAAATTAATTTCTCTTTATTATATATCCAAATTAAGTAGTATATTCAGAAATAGTGTCTTACCACCTAGTTTTGTTGTGCAAATATGCATTTACAGCATTACATTTATATATGTTTTGTAATACATATACTGTATTATACATACATATATAGAGACATATACATATTATACATACATGTATATATGCTTACAAACTAGTGTATTCCAGAAGGCTTCTTTTTATGTCCTTACTTTTAGCTAACACACTCTCTGCCTGCTCCTCTCTCCAATCCTCCTATCCCCACTCCATCAGATGTCTTTAACAAACTTACTGATTGTTTTCATTATAAATGTGATTGGTTGTAGTAAGGGTGGCTATATAATTTGGATTGATACATGAAATATCAATATTTGTTTTACCTGAGATTTTAAATTGTGAGCTAGAGACCAATATCTATGTGCTAGGAGGCATGATTCCTTTCTTAATTAAAAAAATAAATGTAGGCTAATGATATTTTCACACTGCATCCAATACAATTTTAGGAACATGCTAATATGGATAGTGAGGAGTGCTTTAATGAAAAAAATTCTTATAGAATATCTGGATATAAAAACCCATTCCAAAAAAAAACAAAACTATTTGAACTAAGAGTCTCATGATGCATGAAGTTATCAGGCAACGATGGAGAACGTCAGTTGTCAGAAAATGTATCCTTTTAGGTAGAAGAAACAATATATACAAGACCACAAGAAAGAGTGTGTTTCTCATGCTCCAAGTTGTGAAAAAAGAATAAATAGAACTAGGCTGTACTGTAGAAATGAAGGAACACCCACAGAAAGCCTGCCAAGGTAGACAGATTAGTGTTATCTCCCATGCCATGCTGGAGAACTTGGATACCATCCCAGAGTCAAAGAAATACTCTGACAGATTTGAGAGCATATTATGGTCAAAGTTAAGGTTTAGGAAGACTACTGTATATGCTGTTACTTTTCTTCCAGCTATGACAAAAAGAACAATTTAAGAGACAAGGGGTTTATTTTGGCTTACAGTTTGAAAGCTTTCAGTCTGTCATAGAAGAGAAGACACAGCAGGCCAGGAAGGCATGACTGGAAGAGCAGAATGCCATCTAGAAATATATGAACTGTAGTCAGGAAGAGAGCAATACTACTAGTGTGCAGCTAACTTTATCCCACTTATGTAGTCGAGGACTCCAGTCCATAGAATGGTGCTGCACACATTTAAGATCAGTCATAGTATGTCAATTAGTGTAATCTAGAAAACCCCTACAGATAGGACTGGAAACCTGTTTATATAATAATTCTAGATTTTATTAAGTTGACCAAGTTGATAACCAATAAAACCATCATAAAGTGTGTACTTTATTTGCTTGTTTGGTCAACTTGACAAAAACTGGAGTCATCAATTGAAAAATTTTCCTAATGTCTTATTAGACTGGCTTGTAGACATGTCTATGAGGGGCATTTTCTTGGTTGGTTGATGATGGGAGAGCTCAGCTCACTATGGTTTGTACAACCCGTAGGCAGGTGGTCCTGGATGCTATAAGAAAGCAGAGCAACCTAGTAAGTAGTGTTCCTCCAAAATTCAGTGTTATTCATTTCCATTTATATTTTAATAGTGAACTAAATCATTGACATCTCATCATTATAAATACTTATCTTGTTTTTCCTTTACCATGCCAATTTACTTCATTTTTATGTCACCTACATAGTTTTTTTTTGCCTATATAGTTTTATTTTTTATTTAAGAATTTTTTTTCTACTCATTCTACATATCAATCATAGATACCCACCCATCCCTACTCCCACTCTCCCCTCAACTTCTCCCTCCAATCACCCTCCATCCCCTCTTCCAAAAGGATAAGGGCTCCTATGGGTAGTCAGAAATTCATAGTATATTCAGCTAAGGCAAGACCAAGTTACACCCCCCCACCCCACCCCCCTGGCATCAAGGGTGAGCAAGGCATCTGACCATTGATAATGGGCTCCAGAAAGCCAGTTCATGCACTAGGGATAGATCCTGATTCCACTACCCTCAAACAGACCAAACTACACAACAGTCCCCTGCATGCAGAGGGCCTAGTCCAGTCCCATGTAGGTTCTACAGTTGTTGGTCTAAGGTTCTTGAGTTCCTAAAAGCTTGGTTCAGTTGTCTCTTTAGATTTCCCCATCATAAATATTTATTCTTTTGCATGAAATATATATAAGGCCTGACCTTCTGGCATAAGCCTATATCCCAGCTATTTTGGAAACTGGGGTGGGAAGATTGCAAGTTCAAGGCCTGCATAGGCTATATGGTGATTTCAAGGCCATCTTGTGCAGCTTAATAAGACATTCTATTAAACAATTGAAATTCTATTGAAAACAGAGATGAGGATACAGTTTAGTTGAGGTACAATGTTTCACTATCCTGTGTAAGATACTAACAGCACAAATAAAGTACATGCATCCCCTAGAGTTCTTATTTATATGGCCTTAAATCATGCATGCCACTAATGTCCGTTGTGTATTTGTCACTTACTGTCTATAAGGCTTTAATCAAAGTTCTTTAGATGGAGTTCCTCATTTAATGCCCCAAAAATCCTATGGACCATTACTATGCCCCTTCTAAGGATTAGTATCAGACAGGGAGAGGTTATAACGTAAACTCAAGTTTAGAGGATTTAAAAATATTTTAAGTTAATTTATTATTTGACAAATTCATATAACACACACACATACACACACACACACACACACACACACACACTACATTTTGGTCACACTCATTTATCTTTCTTTCACCTCCACTAGCCCTCTACTCCTGATATCTTTGCACCAAGTCCTCATTCCACTTTCAGGTCTTTCTGCTTTGTTTGCAATTACTGGGTTTAACTAGAACCACTTACATGGGCATGAGTGTGAAACTACTCACTGGAGCATGAGTGATAAACCAGGAGCTACATAACTGAAAGCATTGACTTCCTCTCACTCCACAATTTCCAGTGGTTCTTCTGTGCAGTGTAGGATCCCATGAACACATTCCACATCTATGACTGAATATTCGCTGGTCCTGTTTTTGTGTGGACCCTACCCAAGCAAACACAGCCAAGAAGTTGTGAGTCCATGACTGATGTGTCCATATCACTTCCATGGGAATGTTTTATGGTTTTCCTCTCTATCAATCTATCCTTACACACTTTCGCCCTGGGCTTGGTTTTTCCATGAATTAGAGCCCAATCTACCTTTGCTCCCCTTTCTCATTAGCTGTCATAAAAGAGCTCTGATTGTTCTCTGTAAACCTGAAACACAGAACATTCAAAGAATATAAGTAAAGAAATGATCAGACAAAATAAAGACTAGAGAGAAGTTAAGGAAATCCCAAGGTGTGTTTCAGCTTCACAATAGTAATCAAGCATTGTTTGATTGACATTAGGTCTGTTATTAATGGTATCCGTCTGTCATCCCTCTGTAATCTACCATTCACAAAGGAAGGGACTGAAATCTATAAAGCTGACTAGCTACATTTGCTCAAGTTCATTCTAGCAATCTGTAGAAGTGATGTTCAAATTCACAAATATCCTGTTCAGAAACCAGTACTATTTCTAACTGTTCAGACGAAAATTTCACATTTCAAAGCCTTGGCAGGTCTTAAAAACACAAGAGCTGGATCACAACACAGGAGTGCAGAGGAGGGTGTCCAGGTTGATGGCTTCACAGTCTTGCGTGCTTTCACAATTTGCTTTCTGTTCTCTCATCAATTTTGTTGCTGTTGTTCTGTGTGCCAGTAATGACTAAGAAATGTGGGTGACAGGAGGGTCTCAAAACTATTTAAAATTATTCACATTATTCTGCTCTGGAGCTGATTCATCCTCCATGGGAGGAAATTGAAAATGGATTGAAAGCACAATATTTTAATCATACAATCAAGTAAATCCAAGCAGAGAGAATTGCTTATGTACTCCTAGATAGCACAAGACTAAGAGTTCATTTTGCACAATAGCCCAAGATAGTAATTTTTTAAGTGTCTAAGAATATTTCAGGAAAGGAAAATCTTTTTTTCTCTTTTTGGAGCAATGATAATATTCTGGAATCAATATTGATTTCTTCACAATCTTGGGGACATACTAAAAAAAAGACAGTGTGAGTTTTAGGTATGCAAATTATATTTTTTTTATTTAAGAATTGTTTTTATTCATTTTACATACCAACCACAGATCCTCCTCTCATCCCTCCTCCTGCTCTCTTCAGCCTTCCTCCCCCAACCCACCCCCATCTCCTCCTAAAGGGTAAAGCTTCCCATGAGGAGTCAGCAAAACCTGGTACATTCAGTTGAGGCAAGACCAAGTGCCACGCCCCCACATCAAGACAGAGCAAGGCGTCCCACCATAGATAACAGGCTCCAAAAAGCCAGCTTAAGCACCAGGCATAGATCCTGATCACACTGCCAGGGGTCCCTGAAACAGACCCAGCTACACAACTGTCTCCGTTATGCAAAGGGCCTAGTCCAGTCCCATGCAGGCTCCACAGCTGTAAGTTTAAATTTTGTGAGTTCCCACTAGCTTGGTTCAGTTGTCTCTGTAGATTTCCCCATCATGATCTTGACACCCCTTGCTCATATAATCCCTCTTTCCTCTCTTTTTTTTTTTTTTTTTTTTTTTTTTTTTTGGTTTTTCGAGACAGGGTTTCTCTGAGTAGCTTTGCGCCTTTCCTGGAACTCACTTGGTAGCCCAGGCTGGCCTCGAACTCACAGAGATCCGCCTGCCTCTGCCTCCCGAGTGCTGGGATTAAAGGCGTGCGCCACCACCGCCCGGCCCTCTTTCCTCTCTTAAAATGGACTCTCAGAGCTCAGCCTGGTGCTTAGCTGTGGATCTCTGCATCTGCTTCCATCAGTTACTGGGTGAAGGCTCTATGATGACAGTTAGGGTATTTACCAATCTGATTACAGGGGTAGGCGGGTTCAGACATCCTCTCCACTATAGCTAGTAGTCTAAGCTGGGGTCATCCTTGTGGATTCCTGGAAATTTCCTTAGCACCAGGTTTCTCCCTAACCCCATAATGTCTCCCTCTATCAAGATATCTCTTTCATTGCTCTCCCACTCCATCCCTCCCCCTGCTCTACCATCCCGTTCCTTCATGTTCTCATTTCTAATCCCCTCCCCTCTATTACCCCTCTATCCCCAGTTTACTCAAGAAATCTCATCTATTTTCCTTCCCAGGGCAATCCCTCTTAGAGTACTTCTTGTTAGCTAGCCTCTCTGGAGCTGTGGGTTGTAGTCTGGTTATCCTTTGTTTTACATCTGGTATCCACTAATGAGTGAGTACATACTATGTTTGTTCTTCTGAGTCTGGGTTACCTCAGTCAATATGGTATTTTCTAGTTCTATACATTTGCCTGCAAATTTCATGATGTCATTGTTTTTTTTTTTACAGCTGAGTAATACTCCATTGCATATATGTACCACATTTTCTTTATCCATTCTTTGATTGAGAGGCATTTAGGTTGTTTCCAGATCCTGCTATTATGAATAATGCTGCTATGAACATAGTTAAGCAAGTATCCTTGTGGTATGATTGAGCATACCTTTGGTGTATGCCCAAGAGTGATGTCATTGGGTCTTGAGGTAGATTGATTCCCAGTTTTCTGAGAGATCATCATATTGATTTCCAAAGTTGCTGTACAAGTTTGCACTCCCACCAACAGTGGAGCAGTGTTCCCCTTGCTCCACATCCTCTCCAACATAAGCTGTCATCATTGTTTTTGATCTTAGCCATTCTGACAGGTATAAGATAATATATCAGAGTCATTTTAATTTGCATTTCTCTGATGATTAAGGATGTTGAGCAATTCTTTAAATGTCTGTTGGCCATTTGAGATTCTTCTGTTGAGAATTCTCTGTTTAGCTCTGTAGCCCATTTTTAATTGGATTGTTTGGTATTTTGATGTCTAATTTCTTATGACACACTCGACCTTTCCAACAGGCTGCCATTATTTTTATTCTCATCAGTGTGTTTCTTTTTTTATAGGAGGAAACATAATTAAAGGTATGCACAAAAGGTACTATGTTCAATATTGATGTGTGTATACATGGATGTGCACATGTGTGTGTAGTTACATGTACCCATAAATGTACGGCATGAAGGCCAGATATTGGCATCAGTTGTACTTTTTGGCCTGGCACTAAACCTAAAGCTTGAAGGTTGGCTAGCATGACTGGATACCCAGCAGCTCTATATATCTGCCTGTCTCTATACTCCAATGCTGTGCTTACAGATATGTGATACCACACCTGGATTTTTCTGTGGATTCTGGGGATCTAAATCCAGATAGTGATGTTTTCACAGGCAACATTTTATCCACTGAGTCATCTACTTAGTCCATAAGTGTTCTAATTCTGCATTCTTTTATCATCAACCTGGGACTCTGACTTGCAGCCCCCATTGATAATTATATAGAGCTACAGGTGATGACAACCATCCTATCATTGTGAGTTTGATGTGATGCCCTCAAATCAATTCTTTTTATTGGATATTTTAAGATTGTAGTATATTTAAAGCTACAAAAACTGTTGTTATACTACTGGTCATGTTTTCTTTCCATGCATTCAGAAGAAATGTCATCATAAAGTGAAACAGAATGAATCATGTTGTCATCCCATTTATCTGCAAGTTGCCAAATGCCAAGTACAGAGTGCCGTTATGTCGTAGAAAATATAGCACATTTACAAATTCTCAGCACTTAAAATGGGGATGATACAGTGATACATTATAACCTATGATATACAAATATTTTAAATTGGCTAATTAGTTTGTGAGCAAACTTTCAAAAAATTTTTCAGTGAGAAAAGTAGCCTGCTGAATGTAACATTGTGAATGTAGATAATAACAGCAATCACAACACTGTTCATTCCTAAAATCATTATGCTATAACTGTGCATGCAGTATTATTAATCTCTCATCATGTTGTAAGGTTAACATTAAACTCACTTAAGATACAAGTAATCAAAATTCAGCCATGACAGGCAGGTCACTTTCCCAACACCAGTCATTACATTGGCATAGTATTTGATTTTCTGCTTTCCAAATCTATATTCTTTCACCAGACATCCTCCTGTTATTATAATTGGTAATTTTCCTGCCCAGCTGATTCACTGATTCATTCTCCTTTGTCCCTAAAACACACACACACACACACACACACACACACACACACACACACACACACACACACGCACACACACACACTGTATCTAGTAAGACTTAGTTATGTCTTGAACCAATGAATAAAATGAAATATTGAGGGTCCCTGATTTCCAATGTGTTTGTGTGTTTATTTTCTGATAACCCCATTGTTCACCAAAACCAAGATGTTGAATTGTATTCAGTATGCCTCACTTACTGAGCATCTAGGTTTAGCAGCTCAATATACTGCAGAGTGTCTCTTGTGTCCTCTCAGGAGCTGAGCCATAGCTGCAACTCAGCAAGGCAAACCAACACAATGAGAGAAAAACCTACTGTATCTGACCAGTCAAGGAAAACATCAAATTTCAAAAGTCAAAGTGCAGTTTCTTTGGAATGTACATTGCTTTCACAGTATCCTCACATAGAAAAGACTTGAGTGAACCCATCACAAGTTAAGGTCAGTCTTACATTTACCAAGGGAAGAAGGCCACATGGTTGGTTGCGGAAAAGCTGAAAAGCAGTCGAACTGCCTAGCCTTGCACTCGTAGTGCCCCTGTGCCCACTTTCCTCTCTTGTATGACCTGTATGAATATTGTGAGGCTGAGTGAGGAGACAAAGTATCTCTGTGGCTGCTGAAGGAGGACTGGGAGAGCAGGGGTGAAATTCCAGCTCCAGCTCTTTAGCCACCCGCATGCCCTTGAGCAGGTCTGCCATACTGTTAGCAATTCAGCAAAGAGACCAGTTTTTCTTTCTTAACAACAACAACAAAACGTCTCACAAACCTGGAAACTCTGTCTTAGCTGCAATGTCTTGTGTGCCTAGAACACCGTGGAAAGGCAATGGGATGGGTATCAGGTGCAGTGCACCCCTAAAAGCCATCCCTTGGCCCACATCATTTAAGCAAATCTGTGGCAGCCACTATAAAGGAACCTTCTGTTCGAGCTGAATTCGGTTATCACTTTCTCTAAGGTCAATGGGAATTCTTCATACAGGAGAAAGTACAGACAGAGAAGATGGGTAGCCATTTTCCTTCCTATGATGCACAGACAGGAGGAATAAGTGTGTCAGCTTCCTGGATTTCAAAATAAAAGCAAACTGTAATGAATACTTTACAAGACTTCACATGGAGTTGGCTCAAGCTGCATATATTAGGGAATAGCTCAAGACCAGGACCTTTTTTGGTCTTCTATCACCACACACTCTGACTTTCTGTGTTTAGAAGTCTCTTCTTGTGATACGAACTTTTATGTTTCAACATGCCTAGGCTGTGGAACATTCGGATACTTGGTTAGTCACTGTATTGTCTGTGAGGGTGCTAAGAGATGAGAGAGAGATGGGACGGATATTTGAAGTGGAAGACTAAATAAAATTTTTTTTTCTCAAATATAAGGCAGCAACCTAGCCTATCTAATGGAGAAATAAAAGGGAAGGTTAAGTGAGAAATAATCCTCTTTCTCTGCCTTTCTGCCCCTGAGCTGGTTCACATCATTTCCTTTCTCCAGATTGTCCTCTAATGTGGAGGTACACCATTGGTCTCCCTGACTTGCAGTTCATTAGCCCTGAACAAGACTTTACCTCTACTGTTCTAGGTCTCTCACTTGCTAACTGGTTGTCTTCAAAATGCTAGGTTCATAATCGGATAAACAAATCCTTTAGCTAAGACATATGAGTTGATTTTTGGTCCTTTCCATATCAACACCTTTGATTCTTTTCATTTCAGGATAGGTTCACAGAAAGCAAAAGTTCACGGAAATTCTAACATGTTCCAGGGTTGTGAGAGATCAATGCATGAGAAGTTCTTCCCTTTTCCCATCTTTGCAGACTGTTGACGGGGATAGATGTAGGAGCAGATGGTGGCAGTACAACATAGGGAGG